>NC_080025.1:93610178-94860178 GCF_030020395.1 Manis pentadactyla
TTGG
Source organism: Manis pentadactyla (assembly GCF_030020395.1). Taxonomy (NCBI): domain Eukaryota; kingdom Metazoa; phylum Chordata; class Mammalia; order Pholidota; family Manidae; genus Manis; species Manis pentadactyla. Next base: position 93,610,183 of record NC_080025.1, read on the forward strand.
TGAAGCCACTGTGTAAAACAATATGGAGATTCCTCAGAAAAACTGAATCTAGAAAGACCATAAGACCGAGTAATTCCACTTCTAGGAATTTACCCGAAGGAAACAAAATCCCTGATTCAAAAACATCTATCCACCGCTATGTTTATGTCCACATTATTAATGATAGCCAGGTTATGGAAGCAACCAAATTGTCATTGGAAGAATGGTTAAAGAAGATTGGTACATATACACAATAGAATATTATTCAGGCATAAATAAACCCTGCCATTTGCAACAACATGGGAGGTTCTAGAGGGTATTAAGCTCAGTGAAATAAGCCAGGTGGAAAAAGACAAATGCCATATTATTTCACTTAATGTGGAATCTAAAAGCAAAACAGAATAAAACAGCAGTAGACTCATAGACACTGAGAAGTGACTGGTGGTTACCATGGGGGAGGAGTTTGGGTGGGTTGGTGGGGAGGGTTGGGGGATAAAGGAGCACAAAAATTCTCAATCATAATAAAAGTTGGTTATGGGGATAGTAGTACAATGTGGAGAATATAGTCAATGATTTTGTAACATCTTCCTGTGTTGACAGATAGTAATTGTACTAGTGGGGGTTGATTTAATAATATGGGTAACTTTTGAACCACTGTGTTGTATACTTGAAACCAACATAAGATTGTATATCAATGATACTTCAATTTAAAAAGAAGAAACTTTAGAGCATATCATCCAAATAAATAAAATGCGTTTCATTTAAAAAAAAAGATACCATTTTCTTTCTGAACAGGAAGAGGGTTTCCTATAATGCCTAAAATTGGATAAATCTTTATGGGGATGGATATATCAATATGGGGTGAAGAGGCGCTGATTTAGAGAGGTGAAATGTACATTCTGAAATGTCGGTAATTGGAAGACACCTCTTGCATAATTTCTCTAAATGGCCGTGCTCACTGGCTTTTTAAATACACTCCAATAATATGTAGCAGAAAGTAACAAATCAAAGGACCAGATCTACTCTCTCATTTGTGGAGTCAGTAACTGTTTTGGCCTCTGCTGTCCCCGAGTCTTGCCTCCTTCCCCACCCAGAGTATCGTACCTCTCTCTGTGAGTGGGTTTACCTTCTGCTCTGATGATTTCTGATATGAAGAACTGGACACAGACTCCGTTCTCCTTCCTTTTATTCTCAGATCATTATCATAATTGAGCTAATAATATGGAGAAAAACAATAGTTTTCTGAATAACTGATGAGAGATTCCTTTTAGAGCAAGCTGAGCTTTGCTGAGAAGATAATATGGAAAGCTGGTGGGGAAGAAGCTTGACTAGGTCTGGCAGCTATGGTTGGTGAAAGGAAGAAGGACGTCTTCACAGAGGGAGAGGGAAAGAAGCAGCGCTGAGCACTGTGTGGGTGGGACGGTCGGAGCTCTGTGACCTTGTGGTTGGCAGCAGGAAGTGAAGACTTGGCAAAGAAAAACTTCCTTTTTTTTTTTTAAATGAAATGCCAGTGGGCTGTGGGATGCACCCTAAGCCACAATTCCTTGAAGATTCACAAATAATATACTAAGTTTGCTTGTATTTCTTATGAAAAAGAGTGAAGGGTGTTATGTTTCAGGTCAAGATTGGCACTGGCTGAAACACAGCCAAAAAATGGAAATAATGGAAAGAGGCAGGTGGCATCAGGTGTTATTATTATTCTGAGACTAAGGTTTTCAGGAGGTTTCTGAAGGAAACTGTCTGCTCTTCTCCCAGCTTTAGAAGTTTCCCACCATCTATACCCACAGCACAGGCACCAGGTTCAGATACGAAATGTTCTTGGAAAGAGACTCGGGTGAGTATGAAGAGTGTCAGAATCAGAACAAGATGTAGGTATTAGCAAATGTTTAGTCCAAGGACATGAATTTCCCTGTATAAATTTCTCTATATAAACGTCTGTTGCATGTTATTACACTGTATCCAAATCTACCTGCAGTTGTATCACCAATTACATTGTTAGCTAGAAAAATCAAGAAGCAATGAAACCCGACATTGTTTTAAATTTCCCAGATAGACTAAGTTGATTAAAGAACTATTCTCAAAGGCCTCATCTTCTCCATTATCCCAGTTTTAACTAAAAACAGAAACTACTTTGTTAAAATGGATTGCAGACACAAAGAAGAACTATTTCCAAATCTTCCAGTCAGGTGAAAAAAAGACTTTGGCGCTTTGTCCCGGGATCTACAGCAGTGTTCCCGAGCCAGGAGCTCACACCGTGCTTCCTGCCTGCCTTACTGCTGGCAGATATGGCCGCTTTTGGAAATAATCATTTTTAATAATGTAGATCATCACAAGAGCTCGTGGGAAATCACTCTAAATATTACCCTTGGGTTTTAGCATAGAAATATAGCAAAGGGAAATTTCCCTATGATGCTCAAGGGTTAGAATAATATGGAAAAACCAACTCAGTTCAAATAATTTATTGTCTCTGCCATGCTTTTTGCATAGCACAGCTTAAGCTGTCATTCACCAAAAGGCTATTTATACAGTCTGAAATTCCAAAGGATTCCTGGATTTGTGTTCTTCTACTTTCTTTAAATGATGCATAATAAGGTGCTCTACAGAGGTCTTTTGTAATGAATGTGGAGTTGTTTAGTTTGGGCCTCATCAAAGGAATGGAAGAACAGTAACTGGCTGTTTGAAATTTTATATTATGGAAACTGTATGCTGCCACCACTTGAATTTGTTAGCATCTTTAAAATAAACTCTGTCCCCAGACAAAACCAAATAAATCTTTGTATTTTTGACATTTCACTGAAGAGGCCAATGAGAGGTGTAAATAGAAGCCCCAAGGAATAGAGGAAGTAGTTTAACTAGAGGGGCATTCTGAAGGAGATACGCTGGATTTTGGTGATAGTGGTTTTTCTAAAGGTGGCCAAGTTTTTCTTGACTTCTTTAATCTAATTACAATGCTTGCTTTCTAGCTAGGCATGACAGTATTGAGATTTGAGTTGCAGAGTTGTCAAGCCAAGTACCTGCTAGACATCTCAAACTGGACATCCTGCAAGAGCCCCAGCTCAACACGTTCTAACTCTTGCCACCAACCCCCGCCCCAGCCCCCACCCCAGTTACCTGATCTTTCTCTTTAATTCATCATCTCTGCAAGTGGCAAATAATTACCCCGGCATCCAAAACACAAACATGGAAATGTAGTGTGGAGAACAATATGAGGAAAGAGGGAGATACTTAGTGAAGTTTGGGGCATGTTTACCGGGTAAATATATGGCTCTAACAAAATAAGTGGATTGTGTCAATGTTAATGTCCTGGTGGTGATATTGCACTACAATTTCACAAGATATTATTATTGAGTGAAACTGGGTTAAAAGTATACAGGATATCTCCATAATACCTCTCACAATTACATTTGAATCTACAGTTATCTCATAAAAAAAGTAAAAAAAAATTGACCAGGTAAAGAAATGCAGATCAACAGTACTCTTTTAAGCCTAATTTTTTACTGTATGAAGAAACATGTGTAAAACATTACAGCTAATTTTAAAGTTATTTTCCTCTATTATTCTAGTCTTCTGATTCTTCAGAATTTTGAGCAGAAATCAGATAAATAAAACCATAGTCCTAGGCTGCTGTCTTGATATCATGTACAATATAATAGACACATGGAATGGCTCTGAGGTGGCCAACTATGCTTTCATTACTAACTAACACTCCATAGGTTTCATCTTTTAACATGTAGCTATAGCATTGAAATAGCTTTATTTTCCTTTCCTGAAAAACAATGTGATTTTTCTAAGTATGTGTGACTCACTTCATATCGCAGATTTCTCAAAGGATACTGGAGCAGATTGAGATGATTCTATTTACAGATTCTGCATTCTGATTAATACCTAGCTTGCAGTTCCTCAGATAGTTTGTGTCTGCTGGATTATAGTATTATCTCTAAGACCATCTGAGGACCTCTAAATGGCAGGACGTAGTGAGGAATAGTATGAATGCTTCTTCTTATGTAATATTTGGGGATGTAATTTGTTAGAAATGGATGAAGAAATCAGAATGAAGGTCAACTTTACCAGGAAGAAACTCTCAGCCCTTAAAAATTGTTCCATACTCCTAAAAATATATCTTGCCCCTCTGTGATTTCTCAATCTAATGTTTATGTAAAGGAAATAAGCAAAAAAAATTCTACTGAAATTTAATTGCAACTAATAAATTTCTAAGTATTTAGAATTAAAAAAAAAAAAGGTTATTTGTGTGAGCATTTTGTCCACAAGTTGAATGTTCACCTGCTAGTTGTTTGAGGTGAAATGGAATCATTTTTGGTCATTTAAGTGCAAATAAAGATGTGACCCAATAATAGATGAAACATAAGATAAGAAAAACTTTCCTTCCTTCTGTTTTAGTAGACTATTTAGGATATGCATACATCAAGTCCTTTGATTTTCTCCCAGTTCATTTTACATGAGAGGATATATTTATTCCCTGGAAAGCTTAATCTGTAATCAATTATATTTAACAAGTTAACTCAATTTTAAATGAAATGGTATAAATGAAGATTAAAGCTGATTTAAGGCAGCATTTTTTACTACTGTTTAAATAGCATTGGAAAAATCAGAAGGAACTATGTTTTTGATTAAGGTTTGGTTTAGACTAAAGAGTTTCAATAAGATAATTTTCATAAAACTGAACTGGAGCCAATACCTGCTAAAAGATAACAAGATATATTAAAGCCATATTAGAAGTTTAAAAATAAAGTCCCTGAAGACCTTTAATTAGGGAACAAACTGTGTGTGTGTGTTGTTGATCCTGCCCCATCTGCCACAGTTCAGTCACACCCGAATCCTTCTCCTGCCCTGCTCCCATTTTTCTGAACCATCCACCATCCAAGTAACCACCAGGATTACTGGTTTCCTGAATAGCATACTAACATCCCCTGTGTACAGTTTGTGCTCTGCCTTAAAATTCTTCACCCATTTTTCACAATAAAAACAAAATGATCCAAAAGATCATTCTGATCTCATGGCCAGTTCTCTGCCTAATACCTATTAGTGCTTCTCCGTTGGCCTCAAGATGGGGTCCAAATTCTTCACATTGGTGTAGAGGCTAGGGTCTGTCCCTGCTCAGCTAACATCATCCCTCCCTACTCTCTGCTCCCTACTTCTTCCACTTACCCACCCTCTGCTCTCTGAATATGTTGAGCTTTCTCTTACCTCCTCATCTTCACAGTGATGTAAAACCCTTCCTGGAATATTTTCCTCCTGCCTCTTAACACTTGTCATCTACCTTCTAGTAATGGCTCCAGTAATGTCTTGGAATTGATTAGTCTCCTGAGTTATGAATGATAGCTTTTTTGTCTGTCTTCCCAAGACATACGAAAGCTCCCTTAGTTAAGGTTCTGGGCCTTGCTCACCATTATAGCTCCCTGTTTTATAAGATTTAAAGATTCTTTTGATGGCAGGACACAACACAGTGACACTCAGATAGATGAAAGGCAGACCTCTTTGTTACTTATTGCTCCAAAAGAGGGAAGGCTGCCAGGCGGGGTCACACAGGTGGTTGCACCCTGGGACAGGTTAACAGCAAGCTGAGACCATAGAGAGCAGCTTATGTATGGCAAGTGGGGTGAGGTTACCTAGATTTACCAGAATCCCTGTGGATTGGCTAGTTTGAATAATTCTGGGGGCTCTGGAGCATGGAGGCTACCCCGGGTTGTCTGTTATCTTCCCCCTGGGTGATCAGGAGAGTGTTTAGTGACACCTGAGTATAAGAACCCAGTAAGGGAAGTGGCTGGATGTTGACTTAACTGGGAGAAGGGAATCTGACTGGCCTCTAGTCAGTGTCTCAAAATTGAGTCAATACAATATTTCAAACAAACAAGCGAACAATGACAAACCAACAGATTATACTGTGCTATAGTCCAGTATTTAAATTGTATGCTCAATAAATATTTATTGACATGAGTGAAAAAATGAATATATATATGGATGAATATATGTTATCATTTGGCCCTATAAAAATTATTCTTCTTTTTCTCAAACTGCTGTTATTTAGTGTGTTCTTACAAGTGCCCAGTGTCATTTGCAGTTATTAAGTGTCCCTGGATCTCAGTTTTCACATCTCTAAAATGGATTTCAGACTCCTACTTACATAAGAAGTGGTAATACATTTGATGAATTTAAAAATATACATATTTTATTTTCATAAATATTAATTTGATAACCACACTTATTCAAGGTAAAAATCTAAAAGTATGATAAGGTCTGGCCAAGAAATAGAATTTCTAGACTTGAAAAGCCAAATTTGCTCCCAGCCTTCCAAAATATATTTAAAAATTAGCCTTTTATTAAATGGTAGTCTTTTGGAATATGAGTGTGGACAGTGCAGATAATAATGCTGACACATGAAAAAAACGATACGTTATGTTTTAAAATACACTTTTTTTGACATTAAGGATAATTTGGATAATTTCCTTCCTTTTGCTGTAGTTGTAACTTGAGAGGCATAATAAATAAAAATATTTGCAGAGTATATTCAGGTGGAACTGTTTTCAAGAACTTTCTGAAGACAAATGCTGCTATTCAGTCAAGGCCAAGGTAAAAATGTTCTATTGAAGTTGAATTTTTCTGGAGATAATATCTTTTATATTTTCTAGACTTTTTTTACATTACTATTTATGATATGATTAAGAGTGAATTAGGGTTCTCCAGAGAAACAGAACCAATAGGCTGTATCTGAGAGGAGATTTATAATAGGAATTGGCTCACACAATTATGGAGGACAAGTAGTCCCAAGATTGGCCATCTACAAGCTGGAGAACCATGAAAACAGGTGGTGTAATTCAGTCCAATGGCAGGAGAGGTCTCAGTCCAAGCAGAGAGAGATCAAATTCACCTTTCCTCTGCATTTTTGTTCTATTCAGGTCCTCAATGGATTGGATGATGCCCATCCACACGGAGGAGGGCCATCTGCTTTACTAAATTCACCAACTCCTCTGGAAAGATAATCTCCTCTGGAAACACCCTCACAGACACACCCCAAAATAATATTCTGCCAGCCATCTGGGCATCTCTTAGCTTTGTCAGAATCCCACATAAAATTAATTATCAGAAAGAGCATGGAGATTATTACATACCTTTCTTTCTGCATATCATATATCCTTGTAAGGCATAGACACTGATATACTGAAAGTGAAAGGACTCGAGAAGATAGGTCATTCTAATACCAATCAAAAGAAATGCTTGTGTAGCTATATTCCTCTCAGACAAAGCAAACTTCAGAGTGAGGTAAATTACCAGAAATAGAAGGGAATTTTGTAACAATAAAGGGGTCAGTTCTCCAAAATGACATAACAATACTGTGTGTATGCCAACAACAGAGCATCAAAATACATGAGGCAAAAAAGCTGTTAGATCTTCAGGAGCAAATCAACAAATCCACAAGTGTAGCTGGAAAACTTAACACCCCTCTATCAGGAATTGACAGTTCCAGCAGACAGAAAATCAGTAAGGATAATGTTGAACGGAATAGCACTATCACTCAACTGGATTTAATTGACATTTATGGAATATTTCCAACAACAGGATACACATTCTTCTCAAGCTCACCTGGAACATTCACCAAGATTGATGACATTTTGGGCCATAAAACACATCTTAACAAATTTTAAAAAATAGAAATCATACAGTGTATGCTATCAAGCAGCAATAGAAGTAAACTAGCAGTTAATAACCGAAAAATAGGCAAAAACTTCCCAAATATTTTTACCTTTACAAATACACCTCTAAATAACACATGGATCAAAGAAAATGCCTCAAAGAAATTATAAAGTATTTCAAAGTCAATTAAAATGATATCTTTAAAATACTGTCTTTCTATTAATAAATATAGTTTGGGTTCTCAACTGCACTGTTCTTTGAGTTTGAAAATTTTCTCATCATATAATATAACATGATATAACATTATATATTATGATATATAATAACATAATATGTTAGTATTAATATAATACTTTAATCAATGAATGATTAATATAATTAATATTTATTAATCTTATTTCTAGAAATATTATTTCCCATAGTCTTTTAAAGTAGTAATTCAATTCTGTGAAAATGTGCCTTAAAAAAATCTAAGGAAAAAATTGCTTACTTAAAAGGTAAGTTAATTTTTTAACCTCCTAACAGTAATTGTTTTCACTGGAGTTGTTCAAAAAAAGATTATGATATGTTAGTACCAGTCCTAGAAAGAAACACTTTATGGTTTAGTTCGCTTAAAGCTATTCATATGCAACAAGGATTTACCACTATTCTATTTTTTCCTCAAATACCTACTGTGTGCAAAAGCATTTGAACTTAGAACCTTTCTTTATGAGATAAGCTTTATAAAGTTGTGTTTATAGAAACAAGTAACTGGCTTCCCTACAATTCTAGATTTGAATACTATCACAATAATTTTACCAAAAGTAGGAGAGTCACTTTCTAGATGGGATGTGGGTTGGATAGGGTGGAATTTGGGGTTGAAGTAATAGAATGGTAATATACATTTTAAAAAGGATATTTTTGGACAAATTTACTTTGTCCAAAGTCTACTGATTTTCTATCTTTGAGAAAAAAAAGAAAAAAGAAAAAGACTGTGGCAAAAATATGAAGGTGGGCATGAGAAAGAATATTAATTGTGTGCCTTCCTATTCTGCAACTTATGTATACTTCAGGATAACATCATGAGATACATTCTTTGTTATGTTACAGATCAGAAAACTTAAGCCCAGGATGCTAGACTGTATTTCCCAAAATGGCAATCACAGACTTAGTGACAAAGACCTGGGGCTTGAACTCAGGTCTGACTTACTCCAAAGCCCACACTCTTCCTCTGAGACCACTGTGCCACTCAGAAACCAGAGACTACAAATGGAAAGAGTGCTAGGTAAAGTCAATAGACCAGAAAAATAAACAAAACATAAATAATATGCCTAAATAAAATGGGAAAAATTAAAAACTAACATTTCTTCTACTTATATCCTATAGACAATTTCATCAAGCATATCACATTCCATGGGACAAATTGCATAAACACCACTGCTTCTACATTATATACTTGTGCTTTTATGCCCAGTTATGCTGTCTCCCTATGGCATGGGCTGCATAGTTTTTTCTCTGAAAGATTTTATTAGAAAGGTAATTAAAAAGCTATATTTCTCTTTATAAAATACAATCTTAGTCTTTTAACACTAGATGAATTCTACCCACTTCCTTCCATATTCTACCTCCATTGTTTTTGCTTTGTCCCTGACAATATAACCTTTCTGTATACACTCCCACAAATTTGTTAGACTGTAAGAGAATCTGCTACAAAATACAGGGTAAAGAAATTTAGGTTTGAGAAGGCCCCTTGAAGTGATCTGGATCACCACTCCTTATAGTTCCTGGGAGATACATAGCCAGGAACAAGGTTTGAAATAGCGCACAGAGCTGGTCTTGGGAAGACATGACTTCCCCACAGATACCATAACTTCCACTGCTGCAACACCTAGTGCCTCCAGAAATTGGATCAGTAGTTCCTGATTTTATCCTTGCTAGAATGAATGTTAAGTATTACTTGCTGCTTTGCATTTCTGCTCCCAAACCAAACTCTACTGCAGGTGCTTCTGATTAGAGACTAGCTTTATGCCTACATCCTAGCTTCAAAGGTCTGAGAAAGCAGGTATCTGATTCTATGGTGAGGAAAAAATGTCAGACATCCACTGCATTTGTCAAGGTCCCTCTTACAAAACGGCTGCCTAAAGTGAGCGCATCATTCCAGATGGCTTATGACCAATGCTGTATGCAATATAATTAGCCACCTTCATCTGGACAGAATACATAATTATATTAAAGCATATACTAAGATTATATGAACATTTTTCAGATCCACATCAAAGTTTGTTCATAATTAAGCTTGCAGTTAACTATAACCCTAAAACTTGTTCACCTTTTACTGCTGATTAGCCATGTGTTCTCCATCCTATGTTTGTACAATTGTGTTTCCAGTTTTTTTTTTAATCCAAAACCAGAACTTTATATTTAGCCTTGTTAAATTTCACTTTGTTCTTTTTGGCCTATTTTCCCAACTTTTTGCAATCCTTTTGAATACTCTTTCTGTCATTCAGTATAATAATCATCACTCCACAGTAGTGACATACACAAATTGGATAAACAGGCTTTTTGTTTTCATCCAAATCTCTAATAAAAAATGTTGAAGAGAGTTTATAAAGCATTGTGGTCCACAGTATATTTTTATCTAGGGTAGCACCTAACCATTAGTTAATGTGTTATACCACATTGATTAAACTTCATTTATCTAGTGTTACATTAAACATATGTTCATTCTTTTAGCTTGCATCATGATGATGAAATGATGAAAAGGCATAGATGAAAGGTATTTAAAGGAAAGTTCTTTATAGTTGAGCAATATATATTCAGGAAATGGGATATGATTAAGAATTAAGAATGATACATTCTCTGAGATGTGGATGATATGCTTTTCACAAAAGTAAAAGTAAAGAAATCCAGATCACTATCACTTGTATATTGAAGTTCAATCAATATTGTATCCCTATGCATCTCAGAGTGTATTAGAACAGAGACCAGCTAACATTTTTTGTACAGGACCAGATAACAAGTATTTTAGGTTTTGCAACCCATGTGGTCTCTATTGTAACTATGTAACTCTGCACTTACAGCACAAAAGCAGCCATAGACAATATATAAATGAATGACATGGCTGTGTTCCAATAAAAATTTATAAAAACATGTGGCCAGATTTGGCCCACAGGCTATGGTTTGTCCGTCTAGGTTTGGAAGAGGGTTTTTCTAAGAAGAGCAAGTGGATGTGTGGATTTGTATATGGATGAAAATAATACAATCATCCCAAACATAAGATTTATTTAATGTTTTAGAAATTCAGTACCCTAGGTCCTCAAGAGCAAGAACTGTCCTGTTCCCTTTTGAACTTCAGCACCTACCTGTGTCCTAATACGTGGTAGTTGCTCCATAATTTTTTTCTGAGGTCGTGAATAAAAACCTTTAAGGTTCAATCTCAGAATCATTATTTTGATGATAATTTGATCATGATACATATAGACATGAACATGCTATTAAAATAGAGTCAGCATTCATAGGTATGCTGAATGCCAAGCTCCTTCGTCAAGAATGAAGTGCCTGCTAACCCAGATGCTGGGAGTCTGCTGGCAGATAGCCCTCCATTGAAACCCCCCTGAAGACTGATTAGGCTCAAGGCACTGACCTATCCAAAGGCCATGCTAAGATGCTTGGTCCATGTTTTCTTCAGAAGAAGAAACTGATAAACATATTTCTAAATCTATCTTCAGAGCTTCCACTAGCGGCATGGTATCATGCATTTGGACTGGGTATGCTCCCATGCTATGGTGATTTTACAAAAAGAGTAAAATTCACTTTTTAGCAGAGATTTGTAAACTGCAGGTGTTTTGCATTTTCAAAGATTATTTCCTAAATGTTGCTGTATTCAGACAAAATATGTAATTACATGGAAAGTATGAATAGAATGCAGGTTGAGAAAGAAGAACATTGGGAAGAGTATTGGAAATGGGCAAGTGTCAAAGGTACATAACTAGATATTACATTGGCAGTTTCAATTTAGGCACTAGATCTAATCAAGGCAGGTTTGGGTCCAAAGACAGCTTACAAAAGACTAATCAAAAACTGTTATACACCTTTAAAGTCTCCTACATATTATGACAGTTGCAGAGTAGGAAGGTTGTGAAGAGACTGTCTTTAGATAGAACTGTGTTTTGAGTGCTAATCTCTAAATTTGTAATTGGCAGGTAATTCCTCCTTGTCACAAAAGAGAGTACCACTCAGAGTTTCCTGGATCTCCTCAAGAGAGTTATATTACTATCAAATGCCTGCCAGGAAAATCTAAGGTGCAGAAGGCCACCCAGTCACCTGCTGGCAGTGTGAGGAATGTACTTACTGTGTTGTGGCCAGCTGTGCCTTCAGAGTTTGTAGAGTCAAAGAAGAATGCCAGAGTGCTGCCTGAGGACCAGATTTGGTACAGAATTATAGGCGATCTTAGACTTTGTCCAATAGGGCCACCTCAAGGGGAAACTAAAGGCAGAAGTGAGTTCTGAGGGGTTGAGAATCATTGTGGATAGAATGGTCAAGAAGCCTGCAGGTGAGATCACCAGTAACAGAAGTTTTTGTAGAATTCAATCATGAAAGTACCCCATGAGAGAAGAGGTCTTCTTTAAATATTCTAATACCACTTCAGAATTGGTCTGAAATGGCAGCTAGGAAGAATGTATGTACATAAATGGGAGAAGAGCCAGTATAACAGCCCCATCACCACCCCTTCTGTTGCATACGACTACTTAGCAGAGGCCATAACTTAGAAAGCAAAGAAGCCTTAGTTTTGCATGGAGATTGAATGTGGATTAGTATATTATTCTGATATTCACACTGCTGAATTTATACTGTGTAGATATATATAAAAGTGACTATAAGGCTATAGGACTTACCTAGGTTTTCAACCAAGGTGACCACCATGGAAGAAAGTTCCAAAGATCAAGGGGAAACAAACACAAAAAAATGCTTTTTGACCAGATGTCATGAGTCTGTCTTGGTCAGTGTATCAGACACATATATTTGTATGATCAGAACAATTTCAGTGAGCTGAGAAGGAAGAGTTTGGATAAGGAAGTTTGTAGGATTGGAAATTAGTTTAGTAGAGGACCATGAATGTAAGGCTGTCATCTGGACTTCATTAGATAGGAAGTGGGGCAGTATTGAATGTTGGAGCATGATAGGAAGTATGACTATTATGGCAACAAATGTAGTATTTTTAGTATTGACATTATCACATCAGTACTGTACTGCTTCCAGATGGAAGGTTGGTGATACAGAAGGGAATAACCATCTCTGAAAATGTTAAATGCATGAGTAAATAGAAATAGAGTTTTTTTGTTTAAAGCAAGAATAATAATAACTTTGAAACTCAAGTATATGTACGTGACAATAGTAGCACAAATAAAGAGGGCATTTAAATATGGTAAATTCCTTATTTATTCTAATATTTAGAATAAAAATGTTTAGTGTAAATTAAGAGAGACTGCAATAATTCTAAAATGTGTGTTAAAATCTCTAGATTACAATCTAAAATGTGTGTTGAAATGTCTAGAGTAACTAGAAGTAAAAAAAATTAATAATTTGCCATTAAATAACCTAATAAGTGGGGAATTAGAAAAAATACAATTATTCTAAAGACAGGAAAGAAGATAAAAAAAGGAAAAGAAATAATGAGGCAAATAGCAAATATTGAAAAGTATGTTTAAGTTCATCTGCATCAGTAATTACATTAAATATAAATGGTCTAAACACTGAAGTTTAAAACGAATATATTCAGATGGGAATAAAAAACATGCTGCTTTCAGGAAACAAACATACAGATATGAAAAGATATTTAATACAGTCAATAAAAACAACAAAGTTGGTGTAGCTCTTCTAATATCAGATTAAAAGAATTTAAGGCATGAAATATTAAGAGTTAAAGAGTATCTTTAAATTATAATAAATAAGACAGGAAAGGAAAATATAACAATTCTGTATTAGTTATATTAAAATACTATATCCTAAAAAATGAACAACGGCAGAAGGAGAAAGAGGCAAATTCAAAATTATAGTTGGAAAGTTTGACACACTGCTGTTAGTAACCAATAAAATGAGCTTTCCAAAAATCAATAAGACTGTCTATAGAAGATTTGAACACCGTGGTGAAAAATCTTTTTCATAATTGAAATATATATAACATTGCATCCAATAATTGCCAGACACATTTTTAAAAAGCATATGTGGATCACTTACCAAAATGTAAACAAGACTAAAATTCAGTAGAGCAATATGTCAATAAAACAACACAAACTTTAAACAGTAGAATTCAAACACAATATATTCCTTAGTGAAATTAAAGTAGAAAGCTATTACAAAAATGTAACTAAAATTTCATCGATGTTTGATAATTAAATATTATACATTTAATAACATATGTCAAATAAGAAATCACTTGGAAATTAGAAAATAATTTGAACTGATTGATAATGAAAATATGACACATCAGACTTATGGGGGTATGTCTAAATTAATGATTAGAACAGTGATATATTCCCCTTATCTGGGAAATATTTTCCCACCAGAGAACCTCTGACAATGTTTGAAGACATTTTTGGTTGTAACAGCTGATGGGGGTTGAGGGTGTTACTGGATTCCAGGAGGCAGAGGCCAAGGATTTTACTAAATATAATACAGTATGTAAGGCAGCCTCTCACAACTAAGAATTACCTGGCCTCAAATGTCAGTAGGGCAAAGGTGATTAAATTCCAGATGGGAGGGAAAGCCAATGCCTTAAATGTAAATATTAGAAAAAGAAAAAAGGCTGAATATCAAAGATCTAACTATCCATCTGAAAAAGCAAGCAAAAGAATAGCACATTACTCACAAAGAAAATGGGATAAACAAAGTTGAAAAAGGAACAAAAATTAATGAAGTAGAAACAGCATAATATACAGAGAATCAACAAATCCAAAATTGTGTTTATTGAGAAGAATAATAAAATAGACACCCTAGCAGTAGTGATCAAGAAAATAAAAGAAAGCATAAATGATATCAGGAATAAAAGGGGGACATCATTTGGCTCCTCCAACTATTAAGAAGGTAATAAGAGGATATAGGATATTATAAACAATTTTACATCAGTAAATCTTGAACATTTAAATAAAGTGTCAGCTTATTTGAAAACATAATATTGGCATAAGAAGTAAAAAATCTAAGTAGACCTGTATGTGTTAATAAAATAAAATATTTAATTCAAACTTTATTTCTTTTCTAGAGATTAGAAAAAATAAGAAAATTCCAAATGTGTTTTATTGAGGGTAGCATAATGTTGATACCACAATCTGATATGGATAGTACCAAAAAAATTAAAATTAGAATGCCAGTCTCTCTAGAACATACATACAAACATCATAAATAAAATCCAGTAGTAGTAGGAAAAGGAAATGAAAGGAAATATAAAAAGAGAATCATAACCATTTAAGGTTTACTCTAAACATGTAAGGTTGATTTAGCACATTAAAAAAATCACTTACTGTAACAAACCATATTAACAGCAAAAGGAGAAAAACTATATGACTCCCACCCCAAAAGATCAGAAGCAGCATTGATTGAAATTCAACATTCATTTATGATTTTAGAAAAAAGATCTCAGCAAACTTGATTTATTTAAATTCCTTAAAGAGATAAAGGGTATCAGCAGAAACATGCAGCAAACTTAATAAACTTCATGATCAAATGTTAAAACCTTCCACTGTATTTTTTGGGAATGAGGCAAGCATATTTATTAAAACTATCCAACATTATACTGGAAGTCTTTGAAAGTATAATATGGCAAGAGAATAAATAATTATTTAAAAGGAAGATAAACATTATTATTTGCAAATGACATTGTATTAGAAAATTGAAAAATTACATATAGTATATTAGAATTAATAATTGTATTTTGTATGGTCATTTTATGCAAGGCAAATATAAATAAGCAATTATTATTACTAACCATCTACTTCAAGATAAAATTTTAGAAGTGACACTAGTTTAAATAGCATAAAAATATCAAATTGCTAGGAATAACTCTAAGAAAAGGTATAGAAAACCTCCAAACAGGAAACTATATTATTGAAAGAAATTTTAAAAGATTTAATAAAGGGAGGAATTTTCCATTTTCATTATTTGGAAGTCTCAATGTTCTCAATATGTCCGTTCTCACCAGAATGACCCAAAGAGTCAATGCGAACTCAGTCCAACATGAGCAGGGTATCTCAGGAGTAAGCTAACTTCAGAGTTTATACGGAAGAGCAAAAGACCATGAATAAAGAAGATAATCATAAAGAAGAGTAAAATTGGTGGCCTTTCAATAAACTGATATGATTTATTGTAAAGTTAATAAAATTAAACATGTGCCACTGGTATGAGGATAGACCAATTGAATAAAATACAGATGCCAGAAAATTAGTTACACACAGAGAGTCCTCTGAATTATTTTTAAATTGCAACTACAAGTCAATATGAAAAGAATAATTTTCTCAGTCAATTAGATGTCTGCATGGAATTAAAGAAAAAAGAACCTTTCCCCCAAACAAAACATAATAAACAACTATCAAATTTAGATGAAGCATAAATCTATAACAGAAAGTAAAATCAATTAAATTAATAGAAGATAGCAAAAGAACAATATCTTTGCCATGAGGTAGACCAAATTTTCTTAGACTGGACATCAAATGTGCTTAACATACAAGAAAAATTTGAAAAATTGGACTACATTAATTATTAGAGCTCTTATTTATCAAAAATTAGAGAATGAAAGCAGTGGGAGATGATACTCGCTATTCATGTATCCAACAAAGGGTTCATATCTAGAATATAAAATGATTTCTATGAATCAATAAGAGAAATACAGATTATCCAATTTTAAAAACTGCAAGTGGCTTGCAAAGACATTTCACAAAATAAATATCCCAATTTCTGATAAACATATATAAAGTTGCTCAATCTCTTTACATTTATGAGATATGCAAGTTAAAACTAAAATTAGATGTTACAATACACCTCCAAAGATGGCCAAAAAAATATTTTGACATTATAAAATCCTTCAAGGATATGGAATAAATGAAATTTGTACATTGTTAGTAGGAATGTAAATGAAATTTTGGCAATCAATACCTATTAAAGCTGAACATTTCCATACTCAGTGACCCAGCAGTTCAGTCATTAGGTACATATCTATTAGAAATACAAGCAAATGTGTGTCAAGAGACATATTCAGTAATAGTTACAAAGGAACAATTTGTAATATGCAATACCTGAAAGCCATTTGAATCTAACTGAACAGGAGAATATATGTGGTTTATTTATTCAGTGGAATATAATGTGACACTTGAAGAAAGAAAAATCTGAACAAAAGAACATGAATAATTCTCTTAATAGTAAATTTGAGTGGAAGTCAAAATCCATAAATTGCATAACTCCATCTCTGTAACGCTCAAA
The DNA here is from genome assembly GCF_030020395.1 of Manis pentadactyla. NCBI lineage: Eukaryota > Metazoa > Chordata > Mammalia > Pholidota > Manidae > Manis > Manis pentadactyla. The sequence continues at coordinate 93,627,259 of NC_080025.1, forward strand.
AATAAGGAAAACAAATCTATGGTGATATGTGTTTTTTACCTCTTCTATTTAACCAGTTACCCCAATATTTAGTAGCTTAAAACAATAAACGTTTATTATCACAGGCAGTTCCTAGGGGCTGGGAATCTGGGAATGGCTAAGCTGGATGATTCTGGCCCAGGGTCTTTCATGAATGCAGTCAAGCTATCAACCAAGGTTGTAGTCTTTGAAGATTTGATCGGCTAGGCTAAGGATTTTCCAACTCACTCAACTGGCTATTGGCTGGAGACTTCAGTTCCTCTCAAAGTTGTCCCCTTCATAGGGCTTGCTTCCCCAGAGCAAGTTGTACATGCTTGTGAGAGGGAAAACCCAAGACAGAGCTGCATGCAGTCTTTTGTAACTGAGTATCAGAAGTGACATGTCATCATTTATGCTATGTGCTGTTGACTGCACAAAGCAACGCTGGTACAGTGTGGTAGGCGTCTACAACGGTAGGAATACCAGGAGGCAGGGATCAATAGGGGCCATCTTAGAGGCTGTTACATAACATAAATCAAAATAGTATTTGCCTTGGCAAGTTGAGGGATGACTGGAAGGGAGCACTAGAGAGGACTCTGGTGTGTGGTAATCATCTACATCTGAGTGGTGCTTATATGTTATAAGAATTCATGTATATACTTAAAATTTATGTACTTTCTGATGTAGGTTACACTTGAGTTAAAAACAAGAAACATTTTAAACATCCCTCTTGGGAACTTCTCATGGCTTTGATTCATATCAATTTTGCAATGCCAAGATGCACAAGCATGCACACACACACACACTTCATCTTCTGTTGTTTATTGTCTCATCTGCTTTTTGTATCTTCACATGGTTTGTGCATGCCTACTTTTTCCCACATTAATGCAGATTTCTTAAAGACAATGGCAAGAATTCTCTGCAAGAGCTGCCTGTTTCTTTCTGAGGAAGATGGTTCTTCATTTTGTGGGATTCTCTGGCACTGGGCATTTAGCACCCATGGCCTGGAGTGGGGGCTGGTCAATAGATGGTCAGCAGGTTGGAGTTGGACTCTCTTGAGGAAAATTGCTCTAGAGCAAGGGTTGGCAAACTTATTTTGTAAAAAGTCAGATAGCAAAATTTGTCAGCTCTGTGTACCATAAGGTCTCTGTTGGGATTATTCAACACTGCCTTTGTAGGGATGAAGGCAGCCATGGACAAAATGTGAACACATGAATGTGACTGTGTTCCAGGGATACTTTATTTACAAATAAAGGAAGCAGGTGGGTCATATTTTTCCTCTGGATGCCAGTGCTCTGACTCCTGCAGTAGAAAGAACAGTGCACTTAACTTTTCAGTCAGTATTTCTCCCTGAAGATCAGTCTGCCCAAGCCTTTCTATTTTATAAGCTTTGGCTTGCTCCAATAGTATTTTCAGACATTCCTTAAATTTAAGGTTCCATTTTATTACTCTATTTTAAATTTCAATTGGTTGTAGTCTGGTAATATAAAAACAGAATCTGTGTAACTAAATTAGTATAATAAGATGAGGTAATTTTAAAAGAATGTCACATCAAAGAGAATCATCATTTTGAATGTAATTTTTGCAAAAATGGTTTACAATACCAAAAAAAAATGCACACTTCACATTTTATAGGCCTATTGCTAGTAAACTTAAGCCCTGTATTCCCAATCCTTCTATCTATATTGCCAACATGGATCAAGTACAGAATTACCTAGAGAAATTCAAATAAAACAGAAAACCTTTGGGTCATGGCAATAGTGCACTTTCTTGCCCCAAGAGAAAGCAAGCAGTGACTTCTTACATTCAGATTGGCTAGAGGGGAATTCGCTCCAGCTTTTATATTCGTGTGATCCTATAACACAAGATTTTTAAAATTAACTTTATCCCTAGAGTTGAAAAATGTAAGTCCCAAAGGTTAATTATAAGCAGAGTTGTCCTTGGTAGAAAATATCTTTCATTCCAACTATGAAAAAAGTACATAATAGTGTAAGAAAGCTGTTTGGGAAAACAGATAATGGTCAGGTGCTTTTCCCTGTACTCTTGGGAGTGAATCTGACTGTGCTGGAAAGCAGGCTTGGGGGCAGATGCCTGCTTCTCCTTCATCTTACCAAGAACCTCTTAGTGTGTTCCTGTGAAATTACTTTAACCTTTTTCATCTCAGGTGATTGGTTTGCAAGAGCATTGCCTTTTGCTCAGAGGTTTTAAGAGGTATTATTAATTGTCTTTTTTAAAAAATAGTTCTTTGTGGTTTTCCAAAGCATCTTTAAAAAAAAAATGTTTATAGGATTTCCCTTCCCTCTCAAGGTTTTCATTATCTTTTCTAAGTACTAAATAGAAAAATTTATATATAGTTTTCATTTCATGAACTATTTATTCTCTGGCACAATGAGAAAATGAACCAAGAAATAATAGTTAATTTTGAGGTGAGATGGATTTTCTTTTGGCTGCAATGATTGTTCTTTATGGGTTCATGGTTTCTGGGGAATTTGGCTGTGGTATGAGTTTTGTTTCTTGAAATTATTCATATAGTGTTGATGCACATATGTGTGAGACATTAAAAGAAGGCTTCTCCTTTTGGAGTTGGGAACAAAAAAAATTACCAGGAAAGTCAATAGGGAGACTGAGGGCCCCATTGGTGAAGTCTGAGTGTATACCCAATCGGCTTCTTTCTGCTATTCAGGCATCTGGGCGTTTTTAGGAAGCCTTTCATCATTACTGACCCAACACAACCGTGCTTAGACTAGCATTTCTAATTTTATCATAGCTGCAAGAGTTAGATTTGTAAATGGAAAAAGTCTGAATCCACATACCAATTTATGTGCCACACCTGATAGTTCCCTGGACCCTGAGGCTGGTGGCTCTTGTTGATGTCTGAGAAATAGTAAATTTAGAGCATTTCTCTTTTATCTATCCTAGTTTTGTAAAAACTGCCTGAAATATGTGACAAATATCAGGAAGTAGAGGGAGAGGTTAAGTGCTCTAAACATTCTAAGAAAAGGAACTATATTTAAATTCAAAGCATTATCATTATGAAAACATATTTCCTAGTTAACTTCCATTTCCATGGCAACAACTATCCTCCAAAAGGCTTATTTTATCCTTGAACATTTTGCATTCAGTCCCTGGCAGCCACCTGGTACAACCTTTGTTACTGTGCATACTGCTTGCAAATATTTCATTATTAATCAAGCCTTTCAGCTGGTAAACACAGAAAAATTAAGCATGAAAATAAACTGACACTCCAGACCAAAAAATAACTAAAGCAAAAGAAAAATTTCAAGACAGTCTTCACAAACCACATAAGAGCTGATATCCCCTATCTCATACTAAAGCTCAGTTTACTGGAAAGGGGCAGCCTAGCTTTAGTACAAACTGATCATGTATCCAAATCCATCTTAGCTCTAATCCATAAAGATAAAGGCCATAGAGAATGGGTACAATTGCACTTTTCCTCCCACTCAAATATAATAAATACTTACCAGGTAATCTAAACCCTACTATTTCAGGTTAGCCTATTTGTAAAACCTGACTATAAAAGGTGATTCTCCATTCACTGGTGCAGTATAGGGAAATCAGAGATACAATTTTAAGCATGCATTGGCATGCTTATAATTTGCATTTATTACTTGCCATTAAAAGAAAAAAATAGAGTACTGGCTACATGGTCTGGATTTTCATGGCAAATTAAGGGGTTCCTTTATATGCTTTAAAGGCAGATTAAGTAAGTAAATTGACATGTCACTGGTATTAACATACCTCTTCTGAAATAGGTTAGCTTTTTAAGTGATTCTAAAGGACTAGTTACAAGCAAATTTTGAGGACAGAAGATAATACTTTATTAATTTAAATGCAAAAATAGAACATCAGGAAAAATAAAATAGCCTTTATACATATTTTTTCATCTTTTAACAATTTTTATATTTAAGATAGTATTTGGCTGTAAGCAGTCAATTATTTTTTTCCTCCTATATTCTTTAATGCATTCTCAAGCATTCTTACTTTAAGATTAATATACAGTAAGTCCAAAGTAAGGTGGTTATGTGCTTTAAATTATAATGAAGAAATATGGAACTGATCCACCTTTTACAGTATTATTTTCTGTTGGGAAAAATAAGTTTGAAATGGAGATATAGGATAAAAATGTTACCCCTACTCAGCATTTTCACTCATTCATTCATTCATTGATTAATTATATATTGAGCACCCACTGTACATGGACAATGTACCACAAACATTCTGTGTTCAGAAGCTTTGACTGGTGCATAAGGAAAATCCCAAATTACTTTTTTACTTTTCTTATAAATAATATAGGAACAGATGATTTCTAAGGTTCACTGGCCTATTGTGTGATTCATTTCAATGGAACATTTCTTTAGAAATCTCTTTTTACTTAAATTAACCTTGTCGGAGTTGATGCTTGAAGAAGGGAGCAGTTTCTCTTCTCATAACTGTGGTGTGTGTGTGTGTGTGTGTGTGTGTGTGTGTGTGTGTGTGTGTGTGTGTGTATGTGAGAGAGAGAAAGAGAGAGGGAGAGAAATAACCTGGTAGCTTGTACACCTGACTCCCCTATGTAATTTAGCATCATATTTTCAGTTAGATTTTTTACCTGCAGCAGCAATACTATCATAATTAACATGGAGTGGCTAATGCATTCTATCATGGCTTAAAGGACTCTGTTGTTTTCAGTGAGTGTTTTAAGTGCATAACAGAGACTTCAGCCTTACAAGCAAGTTTCTTGAATTCTGAAGTGAGAAACCAGGTAAACTAAAGGAAAAAAAATATCTATGTATTCACACCAGGGGCCCACATGATTTGATCATCCAAAGGTGTTTGAGAATGAAAGGGATACTCTTACTAAATATAACAGGACAACAATTAGAAACTTGACAACCTAGAATATGTGGTCACCCTACTTAATATGCATACTGAGTTAAAAAAAAATTCACACATACATGCAAATGTCAAACTAACATATGGTGTAGTAAAATCCAATTACTTTGAATAGGATAGCATTTCAATTTAGTAAGAATGCTGATTAATGATCTAAAATGAAAAGTTGTTAATATTAATGTATAGTGATGTATATATTTTTAACATCTTTGAGGATCAAGGAGTAAGTTTTATACAATATTTATAACAGCTATTGCAGGTTATCCAAATAATGGGAATTTTTAAAAACTAGAAAAATGAATAGATTCATATTGCTGATATGGGTGTCAAAGACCACCTCCACTCTCTATTTGGAAGTTGGCACCTTTACTGGCACTCCGGCCTCTACTTCCAGAAACCCCGTTTCTTCTCTTGGCTCAGGCAACATCACATGCTTTCTCCAAGTCTTAGTAGTTATTGCATCATAATTAAGTTCAGATAAAATTTTAATTCTCACCCTAGCCAAGAATATTTTGACAGTTATAAAGAAAGTATTTGTATTAGCCTCTTCAGTATTAAACTATTAACCTTAAGTTCAACATACTTGAAGAGATGGGATTCACTTTGTTAATTGTGAAGAATCTATTACTAGGACTCACATCTTCTAGGGCATACTTAATTATTCTTTCTTCATAGGTAACCTGAGCTCTTCAGTGTATTAGTAAAAGTTAGAATTATCCTCTATATATGTAATATTTCCTAGTTTTCTGTTCATAGGATGTTTGATTTCATGAAGAGATTTTTTTACTCATAACTTAAAGGTTAAACATTCCATACCCTGGGATCCCCTGAACTAATGTAGAATCATCAGACTTTGCAGTAAACTCAAGAAACATTGACTCTTCCATCACTAATGATGCATAATTGTATCTGAAAATACTTTCCTTGAGTATACTAGTCCCAGACCCCCATATTTAGTACATTTATCTTCAATTTATATTATTACTTTATAAAGAGGTTTACTTTAAAATAATACATTTGCAAAATTATCTTGCTTATAGTATTTGAAGATCTAGGACCAGAAATATTGTAAACTTGATTTGTACAGTGTGTGGAAAAAGTAGATGATGGAATCCCCTTACAGGAAAACAAGTAAACTAGATAGTCACTTTAAGAGACTCCTTATGGAGGATTTATTCTTTAGCTTGTTATGATTTCATTTTTATGGAAGCAGCTGTACTTGTTATCACACTCTGCCACATCATCAGTCATCCAGCTACTGCAGAGAAGTCCCCCCCGGCAGAACAGGACATTCATGAGTTTATATTACTGCCATAAATTCTTTGGCTGTAAGTTTTTATACAAATAATCCCATGTCTCTTGTATACATTGTACCAATTGGTTAATAACATGATCTCTACCAGGGGATTTCTGGAATGTTCTATCTTTTTAAAAACAATGGCCCAGAGTTCATTTTTACATACACTAAAAATATGCTAAATGAAATTGGGCAATCTGAGGACATCTATATGATGAGAAAATAGGCTTTTCCTTAATTTTCCAATTTAACCTGGTGAACTTTCTTTAGCTGAATGACATGAAAAAAAGCATTTACAAAAAGGGTATAATTAGGTTTTTATGTGAAAAGAAAAACCCTAAAAATATGGGATAGCTTTTTGAATGAGAGTGGTGAGTTCCTGGCCATGAAACTCTTCACAGTTCATTTATTGTTTTTCAGAATTGGTTAATCTCCATAAAGAAGTCCAGCATTTCCATCATGCCAACCACTAAGTAGATGGTAGAGTTTCTGGCCATTGGCAAATTCTTCTCACAATATAAGTGAAAAGAGTGCTCGAGCATATATCAGTTGGTCCAACTAATGCCAAAATGTACTAATATAACTTTCACTTACCCCCTCTTCTTTCATGACAAATATAGCAATAGGATCTCACAGATTATCCCACAGCTCTAAAAGTTGAAAGTGTTCTTCACTGGGTCCTCTTTCATCAATTCCACTGTCCCCTATGTTCTTGTGAGCCCCATTTCTGTTGTCCTAAACCATTTCCTGGGTCTCAGTTTTTAGTGAAGATGTTACTATCTGAAGAAACTCAATTTTTCAAAAGGAAACACAGATACAATATGAAACATCAATTTAGATTTGAGGAAGAGAGAATTTGAGATTAGTGTTTATGACAATTCAAAGAGATATCATTTAACATTATTATTACAAATCCAGTCATAACTTTCCAATATGGAAAGTATGGTTAACTAAATTGAAACTTCAGATTGCTCATATACTACTCTCAGTACTTAGTTCTTCTGATGTAAGTATCTCCAGTAGCTTAAATTTATTTTCAGTTAAATTAGAGTTTAAAGTATGCCTGTTATTGAAAAAAATGAGGTCATTCCAAGACAGATATCCTCAAAATAGAGACAGGTAGATTTGTCAAGTTACAGATAGATGTTTATAGTAGGAACCCATTTGTAGGGAAATGACATACCTATTTGCTTATGCTTACAACATTTTAGGGATACCTATAATATTATTTGTGATTATTTATAGGCTGGAAATTTGGAGAATGACAATAGAGTACATTGTAATGTTCACCTTATTTTTTTGTACTATTTGAATTTTAGAAAAAACAGGTAATTTTAAAAGGAAAAAAACAATAAAAGACAGATGAAAGAAATATGGGAACTCTCGATATTAATCTTTATAAGAAAGGTATATTTACCTTTCCTTCTGAGCTATAAAAACAATAAGGTTGATTCTAAAATAGTAATGAATTAAACATTTTAAGATTGTGCTAAGAAAACAAATAAAACCATGATGAGCCATAGATCATTTCATTTGTGCAATATTTTAATAGCATAAATTATCAAGTTTAATAACTTACCTTAAAATACAGAATAATATTTTAGCTGTGTTGTAAATTCTAAAATTTCAGTCAAGATTTTTAATAAAAGCATTCTCCATTAAGACAGCACTTTTTTAAGTGGTCACATGTAGGCCAAATAGATATGATCTTTATGAGTGGAATGATAAACACTTTTGAAGCTGAAAGTGTATGTCCTTTCAGGTTTTAGATTTCAGAATGCATGAGCCTTGTGCTACATACATAAAAGATCTTTGAAGTGAAGTGACAAAAACAAAGAAAAAATGCATATGAACTGTAACCTACTACTGCTGTTTGGGTCCATATTGGACTCAGGGGTGATAGAATTATATATCGTATTTTGAAGGTAAGCATGATAAAGATGATTGTAAGTGATGCCACTTGAGAATCATAACTAATAGAATTTTCTGTCTAGAATTAGACATTTCAGAGAGAAGTTGAGTTGTACAGTTTAGAACAAATTGGGAAGCATAGATGGCACCAGTCCATATCATGCCACATCTCAATTACAGAACAATCTTCTTAAGCTCAGTGGACTTTATAATATTTTCTGTTATCTGGCTCCTGTAGAAATTTTTTTCTAGAATATTCTTTGGTTTTCAGGCATTAATAATCTAGACCAGAAGAAAGTTAATCAAAACATACTTGGTATGGGACAAATTCAGGAAATGAAGGAGAAAGAATATTGAATAGGAGATCCAGATTCTAACTTCAGTTCTGCTTCTGTATGCAATTTGGCTTAATTTTTTAAGCATTGTGGGCCTCAAAATATGAGCTTTGAATAATGTTTTTAACAAATGAGTTCTGAGGTTCCTTCTGGTTGCCATATTCTTTGGCTCCAAATTTCTTGAAGTTCTTCCCTTATGACATATGTGTTCAATTATATCCCATATCCCTCCTACAACAGGCATCTTCTTCCTCTCCCCAGGAGCCCCAGTGCTTTTTTTAAAATCTGCCCAATGAGTATAAGAATAGTTATAAGCTAATTGTTTTTTTTTCAAGTAATGACACCACTAACAGTCATCCGTCTATTCTCATAAGGAATAAATGGTTAATCTAAAGGGGCACAATAATCTCAATCATAATATAAGCTGGTTCACCGGGATGAAAGTGCAGCATGGAGAATATAGTCAATGGTTCTGTAATATCTTTCTATGCTGACAGATAGTAATTGCACTAGTAGGGGTGAGGATTTAATAATGTGTGTAACTGTTGAATCACTGTGTTTCATACTTAAAACCAATAATACTGTAGATGAACTATATTTCAATAAAAAATAAATTAAAATAAGTGAAACTTTAAATAATGCAAAATTAACTTAGCCAGTAATGGTAACATTTATATATGCATCATTAGGTGTGTATTTGATAGGGTAAGAACTCACTTTAAGCAGAATAATAAAGCTGCATTTTGAAGATCTGACACAGGCATATCTGGAAAGGAGCCCACTTCCACAACCTAATTCCAAACTCTATCTTGTACTCTACTTGCCTCCAGGAAGAAAACAGAGTACTCTAAGTTCTATCTGCTCTTAGTTTTTCTGTGTAACATAACACTTATTATATTGTTTGGGAATCAGCACTCAGAGAAAATAGTAGTTCATATATCAATAAAGCAAATATTTCAGTGAAGTGGTTTTGGACTGTCATACAAGATAACTCCAAGATGTATAGATAATCTGCCCAAAGACATGTGAGTTTACTACTAATCAAAGAAAAACAATTTAAATCAATTCATGCATTCATTAATACATTCATTCACTCAACAAACATTTACTGAGCTGCATTAGTACACTTTTGCTGAGTGCTAGAGGTCAATATGATGATGACATTAGAACCACTACACTCTATGAACATACAATTGATAAAAGAGAATAAATTATGTCCATATGTGAGACTTATCCTTGTCATCATATGGTAAATGCTGCAAGATGAATTATAATGAAAAGAATGTTACCTTGACTGTGATGATCACATAGATCTTCATTGAGAAAGGATTCATTTTGTGCTTTGTCATGTTTTTCTTAATAGCAATATCTATTGTTGTTTGTCATCTTCCAAGATAATTGTTATATATTTATATAGTTATTAAGTAGGAACATCCACCACTATCCCACCTTTACGGGTAAATGTAAAGATACTGGGCAGATGGCATGGCAGAGAAGCTGGCAGAAGATATTTTTTATCTTTCCAAACCAGATCAATTAAATTGCAAACCACCAAATCTGTGCACATTTACAACAAACCTAGGTGGCAAGATTTCCTTATAAACTCTAAAACCCCTAAATATGAGCTGGTGATGATAAACCACCACAAGCCACAAGACCTTTATAATGTCAGCATCTATATGAGACAAAACAGAAGGAAGAAACAGGGAGTGTGATAATGCTGAGAAAAGGAAAACTACAAAACAGCTAAACTCATGGATTTCTGGATGAGCTTGAATCTGAGTGAAAACCTAATTATAAATTGCAGTATCATATTGGAGAAAAAGTATGCTAAACTTGGGTCAAGAATTAAATTTTCCATTCTAGCAGGACAAGTTAAAGTGAAAAAATACCTAACAGGGAGAAGGATTAAAGATGGTGGCATGAGAGGTAAGATAGAGGCCTCCTCCTAAAACCACATGTAATGCGAAAATATAATTAACACAACTAATCCTGAAAGAGCAACAGGAAAGAAAGCTGCATCAGACTTCATACACCTGGAGAAAAGAATAAACCTCACAGAACAGGGTAACATACTAAAGCCATGACCTGGTGGGAACCAAGCCCTTCCCCCACCCCCAGCTCACCAGCAGGAGGAAAAGAAATGGAGTGGGGAGGGAGTGGAGGCCTGGGACTGCTGAACACCTAGCTCTGGATATATGCTCTGGGAGGACAAACCTACATTGCATGTGCTGTCATGATTAGTGGGGATGGAAAGCTGAGACAGGCAGAATACCTGGAGAGACAGATTCCAGCTGCTGTGGAAAGCAAGGATCCATATCTGGCTGCACTCAGACAAAAGAAAGGCAGACAGTCTGAAAGACTTCCTAATAGGGAGAGGGCTGCTAAAGGGGAAAGGATTTCACAGAGCTTACTGCTCAGGAGAAAGGACAGGTAGACAAAATTGTCTGAGCTCACTCTGTGGAGCAGGTTGGGAACTTTCAGGAGCCACAGGCACTCCATCCCCCTGGCTGGCTACACATCTCCAAGGGCCCCCTCAGTGATACACAGCCTGCTGTGTCTTCCTCCTGGCCAGCCCACAATTGGCTTCTAACCAGCAAACCCTGCTCTGGTGTCAGGCAAGCCAGAGGGAAGCCCCCCCCCCCCACAGCAGCTATAAACTCAAACCATAGAGGCTTATTCCTGTGTGCTCAGCCCACTGGTTCTGGCAGTGGACACAGGCATAGCAGCCAGGAAGCAGGAAACAGCTTTTTCCTCCCCCCAGGCACCAACACTGCTCTCCTGCGACCTGAAAAATTGCTTCAGGGGCTGAAGAGCTCCAGAGAGTAGAGCTTCTGGGCACTAGAGAGTACCACATACAAATATGAAACATCAAAGGAACCTGGTTCAAAGCAAAATCCTACATACTCCAGAAAAAGAGTCAAAAGAAACTGATCTCATGAATCTTCCTGAAAGAGATTTCAAAATAAAAATCATAAACATGCTCCTGGAGGTATACAAAAGTATTTGAGAACTCAGGAATAAATTCTGGTTGGAGATCCAATCATTACAGAACACAGTATCAGAAATGAAACATACAATGGAAGGTTTTAAAAGCAGATTAGATATGGTGGAGGAGACAATGAATGAAATAGAAATTAGAGAAGAGGAATACAAAGAAGCTGAGGCACAGAGAAAAAAGGATCTCTAAGAATGAAAGAATATTGAGACAAATGTGTGACCAATCCAAATGGAATAATATTCATATCATAGGGGTACCAGAAGAAGAAGAGAGAGAGAAAAAGGGATAGAAAGTGTCTTTGAGGAGGTAATTGCTTGAAACGTTCCCAATCTGGGGAAGGAGATACTCTCTCAGGCAATGGAGGTGCACAGATCTCCCAACACAAGGGACCCAAGGAAGACAACACCAAGACATATAATAATTAAAATGGCAAAGATCAAGGAGAAGGAGAGACTACCAAGAACAGTCAGAGAAATAAGATCACATACAATGGAGCTATCATCAGACAGACCTCTCAGCAGAAACCTAAAAGGCCAGAAGGGAGTGGCATGATATATGTAATGCAATGAAGCAGAAGGGCCTTGAAACAAGTATACTTTATCCAGCAAGATTATCATTTAAATTTGAAGGAGGGGTTAAACAATTTCCAGATAAATGAAAGCTGAGAGAATTTACCTCCCATAAACCATCTCTACAGTGTAATTTGGAGGGACTACTATAGGTGGAAGTGTTCCTAAGGTTTAGTAGCTGTCACCAGAGGTAATAAAACCACAGTAAAGAAAGTAGAACAGTTAATTACTAAGCAAATGCAAAATTGAATCAGCTACCTCCACAGTCAATCAAGGGATAGACAAAGAGTACAGAATATGCTACCTAATATATAAAGAATGGAGGAGAGAAAAAGAACCTTTATATTGTGTTTATAATAGCATACTAAGTGAGTAAGTTAGATTCTTAGATAATAAAGAAATTAACCTTAAACCTTTGGTAACCAGGAATCTAAAGCCCGCAATGGCAATAAGTACATACTTATCGATAATTACCATAAATGTAAATGGTCTGAATCCACCAATCAAAAGATGTAGAGTCACTGAATGAATAAAAAAACAACACCTATCTATATGCAGCCTACAAGAGAATCACTTTAAACCCAAAGACATACACAGACTAAAAGTGAAGGGATGGAAAAAGATATTTCATGCAACTAATAGGAAGAAAAAAGCAGGAGTTGCAGTACTTGTATCAGACAAAATAGACTTCAAAACAAAGAAGGTCACAATAGACAAAGAAGGACATTACATAATGATAAAGGGGTCAATCCAACAAGAAGATATAATCATTATAAATACCTATGCATCCAACACAGGAGCACTGACATATGTGAAACAAATACTAACAGAATAAAAAGGGGAAATAGACTGCAATGCAGACCTTTTAGGAGACTTTAACACTCCACTTACTCCAAAGGACTGATCAACCACACAGAAAATAAGTAAGGACACAGAGGCACTGAACAACACATTAGAGCACATGGACCTAACAGACATCTACAGAATTCTAAACCCAAAGGCAGCAGAATACATATTCTTCTCAAGTGCACCTGGAACATATTCAAGAATAGATCATATACTAGGCCACAAAAAGAGCCTTGGTAAATTCAAAAAGATTGAAATTGTACCAATCAGTTTCTCAGACCACAAAGGCATCAAACTAGAAATAAAATACCCAAAGAAAATGAAAAATCCCACAAACACATGGAGGCTTCACAAGATGCTCCTAAATAACCAATGGATCAATGACCAAATAAAAACAGAGATCAAGCATTATATGGAGACAAATGACAACAATAATTCCATACCACAAAATCTGTGGGATGCAGCGAAAGCAGTGCTAACAGAGAAGTATATTGCAATGCAGGCCTACCTCAGGAAATAAGAATAATCCCATATGAGCAGTCTAAACTCACAATTAATGAAACTAGAAAAAGAAGAACAAATGAGGCCAAAAGTCAGTAGGAGGAGGGACATAATAAAGATTAGAGCATAAATAAATAAAATTGAAAGAATAAAACAATAAAAAAAAGCAATGAAAGCAAGAGCTGGTTCTTTGAGAAAATAAACAAAATAGGTACACCCCTAGGCAAACTTATCAGGAAAGAGAGTCTATGCACATAAACAGAATCAGAAATAAGAAAGTAAAACTTACTACGGACACCACAGAAATACAAAGAATTATGAGAGAATGCTATGAAAAATTATATGCTAATGAACTGGATAACCTAGAAGAAAGGGGCAACTTTCTAGGAAAATACAACCTTCCAAGGCTGACTCAGGAAGAAACAGAAAATCTGAACAGACCAATTATCAGCAATAAAATTGAATTGGTAATCAAAAAACTACCTAAGAACATAACTCATCAACCAGGTGGCTTCACTGCTGAATTTTATCATACATTTAGTGGAGACCTAATACCCATTCTCCTTAAAGTTTTCCAAATAGTAGAAGAAGAGGGTATACTTCCAAACTCATTCTATGAGGTGAGCATCACTCCAATACCAAAACCAGGCAAAGACACCACAAAAAAATAAAATTACAGACTAATATCCCTGATGAACATAGGTGCAAAAACACTCAACAAATTATTAGCAAAACAAATTAAAAATATATAGAAAAGATCATCCAACATGATCAAGTAGGATTTATTCCTGGGATGCAAGGAAGTTACAACATTTGAAAATCCCTCAACATCATCCACCACATCAACAAAAAGAAGGACAAAAACCACATGATCATCTCCATAGATGCTGAAAAAGCATTCGACAAAATTCAACATTTATTCATGATAAAAACTCTCAACAAAATGGGTATAGAGGGCAAGTACCTCAACATAATAAAGGTCATATATGACAAATCCACAGCCAATATTTTACTTAACAGCGAGTAGCTGAAAGCTTTTCCTTTGAGATCAGGAACAAGACAAGGATGCCCACTCTCCCCACTTCTATTCAACATAGTCCTGGAGGTCCTCACCATAGCAATTAGACAACACAAGGAAATAAAGGGTATCCAGATTGGTAAGGAATTATTTAAACTGTCCCTGTTTGCAGATGACATGATATTGTATACATAAAAAACCCTAAAGACTCCACTCCCAAACTACTAGAACTAATATCTGAAATCAGCAAAGTTGCAGGATACAAAATAAATACACAGAAATCTGTTGCATTCCTATACTCTAATGATGAACTAGCAGAATGAGAAATCAGAAAAATGATTCCATTCACAATTGCATCAAAAAGAATAAAATACCTAGGAATAAGCCTAAGCAAGGAAGTGAAAGACCTGCACTCTGGAAACCACAAGACACTCATGAGAAAAATTAAAGGAGATACCAATAAAAATGGAAACATCCCGTGCTTATGGATAGGAATAATTAATATTGTCAAAATGGCCATCCTGCCTAAAGCAATCTACAGATTCAATGCAATTCCTATCAAAATAGCAACAGCATTCTTCAGTGAACTACAGCAAATTGTTCTAAAATTCATATGGAACCACAAAAGACCCTGAACAGCCAAAGCAATCCTGCGAAGGGAGAATAAAGCTGGAGGCATTATTCTCCCCAACTTCAAGCTCTACTACAAAGCCACAGTAATCAAGACAATTTGGTACTGGCACAAGAACAGAACCATAGACCAATGGAACAGACTAGAGAGCCCAGATATAAACCCAACCATATATGGTCAATTGATATACGATAAAGGAGCTATGCACATACAATGGGGAAATGCCAGCCTCTTCAACAGCTGACGTTGGCAAACTGGGCAGCTACATGCAAGAGAATGAAACTGGATTATTGTTTAAACCCATACACAAAAGTGAACTTGAAATGGATCAAAGACCTGAAATTTAGTCATGAAACCATAAAACTCTTAGAAGACAATGTAGGCAAAAGCTCCTGAATATAATCATCAGTAACTTCTTCCTGAACACATCTCTTTGAGCAAGGGTAACAAAAAGCAAAAATGAACACATGGGACAAACCAACGAAAAAACTTCTGTATGGCAAAGGACACAATCAACAGAACAGAAGGCATCGAACAGTGTGGGAGAATATATTTGTAAATGACATATCTGACAATGGGCTAACATACAAAATATGTAAAGAACTCCCACTCCTCAACATCAAAAAGCAAATAACCTGATTAAAAAATAGGCAGAGGATACGAAGAGACAATTCTCCAAAAAAGAAATTCAGATGGCCAACAGACACATGAAAAGATACTCCACATCACTAATCATCAGGAAAATGCAAATTAAAACACAATGAGATATTGCCTCACACCAGTTTGGATGGCCAGCATCAAAAAGACTAAACAACAAATGCTGGTGAGGATGCAGAGAAAGGGGAACCCTCCTACACTGCTGCTAGGAATGTAAGCTAGTTCAACCATTGTGGAAAGCAATATGGAGGTTCCTCAAAAAACTAAAAATAGAAATACCATTTGACCTGGGAATCCCACTCCTAGGAATTTATCCTAAGAATACAGGTTCTCAGATTCAAAAAAACATATGTACCCCTATGTTTATTGCAGCATTATTTACAATAGCCAAGATATGGAATCAACCTAAGTGTCCGTCAGTAGATGAATGGATAAAGAAGATGTGGTACATATACACAATGGGATTTTATTCAGCCGTAAGAAAGAAGCAAATCCTGCCATTTGCAACAACATGGATGGAGCTGGAGGACATTATGCTCAGTGAAATATGCCAGGCGGAGAGGGACAAGTGCCAAATGATTTCCCTCATTTGTGGAGTATAACAAGCAAAACTGAAGGAACAAAACAGCAGCAGACTCACAGACTCTGAAAAGGGACTAGTGGTTACCAAAGGGGAGGTTGTGGGAGGATGGGTGAGGAGGGGAGGAGATGGGGATTGAGGGGTGTTATGTTTAGTACACATGGTGTGGGTGGTCATGGGGAAGACAGAGTAGTACAGAGAATGCAAACAGTGAATCTGTGGCATCTTACTACACTGATGGACAGTGACTGCAATGGGGTATGGGTTGGAACTTTATCATATGGGTAAATGTAGTAACCACATCGTTTTTTCATGTGCAACCTTCATAAGAGTGTATATCAATAATATCTTAATTTAAAAAATTCATAACAGGATTTTGTTCAGAAATATGTTATAAATGCTATCTAGAAGACTTGAAAACATAAATTGGGGAATACACAGTGGAACGGGAGTGCTATTTCTATGGTCTCTATAGAACCATTTGATTTTCTGAATTGTGTATATATATATAACTTGGAAAAAATTTTAATGTCTGTATTAACACTGGCAAGAAAGAAAAAGTATTTCAATGATCTAAGTGAAAATCCAATATAAACATTTGAGACTAGTATTTGACTGCATTTTAATGTTAATATAGAAATACAGAATAACATCAGGGAGAATTTCAGTAAAACCCCAATTGTATCCAGAGAAAACAACACATGCTGCCTTCAGCCCAAGCAATTTTGGCTCTAGTGTATGGTCTGAAAATTGTAGTGCTCTCTTCTTTCCTTAACAAATGCTGTATTTATTTTGATGAAGATTTCTGCCTGTGAAATATTTTTGAAATATATTTAAATTTAAAAAGTAATTTATAAAATAACATGAATAATGACAATTATTATCAAGCCCGAGTCTTTGAATGGTCAACTAATGACTTGTCAGAAAATTAAAGAAACAGCCAAGCCTTAATTCCAAGTGTTTTGGTACAAAATTGAGTGTTACTAAAGTTTTTCCAAAAGAGAATTTTAAGAATCACTATAAATGACAAAACTTAGCTAGAGCACTGTTAATATTATTTTAGCCCAGGTGATAATAATATCTTAATATAATATATGTGCTGAGAGAAAGCTTTTTAGTTTGTTCTCTTTTCCTTGAAAAAGCAATTATATTTGAAATAGAAAAAAAAAATGCTTTTCTGTCATTCAGCACATATAATATTTTATTGCTCCCTTCCACAGCTTAATATACTGATTTGTCAATAGTTAAATTCTGAAACTGATGATTGAGAAGTTTGTGTAAAAGTAAGAAAAACTTGAAAAAAGTATATATTGAGTATCAATTAAAGTTTTTATAGATGTATACATAATTACATAAAAGAATATAACTCATAAGTGCTCAATCCTTCTATAGTAAACACAGCTACTTTACCAGCACACTGATGAAGAGAATATTATTACTCCAGAGGCTTATACTTAAAATAGATTACTTTTGTCTGTCTTTGAACTTTATTGAAAGGAAATAATGTAGTCTGTACTCTTATGTCTGACTGGCTTCTTTTGGCCGACATTATGTTTGTGGGATATGTAATTGTTGCCTCTAGGGAACAGTTTGTTCTTATTTCTGTATAGTATTTTGTTCAATTAGTATACCACAATTTACTTACCATCTGATAGAGATGCAGGTTGTTTTCATTTTGGGGTACTAAGAATAGTGTCGCTATGAACTTTTTTTGTGTTTTGTTTGGTGACAAATGGTTCCCTGTCTCTTAGATATATACAAAAGGGTAGAATTGTGGGGTTGGGAAATATGCATGAGAACAGTTTTGATAAATACCGTTGAAGAGTTTTCCATACTGTTTGAACCAATAAACACTAGCACCTATGGTGTATGTAAGTTTCAATTTCTGCACAAACTTGGCAACACTTAGTATTGTCAGTTTTTAGTTTTGGCCATTTTAATACATGCAGGGTGGTATTATGGAGCCTTAAAAAAGAAGTAAAAAGTTTCTGCCATCTGTAACAACGTGGCAGAACCTATAGAACACTGCACTAAGTGAAATAAGTCAGCACAGAGACAAATACTGCATGATCTCACTTATATGTGACTCTAAAAGTAGAAAGGAAGACTCATAGTAACAGAGAGCAGAATGGTGGTTGCCAGGGTCAGTGTGATGGGGAAAAAGGAGAAATGTTGGTCAGAGAATACAAACTTTCAGTTAAAAGATGATTAAGTTCTAAAGCCCTAATGTACAGTGTGATAATAGTGAATAATAATTTATGCTTGAAATTTTCTAAAAGAATAGGCCTAAGGTCTTTTCAACATAGTAAAAGGTGTAAATATGTGAGATTACAGATGTGATAATTAACTTGATATGGTATAAAAATATACATATTTAACAATGTGTATGTGTATGAGAACATCACATTGTACAACCTAAATGTATACAGTTTTGATTTGTTAACCCTGCCCAAACAAAACTGGAAAAAATTACTATAAAAATAGAAGAAAAAATGCAATTTTTTATTCAATCAAATTGCATATTTATTATGAGAAAGCTGTTCATAATATGATCCCATGATTTTTTTCATGCTTTTTTGATTTATTTTGATGCCCTCATTATCATTCTTGATATTAAAGATAATTTCTTTTCTTTTTTGAATTTTTTCCTGTTGCTAGAAGTCTGTCAATTTTACTGATTCATTAAAAAGCCAATGTTTGGCTTTTTTTCCTTTCTCTATTATATGTTTTGTTCCATTTCATGAGTATCTCTTCTCATTTCTTCTATTTTTCTTGTTTATCCATTGTATTTTGTCTAACTTCTTTAGATAGATACTTTGGATGAGATGGATATGGAACATTGATTTTCTGCCATTTTTTCACTGATAGAACTTTAAGATGTAAATTTTCTGTAAGTTTAACATTAGCTGCATTCCACAAATTTTGATAGGTCCTATTATTATTAAAATGTTATTATAAAATAAAATTTAAAAGTTACAATTAATGCAGCTGTTTATATCTACTATCTTACCATTTATTTTTTATTTTGTCTACCTATTAACTTACTGAGTACACATCTTTTTCTACTCTTTAGTGATTACCATAGAGATTCAAAAATGAATCCTTGATTTATTGTAGTCTAATGTAATTGGTTCTTTTATAACCCCCTTGACAATGCTAAAGCCTTAGTCCTTAAATTCAGTTTACCCCCTTCTTGTTTTTTATGTTATCATTGTCATGTATTTCTGCACACATGCAGCACACACACACGCACACACAAGGATACTATTATTATTTCACCCACACATATACTTTAATCGCTCTTTATTCCCTCTCATGTTATTTTGTTTCTGACTGATCATTTCCTTTTGCTTTAACAACTCCTTTCAGTATTTCTTATACTAAAGTTCTGCTAATTAGAAATTCTCTCACTAATTATCACTGGATATGGTATTCTGGACTGGAAGTTAATTGCTTTCTATATTTTCAAGGTGCTATTCTATTGCCTTTTGGCTTTTACCACATTTGTTGAGAAATTGGCTATAAATATAACTATTGTTCTTCCACAAGTCACGTGTATTTTTTTCTGCCTACTTTCAAGATTTGTTTTTCATGTCTATGTAATCATTGGCCTGTTGTATTTCTGTTTAGAAAAATTTCAGCCAATATCCCTTAATTTTTTGTCCCATTCTTCTAAAGAGTAACTAATTAGACATGTATTAGGTATTTTAAGTTGTACCATATTTTCTTATAAGTTTTTCTTTATTTTCCAGTTTCTTTTCTCTCCTTACTTCAACCCAGGTATTTTCTGCTGATCTGTATTTTGCCGTGTGCCTTCTGATGTTAAATCCATTTATATGGTGCTTAATGTCAATATTATATTTTTCACTTATATAATTCCAGCTTGTTTCATTTTTACATGTTCTAGTTCTCTGGAGAAAATTTCCTTATTATTACCTGTTTAGATCTAAGGTCTAATTCTAATAACTCTAGTAACTGATTTGTGTCTATTTTTGTTGTCTTGTTCTGCATTTTGGGATTATTTGTCTCCTTTGTAATTATCAATTGAATGCCGTATATTTTGTATGAAATATTATAAAAGATTAGGATTAGTATGCCTAGCTTCAAAGAAAGTTCAGCCTTTTCTCTGATAATCAGTTATAATGGGGTTAATTTGTAGACTTTGTTAGGGCTTGATCTATCTCTGTTTTGCTCCCATTGACTAGACTTTTTAACTAGGAACCTGGGATGTTTACTAGTGATCAACCTCCTTATTAGGTTATTGAGGTCCTATTTGTAGTGTTCTTAGTACTGTCCACTCTGTATTAAATTTCTGTTGGTCTTCTCAGCCTTTTACCCTATGCAGCTGAAGAGTTTGACTGGTGTGTTAAGCTGAAACCAATTGAGTATTCTACTCACATCTTTGACTTTTTCTTTCTGAGATTTTGGTCCCACAAGTACTGATTGCCTTGACAGACACAGATCTATTTTTTCTTCCCAGCTCTAGAATTTCCAAAACTTGATGGTTTCTATTTATTTTAGTAGTGATTCTCTGCCTGAATTTTTCAGCCATGCCCACTGCCAACAATCAGCAATACTCCAAGAGCAGAAGTAGATGGAAAACTTGCTCATCTCTGCAATTCCCTTCTCTTCAGGATCTTGGCCCTTCCAATTCTTGACTGTTCATCACTTCTGTGTATTCAAACTGTATGTGTGTGTGTGTGTGTGTGCACGTGTGTGTGTGACGGGAGGGGTGTTTTCAGCTTTCATAAGTGTTCTCAATGGTAGTATTGTTTGATGTTTACCAAAAATGTTGCAATTTTAGGATAGCTCAAGTATGCATATTTTTTCTTAAATTATTAATATATTTCAGTACATTTCTATCATACTGTTTCTAAAACTGTTTTTGTTTGATAAACTGATGCAGAATTTTGGCTGAGCTTTTACTTAAGATTTACAACACGTTTCACTTAAACCATTAATAATCACATATTTAAAATTACTAACTTAATTAGGAGTCAGATAAATCTATGCTTGAATCTCACTTCTATCACTTCTTTGCTTAGTAGTTATGTGACTTCAGATAATTTAATTATGTTCTTCCAGCCTTAGTTGCCTTAGTTGTGAAATAAGTACAAAAATATTTAGCTCACTGGTATCTTGTGAGGATTAAATTAAATTGCATATTAAAGTAACAAAAACCTGGTCCACATCAACCAGCCAATAGTGCTATTTCCTTTTTTCTCATTATCCTGTCCTCTGCTAATGAAATAGAGTAACAATGGGTAACCAAACAGATAATAGGAGATAGGAAAAATGAGGAACCTGCAGATACGTAATTGAGATCAACAACCACATCGCCATCGCCACTAATCAGCAACATGTACAATAAGCTGAGGCACAATGCCAGCTCTCCACCCTCCTTTAGCTTAAGAAATTATACCTTTTTGAAAGGTATGAAATGTGAGAACTTTTGAAATCCTTTTATTTTTTAAGCATTGAATCTGATGAACTCAATTACATTTTAATATCCATAAAAGGGTCCAAAAAAAAAGGTGATGAAAACACAGGAATTTATGTCCTAAAAAGAAAAACTTAAGACATAAAAGTAGGTTAACCTAAAAATAACTAATTGTCTAAAGATCACATATAATAAACTTATATATTTTTAAAATTCAGTTGCATATCTACATAAATCTGATTGAAAAAAGGATGCTGGTTTGATTTAGAAAAAGCAAAAACAGTACCATCTTAAAACTGTAATGTTTAACCAAAGACCAAGGAGTGTTATTTTCCAGTAACGTTCAAAGAAAGCAGGAAAAGAAAGTTCAAAGAAAGAAAAGCAGTGAGTTTTCAAAGAAATCATATTTATGGTTTTAAAATGTAGACTTCAGTTTTCTGCTCTTGACTATGCCCATGTCTAGCTCTCTGGAAAGTGATATTGAACAGACTGTGCTTTAGATTATTTTTATTTTGTAGTTGCTAATCTGCTGGTGGTCTCTGAAGGATTCGAGTAAAATACATATGGATAAGAATGCAAAGTGATAAAAGGAACAAATACATGTGAGGACGATGAAGACACTGAGACCTTCGTAGAAGAAAAGGATAAGGGATTTTGATTGGCCTTAATTTTCAAAACCTTCTGCAGAACTACTGTAGTAGCCAACTTTCCATGTATTGGGTTTCTTCTTTTTCACTTTCCTTTTTAATTTTTTTCAACTACCTGTTCCCCATTTATACAAAAATGTTTTCAATCAGTACAGATTACCAAATCAAGTATGATTTATATTTACAACTTCAGAGGTGAACCTGACTGTTTCATGGAGTGGGTCAAACCAAACATTTTTTAGAGTCATCCAGCCTACTTAATTTGAAAAGTAGTTGACAATGGCATGTTTCTATGTAAGTTAATGATGTGAGAAATATGCATTGCATCCTGGGCTGTTTCAGCATTCAGAAAGGTTCTCCACCAGCAGAGTTTTTAATACATTTCTTTTATTCCTTCCATGACATATTAATTTAGTTCCCCTAAATAATTCAAGTTAATGATATGCTGGTCAAGTGTCTAAGTTCTTCAACAAAGACTTTCTTAAAGAATCTCTTTGCTCTTGTTGAGCAAATGGAGAAATACTGATCAGTATAAGCCTGAATTTTTCCTTACTTAGTCCAGGTACAAAAGGAAAGCAAGGTGGCCTTGGGGCAATGTTCTACGAACTATGACCTGTCAAGGACCTCAGTATCCAAGTTTATTTTGTCCCTTTCTTTTCTTTATTTCTCCCTCAGCTTTTAACTGGGTCAGTATTTCCAAACTTCAGACAGAAGAGATAATCCTTGAGAGTGTTTTGCCATGGATATACTTGTATTAATTGTGGCCTCTGTTTTGGATAAGTAAGAAAAGGAGGAATAAATAGAAGAGCAGGGGAAGAGTAGGAAGACAGTGCCACTAATTTCTGTATGCCTCTGAGTCTGTGTAGCATTTATCAAGGAGAGGCACTCTCTGCCCATATTTTTAGAGATTAGATAGAATAAAAAGCCCACCATTTTGGGAGTCCAGAAATCTGGGTTCTGATCACCATGTGGCCATTATGATTGTATCCTTATTCTTGCTACACTGTGGTTTCCTCATCAATGAAATGGATGCTGTCAGCTCATTTTTAAGATTCCTTTTTATTTTACAAATTTTTTTGTCAACTGAGGTGTGACAGAAGCCCATGAATCCCAAACATTATCTGGTCAGTGTCTTCTAGTGAATGTTTATTGTAGATGTCTCCTCAGTGATCTCATTTAGGCCTCAATATGCCTGAAGTTGCTCCAACTAGTGGGCATGGATTTTGCCTGGCTAGTCTGAATATGTGTTTGCAGATAATGTGAGAATTTGGAAAGGAAGAGAATGCAGGGCTCCCTCTGCCTGCTGTGGCTCCAGATGGGCAGGAAGACAGGAAGGAGTAGGAGAGCAGAGCATGGGGAGGATGAAAATGAAATGAGAACAGTAGGAATACCCAAAAGTCATCAGTGCACTTGTGACACTAAGTCTTCACATGAAAATCACTGAAGAATATAGATGGTCTATAGTCATGATTGTGTAAGAATAGTATTGGTGCAAACCAGTGTGTGTGTGTATTTCTCTGTCATTATGTATGTGTGTGTGTGTGTATTCTCACAAAGATCCTTAATGTATGTACTGGATCATTAATTGAAGAGGTAAGTTATTTTCTTTAGGGACTTTTTTTCTTTTTAGTTCAGAAAGTTCACTTATTTTTTTAAGCTTTGCTCACTCACCTATCATCTTGGCAGGCATATGGATAAGGTACAAGAAGTGATGGAAGGGATATCTTACAATTAGATACTATGCAAGCATTACATACTTGTAGTTCCATTTTATGATCACAGTTATTTCATAATATCTATTTTTTAATTTTTAAAAGGGCATCTCAGAAAGATCAATTAAGAAGACTAAGATCATATAGTTATTAAGTGTTAGAGCCTGGATTGAAACCCAGGTCTTCTTCACTCTACTACTTTGCATTATTCCCATGAATCCTTTATTAGCACAACACTGAGACATTATCATTAGTATCTACTAATTTTAGACACTGATGAAGCTTTGATTTGATTTTACTCTACTTGCAGGATAGTTAATTAGCCAGTTACCATGGATACTGGCAGAAGACATGAAACTCCTGGGTCAGAGACGAATTAATTGTTACTCAGAGCTTAGTAAGCAACGTGAACATCAGTACATTTGATGCCGTTCTTGCATCCATTTTCCTTTACCGATGCAATAAATTAGCCACAAACTCAGCAGCTTAAAACAACATTCCTTTGTTATCTCACAATTCTGTAGGGCAAAGTTCAGCAGACATGGATGGTAGTCTGCTTAGGTCTCACAAGGTGTCAGCGGTCCTGGCCTCTTCTTTGGAAGCTCTAGGGAACAGTCTGCTTCCAGACACATTTAGAATTCCATTGGTGGGATGCAGTTCAAATCCATGTGATTATAGGACCGAGGCCCTTGTTTCTTTGCCAGTTATTAACCAGAAGTTGTTCTCATTTTCTTGAAGTCACCTGTATTCATTGGCTTACAGTATGTTTTATTTTCAAAGTGAGTAATGACACATCAAATATTCCTTTTTCTCTGAATTTCTTTGACTTTCTTTTCATCTGTGTCTTCCTGACTGACTCTTCTGCCTCTGCTTATAAGGTCTAATACGAGTACACTGGGCTTACACTGATAATCCAGTATAGTCTCCTTCTTTTGAAGTCAAATATTTAGTAACCATAATTAGCTCTACAAATTCCTTTTTTGTGAAAAGCAACATATTCAAAAGCATATTCACATCATATTCACAATCCCAGGGATTATAAATAGGTTCTTCTTGGCATTGTAATTCAGCTTGGCATAGTTACTCTTGCCCCAGTCCACTGAGAACAATAAAATGTGGTCAGGATGGATGCTCATGTGCAATGGGTTTGCATCCTGGATGACAAATTCTAAGCTTGAGGAATTCACCACTTTATATCAAGGAATAAGTGTGATCTTTGTTAAGTGGAAAGATGTTACCTTATCTTTCAAAGTTGCATCTCAAGTGTATAAACACAACTCTGAGAAACTCCTAGTGGAAAGACTGGCGAGCACATTGCATTCTTCACACTAAGAAACATAGAATGCTTTTGGTTTTTTGAGGAAGCTCCATATTGCTTTCCACAATGGTTGAGCTAATTTACATTCCCACTAGCAGGGTAGGAGGGTTCTCTTTTAACAGACTCCTGCTAAAGTTTCTGAGGACTCCCAAATGACAAATTAACCATTAATCTCTGAATACACAGGTTATTCCCAATGAAGTAAAAATACCTCTCACAGATCAGAATTTTAGTTACAGTGAAAAGTATGCTTAATAAAAAGGCAGGGAGGTTGAAATAAGGCTGACTTGTAAAATTCTATGTAATATTGTTGGTGGGTGGAGCAAGAATCAAGTCAAAATATGAAAAAGATCAGGATGACAGATTAAAAAGAGATTAAAATGGAAGTACCTTTGATTATATTATCTCAGGGTCCATGTCTGTGCCTTACCTCTACAGATGTGTGATTTTGCATAAATTACTTAATCTCTCTGGGCTGTTTCTCAGTCTATTTGATGAAAATAATACCGATCCTAAAGATTGGGAGATAATTCCTGTAAAGCTAGTGTTTATAAATCTAGCATTGGGTTTATAAAACAGTAGTTGCCCCACAAATATTTCTCCACCTCCAACTCTACATATTGCCAAATGTGAAGTCAGTTGGCCTAAACCTGCCTTTGGTATGATGGAATGCCACAGCTTCCATCCTCCAAAAACTATCCACTAGAAACCACTAGGTACCACCTGTTGAATGCTACCACTACGCACCAGGCTTCCTCTCAAAATTAGCTTCAAATTTAACATGACTATATAGATCATAAATGCAGGCAAGATTCCAGATTACTTTGATGTTTACATGTGTGTATATACCCCCTAACACAAGACATTTCACTTCTACATGTTTCTAAGTTTAGGAAACTTTCAAGAGATAAATTTGGAGTACCATACGGTCAAAATTTGCAATTCATCATAAAAATGTCTGTGAAGAGTATAGAAAAACTCCCCACACTTTGGAAAATGTGACCCCTTCTCTGAGATAAATATTCACCTGCAAAAACTTTGGGAAAATTAGGGTGGTTCAACTGCTCCACAGTGGTTTCCATGGGCCATGTAGGCAGGGCCTAAATCCTGAGGACCACTTACCCAAGTGTATTACTTTCTTTGATATCACAAAGACCTCAACACCATTTTGTGGTGTTTTTGCTTGGCTCTGTGATCATTATTGTGGTTGGATTTTTTTTAAGTTCATTTTCATGCTTTCCAGCACAGATTCAGATCTGTAGTGGAAAACACATTTATAAAAATATGTTGTTGTGTGTGTGTAACTTGCATTTTGGGCTTGTCCCAGACCACCTGGAACACCTTCATTGCTTCCGTTATCCAAGAGCCACATCATGAAAATCAGTGGGATGCTTTGTTAGGTTACTACTGGCGACGCTTTGAGATCTTTGAATAAAAACCAGAAGCTGTTTTTTTTCCTAGGGCATACTTCTTTTGCTGCAAATAAAATGTACCTTTTCTACATGTTAGTGTCTTGGTTAATATTTGAAATGGGAAGCATAAAAAATAATAAAAATATTGGTTTTTAACTTTAGGCAGAGGTAAATTAAAAAATGACTGTAACGTTCTGAGAAAGCTGCCGCCTGTTTTTCTAACCCGGACACCGGAGTCTGCAGAGTACAGACCACACCCTCGGAGCCTACCTCAGGTTTATAGCCGACTAGTGTGTGGTCAGGACCTCTAGACTTGCAGTTAAAAAGTTCATACCAGGGATGAGTTCAATGGCACCAATGGCTTTTTATAATTAAGTTGAGTCTCCGTCTGGCAAAGGTCCCACGCAATCAGTGTCTTGGGCATATATCCTCAGAGTAAGGACAATTAAGCTCCACAGATTTTTTTTCAATACTCGGTGATTCTGGTTTTTAAATAAATACTAATGCTCCAATTTCTATGCTATGGAAAGAGTAAGGAAAAGATTTAGGAACCTAGCCCACACATTTCATGGTCAGAGAGAACTAACTACCTGCCCGGCAGATAGAGAAGTCGAAAGGCACACCAAACCACACAGCGAAAGCTCAGTTTGCCAGGACTGTGGCTGAGTTGAAGTGGATTTGGCTTTAAGTGTATTAATTCCAGGCACCCGGTGGTCTGAGACAGAAAAGGCAAAAGTAAGCAAAGTAATGGGTAAGAGGATAAGCTTTTTTCCCCTCCTTGTCCCTTTTTTTTTGTAACTTTCGCTCTCTCCCAAGTGCCGCTGACTTTCTCACCCAGCAGTGGAAGGAAATAGAGGACAGCAGGTGACAGCATGGCTCTGAGAGGCTGCTGCCTGGGCTAGAGACAAGATTTGTTTGGCAAAAGCATTTTAAAGTTCCTCGTGCTCTCCAGCTGCATGAGGAGATCCTTGTC
The DNA here is from genome assembly GCF_030020395.1 of Manis pentadactyla. Taxonomy (NCBI): domain Eukaryota; kingdom Metazoa; phylum Chordata; class Mammalia; order Pholidota; family Manidae; genus Manis; species Manis pentadactyla. Next base: position 93,654,997 of record NC_080025.1, read on the forward strand.
CTTCTAAACGAGAGGGCTGATCCCCTTCTACTTTGTCTTTCTTCTAAAACAAAACTGCACTCTTGATAGCAAGTCCTTAAACTTGAATAAAATGACTTGCAACTTCCAGACAATAAATCTGAGGTATTGACTGCATCAGAACTGGCTCCTTGCACTTTGAAAATGTTGAACTTGACTCGATTTGTCTTTATCTGTTTTCTTTCTGCAAAGGGAAAACAAAAACAAGAACACAAACTTTAAATTAAATGCCAGCTATTTATTGTACTTTCATATTTTTGCGTTTATTTAGAAAAATATATCAGTTTGATATTTTATAAGCATAAAATTTCTATTTTAGATAATTGTTTCTGAGACAAAAGGGCTCCCTCTAGCCACCAGCTTAAATAACACACATCCTGCTAGCCAGAAAAATTTTCCTTAAATTTGGACTTATGTTTATATAGCAGTAAAACTGTATTCTGAACATCAGTGGCAAGACTTTGCAGAGCTATTAAACTCCCAATTTATTGGATTGGATTTTTTACTGTGTTTTTTGTATTATTGTCAGGAAAATATTTCTGAACAAAACAATGAGGCATAACTAACAGTAGTAGGAATTATCTTTCAAAGTAGTGAACTGGAAATGTGTTATAGAATTTCAGGTAATGCTCCTCTTTATGTTCTTTATAAATATTAAGGGGAAAGCTAACATCCAAAAATAGTTGCATTTTAAGCTTAAATTATGTAAAAATTAACCATAAAGCTTGCAACAGAATACTTTGTATGAATTACTTTATGTCTGTATGAATTTGTCTCAAAAAAACAAAGTTAGAAAATATTTAGACACCATGCTTCTGTTTCAAACCTGCTTGAGCTGCTTTTTTGCCATTCCCTTGTATAGCTGTGCTTTTCTATTTCTGCTTTTAGTGTGCCTACCTTGAAGTGCTAAAAGAAAACTGATGCATACAAGCATCCAAGTTGAAACTATTTCAGTGTGTTTTAACTGTGCCAAATCAATAGGATTTTTTAAAGTTCCCCATCAGACATTAAGTCAGATGAGAGTAGGCACCTCCCCAACAAACCAGCAGCCATCTTCCACATGACTGGGGCACAGAGGTCTCCTTACCTCCACTTGGCAGTCTTCTAAGACGTGGGTAGAGAAAGCAGAACTAACACAAGAAACTTGAGAGGCTCTGCATATGGAGTAAACTAAAACTATGATAGAATGGGATATAATGATAAAGATAAAAATCTATGGTAGGGATAAAAGTTAATTTTTCAAGTGCTTACAGTGAAGAAAAGGAGTTGTCTTGAATTAAATCTATTATTGCAATTACTAGCATCTGATAACAATTGAAGCCTTGGTAGTAAATGAACTTGTTCTGTTTTGTTTTTGGGGGGTCAGTGAAGGGGGGAATATATGTATCTCGCTCAAACTTTCAGTTCTGAGGGAACTCAGAGAGCACCCCGGTTCTCAAGTCTCCTGCTGGAACCACCCAGAATTTGGCTTCTCCACCCAGGCCTCTAGTGTTGTGCCATTTTGTTTCGCATGCACATACCATGCACGTGGGGATGACTATGGCATTCCCTGAAGCCCAGTGGTTTTGAGATGATATACATTTCCTCTTCCCACCTCCCTAGGCAAAGATATCTAATTCTTCATCAGTGTCTTTATAAATGATAATATACCACTTCTTGACATGATGTCCAACATTTCATAGATACCCTAGAATCCATAGACCAATTGGACATTACTTGTGTGCTTTCATGACACTCATTCTGTATAGATTCATTAGAACATTATGGGTTTCAAGCCAGTTTTCATCCTTTGCCTTGATAATAATATATACTATATTGCATAGGAAAGTTTCAGAGATTGTCAAAACTCTCATTAACATCAAAGATGGAAAGCAAGAAGTATTGAAGTATCACTGCTTCTTTTCCATCCATTCCTTTGAATCATGTGTATTGGATGCTGACCCCACGCAATGACCAGATGTGCATCACACATCCATATCTGTAGATTCCACTTCTCCTTCCCATTGATAGATGTAAAAAGGAAAATAGTTAGCTAAAATAGCAGGAGAAAATTTTTAAATCTATTTTGATATCTTATTTTTGGTATCATTAATCTACAATTACATGAGGAACATTATATTTACTAGGTTCCCCCCTTCACGAAGTCCCCCCCACAACCTCCATTACAGTCACTGTCCATCAGCCATAGTAAGATGCTGTAGACTCACTGCTTGTCTTCTCTGTGTTGCAGAGCCCTCCCCGTATCCCCCACGCACTATACATGCTAATCGTAATGCCCTCTTTCTTTTTCCCCACCCTTATCCCTCCCTTCCCTCCCATCCTCCCCAGTCCCTTTCCCTTTGGTAACTATTAGTCCATTCTTGAGTTCTGTGACTCTGTTGCTGTTTTGTTACTTCAGTTTTTTCTTTGTTCTTTTACTCCAAAGATGAGTGAAATCATTTGTTACTTGTCTTTCTCCGCCTGCCTTATTTCACTGAGCATAATACCCTCTAGCTCCATCCATGTTGTTGCAAATGGTAGGATTTGTTTTCTTCTTCTTTTTTTTTTTTTTATTGAAGTGTAGTTGACAACAGTATTACATTACATTAGTTTCAGGTGTACAACACAGTGATTCAACATTTATATACATGATAATTCTAGGTACCAGCTATCACCATACCAAGTTGTTACAATATTTTGACTATATTCCTTATGCTATACATTACATCCCGGTTACTTACTTATTTTACAATTGGAAGTGTGTTTATATATATATATATATTTTGTGAGGGCATCTCTCATATTTATTGATCAAATAGTTGTTAACAACAATAAATTTCTGTATAGGGGGGTCAATACTCAATGCACAATCATTAATCCACCCCAAGCCTAATTTTCGTCAGTCTCCAATCTTCTGATGCATAACAAACAAGTTATTACATGGAGTACAAATTCTTACATAGTGAATAAGTTACATGGTGAACAGTGCAAGGGCAGTCATCACAGAAGCTTTCGGTTTTGTTCATGCATTATGAACTATAAACAGTTCAAATATGAATATTCATTTGATTTTTAAACTTGATTTATATGTGGATACCACATTTCTCTATTATTATTATTTTTAATAAAATGCTGAAGTGGTAGGTAGATACGAGATAAAGGTAGAAAACAGAGTTTAGTGTTGTAAGAGAGCAAATGTAGATGATCAGGTGTGTGCCTGTAGACTATGTGTTAATCCGAGCTAGACGAGGGCAATAAACATCCATGTATGCAGAAGATTTCTCTCAGAACATGAGGGGGGAGGTTCTAAGCCTCACCTCTGCTGCTCCCCATTTTCTCACCAGATGGCCCCCTGCGACTGTGCCTGTCTTAGGTTGTTCCTCCCTTGAGGAATCTTACCCGTCTCTGGCTAACCAGTCATCTTCCGGGGCCATACAAGGAAATGTTAAGTTGGTAAGTGAGAGAGAAGCCTTATTGTTTGAAAAGGTTAGCTTTTTCTTCTTTGCATATTTATGCCCTGTGGCTTCTATGCCCAGCATTTGTCTTGAGGTGTCTTTACCACTTGGAAGAATTATGATACTTGGTAAATTCGACATGTGGCACGAGTTCTATTTAAAGGTTGTGATTAGGTAGGAAGAAGAAAAGCTATAGAAGTAGCAGGCAGAAGAAAACCTGGGAAGATTGATTATTTCTTTGACATATCTTCTTGTAGAGTAACTTCAGCATGGATAGGTTTTAAACTACTAATTAAATTGTGCACACACATTAACATAATAGGAATATAGTTACCTAACCAAAGCATACCTGTAATTACCAGCCATCTCCAGTGAAACCAAGAAAACCAGTTAGGCACCTTAGGCATTTGTGAAAACTTATCTATGATATGGTGGATATTGTCCGACTGAACTTAAACAGTCTGAGAGAATTCAGATAAACTAGAACAACCCATTCCTGGGGACTCTTCATATCCCATATGTTCTTTTAACAATAAATAGTCTGTGGTTGTAAGATTTTGGAGTGCTACAATTTGCACTTCTCCTAATTCTTGGTTGAGTTCCAACAGTATAGATCCAGTCCGATTTTTTGTTTTACTGTATGCACAGGCCAGCTTAGATATCTCCTTCATCATTCTCATGGCAAGTCCAGGAACTGGTGGGATGAGTGCATCTACACCTGTGGCAGTGTGTGGATCTTTGTTGGAGTTTTTTTTTTTTGCTAATCATCTTCTGTCATGAGTCTTCCCGAGAGTGCTGATGTTGGAAGTTCTTTTTCATATCGTATCTTAGTTCATTTTCGGGGTAGCCAAATTAGGCTTTGATCCTCTGTATAAACACAAACAGACCCTTTGCCTACACTTTTATATGCCCTTTATATCATTGTGTAGAACTCATTAGAGGTCACCACATAGGAACTGCTTTTTTTTTTTTTTTTAATCATTAATCTACACTTACATGACGGATACTTTGTTTACTAGGCTCTACCCTATACCAGGTCCCCCCTATATACTCCTTTACAGTCACTGTCCATCAGCGTAGCAAACTGTTGTAGAATCACTACTTGTCTTCTCTGTGTTGTACAGCCCTCCCCTTTCTCCCACCCCGCTATGGATGCTAATCTTAATACCCCTCTTTTTCTGCCCCCCCTTATCCCTCCCTACCCACCCATCCTCCCCAGTCCCTTTCCCTTTGGTACCTGTTAGTCCATTCTTGAGTTCTGTGATTCTGTTGCTGTTTTGTTCCTTCAGTTTTTCCTTTGTTCTTATATTCCACAGATGAGTGAAATCATTTGGTATTTCTCTTTCTCTGCTTGGCTTGTTTCACTGAGCATAATACCCTCCAGCTCCATCCATGTTGCTGCAAATGGTTGGATTTGCCCTTTTCTTATGGCTGAGTAGTATTCCATTGTGTATATGTACCACATCTTCTTTATCCATTCATCTATCGATGGACATTTAGGTTGCTTCCAATTCTTGGCTATTGTAAATAGTGCTGCGATAAACATAGGGGTACATTGGTCTTTCTCATACTTGATTGCTGCATTCTTAGGGTAAATTCCTAGGAGTGCAATTCCTGGGTCAAATGGTATGTCTGTTTTGAGCATTTTGATGTACCTCCATACTGCTTTCCACAATGGTTGAACAAGTTTACATTCCCACCATCAGTGTAGGAGGGTTCCCCTTTCTCCACAGCCTCGCCAACATTTGTTGTTGTTTGTCTTTTGGATGGCAGCCATCCTTACTGGTGTGAGGTGATACCTCATTGTAGTTTTAATTTGCATTTCTCTGATAATTAGCGATGTGGAGCATCTTTTCATGTGTCTGTTGGCCATCTGTATTTCTTTTTTGGAGAACCGTCTGTTCAGTTCCTGTGCCCATTTTTTAATTGGGTAATTTGTTTTTTGTTTATTGAGGCATGTGAGCTCTTTATATATTCTGGACGTCAAGCCTTTATCGGATGTGTCATTTTCAAATATATTCTCCCATACTGTAGAGTTCCTTTTTGTTCTATTGATGGTGTCTTTTGCTGTACAGAAGCTTTTCAGCTTAATATAGTCCCACTTGTTCATTTTTGCTGTTGTTTTCCTTGCCCAGGGAGATATGTTCAAGAAGAGGTCACTCATGTTTATGTCTAAGAGGTTTTTGCCTATGTTTTCTTCCAAGAGTTTAATGGTTTCATGACTTACATTCAGGTCTTTGATCCATTTTGAGTTTACTTTTGTATATGGGGTTAGACAATGGTCCAGATTCATTCTCCTACATGTAGCTGTCCAGTTTTGCCAGCACCATCTGTTGAAGAGACTGTCATTTCGCCATTGTATGTCCATGGCTCCTTTATCAAATATTAATTGACCATATATGTCTGGGTTAATGTCTCGATTGTCTAGTCTGTTCCATTGGTCTGTGGCTCTGTTCTTGTGCCAGTACCAAATTGTCTTGATTACTGTGGCTTTATAATAGAGCTTGAAGTTGGGGAGTGAGATCCCCCCTACTTTATTCTTCTTTCTCAGGATTGCTTTGGCTATTCGGAGTCTTTGGTGGTTCCATATGAATTTTTGAATTATTTGTTCCAGTTCATTGAAGAATGTTGCTGGTAGTGTCATAGGGATTGCATCACATCTGTATATTGCTTTGGGCAGAATGGCCATTTTGACGATATTAATTCTTCCTAGCCATGGGAATGGGATGCGTTTCCATCTGTTTGTGTCCCCTTTAATTTCTTTTAAGAGTGACTTGTAGTTTTCAGAATATAAGTCTTTCACTTCTTTGGTTAGGTTTATTCCTAGGTATTTTATTTTTTTTGATGCAATTGTGAATGGAGTTGTTTTCCTGATATCTCTTTCTGTTGGTTCATTGTTGGTATATGGGAAAGCCACAGATTTCTGTGTGTTGATTTTGTATCCTGCAACTTTGCTGTATTCCGATATCAGTTCTAGTAGTTCTGGGGTGGAGTGTTTAGGGTATTTTATGTACAGTATCATGTCATCTGAAAGTAGTGACAGTTTAACTTCTTCTTTGCCAATCTGGATTCCTTGTATTTTTTTGTTTTGTCTGATTGTCGTGGCTAGGACCTCCAGTACTATGTTAAATAACAGTGGGGAGAGTGGGCATCCCTGTCTAGTCCCCGATCTCAGAGGAAATGCTTTCAGCTTCTCGCTGTTCAATATAATTTGGCTGTGGGTTTTTCATAGATGGCCTTTATTATGTTGAGGTACTTGCCCTGTATTCCCATTTTGCTGAGAGTTTTTATCATGAATGGATGTTGAACTTTGTCAAATGCTTTTTCAGCATCTATGGAGATGATCATGTGGTTTTTGTCTTTCTTTTTGTTGATGTGGTGGATGATATTGATGGACTTTCGAATGTTGTGCCATCCTTGCATCCCTGGGATGAATCCTACTTGGTCATGGTGTACGATGGTTTTGATGTATTTTTGAATTCGGTTTGCTAAAATTTTGTTGAGTATTTTTGCGTCTACGTTCATCAGGGATATTGGTCTGTAGTTTTCTTTTTTGGTGGTGTCTTTGCCTGGTTTTGGTATTAGGGTGATGTTAGCTTCATAGAATGAGTTTGGGAGTATCCCCTCCTCTCCTATTTCTTGGAAAACTTTAAGGAGAATGGGTATTATGTCTTCCCTGTATGTCTGATAAAATTCCGAGGTAAATCCATCTGGCCCGGGGGTTTTGTTCTTTGGTAGTTTTTTGATTACCGCTTCAATTTCGTTGCTGGTAATTGGTCTGTTTAGATTTTCTGTTTCTTTTTGGGTCAGTCTTGGAAGGTTGTATTTTTCTAGGAAGTTGTCCATTTCTCCTAGGTTTCCCAGCTTGTTAGCATATAGGTTTTCATAGTAGTCTCTAATAATTCTTTGTATTTCTGTGGGGTCCGTCGTGAGTTTTCCTTTCTCGTTTCTGATACTGTTGATTTGTGTTGACTCTCTTTTCCTCTTAATAAGTCTGGCTAGAGGCTTATCTATTTTGTTTATTTTCTCGAAGAACCAGCTCTTGGTTTCATTGATTTTTGCTATTGTTTTATTCTTCTCAATTTTATTTATTTCTTCTCTGATCTTTATTATGTCCCTCCTTCTGCTGACCTTAGGCCTCATTTGTTCTTCTTTTTCCAATTTCGATAGTTGTGACATTAGACCGTTCATTTGGGATTGCTATTCCTTTTTAAAATATGCTTGGATTGCTATATACTTTCCTCTTAAGACCGCTTTTGCTGTGTCCCACAGAAGTTGGGGCTTAGTGTTGTTGTTGTCATTTGTTTCCATATATTGCTGGATCTCCATTTCGATTTGGTCATTGATCCATTGATTATTTAGGAGCGTGTTGTTTAGCCTCCATGTGTTTGTGAGCTTTTTTGCTTTCTTTGAACAGTTTATTTCTAGTTTAATGCCTTTGTGGTCTGAAAAGTTGGTTGGTAGGGTTTCAATCTTTTGGAATTTACTGAGGCTCTTTTTGTGTCCTAGTATGTGGTCTATTTTCGAGAATGTTCCGTTTGCACTTGAGAAGAATGTGTATCCTGTTGCTTTTGGATGTAGAGTTCTGTAGATGTCTATTAGGTCCATCTGTTCTAGTGTGTTGTTCAGTGCCTCTGTGTCCTTACTTATTTTCTGTCTGGTGGATCTGTCCTTTGGAGTGAGTGGTGTGTTGAAGTCTCCTAGAATGAATGCATTGCATTCTATTTCCTCCTTTAGTTCTATTAATATTTGTTTCAGGTTTGTTGGTGCTCCTGTATTGGGTGCATATATATTTATAATGGTTATATCCTCTTGATGGACTGAGCCCTTTATCATTATGTAATGTCCTTCTTTGTCTTTTGTTACTTTCTTTATTTTGAAGTCTGTTTTGTCTGATACCAGAATTGCAACACCTGCTTTCTTCTCTCTGTTGTTTGCTTGAAATATATTTTTCCATCCCTTGACTTTAAGTCTGTGCGCATCTTTGGGTTTGAGGTGAGTCTCTTGTAAGCAGCATATGGATGGATCTTGCTTTTTTATCCATTCTATTACTCTGTGTCTTTTGATTGGTGCATTCAGTCCATTTACATTTAGGGTGATTATTGAAAGGTATGAATTTATTGCCATTGCAGGCTTTAAGTTTGTGGTTACCAAAGGTTTAGGGTTAGCTTCTTTACTATCTTACTGTCTAACTTAACTCGCTTGTTGAGCTATTATAAACACAGTCTGATGATTCTTTATTTCTCTCCCTTCTTATTCCTCCTCCTCCCTTCTTCATATGTTGGGTGTTTTGTTGTGTGCTCTTTTTAGGAGTGCTCCCATCTAGAGCAGTCCCTGTAGGATGCCCTGTAGAGGTGGTTTGTGGGCGGCAAATTCCCTCAACTTTTGCTTGTCTGGGAATTGTTTAATCCCTCCTTCATATTTAAATGATATTCGTGCTGGATACAGTAGTCTTGGTTCGAGGCCCTTCTGTTTCATTGCATTAAGTATATCATGCCATTCTCTTCTGGCCTGTAGGGTTTCTGTTGAGAAATCTGATGATAGCCTGATGGGTTTTCCTTTGTAGGTAACCTTTTTTTTCTCTCTGGCTGCCTGTAATACTTTGTCCTTGTCTTTGATCTTTGCCATTTTAATTATTATGTGTCTTGGTGTTGCCCTCCTTGGATCCCTTGTCATGGGAGTTCTGTGTACCTCTGTGGTCTGAGAGGCCATTTCTTCCCCTAGTTTGGGGAAGTTTTCAGCAATTATTTCTTCAAAGACATTTTCTATCCCCTTTTCTCTCTCTACTTCTTCTGGAATACCTATAATTCTTATATTGTTCCTTTTTGATTGTTCACTCAGCTCTCTTAAAATTCTTTCATTCCTGGATATCCTTTTATCTCTCTCTGCATCAGCTTCTCTTTGTTCCTGTTCTCTGTTTTCTAGTCCATTAATGGTCTCTTGCATCTCGTCCATTCTGTTTTGAAGTCCTTCCAGAGCTTGTTTTATTTCTGAATTCTCCTTCCTTAGTTCTTGCATATTTCTCTGCAAGTCCATCAGCATGGTTATGACTTTTGTTTTGAATTCTTTTTCAGGAAGACTGGCTAAATCTATCTCCCCAGATTCCTTCTCAGGGGAAGATGCAGCAGATGCCGAAGCTGTCTGGGTTAGTCTTGTCTGGATCATATTTTTTTGCCTTTTCATGTTGACAGGTGCTATTGACTGTCAGCTGGGAGGGCCAAACTTTTCACTTGCTACTGGCCTTTCTTTACTGGGACAACTGCGACCCCTAGTGGCTTGTGTTGGGTAATTGCGTGTAGAGTGGGTCTTTGTGTCTTGCCTGGCCGGAAGGGAGAAATTTCCCTTTCTGTGGGCGGAATTTGTCTCAGGCTGCTTCTCTGCTTTCGCAGCGCCCGGTGGGGTAATGGATGGGGGGCTGCTTGACTGTTTACCTCCGTGAGGGGTCTCAGAGCTGTTGCCCAGGGGGTTAGTGCGCCCGGTTTTCCCTGTAATTTCCAGCTGCTGTACTGTGACCTGGGTTGTTTCCGTCAAGCTGTTAAGTCCCTGTCCCTTTAAGACTTTCACAAAGCCCCCGCTTTTCTTTGTCACAGGGGCATCAGCTTCGGCACCCGCTGAGAGGTCTTACTCCCTGTTCCCCCAGTATCCAGGGCCCCCTGGGCACGCACTGTGTCTGCGCTCTGGCCCGGATGCCTGGGGCTGGGTGTTCGGCAGTCCTGTGCTCCATCTCCCTCCCGCTCTGCCTATTCTTCTCCCGCCGGGAGCTGGGGGGAGGGGCGCTCGGGTCCGCCGGGCCGGGGCTTGTATCTTACCCCTTTCACCAGTCGCTGGGTTCTCGCTGGTGTAGCTGCAGTCTGGCCACTGTCCTGCGTCTTCTGGTCTCTCTTTTAGGGCTAGTTGTGTTTGTTGTATTTTCAAAAGTATATATGTTTTGGGAGGAGATTCCCACTGTCCTACTCATGCCGCCATGTTGGCTCCTCCTCCGATTTGTTTTCTTGTTAAGGCTGAATAATATTCCATTGTGTATATGTACCACATCTTCTTTATCCATTCATCTACTGATGGACACTTAGATTGCTTCCATTTCTTCGCTATTGTAAATAGTGCTGCAATAAACATAGGGGTGCATCTGTCTTTTTCAAACTGGGCTGCTGTATTCTTAGGGCAAATTCCTGGGTCAAAAGGTATTTCTATTTTGAGTTTTTTGAGGAACCTCCATACTGCTTTCCACAATGCTTGAACTAATTTACATTCCCATCAGCAGTGTAGGAGGGTTCCCTTTCTCCCCAACCCCACCAACATTTGTTGTTGCTTGTCTTTTGGATGGTGGTGATCCTTACTGGTGTGAGGTGATATCTCATTGTGGTTTTAATATGCATTTCTCTGACGACTAGCGATGTAGAGCATCTTTTCATGTGTCTGTTAGCCATCTGAATTTCTTCTTTGGAGAACTGTCTGTTTCAGCTCCTCTGCCCATTTTTTAATTTGGATTATTTGCTTTTTGTTTGCTGAGGTGCATAAGCTCTTTATATATTTTGGATGTCAACCCTTTATTGGATCTGTCATTTATGAATATATTCTCCCATACTGTAGGGTACCATTTTGTTCTACTGATGGTGTCCTTTGCTGTACAGAACCTTTTCAGCTTGATATAGTCCTACTTGTTCATTTTTGCTTTTGTTTCCCTTGCCCGGGGAGATATGTTCATGAAGAAGTTGCTCATGTTTATGTCCAAGAGATTTTTCCCTATGTTTTTTTCTAAGAATTTTGTGGTTTCATGACTTACATTCAGGTCTTTGATCCATTTCAAATTTACTTTTGTGTATGCGGTTAGACAATCATCCAGTTTCATTCTCTTAAATGTAGCTGTCCAGTTTTGCCAACACCAGCTGTTGAAGAGACTGTCATTTCCCCATTGTATGTCCATGACTCGTTTACATATATTAATTGACCATATATGTTTGGGTTAATGTCTGGAGTCTCTACTCTGTTCCACTCGTCTGTGGGTCTGTTCTTGTGCCAGTACCATATTGTCTTGATTACTGTGGCTTTGTAGTAGACCTTGAAGTTGGGGAGTGAGATCCCCCCCACTTTATTCTTCCTTCTCAGGATTGCTTTGGCTATTCAGGGTCTTTTGTGGTTCCATATGAATTTTTGAACTATTTGTTTCAGTTTGTTGAAGAATGCTTTCGGTAATTTGATAGGGATTGCATTGAATCTGTAGATTGCTTTGAGCAGAATGGCCATTTTGACAATATTAATTCTTCCTAGCCAGGAGCATGAGATGAGTTTCCATTTGATAGTGTCCTCTTTGATTTCTCTTAAGAGTGCCTTGTAGTTTTCAGGGTATAGGTCTTTCACTTCCTTGGTTAGATTTATTCCTAAGTATTTTATTCTTTTTGATGCACTTGTGAATGGAATTGTTTTCCTGATTTCTCTTTCTGTTAGTTCATTGTTAGTGTATAGGAAAGCCACAGATTTCTGTGTATTAATTTTGTATCCTTCAACTTTGCTGATTTCTGATATTAGTTCTAGTAGTTTTGGAGTGGAGTCTTTAGGGTTTTTTATGTACAATATCATGTCATCTGCAAATAGTGACGGTTTAACTTCTTCTTTACCAATTTGGATTCCTTGTATTTCTTTGTTTTGTCTGATTGCCGTGGCTAGGACCTCCAGTACTATGTTGAATAACAGTGGGGAGAGTGGGCATCCCTGTCTTGTTCCCAGTCTCAGAGGAAAAGCTTTCAGCTTCTCACTGTTCAGTATGATGTTGGCTTTGGGTTTATTATATGTGGCCTTTATTATGTTGAGGTACTTGCCCTCTATACCCATTTTGTTGAGAGTTTTTATCATGAATGGATGTTGAATTTTGTCGAATGCTTTTTCAGCACCTATGGAGATGATCATGTAGTTCTTGTCCTTCTTTTTGTTGATGTGGTGGATGATGTTGATGGATTTTCGAATGTTGTACCATCCTTGCATCCCTGGGATGAATCCCACTTGGTCATAGTGTATGATCCTTTTCATGTATTTTTGAATTCGGTTTGCTAATATTTTTTTGAGTATTTTTGCATCTATGTTCATCAGGGATATTGGTCTGTAATTTTCTTTTTTGCTGGGGTCTTTGCCTGGTTTTGATATTAGGGTGATGTTGGCTTCATAGAATGAGTTTGGGAGTATTCCCTCCTCTTCTATTATTTGAAAAACTTTTAGGAGAATGAGTATTATGTCTTCTCTGTATGTCTGATAAAATTCCAAGGTAAATCCATCTGGCCTGGGAGTTTTATTCTTGGGTAGTTTTTTGATTACTGCTTGAATTTCTTTGCTGGTAATTGGTCTGTTTAGATTTTCTTTTTCTACCTTGGTCTTCTTGGAAGGTTGTATTTTTCTAGGAAGTTGTCCATTTCTTCTACGTTTTCCAGCTTGTTAGCATATAGGTTTTCACAGTATTCTCTAATAATTCTTTGTATTTCTATGGCATCTGTCTTGATTTTTCCTTTCTTGTTTCTGATTCTGTTGATGTGTGTTGATTCTCTTTTTCTCTTAATAAGTCTGGCTAGAGGCTTATCTGTTCTGTTTATTTTCACAAAGAACCAGCTCTTGATTTCATTGATTTTTTTCTATTGTTTTATTCTTCTTAATTTTATTTATTTCTTCTCTGATCTTTATTATGTTCCTCCTGCTGACTTTAGGCCTCATTTGTTCTTCTTTTCCCAATTTTGATAATTGTGTCTTTAGACTGCTCATTTGGGATTGTTCTTCCTTCTTTAAATATGCCTGGATTGCAATATACTTTCCTCTTAAATCTGCTTTTGCTGCATCCCACAGAAGTTGGGGCTTTGTGTTGTTGTCATTTGTTTCCATATATTGCTTCATCTCTATTTTAATTTGGTCGTTGATCCATTGATATCTTTTTAAAGAAGAATATTTCTACTTTTGCAAAAGAAAAAATGCCAGAGAAATCCTTTAGTGGGGGCAGGGAATAAGTTGACCCCCCCAAAAAATATTTCCAGTTTTCCCTTCCAGAGCATTTATTCTTAAATAACTGTGGCAACATTCTGGAGTCTCGTCTCTTCACTTGGCTCTTTCATGGATCTGCATCAGTAGTTCCTGGTTAGTAAACTGAACTTTACCTGCCATGGAAGTGGCCAGTAGTGTCATAGTTCTGGCTGCAAGTGGGAAGCCTTGATGGTGTAGAAAGGTTTTTCAGGTTTACAGCGTAACTTGACCTATTGTCTTCCTCTAGCATGATTGCTTACTAGGTTCTGTATTGCTTCTTCAAATTTTTATTGTTTATTCAACTATAATTATTAAATACCTACCATGTGCTACAAACTATTTTAGTGGCTGAGATACATCAGTGGCTTGCTTGATGAAATTTTAGTTTTAATATTTGAGATTATTAAATCTACAGAAATGCATTTTTTTATAGTGATAGATTCCAATAGTGGAGAGTTGCACAGGATTCTTTGAAGGATAAGGAATATAAACTTAGTTCAATGAAGGGGTTTAGGGAGAAGTTTCTGAAAAAAATGTCCTCTGTGGGGAACCTCCTTGCCAATTTCTGAGCCTTCAAATATTTTATTGCACATGATTTGCTCTTACTCTCTGAGTTTTTTTGATGGGGAAACTACTTTTCTTTTGGTTGATTGCTAATAGTAGACAATTACATAAAATGTTCTGATCTGTTGTGGAAAAGACAATCAGTTTGAGCTATTTTTCTGCATCTGAAAAACAGGATAATTCTAACTCCTTTAAATTCCATAGCCTCTAGGGACTGAAACGGACTCAGAACCTAAGAGTTCTGCTTCTTGTCCAGAGCCAGGACAGTTATTCATAAAACATCACCATGTTTAATTTCTTAATCTGTCAATTTATAACAGATTTTTGAAAAAGAAGAGCCATAATTCTTAATCTTTTTGGGTGATCCTTTGGGGAATCTGAGACGCTGCACATTCCTGACTCAGAGCTGTAGTAAACCATATCTAAGCTCCCCCAGCTCTCTGTGAGAAGTAAGCATCTGTTTAGATCAGTAAACACCAGAAACACCAGAATTCTCCAGGATCCTGTAGTTATTCTCAACTTGGTGAGAACATCTCTCTTTTCATTTAGTGAATTTTGAATTGTCAACTCCTCCAAACAATTGTCATTTGTTGTAATTTGTTCTTTGAACTTTAAATCACTTTGAAATAATAGTGCATTCAACACAGATGGCACTCAAGTTGGAATTCTTTAGTACTTTCCATTTAGCCAAGTGTAACACAGTAAGTTTTTGAATATGGCAGAGAAAAATTCAAATGGTTTGAGATTTTGACTTTCAATTTATTATTATGAATCAGTCAAATATGCTTTGAACATACTACCAAAGTGAACTGAATATCAAGTATACTTTTGGTACTTGGAAACAGTTAAATCAATGTTAAAATGGTGGCCTACAGCAAGGAAAACTAGACTTTAAATGTTTCAAAATTTTTTTATCCTTCTTTAAAATTGAATTCTTTTGCATTTTATTAATCAGTATTTGTGAGAAGACTGTTTTCATCCATATGATTTAAAGATTATTTTCTACCTATGTGTCTAGTTTCAGAAAAATAAACTTAAATTCTACTGTGGTATGTCTAGAAAGCTACTATCAAATTAACCGAAATTGCATATTTGGTAGGCTAGTTTCAGGAAAGTTTACAGACTCAATCCAAAACTAATTTATTAGTAGTAGTAGTATTCTCGTTATCATTGTAGCAGCATCTGCTAATATGGAAAACCTTGCCAAGTGTGAAATTTCTCAGCTCTAACACAGAAGTCATACCATTTTGTCCAAAGCAGAAAAATGCCTAGCATGGAGGAGGGAACCCAGGGGTAATATTTTATAAATGTGAGTATGTGGAGTTGATACTGCATAGAGAAATGGGGTACCAGGGCAGAGTAGACAAAGCCAGAAGGGTTTCCACATATTTCCTTTCCACATTAAAACAGGCAGCAGGCAACTAAGATAATCTTATTGAATGTGAGAAATGTATATGTAGGGTTGGGCATGGAGGCTGAGTCCTGTGTAAGTGACTGCTTTGAAATGGGAGCACTGGAATGGAAACAGAAACACAGAACATGAGGCACATGATGAACCCACCAAATGAATTGAATTTAGTGATTACAGTTTAAAGCGATAAGAGTTTAAAATTAATTGCAACAAACTCTAGCAGGCATTTGGTTTAGAGCTTGAAGGCGTCTTTGTGAGGGAGCTGATATCTCCCTAGTTTAGGACTGACTGGTTTAATTCTGTCTCCCTTGTTAACAGTTGCCAGTTCTCTATGTTTTGGTCACTTATCAGATCAGTCAGTGGCACATCTCAGAAAGCTCTAGCAAATATTAATCTCTAGAAAGAGAGTCACTATAGAGGAGAGATGCTATCAGCTGATGCTGTCAGCTGGGAGAGACCATGGGACTCTGAGGTGGAGGATGAAGGCATGGAAAGTGGGGCAAGGAAGCTGCAGATCTCAAAATCGCAAACCAAATACGTGTTTAACTGTGACCCCATCAACTTGGAAGGCAAAGACTGTGTCCCATGATGACAGCAGGCTGTAATATAGTTTATAAAGAAAATACAGAAACTTAAAACAGGTGGTAAAAATTGTCCTCAACCAGGCTAAGCTATGGGAGTCAGATGAGAAGTGGTTACAGAGAGGAACCTTATTGTAAGAAAATGGGACATCTTGCAGCATGAAAGTGCAATCTCTTCAATTGTGAATTTCAGATAAATATCCAAATCCATCCTCCATCCTTATAGGAATCACTCTCAACAAGAGTTCAGAAAATCTAATTTCTTTTTGAAAATTAAGGGAAAAGGATATTCCTCATCCTGTTGACATACGATATAAGAAAGGGTGAAAATCATCAACATAAATTTCCTATAGATGATCAAAACCCATCAGAAATATATTGCCATAAAATGGATGAAGATCGTAACCCCACATTCCATTTGGGATTTAATCCGAGAATCAGAATTTAAAATACTATGTTATGGGTAACATTGAATAAGGAATTCTTCTAATGGTTAGACCTTACAGTTTTGGGATTTGCCTCTGTATCTAATGTTGATCCTAAAATCTTTCTAAGTCAGCCAGAATGAAAGTCGGGAAAAAAACAAGACGTGGGCAAGAATAACAACAATCTGCAGTACCCATCTGTCTTTCATCACCTCCATCCTTGATTTACTCATCCTTGATATTTGATTTGTTCATCAATGACATGAATATATTCTATGCTGCATTAGATACTATTTTTTGAATACTAGAATGGTATTTCCCCATTTTTTGTGTTATTTGCAATGTAAAGGCTACAGGCACAATACAATTTTAAGTTTAATTTGTGTTATTAATAATTTTTCCATCACTTTTTAAGTCTAGATAATAAGCAAAACAATAAATAAAGTGCTGATTTTAACATTTGCTCATTTCTGTGGTGTAAGTGTTCCCACCACGGCCAATTTAGCTGCCAACATGCCATCACTGAATAACACGCCATGTAGAGTAATTTTGCCTTACAAATATAATATACATAAATAGCCTCAAAAGCATGGATAATATTAATATTCAGTAAAACAATCAGGAAATAAAGAGATTGGAATATTTATAATTTTGTGGTTAATATTATATGTAGTTATATTTACATATTTAATTTAAGAATAGATGTGTTTAGCTAGCTCATAAAATTCACTGAAAATCAGTAATCAACTCTTGTAAGCCGGTATGGGCCAACTCCACCACATTACTGGGTTTATACTTTTCTAAAAAAAAAAAATCATTAAGTTTTACACTTAATTTATACCTCAATGTAAATTAAACCTCAAAAAGATACTAACAAAATTTGAACTTACTAATTAGTCAATTTGCTTTTGAATGTGTGGTTAGCAACTTTGAAATTAATTATTGTATATTCTAATCTTGAGAAAAATGTGTAAATATATATGTATATATACATATATATATACACACACACACAAATATGCCTATGTATATGTATATATTATATGATTAACTATACATATATGTATATATATTTGTCTCTTTTGAGATAGCCTAGAATCAATGATATACCAGTCAATATGAATACATCTGTTGTTCAGTACTAAATACCTTTCATCATTAAAAGGAGCCAGGGCTTCTTGGAGACAAGTCTCACTCCTGTCTAGGGGAGTGAAAAGTACAAGACGAACCTGAGAATACTTTTACACTGTAAATTAAGGAAATATTCAAAGAATCAAGAGCACATATTTAAAAGACACAGGAGCCAATAAGAGTAATGAATTGTAACCAATAAATATAATTTGAAACTACAAATGCACTCTGGTAAGAATAAATGAATAAAGAACAAAGGAAAGTTATTCATTCTGTAGACTCCTATTTAACTAAATAGAAGAAATAATGGAGTTAGAAATTTTAAGGTAGATGATAAAAATAGTCAATTGAAATTTGATAACAAGATATTTACATTTTTTCAAGACTTATCACCCAAATTACTTATACATTAAGAAGTAGTAACTTTATAATGGAGAAGCAAGGTAAATGCTACCTTAACTAAGTGATTAATGTTAATCTCATCAAAAATCAGAAAGAAAATAGTATGTGCATTTTAATTTGGTATACTGAGAGGTAAGATTTCATCAATGGTATTCATACTGAAAATATATAGCCTGAATCTAATCATCAGGAAATATTAGAAACACCTAAATAGATGGGATTCCTACTAAATAACTTGCCTGTCCTTGTCAAAACTGTTAAGAGAAACCTTACCAAGGTCAAGAAAAACAAAGAATTTCAGAATAACTCTTCTAGATTAAAAAGATTTGGCACAACTAAGTGCAATGCAAGGATGTTTTAATGTTCAAAAATCAATTCAATGCAATTTACCACATCAATAAACTAAACAGGAAAACATATATGATTATTTCAACATTTGCACAAAATATATTTTTAAAAATTCAATATCTGTTCATGATAAAATCGAACTAACTGAAGAGCTCTTACTCCACTTGATAAAGAGTATTTGCAAAAAACTCATAGCTAATATCTACTTTATGGTGAAAGATAATGCTTTCCTTCTAAGATAAACATATTGTCATTTCTAGTCATCATTATAATGAGGATCCTAGCCAATGCAATAAGGAAAGAAAATTAAACAGAAAGCATACAATTTGGAAAGGAAGAAATAAAAATCTTTATTCCCAGATTACGTGATTGTCTATGTAGAAAATTCCAAAGCATCTACAAAAGAGCTGATAGAACTAATACCTGAATTTTTTGAGGTCAACAGATAGCATGCTAAAGTCAATTGTATTTATATACCAAAAATGAAAATTTGAAACTTTTTATAAAAAGATAACAATACTATTATAATACCATGAAACATGAAATGCCAATGGATAGATATATTAAAATATTTATATGCTGAAAAATTCAAAAGAACATCTAAGTAAAGAGAGATATTATATTCATAGACTGGCAAATAAGCACATGAAAAGATACTGAAAACTATTAGTCAACAAGGAAATGAAAACTAAAGCCATGATGAAATATCCAGTCACTATAAATCTACTAAAATGGCTATAGTAATAAATTTAAACATGACAGTACAAAATGCCAGTAAGGGTATGTAGAAGATGCAGTGCTCATGCATTACTTGTGGGAATGCCAAAGATACAATCACTTTAGAGGAATTTTTGACACTTTCATATGAAGATAAACATATACTGATCACTGGATCCAGAAATCTCACACCTAAATATTTACCAAAGAGGAATGGAAACACATGTACACCTAAAGTCTTCTATGTAAGTGTTTATAGAAGCTTTATTCATAATAGCCACAAATTAGAAAGAAACAAAATGTCCTCAATTTGGTGAGTGGGGAAAACCAATTGTAATATTACCATACAATGGAAAATGGCACAGAGAAAAAGGAATGAAATACTGATGCTTACAACACTATGGAGGATCTTCAAAAGCCTTAAACTAATTTAAAAATGTAACACACACAAAAGTTACATAATACATGGTTCAATTTGTATGAAATTCCAGAAATGACAAAATCATAAAAACAGGAAAAAAATCAGGGCTCATGAGGGGCTGGTGTTGGGGAAGAAATTGCATACATAATGGTGTGAGGAATCATATTAGCATGCTGGAAATAAATGTTTTGATTTTGGTGGCTATTAAACAATTATATCCATTTGTTAAAACTCAGAAAGCTGGACATCTGAAGTGGGTGAGTTTTACCTCAATAAACTTAACTTTAGAATAAAAGATGACAACTAAAGGCAATGGTTGATAAATATTTAATTGGATTCTAGACAATGGAAAAATGAATTACAATTGACAAAATTTGAATATGCCCTACTGGTTAGATAATATTATCATAATATATTAAAGCTCCTGCCATTGATTATTTTGCTGTGATCATGAAAGCAAATGTCCTAGTCCTTATTAAATGTATACTAATGTGTTTATTTTTAAAGGGAAATGGTGTCTCCAACCATATGTGTGTGTGTGTGTGTGTGTATACATGTGTATGTCCATAAGTGTGTATGGCCCTATACATGTATACATACACATGTATACAACATACACACATATATAAGCTAAGCTAAAGAGAACATGGAGAGGAGAGAAAAAGAAGAAGGATGCAGCAATTGGGAGTTAAAGTGAACACTTAGTGAATTAGATAAAGGGCATACTGGACTTTGTTATAATATTCCTACAACTTTAGGTATGTTTATAATACAAAGATAATTTTTAAAAAAACAAATGCATAATGTTTGGGGAAAAGAACTAAAGTTGACATATTCATAGACCACTTGATAGTTCTTACATCAAGTTCCAAATGAATCTACAGAAAAGGTATAAGTCTTAATTAGTTAACTTATCAAGTTTAAGGGTATAGTTACAATGCTTCAAAGTCAATGTTAGCACTGTACAAAAACTCAAAAATTTTAAATTATGCCATGTAAAAATGAATTAAAAAACATCAAATACCTATGACTACATTTAAAGAAATATGTGCAAGGTCTTATATTGTAAACTATAAAAATATTTCTGAGACAAATTAAAGAATCAAAAATAAATGGAAAGATGTAACATAATCATGGATTAGAAGACTGGGTGCTAGAAAGATTTTCACCAAGTTGCCCCTAAATCCATCCATGAATTCAAAGACATTCCAAACAATTTCAGTAAAGTTTTCTTTTGGTGAAGGGCAGAGGGATATATTCTGAAATGTATATAGAAAATTAAAAACTAAGACATCTAAGACAATCATGTACAAGAAAAACAAGTGGAAAACATACATTCACATTTACAGCAAGATTTATTTTAAGTCTACATTAATCATGGCAATATGGAATTAGAAGAGGACACATAGATAAATGATTGGACTAGAATAACAGAGTCCACATACAGATTCACATATGCATGAATACTTGATTTTAGAAAATGGCTAAATAATTGTATTATAGTCACACAGGAGACTACTATACAACAATGAGAATGAATAATCTACAAGTAAAAGAAAAATATGTTGAATCTCACAAATGAGCAAAAGAAGTGAGGTGCAAAAGACTACATATATGATTCCATTTACATAAAGTAAAAGATTTCATAAAGCAGAACCATTCTGTTCTGATAGAACAGTAGTTGGATACTCCTGGGAAGTAGGTTATGACAGGAAAGGGGCACAAAAGGGCATTGGAGTTCTGAAAATCTTGTTAACCTAGATGCTGGTTCTATAGGTTTGTACATTTTATTAAAAATGTATCAAGCCATATACTTGTGGTAAGTTCATTTATATGTATGTCTGCTATAGTTCAATAAATCTTTTAAAAAGTAGACTTTGAAAAAATAAGAGAAAATTAGAATGCCTTAAATGAAGTTCTTATTCTTCCTTGGAGTAAAGTTGGGAGAAAATGTATAGTTTTAGAGGGAAGAGAGAGAGCTACCATTTGTTAGCATTTATGCATTTATCTTTTTTTATGTGTTACAGGGTAAAATAGCCTAAAGTTTAGGAGAATTTGACTGCCTATACTAACATGAAAAGGTGGTCAGAATTCACTGCACAAAGTTTTCAAGAGATACCTTTGATATTCTCTGTTGTAATGTTCAAGATAAACCTTGGTGAAGTCCTTTGAAGGCTACTGAAAGTTGGGCTTACTGCTGGAACACTTAACTTCTGTGACCTTCACTGAAGGCATGCAGAACTTTACAGAACACTGTTGTTTCCTGAAAGAAACTGTCCCATGGGATTAGAAAATCAGTACAAAGTTTGACTTTTCCCATAGGTTCTGGTGTGATTTAATTAAGGTAGAGAATTTTTTAAAATAAAAATTCTAAGTTTTTGATGCTGGTGAACTATCTGTATAAAAAGTAAAATTCAAAATATTCAGAAGTCTGTTTTCTAGTTCCTTTTTTTTTTTTTCCAAAACAAAGAGCTTAAACTATATAAAATCCTAGATGTCAGTTGTCTATTTAACCTCCTATTTGGGATTGATGTAAACACTCAATAAACTAAGCTATTACCATTTAGCAATTTCTAGGCATTTTTTACACAAAATGTATTTTTTTAAACAGGATAGATTAGTTCAAGTGAAAATAATATATTAATTGAATAATGTAAAAGCCCCAACACATTCAAATTTTAATTCCTATAGCTCTTTGGGTTTCATGTATTTTTAAATGCATTTTAAAATGTCAACTCAGTAGAATTAAAACTTACATCTCTTCAACTTGGACAGGTCAGTTGTGCAGATAAAATAATAGTAATAATTGTAGTTAATATTTATTGACCCCTTATAAGTCAGTTTAATCCACTCAGTAGCCAAACAACTGTAATGATAATTGAGGCTTAGTAAGATTGTATTTTCCCAAGGAAATGCCACTAGGAAAAATGGGGATGGAGATTAGAGCTAAGCAGTTTAAATCAAGAGCCCTTGTTTTTAATAGCAAGCCATAATGAGTATTGCTACTAATAAATTATGTACATATATTTTCTTCCTTGTTATAAAATAATATACAATGCAGAGTAATATAAATAGCTTATATGTGTACATATACACACATACATATGTATACAGATTCGATATTATAAATATGTGTTATATATTATAAACATTGTTTAACTTGTTCCAAGTCATAGAGAACTTTTAGAAGTCTGATTATATTTTGGGCCATAGACACTAAATCAAATATACAGAGACTTTGCAGACCCCTTTTTTTGTTCAAGAACATTAAATGAGACAAAATTGAAGCTGTGAATAACAAGTAGATGTTTCTTAGGCACTTAGAACTGTAAACAAAACAAAACAAAACAAAAACACCTCTCCTCTGTAATTTTTAGGACAAATTATAAATCCGTTGAGTCAGATTTAGGAAATCACAGCATTTAGAACACACCATTTCAAAAGCATAGGAACTATTCAAAGATCTCCACTAGAGTTTAAATCAAATATAAAGCTATTTTTTTCCTATTTAGTTCTGTCTAAATAGGAAAAAAAGGAAAATAAACATTTAACTCAAGAAGGTATAATGGAAACAGGACAAAAAGTGAGAAGAAGGATTAATAAAGATAAAAGGGGAAATTTATTAACTGTAACTTGAAAAACATTAGAATGGCTAATTGTTTAGAGAAACTAGGCCAATGAAGTACAAAAAAAGAAAAGATAGAGAAATTGCTACAGAACCCAGATTCAAAGAGATTTTGAAAAGTATCTGAAAGTAACATGCAATGTGAATACAAATAATTTGGTAATTAATTACAATGCAATATTATTTCTAAAAACATATAAATTGTGAATGTTTTCTTTTAAAAGTATTAACAGTTTAGACTGTTTAGCACCACCCCTAATTTTAATAGTATTCTGGAATATATATGTAATTCAATAAGGTATGTTTAAAAAAGTCATAAATATTGAAAAAAGGTGCACAAAATTGTTATATATGTGATTATCTATCTGGATAATTTGAGTGAATAAGTTAAAAATCTATAAGAACCAATAGGAGACTTATATAGAAATCTAGTTAAAATACTAAATGCTTAGGTGGGGTGGGAGGAGCATCATGGGTCTTTTTTTATTTTTTTTATTTTTATTTTTTTTTTAAGGTATCATTGATATACAATCTTATGCTCAGGTTCCACATGAGCAACATTGTGGTTACTAGATTCCCCCCATTATCAAGTCCCCACCACATACCCCATTGCAGTCACTGTCCATCAGCATAGTAAGATGCTATAGAGTCACTACTTGTCTTCTCTGTGCTATACTGCCTTCCCCATGCTGCCCCCAACTACATTATGTGTGCTAATTATAATGCCCCTTAGTCCCCTTAACGCTCCCTAACCCCTTTCCCTTTGGTAACTGTTAGTCCATTCTTGGGTTCTGTGAGTCTGCTTCTGTTTTGTTCCTTCAGTTTTTGCTTTGTTGTTATACTCCACTCCACAGATGAGTGAAATCATTTGGTACTTGTCTTTCTCCACCTGGCTTATTTCACTGAGCATTATACCCTCTAACAATGGTAGGATTTGTTTTCTTCTTATGGCTAAATAATATTCCACTGTGTAAATGTACCACATCTTCTTTATCCATTTCATCTACTGATGGACTTAGGTTGCTTCCATTTCTTGGCTGGTGTAAATAGTGCTGCGATAAACATAGGGGTGCCTATGTCTTTTTGAACCTGGAATCCTGCACTCCTAAGGTAAATTCCTAGGAGTGGAATTCCTGGGTCAAATGGTATTTCTATTTTGAGTTTTTTGAGGAACCTCCATACTGCTTTCCACAGTGGTTGAACTAGTTTACATTCTCACCAGCACTGTAGGAGGGTTCAGTATGGGTCTTTACAAACCACAAAAATGATTCAGTTTATCACACCTCCCATGAACATAGTCCAATCACCAAATATGGGTGAGATTCTGTTTGATGGGATGGAATAACATGGTACTTTGATCCATTTGAGACATTAAAGGCCCCCTGTTGTACTATACATTCAAGCCTGAAGCATGAAGCCAACCCTTTTTATTGTGAGTAATAGCGAGGACATATTTTTCTTCATATTGTTTTATTTCTTTGGCACTGAGTCTGAGGATGATAAAATGGTTTGGTAAAAGTAATAAAATTAGTACAATCACTAAACAAAAATACTAAATATTCAAACATTAACAGTCAAAACCTCATTGAAAATACAAAATAACAAGATACAATTCAAAATAATAATAAAAATATAAAATAATTGAGAATAATTTTAACAAGAAATGTATAGGATCTGTAAGAGGAAATCTAGGAAAACTAGGAATGTAAAGAAGATTTACTGATTGACAAATTTTACCAAGAAAAGATGTTAGTCTCCTGTTAAAACTAATCAACATGTTTAATTTAATCCCAGTAAAAGTGCCAGTAGGAACTTTTTTTTTTGAGGGTGAGATTTTGAAAAGCTGGTAGGGAATCATATAAGAGGTTAAATTAGATACAAGGCTAAAAATAGGCTGAGTGCATACCAAGCATTATGAGATATCCCAAAGGAAATTGAGTGACATGTAAAATTAGTGACCATATACCAGTAGGGTCTTGACATGAATAACACATCTCTTTCAAGATAATGCATTGCTTCTTAATGATGAAGGGCAGGAAATAGAATGGAGAGACAAAGATAAATATGAGACCATTTCTCCTTCTAGGAGCTCTCTATATTGTGCTGAAGGTAAATGTTTAACAACTAATTAAATACCTTGTGATGACTATTATAATAAATGTGTGTTTATGAACACAGAAAGAACCACGATAACATTTGAATGGGGTTTTTCAGTATTGCTATTAGAAGAATGGGGAAATGTAATCCTGGAAGGTAAACCAGTATATGCAAAGAAGCAGAGCATGCTGAGGATTAGATTTCTGTAGCCGGAGTTCATGATGCAAATAGTGAGAGCCCAGACGGGAAAAAATTCCTCATTTATGAAGGACTTTCTCTGCTATTCTAAGAAAGTATGTCTTAATGTATACATATATATATATGTGTCTGCGTGTGTGTGTAGCTTTGAGTTTGTACATGTGCATAGTGAAGGAACAGAATCTTAAGGTGCAGTTTTGTTTATGCTACCAGCAACTTACCTTGTACCAATCTTTAACAATATTGTCACTATTATTATTTTAAATAACTTCATTTCGTTTTGAGCAGAAACTCTCTAGTAGAAAGAGCAGAATATAATGATGTCACTTCACCAAAAGACTTTGAGGCTTCATTGAAAAATATAGTAGGTGTTTATTGATTTTGGATTAAAAGCAATGCCTATATTTCTTAGATTAATACATGAAATAAGAGGAAAAGTAAACTGCATTCATCTATTGATACTTAAAGTAAGGAATTAATCTTAAATCATTTGTCTATGTCTTTTGTTAAGTCTGGAAGTATTAAAAATCATAAAAGTTCTAATACATATCTTTATGTGAGTATACACAGCAATTACTGGATTTTTCTTATAAAAGTATCCGCTAACACAGGAGCAGAGACTCCTGAAACTTTTGACCTTCAAATGTCTCCTAATGGATGCAAAGAGGGGAAGAAAATCACTTTTATGTGAACAGAGATGCCTTTGGCCTTTACTAGAAATAAATCACACTGAATGCAAATTAACTTCCTAGAAAATAGATTTTATGTGTGCTCTTACTATTTATCAGACAGTAATGTCAGGAATATATGAACAAAATAATTCTCAAAATAAATGAATTTCTTTCACTTGATTACTAATTATAGAAACTAATCTTGAATCTTTGGACTTGCTGCTAAATTGCTCATATTGAGAAGTACAAAGTGAAGACCCTGCTGTGCGGGTAAACTGATGACTCACTTTTAATATCAGGTTGAGCCAGGAACGCAAACTCTGCCAAGTTAACTCCACAGGGAGTCCACTTCAACCCACTCACATTTCCTAATAACAGCACTCTATTTCAACAGTGCTGAAATAAGCTGCTTCTCTATGGCGTTTTGATTTGTAAATGAAGGTACCTTGTAAAGTAATGAATTGCAGTTATTCCTGGGCTAAAGTTTTAAAGCAGCAAGTTAAAACATCATCTATATCATGGCAACGGCATGCAGTTGTGTCCTAATGAAAATTAGAAGAGGCTCCCTTTTAGTATACTTTTTGCCCCATTTTAGTTGCAAAATTATTCTACCTGCAGGACCAGAAAGATAATTTTGCTGTTATTTATAATATGAAGATGGCAGTAGGGAGGAGGCACATTTATAAATTTATGCTTGTAAAAATAGGAGTTGGGAAAAGATTTAATTTATAAATCTGGGGCCAAGAAGTTTCACATGATGTAGGCCATGCATTTCTGTGTTCTGACGTTGGGATTTAAGCTATCACACTGGTTAGGATTTTTATGACTCCTTTAGACATGTTTATTTGAAAACTCTCTGGCTTTTCTTAGTGAACTCCAGACATGCAAAAGTACCCTGAGGGCACACCCTCCCCTCTGGCAGGTTTGTTTCCCATTTTTCTCCTTTTAGAACTCTCGGCTATGCCACTACTGCCGCCCAGATCAAAAGCCCCATGT
Source organism: Manis pentadactyla (assembly GCF_030020395.1). Taxonomy (NCBI): domain Eukaryota; kingdom Metazoa; phylum Chordata; class Mammalia; order Pholidota; family Manidae; genus Manis; species Manis pentadactyla. Next base: position 93,682,032 of record NC_080025.1, read on the forward strand.
TTATTGTCCTGGCCAGTTGGTGGAAAATATAACTCCGGGTAAGCTTTGCATTAGGCTTCCTGCCTGAAAGATAAAATACTTTCTGTTCAGACCCAAAGATTGTCCTTAAAGAGGCTTGTTTTCGCAGATGAAGCTGCACTGCCACACTGACGGCAAATCCAGCAGCATTTTCAAATGGTAACAAATCATGGCTTTTGTTTTTTTATAGTTCACTTCTCTCCCCTCTCACAACAGCTTTGTAAAGGCCATTTTTAAGTACTTCAGTGCACATTGTTCTTCCTCAGACTGAAAGGGGCAATTGGAAGTGCAAAGGACTGGTAATTTGAAATGCTTTAACTAAGCTTTGAGAGGTGACCCACATATCAATCACACTTCCTAAATTATGAGTGTGGTGCCCTCATGATACTGCAGGTGTATGTTCAGGGAATTAAAAACAATCCTTTAATTGATGAGATCCAAGAGTAGTCAACACTAAAAGACACAGTCTTTCTCAACAGCAGAATTTCAATTACCAGGTAGAAGCAGACATATCTAGTGGCCTATGCAGCCATCTGCAATTATGCTCTATTACAGTACAGAATTGTTGGCTTTTTCTAACTAGAAATCCTGTTTGTGACCTGAACTCATGGAGAATTCTCTATTCTGCTTTGTAGAGAAAGCTGTTAGAAAGCAGAAGAGGAATGGAAGGGGAAAGGAAAAAGAAGGATGATGAGGAAGAGTAGGAAAAGGGGGGGAAAACAAAAATAAATAAAATAGATCACTCAATGGAAGACTGTATGTATCAAGATGTACATTCGAATATAACATAGAACATGGTAGAATAAGTCTAAAATAGCAATCACATCAATAAAGTATATGGATTAGCACATCTATTAAAAGACAGTCTTCAATTATCTAAAAATCAGCATTTAACACTATGCTTTATATGTGAGACACACAAAAAACAGACTAGAAAGACCTGAAATGAGAGGACAATAATATAAGAATCAAATATAAATGAAATGAAGTAATGCTCTTGAATTTGATAACTGATTGTGTAGAATTCAGTCCAAAGATAATTAAAAGGTACAAAGAAGGACATTTTTAATGCCTAGGCTACAACTGAAAATGAAGAAAAAACAGTTATAAATATTTATATAACAATAACCTAGCAAATTTATAAAGCAGAAACAATAGAAGATATTTGGAGTAACAGGCAGATACACCAACAAAGGAAGATTTTAACATAAGTTGATCCTTCAAAGGCAGACCTAGAGGACTAAAAAAAAAAAGTTGTTGAAGACTTAACAAACCAATAAGATGATTCTGATAGAAATACAAATAATGAAACTTGTTAATAGAGAATACACCTTATTCTCCCAAAAACCTCAAAAATTTGAAAAAATAGGAATAATGCAGATAGATTTTTCTAACTACAACCCAATAAATTGATAATAGAAAATTTTTAAATTAAAAATTTTTCTCCACCTAGATACACAAAGAAAAACACCTTGTCAATTCATGAGAAATTTCAAAGTCAAAATGAAGAACATTAAAAAAACAAAGGTGATGAAAATATGACATTAGACATTAGAAATTGAGGGTCCAGCTAAAACAATTATCAGTGTAAATTTTAGTACTTAATTATATCAAAAATAATGAAGGAAAGTTAGTAAACTCCCACCTCAAAATCATGAAAAATAATGACTAACCCAAAGGAAAGTACAAGTATTTAATAAAGGTAAAAGAAGAAATTAACAAGTTAGAAAGTGAAAAGCCAGTAGAATTAGGAAAACACCAAAATAGAAAAACCATTTACCAAAAACAACAAAATAGAAAACAGAAAACAAAAAGAAAAGAAAAACCAAGTACACAAAATAATCAATCATTAAGAGAGTTAATTTAAAGAATTCTTAAGAGACTTCTTTGTAGAACTCTATTTGAAAATCTAGATAAATTGTTATTTTTCAGATATACCAGAATCAACCGCTGTAGTGATAATCAGTCTAAAACACATCAATGAAATAGAATAGAGAATGGATTTAAACTGTCTGCCCACATAAAAATACCAGATCCATGTGGTTTCACTGGGTAATTCTACAAAACATTAAAAGATCAGATCATCTCAATGCTACTAAACAATTTCAGGCCACAGATAAAGAAGAAATACTTTCAAGTTGGTTTCATGAAGCAAGTAGTATTTTAATCAAAACCTGATAATGAAAAAAGAGAACTATAAGCCAAGATCACTTATGCATATCAATGCAAAAAGTCTTAATATACAGAGTTTAATATCACATCAAAAAGTAATACTGCATGACCAATAGGATTTACTTTATAAGTTCAAGGGTGGCTTAGTATTAGGAAATCCATTAATATAATTAATAATATTTCAATATAAAAACAAAGTACATTTTACATATATATGTAATTTTCTTTATCCATTTATCTGTTAATGGACACTTAGGTTGTTTCCAGCTGTTGTGAATAATGATGCAATGAACACAGGGGTACAGGTATGTCTTTGAGATAGTGATTTCATTTTCTTTGAGAGTATTCCCATAAGTTGGATTCCTGCATCATCTGTAGCTCTATTTTTAATTTTGTAGGGACTTCCATACTGCGTTCCATACTGGCTGTACCACTTTACATTCCCACCAACAGTGTATAAGGGTTCCCTCTTTTTCTGCACCCTGGTCAACACTTGTTACCTCTTGCCTTTTGATAGTAGCCATCCTAAGAGGTGTGGACAGGTATCTCATTGTGGTTTTGATATGCATTGCCCTGATGATTAGTGGTATTAAGCACCTTTTCATATACCTATTGGCCATTTGTGTGTACTCTTTGGAAAAATGCCTATTCCATTCTTAACTCATTTTTTAATCAGCTTATCTGGGTTGATTTTTTTTTTTTTTGCTATTGAATTGTATGAATACCTTATTCTGTTTTGAATATTATCAACCCCTTATCAGATACATCGTTTGCAGATATTTTTCTGCCACCCCATAGGTTGTCTTTTCATTTTTTGTACATTGCTCCCTTTGCTACAAGGAAGCTTTTTGCTTTGATATAGTCCCATTTGTTTATTTTTGCTTTTGTTGCTTTTACTTTTGGTGTCATATCCAAAACATTATTGCCAAGATCAATGTCAAGGGATTTTTTGCTTATGTTTTTTTCTAGGAGTCTTTAATCTATATTGAGTCCATTTGAGTGCATGGGGTAAGATAAAGCTCCAAATTAATTCTTTTGGATGTGCACATCCAGTTTTCTCAGCACAATTTATTGAAGATGCTATCCTTTCCCCATTGTGTATTCTTGGTGCCCTTGTCAAAGATTAGTTGATTCTATAAGCATGGATTTAATTCTGGGCTCTCTATTCTGTTGTATTGATTTATGTGTATTTTTTTATGGTAGTACCATACTGTTCTGATTACTATAGCTGTGTAATATAATTTGAAAGCAGGCAATGTGATCCCTCTAGCTTTGTTCTTCTTTCTCAAGATTGCTTTGGCTACTTGAGGTCTATTGTGGTTCCATACAAATTTTAGGTATATTTCTCTCTGTGTAAAATGCCATTGGAATTTTGATAGGGATTACTCTGAAGCTGTAGATTGCTTTTGGGTAGAGTGCATATTTGAATGATATTAATTCTTTTAATTCATGTACATGAGATATCTTCCCATTTGTGTCTTCTTCCATCTTTCATCATATTTTATAGTTTTACATATGTCAATTCAGTATATGTTATAGGTCGCAACACAAATCACCAGAAAAAAAGAAAAAAACTTGTTAACAAGTGCTGCTGGCATAAATGAATGGTCTTATAGAGGAGAAAATTAGATTCATTATTTATACAATATGTCAAGGTAAATTTGACATGGATCAGAAATTTAATTTTAAGAAACAGGACCATAATGTACTAGAAAATAAAATCACGGGTGAATTCCCTTATATTTTGAGTCTATGGAAAACTTACCTATCACTAAAAATACACTAATATAAAAGAAAACAGTTGACAGATTACATAAAAATTCTTAAAATATGTCATGGAAAAATCCCCTGCAAGTATAGTAAAATAAAAATGTCCAATTGTTAAAAATATTAGAAAATAAAATTGCAGACTGAATTAGTTTCCTATTACTCCTGAAACAAACAAATCATCACCAAATTAGTGGATTAAAACAACATAAATTTGTTGTTTTATGGTTCATGAGGTCAGAAATCTAAAATGATCTTCACTGGAGGACTTCCTCCCTTCAGGATGCACCAGGTGAAAAATCTATCCTCTTGCCTCTTCCAGATTCTAGAGGCTGCTTGTATTCCTGGGTTCATGACCCCTTCTTTCATTGTCAGATCATTATGAATTTTCAGGTTTTAAAACTATTTATTGCAGTAGTTTCTGGGCATTTTTATAATAAATAAATACAATGGTCGATTTTTCCAAGTCAACAAAGTTTCAGAAGCTTCTAAATCTCTGTCTACAAATGAAGCATGATATTTAGAAGTATAGCATGGACTTTTTGGTGGTATTATCTATGTAACTATTCTGCCTTGTGTCCAAACAGTACAGATTAGGGCTAGAAATGAGAAAAAATGGCCCCAAGGTCAGTGATACAATTCTCATCTCATTTTTTTATGCCACTCACCACTGATATTTTGAATTCTTGAAAGGAAATACATTAGATGATTTTTCTTGTCTTGGTCTCTTTATGGGTGGTACTGAATATTGTGAGTGTTGTAGTTTTTATGGTTGTAAGTTTGTACTGTGAAATTACTCTTTAAAGTGTATTATAATAAATATAAATATAACTTTATAAAGAATACAACATATTCAGTCAGCTTTCTCCCTTGTTGAATCCCTTTGTTTGGTTTGGCCAAGGGAAATTTTTCTACCCTGCTTCCTTAGATCCTCAATTTCCATCATCATTCGGTACAATTCAGTGATTGTGTTCTGCATCTCAGTCTTCATTGGAATCATAATTGTCACTTTCATTAACTAAAGATCAGTCAGTTACTTTGTTGAACTGGTCATAGTGTAAAACATGTCAACTATAATCATTGTAATTCTATTGCTTTTACTGTTGGTATTGCTCTCAAATTGCCCTCACAAATATGCATGCATATAAGAACTATGGTGCTCTCAAAGGCATGTATAAAAAAAAGATAACATGTTGAGAACTTACTTTAAAGCTTCCTCCATTGTTCAGAAATTTTTGACTATGTGGCTAGCAAGTGCCTCAGTTACTCAACCAGTTGGGGTTTTATTTATTAGGTTCTGCAGTACCAACCTTGTATGGGTACCAAAGAACTGAGTAAAACATGATTATATACATATACACCCATATAAGAAATTCCTTTTGTTAGTAAGGTACCCTCCCAAACCTTAGTGCTGTGAGTAATTAGAATTGTTTTTAAGAGTTAAAATTTAAGAGTAACATATAACTGATTGGAGTATAATGTGCAAAAAAATCAAATTAGAAATACAGTCAATCTTTGCCTTCAAGATTTTGCTATTGCATAATTTAATATGTAAGCTTATTGAAAGGAAGAAGAGGTTCATTGGAGAAGGGTACACTGGGATGAAGGTTTTTAGCTATGAATTTAAAAAATGGTAGGCATACAGACTTCAAAAAAAGTCCAGGAGAAAAGAAAATCTTTGCAAATGAACTTTATGTATTTTATACTCCTTCACAAAACCAACACATATGGTACAGAATGGAGGAGACTGTGAATAATGAAATTTAGTTTCTATCCTGTTATGAGATGGTTTCAACAACCTGTCTTACCAGCATCCACTAAAGTTTTAATCTAGATCTCTTTTTATGTGCTTCCATGTATGTTGAGGAAACATCTATTTCCCATTTTATTCTTACAGAATGATAGGCTAATCAAAACATAAAATTAGCATTTTATTTCCTAGGAAAGTTATAGTTCTCATTGCAAATTAAAAATTTTTTTTCCAGGTATGATTTACCTTAGCATTTAGGTTGACAACAAAGAAATCTATGCTGATTTTGTAGAGCTGATTATTCTTGTTCATGTGACAAGTTCTTCCAAATTAACAGATGATCATTCTTTTTTGATACAGCTCCCCCTTGATTTGCTGAAGTCAAGTACATCCCCAAGAGGCAGATATACTATAGATATGGTGATAGAAATCAAGATTTTGGACTTTGTTAAACTGACCATTCAGTGAAAATTTTATTGAGTGCCTACCACATATCACATTGGTCTAACTAAGTGCCTGGGACATCTGAAAACAAAACAAAGTTCCTACCTGCAGATTCTACCTCAAACTCTAGCAGTAATCCACAGACATCTGAGGTGTCTTCCCGGCAGCTTGCTGCTCTTTTTTCTGCCCACCAAGCTCAGATATAATTAAACTATCTGCCTTTTCAAATAAGTAACGTCTACACCTAGATAATTCTAGGAAAAAGTATTTCATTTCTAGTTCATTTTTAAAAATACCTTATTAGAAGTCACTTAAACATTCTGTTTCTCACAAAATTTGAAGTTTTCCCATTCCTAGGAAACAGTTTTTCTTGGAAATTCAAATTTCCTGCCCATGCATTCTGAATCATTTTTTTTCTAATCAGAATGGTCATCTCTCTGTGGGATTAAGCATTCAGCTGTGAAAGCATTGTTAAATTCTTCCTCTCCATCTACTTAAATGATGGCTTGGCTTCCTCATACAGCAGTATTCTTCCAAAAACTTCCTTTGGATTTTTATGCAAAGAGAAGGAAGTGTAGCTTTTAATGCAAAAAATAATAATTCTAGATTTTTGTACACATACAAAACTCTTTCTACAGCCAGGAAGTATTACATAAGTGCATCCATGGGCTATGATGGGTGATGCATTAGACTCTTAAAAGGCATCAGCAAGTACTTCTGTCAAAATTGTCTTCAGTTCAGACCTCCACACGAGCACAAAATCCTTTCACAAAGTCAGCAATTTATTATATTATAGTACATGATATTTTAGAACTGAGACACACTGATTAAAACAAAGTCGAAAGTTGGATAATTGACCTCATATGTATTCAGGTATTTATGAAATAATCCCAGAGAAGTAGCAGTATGGTTTTGCATTTATGTTTAGTCTCAGCTTCTTTCTTTTTTTCCAAGTCCAGCCCATTTCCCCCCACCACCAAAATTTCTCATGTTTTCTTCATCCTCTATATCCTTACTGTCCTAGTTCATCCTTTATCATCTCAGACTAGATCATTTCAATACTCTTCTTAACTCAGAGCTACTGCAATGGTTGATGGACTGGAACCAGGCTAGTGCAGAAACTGAGTTTAAGCATTTAGAGGTATTAAGCATTTTGACATTTTGGGGAATTCTAAGAATGCAGTAATTGGATTTGTCTCATTGAATAGGTTGTGGGCTACTTAGGGTGCTGTTGAACTCTTACGGTGAGTGGCATGTGGCATAAGCTGAGTACTAGTGATATGTAGTATGACCACGTATTGGTCTGCAGCCATTTGGAAACTAAAACAAAACAAAATGAGTAAACAAAAAATTACCCAACAAAAATGGCTTGAAAAGAACTGACCTAATTGCTCTGTCTTCCTTCTGTTCAAAAATAATTTATCAATGGCTGCCAGTCAGTACAAAATAAAGTCATTGCCCTTTGTCATGTCATGTAAGACTCACCATTGTCTTTTCCTTTTTTTGGTTTCTCTGTTCATTGCTCTCTCACACACAGTAAGCAACAGAAATGCCAAACTGCTTGTGTGCCATGGCAGGCCATGTGCCATTTACACTTTTAAGTCTTTGCTCAAACAGATGTCTCCTCCAGTATAAAACCTCCCTTGTAAACCCAGACTGGTTTTATTATATCTCCTCTCTTCTATATTCTCGGTGTATGTGCTTATTCTTACATATGCCCCAGCAGAATATCACTGTTTGTCTCCCCCATGACAAGGTGAGCTCTTTCAGGCAGGCATGGTGTTCTTTCCCTCGTTATGAAGCCCCTGCTTGTCAAAGTAGACATTCAGTACAAGATGGTGAAATTAATGAATGACTAATGTATATTATGCAAGAGTCAAGATATCTGGTTTTAAGGTCTACCTCTGTAGTAGACATAATGTTCCCTTGGGTAGACTTGCAAGTTAAGTTTTCTGCTCAAGAATGCACTCAAATGCAAAGATGAGGGTTTGCACTCAGTGATTTCTAGTATCATGTCAATAAAATTAGAGGCTCTATATTTTGAGAATTATGTATACACCTTTAAGCTATAAAAATATTTCACTTTTCATTCTTTATTCTGATCTCTCCTAATCCCTTGGACCTGCAGAACCATTTACCAAGTGGAGAAGTCTTCAATTATTGTCATAGAAGCTTTTCAATCGTATTAATTCTACTTTTCAGTACCATTGTTTTCCCCTAATGAGTTCATCTTATACATACACTTAATGTAAAGTAATAATGAATTATTAATGAAATTCCTTTCCAAATGAACATTGCAGGAATTTGGGCAAGTTTGAAAAATACTGGAAACTTTTCAGTCCTTTTTGTTTAAAAGCCACACAGGTAGTAAACCTATATTAGGCTTTTAACAGAAATTCTAACAGCTTGAGAAGTACCAAAATATATACATATAAAATAAAAAAGCTTCCACATAGATGTATAAAGTTATGTAAGTCATAGGCCAATTAAATTATAAATGTGTTGAGAGTAATGTAGCAGACCACCTCCCTTTTTCCTGTCTTCTCACTCCACCACACACACACTCAGAGACACCCTTCACTTTCCTTCCCTACCAGTGACCACCCAGATGCAGTAATGGCTACCTAAGGGTAATTCAGTAATATGACACATTCAAGTACTGGGTCATGCACAGTGTGAGATCATTATTTGGCACCCACATACATTAAATTTTAAAGCACTCCTTCCTTGGATTTGATCCAAGAATTATTTCATCAACACTTAGCACCCCAGCCACAGATAAAGAAGCAGAAGATGAAATATCACACTGAAATATGAATGAAAGGAGAGCCTGAATTGCAACATGGAGGAAGAAAGGGTTTCCTAACTACAGTGACCACAATTACCCTTCCAGTCCACACACTTGGTGAGTGTTCATGTGCTTCAGAAGCTCGGTCAATGGACAAACACATCTCCACATTACTTTCAGCCCATGATTGTGGGCAGAAACAATTTGGGATGGATAAGTGTGAAGGGATGAAAGTGCTTAAGAGAACACCTAGAGTTGCTTGAGAGAAAATAGGACAAGACAAAGAATGGATAGCAGGCCTGGTTGTGAACACGAGGCACCTGTGTTTTCTGAGAAGAAAGTAGGAAGACTTCTTTTTAAGCCTTCCAAGAGTTAGAGGTCTATTACAAAATTAGGTTTACCTTAGGAGATATTTAGCTATAGGAATATAACCAATAGAGAGAAACATGCTTAAAGCGTATAATACGTTGTCTTTTCTTTAAAGAACCATTCTTCTTCTTCAAAGGATATAGACATAAATTTATACTGAAAACACTCAGGATTAATGAGGAAGAAAATCATTTATAAACTAGAAAGAGTTTTGAAAGTGATCTAAGTTGTTATGAGTGATATCCTTTTAATACTTTTTAACTTTCAAGGATATACTTGCATCTTTATGACTTTCAGGAATATTTATTAACTGTTGGTGACTGTTTGAGAACTGGGGATAAAATGATGAATATGGTGACTCAGCCCTGATGTCTTTAATAGCCACTGAGGAATATAGGCAAAAAGCAATCACAATAAACTGTGTAAGTGTTATGATAGGGAGGTAATAGGGGTTGCAAAAGGCATAGCAGGAACTCTTGAATCAGTCTAAAGGTGATGGGAAAATCAAAGAAAATGACGTTTTTTCCTAAAATGTGAAAGATGAGTAGAGTTTGTTTTCTTCTTTTTTAGTTGTTAAAAGGTACCAGGCCAGAGATCAGAAGAAGGTAGAAAGGACAGATGGGGGAAAAAATGCACACACCTGCAAAAGACAGTTTATCATAGCTACAGTATAGATGGCAAGATAGGGAGTAGCATGAAATGAGTCTTGAGAGGAAAGCAGAAAATCTGGTGAGGTCAAGAAAGCCCTTACGACAGTCATCATATAATTTATTACATAAACCACGATACTTTTGAGAATGAGAGGAGGCACTATTAATATGCCAGGACATAGCATAATTAGACTCATCATTTGGAAAGAGGTAGAAAGAATTTTAAATAGAAGGAAGGCATGCTGACATTTGGATTTTTAAAAATTCAATTGTAATGGAGAATGGTTAGGCAAGAGAGAAGTAAGGATGGGTATAGGGAGACTAGTGAGGAAAGTTTTGGATTAACTTGGATGACTGATGATTGTGATCTGAACTAGCAAAGCTTTGCCATTTGGAGTGGAATAGCTATACTATGGTTAAGAGGAAGTATAATTGGCAAAAATAACGAATTGGGATGGAAGGAGTGGGTTTGAGAAGTGCTAGAAGCTCAGGATCATTTACAAGTTGACTTAAGCAACAAAGTGTATGGTGATGACATTAATTGATATCAGGAACACTGGGGGAGAATCCTTATTTGGGGAGGTAACTGTAGAAGGTGTTCAGTTTGTATCATATTGAGTTTGAGGGGGCTGGGAGAATTTTTCAGTAAAAAAAACTATTCCATAGACAGGTTTGTACATAAGGAGATATAAAAGCAAGGGCCACTGACAGATAGAGAAAGGGGAAGGAATAATATTTTTAAAGAAGAGAATAAGGGCCTTAAACAAAATCTTGATGTTCTCCAACATTTACCAGTTGGATATAAAAGGAAATATTGGCAAAGGAGGCTGAGAAAGCAACCAAAGAGACGGGAGAGTATAAACTTCTAAATGAGATGTCAAGGAAAATAAGGATTACAAGTAAACAGTGAATTCAGTCACAAATAGGTCATTCAGATTGCCATATGTTTTATCTCTTCTTTTACCTTTCTTTTTCTTTTGCTACATTTTGCTATATAGACTGTTATGTGGACTGCTCATTTCATTTCTTTGGCACTGATCTGTCAGAAATTTGTTGTGATTTTAACTCTATTAATGATAACACACAAGCATTATATGAAAATCTACAGTACCCCCAACATATAATTAAATTAAAAATGAAACAATTTTTAACCCTATTTTGTAAGAAAACATTATAGCTTTTTTTAGCTTATATTTCTTCTTTCTCTTGCTTTTTTTTTTTTCATTTATTTAACCTGAAATGGCAAATCCAAAAAAATTGGCCACAAAATTATCTACTCTATTACTGTGTTTTCTTTGCATTCTATTTTCATGCTATGATGATAATTATTTAGATGTCAGATCAAGTCCTCTTTCACAAATAATTATTTCATTTTCTTTTGCCTTCTGGAAACTGACAGATCTGGATATAAATGCTAGCCAAGTTTATATTGATAGCATGAGCTTAAGCAACTAGATAAATTCTACATAGTATTTTTCTTCAATGGAAAATTTCTGGCAAGAATTAGTGTTCAGAAAGTGTTTATTTTCTCTGTGTCACTTTATTTCTGATCTTCAGCTCACTTGAATACTTGGTGTGAGTCCCTTTCTACTGCAACTCCCTAATTCTTGGGTTTTCTTCTTGATTGAGTCATCTGACAGCATTGACAACTCTGCAAGGAAAAAGTACTATTTTAGTACATTTTCCAAAACATTGTAAATATGAGGATATCTTTATAATACAATAAAAGCATTAAGTCATTATCCTCTCCATTGTCAAATCTTTAAAGATATTTTTTCATTGCCTTATGGAATTTTTATGGTTATGAAGCAGAAATATGAGACTGATTTGATTTTGCCTCCTAGAAAGTAACCTCTTTTCTTCCTTCTTGATTCTAGCAGAATTTTTTAATTTTGAAATTAAGATTTTTACAGTTTTCATACACATACATCCTATTAATTTAGCGCACTGGCTTTACTTGAACAGTTTTGTGATCTCTTGGGCTCCCAAATCATATCTTTTTGTGATCTGATAAGTTCTCTTTACCCATACAATGGGTTGTTATTTCTAACCTATTTGCATTGCTTTTCTACAGCTTGTAACCTGGATTTTTATGATTTGCCTTCCATTAATTCATTTGCCTTCTATTATTTCATGCTATTTCTTTATGTAATTTGTTCTCATTTTGTCTATCTCTCCAGTTTGTCTCCTTAATTGATACATATTCTGAACTATTACATGATTAGTAATATTTAAAAATTTCATTTATTTTCTTTGTTTTAAAATTTCACTAATCTTTACAGTGAAGAACAGAAGGAGAAAGTTTATGGAATTCTTGCCTAATAGCCTCTAATCTTTTTGTATTAAGTAGGGGACAAGGCATCTGCTAAGAGTGAAGGTAGAAAGCATAAATAGAGAATTTGAGAAGACTGGAGAAGTAATGACATAGTTCTACAAGGGAATGGAAAGGAAATTAGCCAAGACAAGAAAAAGAAGAGCTGAGCAAAATATAATATTTGGGTAAAACTGAGAACCATATATTTGTGGTTTTTGCCCTCAGGGAGTGTAAAATCCAGTTGGGAAAAATGAGAAATACTCAAACCATCACAACTCAAACAATGTACAATGGTATGTAATTGTAAATAAACAATACAGATAACTTTATGACTCAGACTTTTTCCTTCTTCTCATAATGAGACATTCCCAAATACACAGGCAGAAACATTTTCTTCTTCCATCAAAACCTCTTAAAGGAATAACAAGCATGATCACATCTCCTGACTAGCCCACTCACTTTCTGACAAGCTTTCTTATAAATTTACCACTCATATTGGAATCAGAAATACCTAAATTTACTTCATTTGTATGTGTTTAAAATGTAGACCCTGAATTAATTTGCCCCTAAATTCTGGATACCTTTAACATCTAATTTTCAAATGTAAGTATTAATAGATAAAAAAGAAAATGACTTCCTAAATATGCAGTTGTTTCCAAATAAAACTGCATACATTTGAGGCTGTCATATTTAACCTGAGCTTTTTAGTTTATATCCAGAAAATGTTTCATTTACAGTAACTATACACATTCTTAAGTAGAAGATTATGTTATTTATAATAATATAATATTACAAAAAAAGTGCCATAAAATTACCAAATGTGAAGCACATTTAGTAATATTTTATACATATGTGTGTGTGTGTGTGTGTGTGTATAATAGAGGTAAATTTTTATGGTAGTCATAGTAAGTAATGTATTGATAATGTCTTAATGCCTTTCAGATATTTTTAAAGATTACCATAAAGCATGAAAAGATTTATTCACTACCTTGCCTTATTGCACATTAACTCAAGACAAAACTAAAGAACCTACTGATTTATTGAGTCCTGGAGGTCAAAAATCTGGGGAATGAAGAAGCAGAAAGGAATGCTACAAATAAGAGAAATTTTGACAAGATGGGATGACATTGTTTTAAGGCTAATGTTGTAGCTGTTCTGGGATATAATAATGTACCAAGTAACAATTAGACATGGAGGAATTTTTATTTTCATTAGAAATTCCCCAAAACAGGCATTACAATCTTTAAAAAGTATATAGAGAAATCTTTGGGTATGTTGTGGCAATGCTTGCACAAGTACCACCTGTATTCGTCTGCTTGTTCTGCTATTAACAAAATAGCACAGACTGAGTAGCCTAAACAACAGAAATTTATTTTCTCAACAGTTTGGAGGCTGGAAGTGCATGGTTAAGGGGCCAGCAAATGTGGTTCTGATAAGGCCTCTCTTCCTACCTGGTGTGGGCTGCCTTCTTGCTCTTTCCTCACATGGCCTTTCCTTAGTGCATGTGTATATAGATGTAGGTATAGATATAGATACAGATGTAGATATACTAATATTTATATTAAGATACACTATGTATACACTAATGCTATTGGATCAGGGATCCCCCCTTATGACCTCATTTAATTTTAATTACTTCCTTAAAGGCCTCAATCCAGCCATCCTGGAGGTTAGGGTTTCAACATATGAATATAAAGGAAGGTACAGACATTTAGGCCATAACACCATCCATGGAATCGAATTACTGGAAAAACACTTCAGCTTTATTTAAAAGTGTCCCCTCCAAATGCATCATGTGGGAGCTACTTAAATGAGTTCTAAATACTTAAAATGAGTCACAGTAGCTTTAGCCTCTTCCCTGTGCTTAGGACCTCTTTGAAACCTAATTGAGTCTCAGTTTTACCCTACCCCCTTCCCATAATCTGCTAGAGAGTTGGTGGGTGGAAGTGGAGGACGGAAAATTCAAGATCACACAGTAAGTGGCTCACACTGATCCTTTTAAGTCACCAAAGACTATCCTCTGCCCAGGCCAAAAATCTGGTGTCCAAAATCTGAATCCTTTCTCCCAAAAATATCAGTCACAATTATTATTAGGGTAAAGGTGTTTTGTTTGAAGCACTCTCATCTTTGAGTAAGGAACCAGTGTAGTTAGTTTACTTGGCACATTCAACAGCCTCTTTTTTCCTAAAGATGAGCTTGCCTAGATTTTACATGCTTAAAATATTTAACTTTGCTATTGCTTTATGTGTTTGCTTTCTGAGTGCTATTTTGAATAATAACACTTCAAATGTATGTAAATTCAATTTCTCTTCACACTTTACCTAAAATAATTTTAGGAAAATTGCCTTGAACTATGGATCTTGACAATAATTTTTATAACTTAATCTTTACTGATATTACTATTAAATAGTTATCCTAATGGTCCACTTGCCATCTGAACCCATTAATTAATTGAATCGCATTTTGTTTTTAACCTTCCCAGTTACATTTCTGAGAGTTTTCTTTCATGCAGTATTTGAGGTGAGGAAGCCATTTACTGGACTGTTTTATATTTTCTTTTGTTTAATTTAATTTAAGACAAAATGTATTTCTGGAATGAACTCTTGCATAGCAATTGTGTCAAAAGCAAAGTATCTAATAACCTCTTCATTGCTTGTGCCACAGCTCACTATTAAAACATTTGCCCAGGGTATTAAATTGACATACAGAGTGATGTTTATTGCTGTGGAGTAAAAAGCCCTGCCTGTTGTTTTTCCAGAAACTTGTTTCGTCTCAGTGCATGCTTAGATTACCTCCCCAATACGATTTCCATTTCTTGAGCCCAAGCCTCCTAGATGTACCATCCATGATCCGCCGACTTCTTGTTTTATGTACATCAAACAATGCAGGAATCGTTGGAGTATATTATTTTTAAAAACAGGTCTGGTACTTTCTTGGCTCTTCTGTAACTGTTATTATTGGAATTTTTACAATTTTATGGAATTCAATGGGACCCTACAATTTCCTTGAGTGTAGGATTTCTTCTTTCCTGTGTTTTTATGCCACAAAACTGAGTTTCAAAGAGAAACACGAGAAACATTCTTCTTTCTGAAAGGAATAAAAGGGCCTCAGCAAACTCCTAATCTAATTAACATCTTTAACAACTCAGACAATAAATTGACTGCAACTGCTCTTGAAGCTCTGTGCCACCTTGTTAAGCTCCTTTCCAAGACTGCTATAAATCAAAGGAGAAACGCTAGGGTCGTTGCACATGTTTGTTGGTTATTCCAGTGTGAAAGGCTGATTGCTTTACCAACTGCCCATTTAGACTGGATACTATTTTAGACGTGTTTAGCATTTCAGGTTTGGAAAAGAGGCCCCTGTGAATGCACAGGATTATATGTTCAGTTCCTTAGGCCAAAAATCTAATAACTTGGTTACTTAGCTTATTATATAGATTATGAACATTTTTCAAATAAAATAATGGATAAAGTAAAACATGGAAAAGGGGAAGGGACATGCCACCTTTCAATATTTCGTCAGAATGATGCTTTTGACATTCTATAATTCCTTTTGTATCATGAATTTTTATGAGACACTGTTGGGGAACTCAGTTCACTCTGTGGTTGTGATACTGACATTCCTCTAAAATTACTAGCTTATCATTTATATTGAGGTAAGTCAGTATTTTAATTTCAAGTGAACTTTTACACAGCAGAAATGCAGATAGAAAGGCAGGTATTGGTTTATCATTTGAATGTAAATGTAATCCATTTGAACACATATTTCAAATAAATAAGCATTGTGGTAGACTTAACTGAAAGAGTTTTTTGCCCCTCATCCAGATCATTTGTAGACAAGAACCACAGTATATACATGACTGTCACTCTGGGATTTTAACCAATGTCTTTTTTTTTTTAAAGCAATGTCTTTTATGAACCTCAAATTAAGGAATTCCTCAAGGATACATCTTGAGCTGGTATACTGGTATAAAAGAAAGAAGAATAATTATTTCATTGTCTAATTCAAAAAGAGTTTTAATTATTGTCACACAAAATTCAACCATCAAGTAAGTTAGTTGAAATAAAAAAAAGAATAATCAGTTGTATTGCACTGTGTCAATAAAATAATAAGGAAGGGGTTCTGGTCTATCACAAAAGAGAAAATAAAATAATAAAAAAATTAAGAAACATATCCTATCTCCTCATTAGTTATTAAAGAAGCACGAATGATAATATCCTTGAAAAATCATTTTACACCTATTTGTTACAAATGTATATAAATAAAAATAAGCAATGCCAGTTAAGTTTGTTAACTTTCATATACTATTCATGGTATCAACAAGGGGCATGACTTTTTGGAAACCAATTTCATAAATCCATCTAACCAGTACTAATATCCAGTTATCCCAATGTGGTTATCTATAAAGGGAAATAATAAAGATGTTTAGAAAACATTATTTATAATTGCCAAAAATTGACAACATGAAAGTGTGTGATGATAAATGGTTAATTTAATTATGACACATCAACTAAATGCATATTAATTAACAATTTAAGTGATGATTATAAATATTATATACCACCGTGGAAAAAAGGTAATGAGCTAATATCATGGGAAAAGAATAGAATGAACATTTTGTGCATGCTATAATTACAGATATTTCGAAATATGCATGTAGAAAAGATGGGGAATAATGCTCAAGTATCATAGTAGCTGTTGTTTTGGTGTAGTGTTTTATGGATATTTTCCCTTTTCTGCTTTCCAAACTTTTAAATAATATGGTTATTAATATTATTTTATAAATTTTATAAAGCTTAATATGCTACATTTTTTAACCCATTGTAGATTAGTAGACAAAGGTTCAATGCAAATCACTATGTGGAAAATGGCCTCTGCCCTGCTTCCCAATATTGCATAAGTATGCCTTTATTTTTGGACTGTTCTGAGGGAGAGAGGAAATATCAAAGTTGTGAGGCCAAGCCCACCTACGCTTCAGGAACATTAATGTATCTGAGAGTAAGTTGTAACTATAGGGGTTTTATAGACTGACTCAATTGTCTGTTTCCACATCTTCAGGAGACAAGCTACAAAGTATTTTGTAAAAACATAATGTGGATTAAAGCTTGTGGAAAGTTTGATGTTTAAAATGATGGGTAAGTCAGCCAAGAGGCAGGCTGAAAGACTACAGCTGAGTTTTTGTTTTCTTTTTTTTTTTGTCCCAGTGTAAAATCACAAACCTTCCAAAGTAGCATTTGCCCTTTGGGGTTAGACTTGGCAGATGGAAGCATCAAGGTCTGTGTTGTCCAGATGAGCTTCTTATTTATTGATAAGTTGTGAGGTAGTGTTAGTTTTACATTTAAGGTTACCATATATCTGCAGTTTAAGGAGAAAGCTTGGGATTTGCTCTTAGCATCTCCAGCTGCATCATATCCCTAGTTTGGAGGAACAACTTGGAGAATTTAGTCACTCCTGGGGGAATGAAGGATTATGCTTGACTTTATGGAATCAACATTTGGTTGAATATTTGTTGCATGTATTCATGCATGACTACATAAATGAACAAATTGAATATATAACTGAGTCATGTTTTTATTCTCTTTATGGGCTAATTTTTTTCTTATAATTTCTCTAGATAAGACTGGGGAGTCTTTTCATCACATGTCACATGTTGAAGGGCAAGATGGAATCTGACCTGATCAATGAAAAAATCTGGTTCTTCAAAGTGCAAGGTATTTCATTTCTTTATCAAACAAGAGATTGACTGGGAGGATGGTCTGCTTTGCACAGAAGCCCCCTCCTCAAGCTGTAGGGCATATTGCTTCCGTGAAAGTATTTATATTTACAAAAGGTGAATCTGGCTTATTAAATCAGAACCACATATAAAGGAGAACATCTCTGTAGTCCCCCCCTTTAAATAAATACTACTTCAATCTGAGGGTTTGAAGGTGAGGCATAAGATTTGTGAGAACTGGGGTAGTACAATGATCAGCCCCACTTCAGTGTGACTTTACCAGCTGCCAGAGGCAACTAGTGATAGGACCACTTCTACTACTGGGAGCACCTCAGGCATCTGCATCTGAATTAGGAGTTCTAGGCAAGAACTCAGTTAGGCCTAAAGGGTTTTTTTTAGTTTCTTTAAAAAAAAGACCGGCAACTTTGGTCCAGCCCATTACAAAAGCTACAAAAGCTCTGTTGAATACTATAGTAGAGTTTTTGCCCACATTTGTGTATAGTTTTTGTCATAAACTACTCTGGTCATTTGGACACAATCAAATGACACTGTGATGTTTGTTATGCTCTTTTCTTCATGGTTATCTTTCCTGCTATATATATCATTAAGGTCATGAATTTGTGCAACTCACAAATTTAATATATCTCATAAGAACTTCAAAAGCCGTAATTGTACTGAAAGTAACTATTCTCCACTCTTACAGTATGAAGGGCATGGGGTCCTTTCTGTTTTCTCTTATAGTCTTTTTAATTTTGAATTCTTATTTTAATGGCCCTTAATTCCTTATTTATTCTGGATTTCTGTACCCAGTGCTTTACCTGATTACAAAAAAATTGCCTAATTACATTAGTCTCACTTGCTACCCTTCAGGGTATCTTTATTATACTTTGCTGGACCTGTTTAAAGCCTCGTATGCCTTTATTAATCAGGCCACTTTTTACCTTGGAGTTGAGGTGACTAACTTGTCTGTTTAGGCTAGAGGATTAAAAATATTCCCAGTGTCAACATTTTACCAATAAAAACCTCATGTGCAGCTTTGATTTCTTTTGTGTGAGAAAAATTATAAGGAAAAAGGACATTGCTTCCTCTTGCTTTCATTATGTGTTTAGTGATTAACCTCAAAGAAATAGCAAAATAAGAAGAAATTAATTTAAAAGAAACGATATGCAATCAAATCTATTCACCCTTATTTTTTCTCTGACCATCTTACTTATCTCCACTTCTAGCATAAAATATATGCTTAATACATGATAGGTGCTCAGTAAACCTATATTGAATTGGCATGAAATGAATCTGTCAGCATATTTTTGATATGACAAATCATGTACTAAATGTTATGAATGATAACTCAAGATTTTCAAATTTTCCTTCTCAAATTATGCTCAAACATGATCTAATGAGACGCTGGGACTGCAGTCAACAATGCATTTGGTTGTAAAAAATACAATTCTTTGGTCATCACTCAGCAAATTGCTGAGACACTAAATCATGTCATAAATATATACAGCAACAACTGTGTTTATCTCTAGTTTCCATGAATTGGTCATCCAAACAAAAGATCTGCCTGGACTGTTTTGTTTCTTAAAATGTAAACTTGAAGTCTTGAGCCTTCCAATTATGTTTAATGAGAGTTCTTAGAGTTATAAGGTACATGAGTGAATTGTTAAATAATCTAATTTAGTAAGGACTTAAAAAAGCTATGTTTTAAAAGATTGGCTTGAACAGACACCAAAAGTCCGCATGTTGTACTCTTCCATTTATATGAAATGTCTAGAAAAGTCAGAGAGACCGAAAGGAGATGGGTGGTTGCCTGGAACTGTTGGTTGGGGACAGGAATTAACTGTAAGTAGGCACAGGGATCTTATTGGGACAATGGAAATAAGTGTTCTAAAAGAATCAGGACAATGGTTACATAACTTGGCAAATTTACTAAAATGTTTCACACACATACACATGCATATAAGAATGGCATGATTAAAATGTTTCAAGTGTTATGTTATTTCAGTGATTGCTCAATAAAATGTACTCAGGTTAAGCTTTTTTACAACCTGTCATTTTTTTTACCAAAAACAGGATGTTCTGGACATTTGCTATGCCTTCCCACATTTGGGGATGGATGTGCATGCCTTATCTCCCAATGTTAACCACTTTACTAAAGAACTCAGATAATGACAGTGACCTGAATATTCTCTGGAAGGGACTGTAAAATTCATACAGGCACATCAGTCATGTCTATCTTAATCACAGCTCGGTATTCTCAGAGCCAATCATGGTGTCATGTATCTGATATATACTCCATAAATATCTGTTGAATGAATGAATGGAGAATTGCATTAACGTATAGTTCCACAATAAAGCTGCTGTTTCTATAGCAGAATTTCCTATATATGTAAGAAGCTGTATTAAGTAATTAGTAACCTGCTATTTGTTTTGGTAAGTTACTTCTATTTAAGATTAACACACAAGTATTTTCAACCAAATATCATTTTATCTGTACACTACTATTATGAAGTATTATTTTATTTTCCTGTCAACTATTGAATATTTCCTTATGGGAGGGGGGTAAAAAGAAGCACAATGTTCCATTAACTTACTAGAATACAACGAAAAGCCATTTTTACAATCATAGAAATACAAGGTTTTTGCATGTTCTGGTTTATTCATAAAAGTATGTTGGAAAGACCTACTTGCAATTCAGCTTTTGGCAGTGGACCTTTCTTAGTAACAAAATCAATAAAAGTCAGGGTGCATTAAAGAATTTATGGATCAAACAAAGGTATTTTGGCATTAAAAAGAAATTAATTCTCTATAACCTGAGCTTGACTTATGATAGTCAGTTCTGCTGAGCTAAAATGATTTATTTAACCCAGTCACAGAATGCTAATTTCATAGTCCTTTCTTTGCTCCAGCTGTTCCTGAATAGGTGTTAGAGGTAATTAACTGCCATTTTTCTCAGTAATTCAGAAACTGCAATGAATCAAAAACCTCTGTTGTGAGTGACTGTAGAAAATGGCAACAGTTAGTTTATTATGTAGCACATTCTTATTGCACTTGTTAAATGTTGGGAGTAGTTACCCCAGAATTTATTATGCATGACTATTAGATAATTGGTTTTTTCACTGTATACCAACTCTAAATCCACTGATGCACACACACACATAAATTTATGTACCCACAAACACCCTCATAAACGAACATGAATTTGCACTGACACACCCAAACAGCTGCATATTATTTATAACAACTGTAGTGGTAAATATAATTGATTAAAATTTCAGTATTATGTTTAAACTAAGGGCCACTACTTTTGAACACAGAATTTTTCTTCATTGTTCCATCCTTGAAAAATGGATATCTTGAGAGAAAACCATGATTCCAATTCATACATGGCCATAGGGTGGTAACAAAGAATGCCTCTTTTCCCTTTATGTATGACACCAGAGAGAGCGTGTAGGTATCATCACCAGTCTGTGATTCAGAGGTACTCAGACTTTTACCTATCTCTCAACTGAGACCATTAGTAACTGCACCTATTCCAATGAGTCCATTTGAAAATTCCTTCTGGAAGTAGTGCCATAACTGGAAGCTCAGTGCTCAGCTCATTAGCATACTGTCTGTGCAGGCTGCTGGGAAACGGTCGTTGCTTTCTGTACCTTTGATCCTGTGGCAGAGGTAAAGAATTCCTAAAACCAAGATCCAGCCTCTTATTTGTAATCAAAACCTGCCCTGGAGGCTAAATGTGTGGAGTTCAGCCGCCAGAGCCACAGAGGACTTGCCATGTGTTTTTCACCTTGGCAATTTCTATCTGCAGAGTTTCCACTGGTGCTGGGTTTTCACTTAAGAGGGTGATGATAAGGAGACTGTATCGCTACTTCCATGAGCAAAGTAACCACGTGCCTAAACAGGGCTTCCTGTGGCAGAGGTAATACAGCTAGAGAACTTGTTCTCCTCTGTATCCTTGATGGACTGAAGAACACCAAGGAAAGCCCACTGGGCCCAGAAAACAACTTTTCAGCACATTCTCTTTTTTGGACTAAAGGAGTCACTGTTAAATTATCACACTGACATCTTGTTTGATAATGTCTGTCACTCTGGCTATACTGGAAACTTCATTAGATTAAGGGCCACTTTTTCTTACTGTTTGCTACAGTATACACAGTGCCTTTAGCTTAGTACATGGTAGGAAATTGATACTTATTTGTTGATTTTTTTTTGATTCATAAAACATATTTGTGTGAATAGTCACTTAACCGACATTATTCAGTTACAAACTCATTGGGCTTGTTAGGATTCCTGAAGCCCACCCATGTGAAGAGAGCCTGATGACCGCCTATAGATTTGATGTTATGTTTATTCCCAACAATGCCCAGTGTGTTTTTAGGACTTTCAAAATAATGTCTGCAGTATTAAGACCTATTTCAAAACCAGTTTATCTGTTTGACTCAGTGTTAAAGCATTTATTCTTTCTGAGATCATTGGGAACAATTAAAAACTGACTTTTCTTAACCACTCTCCTTAGTCCCAGGCTTTGGGTACAAGTTTCAAATCCTTAACCACTTGAGACTTAATTCTGCTGTATCTCAGTTCATACTTAGAGTAAGCACCCCACTCCCACAGCTTCATGGGCCAGCATCTCTTTTACGAACCGTGCTCACATAAGATAGTGGTCCTTAGTTCCCCATTGAGTGCCCCCTGGCTGAAATGCAAAGACTTACCACCAAGTGAACATGAGGTCTAGGAGATGCGTTTCCTTTTGGAACAGATTTCTCCTTGTCTTGATTTCTGCCCAGGTGGACACTGGCCTTCAAATCTGAGGATTTATTTGGCATTTGTGAAGTATTGACAGGGTCCCCTGCACTGAATAAAACAGGAGGCAACATGTTTCACTTTCCCACTGGGCTTAGATTTGAGGTAATTATGGTTCAGGGTTTTGTGCATGTTTGGAATTTAAAACTGTTCCTCTGTCAGTGTGTTGATTTTATGGTCAGTCTCAAGAGTAAGTAGATTTCAAAAACATAGGCAGTTAAGAGGAGAGTTGGCTGACTGTGAGATAGACGTATCTGGATAATAGTAGTATTCGTCCCACAAGATGGTTCTGAAAGGAGGGTTATAATTGACTTAAGCCATTTTTTGCTGCCTGTTCTTTTAAACATGTGGCTGGAAAGCTTCTTCTGGTCTCTTAGCTCAAATGCTCAAGCATATTCTGTAACAGTCATGCAGCCTAGTCCAACACAAAGAAAGTATTGTACTTCTTCACTTGCCTAGGTTTTTTGCAAGATCAAAAGTGAAAGCTATTTCTATTTGAATTGGAAATATGCAGTAAATGTTTTCTTGATAAAACTTTTGATTTCTCTGTGCATTGTAAGGAAGGCAAAAAGTAAATTGGATTGTATCTCCATAAAGCAGTAAAAATGGAATAAGATTTTTCTTTTTCTGAAAATGTCACAGGCTGATATCCAAGAGATGATCAAACTGTTCAGTTGCATAAGGGACAGTACTTAGAGATGGGAAATAGGATTTAGGAATACACTTAAATCTTATAGACTGAGAGTTTGAGATATATGAACAAGGGTTTGCCTTAAGTTTAGCTTAGAGTGATTTATAAAGAATTTGTAAATCAGCTCATCAAGTAAAGATGTTTACAAAGGGTATTTATGTGACTTAGGATGAAGTGACTCTAACGTCCCTTAAACATGTTAGAAATGCTGTTTTCACAATGTTAGTTATTATGCAAAAGTCAAACATTCCTAACAAGGAATTTATTGAACAAGGTTTTATTGTATAATTAGAATTTGTAACTAAAGTTACAGAAAACAATTTTTTCCTCAAACTATTTTATAACTAATTATTTACACCAGGAGTTTGCATCTTGTGTCTTCCCCACCCTCACTTCCCCTCTTTGTTCCTAACAACACCCACAGGCACAAAGCAGAAACAGATGAGGGACAACCACCTGGGGTGTCATTTTTTTTTCATTACAGTGAGCCCAGAATATAATGATAAGCCACTGAGGAGAGGAGAGAGGAGACATAAGGATATGGAACGCATTATTATTGTCTCTCTTACGGATTTCAGACCAATTGTACGGGGAAATCTATATCTGGGAGAATCCTGGGAGGTTGTCCATAGCTGCTGGAGGCAAGGATCTTGTGGGAGAAACAAAGGCCATGGCTATGCAGACAAGTCAGTAGAGCTCACAGTCCAGGGAGCCCATTGAGGTACCTGTGGGTCCTCAGTGTATATCACCGGTATGGAAACGAAAGTCAGAGTGGACATAGCAGCCCCTGAGAGGGAATAGGAATGGGCCTGGACCTGGTGCTTGGAAAGAGGAAGATTCCTAGTGTTTGTGAAGGGAAGAATAGAGTGAGCAAGGCACATTTAGAGCTGGGAAGAGACAGACCACAGACGCTAGGCCTGAATCTATACCTTTGATCTCATCTTTGCCTGGGAGCCATGTCCATTCCAAGGCTGGGGCAAAATCTGCAGTGTCCTTGGCTTGGGCGTGATTGGTTGGGCACAAATAGGGTAAAAAGCCAGGAGAAGCTGCACCCTCCCCCAGAACAGGGCAGTTCAAAGCAATCTTTTTTTTTTCCCCGCTGATGTGCAGAGAAGAACCTAAGGGCAGGAGCTGGTCCCGAATCCTCTGTACTACTTAGGACACAGTGTTGTGGGTGGGGCCTGTTGAACCTGCTCACTTAAAGCTGCTCACTTAAAGACCGCATAGTGGAACATGGAACATAGGGGCTGAGAAGACATGGTACTCTTGTTGACGGCTGAGTATCTGGTGAAGAGCCTCTTGGTGACGACAGGCAGGTTTCACTCTTAGACTCTGACTGGCCTCATGAATAGTCTGCTGTACATGCTGTAAACTTATTAGTATCTATAGATTTGGCATCTGCTCTTTATGTCCCTGGGCAAGAAACCCTTGATAATTGCTTTTGACAGTACATAGTTTATCTTCTTCACATCAAGATGGACTTCACTTTCAAAGAATTTTAGGAAACTTTCTTTGGGAATAATGGATTTCCTGGTTACTCCAAGGATGAAGGAACTGGCCTTCAAGGGACAGAGAAGTGTGAAGACAATCTTGGGAGGTTTCAAGTTGCATCTTTGAGTGTTTCCCAGGGACCTGCTTTCCATTGACAGGGCTCAGGCTGGGGAACATGACAGAGATGCAAGGTGACAGTCTTAACCTGCAAGAGCAGAGATGGATTAAACGTTATCATTAGTCGGGGTGACAGGCCGGTAGGCCTAAATGTTGTTCAGGTACTAAATATTGAGTGTTACTGAGAATAGAACAGGAAAACAGGCTTTGATGGTCTAGGTAGCACCCTGGAAGACTTGCTCTGATGGCTCAGGGCCAGAAACCATCCCCAGAAAAGGTACTTGGCCTCTGTGAGGGGACCCGGGCCGCCTTGGCAGAGACAGAGAGCTCCCAGGAACAGCGACACAGGCCCCGCCACCACCCAGCAGTGGAGGCCAAGTACCTTTCTCAGGCCAGAGTGGATAAGTGAGGCTGGGACAGCACGTGTGGAAAACTCAGTAAAATGACCGAGAGCGGTGGTGTTACTGATGGAGGGCCTTCTTTTCCTTCAGGGTCTCTCTTTTTTTTTCTTTTACATTATGAAGAGTTCCTAGTAATTTCAGTCTGAATTTTCACTTCTGATATTATTGAAAAATAAGGGATCTTCTAACAGGAGCTATCACATCATCACCTCCCTGTAAAAGGATTAACAATATAGCTCTTCACCGTACTGAAATCAAAGTTCTAAGATACGCAACCGTAAGAGCAGAACTGGAGAAATACATATGCCTGTGCACCGCAAAGAGATGGAGGATTCTAGTCTCAGGCCAATACCCACATCTTGTTTCAAAGTCAAACAGAAACACATTCCCAGAATTAGGCATTTCATAAAGAAATAGAAAATGGAGCAGTGGAGGCGCAGTACAGGAGTTAAGGGAAGGGGCTTTGAAAACAGAATAGCAGGATTTTAACCCGAGATTCAGAATTTACAGTTGTGGAATCTTCTTCAAATCAGTTTGTCATGCTGTGCCTTGGCTGCTTTCCTTGTAAAATAAAGATATAATGACATCTACCTAGAAGGCTGAAAAATAATTTGACATTTTCACTCTGAGTTCAGGTTCTACCCTAAGATCTTTGGGCTTTAGATATGACTAGAGTCTCCCAGTCAGCCCACAACAGGACTATGGGAAGGGACAGGGAATAAAACAAGGTGCCATCTCAAGTGACGGCAATGTGTGTCCACTATACCGCTTATTTAGGAAGGGAAGTAGGGCTCCTCTGGGGGGAGGGTTATTTGGGCTGGACTGTAAGTGTCCAGTGTTTATAGACTTCCTGGAAGAGCTGGTTTGGGTTTTCCCTCTCCCTTATGGAATGTTTTGCTGTTGTTTATTATGTAACCAAAAGGGTTTTGCCAAACCCAGATCATTTGGAAAATAGAAGCAAAGCTATAGACAAATATTAAGACAGGAATTTCCAACTGGTTTTGAAAGCAGAAACTTCTTTTCACTTTTCTTTTCTCAGAAGGCTCAGATAACATATTTGAATTTGTCTCAAAGGTTAAACTTGAATAATATAATAATCATAAAGGGGGTTGGTTAGTGGGAGAGGAATGGGTGGCGGAAAATTGTAACAGTCAAATCCCTAAGATGGTGGGAAGGTGCAGGGTGGGAGAAGATTTAAAAGGAGAGGTTTGGAAGGGGTACCATACTTCAATGGTGGAAATCTTGGTAGCTCTTTCACTGACTTGGGTGCGAAATGGAAAATGGGAAGTGGCAGTGTCACTCGGAATATTGCCATTAGATTTCTATCTGTTGAATGGACAGATACTCTTTGGTAAAGGTATACCAAACACACCTATGTCAGAAGACACAGCTACAGCTGTTACTTCTTTTCAGTCAAAAATAATATTTGAGTCAGTTAGAATTGAGGAAGTTTGATAGTGTGTAGAGGAATGTCATATTGATTTACCAATGTGAGGTTTATTCACTTACCTTTAATTATTGTTTACTGTCATATAATTAAATTCTAAGAACCTCTGAGTAGAGAAATTGAGGCAGGCAGCCTCTATAAGCTAGAAACATTATGCATAATTGTTGCAGTTTTATTTTAAATGTGCAGAATAGCTGTCTACTTCCTTGTTTTCCTCAGGTGAGTATTTTTGTAAAGCAAAGGCCCTTTTCTAATGCCAGTGATGCTTTGTTCCAATATTATGGCTTTTTTGTATCAGAGGTTCTCAAAATGACTCTCTAATCTAATGACTGTAAATGGCTCTAAAGTCTAAAATGGCTAGTTAAATAATATATTCATAATCCAAGTCAATAGATCAATTATGATGAAAAAAAAAACAGAGGTCTCAAACTGGTGACCCCATGGACCATTTTTTTGGCTCATACAGTTTAATAAAAACTTGGAATTGTTGTGACTTTTAAATATTTAAGCTTTCACTGAGAAACTCCAATTCTCAACTTCTTTGTCAAGGTTGAATTTGAGTGCATTCCATGGGGACAGGTAGGATTCTAGAGCCTTCAGTGTGGTCCCCAGCTCAATGCCTTACTGATTTGCACATTGCCTATCCCCTGATGGCATTTAAATCCAAGACATCTGATTCAGGCTTATTTTCATAATACTTTACTAATGGAATATTTCTTAAAAGTTCAATGAACTAATTAACACAAATGACTGGCTTGAATAATATGAATTTTGTTTTTGTTTTATTCTCTTTCTCTCTTTTTTTTCTTTTGGTGACAGTCATTGGATGTTGGTAATCAACTGTGTCCTTACTTTCCAAGTGAATTTGGGGGATGTTTAAAAATGGACTAATGATTACCTGGAGATTAATCTTTATTTCTATTTTTTAAAAGATATAACATTTCATACAATCTTAAAAGGCTATGTCCTTTAAAAAAAGCAAAAAGCTTCTAATTTAAAGGCATTATCCTAATATTTCTAAGAAACACTTAGAAACACTGCATGATGTAGGAAATTATATAAAATTTTGGAAAATGTTTATTTTGTAAATACTCATCATAATACTTAATGCTGAGAACAAATTTGAATAGTTTAATAGAAAAGTAGAATACCTGTATCAAGCAAAGCATTCACAAATTAAAAACCTAAAAGGTACTATAAAAAGAATTTCCAGTAACTTCCTTTTATGTTATTTCCAATAACTTATAAATAAGCTACCTTTCTGATATCTCCCTCACTTTTTTTTTTTTAACTTGGGAATAGTGCTTTAAAATTTGGAAGACATATTCACATACTTTCTGTCATTTTATTTTTAAACCAACCTTGTGTAAGAAGACCAAGAAATTATTGTTCCCACTTGAGAGGTGCAGAAACTGAGTTTCAGATATGTTTAAATCACTTGCTGGAGGTCACACAACTAGTTAGCAGTGGAGCTAGCTCCTTTTTCTGACTTTCAGTCCAGAGCTCTTTCCACCACATTATCTAGGCTCTCAATTTGCCATAGAATCTTTTCCAAAGTAACATAACACAGAAATAAAATGTCTAGTCCCAGAGGTGCTACAATGCAATATGAGATGTGATTTAAATTAATTGTCACGTTCTGTGGTAAAGAAATGAAAATATTATTCAAGTTTTACCTTTGAGACAAATTCAAATAAACTCAGCCAAATAGTTGGAGAAAATTCCACAAAACTACTCCATGGAAGGTGAATCAAATTTAGCCAAAACCATGAGCAATGTCCTACTAACTGTTTAAAGTGGAAGCCATACCTCTGTGGTACTGCTTTGTATGCCATTTCTCAGAATATATTTTTGTATCATTCTGATGTGTAGTCCTGGTTTACTGAAAAATTGCTAGGTTCTTTCTAGATATTTCCACTTTTTAATTGCTTGAGCAAATGGATAAAAAAACAAGTTTTGAAGCAGTCAGACTAGCAGTCTCCTTGGATTTCCTTGTTCCTCTGTCTTTTATGGATTGACTGGTATAAATGAGCAGTGAACACAAAAATGTATTGCAACTGTTCTGTCTTTTAAGATCTTAAGACCTGTATTGTCTAGTACAGTGGGTAAGAGTTTGTCCTCAAACTCAAACATTTCTGGGGTAAAAACCTGCCATTCCATTTTCCAGCTATGTGAATAAATTGCTTAATCTCTTTAAGCTTCCATTCATTCATTTATTTCAAAATATTTTCATAACATATGCTGTGAAATATGTTACAGGCTGAAGACATGGCAATAAATAAAGAAGACAAAACTTCCTGTCCTCCCTCATGGGGCTTCCATTTTAAAGACTCCATACCACTGAATGTAAAATGGGGGTAATTATATCTACTCCATGGACAATTCCTGAGATCTTACAAAACTAGCCCTGGCCTAGAAGTACACTTGTATGCATGATATGCTCTAATCTCCTCCTTAAACAGGTTGGAGCATAGATTTAATGAATAAAATTTCAATTCCAATATACCCAACAAAGGGAAACATACCGTAAATTAAATATGTTAATTCAGCATCTTTCTCTTATTTTTTTAACTTATTATTTGGAAGTAATGGTGGACTTCAGAAAAGTTTAAAAAATAATACAGAAAGTTCTAGTATACCCCTCACCCAGAGTCCCTTGATGTTAGTGATGTTAGTATCTTGAATAACTGTAATACAATTAACAAGACCAAGGCATTAACACTGGTAAAGTATATTAATTAAACTATTAACTTTATAATATAGACAAGTTTTTGGCTTTGTTTTTTTGTTTTTTTGTTTTCTTTTTTTACTAATGTCCTTTTGTTCCAGGATCCAACCCAGGACACCACTGCATGTTGCCTGAGTCGTTTTCAGTCTGTCAGTTCATTAGTCTTTCCTTGCCTTTCATGACCTTAACATATTTGAAGAATATTGGTCAGGTAGAATGTCCCTCAGTTTGGTTTTGTTTGATGTTTTTTCTCATGATTAGACTGAGGTTGCATATTTTGGCAAGAATAGCGCAGAAGTGATATAATCTCAGTGTACCATATGATGGGGTATGAGATGTTGAGATGTCTTACTACTGGTGATGTTAACCTTGAACAGTTGGTTAAGGTCATATCTGCCAGGTGTTATCTTTGTAATTACTAAATATCTTGAGGTAGGTATTTTGAGATTATGCAAATACCCTGTTTCTTCGAAAGGTTTTTCACCACTAGTTTTACACCCATTGGTAGATTTTGCTTGTGATAATCATTATTGTGTTCTAATAGTGATTTTTCTATTTGCTTCATCCTTTCTACATTTATAGTTGCTATTCTTCTGAATGAAAGAGATCTCCTCTCCTTCATTTATTTATTCAACTTTTGTAAACTCATGCAGTTTTATACTGTTGTTATAATCCAATAATATTTTATATATTCATTTTTTACTCAAATACATTTTTGACCATCATAACTTTTTCAGCTCTGATGAAAGGAGCAGTAAACAAAGATGTAAACAAAGAGAAGGGTTCCTGTGCCCTTTGGACATGTGCCCAACAGGTCTAAGTACTTCCTTACTTTCTGGCACAAGATTCTTCTCTTTGTTTATAAGGAGAGGCTGTCAGATCCTTTGAGAATTAGCCCCTATAAGGCTTTTATATGTTTTAGAAGTGCTAAAACCAAGAAAAGATTATCCTCCAAGATTTTGACCAGAAAAGATTAATGTCAATAGATGGATGTCTTTGCTCCAACATTGTGCCAAGCACTTAAATGTTTTCAAGCTGATCTAGTCATATTAAAGAATATGAGTTTTCCTGTATTCCGCACTTTATGTAAGGTGATGGTTTACGTACATCAATGTACCATTGACATAATTTCTAAAATCTATACTCCTTCCTGACTTGGCAAGAGTATCATGGCATCCAACGTATAGTGATGTGTATTTTGATACATAAAAGGAGTGAGGAGAATTTTATTTACTTGATGTTACTCACCAACACTTCTTAGTTCTCCTGGATCAGGGAGTGTGGGATCAAACCAATTAAAATGCTACTTCCAGAAATCTGTTAGGTGGACTTGTTGGCTCTATTATACATTATAAGAGAGTGAGAAAAAATACCCACTTTTTAGAAGGGAGCCTTTTGTTCAATTTGCCTGTAGTCTCTACCTTCTTCTAGAACAGAGGTCAGCAAACTATTGCCTGTAGACCAAATCTAGTCAGTTGCCTGGTTTTTTATAGCCCACAAACTGTTATTCTCAAATGGCTGGAATTTCTAGTTATATTGTATATAACTACATTGTATCCTCAACTTTTTATCTTGGCCTTCAAAGCCTATTATATTCTATCTGGACTTTTAAGAAAATCTTTCCTGTTCTCTCTTCTACAAGTCACTCCTTGCTTTGCACATGCTGTTCCCTCTGCATAAAACTTTTTTCTACTTTGCCTATTAGACTGATGCCTACTTGTCCTGCAAATCTTAACTACAGGATTCCCTGTTCTGCAGTCTTTCCCAGATCTACACAGAGTCAGGTGTCTGTCTTATGACTACTCATACTGTGAACCTCTCCTCTATGTCAGGGGTGTGCTGTAGCCAGCTGATAAGAGCCAATTGTATGCATTTGTTCCTAGCTCCACATTCAGCCATATCACAAGGTATCTTGAAATTGACCATGGTGGGACTACTTATATCATTGAAATTGGAAAACTATACAAACCATTATTACCTCTTTTCTCTGTGCTCCAGAGACCAGGATATTTAATTTTGCTAACACACCACTGCTTATCACAGTAGTTATTGTTTGCTTGGGGTTTTCTTATTTCTTTCTTTTTTCTGACTTCCATCAGAATCTGAGCTGCTTAAGAACTGAGTCTGAATTTTATTTTTCTTTGTATCCTATAGTGCCTTATATGTCATATGCAATTCATGCTTTTTGAATTAATGAGAAACTGAGTGAGTGAATGCTGTGTACTTGGGGGGGGACCCCTTTTCTGTAATCATTTCTAAGTCCAAGGGATAGTAAGTTAACTTAGTAGCCTAAAGACAATGTAAATCAAAAATGTTTGTTTAAAGTAACCATGTTTCAGATCCTCAATAAAAAATGAAGAGAAAATCAGGGAATAGAGAGAGATTGGATAATAAGATAACAGAATTCTCCAGGTGAAGACATTCTTAAAAATTATAAATTCCACAATGCTGGTAGCATTCTGAAATATGGTTCAGGCTTTTTATTTTTATTATTTTTTTGTTTTAAAACTTTTTGTGGTTTTATTGAAGTTTAGTAGATATACAATATTATATTGGTCTCAAGTATGCAACATAGTGATTCAATAGTTATACATTATTAAATCCTCACCCCAACTATTTGTAGTTACAGTCTATCAACATAAAAAATACTACAGAATTATTGACTATATTCTCTATTCTGTACTTTCATCCCCATGACTGATTTATATTTTCTGCCTCTTTATCCCCTTCACCTATTTCACCCACCTGCCCCAACCCTCCCCCATGATAATCACCAGTTGCTTCACAGTGTCTATGAATCTATTGCTTTTTTAAGTTCATTTTGGTTTTTTTTGTTTTTAGATTCCACATGTAAACAATATCATATGGTATTTGTCCTTCTCCACCTAAATTGTTTCACTCAGCATAATATCCACTAGGTCCATCCATGTTGTTTCAAATGGCAGGATTTCTTTCTTTATGACTGAATAATATTCCACGGTGTATATGTAGCACCTCTTCTTCATCCATTCATCTAGTGGTAGATACTCTGATTGCTTCCATATCTTAGCTATTGTAAATAATGTGGCAATAAACATTAGGGTGCATATATATTTTCCAAAAAGAGATTTTTTTTTCTTTGTGTAAATTCCTAGAAAGAGAGTTATGAATGATACAGTATACCTCTTTTTAGATTGTGAGGAACCTCCATACTGCTTTCCACATTGACTGCACCAATTTACATTCCCACAATCAGTGTAGGGGGGTTCCCTTTTCTCCACCTCCTCAAAACACTTGTTATTTCTTGTCTTTTGGATAGTGGCCATTCTGACTGATGTGACATGGTATCTCATTGTGGTTTTGATTTGCGTTTCCCTGATGTTTAACAATGTGGAGCATCTTTTCATGCGCCTGTCGGCCATCTGTATGTGTTCTTTGGAGGAATGTCTATTCAGGTTCTCTGCCCATTTTTTTAACTGAGTTATTTGCTTTTTTGTGTTGAGGCATATAAATTCATTATATATCTTAGATATTTACCCATTATCAGGTATATCATTTATGAATTTATTGTGTGTTCCATACTGTATGTTGCCTTTCTGTTTGTTGATAGTGTCCTTCGTTATACAGAAGCTTTTTAGTTTGATGTATTCACACTTGTTTATTTTTGTTTTTATTTCAGTTGCCCAGGAAAATGTGTCCAGAAAAAAAATTGCTCATGCTTATGTTCAGGAGATTTTTCTCTCTGTTTTCCTCAAAGAGTCTTATGGTTTAATGTCTTATATTTAGGTCTTTAATTCATTTTCAGTTTACTTTTGTATATGGTATTAGAAAGTAATACAGTTTCATTCACTTGCTTGTGGCTGTTCAGTTTTCCCAATACCATTTATTGAAGAAACTGTCTTTTCCCTAATGTATATTCATAGCTCCTTTGTCATGTATTAATTGAAACATATACATGTGGGTTTATTTCTGGGCTCTTTATTCTGTTCTATTGATCTATGGGTCTATTCATGTGCTAGAACCATACTGTTTTGATTATTGTAACTTTGCAGTATAGCTTGAAGTCAGGGAGCTTGATACACTCTAGCTTTGTTTTTCTTTCTCAAGATTGCTTTAACTATTCAGGGTCTCTTGTGGTTCCTATAAATTTTAGGATTATTTTTGCTCTAGTTCATTGAAAAATGCCATTGATATTTTGATAGGGATAGCATTGAATCTGTAAATTGCTTTGGGCAGGATGGCCATTTGGCAATATTAATTCTTCCTATCCATGAGCATGGGAAAGATTTCCATTTTTTTGTGTCTTTCTCAGTTTTTTCATCAATGAAAAAATAATTGTCAGAGTCCAGACCTTTCAACTCTGGTTAAGCTTATTCCTAGGGATTTTATTCTTTTGATGCAATTGTAAATGGAATTATTTTCTTGGTATCTCTTTCTGCCAGTCCATTGTTAGTATATAGGAATGCAACAGATTTCTGTATATTAATTTTGTATCCTGTTTTTGCTGAATCCAGTTATTAGTTCTAATAGTTTCTTTGGTGGAGTCTAAGGTTTTCTACACATAGTATCATGTCATCTGCACATAGCAAAAGTTTTACTTCTTCCTTACCAATTGGATAATTTTTATCTATTTTTCTTATCTGATTGTTGTGGCTAGGGCTTCCAGTACTATGTTAAATAAAAGTGGTGGGCATCTTTGTCTTGTTCCTGGTATTAGAGGAAAAGCTTTCAGCTTTTTGCCATTATGATGTTAGCTGTGGGTTTGTCATATATAGCCTTTATTATGTTGAGGTACTTGACCTCTATACCTATTTTGTTAAGAGTTTTTATTATCATGAATGGATGCTGAATTTTGTCAAATGTTTTTCAACATCTAATAAGAAGATCATATAGTTTTCATCCTTCCTTTTCTTAATGGGATGCATTAAATTGACTGATTTATGAATGTTGTAACATCCTTTCATCCCTGGTATAAATCCCATTTGGTCATGATGGATGATAATTTTTTAATTTGGTTTGCTAATATTTTGTTGAGGATTTTTGCATCTATGTTCATCACATATATTAGTCTGTAATTTTCCTTTTTTTACTGCCTTTGTCTGGTTTTGGTATTAGAGTGATGCTGGCCTCATAGAATGAGTGTGGAAATGTTCCTTCCTCTTCAGTTTTTTTGATAAGAAGGACGGATGTTATCTCTTCCTTAAATGTTTGGGAGAATTCAGTTGTGAAGTCATCTGGTACTGGTACTGGACTTTTGTTTGTTGAGAGCTTTTTTATTACCAGTTCAGTTTCTTTACTGGTAATTGGTCTGTTCAGATTTTCTGTTTCTTCCTGGGTCAGTCTTGGAAGGTTGTACTTCTCTATGTATTTATCCAATTCTTCTAGGTTATCCAATTTATTGGCATAAAAATTTTTATGGAATTTTCTAATAATTCTTTGTATTTCTGTGATGTCAGTTGTAATTGCTTTTTTGTTTCTGATTTTGTTTATTTGTGTCCTCTCTTTTTTTCTTGGTAAACCTGGCTAGGGGGTTGTCTATTTTGTTTATCTTCTCAAAGAGGCAGCTCTTGGTTTCATTGATTTGTTTCTATTGTTTTGTGTTCTCTATTTTATTTATTTCTGTTCTGACCTTTATTATGTCCATCATTCTACTAACTTTGGGTTTCATTTGTTCTTTTACTAGTTTCTTTACTTGTGAGCTTAGACTATTTATTTGGGATTGTTCTTGTTTCTTGAGGTAGGCTTATATTGCTATGTACTTCCCTCTTAGAACTGCTTTTGTGGCATCCCACATATTTTGAACTGTTGTATTTTTGTTTTCATTTGTTCCCATGTATTTTGTCTTTGATTTTTTCATTGATCCATTGATTATTTAGAAACATGTTGTTTAGCCTCAATGTGTTTATTTTCTTAATTTAATTGATTTCTCATTTCACACCATTGTGATCTGAAAAGATGATTGATACAATTACAATCTTTTTTAATTTATTGAGCCTCTTTTTGTATCCTAATATGAGATCCCTCTGGAGAACATTCCATGTGTACTCAAGAAAATGTGTATCCTGCTGCTTTTGAGTGTAACATTCTTCGTATATCTTTTAAATCTATCTGATCTAGTGTGTTGTTCAGTGCCTCTGTTTCCTTATTTTCTGCCTGGTTAATCTATCCATTGATGTAAATGGGGTCTTAAAGCCCTCTAATATTATCATACTACTGTCCGTTTCCCCTTTAGGTCTGTTAGTATTTGATTTATATATCTAGGTATTCCTATTTTGGGTGCATAGTTGTTTACAATTGTTATATCCTCTTGCTGGACTGATCCCTTTATCATTATATAATGTCCTTCTTTGTCTCTTCTTTTGTTGTTTTGAAGTCTGTTTTGTCTAAGTACTACTACTACTGCTTTTTACTCCCTATTATTTGCATGGAATATCTTTTTTCCATCCCTTCACTCACTCTATGTATGTCTTTAGCTCTGAAATGAGTCTTGTAGGCAGCATACAGATGGGTCTATTTTTTTTTTATCCATTCTGTCACCTTATGTCTTTTGATTGATGCTTTTAGTCCATTTACATTTAAGGTAATTATTGATAGATCTGTACTTACTACCACATTATTAATTGTTTTCTGGTTATTTTTGTAGTTCCTCTCTGTTGATTTCTCCCTCTCTTATACTCTTCTTTTGTTATTTGATGGTTTTCTGTAGTGTTATGCTTGGATTTCTTTTCATTTTTGTCTATCTATTGTCAGCTTTAGGTTTATGGCTTATGAGGTTCATACATATTTTCCTAAATATATAAAAAT
Organism: Manis pentadactyla; assembly: GCF_030020395.1. Lineage (NCBI taxonomy): Eukaryota > Metazoa > Chordata > Mammalia > Pholidota > Manidae > Manis > Manis pentadactyla. The sequence goes on from NC_080025.1 coordinate 93,718,481, forward strand.
CTATATTAAGTTTATGGCTGCCCTATTTTGAACACAAACTAGAAGTACTACTTTTTATTCTTCCTCCTCCATACTTTATGTGTAAGACATCATAATCTACACCCTTTGTATGTATATCCCTTGACTGATTTTATGTATAGTTGACTTTACTATTTTTGTTTTATTAACTTCATACTTGCTTAGTAAGTAATTGGTCTACTACGTTTACTGTTGGCTTATTTTCACTGATGAAAAATATTTAGACCTAAGACCATTTCCATCTACAGAAGTCCCTTTAACATATCCTGTAAGGCCAGTTTAGTGGTGGTGAATTCCCTTAACTTTTGTTTCTCTGGGAAACTTTTAAGCTCTCTTTCAATTCTGAATGATAACCTTGCTGGATAGAGGTTTCTTGATTGTACATTTTTCTCTTTAATACATTAAATATTTCATGCCATCCCTTCTGGCCTTAAAATTTCTGCTGAGAAATCTGCTAATAGCCTTATGGTGTTTCCCTTATAGATAACTGTCTGCCTCTCTCATGCCACTTTTAAGATTCCATCTTTAATATTTCCCATTTAAATTACTATATGTCTTGGTGTTGTCTTCCTGGGATTCCTCCTCTTATGGGCTCTCTGAATGTCCAAGACCTAGGTGTCTATTTCCTTCCTCAGCTTGGGGAAGTTTTCAGCTATTATTTCTTCAAAGAAACAACGATTCCTTTGTTTCTCTCTTCTCCACTTTTCAGAGTTGTCACACAGTTCTCCTATCATCTTCTCATTTTTAGAAATCATTTTTTCTCCCTGTTCCTCAGCTCTGTTACTTTACTGTTCTAGCTTCCATCACATTAATTCTTTCTTCTGCTTCCAGTACTCTAATATTCATTCCATCTATAATATTTATTTCAGTGTTTGCATTCTTCAACTTTGAGTGACTCTTTTTCATTTTTTCTATATCTTTGTTGAAGTTCTTGCTGAGATCATCAATTCTTTTTTCCAGTGTAGCAAGCATTTTTATGACTGTTACTTTGAATTCTTTATCAAGAAGGTTGCTACTCCCCATTCAATTTAGTCCTTTTTCTGGTGTCTTTTCCTGTTCTTTTGTTTGGAACACATTCCTCTTCCTCCTCATTTTGTCTGGGTTTGTGTTAGACAGATCAGCTATGCCTTCTGGTCTTGAAAGTAATGGCTTTATGAAGTGGGTGTCCTGTGGTGCTCAGAAGCTCAGGACTCTCTGTTACTGGTTCCCTTTTATGGCTGAGCAATAGTTGCTCTTGGTGGACTATGGGTGTCCCACTTTCTGCCTGTCTGCTGGCTGTGACTGATCCCCCAGCCTGCTTCTTTATGCCCTTTGTGTGGCATGAGGTGCTTCTGCTGGGATTTCATTGTTGGCAGGGCTATCCTCTGTCTGTCGGTCAGTGATGGTGGCCTGCTGCTAGGCTGAGCTGCCTCTCAGGGTGAGAACCCAGGGGAGCACCAATGCCAGGCTGACAGCCAGTTGGGAAGCTGGAGAGGGTAGATCTGGCTCCCACAAGGACCCAACCAGTTGGTCTGAGGGAGGGCTAGGAAAGTGTGGTTCATTATCCACCTGACAAGCAGCAAAGTTGGGCCACTGCTAGGCAGAGCAGACCAGGTAGAGTGGATGTACAGGAGAGTGCCACCATGAGGCTGAGTCACCAGAGAGGGGGGTGGAGCATTTGCTGCCCCCCACAAGCACCCAAACAGCTGGGCTGAGGGAGACTGGAGAAGTGTCATCCACCCATGCTTTCTCCTCTGGAGAATGCTCCTGCTGGCTCCTGCCTCTCTGGCATGTTTTCCATTGCTGTTAAACCTTTCAAACTGCTGCCTCTGTATTGGGTCTCAGCAGATGTGATAGAGTATGTCTGTCCTCCCCAGGAGCAGGAATATCAGCCTCTCAGAGTGTGCCAACCCTCCCTGGTGTCCAGCAAATCATAATTATCCTTGGTCATAGATGAGAACCCTAAGGAAAGAGGCTATTTTTACAAACTGAAGATTCCAAAAAGGCAGTGGAAGAACTGAAACTAGAAGTCAATGTTCAAATATGTAAACTAAATATTTAAATATTCAATGGTGTTTCTCAAAGCTTTTAGCATACACTTCTCACTCTATTTTATGTAAGACTTTACAGAATTTGAAATTGTTTTATAAAAACAATAGATCTATCAAATGTGTAGGTTTTTAAAAATGATGCATGATCTGCTTCTCAGAAAGACATTCTCTCCTTTCCCACAATGTTGAAAATCATGGCAAATAATTAGTTGGTCTGTGGTGGGTAGTCATTTTTCATTGCCCATTGCATTCAAAATAATAATGCTAAATATATAGACTGTTTTTATGTTTGCTTATCTTATTCGACATAACAGAAAGCAGCTGGAATATGAATTGGTCAAGGTTAAAAAGTAAATTGCTTTCCAGTTTTAAAAACAGAATCTTTTTCATAATCCCAATACTCAGAAGTGCTACTAAAACTATTTCACAAGTGCAGGCTCAAAATCTTCAAGCTGTCTCAAAGCAAAAGACACAGTCCATGTGATGGTGTTGCCAAGCAAGAGGGTTGGCTCCTCTACTTGAAGGACGACACTCTAGCTACTGTGAAAATCCTGGGAATTCGACTTCTGTTATAATTGGATCGGATCTTTCCAGCAGCTCCTTCATGGGGATATTAGTTTCATATGAAACCTGCAGTTCTTACAATTTGAGGCTTTGATCGTACAAATAAATGTTGAAATGCTGATTCTGATCCTGTCATGCTAATAGAATTGGTGACTGGATTTGTATTCATCTGCAAGAAAGACACTAGGGAGTGGGCGAATAGCTAAATGAGCCATTTATTTAGGAGGCAAGCTGCTGGTCTAACGATGAAAAGATTATCCAAGTTTAAGATTTTCAGGAGATTTTCTTTTATTGCTAAATTAATAGGCACCCTGTTTTATCATAAAATCTGAAGTTGCTACTGAGCTGTGAGTGATCAAGCTGCAGATTTCTTAAGGAAATGTTTCGTAGTGTTAACAACCTTTGGAGATATCTGGGGCATGATTATTTTTCATTCACCATGTGGTTAAAGATTGCATCTAAAAAGTATGTGGAATTCTCTTTCAAAATTTATTGTAGAATCACTATGTGGTAGAATATAAGTATCCCACTCAGAATGTATTCAAAATTAAATATGACATTAAGCTTTTTTAAACAAACTTTTTATTGTATAATACTTTTAGATTCATAGAAAAGTACAAAGATGGTATTTTCCATATATCCAGTTTCCCTTATTAGTATAATACATTTGTCACAACTAATGAACCAGTGTTGATGCATTATTATTAACTAAAGTTTGTTCTTCATTCGCATTTTGATAGAATTTAGCTTATGTCCTTTATGTTCCTGGACACCATTCAGGATACCACATTATGTTTTGTTTTCTTGTCTACTTAGTCTCCTCTTGGCTCCAACAGTTTCTCAGCCTTTCCCTTGTTTTGATGGACTTGACAGTTTTGAGGAGTACTGGCAAGGTATTTTGTAGAATTCCCCTCAATTTAGGTTTGTCTGATGTCTCTCTTGTGATTAAACTGGGAGTATGATTTCAGGAGGAAAACCACAGAGGTAAACCTGACATATACTAGCTAGATGAAGTAGGGTATGTCACATTTCTCCATTGTAAAGTTCTCTTTTTTCCCTTTTTTCATACTGTAGTCTTTGGAGGAAGTCACTATCTGCAGCCTACGCACAAGGAATGGGTTGTTATTGATCCGCCTCTTCGAGGGGGAGTATCCACATACATTTGGAAGTTTTCTGCACACATTTATCCTCTTTCATTCACTTATTTATTCAGTCACTTTTTTCTATAAAGTAAATATATACTTTATAACCAGTGCAATGTTATTTATTTTGTTGCTCAGATTGTGTTAGCTTTGGCCATTGGGAGCTCTTGTGTCTCTTTGACATACCTCCTTTCTCTGTCACCAACTGTTATTTTGTTTTGTTTGTTTCCAGTGTTTCCTCATACTACAAAATCTTTGGCACCACAAGATCATCTAAGCTCATTTTATATATTCTCTGACTCAGTCCTAGCATCAACTCTACTCTGGGATTTAAATTTATAATCAAACTTTAGTTAAGAATTCAACAATCTGTGGTCACGTTTTAATCTTCATTACTCATCTGTGTAAACCCATGTTTGTATAAAAATAGAAGCTTCTATTTTGCCGGTAACAGATTATTTTAGGAAATCAAGTGACTTGGTGGCTTTTCAAATCATAATAAAAAATGTATTACTCTGGTCACCTCTGTTAAAACCCAAAGGGCATTAAGTAAAATATGTATAATTTCGCTAATCTGATGAAATATCATCTCACGGAATCATGACCATAAGAAAGCATCCCTAGTTGAAAGAAGAGAGTCAAATTACTCTATGGAATATTTGGAAATAGGCTTCCTAGCACAAAAAGTAAAGTTCTCATGTAGTGAGGAAGCAACTACTAACTAAGATTCTACCTGGACAATAATTTTAGAACCTGGCCAGGAAAAAAGGAAAAGACTGCTCAATGTTGTCAACTTATTTGTTACCTGATTAAAAATACAAAAATAAAAGTTATATCCTTGTATCTCACTTGGGAATTCATTAATAGAAGAATACTACATAATTTTCAAGAATATGGAAGTTTTGTATGCACTTATAATTCAACTTAAAAATAATGTTTCCTTTAAACTTATGTTACACTACTATTTTGGGGTGGCAGGCAGGAGTGAGGAGTATTGGGGAAGAAGCCATATGAAGTAAACCCCATTACTCAGTTCTCTTCAGTGTAATCCTTTGGGTTTTTCCAGAACATTAGGTACTAGTCATTAATTTCTGCTAGGAGTTTCATGTTGGTCAGTCATCTCTTGGGAATGTACTTGTCATGGTTTAAAACAAGGTATTTGGTGTTTGTTAAGGTTCTTTAGCATTCTACTTATTTCACTAATTTTGTTTTAATGGTCCACTTCCTTTATGCCTTTAGAATTTTGTTATGCTAGATCCATTCTGTCTTAACAGTAGCATTTATATTTTCATTTGGAAGTCTGTATCAGCAGCAGCATTATAAAACACTACTGTTCTTCCCCGCTCTTCTTTTTAAATGTATTTTTAAGGAATGGTAAATTAAATAAATTATTTTTGCTCTTTTTCAATAAAATCTATTTCTTTTTTTGTTATTTAAAATAAGTTTATTTTTCATTTTGTGTATATACATGTGTGTTTTAAATTCTGATTTCCTCTCATGTAATGTAATAGCTAGAGTCCAAAAGGAACATTTTATTTTTTTTTAATATCCTAGTATTTTATAAAATGAGAAGAGTTGACTGGCTAGAGACTATCCATGGAATACTATCAAGAATCTACAGGAAATACTTACTTTTTGTCTATTCCTCCATCCCTCTACCTATTTATTCATCCATTTACCTCCTGTCTCTCAGTAGTATTGTGTGAAAACTACACTAATGGAATTCTAAGCAATACAGTTGTTATGAAATTCCTGTATAAACAGAGCAAGAAGCTTACTTTCTATGGAAGTCTGTATAAGCATTTTTCCAAAATATATTAGATATTATATACCAGATAAGTGATACAAAAAGATTTAACACTACAGACAAGCAGAAGAACTTTCTATATTGTGTCTCAGGAGGCCTGAATAGGGAATAGGGAGGTCTGAGGAGGGAGAGATAAAGGGGAACGGATAGTTTGTGGAACAGTCAGAGCACACACATTTATCGATTATGTTTGATGTCTTTTATGGGTACAGTTTGCGACACCATAGACAATTACAATAGTGACATCAAAGATTACAGATTACCATAATAAAAAAATAATGAAAAAGTTAGACATATTGCAAAAATTACCACAATGTGACATGGGGACATGAAGAGAACAGATGTTGTTAGGTACATATGTATTTTTAATTGTTGTACCTTCCAGCTGTATTGACATTTTATAATTATAAAATATCCTATTTTGTTTCTCATAATTTACCTTACTGTTACTTAAATCTTAAAACTTCTTTGTCCAATAGTAATATATCCACCCCAGCTAACCCCTAGTTGTTATTTGCATTGAATTTCTTTTTCCATCCTTTTCCTGTAAATTTGTTACTTTGAATTTCAAATACATCACTTTTAGAAATCATGTAGTTGCCTGTTGCTTTTTAAAACAGTCTGACACTCTCTGCCTTCTGTTTAAAATATTTATTCCATTCATATTTAATGGAATTATTTATAAGATTGGATTTAGGTCAGACAGTTGATGGTATTCTGTTATGTTCAGTCTTCTTTCTGTCTGTCTATTCATTCTTCATTCTCTCTATGCCTTCTGTTGTAAACAAACTTTTTTAGTTTACCATTTGAACTTTTTTGACAGTGTGTATCTGTGTGTGTGTGTGTGTGTGTGTTTCCTCCAGGTGTTACAATATACATCTTTAACTTAACACAATATTCTTCAAGTTTGGATTGACTTACAGCCTATAAAATATAGCAACTTTGCCTCTATATAGCTCTATTTCTTCTTCTCTCCTACTTTGTGTATATTGTCATATATATTACATGTATTTATGCTATATACACAATAATTGGATGTTACACTTTTTTGCTTTCAATTATTATAGTTTTAAATTAAGAGAAGAAAGATAAAATATGTACATCCCCATACACAATATTTTATATTTATTCACATATTTATTTCTTTGACTCTTAATTTTTTCCTATGGTTTAGAGTTACCATTTGATGAAATTCCTTTCTATCTGAAGGAATTTCTTTACTATTTCTTCTAAGGCATGTCTGCTAGTAACAAATTCTCTCTTTTCTTTTTTTAATGTGAGAATGTCTTTATTATGCCTTTATTTTTTAATTTTTTAAAATTAAAGTATCATTGATGTACAATCTTATTTATGTTGGTTTCAAATATACAACACAGTGGTTCAACAGTTACCCATATTATTAAATCCTCATCCTCTCTAGTGTGGTTACTATTTATCCACATAGTAAGATGTTACAGAATCGTTGACTATATTCTACATGCTGTACTACTGTCTCTCTGACCAGCTTATATTGTGAATGCAAATTATTGTGCCCCTTTATCCTCCTCACCTCCCCCACTACCTGCCTCAACCCCTCCCCCTTAGTAACCACTAGTTACTTCTCCGCTGTCTGAGTCTACTGCTGTTTTGTTCCTTCTGTTTTGCTTTGTTTTTATACTATACAAATAAGTGAGATCATATAGTATTTGCCTTTCTCCACCTGGCTTATTTCACTGAGCATAAAACTCTCTAGATCTATCCATGTTGTTGCAAATGGAAGGATTTATTTTCTTTCTATAGCTGAACAATATTCCATTGTGTGTATGTACTACATCTTCTTTATCCATTCATCTATTGATAGATACTTAGGTGGCTTCCATATCTTAGCTATTTATTATTCCTTTATTTTTATGATGACTTTTCTGGATGTAAAATTCTTAGTTGACTTTATTTCCTTCAGCATTTTTTTCCTGCAGCAAAAGAGATTCTCCACTGTTTCTAATGAAAGGTCTTCCTTCAATCTTGCTGTCCCCTGTACATGATGAGTTGCAGTTCTACTGCAGCTAATCTTAAAATATTTTTCTATTCTAATCTTAGAAGATTTTTGTTTTGTTTGGGGTTTTTGCCTTTGTCTTTTAGTAGTTTTACTATATGTCTAGGGTACTTTCTGTTGTCCTCCTTGAGGTTTATTGAGACTTCTTAGACTGTAAGTTAATGTTTTTTTACCAAATTTGGGGAGTTTGGGGGCATTTTCTCAAATAGTTTTTATGAACCCCTCCCTCAACCTCTGTTTCTAGAATATAAGTTGCATGTATGTTAGAATGATTGATATTGCCCCACATATCTCTCAGGAATTGCTCATTTTTTAAACATTTTCCATCCTATTGCATAGAATATTTCTTAGTCTATTTTCAAGTTCACTGATTCTTCCTTTTATTATTTCAAATCTTCTGTTGAGCCCATTGAGTGAACTTTACATTTAGTTTATTATACTTTTCAGCTGTAAATTTTCCATTGAATTATTTTTTGTACTTTCCATTTCTGAATGAATATTCTCCATGTGTTGATTCATTAATAGCATATTTTCCTTTAATACTTTGGATTTATTTTCCTTTAATTCTCTGAACACATTTGTAATTCCTTTTTTGAAGTTTTTGTCTGGTAAATCCAATATCATGCCCACTCAAAGTCCATTTCTATTGATGGCTTTTTATTTTTTTCCCCATGTATGTGTCACACCATATCGTTACTTACATGTCTGATAATTTTGCTTATAATTTGGCATGGTAAATTATGTGTGATAAATAAATAATATGATAAAGTTACTGGATTCTGTTCTCTTGTTCTAAGGATTGTTGGTTTATTTAGAATAATAAACAGACTTCATCTTTTAGTTCTGTTTTGTATTTACAGAAAAATTGAGCAGATAGTATAGAGAGTTCAATACACTCAACTTCTGTTCCTCACAATCCCTCCCAACACATACAGTTTCCCCTATTTTTGACATATTACATTAGTGTGTCCCATTGGTTGTAATTAACAAGCTTCTAATGAAATAATATTAGCTAAAACCCATAGTATACATTAGGATTACTCTTTGTGTTATAATATTCTATGGAGTTTGACAAATGTGTAAAACATGTATTTGCCATTAGAGTTTCATGTAGGATAGTTTAATCACCCTAAAAATCACTGTGCTTCATCTGTTTATCCCTTACCTCCCTCCTCCCCAGCAGTCAGTGAACTGCTGACTATCAGTGATCTAAAAAGATCTGTGAAACTGATCAGTTTTTTTTTAAGACAGTAAAAACTGTCTCTATAGTTTTGCCTTTTCTAATGTCATATAACTGAAATCATACAACATGTAGCACTTTTAGACTGGTTTCTTTCTGTTAACAATGTGCATTTAAAATTTCTATATATCTTTTCATGACTTGATAGCTCATTTCTTTTCATTGCTGAATAATATTCCATTTTATAAATGTACTGCAGTCTGTTTATCCATTTTTTTATTATAGACCATCTTGGTTGCTTTCAGTTTTGGGTCTTAATGAATAGAACTGTTATAAACATTCATGTGTAGGTTTTTCTGTGGACATAAATTTTCAACTCAGCTGGGTAAATAGGAGCACAGTTGTTGGATTATATGGCAAGACTATGTTTAGCTTTGTAAGAAACTGCCAAACTATCTTCCAAAATAGTTGTAGCATTTTGCATCCCCAACAGCAAGGAGTAAGTGTTCCTGTTGCACAGCATCCCCATCAACATTTGGTATTATCAGTGCTTTGGATTTTAGCCACCCAATAGATGTGTTATAGTATCTCATTGTTATTTAATTTGCATTTTTAAATGACATATGATATGGAACACCTTTTCATATGCATATATGCAGTCTTTGCTGAGGTGTCTTCACATATTTTGCCCACTTTTAATTGGGTTTGTTATTTACATATTGTTGGATTTTAAGAGTTCTTGTGTATTTTGAATACAATTTCTCTATCTAATACATATTTTGCAAATGATTTTCCCAGTCTTTGACTTGTCTTCATTCTCTTAACAGCAAGCAGAAATTTTTAAATTAAAAAAAAATTCAGCTTATCAAATTTTTGTCCCATGGACAGTGCTTTTCATGTATCTAAAAACTCACCACCAAACTCATAGATTTTGTCTTAAGAATACTATTCCATAATAATATCTAGGCTCACCAATTTATTTTATCTTTCAGAAGTTTTATGGTTTTAAATTTTATAATTAGATTTAAGATCAATTTGAGTTAATTTTTTTAAATTATCTAGTTTTCTTTTTTTCATATGGATGTCCAACTGTTTCAGCATACTTTTTCAAAAAGACTGTCCTTTCTCTACGGAATTGTCTTTGTTTCTTTGTCAAAAATTAATTGACTAAATTTATGTGTGTCTGTTTCCTGGGTTTCCACTCTGCTCTATTGATCTATTTGTCTAGTCTTCCACAAATACTACACTGCCTTGATTACTGTAGCTTTATAGTAAGTGTTAAAGTAAATAGTGTCAGTCCTCCAACTTTGTTCTACAATATTATGTTAGCTATTCTAACTATTCTGTTGCCTTTCCATGTAAACTTTCAAATGAGTTTATGATTTTCACTGAATAATCTGTTGGGGTTTTGATTAGGATTTTACTGAATATGTAGAACAAGCTGGGAAGAATGCTAAATGCACTAAATGCTCTAGGAGAATTGAGTTTACATCTAGATCTTCATAATCTGGTTCTGATCAAGTCTTAATCATTATGGGAAATGTATATTTATCTAAAATTACCCATAATGCTTTCTTGCTAGTCTTGAGGAGGTTAATAAGACCCTTTTGGTGTCTGTTTGATCACTTGTAGGTTTAGCTGTGTTACTTAGGCAGCTTAGGGAAGCGACTTTTACACTGAAATGTTGAAGCCATAAAAATAAGATTAATTCTGTCTGCCAAACACTGGGACTAGAAAAGCCTAATTTTCTATACAATTTTCTTGCAAATGGGGGATGAGAGTTCTGACTAGACCTAATACACCTGTCTAGAAGTACCATGTAAATCCAATAAAACTATCAAGGCAACACAAACTGTCCTCCCACTTTTCAAATGATCACTAAATGAAGTCTACCTATGAGAATGAAAGGTTTAAATAATAGCAGCAAAGAGTCATTCACAAAATTCAAGAATTATGTTCTACTTTACTTGATGACAATTTATTTCTGTAAGAAGTTCCTATTAGGTCCACTAGTCACAAAGAATAAATGAAAATTAGTTTGAACTTTGCAAGGATATTTGATTTTATGCTTGCATTTTATAATAATATCTAGGCTCACCAATTTAGACACTGATATTACCAAGAACTTGAAAAATATATTTATTTCTGTACACATTTGTCAATGCTAATCTTTTGTAATAGGCTTATGTACATAAACAATTACCAGGTCTTATAAATGTATGCACTGTTGGTGTTTTGGTTCCTTTTCACTTTCCTCTTTATGCTACTTGGATTTCATACTTCATTATTATAGACCCTCATTAGTAAATTTCCTCAGTTCACTGCCTTTTTCACCCTGTGTCACACTTGATTGACCACACTTAAATGAGCCCAAATATCCATCTTCTGCTTTACTGAATGTGTGCAGCTGGGCAATGATAGAAATTATCACACATGTTGGCAAGTTGGTATCACTTATAAATTCATGGCCATTACCTCAAATAGGTGGATAATCACAATGTTTTCAAGACAGCTCACTGTCTTTTTGTACTGCCATGCTTATAGTGCACCTTTCCTTCATTCCTCCATCTCCTACCTTTCTCATATATGGCTGGTATATTTTCCCATATTAATTACCATTCCTCAAAAATTATGTTTCACTCAGAGCATCTTCACCTGGTTTTATGGCAACTCCTCACCAGTTTATCAAGCTAAAAGCTTTGGGGTCAACCTTGGCTCCCCTCATTCTCTCAGACTCCACCTCTGATACATCAGCAAGTCCTCTTTATATTCAAAAGAGTTGCAGGATCTAACAATTTCTCACCTTCTCCACTGCTGCCAGTCTGATCTGACCTACAGTCTTCATTATTTCAGTACCTTCCAACCTTGACTTAATTGTCTTGGCTCTAATTGCCATCACTTAAAGTAATGCCTGTATGTAGTAAGTACTTGGTGATCTGATAAATTAAGAAAGCTTGATTGAATGAATGGCACTCAAACGTAGTTTAAAATTCCCATTAAAAATAAACATACTTTTCATTGAATGGTGCTCAGACTTAATATTGTTAAGATAACAATATTATCACAAGCTATCTATAGCATCAGTGCAATCTCTATCATTCCCAGTGACATTTTTGGAAGAAATAGAAAAATCCATCTTAAAATTCTACAGAATCTCAAGGGACCCAAAATAATCAGAGTACTCTTGAAAAAGAACAAAGTTGGAAAAATAAACTCATTGGCCATCTCTTATTTCCATGCCCTCTTCTAATGCTACGTGTTCTACCACTGCCATCTCCTCTCTTGCTGATGCCCACCAGTCACAAAAGTGTTGCCTGTTCCAAAAGTGTCTACCTTCTCGTTTGATATTTGGCTGTCATCTTCATCTGAATTCTGCATTCCTGTTCCCCACCACTCCATGTTCAAATCCTCACAGACATAAACTGGCTGTCCTTACCTTAAATGATCTCTCATTTAAGGATTGATGATCTCAAACAGGACTTGACACTTATTTTCTCTGCCAACAGGCCTCTACATTTTCCTTATACCACTCTGAGTTCTCATTACATTTCTGCTTGGAAAGTTATCTCACCAACCAGACTTCAAATGTCAGAAATCCTCGAGGCTTAGGAGCAGGCCCCTTGTCTTTTCTCTCCGTACACTCATGCCTTTACCTCCAACACCCCTGCTCTTGCCTCATGGCAGCTCTTCATTCCTCAAGTATAAGCTTCAGTGTTACTCAAAGAGGGCTTCTCCTGATGACCCTCGTTCTCCCTCATCCTTCCATTTTCTGGTTATTCTGCTTATCTCCCCATAATTTATCTCATTCGTTTCACCCTCCTTAATTCTCTCTCAAATTATACTTTAAATCAATTTTGAAGAGTAAATCACATATTTGTATAATCTCTTAAATTTTCTCATAATTCATTGAAAATTGCTATACTCTAGTAGAAACCAGGCATAATTATTTAAGAACTTCTCTCTGAAGGCTTGGGAAATATTCTTTTTCAATTCTGCATGTACAGTGAGAAAGTTGCCAATGACAGAGGGGAAAAAATGTTATTTTTAAAATGTATGTTTTTATTTTTTCCCACTTATTCCAAAAATTTAATCTTACCAATGCATTTAAAAAATATTTATATAGAAATCTCAAGCAAGACACATATAAGCATGTGTACTATAGTTACCAACCACTACTATTTTATTTTTGTTACAGAAATTAAATGCATAGTAACTCATCATTCTACTTTTTTTTATAGAAGGTACATGACAGGCTTACCATTTCTCATGCAATTTTCCTATTTATATATTTCCACTCACAGCATGAGTCCTTTAGAGCTATGGAATAAAGAAAAACAATCCACTTCCAAAAGTCCTTAAGGATTCCTGGCTGAATTTGTAGTTCATGCCCAGTTTGAACAGAAAATGGCTGACCTGTAGTTAACTGCATAAGTTTGATCCCCAAAACAACATAGACTGTATGTATCACAGAGACACAGGAGGTACCTGAGTGATTTGAGGAGCTGGCACTCTCATTATAAACTTCTCAATGAAGTTATGCAAAAGATAAAAAGGAAGGAAGGATCAATGAAAGTCACTAATTGTAAGACATAAATGACACCTAAAATAGGAAGGAGAAAGTGTATCACAGAAACTAGTTGGGAATGGTACCTATCAGACAATCTGGTATATTCATATTCTTGTAATTCAACACTACCTTTGTGCAATACATTTAGTCATCAGGAGATACGATACTCAAATGCATTATCAAATTATAAACCAAATGATCAGAAAAATAGCTAAAAGCATTTCTTTCTACTGGGTCCATGTAGCAGCCTCAGATATTTTGAGTGTAAAAAAAGTTTTAATTAACTTATAAAAACCCCTCTGAACTAAATTTGCTAAATAGAAAGAGCAAGAGTTTACAGGCAGCCAAATCTAATCTGTTATAAGATTATAAATAGCCACCTGGTCTATTAATTTTCTCAACCCCTTCGATCTTCATTTTTCTATTGAAATATGGGAATGACTGAGTTTAGCTTATAGAACTCTTGTGAAAAACAAATGATATGATATGTAAAAAAGTTGGTATAAGTAGCGATTTTTAAAGGATATTTTCCTAATTGAAGTACATTGCTCTTAAAGTCTCAGACATTAGTTTCTGGATTATTCAATTATACTACCATTTCTCACCATAGTCTGAAACATTAAATTACTGATGTGCATTAAATTTCCTCTCAATTTTAGAGATTTGTCAATGTTAGCAATTAAAGTGATCAATGGTAATTTAATGCTCCATTATTCCTATTTTCTCAGTTTTCTATGTTTGGAATCCTCATAAAAGCCCAGAGATCTGATAATTTAACTGTCTTCAAAGATATATGAATTCCTCTGGCTTCCTTAATTGACATTTTAATTGTTGTGCAGAGCTTGAGATAAACTGAAGAGGAAAGAAACTGTAAAGTGTATAAATACCCATTTAACCTTTGAGTAAAAAATGTGTTATTTAGTTTGTAGAACACCAGTAATGCAGCCACCATTTTTAGCTCCACTAATGGGTATTTGAGCAGCATTTTTAAAAGCGTATAATGATTTGGACTGGTGCTTTTCAAAGTTCAGTGTGCATATACAACATTTGGGAGCTTGTTACAATGTTGATTTCAATTCAGTAGGTCTGAGCTGGGAGCTGGAATTCTGCATTTCTAAGTTTCTGGGTGACATCCGTACTGTGGGGCCTCAAACTGCACTTTGAGTACCAAGGATTTTGAAGCCCTTGCTATATAAAAAAATTTGAGCAAAAAGGGTATCAGCCAGTTGAACTTCATTTATCATTTTAGAAATACTTGAACCATGCAATGGAATCATCTCCAAGAAGCCTTTGTATTTTCCAAAGGCAAAGCAAAGAATATATAAACACATACAGAATAAACTCATTCAGTATATTGGAAATAGTGTGGAGTTTGGTGCCAGAGATTTGGCTTTGAGTTTATCTGGGCCACTCACTAATTGTGACAAAACTACCTAAATGAATTTGATCTTCAGTTTACCTGTTCATAAAATAAGCTCAATTACAGCTACTAAAGAATTGTTATGAGAAAATTGCATGAGAAAACGTATCATCAGCGTGAAGAAAAATGAAAGTATTTCTTTCTCTTCTTCAATATACAGTTACTTTTTATATGCTGTCTATACCTTATGTCATACTTTATACTAGCAGTATTTACATTATGAATATGCCAAATTTTTTAAATATTTTAAATAATTATGCCAAAGTTAATCATGTCATTGTAATTACTAACTAGTGTCAGTTAAAGGTGAGTTTTGATAGGAATCAAAAAATTTAGTTATGTACAATTATCTTTATTAATGTACAATTATCTTTATTATAATACAATGCCTGAAACCCACTACCAAAAAACTGTGAAGTTTTTACATCTATACAAAGTCAGAAAACCTGAAGTCAGTGCTCCGCTCTACCAGTAATATATGTTTTCTTGGAATGCCACTTCATTTCTGTGGACTTTGGTTTCCTACTCTGTAAAATCAGATTGGATTACAACTAAAATCTCTTCCCTCTCAAAGATCCTAGTCTCCACCCTATTACGGTTCCTGCAACTTCAGTGGATGAAAGTTTAACCATGTGTATGCATATCCCATGGTACAATATTGAGACTCTTCTTTGAACAGGCAAGTATGAAATTAGCTCTATAAATTCAACTCTTATCCCATGAATCTGTTCACATTCAGTGAATATTTGGTGGTGATAAAATATTATAGATCACTTATATGGCTCTATACTAACAAGTATTTTCCAGCATTTGCTAGCTACTCTTCCAAGCCTGTTTTTAAAAAATGAAGTCATCGAATCCTCAGTATAGCCCTATGAAGTATGCATTATTATTATCTTCATTGTGCAGGTGAGAAAATGGAGGCACAGGGCGGCTAACGTGCCTGTGGCCACTCAGGGTTTTGATGCCCAGGACTTGGCTCTGGAGATGACGTTCTTAACCACTATGATAAGCAACCTGTGTCATCATAACCATACATATTTCCTTTATCATAATTTACTTAGTCTGTCAGATGGGAGCATTGAATTGACTTTTTATTAGTTGATTTATGTATAGGATAAAATTTATGATTTTATCCTATAAAGTCATTCTTTCAGCCATGTTAAAGATTGCCCCCACAAACGTTTTGATCAAAACATATCATTTTGTTTTAGTACCTGTGTAGACACACACTTAACGACAGATTTTTGATACCTGCCTTCCCACAAGCCCTTGCCTTCGCTGTAGTACCCTTCCCCAAGATAGAAGAGAAAAATATGCTTAAGGGGCCCAAGAAATAAAAATCATCAGAAAGTCAGTCATTCTTCTTTTGTTAGCACTTTTGAAGCTCTTAGGAGAGGGTATTTTTTTTTTCTTGGTGTTGGAATACATTATACAATTTCTAGGGAAAATAGTTTACTGCATTTTGTTGGTAACAAGTCAAGTAAACATAAATTCAAGTCCAGGTTAAGTGGTTATGCTTTTTGAAGATTTTATATCTGGTGTGGTCTGCTCAGTGTCACCAGGTTTCCACTGCAATATAGCTGTAACATTCCTTCTGAGAGAACTTGGCATCAGGCACACTGGAGCAGATTTGTCATCGACCCCCACAAAGTATTAATCATTCTTTGAGGTCATTTTCAGCTATCAAAGTAAGTGCACTTGAAAAAATTGCCTAAACTGCCCTCAAGCCAGGTCTCGTGGTTAGCTTTCAGTTATGGAAAAACAAAAGTTGAAAATTCACAAAACAAATCTCTTGGCAGAGAGAATATGAAGATTGAGATTCAGAGGAGGCTGTTACCATTCATTAGCACACTTCCAAAATGTCTGTGTTGCGAAAACCAGGGGACATTTGGAGGAAAATAAACAGATTTATCAGCCTGGTTACAATTTTATGAGGTAACAATGTTGAAAAGTTTCCACTGTCTGTGTGAAATCCTGACAAGATAATTCAGACATGGATGGACAGATGTGTCTTTTTTGTCAGGTGCTAGAAATAGTAGTAAGAGCCAGGTACAATTTTCTTATTTGGGACTATGCCAGGTTCTAAAGAATTGTGTATATTCTAGAGATTTTATCTTTGTAGAAGTCAAACAACTAACTTTTGGTGCATGTTTAGGAGCTGGCTGTTACCTAAGTATCTGTAGTTGAACTGAGGAGAACGAGAGTGCTGACATTTAGTCAGGAGTGTTCCGTTGTCAAATGCCTCTGAATGTGCCTGACAGGGGAATTGCATCTCCAATGAAAAGCTCAGAGACCTGAGCTAGACCTTAATCCAAACTCTCAGTATTGGAGAGAAGGTAGGTATTAAAAGGTCATCTAAGACGTATATAGATTACAATGAGTTTATGGAAAATAGACTCATAAACAGTCTTTTATTTGAGGTTTCTATTTGCGTGTACTGGAGTGTTTTGTATGTGTATCTACATAATTTCATTAAAGAAATAGATTCAGAACTTTTGAACAACCAACTGAAAACACCTTTTCTGTCCTCCTAAACTTTTTTCTCCCAATGCTTTCCTCCCCATTCTCAAGGGTGATCTTTCAGTTTGATGATTTTTTGTGTATGGTTGGTTCCAAAGCCCACATCTGAGAGGGAGAGTGCTGGCAACCTTCATGAAGCTCTTCACTTTGGGGCAACACTTCTAGGTTTCCTCAGGAATTTAAGATAGTTGGGGATGCAATCCAACTTTTTTCAAACAATTGTGTTCATGATGTTTCTCCTTTTCCAATTGCAATAGTTTGAACAATAGCCTCTTTTTTTTCTACTCTGAAAATTTTTAAGGGTAATTTATTCCACACTTCCTTAAAACACCAGTCCTAAAGTCTTATCCAAATTCACCAGCATATTAAGGAGGTTTCAGTCAACTTTTTGAGGCTTACCCAATTTTTTAAGCATAGTATAATAGACCTTAAAAAAAAAAAGTTTCAGGAGGTAAAAGAAGGAGCTTTGTGTTTTTAGGAACTGCAATTCCTTTTGAGTAGTAAGAAATATTGACCAGATCTGTGGGGTGAAGGGTGACTTTATGAATTATTTTCCAAGCCTGCTTGAGAGTTTAAATGCCTTCTTCCTGGCCTTGACTAAGCCCTTACCCTACAGAACTTCTGTCTAAGAGTCTAGTAGCTCATTTCACACTCTTTAGAAATGAGTATGCTTTATTTGTCCATTTTCTCCCATGTACATCAAAATCCAACATAGGACTTTAAATCAATACATATGTAAGTATAAATTTATTGCACTCAGTCCAAATTAGGTACTGTACCCAGAAAACCTTGAGTCAAATGGACATAATGAATTAAGTACAGACATGGTTACTCCAGTATGACAGTGGTGGGATTACATGGCACAGAGGGAAACTTCCAACAGGAGAATAACTCAGCTTCAAGCACCTATTTACCACCGACTCATCTACTGATCGCTCAGTATATGTGAGGCCCTTACAGAGGAAATTATGAACACTGAAAATTCCCATGCATAATGATGAACTTCAACCCATAAAAAAGTAAGATAAGAATCCCATTCCCTCCCCCTCCTCACCTTTTCTTTCTTATTCCAGTTTTTCTTCATGGGAACAGATCTCAGGTGAGCTGTATAAATAACTCATCCTACCTTAAATATTCCCGGTAACTACCTCTATATCAATGCAGCAGGGAAGTATTTGGGATGGAACAGCACAGCATAGTTTGAAGATAGCCACCTCCTCAGAGCCTGTGTACAGGCCAGAGGTTAATTTGGCTTCTCGCTGACTACTGCAGCTGCATGTTCACAGCCTCCAAAAATTCACATTAAATCCTAACACTCAATGTGCTGGTGTTTGGAGGTGGAGCCTTTGGGAGGTGATTCGGCCATGTGGGCAGAGTCCTCATGAATGGGATTTGTGCCTTTATGAAAGAAACCCCAGAGAGCTCTTTTGCCCCTTTTCCCATGTGAGGAAGCAGCAGGAAGGCAGCCACCTGTGAACCAGGAAGCTCCTCCCCAGACACCACACCTGCCAGTGCATCAGTGTTGAACCTTCCAGCCTCTGGAAATGTGAGAGGTACATTTCTCTTGTTTACAAGCCACTCAGTCTATGGCATTCTGTCCTAGCAGCCCAGAGAGACTAACACATTGGCTCTTGGCCTACTTTCATAATCTGAAGTTTTGGGTAGTAGCTGTCTTTGATGTCTGAATATGACATACTTCTCCATAGTGTGCGTGTGTGTGTGCGTGTGTGTGTGTTATGTGAAAGTCTTTCAAATCTAATCATATTATAGCTACTGTTTGATTTTCACATAGTGTTTTTTTGTTAGAGATATGAGAGAGTAATAAAAATGCATAGAAAATTAAACAGTGTCATTTTATAGCAAATAATATATTTTTTCAAAGTAGGATAGTATGAAAATTCATAATTGATTTATTAACTCCTTTTTTAAAAGTCTCACTCCAAAAGTACATATCAATTATTTAAAAATGCATGCTAATTGTAGGAATATGAAAATATGAAAATGAGTATGGCTTCTAATTATGGAAGTATAATTTTTTTCTCATCATATATCAAATTATTTTACTAGACATGTTATTAAATTATACTGATTCATAAATATTTGAATGCCTCCATTTATACTTGAACAATACTTTATTATTCTGGGTGGTCAGTCATACAAAAACTTAGAGAATAGAGCTCTAAAATGGAAAATAATTGTGCTCTCCTTTAATCCAAACTTGTTCTTGGAACATTCCTGCTTTGAGAGCTATAATAAAGCTAAGGTTCATGAACCCTCTCTCTGTGTCCTCAGAAACTTATCCAGATCAGCATTTCCTCATCTTTCATGGAATAAAAGGTGGGGATGTGGTCAGTTTTTCTGAGACATGTTTGCCAAAGCTTTAAAGTTATATCAACAATAGAGTGGATATAAGAATGAACCATCCTTTCTATTAAAATGGAAGGAAAAGAGGCCCACTTTCATTTGGAGGTTGGCTTTAAGCATTTTCGCTGTGTTCTGTAGTGACCTGAAGTTGCTTCTGCCACCACACCCAGTCCCACAAGGATTTTAATTGGCATGCTTGATAATATTGTTTTAAATTTAGCAGGGAAGGCCTCCCACCACTCACTGTTTCTATAGAGCATTATTGAACTCTTGGGGAATTTTCCCTCCAAAGAAAGCATGGAATTCCTCTCTGAAATATTTATTTCTCTAGGACTCTAAATGGAAGTGTCTGGAATAAAAAAGAGAGTGAGAATGAGAAGAGTGAGAGCTGGAGGGAGACAGGCTTGGTGGGGAATGGAGGGAGAAAGAGAGAGGTTCTTGGAAAATAATTCCATTGTAATTTGTTTAGTGACTCTCTTATTACTATCAAAATTAAAAGGAAAGCAATTGTGACAGATTTGGTATTTGCCATTTAAATTACACCTTTCCTTGTCATTCCATAGCTGTGTCCTTGGAAAAAAATCCTCTTTTTTGGATTTGTGCATATTTGTATTAGCTGAGAATATATTTGACTTTTGCCAAGTGGGAGTTAGAAGATGCTACCAAAAAACTTCATTAGCATATATGAAAAGTCTGCTGATCATTTCCCCTACCTTTGTAAACACTTCTTTTTAAGTTACCTAATAGGAAGAAAGTAAATGACTATTTGCTGTCTAATAAACATGAACCTAAAATCATCTTTTCTCTTGAACTTTTATGTTGCTGAAGTCCAGGCTGGAATAATAGACAATCTATCATCGGTCCTACTAAGGTTTCTGTTTTGTTTTGTTTTCTGATGATAATTTTCCAGTAGTCCTCCAAATTAAATTCTAAGATGTCCAGAATATTTGGGCCATATCAGGATGAGATGGCCTCTGTTCTGCCATTTAGATGAATTATATACTACCACCAAGTCTACTTTTGTTAAAAGAAGCCAATCTACATTTCTTTGAATTTGTTCTACTGTAAAACTTTGCTGTTGGATACTTTTAGGGGATAGTAACCGTGTTTGATTTCCTTCTTACATCTTTCAAATGATCTCACATGACCCACATTTTTTCTTAATCATCCCAAAGAGATATCATGAAGGAGTGGATGTTGGCTGATAGATACTGATACCGAGAAGACCAATCCCAATGAAGAGGCTGAGTTAAGATCCTCATTTGTTTCCTGCCATCACTTTCAAAGTAGGCTTTTTCATGCATCCAGGTAATGCTTAGGCTCTCAATTCAAGATTAAAAACATCTGCTAGTGGAATTGTCAAACAGTCTTGGAACACTTAGTCGAATTCACAGAAACTCCATCTGGGACTAGTGATACTACTTCTTTCATATCTTTAATTGCTTCTAGCACCTCCATAGATCAAAGTTCTTTCCATAATCCTTTCTTTCCATCACGGCATATTAACTCATTTTATATCAAAATATATAATCTTTGCCATCTGGTTTCATAGGGGAATATAAATCTTTATCAAAGTAGATTAAGTAACTTTTTTTTTCCAGCTCTGTGTGCCTGTATTTTTTTCTTATGTGAAAATTTAAGAAAATCATCCCCTCTTCCATGGTAGACTTTACATTTAGAAACAAAATTCCTGGGCTTTTCTAATTGTAGAGTACTGTTACATGTTGCCTTGTGCTTGAATTTAGAAGTTCAAAGGAACAGTGTTTTGTTATCCCTCACCTTCTGTACTAGAATGACAGATATTGTTCTTGATTGTACAACACATATCATGCAATCTTGATTATAATTTTGGGCATTTGCAAATCTATGTCATATCATAAAACTATGAACATCTAAAAGACATGATTAGGTTTCAACAAGTTTTAGTACTTGGTTCAGTGACTAGCTCATAGTAGATACTAAGTAAATTATTATGTTAACAACACAGTAAATTATTATGTTATTGTGTACATATAGTATTATGTTAAAATGAAAATTGTTAATCAGCTAAATGTGGAAAAGCCTTAAATAATAGAAGACTAAAATTATTACACAAATATAGAAATATTATATAATTATCTGATTCATACAAATGAATGTATCATTCTGTTTTAATTCATAAGCTGTTATAAAACATTATCCTTATTTTCATATTCTATTTCTCTGACATTATAAGTTTTCCTACTATCACACATCTAATACACTCTGATCTCTTCACACAGTGCCATAGCTTATTGCTACTATTCACCCCACTCTGTCATACACACAGTCTGGATCTTTAACATAGACCACATAATGGATAAAAGTAGATGGTTAAATCTTAAAGTGTTTGTGTTGTTAATTTATTTTCATTAGCTAAATACTAGTTTTTTATCTCAGATTCTGATTGGCTGTCAGTGAGTCACTCTTGAAAGCATAGATGAAATTTTCATTAATTACTGTCAATAAGATAAATTCAAATACAGTCTAATCCCCAGCACTGAAAAGTAAACATGCACTGAAGAGACACTTTTAACTGAGGAGATTAGCCTATAAAAAATATTTTGAAATTTGGAAGACTTAGTCTTATTCTCCATTTTGAATAATTACCAATTCTGTAATCCTAATGTTAAGGGTAACACCTCAATCATGTTCTTCGTATCCAGGTCTAAATAAATGTTTCTTTCTAAGACAGAGACCTCTTCCAAGGAGCACCATAAATTCTAAATATACTTCATCTTCTTCTATTATGATGTACACCATTGAGAAGTACGAAAAATGAGCAAATTTTAAGACACAACTTTGAAAAGATAGCATTTATTATAGCATCTATCCCATTGAACTTCAAACACTGAAGCATTTTAGGAGCAAAGGCAATGTTGGAGAAATCTGTAGAGAGAAAGAGAAGAGGTATCTAACCATAAGGTTATATGACCACCAATTTTTATTGAAATAAGAGCTACAGAAGCTTCAGGATTTTGATATATTTACATTGATAAAATTAAACACGTCTGGACCATTAAATCTACAAATACATAGTTGTCTAAAGAGTAAAATAGTTTAAAATATTTTTAAAAATTTGTCATTCCCTGAGTTTATTATGGCTGTTCAGAGTCTAGTAAAAGAGAAAGAGCCTTAAATTGGGAATTCAAAGATTTATGTTTTATCCAATATCAGTTAGTATCAGCACTAACTGGAAATTATGATCAGACCATAGGAAATCTTAATTTAGCTGGGCTTCACATGTAAAATTAAAGGGTTGGACTCCATGATTTCTAAAGTTCCTTTAAATGTTAAAATTGTCTGATCTAAAACAGAAAACATTTAGCTAATAATCACTCTACTCAAGCCAAATATCACATAAAACTCTATAGTGTCATCCCAGCCCTCACTCATAAGAACTGAGTGGAGAGCCTGGAATTCACCTTCATTGAGCTTCACCCAAAGCTCCCACTGTGTTGTCGCTGCACAACTTCCCCACTGTGATGATACCAGGAACAGCCAGATAGGGACACTGGACTCCCACTCCCATCCAGAAGTAATAAGGCATCCCTTCCCTTCCCCACTGGGTAGTGTCAGAGGAGTCCTAGTGGAAAATCAGGTTTCACAACATCTAAGCCCACCCAGAAGTAATGAGGAGCTTCTCTTCTTATGTCAATCAAGGATGATTGGAGGATGTGGACTTCTCGTGCCGCCTAACAATAATCACATAGTGCTTTCCCTTCCCCTTCCAGAATCTCAGAAAATAATATAAAAATGTCCTGGATGCAATAGAAAATCACTCAGCATACCAAGAACGAGGAAGATCTCATACTGCATAATAGAAACACTCAAATAAACCAACACCAAGATGACCTATATGTTAGAATTATCTGACAAATATACTAAAAAAGCCATCATAAAAATACTTCAGTGAGCCACTAAGAACGTACTTGAAACAAATGAAAATTTAGAAGGTCTCAGCAAAGAAACAGATAATGTAAAGAAGAACCAAATGGAAGTTTTAGAACTGAAAAATACAATAACCAAACTTAAAAATCCAGTAGAAGGGCTCAAAAGCAGACAAAGGAAAGAATAACTACAACTGAAGTTATTCAATCTGAACTACAGAGATTCAATAAATTAAACAAATGAACAGTGCCTCAGGGACCTGGGAGATTATAACAAAAGATCTTATGTCATTAAAGTTCTAGAAGGAGGAAAAAAAGAGGGCAGGAATGGAAAAAACTCAAAGAAATAATGGCTGAAAACTTCCCAAATTTGGCAAGAGATATAACATACAGGTTGGAACACTGAACTTGAGGCCCCAAAGAAATCAAGTCCAAAGTACATCAAAATTAAAATAATGAAAAGTAGGAGTGGCTGTATTAATATCAGACAGACTTCAGAGCAAAGGAAGTTACCAGAGAAAAAAGGGATATTAGTTATTTAAAAAGGACCAATCCATAAGGACACAGCATTCTTAGCTATGTATGCAGGAAACTATATAGTTGCAAAATATGTAGGGAAAAAAGCCTCACAGTACTGAAAGGAGAAAGAGACAAGTTCATAATTATAGTAGACCTAGGGCTTGACATAAATTCTTAGGTTTGACACAAAAAGTACATCCATAAAAGGAAACACTGATAAATTGGTTGTCCTCAAAATTAAAATTATTTCTTCTGCAGAAGATCCTGTTCAAAGTCTAAGATCAAGGTCTCAGCATGGTTTCTAGTGAAGACTTGTTTCCTGACTTGCAGACAGAACCTTCTCACTGTGTCCTCACACAACAGAGGGCCGTAGAGATCTCTTTCTCTTCCTATGCTGGCACTAGGTGCATCATGAGGGCCCCACTCACATGAGCTCATCTAACCTTGTTACTGCTCAAGGGCCCTATCCCAAATATTATTACCTTAGGGGTTAGGGCTTCAACATATGACCTGGGAAGGGCAGGGCACACTCAGTCTATAACAAGGGAAGAATACCCCAAATTCTACCATTAGAAGATATGTATGTGAATTCTTACTTGGTCATACAATTTCATATCAACCTCCTGGATCTGTAAGGAGACCTGGGCATTTTAGAGTTCAGTTGGAATTGGGAAGGAGTTTCAGTAAGCCCCCTGGTCTTTTCTGTGAGGATAATCAACATTTTTTTATTATGTTTGTATGAATATGGATGTCTGTTTGGATAATGTTAAATCTCCTCCAATGAATGTCTTCTATGTGTAAATAGACCTGCAATTTGTACTGTTCAAAACTGTCTGTTCATTTTGATTATTCTGCATTACACTGTTTGTGTGATATTGAAAAATGCTGACCCCTTTGCAGATCTGAGTCCCAGGCACACATTAGGTGAGTTTCCAATGAAACTTTCTAGGGAACTGGGCTCTAGATAAATAAATATAAAGAAAAAATACTAGAGAAGAATTGCTGAGAAAGAATATACTCACCTTGATATCTGTGGAAATATAACCGCTATTTTTTAGGGTTAGTTCTCATTGACCATTTATTTCCTTTTAAGAAAAGAACTTAAGAGAATAACTGTGGCCTGATGCCAGCTGCACATTGGGTACAGATGGGAATTCTCAAGTAATTTGTGTTAGAACCATTTAAACTACAGACAATCCGTGTTTAAAAATTTAAAGGGAATTTTTAATCTATTAAAAAAATCTGGGTTTTGAATAATTCTATAGTGAACAAAGTTTACAATGAGAAGTCAGAAATAGTCCTGCTGAATTAAGCTGTAGGCACTCAGAAAAAAGTTAAGAGAAGAAAAAATAATGAGGAAATGCAGAAAAGTTTTTTATTAAATGGACATCAAGAAATTATAGTAAGCATTTCAGAATTGTGTGGGCAATCTGAGAATGCCTAGCAATCCATATAAATTTTGACAAAGAATTTATAATTAGTGAGGTATAGTTGATGAATGTGTTCTTAAGTTCACAATCTGCTGTGTGACATCTTAACTTTTTAATACTATCACATTGAGGGTTAGGATTTAAGGTACAAATTTTCGGGGACATAAATATTCAGTCTACTGCATAAATATGTAGAAATAAAGAAATATACACATACATATGGCCTTTTTTCTCACACAAAAGATAAAGTATTATAGAAAGGTGTTGTCCCTTGCTTTTCTTCATCTATTACATATATCCTTGAAATCCTGCAATATCAGTTAATAGGACATTCATTCTTTTTACAGCTACATAGTCCTCCCTTGTATGAAAGTACTGTAGTTTATCCAACTCCTCTTCTGTGTATGGGCATTTAGTTTGTTTCCAGTATTTTGATCTTGCAAATAATGCTGCAATGAATAAACTTGAGCATACATTTTTATATTTCAGGTAATCTCTTTAGGCTAAATTACTAAAAATGAAGTTGCTAGACAGAAATTAACCATGAGCATTTCTTTATATGCTTAAGGTTCATTTGCATATCTTTCTCTGTAAATTGTCCGTTCATGTTCTTTGCACAATTTTCTAATGAATGTTGACCTTTTTAATCTCTCAACATTTTAAGAGTAATTTGCCACTGATAGCAGTTTTAAGAGTAAGCTTGATACCCACTGGTATGTTGTAAAAAATGCCAAAACATATTTATATTAAAAATTAAAAAGTGAAGTTTACAGATGCTTTCTGTAAATTATATAAAAAGATAAGCAAATATAAGGCCATCCCTAGAATAATAATACCTATTAATTGTTTCCCATCTAGCTTGTTGTGTAGAAGAGAAAAGATAGGAGCTCCCCAGCTGTCAGAGAATGGCACATACCCCTGGGTAAGCCTACTAGAACAAGTTTTGCATGATGGAAAACAAAATATACAACTAAACAAAAGATAAAATTTGAAATAATCCATATTGAATTTTAAAATATGTCAATTCTTATTTGGTTTATGTAGAGTACAGTTCTGTACATATTACTACATGTAACTGATTATTATTGTCAAAACAGTCCTATGTAACCACGGTTGACCAGAACGCCACCTCCACAAATGCTTTCTGTGGTACATTGTAGTACGGATTCTCTTCCTTTGCTTCCATATCTTTCCTTGGAGCACATCTATGTCATTTTCCCACTTTATGGAATACATATACCTTGGAATCTGATTATTGTCTGTTACTCTAACTCATAATCATCTGGATCATAATATATTGGATTCATTAAGCAATATATTCTTACATATTATTAGTAGTAACATGAACCAGGTCCCTCCCTCCATCCCTCCTTTTTTCTTTCTTTCTTTTTGTTTGCTTTCATTTTCTTCCTTCTCTCTCCCTTCCTCTCTCTCTTTCTTTTTCCTCCTCTCTTCCTCCCTCCTTCCCTCTGTCTCTCTCTGTCTCTCTGTCCTTTTTCTTTCTTTTGTCCTATAATTTGTCCATAATATGTCTTCCTAGAGCCAAATTTTTTACCATGTAAGGCCTTTCCCATCATAACTTCCTCATTTCAAAGGTATTTTAGCATGGGACATGTGAACCACGCATTTCACATCACGGAAAAAGCCAAAGTGCCTTGAACTTGATAATGAGGTGGTGGTGATTCCATTTTGCTCTCCTAAATATTTGCATTCTTTGTTACCACATATTTAGAGCTTCAAGGTTAAAGCTTGAATATTTATGGGAATGAGGGTCTATGTTTGTATTTTTCTTTTCATTTTGGAATTGGCTGGTAGATGATTTACTGGTGAGAATACCAATTTAGATAAAATAGAAATCAACCCAGCAGAACCATATATATCATGTTTAAAAACTGATATTCACACTCTAGCAGTCTATCACCCCTAAGTACAACTATACTGTTCTAAAACTTTTAATCATGATTTCTCCTATTTTCCCTTTTGCTACTATTCAGATTTATCCCCATTCTGATTTACAATTAAATAAATTGCTTCCTGACATATATAATTACTCAACTCTGCAACCTGAAACAGATTTTCTTTCAAGAGGAATCAGATTTATCTCAACTAATGAGTCATTAAGTTTCATTTCTATTGCCAAGTGCACATTATCTTTTATTCAGTAGGATATGCTGAATCCAGAAACTTCCTGAATGCCAAAATATCATTTCTCTCCACCACACTCTCTCCAGGGATCCATGCGTTTCTTCTCTTCACTCACCTCAGCCCTGATCCACATGCCTGCTGTTTCCATCCCAGCCATCTCTGAGAGCTGCCAGTCACACCGAACTTGGCCAGAAGGCTTGCGGCTTTTTGAGATTGTACAGAGAGTAGTTTTGCTGTTACTTTTTTTTTAAATGTTTAATCACAGATACCATAGGGGGACAGCCTTGGAACATCCTCCCCACACAAGCTGAGCAATTAGAACGGCAGCCACTCACTGCCAGTAGCACACAGTTAAAACAATTTTCTCTGCATCTGGACTGAAATAATACAGCATTTTTTTCTAGTGGACACAGGAAGGTTAGGCTGCAAACATATCCTGATGACATCCATGAGGTTTCTGTGTCCTGATGGTCATTATAGTGGCCTGGTATTTAGCTCTCAGCTTTCTATGTCCAAGATTTCAATATATACCAGTTCTATTGTGAGGCCTTGGGAAATTTATGTCTGGTTATATATGATGTATCAGGAAGGCACACATAAAGTGAATTTCAGTTATACATCTTTATTTCGGGATGTGTTTTTCTTGTAATTGAAGAGATAATTTCTACTATACAAGATACTCCACTCCCTACAAGATATCGAAGTACTTAGAAATCAAATTAGTAAGCAGAGACCATTTGGTGAGTATGAGATCATATAGAACGACTGGAATGGGACTGAAGTCCTCTTCATTAAGCCCATTGAATGCTGTCGCTCTATAGATTACTTCCTTCTGAGGACCAGAATATGTTATTGAATCTTCCATATAAAATCGGTTCCTCTCACACACTCTCTTGCTCTTTCTTTCTTCCTTTTAAAAATTGCTCTGATAACCACTAGTATATTCTCTTTCTGGCAAGCTTTCTTTGTCTCCTGTCCCATTTGAATGCCTTTCATTGCCATAGCAATAGCACCTTTCTTTATTTCAACATACTTTCATACCATGTTACAATCCACAAGAGTATAGACTTTTCTTAAAATTGCCCCGAAGGATCACTATTTCCCAATTTGAAAAGATTAATCCTATCAATAAACTACTTCCAAATATTGTAGTTCTGCCATGAATAGTTTTGGAGACGGAATCCCATCCATCTGTGGGGTACACATTCTATCTTAACATCTCTCACAACTGCTGACATTTCCTTTAGGACTTGGTCTATTTCTTAGTCTGTGAAACCTCACATGTCTACTGCATTTATCTCCCCAAATGGCTTTTACAAGAGTCATTGAATTTAGAAGTGCCATCTTCAGTGAAATGACATGGGAAAATTAATTGGCTTTGGCTTCTTTAGCCATAATCAACAATTACATCACAGAAGGAATAGATTAGAGGATCAATGTTGTGTTGTGTGCAGTTCAGAAATTGGGTTCTCTTGTCAGAAATTTGGATTTGAACCCCAGCTCCACTGTTACTTCAACTGTGGAGCCATGGGTCACTCTCCACTGTTAGTTTTAGTTTTCTTACCTGTAAAATGTAGAAAATAAAACTCCCCCCCAGCACCCCACCTAGTCCCTCTGTCCCACACCACCCCTAGAGTTGTTGTAAGGCTTCAGTGAAAACAACATGAAATGCTGAGCATGGTGACTGGCAGGAGTGGATCGTCAGTAAATGTCAGCCAGCATCTCATGTGAAACAGGGTGAGGATGCCAGGGTGGCTTGTCTGCTGCCAGCTCAGCATCATAACCATGTCCTTCTAAGGTCTGGAAGATTACATTCCCCAGACTCCCCTTCCCTGTTTCATTCTGGGTATGATTTCCTTTTGAGAGAACTTGCATGCATTTTGAATGGCAGAAGAGTAGTTAAAGCTGTTGTTCTCTGGATGTGGTGGCAGTCAGACTTTCAGATAGGCATTAGAGCCCAGCAGCTTTTCAGGGAGCACAAGGGAAGCACCACACCATTGCTGTGGACGGCAGGGGGCTCCACCAACTTCTCTGACTTCCCAGCTTTAGTGCCCTCGATTTCCCATGGCAACTCTGATCTTCCCTGCTCTGCTCTTCCAACATCCTGTGTAAGGGCTACTTGCTAAATGAAACCTTGCTTTCTGGGAACTGTTATTGAGGCTTTGTTTTCCTGACTGACCCCAGGCTGATAGAGCTGGCTGCCGTCAGGTTCAGGAAGTTGCCAGAGAACAGAATTCACCTGGAAGTGTAACTGCACCTGTCCTCCCCCACTGACAGGGCTTATTATAGATTATTCAAATAATATTATTCCCTCTACTACACTGTGGCACCAAGTCCAGTGCTTGACACGTAGCTGCAACTCAATAAACATGCTGAAATCAGTATGCATGCATGACTGTTTCTGTTTGTCCTACCACTCATCCCCCTTCCCAAATGTGGTCTGTCTTCCTCTCTCACCACTGCATGGTTGAACAAGAGCCACAATTTTCTTCTAGACCCTACTCTTCTGGCTGTATTTCATTGTTTCTTGTCAATATTTGGCTAAACAAATTTTTTCTAAAGAGTTTTTCAAGTAGAAGCTAATAGAAGGACCTCATTCTATGTCAGAATAACCTGGAAGCTACCAATTGCCATTGTCTAAACAGCATGCAGGAAGTATGCCTGGGAGAATGAAATGGACATGGAAATAGTAGGCATGTGAGCTGGTGAGAGAACCCTGTCCGTATTCAAATCTCCTAGGTGCAGTACGCCCAGTGGATGGCATACTCCTCACCAGCACCCTTTCTTGCCTAAGCAAGTTTGAGCTGAGTTTCTTTCATTGCACAAAAGATACAGCTGCTTTTACCCCAATCATTTTATCATGCCCCTGCTTCTGCCTTCATCTTTGGCTACACTCTTGCCATGCACTTTTGTGGGGAGAGAAATGATATATACAAAAGTTAAAGGATTGAGTCAGAATAGAAAATATGGGCACCTGTAAAGGGAAGGCAAGAAGACTGTTCTTGAATGATCTTCAAAGGCTAAGATGTGAAAGAACAAAATTAATATTAACTTTTAAAAAAGTTTATAAGCAAATCATTCTGTTCTGTCAAAAGGAACCAAGAGCTAACATTAGGACAGCTATTCAGTTTCCCATTGTGTTAGTTGCCTTATCCTGGCACCCATGCTTAACTCCATTGAATCACACACTCACCATACTGTACCAAAATGTGTCATTCTACTTCATTAATCCTTAATCCATATCACTAATCTACTTCACTAATAGGAAAGCAGAGATCCTATTTTATTATCTTCACATTCTCAGTATTTAGCATATTGCTTACCCTACAGTAGATGATTGATGATTTTATAATGAATGAGTGAAATGTATTTATGTGAAGTATATAACAAAGCTATTTCTCTGTTTTGACTCACTTTTTAAACAAACATCAATTGGTAAATTCATTTAAAGAAATATTGGACACATTATAGTTTAAAGAAATAAGGATTTGGACAGTTTCTTGACATTTTGATTATATGGGGAAATACATATATTTTTTTATATTTAGCAGAATTATATATATATGTATTTTCATGCACCAATTTAAAATGTTTTCTAGAATTCAGAGTAGAAAAATTTAGAAATACCATGAGGGAATTCTTTGGTGTTTCTTCCTTACCTCCCTTCCTTCCTTTCTTCTCTCTGGGTGCCAGGTCATATGGTGTAGGAGATGGAAATACTGAGATGTGCAAGCTCTCAGTCCTTCCTTAAGACAGGTGGTAAGACCTAGTGGTAGAGAGTAGAGATAGACACATTGACATCTATCTATCTTTCTATCATGTTTATTATTAGAGATAAATATTATTTTATCAGCAAATGGCCAGTGAAGCATCCATCAATAATAACAAGTTTGTGTATTCGAGTAAAAATTAGTCGACTAAGTTAAGTTTTCAGCCCTCAAAATATTGAAATATGCTATAAAAATTTACAAAAGTGAAACAAATAGATGGAAAAGAACACCCAGAGGAACCGTTTTGGAATAAGAATAATAATGACAATTACAATGTTTAATATTTATAGTGTTTATTAAGTACCATGAACTCTGGTAACATATTACATGTGATAACTATATTAGTTGTATATCTACAACAGACATATGAGGTACATACAAATTGTTATATTTTTTACAGATGAAGAAAATTATGCTTAGAGGTATCAAGTAGCTTTCCCAAGGTCATGTAGCTAACATTTGGAGTAGTCAACATTCAGACCCCAGGGTCTCTATCTGCAGACCAGCATTCTTCCATAAAATAGAGAAGCCAAGTTCCAAAAAACACTGGACAAAGATGAAAATCTTACCTTTGATAATATGGAGTGTGATAATAGGGATCATAAGAAGCAGAATAGAATAGTATCTGATGGAAGCCTAGTGATAGAAACTGCATTTAGGGTGTTGGAAATGACTTTTCAATATATTGAAGATGACTGTATCAGGTAAAGGCAAAGACAACATCAGAGGTGGAAAAAAGGCTTCAATAAGTATTTAACTGAAATACAGCATAAATACACTACTATAGAATGGATAATAGTAAACATGTCAGACCTCACAGTTTCCAAAGGTTAGTTAAGAGAATATTTTATCCACTTTGAAATGTTCACTCTACAAATGTGTTAGACTCTGGAGCAGTACATTTAAAAACAGACAATTAGCAACAGGGTTGCTTCCAGACAGAGATGCTCCACTGAAGCTATGAGGACAGTCTGGAAGAGGCAATTCATTGAGGAAATTGGAGTTTTATTGTCAAAGAAAGTGATGCTGGGCAGAAAAAATAAAAGCAGATATTTACTTCATGTACCATATGAAAAATATCTGTGAATTTTGCCCAGAATATTTAGCTGCGGTTTTGCATCTACACGTGCTCCTCAGGGCCTTGAGTGCACTACTTTTTTCTTTCTACCCTTGGTTTTATGTTGCCTTGTCACTACTGGCTTTAGCCTCCATCATTATATAGGAGATCAGAGTGGAAAGAGTACCAGACTGAGAGTCCTAACGTGCAGGCAAGTCTTTATAGATTCTTTGATTTGGATACAATTCATCAAATCTTAACTGAATTTGTTCTAAATCAAAGGAAATAGGTGACTCTGAGAACCCATTCAGCTCTATAATTCTACTACTCTCCTCTGGTCCTCATCCCTTATGTTGTAAGATCTTTTTCCTACAGCATGTTTGCCCTTCAAAAGGAGTTGGCACTTCCTCTTCCTATACACACTGGCATGTGAACTTGTGGTCTCTGCCAAACAGGTTTTGTCAAAGATAGAACATTTATTTATTTGAACATTTCTATGTCAGCTCAGTTCTGAATCATTTTTTTAAGTGCTATTAATATTGTATGCTGCAACAAATACATATTAAAGGTTCAATATATGGTTGTCTAATTAACTAGAAACTGCCAAGCCACTTCAGTGTCTCTTACAAAGAAAAAAATGTAATCTGTCTCTAAGAATTGTTTTTATCACTAGGAATCAGTTACTACGGTTTTATTTTACAGAGGAACAAACAAACGAGAGGAAGCTAAGATTCTTGTCTAGGTCACATCCTTTGATTCTAAATCTAATTTTCTTCCATCTCTGTCACATAACTATATTCTATAAAATGTATGTTTGAAATTTACAGTCCAGCAAGCTGATTCTTCTTCCAGCTATTTATTCAACTGTAATGTGTCTACCGTGTATCAGGCTCTATCTTTGGTACAGGCAACAGAAAGAAAAATAAACCAGTAATTGCTCTAAGTTGGCTTATGAGGTGGTGTTGGGGTGCATGAGGGTAACGAAATGGCAGTAGTGATGTAGCATGAGGAGAATGGTGAACCAAGGAGACGCGTGGAGAACACAGACTGGCACCTAATCCGCACCAAATGGGACAAGACAGGCTTTATGGAAGTAATGATTGCTAAGCTAAGTTTTAAAGGAAAATACAAATCAGCCAGGCACAGAAGGAAAGAACAGACATTATAGGCAAATGAAGAAACACACACATAAGCAAAAAGAAGTGAAGTTGCCCCATACTTTTGGAGAATAACAAATGGTTGAGATATGCTGGGACCAGGACAAAGAGAAGACGCTGTATAAGAATACTTCTTTTGTAAAATAATTAGATAGATCTATATTGTACTTAATAGGAACCTGCAATTAATCACGAAGTGAAAATGGTTTTTAAAAAAGGAAGTGTGACAATAATATAAGGCCTGAAAGAGCAGGATCAATCCCAGAAGGAAGGAAACTGACAGAGAAGCATGAAAACAGCTTGACCTTTGGTTGCTGGGAAGCAGATGAAGGTCTCTCTGAGGTCCCCTCTGCACAAATCAAGTCAGCCAAGGTGAAAGTCACCTGAAGAAACAGACATAAGTCATTGTGTGCGTTTATTTTCCCTGCCACAATCCAAAGGAGGACCAAATCAATTCAGAATCCGTGGCTTTGCCTACATGAGTGATAGCAGGTCATTTTCAGTGGGCCAAGTCCAGCACTGTATTTATTCAGCGTTGAAATGTAGTGAGGAAACAGGGAATTGGTTGACTTCCAGAATTATGAAATAAAACATTTGGCCACAAAATTAGCCAAATGAACAAACGTCTTTTGAGGTTTGTTGTCGTAGGTGTGTTTTGCATCAAGCCTACTTCAGGATGTATAGGATTTTCATCTTATACTATTATCTATTTGCCTCTGCCAATGAAAATCATTAATGTCAGAATACATATAATATTGTGTATTATGAAATCCCAGTCTTTTCCCTGAACCCCAACAGAAATCGACAGCAAGATCAGTATAAAGGAGATTTGCTTTCAACACTGGTTGTCTCACCAGGGAGGTAGGTCTCTAGTTTTTTTTTAATTCACCAAAGCCAGTATGTACCACACACCCTAAAGTTCAATTCACTTACATTCTGTCAGTTTCCTTTGTCAGCAGAGGTTAAAATTGGCTACCCAACTAAACTTAATTAAGTTATATTCTCTTAGCTCTGGATTTTATTACTATTCAATAAAAGTGTGATAAAATAGGATGGTCCTCCCCAAACTACCAAAATCTCCAACTTGGGAAGGAATACAAGTAATTTTCAGTATTCTTTGTATTCCATTGTGAATTCTATAGCATAATTCTAAAACATGTTTTTGAATAAGAGCTATAAATTACTGTTTTGTAATAACAAAAGCAACCTTTTGTTTTAGCATAGTCATAATATCACTGTGTTTAGGATCAGAAAACCTGCCTTCCCCACCTCTATCTCAAACTAACTACATTCTTTATATTGAACAAACCAAATTTCCCCATTCTTCAAAATCTTCCTATATAAAATAAGCTATGTAGACTAGGTTGCATCTCTGATTCCTTCCTATATGATTCACTGAATGTTTAAATCAATGTAGTTCAGTCAAGGCTTCTATTAAAAGAGAAACCTAGACACAAAACATCTTATCATGAAGTCACAGCATCAAATCATTTTTTAATAAGCTTCATAATCACCCTAATAATGATAGCCACACTATCATGATATAACATTTATCAAATGTTTTCATGCACATACCACCATGCTAGATACTAAGATATATCAAATAAACTAAATAGATGTGGCCCTGGCTGGACTCCTAGGAGCACCATTGATAAAAAGAGAGAACGGTTTCCCACATGAAACTGCTCTCTCAAAGGAACTATTCTTCAGGCTTTTTCTTCAAGATGATTCATGATGTGTAGTATTTTGTTCACTTCCAGGTAAAGAAAGGATAACCAACAACAGAACTGACAAATTAAGTTAGTCAGTGCCACCTGCAGTTAGAACTTTGACATAAATCCTACCACTTTTTATAGGAAAATTTAATGGAATCTCTTCAGAATAAAATCAATGATGCTGTCAGATATTGGGTACTTTTCAGATACATTTTTCAGAGGGAGATGGATGGGGAATATGAGATGAAAATCAGTACTTTGATGCACTTATACTTTAAGAAGACAAGATGGTACAATTACAAATAAAAATTGACTGCAGAAATTAGTCACCATTTTCTTATAATAATTGAAGACTATATACATAGAAATACATATCAATGAACACAGAACCTTTATTAGAACAAACATAACACAGGCTGTGAGCTGAGCATGTATGACCGCTGTGATCTTTCTAAAATACACCTTGAATGAGGCACAAACACATGCTATTTATTTAGTCTTCTTCAAATTCTTTCATAAATATCTTATAGTTTTCAGTGAACAGATTTTTCATCTCCTTCATTAAATTTATTCCTAAGCATCTTATTCTTTTGGATGCTGTTGTAAATGAGATTGTTTTCTTAATTTCCTTTTCAGATAGTTCACTGGTAGTACATAGAAATGTAACTTAGTTTTGTGTATTAATTTTGTATCTTGCAACATAAATGAATTTATTAGTTCTAACAATTTTTTAGTGGAGTCTTTAGGTTTTTCTATATACAATATCATGTCACCTGACAACAGAGATAGTTTTACTTCTTCCTTTCTAATTTAGATGATTTTTATTTATTTTTCTTGCCTAATTGCTCTAGCAAGGACTTCCAGTACCATCTTGAATAAAAGTGGTGATAATGGACACCCTTTTCTTGTTCCTGATCTTAGAAAAGAAGCTTTCAGCATTTAACCATTAAGTATAATATTAGCAGTGGGATTTTCATTATATAGCCTTTGTTATGCTAAGGTATCTTTCCTCTATACCCAGTTTGTTGACAGTTTTTATCATGAAAGGATGTTGAATTTTGTCAAATGCTTTTTCTGTACCTAGTTAGGTGATCATATGGTTTTATCCTTCCTTCATTTTGTTAATGTTGTGTATCACATTTATTGATTTGCATATGTTGGAACATGCTTCCAGCCCACGAATAAACCCCAATTGATTGTGGGATTTGAGCTTTTTAATTTGCTATTGAATTTTGCCTGGTAATATTTTATTAAGCATTGATTATTGCATCTATGATCATCAAAGATATTCACCTGTAATTTTCATTTCTTGTGTATTTGTCTGACTTTCATATTAGGGCAATGCTAGTCTAATAAAATAAATTTGGAAGTGCTCCCTCATCTTAAGTTTTTTGGAAGAGTTTGAGAAGGTTTGGTATTAATTTTTCTTTAAGCGTTTTGTAGAATTTTCCAGTGAAGCCATCTGGTCCTGGTTTTTCTTCCTTGGTAGGTTTTTGATTGCTGATTAAATCTCCTTAGTAATAGTCAGTCTGTTCAGATTTTCTATTTCTTCACTATTCAGTCTTGGTAGTATATGTTTCTAGGAATTTATCCATTTGTTCTAAGTTATTCAGTTGGTTGGAGTATAGTTGTTCATAATTTCTTAGGATTCTTTGTATTGGTATCAGTTGTAATGTCTCTGTTCCACTTACAATTTTGGATGAGTCCTTTCTCTTTTACTCTTGGTTAGTCTGGCTAAATTTATGTCCCCCATTCTAATTTCATGATGGATTTATTTATACAGTCACTGGACTATGAGAGCTAAAGACTATTCTTTACCTTTTCAAAAAAAAAAAAAGAAAAAAACACTAGTTTCATTGATTTTTTTTTTGTCTATTGTCTTTCTAGTCCCTACTTAATTTCTTTTAGCTCTAATATTTATAGAATATCCTTTTTTCTGCTTATTTTGGGTTTATTTTTTCTTCTAATTTCTTGAGGTGTCAAGTTGTTTACTTGAGATCTTTCTTTTTTTCTTAATGTGATTATTTATTACTCTGAACTTCCCTTTTAAAATTGATCTTTCTCTATGCCACAGGGTTTGGTTTACATTTTTCATTTTCATTTTTGTTTGTCATATGGTATGTTGTCATCTCCTTTTTTATTTCTTCTTTGACCATTGGTTGTTCAGGGTGTATTGTTTGATTTCCACATAATGTGAATTCTTCATTTGTCCTCCTATTATTGGTTTCTAATTTCATATCATTGTGATTATAAAGTATGCTTGATAGAATTTCAGTCTTCTGAAATTTGTTAAGACTTGCTTTGTGGCCCAACAAATGATCTATCCAAGAGAATGTTCTCTGTACACTTGAGAAGAATGTATTTTTCAGTGTGGTTGGGTGGCATGTTCTGTATGTATCTTATAGGTCCATTTGATTTACAGTGTTATTCAGATTTGGTGTTCCTTACTAGTTTCCATCTAACTGAGCAGTTTTGGGAAAACTGGATATCCATATGCAAAAGAAAGGAACTGGACCCTTATCTAACACATTATACAGACAAAAAAAAAAACTCAAAATGGATTAAGAACTTAAATGTAAGACCCCAAATCATAAAACTCCAAGAATTTGAGCTAAAAACTTGTTGACATTGGTCTTGGCAATAATTGGCTATAATACTAAAAGCAAAACAAAAGTAAAAATAGTGGAACCAAATCAAACTAAAAATCTTTCCACAGCAAAGGAAATAATCAACAAAATGAAAGGAAACCTATGGAATGGGAGAAAATAATTGTAAACCATTTGTCAAGAGCTTAGTGTCTAAAATATGTGAAGTACTCATACAATTCAATAGCAAAAATAAGCAAATAACCTGATTAAAAAATGGGCAAAAGAGAGGAGGTGCTCAAGATGGCAGCAGGAGTAGGGTGGTGGAAATCTCCTCCCAAAACCATATATATTTTTGAAAATACACCAAATATAACTATTCCTAAAAGAGAGACCAGAAGATACAGTACAACAGCCAGGCTACATCTACATCTGCGAGAACTCAGCATCTCATGAAAAGGGTAAGATACAAAGCTGGGCCTGGCAGAAACCAAGCACTCCTCACCCCAGCTCACCAGTGGTAGGAAAAGAATCAGGAGGGGAAGGGAGTGGAAACACAGGACTGCTAAATAACCAGTCTTAGTAATCTGCACCAGGAGCACAGGCACACATAGCATGATGTACTGGATATTAGAGAAACGGAAAAGTAAAATCTGAGATGGAGACTGTGAGCAGGTCCCCACAGCTGGCTCCCCTGGGGCAAAAGAAAAATTGGAGCTTTTAAGGCTTAAATGAATAAGGTTTTAACAGTTGGACAAAATCGTCCCAGCACACTCAGCCCAGCAGGCTGAGAATCTTAAGGAACTTCAGGTGCCCTATCCCCCTGGGTGGCAATACAGCTCTGAAGCCTCTCATAGCAATAAGCAGCCTGCCATTCATTTCCCCCAACCGGTGCTGCAAGCAAACTGGCTGACCTGACACTGCTGCAGACCAGCCAGGGAGCAGCCCCACCCACAGCAACCACACCGAGTCTTCTCCCGGCGTGTAGCTAACTGGCACAGACTGAGAGGCTACTTACAGCATGCAGTTCCTTGGCACAGGCAGAGGAAGCTGGCATAAGGTCCAGAAGGCACGAAGGGGTGCCATTCTCACAGGAGAACACACGTGGTGCATCTGCGACACTCCGCACTGCCATAAGCTATCCCAAGGGCCATGCTGCCCACAGCAGCTCAATGGGATTAACCCAGAGACTGCTCCCAGTGTCCAGGTAACCAGCACAGGCAGCAGAGAAGGGCAAGGTGACCAGCAAGCAGGAAGGGACTTTGTTCTCCCAGCTGATACATGTGCCACATGCTGGCGATCACTTCTATCACCATGAAAAGGCAGAAGAACCTGGTCCAGTCAAAAATCACTCAGACAACCCCAGAGAGGACCTGGCAAGACAGATAGAACCAATCGTCCTGAAAAAGAATTCAAAATAAAAGTCATAATCATTCTGATGGACCTGCAGAGAAATATGCAAGAGCTAAAGGATGAAGTACAGAGGGAGAAAACAGAAATTAAGCAATCAATAAAAGGACTTGTGAGCAGACTGGATGAGGTGCAAGAGACTGTTAATGGAATAGAAACCAGAGAACAGGAATACAGAGAAGCTGAGGCAGAGAGATATAAAAGGATCTCTAGGAATGAAGGAATATTAAGAGAACTGTGTGAACAATCCAAACCGAACAATATTCTCATTATAGGGGTACCAGAAGAAGAAGAGAGAGAAAAAGAGATAGAAAGTGTCTTTGAAGAAATAATTGCTAAAAACTTCCCCAAGCTGGGGAAGGAAATAGTATCTCAGACCATGGAGGGCCACAGATTTCCCAACACAAGGAACCCAAGGAGGACAACACCAAGACATACAATAATTAAAATGACAAAGATCAAAGACAAGGACAGGGTATTAAAAGCAGCCTGAGAGAGAAAAAAGATCACCTACAAAGGAAAACCCATCAGGCTATCATCAGACTTCTCAACAGAAACCTTACAGGCCAGAAGAGAATGGCCTGATATATTTAATGCAATGAAACAGAAGGGCCTTGAACCAAGAATACTGTATCCAGCAAGATTATCATTAAAATATGAAGAAGGGATTAAACAATTTCCAGATAAGCAAAAGTTGAGGGAATTTGCCACCCACAAACTGCCTCTACAGGGTATTTTAAAGGGACTGATCTACATGGAAGTACACCTAAGGCTAATAGATGTCACCAGAGAAAATAAAATCAGAGCAAAGAAAGCAGACCAACCAAATACTAATGAAAGGCAAAAAATAAAATCAACTATCAGTCAAAGGAAACACAAAAGAGTACAGAAAAAAACACCTAACCTATAAAGAGTGGAGGAGGAAGAATAAGAAGGGAGAGAAATAAAGATTCATCAGACTGTGTTTATAATAGTGTAATAAGTGAGTTAAAGTTAGATGGTTAGATAGTAAAGAAACTACCCTTGAACATTTGGTAACCACAAATCCAAAGCCTGCAATGGAAATAAGTACATATCTATCGATAATCACCCTAAATGTAAATGGAGTGAATGCACCAATCAAAAGACACAGAGTAAGAGAATGGATAATAAAGCATGAACCTTCTATATGCTGCTTACAAGAGACTCACCTCAAACCTAAAGACATACACAGACTAAAAGTAAAGGGATGGAAAAATTATTTCATGCAAACCATAGTGAGAAAAAAGCAGGTATTGCAGTACTAGGATCAGACAAAATAGACTTCAAAACAAAGGAAGTAACAAGAGATAAAGAAGGACATTACATAATGATAAAGGGGGCAGTCCAACGAAAGGATATAACGATTATAGATATATATGCATCCAACACAGGAGCACTGACATATGTGAAACAAATACTGAAAGAATTAAAGGAGGAAATAAAATGCAATGCATTCATTTTAGAAGATGTCAACACACCACTCACTCCAAAGGACAGATCCAGCAGACAGAAAATAAGTAAGGACACAGAGGCACTGAACAACACACTAGAACAGATGGACCTAACAGACATCTACAGAAATCTACACCCAAAAGCAGTAGGATACACATTCTTCTCCAATAGCACATGGAACATTTTCCAGAATAGATCACATACTAGGCCACAAAAAGAGCCTCAGTAAATTCCAAAAGATTGAAATTCTACCAACCAACTTCTCAGATTCCAAAGGTATAAAACTAGAAATAAATTTTACTAAAAACACAAAGGCTCACAAACACATGGAGGCTTAACAACATGCTCCTAAGTAATCAATGGATCAATGACCAAATTAAAACAGAGATCAAGCAATATATGGAAATAAATGACAACAACAGCACAAAGCCCCAACATCTGTGGGACGCAACAAAGGCAGTTCTAAGAGGAAAGTGTAGAGCAACCCAGGCCTATTTAAAGAAGGAAGAACAATCCCAAATGAATAGTCTAAATTCACAATTATTGAAACTGGAAAAAGAAGAGAAAATGAAGCCCAAAGTCAGCAGAAGGAGGGACATAATAAAAATCAGAAGAAATTAATAAAATTGAGAAGAAAAAAACAATAGGAAAAAAACAATGACACCAAAAGCTGGTTCTTTGAGAAAATAAACGAAATAGATCAACCCCTATCCAGACTTATTAAGAGAAAAAGAGAATCTAGACACATAAAAAGAATCAGAAATGAGAAAGGAAAAATCATGATGGACACCACAGAAATACAAAGAATTATTAGAGAATACTATGAAAATGTATTTGCTAACAAGCTGGATAACCTAGAAGAAATGGACAAATACCTAAAAAAATACCTTCCAAGACCGACTAAGGAAGAAACAGAAAATCTAAACAGACCAATTACCAGAAACGAAATTGAATTGGCCAAGAACAAAACCCCTGGGCCAGATGGATTCAATGCTGAATTTTATCAGAAGACATTATACACATTCTCCTTAAAGTTTTCCAAAAAATAAAAGAGGAGGGAATACTTCCAAACCCATTTTATGATGCCAGCATCACTCTAATACCAAAATCAGGCAAAGACCCCACAGGAAAAGAAAATTACAGACCAAGATCCCTGATGAACGTAGATGCAAAAATCCTCAACAGAATATTAGCAAAGCAACTTCAAAAATACATCAAAAGGATCATACACCATGATCAAGTGGGATTAATCCAAGGGATGCAAGGATGGTACAACATTCAAAAATCCATCAACATCATCCAACACATCAACAAAAAGGACAAAAACCACAGGATCATCTCCATAGGTGCTGAAAAAGCATTCAACAAAACTCAACATCCATTCATCATAAAAACTCTCAACAAAATGGGTGTCGAGGGCAAGTACCTCCAAATAATAAAGGCCATATATAACAAACCCACAGGCAACATTATACTTAACAGTGAGAAGCTGAAAGCTTTTCACCTAAGATCAGGAAAAGACAGGTATGCCCACTCTCCCCACTGTTATTTAACATAGTACTGGAGGTCCTAGCCACAGCAATTAGACAAACAAAGAAATGTAAGGCATCCAGATTGGTAAAAAAGAAGTTAAACTGTCACTATTTGCAGATGACATGATATGGTACATAAAAAACCCCAAAGAATCAACTCCAAAACAACTAGATCTAATATCTGAATTCAGCAAAGTTGCAGGATACAAAATTAATACCCAGAAATCTGTGGCTTTCCTATACACTAATGGTGAACTAGCAGAAAAAGAAATCAGGAAAACAATCCCATTCCCAATTGCATCAAAAATAATAAGATACCTAGGAATAAACCTAACCAAGGAAGTGAAAGACCTATACCCTGAAAACTACAAGACATTCTTAAGAGAAATTAAAGAGGACACTAACAAATGGAAATTCATACCATGGTCCTGGCAAGGAAGAATTAATATCGTCAAAATGGCCATCCTGCCTAAAGCAATCTACAGATTCAATGCAATCCCTATCAAAATACCAACAGCATTCTTCAACAAACTGGAACAAATAGTTTTAAAATTCATATGGAACCACAAAAGACCCCAAATAGCCAAAGCAATCCTGAGCAGGAAGAATAAAGCAGGGGGAATCTCGCTTCCCAACTTCAAGCTCTACTACAGAGCCACAGTAATCAAGACAATTTGGTATTGGCACAAGAACAGACCCACAGACTGGTGGAACAGAATAGAGAGTCCAGATATTAACCCAAACATATATGGTCAATTAATATATGATAAAGGAGCCATGGATATGCAATGGGGAAATGACAGCCTCTTCAACAGCTGGTGTTGGCAAAACTGGACAGCTACATGTAAGAGAATGAAACTGGATCATTGTCTAACCACATACACAAAAGTAAATTCGAAATGGATCAAAGACCTGAATGTAAATCATGAAACCATAAAACTTTTAGAAAAAAACATAGGCAAAAATCTCTTGGACATAAACATGAGTGACTTTTTCATGAACATACCTCCCCGGGCAAGGGAAACAAAAGCAAAAATGAACAGGTGGGACTATATCAAGCTGAAAAGCTTCTGTCCAGCAAAGGACACCATTGATAGAACAAAAGGTGTCCTACAGTATGGGAGAATATATTCATAAATGACATAACCAATAAAGGATTAACATACAAAATATATAAAGAGCTCATGCACCTCAGCAAACAAAAATCAAATAGTCCAATTAAAAAATGGGTCTGAACAGACACTTCTCCAAAGAAGAAATTCAGATGGCCAACAGGCACATGAAAAGATGCTCCACATCGCTAATCATCAGAGAAATGCAAATTAAAACCACAATGAAATATCACCTCACACCAGTTAGGATGGCCACCATCCAAAAGAGAAACAACATCAAATGTTGGTGAAGTTGTGGAGAAAGGGGAACTTCCTACACTGCTGGTGGAATGTAAATTAGTTCAAACATTGTGCAAAGTAGTATGGAGGTTCCTCAAAAAACTCAAAATAGAAATACCATTTGACCCAGGAATTCTATTCATAGGAATTTACCCTAAGAATACAGGAGCCCAGTTTGAAAAAGACATATGTATCCCTATGTTTATTGCAGCACTATTTACAAAAGCCAAGATATAGGAGCAACCTAAGTGTCCATCAGTAGATGAATGAATAAAGATGTGGTACATATACACAATGGAATATCATTCAGCCATAGAAGAAAATAAATCCTACCATTTGCAACAACATGGATGGAGCTAGAGGGTATTATGCTCAGTGAAATAAGCCAGGCAGAGAAAGACAAGTATCAAATGATTTCACTCATCTGTGGGGTACAAGAACAAAGAAAAAAGTCAAGGAACAAAACAGCAACAGACTCACAGAACCCAAGAATGG
This sequence comes from Manis pentadactyla, assembly GCF_030020395.1. Classification (NCBI taxonomy): domain Eukaryota; kingdom Metazoa; phylum Chordata; class Mammalia; order Pholidota; family Manidae; genus Manis; species Manis pentadactyla. The sequence continues at coordinate 93,762,715 of NC_080025.1, forward strand.
ACTAACAGTTACCAAAGGGAAAGGGACTGGGGAGGATGGATGGGAAGGGGGAAAAGGGGGCATTATGATTAGAATACATAATATAGGGGGGTGGGGCACGGGGAAGGCTGTACAACACAGAGAAGCCAAGTAGTGATTCTATAGCATCTTACTACGCTGATGGACAGTGACTGTAATGGGGTTTGTGGTGGGGACCTGATAATGGGGGAAGTCTAGTAACCATAATGTTGCTCATGTAATTGTAGATTAATTATACCAAAAAAAAAAAATGGACAAAGGGCCTGAATATTTTTCCAAAGAAGACATTCAAAGACTCATCAGATATATGAAAAGATGCTCAAAATTACTGAAGAACAAGAAAATGTGAATCAGAACCACAATGAGGCACACATCACCTCAAACTTATTACAACAGCTATTGTATAAAAAAAAGTAACAAATTCTGATAAGGATGTAGAGAAAAGGGAGCTCTGGTGCATTGTTGGTGAGCATGTAAACCATTCTGATTTCATCTTTATTTCCTATTACATATATATGTAATATATATATTCAAGAAGTACAATTAAACAGCACATTCTTACACAACCAATGATGAGAGAAGAAATTATTAGGGAAATTAGAAAACCCTTGGATAGGAATGAAAATTTTTTTAATTACCAAAAGATGGGATGCCGCAAAAATTATGCTCAGAGGGGAAATTATAGCTCAGATCTATAAATACCCAATTAAAAATGAAGAATTAACAACCCAATTTTATACATTCAGGAATTTGAGGAAAAAGGTGAAACTAAACTCCAAACCAGCAGAAATCAGTATAAAGACTAGAGCAGAGTTAAATGGAATAAGAGAGTAGGAAAACAATAGAAAGTCAAAAGAACCAAGTTTGTTATTTGAAAAGATCAACAAAATTGACAAACCTTTAGCTAGACTTAGAAAAATAGAAGACTTAAATAACTCAAGTCAGAAATGCAAGTAGGGGCATTATTGCTGTCTTTACAGAAATTTAAAGGATTAAAAGAAAATACCATAAGCAATTATAGGCCATATGTATATATGAAGTGGAAAAATGTCTAGAGATACACAAATCACCAAAACTGACTCAAGAATATCTCAACAAGCAAAGGGACTGATTCATTAACTAATCAAACACCTCCCAACAAAGAAAACTCCATCATCAGTTAACTTAACTGGTGAATTCTACCGAACATTTAGAAAATTAATACCAATTCCATTCAAACTTTTCCAAAAAATGGAAGAGGAAGGAACACTTCCTAACACATTGTATGAGGGCAACAGTACCCGGATACCAAAGCCAGACAACAACGATACAAAAAAGAAAAAAAGAAAGAAAACAACAGATCAATATCCCTTGTAACAATAAATGCAAAAATCCTCAACAAAATTAGATAACAAACTGTATCTAATGGCACATTAAAGTGTTTATACACAATTATTAGATGGGATTTGTCCCAGGAATGCAAGAATGGTTCAATATAAGAAAATCAATGAAATACACCACGTTAACAGAACAATGGAGCAACAACAAAAACAGATTATCTCACTGGGCACCAAAAAGCACTTAACATAATCCAACAAACTTTCATAATAAAAACACTCAGCAAACTAGGAATAGAAAGGAAATTCCCCAAAATAATAAAGGTCATTTATGAAAAACCCACCGTTAACATCATACTCAGTGGTGAATGACTGAAAGCTTTCTCCCAAGGTCAGGAATAAGACAAAGATGCCTGCTTTCACCAATTCTATTCAACATTGTATTAGAGGTTCTAGCAAGAATACTTAGGAAGAAAAAGAAACGGAAAGCATCTAAATGAAGAGGAAGAAATGAAACTATATCTGTTTGCACATGACAAGATTCAATATATAGAAACTCCCAAAGAGTTACAGAAACAAAACAAAACAAACAGAAAAGTCTACTGCAACTATATAAATTCAGCAAAGTTTCACATTACAAAATCAACATGTGAAAAATCAGTTGTTTCTCACACCAGCAATTACAACCTGAAATATAATAAAGAGAACAATTTCATTAACAATAGTATCCAAAAGAATAAAATGCCTAGGCATAAATGTAACTAAAGAATTGAAAGACTTGCACACTGAAAACTATAAAACATTGCTGAAAGGAATGAAGAAGACCTAAATAAATGGAAAGACATCCTATGTTCATGGATTAGAAGACTCAATATTGTTAAAATGGCAATACTCCCAAAGTGGTCTACAGATTCAGTGCAATTCCTACCAAAATTTCACTTGCCTTTTTTGCAGGAATGGAAAATCTGATCCCAAAATTCACATGGAATTTCAGTAGGTACCAAGTAGCCAAAACATTGATAAACAAAACTGAAGGACTCATATTTCCTGGCTTGTAAACTTACTTTGAAGTTAGACTATTCAAACAATGTAGTACTGGCATAAGGATACAAATTTAGACAAATAGAATGGAATTGAGAATCCAGAAATAAACCCAAGCATCTATGGAAAATTGATTTTTGACAAGGGTACCAAGACTATTTAAATTGAGGAAGGGTAGTCCTTTAACATATGGTTCTGGGACAAGTGGGTATCCATATACAAAAGTATTTAGTTGGACTCCTACCTCACTTCATATGAAAAATTAACTCAAAATGGGTCAACAACCTAAATATTAGAGCTAAAACTATAAAACTATTAGAAGAAAAGATCAGAGTACTTCTTCAGACCTCATAATTAGCAATGGATTCTTAGATTTGATATGAAAAGCACAAGGAACAAAATTTTTAAAAAGGCAAATTGGATCTCAAACATTAAAAACTTGTGCATCAAAGGATATTATCAGGAAAGTGAAAAGACAACCTATAGAATGAGAGAAAATATTTGCAAATCATATATCTGATAAGGGTTTCAGATTCAACATATATAAAGAACCCCTAAAACTCCACAACACAAAGACAGTCAAATAAATAAATAAAGGGGATAGACATTTCTCCAGGGAAGATACACAAATGGCCAACAACACAAGAAAAATAGGCTCAACACCAATAGTCACTAGGAAAATGCAAATCAAAGTCACAATGAGATACCACTTCACAACTACTAAGATGGCTATAATTAAAAGCAGAGAAAACAACAAAAAGGAAGGATACATATTGACTAGGATGTGGAAAAAGTGGAACCCTGGTACATTGCTGGTAGAACTGGAAAATGGTGCATCTGCTGCACAAAACAGTTTGGCAGTTGCTCAAAAAGCTAAACATAGCATTACCATATGACCCAGCAATTCCACTTCTATACCTAATTCCACTTCCATACCTCTATGCCTACAAAAATTGAAAACAGGAACTCGGACAGATTCCTGCATGACCAGTCACTGCAGCATTTTTGACAGTAGCCAAAAGGTGGAAACAACTCAAATACCTATCAATGGATGAGTTCATAAGCAAATGTGGCTTACACATGCACTAGAATATTATTTAGCTATAGAAAAGAATGATATTCTTATACATGCAACATGTGTGAACCTTGAAAATATTATGCTAAGTAAAAGAAGCCAGACACAAGAAGTCACATGCTGTAGAGTATCTTTTATATGAAATACATATAATAGGCAATTCTATAAAGATGGAAAGCAGACCGACAGAGGGAGCAGAAAATGGGGAGTAATTACTTAATGGATTCAGGGTGTTTTTTGGGGTGATGAAAAATGAAAAAAAAAATGTTTGGAAACTGAAAGAGATAGCAGTTGCACAACATTGTGAATGCACTAAATGGGTATTGCACACTTTCAAATGGGTAATGGTATGTTGTATGAATTACACCTCAATAAAAATGTAAAGTTTTTGGACTACACATATTTCTTACCTCTCAGCAATTACAAAAAGAAAAATTAAACGACTCTTCATTTCTGAAATAATGACTTTCTCTTTCCAAATTTGAATTTGTCTTCCATTACTGTCTTAATCTTAGCTCCATATCATGCTAAGGATGAGGTGAGAGCTGAGGAAAGTGTGTTTTCTTTTTTATTTGTTTTACCCAGTGCTCAAAAGTTGAAATATGTTGAAAAGATAGGTATGTCTGCATGGGGATTCTGAAGTGTTTTGGTGTAAGCCATGAACAACACTTCAAAAATGTCAGTGGCCTTTTCTTAGAGGTCTGAGATGTGAGCCACTGGATACTAGTTAAGCATGCTTTCTTCACCTTCATGCATAATTGTCATTTGTGTTTATACTCTGTTTGTGTTTGCCCAATCATAATGCCTGCTATTAGTTTGTTAATAAACAGATGAGGGGGATTAGGCTGAGAGGTGTCATATAGATGTAATTTCATGACTGCCAAATCTGTAAAAGTTGCACAAGTAGCCTTAGCTTCCAGGGAGATGATTTATGCTTGCTCTGAGTTTGAAGCAGCATTGAGTGACTGAAAGACTACAGTAAAGGATTAAATAATGTCAGTAAATGAACTTTATTTTAGTAAGTCAAGTCTTTTGCACAATGATTCTAAAGCAATTCAGTAGCACAGAAATATTTTCAAAATAATGGTATGTAATTTAATAAATATTTTTTGACACAAACTGTACATGATCACAATTAATAAATATATACAAAATATAAATAAATCATCAAGACAGCAAACTATGACATGACTCCTGCCCTTGAAGAAAAAACATACACAACTGGAAAATTTGGAAAAACAAATGGAAATTAAATACCATTTTAAGATCCTATATCATGGAATCTCCAGGATCTTATGGAAACTGGAATTAGGCTTGGAATTGATTTCTTGGCTTTCTTCTCTTGTGGACCCTTGAATGAAGTATTTATGTTTAATATTTGTTTTTAATTATACCTGACTAATGTGATTCAAATGAGTTCTATACTGTTCAGAATTTTAGTACCGAAAATTCACCAACATTTACTAAAATCCTATTTCACTATCTACACAAGAGAATTAATCTAGTTAGGGATACATGAAAAGTCCCATATTTAAAGCAATACTCCACCCTGTGGTAGAGTAAGGAAAATGCATAGAAATTTTTCAACAACAAAGAAATGATTACGGATTCATTGACTCTAAATAGGACTTTTTTTCTTGACTTTTTCTCTTTAAGAAAAGCACTAGAAGATGTAAAGTTTTCTTAATAAAAATTTCTCAAATAAGGATGACTCAAAAGCAAAATTTCCATTTAATTTGGAGAAAATAGACCTTTGAGAAGAATAAAACTGTGATATTATAGGCTGATTTTAATATGTATGTTAATAAAAATACATTTTAAATTTGAAACATAAGTGCTGGTTAGTTTTCTCTAGTGAAAAAACAAAACAGATACTTGTTAATATTTTAGAATATCCAAAATTAAAAACTATAATTAAAATGTATAGTATAGATAGTTATAATATAATACAAATGATAATTAATATAAATTATTTTATAAACCATGGTTACACCATTAGGAAAAGCACACTTGAAAACGAATGCATTATTTATGATGCAGAAAAGGGTCACAAGAATCTGGAGAAGTTACCAAATTTTATATATTTTATACACAGACACAAACATATATTAATTAATTTGCTCACTAATAGAGAATTTGAATGTGTTAAAACACTGTGTATTTTATTTATTTCCAATAGGAGAAAGAGAATAAAACTTATAAGAAGTATATATTAAATAATAAGAATTTTATGACCTGACACTGATGTTTTTAATTAATTACTGTGAATTCTACTTTTCTTGGTGCAGTTTTGAGCTTTAATACATATAGACATTTATGTAACTACAATAAGTCAGAATACAGAACAGTTCCATAACCTCCCAAAACTTTTTCTTGTCTATTTGTAGTCACTTTCTCCTCATGGCTCAATCTTGGCAAACACTGATCTTGTCCTTGTCGCTACAGTTTCACCTTTTCCAGGATGTCATATAAAAGAAACCATACAGTGTATAACTGTTTGAGACTACCTTCTTTCACTCAACAAACTGCCTTTGACATTCATCTGTATCATTATATGTACTAATGATTCATCCCTTTTTATGGCTAAGTAGTATTCCATTGTATGAGTAGATGGCAGTTGGTTCGATCCACTTAGCCATTGAGGTATATTTGGACTAAAAGTTTCTGGTGATTATAGTAGATTATGCTATAAACATTCATGTGCTGTTTTTTTAACATAAGTTTTGGGTTTAATATCTCTTAAATAGGAATGGGATTACTGAATCATCTTGTAGTATATTTTAAAGTTTATAGGAAACTGACAATCTGTTTTCCAGAGTAGGTGCACATTTTACAATCCCACCAGCAATGTATGAGATATCTAGTTGTTCTGCATCCTTGCAAGCACTTGATATTGTCAGTTTATTTTGACTGTTTGTGTAATTGTTCTAGTAGCTCATGCTTTTAATTGGCATTCCCTAATGCTAATGTAATGTTGAGTATCTTTTCCTGTGCTTATTTTCCATTCCTGTCTATCCTTTGGTGAAATGTCTGTTCAAAACTTTTTTCCCCTCCCTTTTTAATGGAATTTTTAATTTTTTGCTATTGAGTCTGTATAAGAGTTCCTTACATATTTAGGATATAAGCCTTTAAATGGATATGTGATTTGAAAGTACAACTGATCCTCAGTTTTTGCTGATTCCTTATCTGCACATTTGCCTGCTTGCTAAAATTTATTTGTTACTCCCAAATCAATACATGCCATCTTCCTATGGCTATTCATGGACATGCACAGAATTGCAAAGAATTGGAATTGCCTGAAATGCATGTTTCCAGCTTAGGTCTAACAAGGTAACACTCTACCTTCTTATTTCAGCTCTTTTACTATAAAAAATGTCCTTTCTTGTTCTATTTAGTGCCACATTTTTCACATATTGTCTGTTTTGTTGGTAATTTTACTATGTAGATTGGCTCCAAATATAGAGCTGAAGTGCTATTTAGTGTTCCTTAGCACAAGAAGGCTGTGATGGGCCTTAGGAAAAAAATATGTGTTAAAGTTCATCCAGTCATGGATTATAGTGCTGTTGACATGAGTTCCATGTTAATGAATCAACAATATATATTAAATAAGATGTCTTTAAATGGAAACATACATAAAATAAGGATCTGTATTAAATAATAGAAACATTGTAACCATAGACACATGGTAAACTAAACCTGTATTTCCTATAGGAGTAATGGTTTAGCATTCATTAATTCAGTGTTCATGGTACTTTATTGAGCATAACTACTGTGAATAACGAGACTCAACTGTACTCTTAGCCAGTTGGTAGCTTGTTTTGTCATTCTCTCAACAGTGTCTTTCACAAAGTAGAAGTTTTTAATTTTTGTAAAATCCAACTTACATTTTTTGTGCATCACACTTAGGCACATCTTATTCAAACCGCAGATTACCAAAAACAAAGGCAATATCTTGGAAAAAATTGAGGAAAATTTTAAAAATGAAACTTCACCTATAGATAGAAAATGATTATTACAGTGGACTTCTCATCAAAAACCATGCAAGCAAGAAAGTGGAGTGAAATATTTGAAGTGTTAAGAGAAAAACACCACCAACCTAGAACTCTGTGTCTGCAAAATTGTCTTCAAAAGTACAAAGTAAAGACTTTCCCAGACAAAAATTGAGAAAATTCATCAAAAACAGACCCAATCTTGCAAGAAATTAAAAGTAGTTCTTCAGTCAGCAAGAAAATTATATAGCCCAGAAACTTAAATTTACATAAAATAGAAAATACCATTGAAGAAAAAATAAATGAAAGTAACTCTTAGGTACTTATCCATCTGATTTGAAATGTTGCAGCAACTTTATTTATAATTGCCAAAAATGGAAATTATTAGGATGTCATTCAAACTGTGAAAGAATAAACAAATTGTGAAATATTCATACCATAGCATACTGTTCAGTAATCAAAAGGAATGGACTTCAAGCCATGAAAAGACATAGATGAATGTTAAATCCATATTGCTAAGTGAAAGAGGCCAGGCCATATATTGTATGATTCCAGTTATAAGACATCAAGAAAAGGCAAAACTATAAAGACAGCAAAAAGATCAGAGGCTTAGGGGAAGGGCAAAGGTTGAATAAGTGAAGCACAGGGGATTTTTTTGAGCAATGTAACAATTTTGTGTGATACCATGATGGTGGATACATGAAACTATGTGTTTGTCAAAACTCAAAGAACTTTACAACAAAAAAGATAGAGAGAATCTTGATTTATGCAAATTTTCTTAAAAAATCCTTTAGCAATTCAGAGGAATCCTAGGATAGAACATAGAATGTGACAAAATTATCCAAATATTACACATGTATGAAACAACTTCACTGAAGAGGGTGGAGGAAGAGGTGCTGACCTAAGTAACTTTGGGGGTGAGGAGCCTATAACACTAAATACAAAAAAGCTTCACATGAACACCATACTCTCATTGGTAAAGTTGTTTCCAACAGGTGTATGGTTTAGCGGTTCTTAAACTACTATACATACTATATATGTATGCCAAACTTGACCAGTTAAGTAAATGGACAGTGAAACCAGCTTTCTTACTGTTAGAGCGAAGGGTATAGACAAGCAAGAGAGAAGGTTAGAATGATCCACAGGGTGATAGGTTAGAACTGAAGACCTCAGTAGGAATTCATGTTTACATTAATTTAGTACAGCCATAAATATTTATAGATAGGTGTATATACATAGGTTAGTATGCATACATATATTTCCTTGATCAGTCACTGAGTAGGTTTACAAGCAGTGCCACCCAGAAGCAACAAGCACACCTGGCACCCAGATCCTGGCTTTTAATACCATTCCCCAATAAAAGGAAATGAAAGAACTCCTAATGGCCAAAACTGGAACAATTTTAGCAACAAAATAATTAAAGGAGCTTTGAATTACAAACCAAAGTATTAAATAAATGTCCATAAGTCCATACATGATTAATGATTGAGCAACTAAATATGTATAGAAGAATAGGAAAATCTCCTATGCAGAATTGCTAATAACTTATGTAGATCCTCCACCTTAAAGGAGGTAGAGCATAACTCCCTATTCACTAATGTGTGCTACACATAATGACTTCCTTCTTAAGAAGAGTTTGGAAAGCTGGAACAGGCTGGGGAAAGAGGGAAAAGTAACTTTACAGTGGAGAACCTTGACAAACACGATCTCAGCCGAGGTCACTGTCAACAGTGATTAGTTATGTTGATAGTAGTACCCTTGATACGATGTGATGAGAATGGCAAGATATGGTAAGAAGACTCTGCATTCGTCTACACGAAAATCAGTAACACTGGTCTAACATGAAAAACACAAAAGAAAAATCCCAGTTGAGGAATATTCCAGAAAATACCTAACCAGTACTTCTCAAATCTGCCAAAGTAATAAAAAATTAAAAAAATTTGAAGAACTGTCACAGCGAAGAGGAGCCAAAGAGGACATGCTGCTATCCTGGTGGGATCCTGGAATAGAAAAAAATGCTAGGTGAAAACTAGGAAAATATGAATAAGGGGTGGACTTTAGTTAATAACAATGTATCAATATTGGTTCGTTAAGTATGTAAGGTGTTAATAGGAGAAACTGGACAGGGATATAAGTCTACTATCTTCACAACTTCTCTAAAAATCTAAATCTGTTCTAAAATTTAAAAAAACTCAACTGGCCATATTTGTGTTACTCTATTTCTGGACCCTCACTTCCATTGATTTTGAATGTATCCCTTCAATACCACATAGTCTGATTATTGTAGTGTTATATTAAATATTAAAATGGGGCAGTATCAGTGCAACAGTTTTCTTCCTTTTCTCTTTTATTATTTATTATTATTTATTTTCTATTTTATTTCCTTTATCTTACCATATAAATTTTATTCAGCTTCCTATAGTTTCAAAAATATCCTGTTAGGATTTTGATTGGATTTGCATTAAACTATAAATCAATTTGGAGAACTGAGAATTTTATTTTTCAGTGTTTCATTATTAGTATATAGAAATAGGATTGAATTTTTTGTGTTGGTGTTATATACTATAACACAGTAAATTCAATTTCTTTTTCTTGTAAATATCTGGGGATTTTCTATATAGACAATCATGACATTTTCAAATAGAGGCCATTTCATTTCTTCCTCTCTAATTTGTATGCCTTTTATTTCTCTCCTTTGCATTATTATTGCTCTGACTAGGACTTCCAGTACTGCAGATGAAGCATGGCCACAGTAAACATCTTTGCCTTTTTGCCAAATTTAGGAGCAAAACATTCTTTCATTGTTATGTAAGATGTTAGTATGGGTGTTTTGTAGATTCCATTTATCACGAAATCTTCTTCCTAGTTTGCTGAGAGATATATTTTTAATCATAAATGGATGTTGAATTTTGTCAAATTATTTTTCTTCATCAACTGATAGGTTATGTGGCTTTTCTTAGTTAACATGATGAATTGTTTATTTTTTGAGTATTGAAATTGTCTTGCATTCCTGGTATTAACCCCCCTTGATCATGGTAATTAGACTTTTTATATATTGCTTGATTCAATTTGTTTATGTTTGGTTGATGATACTGGGTCCATGTTCATGAGAAATACTGATACGTTGCTTCATTTTTGGTATAAGAGTAAAGCTAGCTTCATAAAACAGTTTGGACAGTGCTCCCTCTTATATTTTCTGGAAGAGATCTTGTAAAATAGTGATATTTCTCCTTCAAATGTTTGGTAACATTTGTTAAAATGAAGCAGTGAGCTCCTACCTGCTTTCCATCAGATGTAGTTTCAATGTCAGTGTGGTTTCAAATAGCTAGTATGAGACCTGAGTGACAGGCTACACCCATAGTTCGTTCAGTGGTTGAAGCCTTTGGCATGCTGTTTGGGGTTGAATTCATGCATGAGTACCTAAAAAACAAGTGAAAAAGCTCATAGAAAAGCTTAGGGTATTGTTTCTTGAGTTCCCTCCTCTCTGTAAGCTCCCTGCTGTTTCTGACTCTCAGGGCCCCTCTTACTGGTCCTCTTTATAAAAAGCTTTCATTTCCCTACTCTACCACGCATTGCTGAAAGCATGTCTGCCTCCAGAGCCAAGTGGTGAGAGGGTGGAGAGAGAATATAAAGCAATGGGTATTCTCGCTATGCTCATGAGACCGTAATTCCTCTCAAGGAAAAAAGCTCTTCTCTTCTGAGTTTTAGGGAGTGGCCTGCCCGGGTACTGACCTGCCATGGCCACCACAAGCTTGATTGGAAGTCAGAGCCAGAGGGAATTAAGAAAAACGAAGGATTTCCTCCTCTCACAGAGCCTTCCTTTCTTACTCTCGGGGTGGACCAGAAATAGAAATTTTCTCTTGGAACTCTTTCTCTCTGCATCCAGGGAACAGTTATTGGTTTCAAGATACTTTTTCATCTAGGTCAGGAGACACCAAGGGAAAAAGAAATGGAAAATTCACTACTGGTTCCATGGTACATTACTTTCTGCTTTCCTTCCCCAATCCACCAGCTGCCATTTCTCTCCAAAGTCCTCAGAAAGCTACTCCATGTATTCTTCCCAGGATTTTTAATTTAATTTAATATAATTTAATTTAATTCAGACAGGGTGGATCTTGCTTGTATTCAATCTTAACAATAACCAGAGCCACCTCTAAAACTTTGAAAATAATGCTATTTTTAATGTGTCAGTATTTTGGATAAGATATATTCTTGGAGACAGGTATACTTCAAGAGATTGTTTTTGTTTTGTTTGTTTCCTGTCTGACAATTCAAGGCATAAAAGAGAATGAAGTAGACAAACTGGAAGGATTAATTGATGTCCCAGCAAAATCACACTAAACTTCCACATGTATCAAGATCTTTATATTGAAACATTAACAAAACAAAATGATAAGTTCATTGGGCTATGATTTTTAGGTGGAAAGAGTAATCCAAATAAAATTAACATCAAATAAATGAAGAAATGAAGAACTGATTTGTGTTTGAAGTTTCCAAGTAAGAACAAGAAATGAGGGTAGGGGGCTCTCATCACATGTTTCCTTTGTGTTTATTGATTTTTTTTCCTCTATAAATATTTATTTTAAATTTAAATTTTTAAAAATAACTATTTTCCTAGAAAAGTTTTAAGTCCACAGCAATCCTGAGGGGAAGGTATAGGGATTTCCCCTGCCCCCATACATGCATTGCCTCCCCCATTACCAGCATCCCCCCCTAAAGTGGTACATTTGTTAAAAATGATGAACATGTGTTGACACACCATCACCCAAAGTCAGTAGTTTAGGGTTCACTTTTGGTGTTGTACATTGTATGAGTTTCAGTAAATATATAATAACATGTCTCCATCATGATAGTATCTTACAGAGTATTTACACTTCCTTCAAAGTTCTTTATGCTCTGCCCATTCACCTCTCCCCCTGCACCCCAAACCCTTGGCAACCAATTAATCTTATTTCTGTCTCCATAGTTTTTCCTTTTCCAAAATGTCATATAGTTGGAATCACAGAATATATAGCCTTTTAATGTTGGGTTCTTTAATTTAGTAATATGTATTTAAAGTTCTCCCCTTTTCATGGCTTGATAGCTCATTTCCTTTTAGCACTGAATAAGGACACCTTGGTTTCTTCTGACTTTTGGCAATTATGAATAAGGAGAAATTGAATTTAATTCTTATATTTGTTCCTTTATAAGTAAAGTGTTTTTTTTTCCCTCCGGCTTCTTTCTGGAATTTTTTTCTTTCATTTTCTATAATTTGGAAATGATATGCCTAAGTGTTGTTTTTTGGCATTCATCCTGCTTATCCATTATTCCTGTATCTGTGGCTTGGTGTCTGGAATTAATTTGGGCAATTCTCAGTCATGATTGTTTCAAATACTTCTGTTGCTCCTTTCTCCCTTTCTTTTCCTTCTGATACTCCCATTATGTGCATGTCACTCCTTTTGTAGTTGTCCCACAGTCCCTGGATATTCTGTTCTGTTTTGCCTGTCCTTGTTCTTTGGCTTTTCAGTTTTAGGGGTTTCTTTTGAGATATCCTGAAGGTCAGATCCTTTCCTCAGCTGTGCTTTGTTTCTGATAAGCCCATCAAAAGCATCATTCATTTCTGTTACAGTGTTTTTTATCTTCAGCATTTATTACTGGCTCGCTCTTTGGATTTCCATCTCTCTGCTGCACACCGCCCATCTGTTCTTGCTGATGTCTACTTTTATCTATTGAAACTCTTGGCATATTCACATAGCTGTTTTAAATTCCCAGCTGGATAACTAACTTTCCTGCTATGTCTGATTGTGATGCTTTCTCTTTCTCTTCAAATTGTTTTTGTTGTCTGTTTGTCTTTTAGTATGCTTTGTAATTTTTTCTTGATACCCACACTGATGCACCAGGTAAAAGGAGCTGCTGCAAAAAGGCCTCCATAATGTGGTGATAAGATATCAGGGGAGGGGCAGGGTTCTGTAGTCCTATGATTAGGTCTCAGTTTTGGTGAGCCAGTGCCTCTGGACTGTGAACCTCACAAGTTTCTTTTTGTTTGTTTGTTTTCTCCCCTTAGGTGGGACAGGATGCCTAGAGTAGGCTGGCGGTGGGTATTTCCCTTCCTCTGCATGGAAGGCTAGAGCTGATCAGTGTTGCTCCTTTTCCTTTCTCCAGTCAGTTAGGCACTGATTATACCTCAATAGGTTAGAGTCTGGTTAACTAGTTTCCCCTTCAGGCAGACCTTATTAAGAACAGATTGCTCTGGCCTGTTTCAAAATGGTTCCTTTCCCTTCCCACTGCCAGAAGCATGAAGGGATTATTCTCCAGTAGTTGCTATGGGAACCTGGTGAAGCTCCCAGAGGTAAGTCTCACAATATGGCCTGGACTCCCCTATGACTAGGTTCCCCCAGAGTTTTTAACTGTGAGCTTGTCCACACTGAGCCTCCAGCAATTCATCACATTCAAGTTTTCCTTGTAGGGCCCTGGTTCCCCTGGGTGGTTTCCACTCATGAGTCCCTGCCCTATGGAGTTGTGACTCCCGGTGTTCACCTGTCTGTCTCTGCAATCTTAGGGGCAGCGGCTTGCCCTGTGTCCTTCCCTATGGCTCCAAGAAGAGTCATTGATTTTTCAGTGTTTTCAGGTTTTCACTTGTGAGGATGGAGTGGCGATTCCAAGCTCCTTATATGTGGTAGCAGAAGTAAGTCCTCCCATGTGTTTATTGATTTTTAAGGTTCTTTTGATTATTTAGGTTTCTCATAATTAAAATATATTCATGAGGAGTGAATTAATGAGAAAGATATGAAAAAAATAATCATATTGTAGATACAGTAACTGGAGGGAATTTCAAGGGATCATCTGTTATGATTATTTCTGATATACAAAAGATTTTACAAGGGAAAAGTGATGGAAAATTCGGGGACGGGTGGAGAAGAAGTTGATAAGATAAAAGAGAGTTATCAATGGCAGGATATGAGAAAGTGAGAGGAGTTAAGAGACAAAAATAGTGAGTGAGAAAACTGTTATTGTACCCCGGGAACAGTGAAGTTGTAATGCTTATTTAACTTCTCTACAGAAACAAAAATTAAAACAAAATAATGGAATGCATTCTCTCAAGTACAAATATGAAAAATTAAAGATCCCTATTACTATTTTCTCATCTTCATTTACTGATAATATTGAGAGGGCCCGAGCACACTTCCCTTTCCTTGGTTTCATTCTATTCACAAAACACCTGAGCTATTAGAACTTATTTCCTCATTACTTTCAAGAAAAATTATATGATGTTTTGTTAAGCTTATTTCAGATCTTAAAAATTATAAAAAATGCAATTGACTTTGAATGAAGAAAATCACCTCAGGAAGATGATAATCATTCCAGTTAAATTTATCATTGTGTTTTTACCTATGTTTCATGTAAGCTTTTTGTCCAATCTTTTACTTCTGCCTAATTTTACATGTCCAAGTTATTGTGGTGATTACTTTGTCATTCACTTAACTGTAATTAAGAACTATTGTTATGTTATTTTAATCTTGTATAAATCTCTCGTCTTTAATTCTTTCTTTTCTTCTCATAAGCTTCAATATGTTAGCTGTATCCATATCTTTGATATATATAGCATTATGCTTTTTACCATAAAAGCATGGTTTTTTCTTTTAATTATGATAACTTCTTGAACGTTATTAATATATTTTTCATATTGACTTTTAGGGTTGGATATAGCTTACATTAGAAAACATATGTGTGTGTGTGTATATATATATATATATATATATAATTGCCAAAATGTAGGTCAAACTATCTTCCACTTCCACATCCATCATATCACAGATCTGCAACCAGTACAACAAAAAGTTAAGACTTAAATTTAATGATGATACAGACTATCTTAACACTGTTGTAATAAGAAGTGTAAATATTACTGTAAAGTTTCATCTTACAAAATAACTCATTTACTCACTTCAGAAAGCATAAAATATTTTTATATCATTTATAAATCCAATGGGTAATTGATTAATGGTGAAAAACTTTGTTAATCTCTTCCTCCTCCCATCTGCACATGTTTCTGTTTTTAGGTTTTGTTTTTTAAAAGACTATTGTAAATCTTACTACTGGGTGAAGAGTTTCTTAGGTACTCTGAGAAATTTAGTAAATATTTTATAAATAAATGTTACAGTAACTTTCAGATTTACCGTACAAATCTTGCCCATTTTGTGAGACAGGTGACACAATTAGCTTTCTAAAGATGGGTCACCACCATAAGAGAACATGAACTGATCTGCATTATTTGGCCATCATAGTAAATGAAGTTTGAATTATAGTTGCACAGTCTAAAATATGGGTCGTTGCTTTTCATTAGATTTCCTTTAGTTCAAAAGTTCCTCTTTAGAGGAAGGAACAATGTGGATACCACCTGTTAATCATGTGTGTAGTCCTCTTTGTTCATAACATGAAACCTACAAATATTAAGCTGTTAGTGTAATATTTTTAAAGTTTTAAAAATAAAATGTAGTGCAAAGCTTTTTCTTTCATCAGTGTTCTCCATGTACTTTGGTAACTGTTACCATAAAATGGAGAAAACTGGGGGAAAAGGAGGTAGTTAGAAGGAAATTTGCTATATTTTCAAATTACTGAAGAAATGAGGCCCATTCACATCTAGATGAAGGTTGTTACAAATGTACATATTTCCCCCAAATAGTGAACATGCTACACACTCACCAGTGTAATTAACAGTGCCCAAAGGCAGTGGTTAGTCACTAAACTCAGATTTATTCAAATGAGGAAGGAGGAGATGCCTTACTTATTTCAGTTACAGATATCTATCAGTATCAGAAACCTGAGCAATTTTCTATCAGACCTAAACAATATTTTAAAGATCGGCTGAAGCAGTGCAATAAGCTTGCTTAATTAACATAAGTCAAATCCTCACAATAAGCAGTCCCAAACAATGGTAAAGGGCTCTTTGGTTGCAAGAAATAGACCCTCACCCCCACCCCCACCCCCGAAGGACACAAATTAAAAAGATGTCCATCATAAACAGAATACTCTCATGAGAGCCAAGAGCAGGAATTACAGCCAGGACTTACATGAAGTAGAAGTTTGGCTGGCAGCCAGTCTCTCAAACTCTATCCTTCTGGGGACATACAATCTATCATCTTCTCACAGAACACCAGCTCTCTGCAAAGTCCTAATTTTTGTTTGTCAGTAATAGCTTGCACCAGAATATTGCTGATTATCTTTCTGATGTTATCTCTGTTCTCCATGAATTTATAGCTCCAATATCCATACAATATACTAAGTTAGTCTCTGTTTCAATAATCTGGGTTCTTCAGAAAGAGAACATTGTTATTTTAGCTTGGATCATTGTCCATCCCTGATCAAACAGCATGTCTAGAAAACTGTAGTTATATAATACAAAGGCTGCCCTTATTGCAGTTATGGGCCAGACTTGATTGGGCAAAAAGGATGTACATGGGAAGAGAGGAACTTCATTTCCAGTTATACCTAAAGTGCATTTCTTTTACTACCTATTTATAATGAGAATTTTAAATTACATACTCACTTCTTTATGCTATTAAGTCATGTGGTTTCTTTGCGATACTCACTGTCAGGCTAGGTGTGTTTACAGATTTTTAAGTGTTATATGTGTCTAACATGAAGAAAGCACAACTGAATCAATAACTAAAACATACTGTAAGATAAAATAATCAAAATTTGACATCTGGGAGCTACTACATCATCTGTTAAATAGGAATAATGCTATTTGATCTAATACACAAGTAGAAAACCCATGAATATATTCTCTCTTTTTTTTTTTTTTTGGTAATTTGAAACCAAAACAGATAAGGCATATTTCATGTGACACTTAATAGTTTTAGTATTTTTATTTCAATTGCAAGTCTTCATTTATCTTTGATATGATTGATATTCAAATAATTATTAAGCAAACAACATTAATGCTGTTAAAGTAGTTTTTTTAATCTAGATTATTAGCCAAGGTCAAATTATATGAAAGATACAAAGATATAAAGTGAAAAATTAACTTTCTCTGAACTTATCATGTCTCATTCTCCACCTTGCTTCTCTGCTATTGCTACACAGCTACCCTTGGTCTGGGAATCTTTCAGAAATCTAAAACCTAGGACACCCTCCCATCATTGACTACACCCTAGCTCTGAAATTTCTACCTCTAGAATCCATTTCCTTCAGTATTCACTCTAATTTCACCTTCTAAGAAGGCCTCTATTCGCTGTTCTATTTAAAACTGCAGTTGTAAGCCTCACCACACGTCTGTTTCCTTATTTATCTTCATATTTATCATCGTCTGACTTACTGCCCATTTACTTATATTTTTATCTGCCTCCTGCAACTGAAATATGCCCTCCACTGACAGGCAGCTGAGTCTGTTTTGTTTTCTCGTATAATTCCAGTGCCTAACTCAGAGTCTGTCACATAGTAGGCACCCAGTAAATATCGGTTGCATGAATTAATAGCTCAGAGAAAAAATGAAACCCAAAAACTATCTAACTATAACAAGGCAAATGGCCTTGTAAGATGAGAATATATTCACATTCAACCTCACAAAATGACTTGAGGCCACCAGAGCCTGCTAAGCCTAAGCCTCATGTATACCGTCATGGGATATCAAATAGGACATATAGCCTGAAACCAAAATTAACAGGAAGTATCTTTTTTAGTTTAAATATATATATATATATTTACATGATAAATTAAATTCAAAGCTCTTTAGTTTTATTAGATTATAAATATGCTTCTAAGAAAAACTGATGGAAACTCCTCAGTTATGATTTGTAGAACCATACTAATTCTCTATTTGAGATTAGAACTGTCACTTTTATGATTTGAGTTGTTTCGGTTGATAAACTCTTTGGAAAAAATTCAAAGTCCACTTTAGAATGTAGGTGTAGGAGTCTTACTTATTCCAATCTTCTCTCTGCTCTTTAAATCATAGGTGTTGTACAGCTAATAGAATAGATTGAGAAGAAATTTATGCATAGAAAATACATTTTAAAAGTTTAAGTCTTACTACATAAATCACTTCCGAGATACGTTTTTTAGAAAGGTGTCTAAAAGTAAAGCTGGTCATCATCTCTTTTTTTTTTGAGATTTAGTCACATCTCATCCAAGTCTGCCTCTGAAGTGTTCATTTTGGACATTTTGGAGACCAAGGAGGAGGTTTCACTATTTACTTTTTTGTTTTTTAAGGATTGGCAGTACAGATCTTCCATATTTTGAAATATATCAACTCAAACGTAGAGACAGTAAAGGAACCCAAATCTAGTCTGTGTGCACGTTATTATTTCTCTTTCCCTGCCACATGTGGACTGGCAAAATATACAGAATCTCCAACATTTGGCTGTAGGAAAACAATACCTCCCCTGGCTTTTCTTTAATCTGCTGACTACACGCACAAAGGCACTTCGGCAGCCCTGTTTATGTTTTCATTTGTTTTTCTTGCACAGAGCAGTAAATGGTGTGCCAGCACCAGAAGTCACAGCCTCCAGGGCGGTGAAGGCAGAATCAAACAATTGAATGGGAAAACTGGAATAAACTGCTGCCCCAGGACTGGCTATAACTAATGAGTGATTTTAAAAATAAATGGCTTCTCATTTTATAAAATATCTATATGATTTGTGATAGGAGGAAATGGATGAGCCACATATTCCATACAATAAAATACAAACTTCTAGTACTATAGCTTAATATATAAATGCCCCTCCTAATCCTCCCACCACTTATGACCCCTTGTGATGACACAGGCATGTTACTTCTAGGTTATAAAAACAGAACATATATCTTCTGAAAGCTGTATGTTCCCAACCTGACTGACTGACTGAGCAATAGCCTGAGTTTGCGATTTGCTGTTAGATGTTCATAATATATGCATTAGGATGATTTTCCATGACTCTATAATGTTGCTGCTTCCATCTCATTCCACTTTCACTAAATATATGCAAATCGTCAAGAACTCTATGGGAAAAGAAAAAACACAAAAAGAAAATTTCATCATTTCAACATGCTTTTTAAGATCAAATTATTATGGTTTTTGGGTACAAGGTATAGAAGTTACCTTTTGGAGCATCTGCCAGTCAACAAAATTCCCCCCTTTGGGGTTTTGTTCTTACAAGCTCTCACAAGTCCTTGTAAATTCTCACAGGTCATGTCACCAGGAAGTCATGTGAGAACTACCAGAAGTGGACACTGCCCCAAACTGGGCCAGATTCTTTCTCCTGAAAATTTGCCATTGGGACTGAGAGCCAAGGAGTCACTGTGTGTGTGGTTGGGACTGCAAAAGTGTAGGAAATGCCTATGAGTGATCAAGAGTAACTCTTGGTACCTTCCAGTAACTTCTAATCTTTATGGAGGTCCAACTGCATACTTGTCTTGGAATTCTATGGCCTCCTGAATTTTTAGAGCACTTTTTCCACTTTTTAGAGTCCCATTTCCACTTTTTTCTTAAGCTCAAGTAAATTTTAGTAGTCTTCATTTGCTTGGGAAAAAAAAAATCTATATCATAATATGGTCTTATGGGGAGAGAAGTCAGTACACTGTGAAATTCACTATTTGTTCCAACAGAATGTGTCAAGGTGGAAAATGTTAATTTAACGGGGCAAGACAATGTGGCTCTAAAAACAAAGCAAAACAAAAATAATTATTATTGGCATATAACTCTAGAGAGTAAAACCTAAGCTATGTAATATTAAAGTAGATTTAAGAAGTGCTCTTCTCTCCTAAGGGTGGATTACTGAGATCCTTTGCCTGCACTCATAGTGAGGACAGAAAAAAACTTCTGCCCAGTGGATCTCCTGGACTAAAGGAGTATACTTGGCTCCATGACCATCCTTTGTATTTCCATAATAACCCAGCCTTACATGAGTTAGAGGTTACAAGGAGAAGAATTAGAATAATGTAATTTTTTCATTCATCCAGCAAGTATTTATCAAGTGCCTATTATGTGACCAGCAATGTACTAGGGCTTGAGAGTCAGAGACAATCTGGGTCAACCATGTTCCTGCTGTCATGGAAGAGGAGAGGGAAAGAAGGGGCTCCCTGGTTTATGGACTACACAAATCCAAGATGGTTCTGAATTCAGGTTGACTGATTATAGGAATTACAAGATTATTATCAGTTTCCTCCACCTCTTGGGCTCTGTGTTTTCCTGATTCTCAATAGGCTCAATATCACAGTCAAAAATAGTCACCATCATCTTTAGATCCTACTAACAGCTAGTGATCTATGTTAGCCAGGCACTCCAAGAAAAAGACACCTAACATGATTAAATATGCAAGAATTTTGTTAGGAAAAATGCCAGTGAGAGAAAATGGGGAAGGAGGGAACTGGGAAAGACAAGGTAAGCTGTTTGACCACAGTGGAAATCTTAGCCAGAAGGAACTGGAGAGGGAGGGAAGGTTAGGCAGGAGCATTCTGGGTTGCTGTGTAATTTGAGGTTCATGGAAGGGCCATCAGGGGGTCCTCCAGTCAGAGGCAGTTGTCAGAGAAGTCCTGTGTCTCCCAGAAATGAATCTGCCTTTGTGCTCATGCTGCAAGACATTCGTGGTTAGGGGCAGCCATGAAGAACATGAACTTGATGCAGATATGGTGATGGAGTTCAGAGCGCAACAGCTGTGGCGCATAGCTAATTAAGCCCCCTGCTTTGGAGGTCTGTGAGGTACATGTTCTCATCGAAATTTAATGATCCCAGAGAAAAGGACACAACCTTCTCTTCTACAGTTTCAAAATTAGTACCCCATGCCATTTGTTTAATCATTTGGTTATTTCAGTTTCCATGATTCATGGGATGAAGTCACATGGGGCCCCAATACTGGGTTGCATTATTTCACAACCCCGTGTGAGTCCATGGAGTAGAGATGGTTTCTAAAAGAGATGTTAAAACAAATTAGCAGATATCCATTAATATGTGTGAGTGTATTATATATAGATGTATGCGTGTGCATGTAATGCACCAGGTGTTAGCACTTTAGTTGACTATGTAGCTTTAAAATAAGAAAAAACTACATATCAATAAACAGCTTGAAGATGTTTTCCAAAGAAAAAACCATAAAACAAAAAGCATTAGTGAAGTTTGATACTAAAATTGAAATAATGGATTATATAATATGAATATATTATTATATGCATTTGCATAGGTTGTATTAGTCTGTAGTGATATGTAGTGTATGCGTAAATTATTTAGAGAATATTAATTGACCTTATCTTTTGGGATGAGGTGATGTTGGGAGACAATTTTGCATGTCTCCTGCATTTCTGCACATCTCATGAACAAGAGGCACTCACAGCTTTTGCTCAAGACTAACTTTTAAGGGCTGTTTATATAGCTAAAGCCTTGAAGAATAAAAAATAGTGTCTCCCTCCACAGGGGAGGCCATGTTTGTTTACTGTCCAGTGTAACAAAGATAATGTCCCCTCTGGGGCAAAGGCAGGGCAGGTTTACTTACAGCCATTGTAAACATTTAAAATCCCTAAGTATAAGATTTCTTACCTGTGATGCAAGCTTGCTTCACGCACATTTACATGGGGCCCTCAGCATTGTCCCCATGGGACTTGTGGGGCAAAAGGAACTGACACCAACAAGAAGCTCATGCTTTTTAATGTGCCCTCAGTAATTAAAATGCCTGTATATCTGACCCGCAAGTTTCACGCTTTATGCCAGCATCTGTGCAACTGTGGCAGACTAACTTGTTAGCTTGTAAGTAGGTTAAAATCTCAGGCTCTTCACAGTTCTTAATAGATGCAAGTAAATGAGATTCCAAGTATGTAATATACTATTTGAAATAGACAGCAGCATCAACGACATTCAGAATTTTATACCTGAAAGGAAGATTTAAATCACTTAGCTCCCAGTTCAACATTCCCCTTTTATAGATAAAGGAACACACACTAGAGATAAGTACAATTACTCAAAGTAACAAACTGATAAGAATCAGGGAGATTCACTGTCAAGTCTGCTTTACTCCACTCCCATAGGGTTAAAACACTGGTATTTAACATGTAAAGGTTAAAAGTAATGAATATAAAGTTGGGTGTAAATTTCTTAGAACACTAGACATTGAAATATGTCTGTGTAATCATTCATTTTTGAGGTTTAGTGTCCTTTCAGGCTCCCCTGCACAAATGAATGAATCCTTACACTTATGCAAAGTATGACTTGTTTTGATGCTTGTAAAAGTCTTCTTTAACTGGTGATCTGGCCTACAGACAACCAAATCAGACATTAGACTTAACAAAATACGGTGGGCTGCAAAATCCAATTTCTTTCATGTATTAAACATTACATCATGTTTAGATTTCTTTTCCTTCTTGCCCATGATCTCATAAATTTCTAGGTCATTTTATTTACTAATACATTCTAATTTTAAATTCTAAATTATGGCTCTCTTTAATGGATCTATTACCTTGTATTTCCAATTGTTTACAAAGACAAGAATTGGCAGCATTTCATTTGTCCTGGTTTTTCCTTAAGTACTAGAGCATTTTGTAATTACATCCAGTGAACATGGAATTAATTACCTACAACTATTCCGACTGCAGCTTGTTATTGAAATCCTGGTTGCAAACTTAGATTTGCTGATTCTGCTTCTATTCTTAATTACTCCCAATTTTGTAACTTACTAAATTTTTGCTTTACTAAAAACTTTCAAATACATTCAGGACAAATTACCAAATTAATGTGAATAAGTGGGAACAGGTTTATCAGTCTAATGTCTGAGGAAACGCAGTTCGGTTTTAAGAAGATCCAATGTACTAAATATTTATTTGAAAGAAATATTAGACAACACAATACCATGAAGGTATTTACTGCTGCCAAGGCAGAGGTTCGAGAGAGAAAACAGTTTATACCAAATATGTGAACATCTTTGTTTTTAGTAAGAAGAGCCAATGGCATACTGAGTTTAACATTTATTGAACTTTCTATGAATTACCTAAGAGAAATGCCAAAAAAAGTCTGATCATGTGCAGTTATCTATTATTTTTTAATTTTGTTCTCACTGTACAGTATATTAAAACTATTTTTAAAATAGTGACTTGTATATTTTTTAAAAATATATTCTTTTCAAGTGCCTGAAGAATATTTTTAAAAACTGACCATATACTGGGCTCCAAAAAAATCTTTTTCCAAAAGTGCAAATAGGAACTTTTTGAAGGCCACAATACACCAAACAGCTAGAAACTCACAATTAAAAGATAGCAATAAACAACAAATCAGGGAAACTCTTATAAATTTTAGCATTACCCTGCTAAATAAATCTTGTATCAAAGAATTCAAATATCTAGACATTAGAAACAAAGAGAATACCACATATGTATCTTCTCGGGTACATATAAGACTGAAATCAGAGGAAGATTTTAAGGTCAATACTTTCATTAATAAATGAGGAACTTTGAAATTAAATGGGAACTAAAAACTTACCTTCAGAAGTCAGGGAGAGAAAAAGTAAACCAAAATACAGATTTAGTGAAGTGTAAGGAATTACCAAACTAAACAAAAATTGGAAAACCTGGTAAATAACAGTGGTGATTTAAAAAGGCCAATTACAAAACTTTGGCATATCTGGCCACATAGATTAGTATATAATATCACTTACTTTCTTTTAAGTCAATAATCACTAATTAGGAAATGTAGTATTTTTAAAGTCCCATTAACAAAAGCAGGAAATATTATAAAATTCCTGGAAATAAACTTAAGATATATAAAAGATCTTAACAGAAAAAATTTAGTGCTAATGAAGAACAGAAAAAAAATAGTGCTGATGAAGGATGACTTGAATAAAAAAAGACCTAACATGTTTATTGGCTAAGAAAACTAGGTATTATACAGAACTCAATTGTCCCTCATTCTCTCACTTTAGAGCAATCCCATCAAAAATCCCAAAAATAAGCTTGACAAAATTGATTGTTCAGTATATCCAGAAAAATATGTGCAACAGATGAGCCAATACAATTTTTTTTGAAGAATCTTTCATATACAATCTTATGTTTCAAATATACATCACAGTGGTTCAAAAGTCCCCATGATCAAGTTATATTGTGACTGCAAATTGTGCCCTTCTATCCACCTCCCCTTCATCCCCTCTCAAACCCCTCCCCCTTGGTAGCCACTAGTCACTTCTCAGTGTCTATGATTCTACTGCTATTTTGTCCTTTCAGTTTTGCTTTGTTGTTATATTCCACAAATAAGTGAAATCATATGACATTTGTCTTTCTCCACCTGGCTTATTTCACTGAGTGTAATACCCTCTAGATCCATCCATGTTTGTTGCAAATGGGAGGATTTCTTTTCTTTCCATGGCTGAATAACATCCCATTTGTACATGTACCACATATTCTTTATCCATTCATCTACTGATGGACACTTAGGTTGCTTCCATATCTTGGCTATTGCATATAGTGTGGTGATAAACATAGGGGGTTGCATATATCTTTTTGAATCAGGGATTTTGGGTTTTTTGGGTAAATTTGTAGGAGTGAAATTACTGGGTCAAATGATATTTCTATTTGTAGTTTTTCGAGGAACCTCCATACTGCTTTCTACAGTGGTTGCACCAATTTGCAGTCCCACCAACAGTGTAGGAAGGCTCCTATTTCTCTGTATCCTCATCAGCATTTGTTTGTTAATTGTCTTGTAGATAGTGGCCATTCTAGCTGGTATGATGTAATATCTCATTGTGGTTTTAATTTGCATTTCCTTGATGATTAGTGCAATGAAGCATCTTTTCGTGTGCCTGTTGGCCATCTGTATTTCTTCTTTGAAGAAGTGTGTTTGGTCCCCCACCCATTTTTTAATTGGGTTATTTGTTTTTGGTTGTTGAGGCGTATGAATTCTTTATATATTTTTTATGTTAACCCCTCTTCCAAGTGTTTTTCGGTTTCATGATTTACATTCAGGTCTTTGATCCATTTTGAGTACTTTTGTATATAGAGTTAGACAATAATCCAGTTTCATTCTTACATGTAGCTGTCCAGTTTTGCCAGCACCAGTTGTTGAAGAGGCTGTCTTTTTCCCATTGTATATTAATGACTCTTTTAACATATATTAATTGACAATACATAGGAGGGTTTATATCTGGACTTTCTGTTCTGATCCACTGATCTTATGGGTCTGTTCTTGTGCTAGTACCAAACTGTTTTGATTACTGTAACTTTGTAGTAGAGTTTGAAGTCAGGGACCATAATCCCTCCAGCTTTGTTCTTCTTTCTCAGGATTGCTTAGGTATTTGGGGTTTTTCATGGTTCCATATGAATTTTAGAACTATTTGTACTAGTTCATTGAAGAATGCTATTGGTATTTTGATAGGGATTGCATTGAATCTGTAAATTGCTTTGGGCAGGATGGGCCATTTTGACCATATTAATTCTTCTATCCATGAGCACAGATGTGTTTCCATTTATTGGTATCTTCTTTAATTTCTCTCATGAGTGTCTTATAGTTTTCAGAGTATAAGTCTCTAACCTCCTTGGTTAGGTTTATTCCTAGGTATTTTCTTCTTTTTGATGCTATTGTAAATGGAGTTGTTTTCCTGATTTTTCTTTCTGCTAGTTTGTTGTAAATATATTGGAATGCAACCTATTTCTGTGTATTAGTTTTGTATCATTCAACTTTGCTTAATTCAGTTATTAGTTCTAGTAGTTTTTGGTGGATTCTTTAAGGTTTTTGATGTATAATATTCTGTCATCTGCAAATAGTGACAATTTAACTTCTTCCTTACTAATTTGGATGCCTTTTACCTCTTTCTGATGTCTGATTGCCATGGCTAGGACCTCCAGTACTATATTGAATAAAAATGGTGAGAGTGGGCATCCTTGTCTTGTTCCCAGTCGTAAAGGAAAAGCTTTCAACTTTTTGCTATTAAGTATGATGTTGGCTATGGGTTTGTCATATATGGCCCTTCTTATGTTAAGGTATGTACCCTCTGTAGCCATTTTCTAAAGAGTTTTTATCATGAATGGATGTTGAATTTTGTCAAATGCTTTTTCAGCATCTATGGAGATGATCATGTGGTTTTTTTCTTTTTGTTAATGTGGTATATGATATCGATTGACTTACAAATATTTTACCATTCTTGCATCCCTGGAATAAATCCCACTTGGTCCTGATGGTTGACCTTTTTGATGTATTTTTTAATTCAGTTTGCCAATATTTTTTTGAGTATTTTTGCATCTATGTTCATCAGGGATATTGGTTTGTAATTTTCTTTTTTTGTGGTGTCTGTCTGGTTTAGTAGTAGAGTGATGCTGGCATCATAGAATGACGTATTCTCTCCTTTTTTACTTTTCAGATTATTTAAGGAGGATGGGTAGTAGGTCTTCTTTAAATGTTTGGTAGCATTAAACTGTAAAGCGCCCTGGACCTGGAGTTCTGTTTTTTTGCGAGTTTTTGGATTATCAATTTGATTTCATTGCTGGTAATTGGTCTGTTCAGATTTTCTGTTTCCTCTTGGGTCAATCTTGGAAGGTTATTTTTTTATAGGAAGTTGTCCATTTCTTCTAGGTTGTCCAATTTATTGACATTCAACTTTTCATAGTATTCTCTAATAATTCTTTGTATTTCTGTGGTATTCATTGTGATTATTCCTTCTTTGTTTCTGATTCTGTTTGTGAATGTACTCTTTTCTTGATAAGTCTGTCTTGGGGTTTATCTATTTTGCTTATTTTCTCAAAAAAAAAGTTCTTGACTTCATTGATTTTTTTCTATTGATTTATTCTTCCCTATTTTATTTTTTCTTCTCTGATCTTTATTTTGTCCTTCCTTCTATTGACTATGGGCTTCATTTGTTCTTTTTCTACTTTCTTTAATTGTGATTTTCTCCTATTTATTTGGGATTGTTCTTGTTTCTTGAAGTAAGCATGTATTGCTATGTACTTTCCTCTTAAATCTGCCTTTTCCACCTCCCACAGATTTGGGGCTGTTGTGCTTTAATTTTCATTTGTCTCTATGTATTGCTTGATTTTGTTTTAATTTGTTCATTGATCCATTATTTAGAAGCATGTTGTTTAGCCTCCATGTGTTTGTAGGTCTTTTTCTTTTTCTAATTTATTTAGTTTCATACCATTGTGTTCTGAGATGCTGCTTAATACAGTTTCAGTCTTTCCGAATTTGAGTTTCTTTTTGTGGCCTAGTATGTGATCTATTCTGGATAATGATCCATGTACACTTGAGAAAATCTGTATACTGCTGCTTTTGGGTGGAGTGTTCTATAGATTTCTATTAAGCCCATTTGACCTAATGTATTGTTCAGTGCCTCTGATCCTTATTTATTTTCTGCCTGGTTGATCAGTCTTTTTGGTATGAATGGTTATGTTCAAGTCTCCTAAAATGAATGCATTGCATTCTGTTTCCCCCTTTAATTCTTTTAGTATTTGTTTCTGATGTTTAAGTGATCCTATATTGGTTGCATAGATATTTAGAATGGTTATATCCTCTTGTTGGACTGATCTTTTTATCATTATGAAATGTCTTTGCCTCTTGTTACTTTGTTTTGAAATCTGTTTTAAGTACTGCTAATCCTGCTTTTTAACCCTATTATTTGCATGCAATATCTTTTTCCATCCCTTCACTTTCAGTCTGTGTATGTGTTTGGGTTTGAAATGAGTCTTCTGCAGGCAGCACAGAGATGGGTCTTGTTTCCTTATCCATTCTGCCACTCTATGTCTTTTGATTGGTGCAGTCAGTCCATTTACATTTAAGGTGATTACAGGTATGTACTTATGGCCATTTTATTAAGTATTCCTTGGCTGTTTTTTTTTTTTTAATTTTATTTTGGTATCATTAATCTACAATTACATGAAGGACATAATGTTTACTAGGCTCCCCCTTCACCAAGTCCCCCCCACATCTCCGTTCAGTCACTGTCTATCATCAACATAGTAAGATGCTGTAAAATCACTACTTGTCTTCTCTGTGTTGCACAGCCCTCCCCGTGCCCCCCCACACTATACATGTTAATCGTAATGCCCCCTTTCTTTTTTCCCGCCCTTATCCCTCCCTTCCCACCATCCTCCCCAGTCCCTTCCCCTTTGGTAACTGTTAGTCCATTCTTGGGTTCTGTGTTTCTGCCGCTGTTTTGTTCCTTCAGTTTTCTTTTGTTCTTATACTCCACATATGAGTGAAATCATTTGGTATTTGTCTTTCTCCACCTGGCTTATTTCACTGAGCATAATACCCTCTAGCTCCATCCATGTTGTTGCGAATGGTAGGATCTGTTTTTTTCTTATGGCTGAGTACTATTCCATTGTGTATATGTGCATCTTGATCCATTCATCTACTGATGGACATTTAGGTTGCTTCCATATCTTGGCTATTGTAAATAGTGCAGCGATAAACATAGGGGTACATCTGTCTTTCTCAAACCGGAGTGCTGCATTCTTGGGGTAAATTCCTAGAAGTGGAATTCCTGGGTCGAATGGTATTTCTATTTTGAGCATTTTTGAGGAACCTCCATACTGCTTTCCACAATAGTTGAACTAATTTACATTCCCATCAGCAGTGTAGGATGGTTCCCCTTTCTCCACAACCTCGCCAACATTTGTTGTTGTCTATCTTTTGGATGGTAGCCATCCTTACTGGTGTGAGATGGTATCTCATTGTGCTTTTAATTTGCATTTCTCTGATGACAAGCGATGTGGAGCATCTTTTCATGTGTCTGTTGGCCATCTGAATTTCTTCTTTAGAGTACTGTCTATTCAGCTCCTCTGCCCATTTTTTAATTGGATTATTTGCTTTTTGTTTGTTGAGGTGTGTGAGCTCTTTATATATTTTGGATGTCAACCCTTTATCGGATCTGTCATTTATGAATATATTCTCCCATACTGTAGGATACCTTTTTGTTCTATTGATGGTGTCCTTTGCTGTACAGAAGCTTTTCAGCTTGATATAGTCCCCTTTGTTCATTTTTGCTTTTGTTTCTCTTGCCCGGGGAGATATTTTCAAGAAGTCACTCATGTTTATGTCTAAGAGATTTTTGCCTATGTTTTTTTCTAAGAGTTTTATGGTTTCATGACTTACATTCAAGTCTTTGATCCATTTCGAATTTACTTTTGTGTATGGGGTTAGACAGTGATCCAGTTTCATTCTCTTACATGTAGCTGTCCAGTTTTGCCAGCACCATCTGTTGAAGAGACTGTCATTTCCCCACTGTATGTCCATGTCCCCTTTATCGAATATTAATTGACCATATATGTTTGGGTTAATGTTTGGAGTCTCTATTCTGTTCCATTGGTCTGTGGCTCTGTTCTTATGCCAGTACCAAATTGTCTTGAATACTGTGGCTTTGTAGTAGAGCTTGAAGTTGAGGAGGAGATCCCCCCAACTTTATTCTTCCCTCTCAGGATTGCTTTAGCTATTCGGGGTCTTTGGTGTTTCCATATGAATTTTTGAACTATTTGTTCCAGTTCATTGAAGAATGCTATTGGTAATTTGATAGGGATTGCATAGAATCTGTGTATTGCTTTGGGCAGGATGGCCATTTTGACAATATTAATTCTTCCTAGCCAGGAGCATGGGATGTTTCCATTTGTTAGTGACCTCTTTAATTTCTCTTAAGAGTGTCTTATAGTTTTCAGGGTATAGGTCTTTCACTTCCTTGGTTAGGTTTATACCTAGGTATTTTATTCTTTTTGATGCTATTGTGAATGGAATTGTCTTCCTGATTTCTCTTTGTATGAATTTATTGTTAGTGTATAGGAAAGCCACAGATTTCTGTGTGTTAATTTTGTATCCTGCAACTTTGCTGACTTCAGATATTAGCTCTAGTAGTTTTGGGGTGGAGTCTTTAGGGTTTTTTATGTACAGTATCATGTCATCTGCAAATAGTGACAGTTAAACTTCTTCTTTACCAATCTGGATTCCTTGTATTTCTTTGTTTTGTCTGATTGCCGTGGCTAGGACCTCCAGTACTATGTTAAATAACAGTGGAGAGAGTGGGCATCCCTGTCTAGTTCCCGATCTCAGAGGAAATGCTTTCAGCTTCTTGCTGTTCAATATAATGTTGGCTGTGGGTTTATCATAGATGGCCTTTATTATGTTGAGGTACTTGCCCTCTATTCCCATTTTGCTGAGAGTTTTTATCATGAATGGATGTTGAACTTTGTCAAATGCTTTTTCAGCACCTATGGAGATGATCATGTGGTTTTTGTCCTTCTTTTTGTTGATGTGGTGGATGATGCTGATGGACTTTCGAATGTTGTACCATCCTTGCATCCCTGGGATGAATCCCACTTGGTCATGGTGTATGATCCTTTTGACGTATTTTTTAATTCGGTTTGCTAATATTTTGTTGAGTATTTTTGCATCTACGTTCATCAGGGATATTGGTCTGTAGTTTTCTTTTTTGGTGGTGTCTTTGCCTGGTTTTGGTATTAGGGTGATGTTAGCTTCATAGAATGAGTTTGGGAGTATCCCCTCCTCTTCTATTTCTTGGAAAACTTTAAGGAGAATGGGTATTATGTCTTCCCTGTATGTCTGATAAAATTCCGAGGTAAATCCATCTGGCCCGGGGGTTTTGTTCTTTGGTAGTTTTTTGATTACCGCTTCAATTTCATTGCTGGTAATTGGTCTGTTTAGATTTTCTGTTTCTTTCTGGGTCAGTCTTGGAAGGTTGCATTTTTCTAGGAAGTTTTCCATTTCTCCTAGGTTTCCCAGCTTGTTAGCATATAGGTTTTCATAGTATTCTCTAATAATTCTTTGTATTTCTGTGGGGTCCGTCGTGATTTTTCCTTTCTCGTTTCTGTTTTTGTTGATGTGTGTTGACTCTGTTATCCTCTTAATAAGTCTGCCTAAAGGCTTATGTATTTTGTTCATTTTCTCGAAGAACCAGCTCTTGGTTTCATTGATTTTTGCTATTGTTTTATTCTTCTCAATTTTATTTATTTCTTCTCTGATCTTTATTATGTCCCTCCTTCTGCTAACCTTAGGCCTCATTTGTTCTTCTTTTTCCAATTTCGATAATTGTGACATTAGACCATTCATTTGGGATTGTTTTTCCTTCTTTAAATATGCTTGGATTGCTATATACTTTCCTCTTAAGACTGCTTTCGCTGTGTCCCACAGTAGTTGGGGCTTTGTGTTGTTGTTGTCATTTATTTCCATATATTGCTGGATCTCCATTTTAATTTGGTCATTGATCCATTGATTATTTAGGAGCATGTTGTTAAGCCTCCATGTGTTTGTGAGCCTTTTTGCTTTCTTTGTACAATTTATTTCTAGTTTTACGCCTTTGTGGTCTGAAAAGTTGGTTGGTAGGATTTCAACCTTTTGGAATTTACTGAGGCTCTTTTTGTGGCCTAGTATGTAGTCTATTCTGGAGAATGTTCCATGTGCACTTGAGAAGAATGTGTATCCTGTTGCTTTTGGATGTAGAGTTCTATAGATGTCTATTATGTCCATCTGTTCTGGTGTGTTGTTCAGTGCCTCTGTGACTTACTTATTTTCTGTCTGGTGGATCTGTCCTTTGGAGTGAGTGGTGTGTTGAAGTCTCCCAAAATGAATGCATTGCATTCTATTCCCTCCATTAATTCTGTTAGTATTTGTTTCACTTATGTTGGTGCTCCTGTATTGGGTGCATATATATTTATAATGGTTATATCCTCTTGTTGGACTGAGCCCTTTATCATTATGTAATGTCCTTCTTATCTTTTGTTACCTTCTTTATTTTGAAGTCTATTTTGTCTGATACTAGTATTGCAACACCTGCTTTTTCTATTGTTTGCATGATATCTTTTTCCATCCCTTGACTTTAAGTCTGTGCATGTCTTTGGGTTTGAGTTGAGTCTCTTGTAAGCAGCATATGGATGGGTCTTGCTTTTTTATCCATTCTATTACTCTGTGTCTTTTGATTGGTGTATTCAGTCCATTTACATTTAGGGTGATTACTGAAAGGTATGTACTTATTGCCATTGCAGGCTTTAAGTTTGTGGTTACCAGAGGTTCAAGGTTAGCTTCCTTACTATCTTACTGTCTAACTTAACTCGCTTATTGAGCTATTATAAACACAGTCTGATGATTCTTTATTTCTCTCCCTTCTAATTCCTCCTCCTCCCTTCTTCATATGTTGGGTGTTTTGTTCTGTGCTCTTTTTAGGAGTGCTCCCATCTAGAGCAGTCCCTGTAAGATGCCCTGTAGAGGTGGTTTGTGGGAGGCAAATTCCCTCAACTTTTGCTTGTCTGGGAATTGTTTAATCCCTCCTTCATATTTAAATGATAGTCGTGCTGGATATAGTATTCTTGGTTCGAGGCCCTTCTGTTTCATTGCATTAAATATATCATGTCATTCTCTTCTGGCCTGTAGGGTTTCTGTTGAGAAGTCTGATGATAGCCTGATGGGTTTTCCTTTGTAGGTGACCTTTTTTTTCTCTCTGGCTGCCTTTAATACTCTGTCCTTGTCTTTGATCTTTGCCATTTTAATTATTATGTGTCTTGGTGTCGCCCTCCTTGGATCCCTTGTCATGGGAGTTCTGTGTACCTCTGTGGTCTGAGAGGCCATTTCCTCCCCTAGTTTGGGGAAGTTTTCAGCAATTATTTCTTCAAAGACACTTTCTATCCCTTTTTCTCTCTCTTCTTCTTCTGGTACCCCTATAATGTGGATATCGTTCCGTTTCGATTGGTCACACAGTTCTCTTAATATTCTTTCATTCCTGGAGATCCTTTTATGTCTCTCTGCATCAGCTTCTCTGTGTTCCTGTTCTCTGTTTTCTAGACCATTAATGGTCTCTTGCATCTAGTCCATTCTGCTTTGAAGTCCTTCCAGAGATTGTTTTATTTCTGTATTCTCCCTCCTTAGTTCTTGCATATTTCTCTGCAAGTCCATCAGCATAGTTATGACTTTTGTTTTGAATTCTTTTTCAGGAAGATTGGTTAAATCTATCTCCCCAGGTTCCTTCTCAGGGGAAGATGTCGAAGTTGTCAAAGATGTCTGGGTTAGTCTTGTCTGGATCAAATTTTTTTGCCTTTTCATGTTGATAGGTGCAGTGGTATGCTATTGACTCATCTGTCCGCTGGGAGAGCCAAGATTCTTTCCACTTGCTCCTGGTCTTTCTTTACTGGGACAACTGCGACCCCTAGTGGCTTGTGTTGGGCAATTGCGTGTAGACTGGGTCTCTGGATCTTGCCCGGCTGGTATGGAGGAAGCTCCCTTGCTGTGGGCGTGGCCAGCCTCAGGCCGCTGCTCTATGGCGGGGCCCCGGAAGGTTAATGGACAGCGGGCTGTTTGGCTGTTTACCTCCATGTCTCAGAGCTGTTGCCTAGGGGGTTAGTGCACCCGGAGTTCCCTGGAATTTCCAGCTGCTTGACTGTGACCCGGGATGCTTCCGTCCGGCTGTGCGGTCCCTGTCCCTTTAAGACTTTCAAAAAGCACTCACTTTTCTTTGTCCCAGGGGTGCCGGCTGCAGAACCCGCTCACGGGTCTTACTGTCCTGCTTCCCTAGTTTCCAGCACCCCACGCATGCACTGTGTCTGCACTCTGGTGTGGATGGCTAGGGCTGGGTGTTTAGTAGTCCTGAGCTCCCTCTCCCTCCCTGCTCCAACTCCTCTCCTCCCGCTGGGAGCTGGGGTGAGGGGCCTCGGGTCCCGCCGGGCTGCGGCTTGTATCTTACCCTTTTAACCAGGCGCTGGGTTCTCGCAGGTGTGGATGTAGTCTGGCTGTTATCCTGTGTCTTCTGGTCTCTCTTTTAGGGCTAGTTGTATTGTTGTATTTTCAAAAATATCTGTGTTTTTGGGAGAAGATTCCCACTGTCCTACTCACGCCGCCATCTTGGTTCCGCCCCCTCTCTGGCTGTTTTTTATAGCTCCTCTCTGTTCCTTTCTTCTACTCTTCTCTTGTTATTGGTTTCCTTTAGTGTTGTAATAGAATTTATTTATTTGTGTGTGGGTTTATTATTGTAGGCTTTAATTTTGTCATTACCAAAGGTTCAAAGGCAGCTTCCTTACTATATAACAGTCTATCTTAAATTGCTGATTACTCTTATTTCAAACACAATCTAAAGGTACATTTTTTCTCCTTCTTCTCCACATTTTTCATATTAGATAGATGTCATAATCTGCACTTTTTTGTGTATCCCTTCATTGATTTTGTATATAGCTGATTTTGCTTTTTTTGGTTTAATTTCATACTTGCTTGATAATTGGTTGGTTTACTACCTTTACTGTGGGTTTATTGTCATTGGTGAAAGCTATTTAATTTTAAGGTCATTTCCATCTACAGCAGTCCGTTTAAGGCTGGTGGTGGCAAATTCCTTCAACTTTTGTTTATCTGGAAATTGTTTAATACCTGCTTCAAATTTAAATGATAATCTTACTGGGTAGAGGGTTCTTGGTTGAATGTGCTTCTGTTTCAGTACATTAAATATATCATGCCATTCCCTTCTGGCCTGTAGTCTCTGTTGAGAAGTCTGCTGATAGAACTAATACAATTTTAAAAATACATAATAATATATTTTAACCACTATCAAGTTTTACTCCAAAACTATGCATATTACTTTCCTATGGCTATTTAACAAATTACCACAAACTTACTGGTCTCAAAGAATATCCACTCAATTTACAGTTCTCTAAGTTAGAAGTCCAGCAGGTGTGGGTGGGTTATCTGCTCAGGATTTTCTAAGACTGAGATCAGGGTATTAGTTGCCTGAATTCTCATCTTAAGAATTTGGAGGAAAATCTTCCAGTATCATGGGCATAATTCAATTCCTTATGGATGTAGGACTGAGGTCCTTGTTTTCCTGCTGGCTTTTGGCCAGGGGTAGCTCTCAGCTGCTCAGACCTTTGCCACATTGTCCCTTCATCTTCACTAAGGGAGACTCTCCCTTCCAACAAATCCTTCTCAAGCTGCAAATTTCAATTCTGCCACCAGCTGGAGAAAACTGATTGTAAGGGGCTCATGTGATTTCAGGTTAAGGCCACCCAGATCATCTCTTTCTTAAAGCCAACTGTGCTGTATTATATATTATAATATAATAAGTATAATGTAAGATAACATAATAATAACCAGTGGAATAAAATTCATCATCTCCAGTTATGATTAGGAGGGTGGAAAATCGCAAGGGCCATCTAAGAATTCTGCCTACCACATTCTAAACAGTGTGGTTCTGTACCAGAATCCATAAGTACATCAAAAGAGAAACAGGACCACTTATTTAAAGTCTGTGGAATGTAGTGTAAACT
This sequence comes from Manis pentadactyla, assembly GCF_030020395.1. Taxonomy (NCBI): domain Eukaryota; kingdom Metazoa; phylum Chordata; class Mammalia; order Pholidota; family Manidae; genus Manis; species Manis pentadactyla. Next base: position 93,798,309 of record NC_080025.1, read on the forward strand.
AATATAGGTCTTCATATCTACAGAGAAAGTGTGGATTAATTAGAAAATAGTTTGGGAACATATGAACATCAATTGGAGAAAAAAATTAATTCCTGTATCAAACCATATTCTAATTCCAGATGGGCTAAAATTTTAAACATAAAAAAGTAAAAGTAGAAATACTGGAAGAAAGTATGAGTATTTTACAATGTTAGGATGGAAGTGCCTTTATGAAAACACTGAGATAAACTCAAAATAGGTAATAATGTAAAATAAACATTTGTGAAATGCAAATGACAAAAATATAACAGATTTAAAAAATAGAACATGAATAGAAAAATTCATAATCCTTAGTATTCAGAGAGCTGTTAAAAAGAATAAACAGAAAAACATCCTATGAGAACAATAAAAGGACATGAAGAGCAATTCACAAGAAAACAAATGCACAGACAGTAAACTTACAAGTGTTCCAAGCTCACTAATAATCAAATAAATGTAAATTACTGTTTACATCATCTGTTTCCAATGACTAATGAGATGTCTTACAAAGTTGGTGAATAATAGGAATTGGAGAGGATAAAGGGGTCTAGTCTAGGCCAAAGGATTTTAATAAAGCAAATTGTGAGAAAAGATAGCACCTTGGTTAACATAGCATGTGACAAATATTTTGAAGAATTACACAGAGGGCATCATCAGAACTTTGTATCAGATAAAAAAAAAATAGTCACTGTATTCTAGGCAAAGCAAGTAACTATATATGCCTTTTCAAAGCTACTCACATTGTGAAAAAGCATGAGTAAATCTAGTTTCAAGTTTAGCATGTTTTCCTAAAAAAGTGCAAATTAATTTGTAATACAACCTGATGACAAAAGTACCAAGTTAAGCAAAATACAAATAACATGGGAATTTGCCTCTTTTGTGAAGCCACAATGTATTTTTCATTAATAACATAAAGTTGCCAGCTTCCTTGGCATTTATGAGGGGGGATTTAGAAATATTTCACGTAAACTGATTTCCTATATATAAAAGTCAGACATAATCACAATTATGTATTCAAACTTAAAATGTTTAAGGAAGCATTTATGAAACATTTCCTGGGACTACCACTAACTTAATCCCTAAGAATATAATCTAGCTTGCTTTATACCTTTTTTGACTCATCCTTCCTTTAAATCAGTGCTGTCCAAAAGAAAAATGTGAACCTTATTGAAGTTTTTAATCTTTTAGTAAAAAACAAATTGAAAAAACCCTACATTTTAACATTTTATTTAACCCATAATTCCAAAAAATAATTATGCCAATATACAAAATTGAATTATTTTACATTCTTGGCACATTTTCAAAATCTGTTGTGTATTTTATACTGACAGCACATCTCAATTTTGACTAGCCACATTTCAAGGGCTCAAAACCCAACATCAAACGAAGCTATATGGCAAGACATTGGCCTGCATCTTTCCACCATCTGGCAACCTACTTGTAGATAAACATTGTGAATGTCTGTCACTCTACAAAGTCTAGATTGTAGTTTTATAGATTTGGATCAAAATACATTACTAGCAGATCTGTAATTTTAAAAAATTGAGCAATGTGAGACCAGTAGTATGTCTGATACTGGATAAATCACTGTCATGTGGAGTTCAGTCATTCACATGTTTTACAGACAGTAACACAACTAACAGTGAGTGGACAATTTTCTTCTTCTTTGTAGGATATATCACAATGACTAATTTTCTGTATGTTCTTACTTACATTGTATTTGTATGCATCTGTTTCTCCTATGAGACTCCATGAGGGAAGTAAGTACATCTACTTTGTTTGCTACTATGTCCCTGGACCTTAGTAGAATGTATTATATTACATGTAGCAGATGGTCAAATACATGTTAAATGAATAAATATGACCATGCCTTGACTAGCAGCCTAAACCAGCTTGTCATTTCTGTTATCAGTGCTTTCCATTAGTTAAGACATAGTGCACATTTTCTCAGTGACAGCAGTGAACAGCTGTTTTCAGAGTAATTTCTAGTGACCTAATCCAATTATTAAAAAGCAATTGAAGAATTCCCCACTAGTCAAACTCGTATTTACCCTGTCTTCATCAAACGACTCCTCCAACACAACAAAAGCATAACGGTTGAGGCACAAATGAACAGATATGGACATGCGAATGCCCTCTCCACCAACTCACCCAGGAGAACAGTGAGGATGGTTTCCTGCCACCCGGTCAGTAGCGACACAGTTGTGATGATCTTTGGCAACTTCAGAAGCTCCTTTTTCTAAGGTAAACCACAGCAATACTGTAGTACCCATGATAAAGGAATATCTAAAGCAGGCAAATGCCTTGAATTTTAAAAAAAGCAGTTTCAAATGGCATGTAATATTATGACTAAAGGTGAAAGCTATTTATTAAAAAAAAAAACCCTAGCTCAAACTCCTTTTTTAATGATAAAAGTAACACTATAAGTCCTTTTGTTAGTCTTGACACTGTAGAAATAATTTTATTTACAATGTAAAAGTTGGAAGACTATTAGAGTTGAGAGTGAAATCAGCTCCTACTTTATTCTGTATACAATAAAATTGCACTTTAATAATATTGGTATTTCCCAGATTACCAGTTTTATAATTTTAGCACCAAAGACTCAACTCCCTATCAATGTTTCCTGTTTTGCAAACTACTAAAAAGTATAAGCTTTTCATAGCATTCAAACATTTATTCATCTGTTGTATGTAAATCAATCTTTTAAAAATGGAACCATATTTAAAATGCACTGAAGAAAATTACTTTTCCCTTTTCTTTTTATGGGAGTGTTCCACCAGGGGGGTAAGTTCAGCCTCCTCACTGTGCCTTCTTTTCTTTTTATGGTCACTCTGGTAGCCACTGGAGTCACTGCCATGGAAAACAGGATCCTGCTCGTCCTGCTTCTTCTTCTTCTTCCTCTTCTTCCTCGGCTCCTCCTCCCCCCAGAGGCCGTTCACATGATCATTACTCTGCAGATCTGATTCTTCCTTCACGGTGACATCTGAAACACCGGCTAGACCTGTGCTACCACCTTCCGCTTCACATGGCTCTGGGGCTTTCTTCTTCTTTTTCTTCTTTGGAGGTTTTCCAACAGCTTCTTCGGTACCAGTTTCCGTTACTTCTTCAGCAGCTACAGAACACTTGGTTTGTACACTGTAAATTAACAGTTTAAAAAATTTACAGAGCAATAAGCAAAAATGAAAGAACAAAGTGAGATCAAGTATATCCCAACATGCTAGATGTTTCTAAATGACAGTAGTACCAGAAACTTAATGATGGCACAAATTTCAAATATTCTATCCTATTATCCTCTGCCCATGAAATGTCTTGGAAATGTTAAAATTTTTGTTTCTAAAGTGCTTCTCTCAGTACACACAAAAATGACACAAAAATTTCGTGAAAACATGTCTTCTAGATTTTTATTTGGTTAAGAAAAATTTGGTCACTGAACATTAAATATCACAATATCCAAGCCTCTTAGCCAAACCACTGCCTTTTGACAGAAAATATACTTCTGGTATCTATCAAAGTAATGGAGTCTCCAGTCTACTGTCTCAATCCTTGTTTCAAATAATAGTTCATTGTTCTTAGCCTATGCTGAAGTAGCATTACTTCAAAGGTATGAATTATTTCCTATCACTAAAATAAAAACAAGGACCAACGAAGCATTTTCTCTAGAACTGTACAGTCCTATATATACAGAAGCACTAGCCATATGTAATTATTTAAATTAAGTAATTTTGGTGAGATGACTTTAAAAATTCCATTCCTCGGTCACACTCATCACATTAGGCTATTGTATTGCCCAAACACAGCACATTTCTATCATCACAGGAAGTTCTACTGGGCAGCTGCTCTAGAACTTTAACCCATACTCTTGTTATTTATCAAGGCACAATCTGGAAAACAGTTAACACTAGCAGTATTCCATGAGGTATTTTTCTTCCCATTAAACTTGCCTCTCATGGAATCGAGCTCCAGATTAGAGGAATTCTTCTAATAATTTAATACAGAAACATACAGAAATTACCTACTTGACATAATGACAATAACCAAATTATTTTCTCTTCAACTGTGTAAAAATAAAAGCAGGCTAATAGACATGATTTAGCTTTTGGTAGTTTCAAGCTCAGGGATCAACTTTTTAAAAAATTAACAAAAACACAGAATATACTTAGCAAAATTGAGTTATTAAATATAGACGTTAGCTAGATGCAGAGCTTTGGAATATTCAATGCACTTATGTCATAGCACTTAAGATTCCAATTTATACTGATATTATGATTTGAAAGCATGAATATTCTTATAAACAAAATTAATTTTTTTAAAATGGGGCTATGATCTCTAAATTCAGAATTAAACAAGTATCAAAATGATTTAATGTGATTAAGAACTGACCTAGTAACATTTAGTTTTCCCCGAATGCAGAAAACTCCAGCAGCATCTGAGTCTAAACGAAATACTTCAAATTCTAGTTCATCACCCATGTTTATCTCCAGGGTCTGCCACTGCTCAGCTGGCATCTGCTCAGGTTTAGGGATGGAGGCATTGAAACACCCATGTACTAAACAGCCAATGTGGCTGGAAGACACTTTATTAACTGTACCCTGGGGAGAAGAAGTATAGCATCAGAAGAGATCCAAAGAGTTAAAAGGTGAATCTAACCGTACAAACTTCAAACTGATCTTCAAAGAGAAAACATCAATATAATGGTATAATTTAATATGGAAAAGTTTGTTTCATTTAAAACTTACCACATGTTATACTAAACATCATTTTGGAGCATTGTAGAGATTTTGGAAAGCTCAAACTTTATCAGATAAGTAAGTGCATATCAATTTCCTAACTGGACCTCCTCCTACCCCACAAATACACCCTACCTCCTACTGCAGGTGAGGAGATTATTCAATAACCACATTGACACCAAGCAGAAAATACTTTCTAACATGACCTACATGTTAAAATACCTCAAAGCAGGAAGCATATGCTTTTTATAACTAGTATCCACATTATATTTCTATAAGTGGTCTGAATTTAAAGCTTAAAGAGCATTCTTCAACAATTAAACAGCATTATTAGAGGGCAGCCTACCTTGTATATGTAAATCTTGAGCATGGTTATTTTGACTAAATCACAAAACACTATTAGAGGCTTTAAAACTAATGTGCTATATCATTTCAAGTTTAAAATGAAATCTTCCAAAATAGTTTTCTATTGTTCCCCTAGGAATCAACATATATAAGGCATACGAATGAAACTTTTTTTAAAAGTCACATTTAAAATTTTAGAACTATAGGTAATATTAACATATATGCAATGCTGTTTAATGTCAGCATCTCCCTAGGTATGTGTGACAAAAATTAACTTTCTTGTCTGTCATTATCAGGATCTGGCATCCCCAGTGGTACCTTCTGGATGGTCTAGATAAACCATGGTACATGTATACAATGGAATATTATTCAGCACTAAAGAGCTATGAGCTATTAAGCCATGAAAAGACTTGAAGGAACCTTAAATAATACTGCTAAGTTAAAGAAGCTAGTCTGCGAAGGCTATATACAGTAAGATTCCAGCTATGACATTCTGGAAAAGGCAAAACTATGGTGACAATAAAAAGATCTGTAGTTGTTGGGGAGTTTTAGAGGGAAGGGAGGGAAGGATGAATAGGTAGAGCACAGAGTATTTTTAGAGCAGTGACCAATTATTCTACAGGATACTGTAATGGTGGATACATGCCATTCATTATACCTTTGTCAAAACCCACATAATGTATAAAACAAAGTGAACTCTAATGTAAACTAGATTTTATTTAATAATCATGTATCAATATGGACTCAACCATTGCAACTCAACAATTGCAACAAATGTACCACACTAATTCAAGATGACAATAGGAAAAGCAGTATATTTGTGTGTGTTTTGGGGTGGAGGGGTGAGGAGAGGTTATTCAATTGCTCTTCACTCAATTTTTCTATAAATCTAAAACTATATAAAAAAAAATAAAGCCTATATATATCAAAATATTCAATGGGAAAAGGAAAGCCTTTTCAATATATGAGTCTGGAACAACTGGAAAAGCTATACAGAAAAGAAAATGGATCTCAAGGGCCTACCTCACATTGCTCACAAAAATTCAGAATGGTCATAGACCTAAATGAAAAATCTAAAAACTACAAAAATCCTAGAAGCTTACTGAAGAGTATGTTCACAACCTAGGGGTAGGCAGGGGTCTTACATAGGGTCTAGAAATTAATAACCACAAAAGTATAACATGATAAATTGGACCTCATCAAAATCAAAAGCTTCTGTTTAGCAAATTATACCATTAAAAGCTAATAGATAAGCTACATTGAAAAAATTCACAATACATTTATTTGAAAAAAAGATTTAAAAACTATAAAAAGAACTACTACACCTCAATAGTAACAATGCAAAACCCCACTAAAGTGGGCAAAGTACTCAACAGACCCTTCCCATTGAAACACTTGAAAAGGACCTCATGAAGAAAACGCAAATTAAAACCACAATGAGAAACTACTATATGCCCACCAGTATGATTAGAAGACTGACAACACCAATGTAGACAAGGATGCAAGGCAACTGGAAGAGCTGAATGGGAAATTAGCCCAACTAGTTTTTCATAAAGTTAAACATCCATCTTTTCTGTGACCTAGCAATACTGCTTCTAGTTTTTCACCTAGGAGAAAGGAAAACATATGTTCACAACAGCCTTATCCTTAATAGCTCCAGAATGGAAACAACTCAAATGTCCATCAGTGAAAATGGATAATCAAATTGTGATGTATTATTATAACAAAATACCATGAGTAATAAAAAGGAACAAACCACCAAACTACCAATACATGCCAACAGCAGAGATAAAACTCAAAATCATGTTATGCAAGAGGCCAGATTTTAAAAGTATATAATGAAAAATTCTATTACTAGAGAATTAAGAACAAGCAAAACTAATCTATGATAAATAAAATCAGAATAATGGTTTTATGTAAGATAGAGGGGACTGACCAGGAAAGGGCATGAGGGTCATTTCTAAGGAAACAGAATGGTATATGCACTTGTCAAAATTTACTTAACTGCATGCTATGGTCTGTGCATGATTTTATTATATATAAATTGTTATTGTACATAAATTATATCTCATATTATTAAAAACAAACACACAATAGGGAAAACTGGTCAAGTGTATTTGAGGACCAGATCATGTTGTAGAGGACAGAGCAAAAAGGATAGTTTTACTTTTTATTTCATACTTTTTATACAACTTATTTCCATGCATATATTTACATTTATGATAATTTACACAAAGCACATTGACAGCTAAGTTTGGGGATTTTAAAATACAAATCTATTGCCAACTTAACAGTATGGAAGCTGGTTGAAGGATCACAGTTTGGCAGGCCACGGATACTATTTCTACCAATGTAACTAATATTGAAAAAATTTTTAAATTAGGAATGCCTTGTATATTTTGTCATAGCGAAATTTGACCTATATTTTTATTAACAGTATCAATGGTCACTTAACAGTTCTTATCTATTAGGTTAAGTAATTCCTATAAAAAATTTTCTTTTTTAAAGAACAAAATATATACATGTACATAAAACTACATATACACATATAAGCATACACACACACATACAGAACTGCTGCTGGAAGAGGGGCAAGTGAGGAAGATAAAAGGATAGGCTTTACTAGATTTCAGATCAATTTCTGCATTCCCAGCTTCTCTTGAAAAACCGAAAGACCCTTCTCACAGGTCCTTCATTTCTGTCATAGTTTGGATACCCTGCCCCATCCTTCATTCATTTTCATTATCTGCCTGGTCCTGCAACCATTTGAATTTGCAACTACTGTTTTATAATACTGCTATACTGTTTGAATCTTTTATAAAGAAACTGTGTTGTGTATAATTGAGAAATTATAAAATAATAAAAATTGACTATTTACCCCTTAAGACCATCCTGGTGCTAAACAGAGAAAAGAATAAATTGGATGGGACACAATTTAAAAATTCACCTAGACTGAACTGATGGAAAATAATTTTCATTTTCATTTTAAAGTAATTTTTAGTTACCTACAATACCAACCTATTTGAATCCTAAGGTGTACTGGCTCTTAAAATTTTTCCAAAGTACATAATTATATAACTTTAAAAGGAAAGCTAGATAAAAAGATATACATACCATAAGCTTTTGTCCTGGTTCAGGGCAGAAAATAACAAAATCCGCTTCAATGTTAAGATGAATGTGTCCTTGATCATCATAAATATCTCCCAGTTCGCCTACTACTTTGATATTATCATATGCAATGGGGACACCTAAAAGGCTATAAAGAAAGAAGAAAAATTATCTTTTTCTCTTTTAAATGAGGCCATTGTAGTACTGATTAGCTATTCTGAATCTAAAAAGTAATACATCTCCTAAATATCACCACCCATGCTAAAAACATGATAGCATATGATTTGTCTGTAACTTTACTAGTCCACTTTCAAAGGGTTCCAATATATTGGCCAAGTTAAAAAATGACTATTCACAATTGGCACCCAGAAACAAAATTATGCATGAGCAACAAGTTGACCCTTCTTCCCTATTTGCTATTCATTTGAATTCCAGTTATGCTAGAATGAGAGAAAAAAATAGGACTTGGCATGAAAAATGTTTGCGTACTTCTGTGAGTATGGCTCAATCAAGGCAATTTGGGTATTATTCACCGTTACTGAATTTTGGTACTGGATGGCATATAGCAAGAGAAGTATTAGGGTTAAAGCTTACATCCTGAAGATTGAAGCCAATGACTTAATGAGAGAAATCCCCAAAATGCAACTGTTGCTAGGAAATGGAAATGTTAAGAAATACAACTATATCATTTATTAAGAACTGACTGGACACTTTACATATTTGACAGTCAAGATAAGGGGGCAACTACTACTTCAAAATGTCATACCTATGTTCTTAAGGAATTATACTACTAAGGAGGCAGTACTGGTGGCTTCATTACCATATCACTACTCGTTCAGGAAAACTTTCCTGACTCCCCAAGGCAAGGCTGAATCACTCCCCCTCTACTCCTGCAGAACGATTCCATATTACAACGTGCTTACTTTTGGCAATCTCATTTTATTGAATTTGTCTGTATGTATGTTTGGATTTCACACAGGAGTCTGAGGCCGTTGAGAGTACAGAGCATTTTTTTGAACTCAAATTTCTATGATTCATGTAGAATAAAGGAAGAATTTATCCCTTATCGCTGTTGTTTAAGTAAAAAAGCCAGGAGCCACTGGAAAAAACTTCAATAACTGTAACTACCAAATTCAGAAAACTATAAACTCAGAGACTTACTCTGAAAAGCACTCTTTTGAGTTGTTAATTTCTGCCTGCATGGCTTTCCTGGTAAGCAGGAGCTAAACCATCATTTAAGACAGTATCGGGCAGAGATAACACAGAGTTACAGAGCAAGGAGGGGGGCGAAGAAAAGTTTCTGCCATTTGACAGAAAATCAAAGTTAAGAGTGTTTCCCCTCATCAATGATTAGAGAGTGAGTTTCTGGTGGGGGATATATTCTACAGGGCATTTGGGAATTTGTTGTACTAATCATGGTCATCAAAGGCCAGGGAGAGAAGACATTCTGCCGTATACCGAACAGTCCTGCACAAGGTAGAAATGTCCCTAGCTCTACAGAGCTTCTGAATGAAGGGACAGACCTATTTATAAATAGCTGGACATAGAATCTAACTTAAAAGAAAAAAATCAACATAAAGTCATCTTTGCACAGTTTTAATGTAAGTTAAAATTTTTGTAAATAAATTCAAAGTAGATTGTTTTGTATGGAACTTTACTGAGATTGTCATTATTTCAGAAAATCATTTCACCATTGGAGACACTGTGTGTGTTATCTGAGCTGTCAACTGAAAACCCCTGCATGAATCCATATTTGTCATTGACACAATGAATATAATAAAGGAGCAGGAGACATCTAACTACTTCAGGTTTCCCAGGTCATCATGCTTGACAATTACCACAGTTTAATGTACTGTATCAGAGCACTACATATATATATATTTTTTGCAATTGTGTACATAAGTTGTATTATCTTTAAGTTTCACTTCAGCACAGTGAAGAGTTTTCATGATGGTAAAGGTAGTACTGCAAAATATTTCTTACCAGAGAGAGGTACTGGCTTTAGGAGGTGTAAATACTGCTGACTAGAGAGAGAATGCGACCAGGGAGGCTGAGCCAAAAGGATTTGTATAAACCCATCAAACCTTTGGAAGGCAATTCAGAGCATGAAATTTACTAAAAAGTCATCAGAGATACAAAGACAGACATCTCAGTGCTATCTATCTACCCTGCTTACTTTTGTTTTCCTAAAACCATCCTAAGTAGGTTTCAGTGCAGGGTGGAAGTCTCACCTGAGATATGTAAAGAACAATAGATTGCGTTATTTAAGACTTCTTTGGAACTACTAGAAGGGAACATACTTGCCACTTTCAAATAACTCAGTTGTCATATACAAGAGAGAAGATTTTTTTAATGGCCTCTCAAAGATATAACTTAGTCAGAAGTCACATGATTTTAGAAAACTACTTACTTTCTTTAAGCAGACTTTCCAAAACTGAAATGGGATGTCTTTAAAAAAATTCTGTCACTGGGAAAAAAAAGGTGGACAGTGCAAATAGGGGATAGCTGCTGAGATAATTTTTACACTAGAATGAGAGCCATTCTCAATTCCTCCCCTTTCCTCATTTCTTAATCAAAAGAAGCAAGTCCTGATTCTACAGGATGGCCCCCAAATCTAGAAACAAAAATAACAACACATGATAAATGGTTGATATTACAATTTTTGATAGGTCCAATACTGTGTCCCTCCTTAGTAATGCATAATTTAATGTGTAGTGTCTGATTTGCACTGAATAAACAGAAGTCTTTAACATAAGCCACAAGTAATAGGGGGTGTGGAGTGGAACCTGCTCTACATGCCACACTGTCCAATGCCGTTACAGAAATTATCATTCAATCAGTTCCTCATCTTTTTCGTATAATGGCTCCTACTGGACCCACTCTGGGTGACTTTCCCCAAGCCGTCAAGTGGAGGCATTAACTGGTTACAAAAAGTCATAAAACATAGCAAACTGTGGCCTACGTTTCCATATTTTATAATCACCTTGTAAAAACCTTAAATCTCTCAAATCAATCCTCTCTACATTCTTCTCTTGGACAATTATAACAATCTCTTAATTGGTCTCCATGTCTACTGTCTCACCCTCCTTAAACCATCATCTAATGCTACCAAGTGCCTTTCTTAAACTGTATATCTAATTATGTTCCAGAGATTATGAATATGTACTATTTCAAAAGTGTGCCAAGTTTTAGAGTAGGAGGGTATTGAGAAGAATAAGTGCTAATCCTACATAAGCAAACACACACCTCATCTGTGACCCATTCCCCTCCTCTCCTGACACAAACCTTACTCCAGTTATGCCATACTTACAGTTCTCTGGTCAAAGCATACTATTTCACATCTACTATCCATTTGTTTATGCCATTCTTTTTGCCTGGAATGCTACCATCTGAAAATACTCTCCTCTTATCAATTGTTTTCAAAAGTCCTATGATCCAATTTACAATTTCTCTTGGTTTAACTTATTTTAGATTTCTGTCAAATTCTAACACTTTATTACATTTATCTAGCTTATATTTGTATCCCTATTAGATGTGATTCATGGAGAAGTGACCACTTGAGCTAAAGCCAACCGTATCTCTATTAGAGTTTAAAACGGCTTGAAACAGGGGTCTTGTTTGTTTTTCATAAAACAAAAAGTCTCTAGTATACAAAGGTGTGTGTTGGTGCGTGGAGGAAGCTATGTATTCTAGATTTGCTTGATTCTTAACCTGCGTAGAGTTCAGGATCCCTTGAGAAAGCGGTCAGAGTTTGAATACTTTGCCCAAAAAACTTATATAGGAAATTGCTGCAATTTCCATGAGTTCATTTAATTCCCAAAGAGCAGTAACAAGTTCCCAGGGAATCCATTCACCCTAAGTTGACCCCTTGCTTTTGAGCTAGAATAGTCTAGAGGGAATATTGATGTACATCTGCCCCGTCCCTCTGACTCCCCAGACTTGTAGTTTAAAATTTTTTCAAGTTATTTTGAATATATTCATGTGAATGCACCAGGTTTTTTCACCCTTATGAGCAATAGGCAGGCCAGACAGACTAAACTGCTCTTAGAAACAAAACAAAATAAAAATACTATTTCTCTCGTCACTGATCAGATCCAAGAGGAGAACTCAGGGAAAGCAGCAGGGCAAAACATCCATCAAAAACTGCTCCTTCACGGTTTACAAATAAATGATTGTACTAATGCTTTACGTGCAATTTCCTATAGAATGAGGGAGTATCTACTGAATACTGCAGTCCAACCTTCATTGTCAAAGGGAAAAACAGAGAACTGGGCCTTCGGGTCCCCAGACCCCCACACTCCGGTTCTGCAGCGAGCTCTCCACCCGCTGCGCCGACGCAATTCACGTCACCTTACGTTTTCTTCCACGCCTATGAAAAGGATCCTACACAAATCTTCACCAGCGAGGTACGGCCTTTCCGGGAGGAGCTCAGCCCTAGAACGCGTCGGGGCTGAGCTCGCGGTGGGCGGAGAGACCTCGTCCATTCGCCCCTTTCCTGCTGCGCCATCAGCGCGCCCGCGCGCTGCCCCTCCCGAGCCCAAGCGAAGGGCAGAAGGCTACTTTACGGCGTTGTCCGCTCGGCGGAGGAAAGGCTAAGAGACTGGTACCTCTCAGAATAGCGCAGGAGCTCGGCGTCGAGCTGTTCTCGGATACCCGTGCGTTTCCTGTGAAGGTAGCGCGGCGACAGCGCGATGTGCCTTCGGTGCGGCCCCGCCACCAGGCAGGAGTAGCGGCTGTTCACCAGGGCGCAAGCGGCAGCGTAGGTCGGCAGCTCGAGGCAAGGCAGGGCGCCGGCCGGTCCCACCCCCGGCCCCTCAGAGGCCGCCTTCGGCCGCGGAGCCTCTGAACTACCTGCAGCCATGCGGCTTGCCAGCTTTCCCACGGCGCGCGCCACTGACGCATCAGAACCTCCTTTCTCCGGACGCCCGCTCTTACGTCATCCACTAGCTGACACGCCCCTAGAAAATTTCTCTCCTTGCGTTGCCTTACTCAGTTCCGACCAGCAGGGGGAAACAACTCTTGACGCTTGGAGGATTCGGGGAGGATGAGCCTATCGTTACGTATTGCGCGTGCTCGAAAGCCAATCACCTTGTCTCTTAGGAACCAAAAAACCTGTGTTTTTGCTAACATCCCCATTAGATTTATTTTGTATATTTAATAGGGGTTCACACTTTAGTCATTTACAAAAGTATGGTGATTAGTGAACTTTACAAGCTTGGACAGTATAATAAATTTTAAAATATTTATGGAATATCTTGAAGGTGGGGAATGCAATTCTAAAAAGCAAGCCAGACACCCCAAATGCAGCACGTCTGAAAACAAACCATCATTTCTCACTGGTCTGGCTTCCCTCCTCATTCTGTAATCACTGAGGTAATTGTACTGCTGCTTTCCAAATGGCCAAGTCCAGCTGTCATGGTTGGGACCTCTCTTGTACCTTCAAATATCAAATTAGTCCCAAGGCCTGTGAGGCACAAAGGTGAAACATCACCTTTTTGGACATTTTCCATCCTCGCTTCCAAAACTACAGAAATGCCTGTGGAAGCTTAGCCCAATGGTCAAGAGGACACTCTGGAGAGACACAAGTATGTACATGATTTGACCTGTTTAAAGCCCCACACAGGTGTCCCATTGTCCTCAGGATGATTCAGACTCTTTCATATGGCACTGAAGTTTCAAGGCTATTTTATGATCTGCCCCCAGCAGTTTCATTTATCACACTCCACACATTTTATGTTATATGCAAGTTGGCCACCACTGATGCTGTTTTATCTATTTCCAGCTGGTTCACTATCTCTTCAGTTTCATGCTGCTCCTTCTACTTGGGAGTATGGTAGCTTCTCTCATGTGGGAAAATTCTACTCATGCATCAAATTTCAGCTTAGATTTTTACATTCTCTTCTGCAGAGTTTACTACCCCCTTTCCCTTCCACCCCCCAGCCCCATTAAGGATTAAGTAGATCCCATCTTTGCAAACTACCACCATCAAGCATTTGTTTTTATGTTAATTTGATGTTAATTAACTGCCTGATCCTTCACTAGACTACAAGATCACTAAGGCAGGGACCATGATTCACTGCAACCCCATATGACACAAAAAATAAAAATAAAACATACCAGTGCACCTTGAATGAATGAATGAAGTAACAGGTGATTAAAAAGCACACAGTCTAAATAAGGAATTAGGATCTAAACATAAGCATATAGCATGGATTACCATGTATTAAGTGCCAAGAGAAATGTAAGCAGTTAGTGGTATAGGTACTAGCATACAACCAAATCACCTAAGTCTTGCAAAAAGCCTCTAACCTCTGTAAACCTGTTTTTATGCCTATAAAATAGAGGCATTTGCCCTACCTACTGTAGGACATGGTTGGAGGTTCAAATTAAGATAAGTAAAGAGCCTTTTCTTTAGCATTCTTTGACTTCAAATGATGTGATAATGAGATAGCACTTCTTCCAAAGAGCAATGATAAACAAGTCCATAAATGGGAGTTTTAACAGCCTTTACCTTGATTCTGGGAGAAAGTCCCACCACAACCTTGTGCAGGACCCTTTATTCAGTGTTCTTAACCTTCGTTAAACATTGAAATCACCTGAGGAACTTAAAATCTGATACCTAGACAGCACCCCAAACCAATTAAATCAAAATCCCTCCTGTAGTCGACATACATATAGATTGCCTGGAGATAATTTTAGTAAAAACGATTTGTCCAAAAGTAATTTAGTAAAAAAAGCAAGCTGGACATCAAGACAATTCAGTCAAAACCTGAAATCAATTACCCAGGAAATGATTTTTCACAAATTTTAAATATGGAGTAGTTTTGTAACTAACTCTGGGGAACAAATAAGCTCCCACAGGGACAAAATACCTTTGAAGCCAAAATCAGTCAAAGGGAGAAATAAAGTGGGATAAAATAATTTATTACAAGCAGTCATCCACTTCTGCTCACCTGTGTCTCTCACAACCTGGCTACAAAAACAGGACCCACCGCCCCAACCTCTTGGGTCCAGATATGTCCTCACTATCCCTCTAATCACCTACCTAGTGGAGATGGACTACTCTCGATCCCTTGGAAACACCTATTAATATGTAGATGCACTAAGGCCAGGCAAGAGATTCTGGAAATATTGCAATTTTATCCACAGCCCACCGCTCCAGAAATCTTGCCTCACAATCTACTCACTCCCCATCTTTTGCAATGGCCCCTGTGTGAGAAAACTGGAGCACTGTAAACAGACTAATAAGATACAATAACAACAGCAATAAAATTGTGATAATCCTCAAGCCAGAGGATTCAGCTAGGTTCAAAGTCCTATGCAGATTTAGTCCATAGCTCGTCCATTCCACAGGCAGGCAGTAGATGAATGGGTAGGGAGATCAGAGCAATCATCAGGTGGCAGCTGCAGCCAGGGGACAGGTCCAGGCCACAGGAACTATAGAAGAAAATAACCATAAGGGCGATTAGATACATGCTTTAGTGATACCAGCACAGACAAATCTTGTCCATCAGGTAGGATACATGCAAGAGAGTGGTCTTGTGATAGTATACCAGACCTTCACCCCCTTCCCTGTGGGACTTATAGATGGGTCAGTATATAGGACTATGGGAGGTACATACACTGGCCATAAAGATCAAACAAAAGTTCCCCGTAAGATGCTCTTTCTGCCCAGACGTTTTGTGTACACTGCCATGATCATTGGGGGCCACTCTGCTGTTATTCCAGGAATACACAGGAGGCCAGCTTCCAGGCCTTTTCCCCAAGGTGCCAGAGGCTCAGCCATCACTGGTCCATGTGTCAAAATGTCCACGGCCACATCCACTCAATAGTGTCTCCAGGATTTAATGCGATTGGGGCTGGCAGCAGGATGTTGCTCTGCTGGCCATATCCTGGTTTCAATAACTCCTCTTTGGTTTGCACATGCAGTTGTATAGGAGAGGCGGCAATGTGTGTTAGCATGTCCACAGGGCTAAAGACTCCTTTTTGTGGCTTTTCAAATGCCGTAGCACTGTCCGTAAGCAAACTGACCAACCCCATGGACTATTGGTGTCTGACGTCAGGCCAGATTTCAACAAACCATGGCGCCTCTCTAGCATGCCTGCCCTGGCAGGGTTATATGGTACATGAAACTTCCACTTTATTCCTAATTGCACCCATTCTTGTAATGGGTGTCCAGTAAAGTGGGTGCCTTGATCACTCTCAGCACCTGTGGCTGGCCATAGGCTGCAAAGAGACGCTCCAGGCCCCTCTTGGTAGTTTGCTGATCTGCATGTCGTACAGGAAAGGCAATCCATAGGCCAGTAGCTGTGTCCACAGAAGTCATGGCATACCGATACCCTTCTGATATGGGCAGAGGCCAAACATAAGTCTATCTGCCTCCTGACAAGGAGTATCAGCCCCTTTACTATTGTCCCATGTTGCTGTGGAACTCGGTGTAAGTCCCTCTTAGAGCGCACAAAGCACTCCTTCCAGGCTATGCTGACTTCTGCAAAAGTCAGCAGTTTGCCCCACTGACAGGCTACAGCTCACATTGTCTTTTGCCCTGCGTGCAACAATCACTGATGTAACCATTGGTCTACATCAGAGGCAGGCTTTCCTTCTAGCCAACACACCTGGGTTGATGTGTCTGCTTCATCATTCCCTGGGGCTACCAAAGGCAAAGGATCAGTCACATGATATACAGTAACTGCCTTAGTCTGACCAGAGGTCCATAGGTCTTACTACAATCTTGTCCCCAATGGGGCTGGTGACCAGCCAGCCAGTTGGCATGGTATCATGTCAGTACCCACAGGGTCAAGCCCTAATAGATGGCCTAGCTGTTAGTGCAGACAAGCATAGAGGAGGGTTCCTGGGTGATCATAAGCCATACTGCCCACAACTCAGCCCATTGGCTGCTCTTCCCCTCTCCATCCTCCATCCATATTGTCTCAGTCTTAGGATGGAAAGCCACAGCCCTCCACCTCGGGGGCTGCCCATGACTGGAGCTCTCTGTATACCAAGCATCTTCAGGTATAGAGGCTTTTCCCTCCTGAGAAGGACTCTTGACTACCAATGGCTCAAAGCAAGTTCTTCCTGCTTTCCACTGGAATATGTCACTAGCCCCAATAAGTGTTGGGGTTCTCCACTTAAGGGGCTAGTAGAGAAGGCACTATGCTGCTGTAAATATGCTCCCCATTTGCCCAGTGTAGGCATCTATGCCATGCCACTCCATGGCCTTTGGGTCCAGTCTTGCATCCACCTTGCAATGGGATAGGTAGTAATTACTTTGGTCAGAGCTGTTCTCATGATGGGCTCTGTAGCCAGCAAGGCATGGTACACAGTAGCCAGTTGATTCTCTATCAAGGTGTACCAGACCTCTGCTCCTTTCCATAGCTGTGACCAGAATCCAGTAGGTTGGCGTGTCCATTCAATCTGCTGCCAAAGACTCCATCCATAACCATCTTTGGTTACATGAACATCTAGCTCACAGGGCCTTGATGGTCCATTACACTCAAAGCCTATATGGCCTTGACTGCCTGCTTGGCAGCAGTAAAAGCAGCTACACATTTCATCCCAGTCCCACCTGAGGCCCTTTCGTACCAACCAGTATAAGTGCTTCAGAATTTGTGCCAAGTACAGTATAAGCACTCTCCAGTAACCCAAAAGACCCCAAAACTCTTGTAACATTGCCATAGTGGTAGGGGTGGGGAAAGCCTGGACCTTGTCTATGACTGTTTTCTAGGAGTAACTAGGGGGTTCAGACAACCCCCAAGAACTTTACTGACAAACCAGGTCCCTGACTCTTGGTGCTGTTCACAGCCCATTCTTTCTCCTGTAGGTGTTGCAGCAGTCTAGGAACTGCCCCTTCTAAATTTGCAAGAGAATCAGATATGATCATGGAATCAGCAATGTAGTGATATAGTCACACTGTTTACGGTTTCTTCTGTGTGGCCAAGTCCTGGGCTACAAGTCCATGACAAATGGTGGGACTTTGGAGGTATCCCTGTGGAAGGACAGTGAATGTCCACTGCCAGCCTTCTTACATGAAGGCAAACTGTTCCTGACTTTCCTGTTCTATCAGTAGAAAATAAAGCATTAGCAAAGTTCACAACATAATTATATGCCCCCAGTTCATGACTGAGGGTGTCGATAAGGGTTGCTATAGAGGGGACAGCAGCATGCAAAGGGGGTGTGACTATTCAATTTCCTGTAATCCATGATCATACAGCAAGAGCTGTCTGGCTTTTTCACTTGCCACACCAGGGAATTAAAAAGGCCTATGGGTGGGCCTTATTATGCCCACCTTCTCCAACTCCTGTAGAGTTTCTCCAATTTCCTTGTATCCCTGAGGCAAATTATACTGCTTAGTATTTGTCACCTGCCAAGGTACAGGAAGAGCTACAGGTGGCTGTTCAGCATGTCCCCTCAGAACTGCCTGTACTACATATACCCTAAGTCTGAGCTCACCGGCAGTGGTCTATAACCACAGGCCCTGCAGGATATCAACTCCCAAAATATACTAAGGAATGGGAGAAATGTACACAGTATACTCGTTTGGGGGTAAATGCCCTATCCCCAGTGGGATTTGGGCTTTCTTCCCTCTAATTGCCTTACCCCCATAGATATTTATCACAGCAGGGGTCCCAGGAAATCATTCAGGGTTGTCATAAATCAAAGAACATTCAGTTCCTGTGTCCATCAGTGCCAGGACACATTGTATAGACATGGGGGACCAATGAAGTGCTAATTCTACATGTGGTGTCTGGTCTCCACCACATACCCCAAGGTAGGGGCCTTGAACGTCCCCTCAGTCAAACTGTGATGCCCAATCATCCTTCTGTGGGGGCAAGGGCCCGGGCAGAGCCTGAGTACTGTCCCCTAGGACATCTTGCAGGGACACAGGCCAGACAAGGGGCTTTGTGTCCAGCTTCTGTGTCCTAGACTTCAGTGGCTGGAACTGCTTCTCTGGCTTTAACTGGTGCCACAGTTCTCACAAGATTCTCTTTCACTACCCGGCTTTTATAAAATCAACCCACATCTGGGTCCTCAAGACCTCTCTTTTTAGTTGTAGCCTGCACTTACTTCCATGCTCTTATTGTTTCAACCTCCCCCAGATCTGCTAAAGTATGAGTAGCCTCACTTATGGGTTGCCCTATGTCAGGGGCAAGAATGGTCACGAGGGACCTGTAGAGAGATGGGGGAGCTGTGTGGAGCACCAGATTTCTCATTCCTGTGGTGAACAACTCCTCATTGGAGCCCTGGGAGTCCATATTATAGATGATCTTTTCTTGTGCTCAACTATGTAACACCTGCTGGAGCTCTGCACAGTTTTCCAGTTAGTGGATAAGTATGGTAAATTACCCTGATTAGGCCAAACTTCCCTGATGGCTGCTGTCAGCCAATCCCGAAGTGCCTGATTCCCTGAGGTGTGATGGGCACTTTGCAACCACTGATGGAGGGAAGGGTGAGTTGTTAGGGAAGCCAGTCTACCCATTTCAGAACCGGACATAACAATGTTTTCCATTCCCGTATCCCAGAGACACAAAAGCCATGTAGGCAGATGTTCTGATGGCTTCTGCCAAAACCAGATGCTCCTGTGCACCAGCTCATCCTGGGTATA
This sequence comes from Manis pentadactyla, assembly GCF_030020395.1. NCBI lineage: Eukaryota > Metazoa > Chordata > Mammalia > Pholidota > Manidae > Manis > Manis pentadactyla. Next base: position 93,818,109 of record NC_080025.1, read on the forward strand.
GGGGCAGAGCATGGAGTGCTCCATAAACTGTGGAGGGGGTGGCTTCTCCCCCTGAGGAGCCCACAGTTGTTGAGTTTTTATTTTCTTAATTACAACTGGGTGGGCCTTTAATAGAGAGGCTGGTACCCTAATGCAGTGGCCTTGGCAACAGATCAACCCTCAGCCCCACCCCCTCATCCTCCTCTGACATCTCCTCCACCATCTCCAGAGCTGAAGGCCCTCTCTTTCCTCCCCCTCCCCCATGGCCTCTAGCAACGCAGATCCTCTGACTGCCTCCTCCCTCCCTGCTAATGTATCTGCCAGGAGCATCACCTATTTTCTCAATAACCGTCTCTCTTTCTTAAGGGCATCCCATAGGTCATCGCCCAGCTCCTCCAAGCAATGCTGAAGTCTTTCTCTCTCCTCGATAACACTTTCCACTATCTTGAGAAACAGACATCCCACAATCCTGGCTGCTACATGGTCACTCAGGGCCTCTAAACAGTCTTCTATCTCACAGATGGCATATTCCACAGCTTCCAGTGTCTCCACCCTTCCCCTATTCTGTGGAAGGCCCCACCCCTCTAGGAGTTGCTTTGCCCTAGATCAATTCCCTACTACAGGCTCCCCAATTGGAAGCCACATGGATAGGGAGCTCCCGGGTGAAGCTGCACCCTCCACCGCTGCGGCCACTGGGGTCTCCCCACCATCTACTGTGGTGGTGGCGGGGGGTTCCAGGTATCTCCCCACCATCTCTAGGGGCAGCCCACCCAAGGGTCGCACCCATGAAAACAGATTTCAGGCTCAGAGGTCCTGCCAACTTCTGCTAGATGTAACTTTGGTGATAATATGTTACCAGCCTTGGGAAAATTACCTTTGAAACTGAAACCAGTCAAAGAGAGAAATAAAGTGGGAGAAACCCATTTACTACTTACAAGTCATTGCTCACTCCAGCTCTCCCATGTCTCTTGTGACCCAGATGCAAAAAGAGATCCCACCCAATGTCTCCAGTCTGGATATGCTCTCACTCCCCCTCGTAATCACCTATTTATATGGAGATGGACTACAGCTCTTCACCCCTTTATATGAGATGAAATACCCATTGATATGGAGATGCACTAAGGCTAGGTGAGAGATTCTAGAAATATTGCAGTTTTACCTACAATAACCCTTTAGGTGTTCATAAGCAATTTAGTGATTTGCTTGGTGGATTTGGAAGTTCTTTTCTACTTTTTGGTCTTTTAAATTCTGGCTTGATTTTTAGTGGCTATCTACACTCTGCACTGTTTGGAAGTATGAAAAGGATATTCAGCCTACATGTAAATGTTCACCATTATAGAGTTACTTTACTAAAGTAACCTGTTCTACCTACAACCCAGGGAAGAAGAAAACCTGGCAATGAGATCTCTCCTCCCTATCTCCCATCACACACAAAAAGTTTATTTCATCAAGGACCTACAGTTGGACTGCACCATTTTCTTTTTCTCTAAAATTTGATCAAAGTGCCCCAGAAGGCCAGGTATCTGGTGATCCCTGTCTCATGAAAGACCCATCAAAGTAGGTATTAAGGAAATCCCCTTTCTACAAGGAGAGAGGGGTAGAAGTGACTTTGACCCCATGTCCATGGGCCCTAGAGAAAGAGAAAAAAGTGCTCCAGCAACTCTGTACTTTTTTAAACCATTGACCTCTCCCTGTCCATTATGCCCACACATTCAGGTATTACCTTAGTGTGTTTCTGTCCTCAGAACTAAAGAATCCTTGAAGCAATGTAAATGTGCAATAATTGTGGTTTCCTGAAATAAATTACAAAGTAATTTGTGTCATATGCACTGATTTTTATAGGAAACATGCACATTTACATGATTAGAAGAAAAGCTGGATCTATAAATATAATGTGTAGTATTAGCTATCTCTGGAGGATGGGTTTATGGCTTTTTTAATTTTTATAAATTTTTGTATGTTATGGTAATGATCATGCATTTTTTTTTATCCTAAACAAAAAATCAGAAACCTAAGCAGTGAAAAGATCCCTATTGTTAAAGATTTTGGTGGTTACAAGAAATCCTTTATTTTTAGATGGCTTAATATAGTTCAAGGTGAAGTGCCTGGGTGCTAAAGTCACACTGTTTAGTCACACTAAATCCTGGCTCTGCGACTTATTAGATGTGTGACATTAAGCAAGTTTTTTTCTTTTCTTTTTTTAAACTGGGATTATTAGAGTACACTTTAGTGAAGAAATGGAATTAAAGGTTTACATAAGAGTTTCACATAAAGGGCATTTGAAATAAAAATGACATTGCATCAGTTCGCTTTTGCTGCATAACAAACCATTCCCAAATTTAGTGGTTTTAAATAGCAACCATTAATTTAACTCATGAATCTGTGGATAAAAATTTTGAGCTGGGCCCAGCTGGACTTGCTTGTGTATCTGTGGTCAGATGTGGCTCCATAAGTCTCATCCTCCATCAGGCTAGAGAGGGCTGGCTTTCCTGGCAAAGGTTCAGGTTCCTGAGAGAGGGAAAAACACGCACACACATACACACATCACACACACAAACAACCTCTTACCTAAACTCTGGAACTTACACAATAGCAATTCAGTATGCTTCTGATCTCAAGTACATTTTACTTTCTCTAAGAGAGGATAAAGGGCTACTCCTATTATATACCAGATGTGTATTAGAAGTCTCTAGAAATGCCTACCCTGGATAATTAATAATAGTATTAGGAATAGTAATAGAAAGGGTTTCATCACACTTGTAGGTTGATTTTATCAAGCTGAAAGAATGAGTGATGATTTCATCAACATCAGAACAGCCACCATGATTATCATTTCATAGTTAAGCTTTATTACAAACCGGCCAGAACTGGTACTTGGTACAAATCACCAACATAGGATCTTTTTGTGCTTATTACAATTATGTATATTTACATATGAGAAGGCTACATTCTAGGGAAAATTTTAAAATATTGGCCCCGTGATGGTGGCAATCCTATCTGTATTGTTAACAGCTACAAGCCTGGTCCCTACATGTATTTCTTGAATCAGTGAATGAATGGCTTTCCCAAGAACACATGGTTGTTAACCAAGGAAGCTAACCCGGCATGACGTATTCTATAAGTAATGCATTATCACCAAAAATCCTCACTTTTCTATACACATGACCAAAGCTTAATAAAAGAAGAAATTCTAAGAGTCTGGAAAATGGGTAACTTATTTTATTTAGACTCTACCTAAAAAATGTTAAAGTGGGAATCAGACCACTTTAACATACTACCATTTTGGCAGGTTTAGGAAAATGTCAGAGAAACACTGGTTTTGGCCAAAGTGTGAATGCTGACAGTCTTGCAGAAAATAATTCAGGCAATATGACATGGCTGGAAGGAGCCAAGTGCTAAAGTCAGGCCTTCTGGGTGTCAGCCTTGACTCTGTCACCTTGGACAACTTGCCTAGTCCTTAACAGTTGCAACTTCCTGACATGTAGTATAGAAGTTCAATGATCTGATAAGTGAGAATTCAGCAAGGTAACAGTAGTGCAGTGCTCAGCATGCTGACTGGCCTGTATTATGTATTCAATAATACATCCTTTTGACTCCATAATCAACACTTCAGGTGTAATATGCTTGATTCAGACTGATTAAGGCTATAAAGTCAAACTTGAGTGTAGGAGCATATGACCTCCTTCAATGTACAGCAAGGCAGAGCCCTAAATTTAAGAGGAAAATTTGAATAAGTGTATCAATAAAAAATGGCCAAAGTTCTTGGCCTGGTCTCTGAGAATTACTTTTTTGTTTGGTTTTGATGTTATCAGCTTGATTAGTTTCAGCACCTCTTCAATGTACTGCCATTCTAAGCAATCTGTATATATAAACATTTGATTCAGCCTAAAACAGTTAAAGATTTCTATAGAGTATGCTCTTAAAATATTATCATTGATAAAATTCACCATTTAAACTATGTTTACTAAGATACAACTTTGGAATTTCATTTTTCAGTATGAAGAGTTCACAAATAGGTTCAGTATCAACTGAAATAAATGCGTTGAGTTTGGAAAATAGTTTTCTCAGTAGCTCAATAAATTGTGAAATGCAGTGTTTTGGGGAAAGATACCTGTTTAAAATTTGCCTGTTGGGTTTTGGAAATGAAGAAAAAAACACAAACAAAAATCTGAACAAAAAAATCTGAACACTGTACACCAACCAGCTTTTCATGTACACTGCCTGTAATTCACAAATATGTCAGCAGATGGGAGACGTGAGCTTTGTTTGTAAAGTTTTCTTTTAGCCCAAAGTACTATAGAAGTGGCAAAAATCAAGACAACTATTGATGGCTTGTTTTTACCTACAATTATTCAAAATAGAATTTAGGATTAATTTTTGACTCTTCAAGTCCTTGCTATTGCTTATTAGGTTGTTGAACGAACAGATGTACACCCTGCTTCCAATGAGGAAAAAAAATAATAGAGCACATTACATTACATTTTATTGAATGTAATAGATTTTACATTTTTCAAGCTATAGCTGTTGCTGAAAACACATAGAAATTAAATGATTCAACTGTATCAGTCTATAAGTTAAGACACAGCTCCTTTGATAAGGTTATGTCTTATTGGTGGTCCTCAAAGTCAGGTCCTTGGAAGGATCAGCGTCCTCTGGGAAATAGTTAGAAATGCAGTTTCTCAGACCCCATCCCAGGCTTACTGAATCAGAACTCTGGAGATGGAGGCCAGCAGTCTGTTTTACCGAGCCTCCCAGGTGATTATAATACCCGCTGAAGTTGGAGAACCAGTGTCTCTAAATAGTCTTGAAATATAGAAGAGAGGCTCTGAATTACTCATTTTTATTCAGATATAATTGATGTAAATGTAGTAATAATTACTAATGTAGATGATTGATTCTCTCATATGAGTTTGTGTTAAGATACAGTAAAGTTTGTAAATAAGAACATAAAATAGTACACAATTTACATAGATTCAGAAAGGTAGAATGCCATTACTTAATTTCCACAAGTTCTTATACTGAATAAAGAATTTCAGTTTATGTTTCCCTTCGGATTATACTGAATGGAAGAACGTTATGTTAATTCTTTGCATTAGTACTTAACTGATGAAACAAATGAAAACCAAGTCAAAATATAATTATTTTCAAGGAGTATAGAACAATCTGCAGAAAGGAAGCAGTTCTTTATAAAACATGTATTACTATTTGTATTAACACATGTGGGTGTTTCATTCCCTCTTATGCATAAGCCAAACCCTCCTGCAAGTCTTCTGTCGCTGAAGGCACAACCATTTTAAATTAACAACAAATATACCCAAGGCACATTTTCATTTGTAAATAAGAGAAAGTATACATATTGTTTGTCTATGTGAAATTTTATCTAACTACTACTTTACTTAATTATCTTACTAACTGAAAATTTTTTATTAATTCTGAGTTTCTTAAAGAGCACACAAACTACCAGTTCCCATAAAGAGGTAGTCTTTATTCAACTTCCTCAGTCTAGAGGCAGCCTTTCTTCTTATCCATAATGTACAAATAGTTTATACACAGTTTTAATAAATGGGTTATTTGTAAATCACATCAGCTGCTTATGAGGGTAATAAGAGCAAAACATGTAAGTAATCATTGTATTCTCACTCTTTATATATGTAATTATTTGTGTCTTTCTCACTTTTGTGATAGCCAGATATAAGATGTTGAAACACCCTGATCTTTGTGCTTGTGTTTTATCATTGGCCATAGCTTAGGTGTTCTGAAATATTACCTAAGAATGTGTATGTTAGAATTCTTTCTCTCTCTCTGTAAATATATATATTTATATATACATATATATTTACACATTTATGTACATGTAGTATATATACAAAGTACATATGTTAGTATACACATACACACAAATGTTAATGTGTGTCTGTATATATATATATATATATATATATATATATATATATATATATATATACGGAAAGAGAGAGATTGAGTTTAAACCTGAACTTTAAAATATGGATTTAGAAAAAAACATATGAATATTTTAGTTCCATCTACCTGAGGTTGCAAATATCTACCTATGTATCTATCAGTCATTACCAGGAAGGCAACTACATAGCCCTTTTGGATGACAGATTCTAGTTGAAAAGGATTGGCTTAAATAATAAAAGTAATTTGTGTGTGTGTGTGTGTGTGTGTGTGTGTGTGAGTGTGTGTGTGTATGCACACCCCTGTAGCTGTGAGCACTGATGATGGTTAGGGAGAAGTAAAGAAGGTAACAGAGTGGGTGGGGGTACTTTCTGAGGATATGATGCCATATTTATATAATTTACTGTTATTTTATGAAAGCTAAGATCAGTATTTCTTCTTTGGCCCTTGTTCCCTCCCAGTTAGACCTTACTGCAGTGGAGTGTCCACACCCCTCTTCCAAGGTTTTCAAATCCAAAGAATCTGGCTGTTAAAAGTAACCACGGTGCTTGCAAGAGTGCCTATGGAAATTCTCACTTCCTCCCATCTGTCTTTAGCTTACTGCAGAACAAAAATAGAAAACCATTTCCTTTTTCTATTTTTTGAATATTACTTTAAAGCTGTACATTAATAAACCACCTGCTAGCTAGCTGCAGAGTTTATGTGGGTGTTAACTTGTAGACCCTTGACATTAAATATATTCCAAAGACTGTGGTATGGAAAATTTGAGGATGGAAAGTAGATAATGAAATTTAGCTGTGGTGCACTTTGATATAACCATTAAAAAAGCACATATTAATAGATTATATTCAGGATTTCCTCTTACGGGCACAGGGTTCTCTTAATACTTCTATGTTTGGAAATTATCACAATAATGAATTTATCTTTGTCCAGTGGCAAGGTGGACTTCCCCAGTCATAGAAATGCAACAATGTGCAGAACTTTACAGGGAAAGACATTACATGAAATAAAATAGTAAAATAAAAATCTGGAACTCTCAAGATTTACACTGAGAGGGCTCTTTCTTGGTGAGGAGGACCACTGATTAAATGAAAACAGCTCTATTCCCCTGTGTCTCGCTTCCCCTTGACATTTCTTGTGATTGCTGCCATCATGCACCCTTATCAGCTGGAGAGTGACACTGCCAGGGTTAGCTCCACTTGAATAAAACCTCTTCCTCTGACGCTCTTTGGCACAGGTGAGTAGACTAAACCAGGGATTTAAAATAAGAAAAAGACTGATGCTGCAAGAAATGCACATACCTGACATATTTTAAAGGCAGGATTTTGTTCACGACAAAATTAGTTTTCTCAATAGCTTACTGATCTAATTCCCTTATGAAGCCACTATGAAAACGATCTTGCCTTATTTGCAAGTGCCCATTTGCCAGGTGACAACACTGTGAAGTGGCTTCTGTCACTAGCTGCTGTTGGCTTGGGGATCAAGGCTGAGTTTCAGGAGTCGGGAGCATTGGTAAAAGCTCCTGAGCGCTAGAATGAATCGAGTGGTTGCAGTGGTCAAAGCTTGACAGCTAGAGAGTCTCAGGTTCAAGTGCAGGGGCCAGAAACTGACATCAGGGCAATACCACAGAACTAGAAATCTGGATATGAAATCAGAAGCACAGGAAGTAAAAGGGAGTGGCTCAGAAGGAATGGAGTTGTGATTTGTTTCATGGGCTTAAGTGTGTATAATTTGCATGATTTGGTTGAATAGTTTTAAGATTCATGCGTCTAGCCAGAAATGACTTCACTTTTCAGGTGAAATATTGATGTCTCCACATTTTTTCCTTATTTCATATTTAAAAAATGATATTAAATATATTGATGGAGGAATGCTCACATTTATAGGCAGTGTACACTATAATTGCCCTCAGTAAATGGTTATCTTTTACCTGCCGCACCACTATCCTTTTTTGCTGGTAGGTAGCAGTAGGCTAATATTAACACTACTCACTCTGTTGTGACTTGGTAACTTGATATTCTCTCCAGTGTTCATTTTATTATAGAGGATATGGAGCCTTTATTTTATTTTATTTTTCTCAGAGATTGATGTAAAAGTATTCATATACTTAGAAGACATAAAGGTACAGATCTCAAAGGACAGATAAGTCCAGATCTCAGAAGACTTTTTGGATAGTCATGAGGGCAGTGGACATCTAGACTGCATAAGGCCCTCAAGTACATTTATATGAATAAGGTTGGGTGTTACCTCTTTTCTTGGCTGATTTATAACGAGGCACAGAGTGAGAGAGAGTGTTGCCTGGCAGAGCCACCCACAAAGGAATCTGTAGACTTTCTTTCCTTGGCAGTGAACTCAGAGGGTGCAAGGGGTGTCTTCTAGCCTCTCTCAGGATATTGTGGGCTGACATTGAGGACCTTTGTCCTAGTGAGAAGGCAGGGACCAATATCCTGATACATTAATAACAAGGAAGAGCCACCGTGAGTCCTTATTCCTTGCGATTTCTAATAAAAGGCTTGATGCAAATTTGACATGATTTTAGGTTTTTCTGTGAAAATTCAACCAAGTTCTAGACTTTCTCTGGCAGTTCTCAGTAACACAATACATTTTGGCTTTTGGGGTACGGCTTGCCATGTATTGTGTGGCCAAAGAAGTACAGCCTTTGGGTGTTTATGAAGAAAATACTTTGACATAAATAGTACCTAGTTGATGGGAAGGAAAATTAGCATGGATCCTAGTTCTTAAAGATTTCCAATTAAATGATAAAGCTTTCTGCCTATAATTAGTTAATGTTGATAATATTGAACTGTTAAAATATTGAAATAAATTTTTTTAGATCTGGAGTTTGACTTTTTACAATATATTTTTTGGGAAATACATTCCTAGGAAAAGACTCGTGTGCTGTAAATAATTTTCCTGGCAAAAAAAAAGCATTTTGTATAATATTACTAAACACACACATTTCCAGCAATTTCTGAATTGGTTTCCACTGCTGTAACTAACAACCTGTGATTTATGGATTTGGAATAAATGAATTTCTTGGCTGTCATATACTTTGAGTAAGAAATATTACATATGTTTCCAGAAAAATGATTTAAGGAAGAAAAGAGCGAAGTGATGCCAAGTCCTGAAACTTTACTTGGCAACTGTGTTCCAACCAAATGGTACTTAAGATGCTTTCTCTAAATTTCTGAAATGTGTTTGCTAAATAATCTTTGAAACTGTAGTTTTGGACATAAGGTTTCTAAACATGCCACTTTTGAGCTAATTCCATGAAAAAAGGGGAAGGCAGCATATTGTGGCTCTCACCTTCCCAAGCACAAGAAATGCTTGATAGGATATGAGCTGAGTAAATTTCTTCAAAAGTGGAAGTTACACAACATCTCATTTTACCTGTCAAACATAAAATATTTAAGTGGAATCTTTGCATGAGTAGCACAGTTTTTAATGTGAAATTTTTAAAGCAGCTTCTCAACTTTATTGTGGGTTTGATCTACACTGTATTTTTGCTAGTTTTTACTAGTTTTGGTCAGTCCATGGATTTAACTGGTCCACCAACTTCAAATTCCATGAAGCATTTGCCAACTCTTTTCACACATTCTATTACAATAATAATTGGTTGACGATGGAAGAGTCTGCTAAGTACTGAGGGTTAGGAACCTCTGTGTGCTTTTTCACTATTACCTATGTGAGTGTTTGCCTCTGTGTGCTTTTTGACTATTATTGTCCAACAGGACTTTCTGAGATGATGGAAATATTCTACAGTGATTGTCTGTATGTGGCTATTCAGCACTTGGAATATGGCTAGTTCAACTGAGAAGCTGAATATTTGATTTTGTTTTAATTAATTCACATGTAAATTTTAATAATCACATGCAGCTAGAATAGTGACTACTGTATCAGATAATAAAGGTAAACCTTAGAACAGTGAGATTATGACCCTACGCAATTCTAGTCTACCCTCAGAGGTAGCAGTTGCATTGGTCTTCTATGATCTGTATTTCCTCCTGCCTCCTCAGGGACATTGCCATCTTATTATGCTCATTCTGCCTGTAGCTTCACCTACTCCCTCTCTACATTTGAACACACATACATTTTCCTACCACAAAGAATATCCTTTCTTACTTCCATATCCTCTCGTTGGCACTCTGCCTGCTCATTCACAGCATCTGTCCCTGCCAATCTCCAAACAGCACATTTGTTCATCTAGCTATTGGGGGAAAGCATTTTTTGGTATCATGTTGAAAAGAAAACTCACAGCATATGTAGTTTCAAAACACACCATTTTATTACATAAACATATCAGTAAAGTCATCATACTGTGTTCCACTTCTAAACAATTATATGTGTGTATGTGGACACACACACACACTTTTAAAGATTTCCAAGCAGAGTCCACTTTTATTCTTCCACGCTTGTAACTGTGCCTTTTTGTAGCTAGTCTCTGCAGCACACCACCACACTAGTTTTACATATTTTTTTCTAATGTAGTATCACATTACTTTTTCCCAAGTATAGGCTCATACTAAAACTGTAATGTAGTCACTTAAAATAGTCTAGTTCATAGTTCAATGTATTGTGAAAATTAAATTTTTAAATACTTGAACAATCTCTTCCCAACTTTCCCTACATATCTCAAAAAGAATCACTATACATCCCAAATAAAGCACACTAAATAACTGAGCCCTGAAAGTACTGGGTTTAAACAATTACATTTAAAGACATACCTATATTGTTTATTTACACTGTAGATATTTGGATAACTGTGATGATTGCATCTCTTAACTCTATGTCAAAGCAGTGATATGCCCACTTTTGTCCTTTAATGGGTGGTTTCATAAATTATTTCAAAAGGTGTTAAAACAAATTATGGTGTATTCTAACTCTGTATTGTACAAACCTGTCTACAAAGAAATATCACCTAAAATTAGTGTTGGTGGTTATTCTTTCAGTACAAAGCACACCCTTGCATAAATTCAGTGGAACCACAAACACACAAAATATCTGCATTGTATAGATTCTCAGTGACAAAGATCACACCTGCTTGTGGCACCAAATGAACAGTGATGGTATTGATTCACCACTTGAGGCTGCATGTATGGGCAACTTCTATAATCTACTGGAGAGTGAAGTTATCTGTGTGAGTTGGGAGACTTCAAAAATCACACCAAACAGTCACAGTCCAGCTACTTCTTTTGATTACATACATTCAGAATTTTTCTGTGAGCTGATTTAAATAGGGTACATGATGATCATGTTGCTCTAAAACTAAAAGACCCTCAGATTTCCACTAACTGGAATTACTGTTATCTTGTTAGCACAATAACCCCATATTTTGCTTATATTTATAACATGTTCTCATCCTGAGTATTAAAGATGTTAACTTACCTATGATTTAATAAGTAACTCATAAAAAGGACTTGAAAATTGATTAGCTTTGGAGAAAAATAAAAGTATACAATACAGTGAGAGTTAAACATTTAAAAATAATAGAGTTCTTTATTTGTTAACAGAGGTTATATTCTCATAAATGTTTTCAAAGACCATGCTATTTTCTTGCTTATACATATTGTCATAGATTGCTATTTTAACATTCCATGATGGAAGAGAAGGATTGGATCTAGCTCTATAAATGTAAGCCTATCTTTTCATTTCCTCCTACAGATAAGTCTTTCAGGTTCTTTGGATATATGCATTCTTAAAAATGGTCTCTCTGTATTATTCCAGATGAATTGTAAAATAAACAAACAAAAAACCTAAATTAAATTTTAACAAAGCTAATGGTAACTTCACCTTTTGTGCATACATTATCATCATTGTCCTTTTATGTAACTTAATTGGACTGTAAAGTGTTTGAAATATAAGTACTGTGAATAATAACAAGTCATTATATCTATATATATATATTATAAATGTGGAAGTGTGTGATTTCAAGTTGTGTTTATAATCAGTATTAGTAGTTGTTATTACATAAATTCCATAATAATAGTAAAAGAGACAAATAATTAACGTATCTTTACACTACACTATTTAGATCATTCAACTCCATAAATATCAGCCACATATTTACTCATAGCAGACAGAATACAAAGAATAAAAATGAACAAATTTAGCAGAAATTAAATATGTGATTTTTGTGGGCATAAAAGGCCTTGAATAATTGTTTTCCGATCTCTGTGGGAATAGAATATTGATAATACCCCCTCCGTGTCATGATTTCTTTTCTACTACCTGTTTACATTAATATTGCTATAAATATATGCTGTGTATATTTTCAATATTTACAATATATATACACACACACACAGACACACATACTTTATTCTTAGGCTCATTCATGAACATGCAGACAAATCTGCACTGTATGATCAAAACATATTTATTTTCCTTAAATGATATTAATTTACAACTTGTCACTCTTGTGCAAAAATGCAAAAATATTGTACAGATTAGTATTGTCTCTCTAAAAAAAACTCTCTTTTATGCTTTAAGATTTTTGTCATTTACAAATAAATTATGAAATATAGTTCATTCACAAATTGGAAATAATTACAATGTTTTTACAACAAGGCATTGCTGAGGTTTTGAATTGTGGCATTCTTGAAGCCATTGTCTTTCAAAACAAAGACATTAATAAGTTATTGTTATTTCTTGATATTTCTGATCTTACTTTTTAATTACTTTTATGAAATATGTCATTACAAATCTAATACTCATGCTAGGCAAATAATGCTTGAATATGTAGATTATGAATCTATTTTATCTCTTCCTCTTTTTTTTGACTGGCAAGTCTTCTTTAGAACAATCTGGAAAGCCTGTTGAAATTACTGTTCTAGAACATTTCTGGGAAGTTTTTCATCCAATGAAAAAACTGAAGAAATAAATGAGGCAAATTGAGAACAATTTTAGAGGGTGCTCAGGAGAAGTAACAGCAAATGCAAAAAAAAGTTTTCATTTAATCTCCTAGTCTTTTGGTATTTCCTTGCCTCATGAAAATCCTAAAAAAAGTTCAAAATTCCTTAACACCTTGATTATACTCTTCCATTAAATATCAGGTGGGGTCCTCCATTGCTCATGTTGTCTGTCATTTCCTGTTAGGAAAATAACATGCATTAATTAAAATTCACTTTCAGAGTAAGTCAGTGATTTGGTTAATGGATTTGCAAAACAAATTTCAAGCCACTGAAAAACTTGCCAAGTTTTGGAGAATCCTTGATTGATCAAGGACTGATATTGTTGTTACATCTGAGGAAATGAAATTTCATGGCATCTTGGAGCACATGAAAATGCTGAGTGACAGTCTTAGACCAAAGTCTTCTACCCACAAAAATAGTTCAGTATCTCCCCAGCCCCCTGAGCCTCCCCTTTGGATCAGCTCTGTTTTGGAAAGACCTCACCTAGAAAGAAGAAGATGGTTAAATGCTCATGTTTCTCCCACTGTATAGGCTCCTCTGCTGAGTATGTCAGCAAACTGCCCATATATTCTAGGGGTTACTTTTATTCTATAGAGAAATGTGCGACCTTTCATGAAGAACGGAAGAAGACCCACAAGTGGATCGTTGCTCATTTGTGACTGGGGATCACTAATAAATCACAGTGGGAAAGATTGTTTTTCATGATGCTATCACTCATACAGTAAAAAAAATAAAACAATTGGAAAGCCTCTTAACATATTTTTTAAGGATGAATTACTAAGAAGTTACTATTTCCAATTATACTATTTAACCAAAGCAAGAATGGTAACTACTTTAAGCAATCCAAAATATGGGAAATAAATTTGAAAATATCACATCAAGTAATTTTACCAGAAGAAATCTTTCATATGGAACTTTTACTGTATTAGTGCCAAACTTTGTTATCTGCTCATGCAATTTTGGCATGAGGGAGATACAGTTTGTCTTTATCAGACACATCTATTATTAAATACAAAACTCTGGTCTGTGAATGATGATATTGAGTCAGAATCATGATGTAGCAGAGAATAGAAGGAGCCATGAGTCATCCAAGCAGAATGTGTTTGGATGCTTACAGACAGGCTGACTATTTCAAATACTCAACCAACTTGCAGGCTGCAAGCCTCTGCCATATAGGTTTATGTCAGGTCCTCAAAGAAGTTCTCTTGAAATCGATCCTTTGAGGAACAACATACCAGCATCAGTCCAGACTGATGTGCTGACATAATGGCTTTCAGGAAGACCCAGCGCTTCCTGGAGTGACAGTTCAACATGTAACTCCCTAGAGATCAGCGTACCTTGTAGGTAACTCTGGTGTCGGGGGCACCACCGGGCAGCTGGGCAAGTCGGTTATTTCAATAGCCCTCAATCTCTAATATAAATATAACAATCATACAATAAATATTGCACAAACATGAATACAGAAAACTAAATCACACATGTATAAAAATAGAGCACAGAAGAGCTACTATGCAAATGTATAATGATGATCTAATTTTAACAACCCGTTTCTTGAAGTTTTCAGTCCTGCTGTTTGTACCTTTAACTCTTTTTTAAGGACGTGGGGGATCTGTTTAAAATTGCGTTTTTGAAACAGTTTAAGAGCATTTACTTTCCTTAGCTGACTGTATAGATGGTGTACAAAATGGAAACATAAAAATACAAAATACTTTTTTCTTCAAAATAACATTTTAAAGAAATATGCAATAGCACTTCTTGCTACACTTTCTCCTACTTCGTGGCTAACAGTTGTTATTTCCATGCTCTCAAGTAAAATGTGATGTGGCCGTTATATTAACGAGTTTATTTTACAGGTGTTTTATCTTTTCCTTAGTAGATGTAGTAGCAGGAACTGAATTATGAAATATGTGTAAACTGTAGTAGAAACAGCTCACTGTATCATTTGTCCTTTTATGCGATAAATGTAACTTCTTGTTTGAATGGGTTTCATGAAACAATTATGTAAGGAACTTTATTTAGAATAGAGGCAGAGCTACCTAAATATGCATGAAGTTTAGATGAGAATTAAATGAAGCTTTATGTGGATTGTAATATCTGCTCTGATAGGCAAGGCTTTTTGTCGCCTTATTAAAAGACCCCTTTATGCTTGAAAATCTCATTTACATAATCAAATGCATCTGCTTACAAGCATAAGGAGTGAACTAGAAAGGGGATTTCATCCAGTTTTGAAAACCAGTATTACTGAGTTGAGACTGTATTTAGTTTATGTGTTTTTCCTCAGTATAATACATAAAAATTAGTATTTATAATGCATTCAATATGTTATGAAATGCTATTTTGGGAACAGTGCTTTTGTATAGAAAGACTACAAAATTATGTTGAGAATAGGTGTACCCCAAATTTCAGAGAAAAAAATAATTTAAAAAATACCTATTTGTACACAAAATCCAATTCATCAAATTCTCATCTAAGGCTGCAAATGGATTCACCTCGATTTGACTGCAGTCTTCATCACCTGAGAGCAGTGAGAGGAAAAGGCACAGAACTCACTTTCTCAGCCATTTCATGAGAGTGATGCAGCGAGTGCTCCCTTTCTGAGAACATCCTCCTCTGTTCGTAGCTGGCTAGCCGGCAAGTGAGCCATGAAGAGAGGGTGCAGCCGCCAATCCCAATGCACGCAAGAGACATGGAGGCGAGATGCAGAGGGTAGAGGGAAGAGGTCTTCTTGGTCACTGCCCGGAGGAACTGGAAATTCAAGATGCCCCCTATCAGTCCACAGATGCAGCAGGCAGAAAAGAGGATCATCTGATAAGGAAAAGAAAGTGGGTGTTAAAGGGGAAGGAACAACAAAGCTGGCGAGGATGCAGGGTACCGTCCTGCTGTGGGCGGAGGATGGCTGCGCTGCCCTAAGAGAAGTTCCTGGGTGCTTCTCAGAAGATGGGAGCTCCCCTTTCACCAAGTTTCTATGCCCTCTGACTCAACAGGGAGGGTGCAGACCCAGCCCTTCTGGAATTAACAGCTGACTATATACAGACCAAGGAATGCTCATGAAACCTCTGAACTCTGAAGTAAGAAAATTTGTCTTCTAGGTAGCTTCAGATTTAAATAATATTTATATCTATTGTGTGCCACTATGGAACTGGAACAGGTATCATAGCAATGAACCCACCCAGCAATCCTCTGAGAGAGAGAATTACGCATTTTGGAAAACAAATGGTGAGCAGATAACACTCACATTTAGGGATGGAACTCAGATTCTCTGACTCCATCCAGTTTCACTATGTTAACCCCCCCAAAATATCTAAATTTCTTCTCATCAAATTGTCATTAGTTCTGTTAAGCTTCAAATCTTTATACACTGCTCTAGCTAGGTGAGCTTAGGGAATTTACTTAACTCCTTTTTTTCACTCATAAGAATTTTATTGTATGGGTATCTATTTCCCCAAAAGGTAGTTTAGGGACTCACCGTGAACTGGCCCTTGACTTTACAAATCCTTTGTTACTCTGTGGCACCACAATGAAGAATATACAATAGATATTTCAAAACTATTGTTGGGTTGGTAATTTTGGAGAAACACAGGATGTGGCTTGTTTTTAATGCTACTATTGGTTTGACCTGGGTCTCTATTAATAGAACTAGGGGATTTTATTTAACTTAAAGATCATAGAATCCCCAGAAGAACCAAGCACAATGTTATTATCTGCATCGTATATGTTTGGACAATATTTAATGAATTTAATTGAATATTCCAATAGAGCTAATAATTTTATTTTATATTTGCATCTAGCCTAAATTCTCCTGTGAGCTATCATGATACTTTATAATATGATACTAATTTAATTATCCAAACATTTCCATTTTTCTCTGGAACACAGTCTCTTCATCAGTCACTTCTCTTGTTCATCAGTATAGCTTGTTCATTCTCACCTTAAGGATGTTTTTCATTTCCTGGAAATTATTTTGCTTTTTTCTTGGACTCCTAGATAGAAGAACAAATAGTCCTAACTTCCTCAGAAAGGCTTCCTGGACTTTACTGATCTCCTTTGGCAAATTTCCACAGGGCAAACAGCTGTATAACTTATTTTAGCATTTAACCTTAAACTATCAGGTATTATTTGCTGTTAACAGTTGTGTTTAACAAACACTTGTTGAGTCCCTAGGATCAGTTAGACCCTGAGCGAGGCAGGAGCTGGCTTTTCAAGAATAGCTCATAGTTACAACCCTTGAGAACACTGTAGTCTTGTGTGAGAAAAGATACAACATTCCAACATGGCATGGCATCTATGGAGAAGGAATGATGAACGGGTTGCCCTCAGAGTAGGGAGGAGGGGAATTTAACCCAACTAGGGGTTTCAGACAAGGCCGCCTTGACAACATGTCATCTGAGCTATGTACATGCAGTTCCCAGCAAATTGTAGGCCTTGGATGTGTGAAATGGCACAATGAGGTAGCATGTGGGGAGTAGTTTGCTGTGTTTCTGTAACTTAAATTCAGCATTCCTTATTTTGTGTCTCACAGTACTTATTACCAAAACTGAAAGCCCAGAGATGGATAATTATATTCTTTTAAAACTGATTAAAATAATACTAGGCATCAATTGCCAAGTAATTTAATCATTAACTATTTGAAGTAGTTTTATTTCCTTATAAAGTATACTCAGATGGCATGTAGTCTTTGGGGAGTATATTTTGGTGTTTACTTATTCTCAGAAAATAGAGAAAGATATTGCATTGTAGTCTTCAAATAATGAATTACTACTAATTAAGAAAATAAATTATAAATTTAATTGACCATCACAGAAAAACAATCTCCTGATGTTATTCTTATTAATTCTTTAAAGGCATGACACTTCATCAACCTGTGCAGATGGGACATTCTTACCTAGGAATTAGCATGTTAAAAATCTGTACCCAAGTGTATAACCATATACTATTTTCACATCTCACCAGACTGGAGATCCTAGACTCCAGAAATATATGGAGTAGAGAAATTTTCACACTTTGATTGAAGGGTAGTGAATCCTTGACAACTAAATGTGAGAACTTCAGATGATACAGGAGGATACAGTAGATGGTAGTTTCTAAAAAGTTCAAATCTTAATGACTTTTTTCCTCTAATAGCTTGTAAGAGAATTAGAAAGACAGAAGAAAGTCACATCTTTAAAAAAAAATCTCTTCCCTTCTGCTACGAACCGAGTGTCTGTGTCCCTGAAAAACTCACATGTTGAAGGCTCAACCCCAGTATGATGGTATTTGGAGTTGGGACTTCTGGAAGATCATCAGGTCATGTAGGTAAGACCCTTGTGAATGGGGTCAGTGCCTTCCTAAAAGAGATTCTAGAGAGCTCTCTTTCCCCTTTTGCCTTTGGAGGATGCAGCCAGGAATTTGCAGCCTAGAAGAGTGTCACCACAGCCCGACTCTGCTGGCACCTGATCTGGGACGTCTAGTCTCCCAGACTGCAAACGATAAATTTCTGTTGTTTATAAGCCACCCAGTCTATGATACTTGGTTATATCAGCTCAAACTGACTTAAACATCATCCTGCCCCTCTTGTCCCTCCCCCACTCCTCCCTTTCTCTCTTTTTCTCCCTCCTTCCCTCTTTTCCTTCTTTCTTTTTCCAAGAAATCATTCATATATAGACATAAAGAGTCTTGGCAGAGGAAAAGCTTAGAAAGAATGAAGACCATGTGTGAATAGTGATGGGAGAATCATAGATGCGAATTATAAGCCTCCAAAAAACTTTTTACCCAAAGGTCTCCCCTTATGTAATTAAAAAAAATTACATCTCACATGTCTAAGCAATGGGGACCTCTGTCTGTTTTGTTGCAACAGGTATTCTCACAAAGAAAGATACAACTGGAAAAGGAAGTTAAACAAAACTACTTGTAATGTTCTGCATTCCTTGTCCCCCAGATGACTGGCTTCTCCTGGAAAACTCTTTCCAGGCTCCAAGGCTACTTTCTATGGTCCATAAGTAGTATTAATATATAATACTATATATCTTTGCCAAAATAAAGATCTATGATCTTTCCTGTTGTACTCAACAAAATAAACTATGCTTTTTCCTTCTTTCCAACTCTCAAAAAATGTCATGGAAGGCAGTGGGGAATCCACACATCAGCATGCCTTTCTTTCTCTTGTAGCCAATGTGAGAGTCAACTGGGACAGAGTTCCATAGCCCCCAAAACCCACAATAGTACCATAAAACATCTGATAATACTTACATTTGCATGCACAGTAATCAAATATAATTAAATAAAAAATATTCTGGAATTAATTGTAACTATAACAACACAGCTGTTTTGTAAAATTAACTTCACAAAGTCAGTAATCCGTAGACCCAGTTCCATATTTAAACAGTTAAATTTCCCATGAACTCAAGTTATGTCTTTTTCAGCTTGCTGAAGAATTCATGTGAGTGTCTGGGAGCCTATAAACTGGAAAAGTGGAGATTCATCCACAGAAGTCATTGAATGTTGCATGCTCATGTATTTAAAGAGCATATCAAACCTTTTCTTTCTTGATCTTTTGTCACAGTCTCAGATAATCTTGATGGTTTTCTTTGAAAATGAAAAACCCAGGGTTTATTTGTCAGTTTTCCTTTTATCATAAATGAGTAACATTCAGCATGTGAAAGTTGGCTAGTCATCATTTCCTTTTCTGAGTTCTTACATTTCAAATACTTCAATGCACAATACAAACAAGGCAGAAACTTACGACAAGTCCAGATTTTTTTTTGGCGCACAGGATTCCACATATGCCACAGAGAAGAAACTGAAAAAAAAAAAAAAGAATAACAATTATTTCATATCCAAAAATAAGAGAACCCTTCATTTTTAGCTCATGGTTCACTCATGACACTTGCCCCAGGGAAGCTAAACATTTTACGTTACCATCAAAAGCTACAAAGGAAAATAATCTCATTCTAAAACATAAGAGACAAAAATGCAAACTCTAATGAAAACTGTGTTTTTGCAAGGTTGATATAGGTATTGAGGGGTTTAAGCAAAACTTGAATCAGTTTTACCACCAGGCAAAATTTTGAGGTAAATGAATTTAGAGTTTTGTTTCTTCTATTTCCTTTCACTGTTTTCTTACCCCTTCCTTCTTTTTCAGGGAGAAAAGTAGTGTGATACATTCATTCATGCTAAGCAACTAGAAATCCATGGGTTCTATTAAGGTAGGGAATATAGCACCAATGAAAAGCTGAGGCTTCAGACAGGAAGATTTTTTCTTGTAGAGACATTCTTTGTACTTTCAAACTATGTCAGGTAAAATAGCTACCTCTTCATTCTACCAGAAATATTGTCCTTGTGGATGTGTCAGAAGAACACATGGGGATGAAGCTATGGATGGTGTGTAATTCCTTGTAAATAAGTACACTGGTGACATAATTGTTTTGCAAAAGCAGTTGCATCAAATCATCTACCAACAACACACTATTAGACATTTTCATTATCAGAAAATGATAATTTGTTTAACTTGGATAGAAACACTTGAGTCCGTTTGAATGCACATTTATACATACTTCTGGCTAGAGGTACGCCATATAAATAAACAATACATTCATTAATAAATAATAAGCCCACTAAAGGCTTTCAGATTAGCAAAGAAAACTTTGAATGTATCTAAGTTCATTTCCATTTGAGTTTTTTTTTAAATGTTGCTATCTCAAATCAGAATTAATAACATAAATGGTTTTAACTGATATTTCACACATGGATAGATTTTTGAATATACACATCAAAATATTCCAAGGATTATCTGAAATAAATCATATACTTGTGAGAAGCACCACCAAAATTTGATTTTAAAAAATAGTTAAGGGAAGTTTCCCTTTGCAGGGAATTTTCTGGAGAAGGGAACAAAAGGATTATAAAGGAGGTAATGTTGCAGTAAGACGATTAGATCAGAATACAAGGATATATAAGAATTGGGTATATAATATAAATGATCTTTCAAATGAATGGTGAAAAAATGAAGACCATTTATTCAATAAATGGAATTAAGACAACTTGTTAACCTTCCCTAACATCATATACTAAAAGGTGTATGAAACAGTTTGAATATTTAAATGCATAAAAATATAAATGTAGTAGAAGATAGTAAGGGTAAATACTTATGTAATTTTAGAGGAGTGGAAAGCATTTTCTATACATAGCAGCAAAGTCATAGACCAAAATGGAAATTACATATAAGTATTAATACATAAAATTAAAATTCTGATACTAAAAAATACAATTCTCAAAGGCAAAAAAATAATTAAGATTATATTCAGAAAGTATTTCACATGCAAAGGTTTAACATTTTATGTGCATAAATGTATCAAAATAATTTTAATATCCTAAAACTGTTAGAAGATAGGAACTCAGAACTTTATGATACTTGAATACTTGCATTATTTCCAG
This sequence comes from Manis pentadactyla, assembly GCF_030020395.1. NCBI lineage: Eukaryota > Metazoa > Chordata > Mammalia > Pholidota > Manidae > Manis > Manis pentadactyla. Next base: position 93,839,327 of record NC_080025.1, read on the forward strand.
AAGCCTTAAAAAGTTTCTTTTGAGTGACCATTTCCCCACCCCACTCCTTATTTTCCTAGGTCTAGATGATCTTGTCCTCTTTTGGGCTTTTTCTTACTGTCTTATATCTTCTAAGGTTGTGCCAAGACATTCCAGTTTGGACCAATTCTGTACCTCTCAGTGCTTCCAAGCTTCAAATCAAAGCTGTAGCATGTCCTTCTCCTTGCTTTCCTGCTAACCCGTTATTTACTCTGTAAGTCAACTCACCCAGAACTCATTTTTAAATAATCTGAAAGTAATGTAGTTCTGTGTTCCTTGGATCTCCTGAAATCTATAAACATTGCCATATTTATTCACAGCAAAGCCTGAAGGCACCTCAGGACCATAAGCAGAGTTCTTCATGCCAGCCCCTCGGGTAGAACATCTATGTGGCAATAAAATTGCTTCTCTCTATTGTCCCACTAAGACAAGGAAATTCAGGGCTTGGAAGGAGGAAGATAGCGTAGAAGGGGAATCAAACAATATTTTTCCACTCTCCATCAGGCATGGAAATACATCCCAACAGTTAACTTTTCTTAGGCTAGCCCAAATCCACATTCTTTAGAGGAAAACTGTAATCTGAGAAAAAAGAGACCCTTGTAAGGGGAAGGATATAAAATTGTGGAATTTCTGAGGTGGCTTTAAGGGATCTTGGCTGAAGTTTAACTAATTCACAGTTTATAGAGAAGAGTAAATGAAGTACCAAAAAGCAGTAAAAAATTTCTATTTCATTGGCTACTTTACCCCAAATCAGAGCACTGGAAGCTCTTATAAGATGACTCAATTCAGCCATTGAAGTTTGCAAATGGGGAATGAGAGGTCCAGACAAATTTAGTGACTTGCTCAAGGTCACACATCAGAATCACAGATCACATATAATCTAAGGCTTTATTAAGTGTGTAAGTTAATTTATTTCTAATTATGTGATAGAAACACTTTTCCAAAGGATTTTAGTGCTAGCGCAGTGGGCACTCTAACTATAAGTGTTCAATGAATATCCGATCATCTATAATCCCTCTCCTTGCCCTTGCCATTGTTAATGTTTGCTGGGATAAATAGATTAGTTGATTAAAGTCTAAAATTATGTTATTAGAGGGAGGAGGGGCGGAAGATGGCGGCGTGAGTAGAGCAGCGGAAATCTCCTCCCAAAACAACATATATCTATGAAAATATAACAAAGACAACCCTTCCTAGAATAAAGACCAGAGGACACAGGACAATATCCAGACCACATCCGAACCTGAGAGAACCCAGCGCCTCGTGAAGGGGGTAAGATACAAGCCCCGGCCCCGCGGGAGCCGAGCGCCCCTCCCCCCAGCTCCCGGCGGGAGAAGAGCAGGCAGAGCGGGAGGGAGACGGAGCCCAGGACTGCCGAACACCCAGCCCCCGCCATCCGGGCCAGAGTGCAGACACAGTACGTGCCCAGGGGGCCCTGGATACTAGGGAAACAGGGCAGCAAGAACAGTGAGCGAGCACTAGAGGCCGGGTGCCGGAGGACATAAGAAAAGCGCGACCATTTTTTTTTTTTTTTGCTTTTTTGCTGTTTTGTTTTGGCGAGCGCTTTTTGGAAGTCTTAAAGGGATAGGGACCCCAATACCAGGGAAACAGGGCAGTAAGAACAGTGAGCGGGCACCGGTGGCCTGGCGCAGGAGGACACCAGAAGAGCGAGCGCCCGTTTAAAAAAATTTTTTTTCTTTTTTTTTTTTGCTGTTTTGTTTTGGCAAGTGCTTTTTGGTAGTCTTAAAGGGAAAGAGACACTTTTTTTTTAATTTAAAATTTTTTTTCTTTTTTTTTTTGGTGGTCGTTGTTTTGATTTGGCGGGTACTTTTGGAAGTCTTAAAAGGGCAGGGCAGGACACTTAATCCAGAGGTAGGGAATCCGGGGATCTCTGGGCACCCTAACCCCTGGGCTGCAGGGAGCAGGGAGGCCCCTTACGGAGATAAATAGCCTACCAGCCGCTCCTGCTCCAACGCGACTCCACCACTTTGGAGTAGCTGCCCGAGCCAGGCCACGCCCACAGCAAGAGCGGAGATTAACTCCATAGCAGCCGGGCAGGAAGCAGAAACCCTGTCTGCGCGCAGCTGCCCAGCACAAGCCACTAGAGGTCGCTGTTCTCCCAGGAGAGGAGGGCCACAAACCAACAAGAAAGGAAGTTCTTCCAGCCGTCACTTGTCCCAGCTCTGCAAACTATTCCTATCACCATGAAAAGGCAAAGCTACAGGCAGACAAAGATCACAGAGACAACACCAGAGAAGGAGACAGACCTAATCAGTCTTCCTGAAAAAGAATTCAAAATAAGAATCATAAACATGCTGACAGAGATGCAGAGAAATATGCAAGAGAAATGGGATGAAGTCCGGAGGGAGATCACTGATGCCAGAAAGGAGATTGCAGAAATGAAACAAACTCTGGAAGGGTTTATAAGCAGAATGGATAGAATGCAAGAGGCCATTGATGGAATTGAAATCAGAGAACAGGAACGCATAGAAGCTGACATAGAGAGAGACAAAAGGATCTCCAGGAATGAAACAATATTAAGAGAACTGTGTGACCAATCCAAAAGGAACAATATCCGTATTATAGGGGTCCCAGAAGAAGAAGAGAGAGGAAAAGAGATGGAAAGTATCTTAGAAGAAATAATTGCTGAAAACTTCCCCAAACTGGGGGAGGAAATAATCGAACAGACCACGGAAATACACAGAACCCCCAACAGAAAGGATCCAAGAAGGACAACACCAAGACACATAATAATTAAAATGGCAAAGATCAAGGACAAAGAAAGAGTTTTAAAGGCAGCTAGAGAGAAAAAGGTCACCTATAAAGGGAAACCCATCAGGCTAACTTCAGACTTCTCAACAGAAACCCTACAGGCCAGAAGAGAATGGCATGATATATTTAATACAATGAAACAGAAGGGCCTTGAACCAAGGATACTGTATCCAGCACGACTATCACTCAAATATGACGGTGGGATTAAACAATGCCCAGACAAACAAAAGCTGAGGGAACTTGCTTTCCACAAACCACCTCTACAGAACATCTTACAGGGACTGCTCTAGATGGGAGCACTCCTAGAAAGAGCACAGCACAAAACACCCAACATATGAAGAATCGAGGAGGAGGAACAAGAAGGGAGAGAAGAAAAGAATCTCCAGACAGTGTATATAACAGCTCAATAAGCGAGCTAAGTTAGGCAGTAAGATACTAAAGAGGCTAACCTTGAACCTTTGGTAACCATGAATTTAAAGCCTGCAATGGCAATAAGTACATATCTTTCAATAGTCACCCTAAATGTTAATGGGTTGAATGCACCAATCAAAAGACACAGAGTAATAGAATGGATAAAAAAGCAAGACCCATCCATATGCTGCTTACAAGAAACTCACCTCAAACCCAAAGACATGTACAGACTAAAAGTCAAGGGATGTAAAAACATATTTCAAGCAAACAACAGTGAGAAGAAAGCAGGGGTTGCAGTACTCATATCAGACAAAATAGACTTCAAAACAAAGAAAGTAACAAGAGATAAAGAAGGACACTACATAATGATAAAGGGCTCAGTCAAACAAGAGGATGTAACCATTCTAAATATATATGCACCCAACACAGGAGCACCAGCATATGTGAAACAAATACTAACAGAACTAAAGGGGGATATAGACTGCAATGCATTCATTCTAGGAGACTTCAACACACCACTCACCCCAAAGGATAGATCCACCGGGCAGAAAATAAGTAAGGACACGGAAGCACTGAACAACACAGTAGAGCAGATGGACCTAATAGACATCTATAGAACTCTACATCCAAAAGCAACAGGATATATATTCTTCTCAAGTGCACATGGAACATTCTCCAGAATAGACCACATACCAGGCCACAAAAAGAGCCTCAGAAAATTCCAAAAGATTGAAATCCTACCAACCAACTTTTCAGACCACAAAGGCATAAAACTAGAAATAAACTGTACAAAGAAAGCAAAGAGGCTCACAAACACATGGAGGCTTAACAACACGCTCCTAAATAATCAATGGATTAATAACCAAATCAAAATGGAGATCCAGCAATATATGGAAACAAATGAAAACAACAACACTAAGCCCCAACTTCTGTGGGACACAGCAAAAGCAGTCTTAAGAGGAAAGTATATAGCAATCCAAGCATATTTAAAAAAGGAAGAGCAATCCCAAATGAATGGTCTAATGTCACAATTATCGAAATTGGAAAAAGAAGAACAGATGAGGCCTAAGGTCAGCAGAAGGAGGGACATAATAAAGATCAGAGAAGAAATAAATAAAATTGAGAAGAATAAAACAACAGCAAAAATCAATGAAACCAAGAGCTGGTTCTTCGAGAGAATAAACAAAATAGATAAGCCTCTATCCAGACTTATTAAGAAGAAAAGAGAGTCAACACAAATCAACAGTATCAGAAACGAGAAAGGAAAAATCATGACGGACCCCACAGAAATACAAAGAATTATTAGAGAATACTATGAAAACCAATATGCTAACAAGCTGGGAAACCTAGGAGAAATGGACAACTTCCTAGCAAAATACAACCTTCCAAGATTGACCCAAAAAGAAACAGAAAATCTAAACAGACCAATTACGAGCACAGAAATTGAAGCGGTAATCAAAAAACTACCAAAGAACAAAACCCCCGGGCCAGACGGATTTTCCTCGGAATTTTATCAGACATACAGGGAAGACATAATACCCATTCTCCTTAAAGTTTTCCAGAAAATACAGGAGGAGGGGATACTCCCAAACGCATTCTATGAAGCTAACATCACCCTAATACCAAAACCAGGCAAAGACACCACCAAAAAAGAAAACTACAGACCAATATCCCTGATGAATATAGATGCAAAAATACTCAACAAAATATTAGCAAACCGAATTCAAAAATACATCAAAAGGATCATACACCATGACCAAGATTCATCCCAGGGATGCAAGGATGGTACAACATTTGAAAGTCCATCAGCATCATCCACCACATCAACAAAAAGAAGGACAAAAACCACATGATCATCTCCATAGATGCTGAAAAAGCATTTGACAAAGTTCAACATCCATTCATGATAAAAACTCTCAGCAAAATGGGAATAGAGGGCAAGTACCTCAACATAATAAAGGCCATCTATGATAAACCCACAGCCAACATTATATTGACCAGCAAGAAGCTGAAAGCATTTCCTCTGAGATCGGGAACTAGACAGGGATGCCCACTCTCTCCACTGTTATTTAACATACTACTGGAGGTCCTAGCCACGGCAATCAGACAAAACAAAGAAATACAAGGAATCCAGATTGGTAAAGAAGAAGTTAAACTGTCACTATTTGCAGATGACATGATACTGTACATAAAAAACCCTAAAGAGTCCACCCCAAAACTACTAGAACTGATATCGGAATACAGCAAAGTTGCAGGATACAAAATCAACACACAGAAATCTGTGGCTTTCCTATACACTAACAATGAACCAACAGAAAGAGAAATCAGGAAAACAACTCCATTCACAATTGCATCAAAAAAAATAAAATACCTAGGAATAAACCTAACCAAAGAAGTGAAAGACTTATACTCTGAAAACTACAAGTCACTCTTAAGAGAAATTAAAGGGGACACTAACAGATGGAAACTCATCCCATGCTCGTGGCTAGGAAGAATTAATATGGTCAAAATGACCATTCTGCCCAAAGCAATATACAGATTTGATGCAATCCCTATAAAACTACCAGCAACATTCTTCAATGAACTGGAACAAATAATTCAAAAATTCATATGGAAACACCAAAGACCCCGAATAGCCAAAGCAATCCTGAGAAAGAAGAATAAAGTAGGGGGGATCTCACTCCCCAACTTCAAGCTCTACTATAAAGCCATAGTAATCAAGACAATTTGGTACTGGCACAAGAGCAGAGCCACAGACCAATGGAACAGACTAGAGAATCCAGACATTAATCCAGACATATATGGTCAATTAATATTTGATAAAGGAGCCATGGACATACAATGGCGAAATGACAGTCTCTTCAACAGATGGTGCTGGCAAAACTGGACAGCTACATGTAGGAGAATGAAACTGGACCATTGTCTAACCCCATATACAAAAGTAAACTCAAAATGTATCAAAGACCTGAATCTAAGTCACGAAACCATTAAACTCTTGGAAGAAAACATAGGCAAAAACCTCTTAGACATAAACATGAGTGACCTCTTCTTGAACTTATCTCCCCAGGCAAGGAAAACAACAGCAAAAATGAGTAAGTGGCACTATATTAAGCTGAAAAGCTTCTGTACAGCAAAAGACACCATCAATAGAACAAAAAGGAACCCTACAGTATGGGAGAATATATTTGAAAATGACACATCCAATAAAGGCTTGACGTCCAGAATATATAAAGAGCTCACATGGCTCAACAAACAAAAAACAAATAACCCAATTAAAAAATGGGCAGAGGAACTGAACAGACAGTTCTCCAAAAAAGAAATACAGATGGCCAACAGACACATGAAAAGATGCTCCACATCGCTAATTATCAGAGAAATGCAAATTAAAACTACAATGAGGTATCACCTCACACCAGTAAGGATGGCTGCCATCCAAAAGACAAACAACAACAAATGTTGGCGAGGCTGTGGAGAAAGGGGAACCCTCCTACACTGCTGGTGGGAATGTAAATTAGTTCAACCGTTGTGGAAAGCAGTATGGAGGTACATCAAAATGCTCAAAACAGACTTACCATTTGACCCAGGAATTGCACTCCTAGGAATTTACCCTAAGAATGCAGCAATCAAGTATGAGAAAGATCAGTGCACCCCTATGTTTATCGCAGCACTGTTTACAATAGCCAAGAATTGGAAGCAACCTAAATGTCCATCGATAGATGAATGGATAAAGAAGATGTGGTACATATACACAATGGAATACTACTCAGCCATAAGAAAAGGGCAAATCCAACCATTTGCAGCAACATGGATAGAGCTGGAGGGTTCTATGCTCAGTGAAACAAGCCAAGCGGAGAAAGAGAAATACCAAATGATTTCACTTATCTGTGGAATATAAGAAGAAAGGAAAAACTGAAGGAACAAAACAGCAGCAGAATCATAGAACTCAAGAATGGACTAACAGGTACCAAAGGGAAAGGGACTGGGGAGGATGCGTGGGTAGGGAGGGATAAGGGGGGGAGAAGTAGGGGGGTATTAAGATTAGCATGCATGGGGGGGTAGGAGAAAAGGGAGGGCTGTACAACACAGAGAAGGCAAGTAGTGATTCTACAACATTTTGCTCTGCTGATGGACAGTGACTGTAAAGGGGTGTATAGGGGAGACCTGGTATAGGGAGAGCCTAGTAAACATAATATTCATCATGTAAGTGTAGATTAGTGATACCAAAAACAAAAACAAAAACAAAAAAAAAAAGGGCAGTTCCTGTGTGGTAACCTCCAATGAGTTCTACACAAGGGTATAAAGGGCATATAAAAGTGTAGGCAAAGGGTCTGTTTGCGTTTATACAGAAGATCAAAGCCTAATTGGGCTACCCCGAAAATGAACTAAGATACGACATGAAAGAGAACTTCCAACATCAGCACTCTCTGGAAGATTCATGCCAGAAGATGATCATCAAAAAACCCCAACAACGATCCACGCACTGCTACAGCTGTAGATGCACTCATCCCACCAGCTCCTGGACTTGCCATGGGAATGAAGGAGATATCTAAGCTGGCCTGTGCATACAGTAAAACAACAAATTTGACTGGATCTATACTGTTGGAACTCAACCAAGAATTAGGAGAAGTGCAAATTGTAGAGCTCCAAAATCTTACAACTACAGACTATTTACTGTTAAAAGAACATAAGGGATGTGAACATTCCCCAGGAATGGGTTGTTTTAATTTGTCTGATTTCTCTCAGACTGTTCAAGTTCAGTTGGACAATATCCACCATATCATAGATAAGTTTTCACAAATGCCTAGGGTGCCTAACTGGTTCTCTTGGTTTCACTGGAGATGGCTGGTAATTACAGATATGCTTTGGTTATGTAACTATACTCCTATTATGTTAATGTGTGTGCGCAATTTAATTAGTAGCTTAAAACCTATACATGCTGACGTTACTCTACAAGAAGATATGTCAAAGAAATAATCAATCTTCCCATGTTTTCTTCCACCTGCTACTTCTATAGCTTTTCTTCTTCCTTCCTAATTACAACCCTTAAATAGAATTCGTGCCTCATATCAAATTTACCGAGTATCATAATTCTTCCAAGTGGTAAAGATACCTCAAGACAAATGCTGGACATAGAAGCTACAGGGCATAAATATGCAAAGAAAGAAAAAGCTAACCATTTCAAACAATAAGGCTTCTCTCTCACTTACCAACTTTACATTTCCCTGTATGGCCCCAGAAAATGACTGGTTAGCCAGAGACAGGTAAGATTCCTCAAGGGAGGAACAACGTAAGACAGGCACAGTCGCAGGGGGTTCATCAGGTGAGAAATTGGGGATCAACAGAGGTGAGACTTAGAACCTCACCCCCCCGTTCTGAGAGAAATCTTCTGCATACGTGGATGTTTTATTGCCCTGGTCTAGCTTGGATTAACACATAGTCTACAGGCACACACCTGATCATCTACATTTGCTCTTACAACACTAAACTATGTTTTCTACCTTTATCTTGTATCTACCTACCACTTCAGCATCTTATTAAAAATAATAATAATAAAGAGAGAAATGTGGTATCCACATATAAATCAAGTATAAAAACCAAATGAGTATTCATATTTGAACTGACTGTTTATAGTTCATAACGCATGAGCAAAACCGAAAGTTTCTGTGATGACTGCCCTTGTACTGTTCACTATGTAACTTATTCATTATGTAAGAATTTGTTCTCCATTCAAGAACTTGTTTGTTATGCCTCAGAAGATTGGAGACCTGTGAAAATTAAGCTTGGGGTGGATTAATGATTGTGCATTGAGCATTGACTCCCCTATACAGAATTTTATTGTCGTTAACAACCATTTGATCAATAAATATGAGAGATGCCCTCACAAAAAAAAAAAAAAAAAGGACAGACTTCCAATGGTAAAATAAATAAGTAACCGGGATGTAATGTATAGCATAAGGAATATAGTCAAGATATTGTAACAGCTTGGTAGGGTGATAGCTGGAACCTAGAATTATGTATATAAATGATTTTATCACTGTGTTGTACACTTGAAACTAATGTAATGTTATACTGTGCGTCAACTACCCTTCAATAAAAAATAATTATCAAAAAAAAAAATTATGTTATTAAATAGGGAATGTGCTATAATATTTCAAGATACTGCTTTTGCTCAACATAACTTTACCCAGGAGGCAAAGCTGTCACCCACATTATGTAAATTATAAAGCAGGTGAAAAACAAATTAGTTTAAAATAAGTAAAACTGATGGCTGGGAATACATATCTGAATTAAATAGAATTTTATATAATATACAATTGTACATGATAAAATACAATTTTATTTCTGAGAAGATGTGCTGTTTAAATCCAGGGAGAGTTATTTGTTTTGCTCTTACTACGAAGTTATAGAAATGAAAACATCTAATGATAGGGCATCAAGTGCAACTATGTTATAAAGCTAGTCCTCTGCGTGGAACTCATTTAATTCCAATTTAGTTTAAATTCAATAGACAACTAAGGTTGTGAGTCATAGGATTAAATGGAGCTATGATGAAAATAGCGTTCTATATTTTGAGTGGATTTTCTTAAAGGGCCATGGAGCCTTCTTCTTTAGTTTAGGATGTAGAAAGACCAAAGACGTCATTCTCACCTTAACAGTAAGGAAAAGTGAATAAATTATAGACCAGTAACTTCTAGAGTCCATCAGAGAGCTGAGGTTCCAAGGCAATAGAATCAGACTGGAGACGCAAACTGATCACCTTTTGTGGAGATGGGAGGAGATGCTGGTTGTCACACAAGGGGGGGCGCACAGGGGGTGCAAAGCCCTGATCCATCCTTAGGCCTCCTTTCTCATGAATCAAATGCTTTAAGCCCCTGGCAAAGGGGTAGCAAAGCCTGTCATTTCAGGCTTTTTAAATGGATTGCTTTTATAACTGGAAGAAAAGTAGAAGAAAAAATTCTTTATACAGGGGGAGGGGCAAAAACTCATCTAAGGCCTAAAGTCCTCTGCTTATGCTAAAAGGGAGTCATTAGCCACTGCAGGAGGGGCCTGAACCTCCTATACAAGGCCAACTTTGGCTGTTGCAAGGAGGCCAGCACAGAATGCTGAGCAAGTCCCGCCCTGAGGTCAGAGGCACAGCACCTTGCTAAGCAGTAGTTGGATTAAAACAACCAAGAAACCTCTCCACTACTCCTACCCACTCTTCACCAGAGCCCAACAGGTAGGAGTAGTCTACACTGACAGGCAAGAGCATCATGGGAGGAGACTCGCTCAGTGGGAGAGGCGAGCAGGGACAATGAAAAGCTGAGGCGGAAGCACCGACGCTGAACAGTTAAGGCGCCATCAATGGGCTTGGAAGACTGCGTACACCAGGGGCGATCAGTCCAACAACAAAATCAGTTCCTCTCGACAATGACTCGACCTTTCACACTAACAGCCTAAAAGTAGATAGTAAGACATAATACTTCCAAGGTTCTGAAAAGAAGGACTTTTGAACTTTGAGCTGGGCATCCAGCCAACTCTCACTCACACAAGAGATTACAAGAAAGGCATGCGCATTTGGGCGAAATACGGAATCAGGCAGGGCTGATTTATGGCTCTCCAGAGGTAGACATATCCTAATCCTCGGACCTTAGATAGTGACAAAAGCCTTTGCAGATGTGATTGAACTAAGAATCTCGAGATGAGGAGATTTTTGTGAATTATCCAGGTAGGCTCTAAGCATAATCACAAAGGTCCTTCAAGAGAAAGACAAGAAGGTCAAAAGAGACAGAAGGCTATATGAAGACACAAAAGAGACAGAGAGAAAGAGATCTGGAGAGGCTACACTGCTGGTTTTGAAGATGCAGGAAGAGAGGCATGAGGCCAAAGAGGTAGGTGCCCTCCAAGAGTTGGAAATGGATTCTCCCAGGGGATCTCCCGAAGGAAAGCCCCTCTGCAGACTTCTGGCCTCCAGAACTTGAAAGAATAAATTTCTGTTGTTTTAAGCCACTAACTTTGTGATAATTTGCTCCAGAAGCAATAGGAAACTAATACAGGCTCCAAAACATTATTTTATATGAGAATCTCTAAAAGATTTACTAGAAGCTGCTCTTCAGGAAAACAAATAGGGAAAGAATGTTGTAGCAAAAGCACAAAACAAAACAGTGAATCTTTTAAATCAAGAAGTATTTTGGGGAAAATTAATACCTGTTTAGAAGGAATATCCCCGGTGATTTGGGCATGAGAGATGGTGGGTTGGGGATAAGATGTAAGTAAAGTTTTCTAGGATTCTTGTATCATTAAGTAGAATAATAGGGGAGCTAACTGATTCTAGATAATTATAGACAAGTAGAGCTTTAAATTTGTTCATTTAAATAGAGAAGACTGGAAAAATAAAGGCAAAAATACAATAATGACAATAAAGATTGAACAGATGTCAGCAACATTTAAAGAAATGAAATAAAGTGAAACTGTTAAATAAATTGGTATAATTTCAATAATGTAAGCAAACAGACTGAACATGGCTATATCCAATATTCCTAATAAAATAGAGGAAGAGAGACACTCTGCTAGGTAGAGAAGAAAAGATATTTGTTAAAACTTCTCTAAAATGAAAGTAAACCTCCTCTTGCCTTATTGGTTTTCTCTCTCTCTCTCTCTTTCTCTCCCCACTGACCTAGTTGCTTGTGCTAGTTAATGAGTTCCTTATTAGTATTTCATTCTCTTCAAGAAAGTTTATTTAGGAAAAGGGCTAAGAGTTTTAAAAAAGTTTTTGCAGAATTTCTCAGTTTAAATAATGTAATGGAAAGTTTTGAAACCATGGTTGCAATGGAAGCAGATAAAAGTAATGTTTCTATCAGCTGGCCAGGAGAGCAAGTGTCGGGTGGTGGGATTATGAAAGAAGTTGGGCCACTCTAAAACAGCTTATTAAAATTTTTGCCACCTCAGGTGAAATACTTTTCACGGAAATTTACAAGCCTTTACAGAAGATGAATGCATTAGAAAATAGAAATGGCACTACCTTTTCCCCATAAGATAATGAGCTGAACCACAAATTTAACTTAATACTTTGGTAACCATTAATGATCTATATAATTTCATCAAAATTAATCTGTTTCTTTAAAATGTATTAAAAAATTATCAGGAAAATGCACAAATATTAAATGTTGAGAAACTGATTAAAAAGAAATTTATTTCTGGCTAAAGGGTATATTTCTCCTTGTACCTGGATTAGAAGTTTGATGATTTGCTTTGCTATCACCAGTTCTTGAGTAGTTTTACTTGAATATCATCCTATAAAGGAATAACAATTTTAGTCTCTTAAAGGATTATTTTGTAGTAGAGCACAAAATGTGAGTGTGCTGAAGCGGCTCATATTTTTCCTGGTACTGTGCTGATATGATTGTGATTTTCTTACCTGACACCCTGGCTAGACTCAAGGATGAGTGGTTTTTATACTCAGCCAAATATAATGAATCATAAACCACTACATAGTAAATGCAATTTCACCTTCAATGATCACCATATTTCATCTTTATTTAGAAAAGATTCAGTAGCTTTATGCATTTGTAATAATAGCTGAAATAGAGCTTTTAGTTTGCAAAGCATTTTGATAGTTTGTCAATCCTCTAGGAAAGAATGGGTTGAAAAAAAGAATTTTGCTCCATGATGGGCAAGTCAACGAAGGAAAGAAATTATGGAGCAAAGAAACAGTTCTGAGCCTCATATTATACAAAAATGGAATTGAATGTGTTATTTCATTTGCCATTATAGGTACTGCTGGGTGAGAGATTGTCTTTTTCCATGTCCAACTTTTGCTATAGCTCCTCAGACAAAGCTGTGTTGGTGAAATAAAGTTACCAGATGACATAATGGAATTTCACACCAAAAGAATGAATTAGTTAGGTGGATGGATGAATGTATTACAGTATGCATGGGGAGGGGCAGAAATTAATCAAATTTAGCTAATTCCAAGGCACACAACTGGGTGCAATCAGTCTTTTCACTGAATAAAATCCAATTAACTTCTTTTTTCATTTTTCTGAAACACTCATGATTGGTCAGATTAGATTAATTCTCTTCTCAATGGTGGCATTTGAGAATAATGCGGATGGTGTTGGGCTTTTAAATGTCACAATCATAGCTTTGTGGGTTTCAAAAGTTTCCTTCCCAAACCTCAGATGCTCTTGAGTTGTCACCATAAGTAGATCTATCTAATAAAAATTACTGAAAAAGATAATATCTTGGCATTGAGTGATAATTGCCAGAAGACCCTTGTTAAAGGTGGGAAGTGATTTCCCAAACTAGATAAGATAGTGTTATTTTTTCACTTTTTTATTAAAATTTTTTATTGAGGTATAATTGACATGTAACATTTTATTAGTTTGTGTTCTTAATTATGTGAGACAGAAAATGACTTGGGAAATATGACTATGAGACTATATCCCAGCTATTGATTCATTTTTCTCTCAGAACACCAGGCTTTGGCCTCCGATCAGACAGAAAATAGCTTTCCTCCCCTTGGCGAAACCAGCAGTTGGGCAGCGTCTCGGCACTGTCATCTGAACGCTATTACGTACTCTCAGCTGGTCTGTTCTGAGTGATTATCGTTCAATCTTTCCTTTAATCACAATTTAACCTTGACGCGTACACTATTTCAATCTCATTCAGAAATTTGTTCCTGGAAGAAATCCAGATATTTTTCATTCAGTCAAGATCAAATGATGTAAAAACAACAAAAACATATCACAAAAATTTCAGGATATTGAAATATCAGTATAGGATATTTTAAAACATAGGGTCAATTGCTTTGTTACTTTGTAGTTATTTTATGCCTTCAGGTACTATACCTGGCAAGCCAAGCCTGTTTGAAAGCAGAGATTCTAAAAGGAGAGGAGAGGAGTCCCTCATTTTCTGATCATAAGCAATAGCCTGTCCTGCGAGGCTATGACTAAAGGTGAGTAAGCACTGTCTTTGAGTTCCTTCTGTGGAAAAAAGAGAATACAATGATGTGCAGAGTAAGAGCCCTAAAAACAACTCCTTTAAACCCTAGGGTTTATATCACAGTTAGAATAATCCTGACTTTACATACCCTATTTGAACTCCTTTGTAAGACCTCATCCAAAGTGATCTATCCCCATTTGAGGACATATGTTTCATACAGTAATCCATCTTTATGTGTATCCATCCAATCTCAAGTATCATGATTTCCCCCAACATTTTTGGGATTTATATAATGTACAAAAGCTGCCTGTACTCCCTCTCTTTTTCTTCTCCAAGGAGAGTGAGAATCCTCTCCTGGCTGTCTTGGCAATGGGACCCACTTCAGCCCAAATGATCTGAACTACAAAGCATTGACAAGAATTTTTTGAAGAAAATCTGTAAACCATTTTTATAAGAATGACATGGTATGCTTGTTATAAATGCAGAGTTATGGGCCCCTATTGAATAAAATTTTGTTGTGATGTGGTCTAAGAATCTGTATCTTGGTTAAATTCCAGGGTAAATAAATCCACAGTAAATAAATGTTATGCTTCTACAGTTTGAGAACCTTCCCGATAGAATCACAGGACCAAGTTAATTCTTGTTTGGCTTAGATGAGCTGGCCCTACTGGGAGCTGGCTGGATGTGGGGCCTATCATGGGAGTAGCAGCCCTGAATGGAGCAGCAGACTCAATGGAGGAGCAGTGGATGTCTAATATTAGACCCAAAGATTTCCATGCCTTAGAGGATGAACCAAGCTTCTCTTTCCTGAAGGGTTTAAACTCTCATAGAGAACATTTAATCTCCACTCCCAGGTGTTAAGCTAGTTATCAGTTGTATTCTAGCAGAAGTAAGAGAGTTTTGTGCATACATAGCTCATCAGCCACAGAGAGGGATGGGGGAGTGACTTGATGCTGCTTTCTCTAGATCTAATTGTAAACATTTTATGCATTTGCATGGCAGATTTTAAGTGGTTTATCTTTGACAAGTTCATTTCCCCCAACAAATATGGTATAATTGGGCTTTGAAGATCTTATAAGCTTTATTTTTTTCTGTTTTCAATGATGACGAATCATTTCTGGTGATCAGAACACTTAGGCTGAAGTAAAGGCAGAGCTATCAGTATTCCACAGAGAGTCTCTAATGAATAAGAGAATTGCTTCTTTAAAGGGCATTAACAAAAGTTTTCTTGCCCAACTTTTTCTGTTCATCTCTTTCTCTTTCTGTGTCCTTCTCTCTTTTAGGGTAGTCTGGAGCTGTTGATTAGTCTTGTGACTAAATACAGAGAAGGACTTCACTTCTACTCTGTGGTTCAGCATTATGTTTCTATTATTTAGCCAGACTTCTCTGTTTGCTATATATTTCTTATAATGAGTATTTTGGATCATGTAGGAAATTACAGTTTTCCTACTGAATATATTTATGCCAGAGCCTGTCAGTATACATAATTGGACTGTGAAAACCAAGAGGTTCAAAAAAGTAAACTAGAATAAGGTGTTTCCAAACTCCACAGGTAACCAATGAATTGTGGAGCACTATTTACTACTAACCTGAAGTTTCCTAAGGGTGAAGTGTCCCTCCTCTCTGCATACCTATTTAGTTCACTTCAAACTGGTTTTAAACAACACTGAAGATGCATTATATCTTTCCTGTTCCTGGTTCAATTTGATTTCTAGAGAAACCTACAATCTCCATAAGGTAAATAGTGAGATTTATAAGTCAATGCTCAAAAGAGTTCATTGGAAAGCTTATAAAATTGAAAACTGATTATAAATTTCTCATTGGCTCGAAAAAATCTAAAATAAGATCTTATAAGAACATGAATCAGGCTGTTAAAACTATCCAATTCTGGTAAATGAATCTGTAGAGCGAGGTTTTTGAGGACTAAATTTTAGAAGGTATCATTGTAATTGAAGTATAATAATGGTGCAGAAGACTTATAAACAAGCTAACAAAGGACACAAGGAAGATGCTGATGAATTGTTTCAGAATTGCTCTGAATGGTGGTTTCTTAGTCTCACTGATTTATGTTATTAATGTGATGGCTTTCAGCTCTTTCTGGATAAAGAAGACCATTATAAAGTAAATTTGAACCCTCCTTCCAGCCTTCCACTGATTCATTTCTTCATTACTCAGCAACTTTATTATAACAATATAGTTGCATAGACACTTATGTCTTTGTAGTATTATGACACTACAGTGAATTAAAAAAAAAAACTTATACTCTTAGCAGAGCCAGACAATAGGTACTTGCTCTTACACAGAGCAGACAAATAGTGATTTTACAGCATCTAACTACGCTGATGGACAGTGACTGTGAAGGGGTATGTGGGGGGGATTTGGTGAAGGGGGGAGTCTAGTAAACATAATGTTCTTCATGTAATTGTAGATTAATGATACCAAAATAAAAAAATTAAAAGAGAAAAAAAAAAGAAGCAAAAAGATTAAGCTAGACAGATTTTCTATTTCCTGGAGTTAAGGTATGATTTTACTGAAACCCACAAAGATTGTAGGAAGAAATAATAATGTGGCATAAAAAAATAATTGGGGAACATAAAAAAAAGCACTGGAGTAACAGGCTTTGGAGAAAATCTTAAACCCTACACTCTCCATCAATATTCTTTAGCATACGGATTATTGCCTTACTGGAAGAAAGTTTACAAGATGTCTTAGTAGACGGTCCTTTAGCCTCATCATCCAATTCCTTTATTCCTTTACTTTTGTTTCTTGTTAAAGGACCCCAAACAGAAACACTTTCTCAAGTATTCTGTTGGAATGAATTCTCAAATTTTCATAGTTAACTTTTTAAAAATTTGCAACACCTGCTATTTGGGTTCTCTCTCCCAGTATTTCTGGGAAGACTGAAAAAAATCCCACTAATATTATTTCTATTTCATGGGTAGGGGAATTAACATGCGAAAAAGTCATAAAGCAAGTCAGTGGCAGAAATTCAATGAGAACTAAATATTGGGTTTCCCAAATCATTGTTAATGTGTGCAATATGCCCCTTTTTATGTTAACTCTAAGTATATTAGGAATACCTTGTCAAAAAAAAATCCTCTTTTTAGTAAGACAAGTCATAAAATGTTGCAAATGAAAAGCTTTTAAGAGAAATCACTCTGGTATGCAGGACAGCTACACAAGTATGTCTATCACCTTGATTTTAAAATTCCCTTTTAAATTCTTTTCTCTTTTCCTTAAGTCACTATCACAGTTAGCCTCAGGCACCTGGCTGTATCACTCACCCAGTTGTGGATGAAAACTAAGATCACATAAATCCCTTTCTATTTATCCCCTCCACTCACTAAAGTAAGCTTGATAGGAAACTTGGTAAGGAACTTGATAAGAAAACAAAGGGGTCTAAGAGCAAAATTAACGAAGAAATTGTAAGATGCATGGCAATTATCCCCTTTGCGGCACAGGTCTCATCTAATAGGCAAGCCCTAAATCCATCCGATGTCGTGCCTGAAGGACCCAGTGCTGATGATTCCAAGAGAACAGCAAACCTTAGGGAGACAAAGGGCCAAAGGCCACTTTCATGGTTATCTACTCCCAATGGAAATAGTTCTTATGCATATTCTGTCAGTTGCTTTGATACAAACAGTGACTCTTCAGCATTTCATTCCGATTTCTCTCCAGATTTTTTTATAAAATAACTCAAAGAATATTTTTATTTATTTTAAAGTGCTGAAACCATAAAAATGCCTGTCCATGACCTTACATGACTGCTGAAAGGTCAGCTACAGAGAACAGGTGCATTTTTTGCTGCAGGATGTGCTTATTCATAGGTTGAAGCTCATACCACCAAAAAGTCTATTCTTTGGTCTATCTGGGAAACGGGAGTAGTCTAAAACATTGCCTATTATTTTTGGATTTAAATGCTAGAACTAAGACTAACATATAGGAGTTACATAAAGGGAGAGACCTACTCATTACCAGGAAAATTTTTCTAATGAATAGACCTGTCCACAAAGTAGCTTGGGCTTCCTCATAACATTGAGGTCCCTTTGGAAATGTTTGGGCACTAACTGAATGACCACTTTCTGGGGTACAGAGGAAAGGTTGGTACAGTTCTGACAAGGTGCTGAAGTATGATCCTATGAAATATACTTACATTCCAGTTAAGAGTAACTTGCCGCATGGCTACATGATCAATTTTGAAGAACTGGAGTTCAGTGACAAGTATGTAGCACTATGAAATCTATCTCTGATGAAACGGAAGGCATTTTAGGCTCCTTAGTGTCCTGGGCTATTTATTGTTGTGACCATAAATTAGTCCAGACAATGTATAAATATATGGACACATTGGTTAATTGAGACCAGTGAATATGGTATGCCAGATAACAGTTTACTGTAACTGCAGAAATGGCCATGCTATTTTTATCTTTCTTTTTATTTAAGGGGAATGAATAATAGATGACTCTTTATGGTGCCTAGTGTCTAAAATTATAATTGGCATCTATATACAGAGTTTATAATTTAGGCCACTTTCTAAAACATTAATTAATTCATACTCCTTACAGCACTTTGGGAGTTAGGGGACTTGATTGCCTTGCCCAGAACCTTAGCAGGAAGGAACTATTGCCAGATCTAGATTTAGAACAGAGTGATGTCACCAAGATGGCAAGACAGGTTGTTCCTGACTTTGCTCCCCTTACAAGAAGTACAACTAACAACTATTTAATAAGACGCACTGAGAAAATCCTAGAACAAGGGGCTGAAGCTGAAGCACCCTCAGGACCACAGAGACCAAGACATACTGAGGCAGAAAGGTGAGAGGAATGGCTACATGTTGGCCATATTGCCCCGCCCTCAAGGCCAGCACACATCATATGGAGAGGTCTCCCCTCAGCATCTGGTTCTTCCAGTGGGAAAAGAGAAACCAGAGAGGACAAACAGCCTCACTCCAAGCACTGCGGGTCATTTAGCAGAAGCTCCCACTTTCATCCTGTACCACGGGGATTGCAGAGAGATCAGCAGGACTCGGCCACTGGGAGTCTGCCGGTACCAGAGAAGGGGGGAAAGGCTCACAACAATCAGCTTGAGGGTCTTGGCAAATTGAGTCCATACCTGGAGTGCCTAGGTAGTAAACTCAATCTGTGGCTTTCCTCATCTACTGAACCAGGTCATTTTCTGGGTCCTTAAGTGAGGAGTTTTGCTGGTCCAGGAAAGGAACTAAATCACAGGTTCACCCGTCATGGAGAGTGAAGGACCCATGATCAGAGGGCTAGCAACAACTCCTGGAAGCTGTGCGGCCCAGTGGTACTCAAGTGGAGAGGTAGATGGGCAGAGGTGATCGCCCCCAGAGCAAAACCAGTACTGAGCATGGAGCCCAAAGTTAGCAGAAGAAAGGAAATAATAAAGATTAGGGCAGAAATAAGTGAAATAGAGAACATAAAAACCTTTAAAAAGAATTAACACCAGTCTTTCTCAAACTTCAAAATCATCAAAGAGGAGACAACACTCCCGAACTCAATTTATGAGGCCAGCATTACCCTGATGTGGAGACTAGAAAAGGACACTACTAGAAAAGAAAACTACAGCCCATTATCCTTGGTAAATAAATGCAAAAATTCTCAATAAAATGCTAGCAAACTGAATTCAATAGCACATTAAAAGGATCATATACCATGATCAAGTGGGATTTATCCCTAGGATGCAAGGATAGTTCGACATGCACAAATCAGTCAATGCAATACATCACATTAATAGAATGAAAGAAAAGAATCACATGATCATCTCAAAAGATGCAGAGAAAGCATTTGACAATTCAACATCCACTCATGAAAAAAACTGTTTTAACACATAAGGCACAGAAGGAATCTATCTCTATATAATAAAGGCCATGTATGGCAAGCCCACAGCTAACATCATACCCAATGACAAAAGATTGAAAGAACTTTCCTCTAAGATCAGAAAAACAAAACAAGGGTGCCCATTCTCACCACCAGTATTCAGTATAGTACTAGAAGTCCTAGCTAAAGCAGTCAGGCAAGAAAAAATGAAAGTCATCAGAATTGGTAATTAAAATTGTCTCTATTTGCAGATGACATCATTTTACATATAGAAAATTCTAAACAGCTGTTAGAGCTAATTAATAACTGAATTTATACAGTTGCAGGATATAAAATCAACAGGCAGAAATTAGTTGTATTAACAATGAACTCTCTGAAAGAGAAATAAATAGAACAATCTCATTTATAATGGCATCAAAAACAATAAAATACTTATGAATGAATTTAACCAAGGAAATGAAGGATCTGTACACTAAAACTATCGAACATTGGTGAAAGAACCTGAAAAAGACACATTTAAATGGTAAGATATCCTGCGTTCATGGATCAGAAAGTTTAATATTGTTAAAATGTCTATACTACCCAAAGCCATCTATAGATTCGACACAATCTCTATCAAGATTTTGATGGCATTTTATACAGAAGTAGAAAAAAAAAACCTTAGAATTTATATGGAACCTTAAATGATCCCAAATAAGCCAAATAAATCCTTAGAAATAAGAAGAAAGCAAGAGGCATCACACTTCCTGATTTCAAGCTATGCTATAAAATAGTTATAAAAAAAGCATGGTACTGGCATAAAAACAGACAAATAGATGAGAATTGAGAGCCCAGAAATAAACCCAAGCACATATGGTCAACTGGTATTTGACAAGGGAGATAAGAATACTCAGTGAAGAAAAGACAGTCTTTTCAATAACTGATGCTGGCATAATGGGATATTCACATGTAAAAGAATGAAACTGGACCCATATATTACACCACTCACAAAAATTAACTCAGAATGGATTAAAGATTTAAATGTAAGACCTGAAACCACAAAACTCCTAGAAAAAAAACAGAAATAAAGCTCCTTGGCATTTGCTTTTGGTAATAAATTTTTGGATATGACACCTAAAACACAAGCCACAAAATGAAAAAACAGCTAGGACTATATTAAACTTAAAAAGCTACTGCACACCAAAAGAAACCATCAAAAAAGTGAAAAGACAACTAATGGATGGGAAAAACTTTTGCACACTATGTAGCTGATAAGGTCATATTTAAAATATATAAAAAGCTCATACAATTCAATAGCAAACAATAACAACAACCTGATTTTAAAAATGTGCAAAAGACCTGAACAGACATCTATCCAAAGAAAATATATGAAAGGCCACAGGTACATGAAAGGATGCTCAAATCACTAGTCATTAGGGAACACAGAATAAGCCACAACGAGATATCACCTCACCCGTTAGAATGGCCACCATCAAATGACAAGCAATAACAAATGCTAGTGTAGATGTGGAGAAAAGGAAACTCTTGTGCACTGTTTGTGAATTGATACAGCTGCTAAAAGCAGTATGGAGGATCCTCAAAAAATTAAAAATAGAACTACCATATGATCTAGCAATTCCACTTCTAGGAATATATCCAAAGGATATGAAAATACTAATTCAAAAAAGGTATCTACACCTCCATGTTCACAGCAACATTATTTACAGTAACCAAGATGTGAAAAGAACACACACACACACACACACACACACACACACAAATGGAATATTATTCACCCATAAAATGTGAGGAAATCCTACCATTTGTGACAATGAGGTTGGAACCTGAAGTCTTGAATATACCTTCATTGTATTGCTTTGTGCTCAGTGAAATAAGTCATACAGAGAAAGACAAACATTGTATGATCCCACTTCTTTGTGGAGTCTAAAAAAGGTGAAGAACAACAAAATAAAACAAAACAAACAAAAAACCAAATTCATAGAAAAGGTTACCAGAGGCAAAGGGTGGGGGAGGGGAAATTGGAAGAAGATGGTTAAAAGGTACATTCTTCGAGTTGTAAGATAAACAAGTACTAGGGATGTAATGTACAACATGGTGATTATAGCTGACACTGCTGTATGATACATAGGCAAGTTGTTAGGAGGGTAAATTCTATGAGTTCTCATCACAAGAAAAGAATTATTTTCCTTTTTTCTTTTCTTTTTATTGTTTCTACATGAGAAGATAGATGTTAGCTGGACCTATCGTGATAATCATTTCACAATACACGTAAATCAGTGCTGTCTACCTCAAGCTTATACAGTGATGTGTGCCAATTATTTCTAAATAAAACTAGGGGAAAAATGCATATAGGTGAATAAAAAAAGCAAACTTAAGGATGACTTCATTCCTGTCTTCTCTCCCTGGCTCTCTCTTTGGAACCACGGAAATCACAGAACATCCCCATCATGCTTGGCAAAGTTTGTTCTGGCAGTAGGTTTGTACCTTAGATTGTACCTCTTTAGGATTGGGTTAAATTTTATTAATAATAATTGTAATGGCAATACATATTTAATTAATTTTAGGTAAGGGAAATGTAGTATAATAATCCTATTAATAATAAGAAGGGGCTAACATGTATTGAGCACTTGCTAGATACCAGGTTCTGGGCTAAATATTTTACATATGCCATCTAATTCAATCCCCATGTTCAGCTGAGAAAACTGGTCCTTAGACAATTTTTTTACACTACACAGCTGGTAATTGGCAGAATTAATATTCAAACAAAGGCCTTTATAATTCTAGAGGCTTCACTAATTTAGGATTTCCAATCATGATTTGGCCCCAACTCTCTCAGCATTAATTGCAGTAGTTGCCTTTTTCTTTCTGTATTAGAAATCTCCTGGGGCAGAGATTGAAATAAACCTCAAGTTCTCTCTTTTGAAAGGAGGATATTTGGTAGTGTGGTAATAGAAATCAAAGACAGCCTGCCATTGAATGAAGATCAGATCTTGGGTGGTTATGATACAATGGGGAGGGATGGAATAAATTTGGGTCCAGAGGTCTTTACTGAGTTCTGATAAGAAGCGTTTCCCCATAAAAGCTATTGGAGTCTAGTCTCTGAAGAAGAATTTTTGTACCACTTGGTGGCGGTAGTTACCAATTAATTAACAGTGTTGTTCAATTTACAACTAAAATAGTAAACTTTATTTCTACTTGGGAGTAATTTTTAAATAAGATTTCTCCCTTCAACTTAACTCACTTTTTCATGTAATACCTTTATTTCCACCAGTTCCTCTCCAATGTATATCTATTATTATTATTATTGTCTTGGACATCACTCAGCTACTTGGAGTTCCCTTTAGAATAAAGACCATGTATAATGACAACAGAAAAGTTTCCACCATTCACTGTTATAGCTTTAGAGGTGTTCAGTGTACAACCAACCAAAATAAGATAATGATGCAGCTTGGAAAGAATGAACAGGAGGGCTTATCAAACCATATGATAATAAACACAGCTAATAAACACAGAAAAGTCAAATTGGCAACAGTCTGACTCCAAAGCATGTGCACACTCGATGGTCTCATGCTGCCGATTTGATAATGATATTATTCTAAGGAAAAAAGCAGCTAGGAAAGACTTTTAATTTTCAAACTCAAAAGGGAATATCAAAATTCTAAAGATGCTCAATTTTCCAACATAGAGACAAGAAGAAATGATTTTACGGTGATAAATAATATATTTTGCTTAGCTTTAAAGTCAGGTAGAAAGTAGGTGTGGTCTACTACAATGAGTGAAGGCAAATCTTTTTTTAGAAGGTGTAGGTAGTAATAATCTTAAATAGTTCTGTGGAGCTATCTCAAAGCAGAAAACTAAGGAACTAAAATTCAGTGCTTGAAGTCCTGTTTTCTTAGACTACATTTGAACATAATGAATGTTTCTAACACTATTTTAAAAAAACAGCAGAATACAAAACTTTATGCACATTTTGTTCTTATACTGCAAAACTCATTACTTTCGAACATACAAAGCTAAGGCAATATATGGCAATGTAAACAGTGATTATCTCCAAGTGGTGGGAATTATTGGTGATTTCAATGTCATTTTTGCTCTTTTGCATTTTCCCAGGTCTCTAAACTACATAAAATAATAGGATATTTTGCTTAATAGTTCCAAAGTTTTGTTCTGGTTATATCATATAAGCCACTGGTCTCTGGCTTTAGCATTTAGAAGACTTAATGAATATGAACAAGATGCAAAATAAACCAGCAGAGGCAACGCTTCTCAAAAGCAGAGGAGGACCTACTTATAAAGTGATATATGGAAAGACCTAATTAAAAAAGTATTCCTTGCTGGCTTTAAGTTCCAACCGTGTTGAATGATTTATTGTATTAAGTCACAAAGACCCCAAAGGGGTCTAACCTTTAACTTTAACCATTAAAATCTAACCTATAACTTGGTTGGGTTTTATACAAAAAATTAGTATTCCTATGGGGAAAACACCATTTTCTGCTTTATGTATATGCCAGAACCCTTGATAATAATCCAGAAGAGTGCTAAATGTACTGGAGAATTCTATTTTCAATGAAAGGGAAGGTCAAGGCTTTCTGTGAGTTAGCCGTGTATTCATTAACAGCTCCTCCAGACTCCTCTCTTCCTTTAATCCTCCTGTTTCCAAACAAACAACATTCACAAACAATTCTCCTGCTTACTGGGTCTAAGCTTAGTCTGTTGCAGTAGAAACTAGGATGTTGGTGAACCATACAATCATAACGTGCTCAGCGCCATTGTATTTGCATTCCTTCCTTGACAAGAGGCTTTTACTGTTTAGGAGCAATCTCTTTCATTAAGAGAAGCAGATTTTTTCATCTTTAAGTAACTGATTGTCAATTACTTTAACTTTGTTTAAGTATGAAGCGTTTATCCCTGTGGTATCTACCTATTGTCCACATTTGAAGACAAGTACACCATTAACCCTGTATTTTCTCCAGGGCAAACATGTCCTCAGCCATCTTCATGATCATCTCTCCTGAATGTTCTATGGTCTTTCTCTCTGTGTCACTTTAAGGTAAAAGCGTCAGCAATGGAATTGTGAAGAAAGCAAATCAATAAACTGGCAGACCAGTTTTTTTTAGTCAGGAGAAGATTTCTTCCTAGCAAATTTCCAGTTTGTTGATGTCCCTAATCATCATTACATCTGACAAATCAATAAACTGGCAGACCAGTTTTTTTTAGTCAGGAGAAGATTTCTTCCTAGCAAATTTC
Source organism: Manis pentadactyla (assembly GCF_030020395.1). Classification (NCBI taxonomy): domain Eukaryota; kingdom Metazoa; phylum Chordata; class Mammalia; order Pholidota; family Manidae; genus Manis; species Manis pentadactyla. The sequence goes on from NC_080025.1 coordinate 93,864,529, forward strand.
CAGTTTGTTGATGTCCCTAATCATCATTACATCTGACCCATAACATTCACCCTCCTGGCAGGTATTTGTGTCCCAGGAGAATCAACACATACAGGTCTTAAAGTGGTGGCAACTGCTGTTGGCATGGTAGATACTTTGAAGCTGTGGCCCTCTGGTGTTTGTCTATTGCAGGCCATTTTCTACTTTCAAACAGGACAACAGAGATGAAAATATATGAGGTCTATAATGTTTAGAAGTCTATAAACAAGCACCATCCATTACCCAATTCCTTTCCTTTATGGATAATTCTAGACTTTATGGAATCCAATAAAAATAACACCATTCCCTCAGAAATAAAGTGAGGCTCACACAATTTGTAACCAAAATAAAACTTCAACATCTCTGAAGGAGGAACAGTGATGGATTATGCCTTTTTAAATATTTGTTTTGAAGGTTACAATTTCCCCATGCTCATTTCCTTGAATAATGCTTTGTCCCCAAAGGTGTCTGTGAGGTGTAACTGTAATACTTGGAGCAAGTTGAGGGGAATGTTGAAAAACCTGTTCTTGGGGTGAAGCAATGTGGCAAGCAGCTGATTAGAGGAAAAGGATGATACGGCTACTTTTTTTTAAATGCAGAGCTAGAAAGAAGCAGGTTGGTGTGTTTTTTGCTGAACAACATGGAGAGGAAACACAAATACTAGAAGAGAAAATCACCCCTTTCTCCTGGCAAGATAGATAGCATGAAGGTTGCACATTAGCTGGAAGAGATTATGAGTGGGAGAAAGGTATCTGCAGTGGTTCTTCATGTTAAACTACCCAGTACTCTGAAGCATTAGGGGAGCAGTATTTGTGCTCCAGGACACTTCTTACTCTGGGAAAAGGTTAGTGGATGCATGCTGTCCACTAAGGTCTAGGATATAGAACCAGTGCTGCTCTTTACAGCCAGGGCTTAAAAGAAATGGATGGAGTATACAGCATAATGGTTTAAGAGCACAGATTTTGTCTGGAAATATGGGCTTTAAATCTGGATATGCCACATTTTGGTGCCACTTATAGCAGCTACTTAAACTCTTTGAATCTCAACCTCTCCATCTATAAAATGGATATATTACCGAAGTATCCTAATACTTATCTTACAGTGATATCAAAAGGTTTGAGATAATGCTTATGATGTACTCGGTATAATTTCTAATACCCAATAAACTATAAATAAATGGAGCTATTAATAATAATAACTAAAATTGTATAATATTTTGAGTTTCTGATGAATACAGAACAGCATCTGAATTTCTAACAGGAATTAAAAACTATTTTATACATTTATTGCTTTTTTTTTCTCATTCACAGAGTCTTACACCAAAACCATGTGTATATTTGCTCATGTTCCCTCCTTCATGGAGGTGGGTGATCTTATATCAAATCAATATATACTCAGAGATTTGCACACTATCACACTTTCCAACTTCTAGCCCTGATATGCTGAGCTGCAATTAGGAAGACCTCATGGCTTACAAGTGGGCTACCTTCTAGAAAGGAATTGTTAAACATGTTAATTTCTATTTGATGCGGGGAAGTCTAAGTGTTGCCAATAATACTGCCTCTGAATGTGATACTTCAAAGCAAAACTGCCATGTCTAAAATGTGTCCATGTTCCAAGAGACCAGAGAATAACACAGGATGTTGGTCTCAACCTGAAAGCTTCCTCTATTTTTAGCTCAGCCTACAATCATTTTGCAATTCATTGTGCTCACAGCCAGATACACGAGTCAGAGAAAGAGCTCTGTCAGGTACACTCACAAAAGGAGTTTCAAAGCTTTCCTACTCATCCTTTTCCTATTTCTATCACTCTTACTACTATTCTCTCAAAAATCAGAGGAGCGGTTAATTTTTCTCCCCTTTCCATATTATTTTCATTGAATTAATTAGAGTGTCATTAATTCTACATCCACAATGAACCTCTTATTTCATTCAGGTCCTCACCAGCCCTCACTCGGACTTTTAAGGTTGTGCGAGCCCAGAGGGTTTCTTTGACTTCCATTTCTCCAATGTCATTCTAAGTTCATTCTAAGCATAATTTTCAGTTACCTCACTCCTGCCTTCGTACAACTTTTTTCAAAGGCTCAACAAACTTCTTGGCATGTATCTGGGCTCATATGGATAGTTCCAACCTAATTTATGAACTGGTATCCTGCTGATGTCCTACAAAGACTGCAGGACTTTTCATTCTCTGTACACTCTTAGTTTATTATCTTTGTTTATATCCACTTCTCTACTTGGAAAATTTTGTTCTTATTCTTACAAATTGTCCAGGTCCATCTAAAATTTTCCAACCAGGTGTGATTCTGTCTTTTTTTCTGAATTCTCACAGTACCTTATGTATATCTTTTATGGACCTTATTATGTTTTGACCCATATTATAGTTATTTATGTTTATCATCTGTATTATTAGACACTAATCTAAGAAAGAGACTATCTTCATACTCATGTTTGTAACTACCAACAGCATCTTACTCTCAGCCAGAATATTTAGCATGGGCCCTGGATTATAGTACACACTTGGTTATTGGAATGGAAGAATAAGGTCCTTGGTTATAGTCCTTAACAACCAGTAGGTTCTCAATAATCATTTGTTGAATAAATACATGCATATCATTTTTATTCCCACACTTCACTAAAACTGCTCATTCCAAGGTAATCAGTGACACCCTATTGGGCATTCCTTTATTTCTGAAATAGTCTCCTCACAGGATTCCATGCTGCTGACCTCTCCTGCCTGCCTCCCACTTTTCTGCCCACCACTCCTAGGTCTCTGTTGCTGGATTCCTTTTTCCTACTAATCCTGTAAACTGGTATTCCTGGAGTTTCTGTTCTATTCTCACTGTATGCTGTTTGTAGCTGTAACTATTACTTCTCTGCCAAAGACTTCTCATATCTATACGTCAAGTACTGTCCTCTGTCTGACTCAGAAACAGAGTTTCAACTGTCTTTTTCACAGTGTCTCCCCGAATTTCAAATGCCATATTTTTATCTCTGTTATTGACTGCTATTATACCAATTATTATGTGTGGTGGTAGAAAGCTATTATTTTGCTCTTTAGAATTTATTTCTCCATCTTCTGGCAATCATACCTAATTTTTCTGGTAAGGAAACCGTCTACCCCTCACTCTCTGTCCTGTGCTTCTTATTACCTACAGTCTTGCAAACCAGGCTTAAGGAGTTAGGACATTCTGTCCCCCTTGCCACCGTGACTGTTTCAGATAGGACCACAGGATACAAGGTCAGTCAGAAGAAAAGAGAATGGATCCTAGGAACTTTATTTCAGGGAAGCAGACTACCTTTTCTACTGGCATATGTATGGTGGCAATAGGATCTAAGACCTGCTGGGATCCACAGTGTGAAAACTGAGAATGAAGCCATCCAGAAGAATCAGGCAATGAGAAGCCTCAAAAAAATACTTTACATTCAGCATCATGTCTTAATCACTGCCCCCTGAAAATATTGTGAAAATATTCTTTTGAAAAGGCTGTCATCTTGCCCCTGAAAATATTTTCCTCCTCCAATATTTCTCACTTCTGGAAATAGCACCTCCATCCACTTGATTCTCATTATTTTCATCTGGGACTTCTTATTGCCACCTGCTTCCTACCCTCATGTATCACAGTCAGTGAACTGCACCGTTTTCTTCTTTTTGGCTTCAGGATGTAGCTGAAATACATCTGCATCTGTTCCCTTCCACCACACCCACTCTATCCCAAACCACCATCACCTCTCACTAGTGTTACAGTAAAAGCTTCCTAAGACCCTTGCCTTCATCAAATTCACTCTTCTCTGACCTTGTTACTTTCATGATCTGCCTGCTGCTTTCTATGGTGTCAGGCTTCACTGATCTTTCTCTTACCTTTTTGGAACTCATCAGATTTCTACCCAGTTCAAGGATGTGGCACAGGCTTGTCCTTCACCTGAAATAGTCATATTCTTCTTGAACTGGCTCACTACTATTCCTGATTTCAATATTACTAAATATTACTTCTTCATGGAAGTCCTCCTTAACTTTCTAGACTGAGTTCTCATTTTAAGCTCTTAAAGCATTCTGACTTTTTCTTCTGTAGCATTGCAATCAAATTTTTATTTGTGTATTTATTTGTTTAATATTTGTCTCCCTACCATAGACCTATGAGTGTCTTAAAGGCAGTGATCTTACCTTGTTTTTTATTGTATCCCTAGTACATAACACGAAGTCTATTATAAAGATGCATAGATATTTCATGAATAAATGAATTAGAGACACAACTTGTCTAAACTTAATTTGTTTTCTTGCTCTCCAAACATGCCTCCATTTCTGTTTTCCTGACTTTGGTATACTCTCTCATTGTCTCTAATCCAGCCAGAAAGTAGGCCTTAATATCCAATCTCTTCCACCCTCATTTTTCATTGCTTGCTTCCCACCAAGTCTTATTGAATCTGCCTCTATAAAGTTTCTCATATATTCCCTTTCTATTTCCATTCCCACAAAGTTATCATCTGCTTCTAAATTTTAACATGAGAGATAATACATCGCCCCCTGGCTCTAATTCTTCACACTGCTGCCTACGTGACTATTCCTAAAATACATCGACTCATGTTACTGTTATCCTCAGTACCTTTAAAACACTCTTGGAACCCATCCATTTTGTGAAAAGTATATAATTGAAATTCCAAACTATAGTAGTGTATCTAGTACTCAAGTTCCTCCAGGTAGGTCAAGCCTACCTCTTTACAAGCTCTTCTTTCTGCACATTTTGTGCTCTAAAACTATTGTTCTCTTTACGAGTCTCAAGCTCTCCATTGATCATGTCTCACCAACCTGGAATGCCTTTCCCTACTCACGTCCCATCAATCCCTCCCTTCTTCATTTTGCCAGATTTGCCACCAAAGGAATATCCTCCATGAAACTATCTGTGTCCCTCTTCATCTTCCTTTGTGCATTTTTGGGTTTTCATACACTACCTTTTGTACTTATCTAGACTTATTTGGATATAGTAGGGGGCCATGTAGTTTAGTGATTAAGAATGTCTTCTGTAGAGTCTGGCTGGCTGGGTTTAAATCATTTTCTATCTGTGTAACTAGAGAAAATTGCTTATTTTGCCACAGTTTTCTCTTTAATTAGATGCATAAGAGAACATACTTCATAAAATTGATGTAAATGTTAGACAAAATAATAGGTGTAAAGCTCTAAGAAGTATTCAAGTGTTTCATGACTGATATTGTTTGCATACATTTATCCCACCCTTGGATCCAGAGTGCAGATAATTATCTATCTTCAAATTCACAGCAACTTGCTTCATTTACAGTAAGACCCGTAATTCTTTTTCAAATTGATTTATTGGTCCTGTGTATCTTGTAGTTTTGTAATGTTAGAGTAGGGAGAGAGAAGGGGACTTTAATAGAATGCTTGTCTATATTCTACACATTCTGTGCAAGCTGTTACCATGGGATGGGGAGTGAGGGGATAGATAATAGACTGGCCCAAACTGGCTGGTTCCAACATGGAGGAGTAATTGACCCTGACTACACCTCATACATTATACAGTCACACCAGTAAAATAGTAGTAAGCACACCTCCGCAGGCCATGGCAGTTACGAGGAGAACCATAGATAGTCAAAAAATTTCCCCACCCAAAGTGAGGGTGGAACGAGCCTGAATTCCATGAAGACTCCACCTGTTCCCTTTGAAACCTGACCCGACTTAGTGAATATTCATCTTCTTTATGTAAAAAAGTTTCCCTCTGTTTCCTGGCCATGACCCCCTCTGGGTCTGCCCAAGCCCCAACTCTTGGGTGTGCACCCTTGTCTTTTTCTGAACTCTAAATCTCCAAATGAATTCTTAATGCTCAATGGCTTTTTTGTGTCCATTCTTGAATTCTTTCAAGGATCAGTCTCCTGTAATAGTATTACCATAACTGCCTCTATAAGGTCAGTTCTGTTAAAGGAACAACTATTTAGGAAAACAAGTAAAGCAATGGAAAAATCAGAAGTTCAAAAAAAGGGGGAACATATGTGACAAAAATTGTCAATGATATTATAATTGCAACTTTAAATAGGAGAATACAGACAGAAACCATGTATAAACAAACTGAAAGCTTATAGTAAATGATTGAGTAGAGTTTGATATGTACTGTTACCAAAGTACAGCTGTTGATGAAATTTTTTTCAGTCAAGGGCTAAGGCTGTAGCCATGGGCTAAGGGGTAGACAAACACTATTGCCAAAAAAATTCTTCAGTTTACAAGAGAACCCTTAGGCTCCCATTCAGTTTTCCTCTGTCATTTAATTACATTAGGCAAGTCAGTTGAATTCTCTGGGCTTCATCTTTAAAAGGAGGGAGTTGGATTGGATGGGATTGGTGAATTTCTGCTCTGACATTCTCTGATCACTAATCTAAGTGGCCCTATTTTTCTCCCCACTCAGTTTTAGCAGACATTTCTCCATTATTTAGCACATGTACCAGATATGTCTCTAATATCTACCATGACACATAGTACACTCTGACACTGAACATATCATTTATTATTTATAATACAATGATAGTCTCCATTCCTTTTATAAGAATAAGGAGACTAATACTAATATCACATGGTTATGGAATTAAAAGAGACAACCCACTTGAGATTGCTCAGCCTTGGCTATGAGACAGGACGAGTGCCAATAAATGTTTATTTTCTACCTTTATTTGGAAAATTCTTTCTTAAGCATCATGCTCCAGTGTAAGTATTAACTTTATTTTTGAAGTCTTTTTCAACCCATCTCTGCACTCCTTTTCAGAACCTAACAAAATATATTATATTCATGTCTATTGTAACACTGATGCACTGATCATGTTTCATGGTAATTATTCACTATATATCTGTCATTCCAAAAGGTCTTGAATTCCTTTTAGTCAGGTGTTATATGTTTTTAATCTTTAAAATTTGAGCACTGACACTGGACCTGGCATATACAGACAGACCAATGAATATTTACTGATGACTGGATAAATGAATGAATGAATTTCAGGTTAGGAGGAGAAATACGGAAAAGCTTCTCCTCTAAAAAGGCACTTTGGGTACTTGCCAAATGGTTGTTCAGATCTCTTTAATAAAAAGCCTCACAGAAATTTTGATTTTAGCACTTTTAAAAAATGAAGGTTGAAAGGCTCTGTCATGGGAACAAGTACCTTGGTGTCCACTTTGAGAAATGCTACACTTTAATACTCAGCTATTTCATTATCAGCCAACTCCACCAATTCAGCCTTCCCAGCTCACTAATTACTCAAATTGCCTTAAAGGTTTTCCTTATCTATATTTCACCTACAGTCTTTCCTCATCTATAGTCTTAGTTAAACAAAGCACAAAGATGTTCCTGACCAGCTAATTACTTCTTTTGATATGATAAATATTTGTAAATGAGAACAGTCTAGTAGAAATCTATTGTAAGTCACAAATGTGAGCCACATACATAATGTTGCATCTTCATCTTCTATAGTCACATTAAAAAAGAAAAAGGTGAAAAATCTAATAATATATTTCATTTAACTCAATATATTGAAGTCATTATCTTATCTTCATGTAATCAATATTTTAAAACCTTGAGTTATTTTATATTCTTTTTTTTTCCATACTCAATCCTTGAAATTCTGTGTGTATTTTATACTTACAAAGCACATCTTAACTCAGACTAGCAGCATTTAAAGTGCTCAATAGCCATATATGGCTAGTGGCTACTCTGTTTGACTGTGATTCTAGATAATGCCTAATTCTCATTACAATCACAAGTCAAAGAAAAACAAGCTTCTCCCCAAATATCTTATCACCTAGGAAATAACAATGCTCTCCTAAATTAATTCCAATTCTGTAAGAGCTCTAGAGGCAGCTTGCTGTCTGTTGGCCCAAGTTTCCTGATAACCCATTAAATAATGTTTTGCCAAATTTGCATCCTTTAATGCAGCAGACACTTTCAACTTGGTATCTCATAAACTCCTCATGTGCCCTCCAAGAAACCATCCTGAAGGTCTGAGGGCCTAAGATTTTTGATGAAACATCTTGTGGCTAGAGCTGGAAAGACATTAGCAAAGTCATGAGTTAAAGTTGCACTTCTTTCTCCACAAGTATCATTCCTCTGGGGAAATCCTTTAACTGAAAGTGACTGCAGTATAAAGATGGTGAATATTATCTCTCATAATGATATTTTAATTTCTTAACATCACACTAGAAAATTATGCTCAACCAATCAGTAAATAAGTTGTGTGCAAAATTGCAGTATTTCCAAAATCTCTCTCCTGGCTTTAGTGCATCTCCATACCAATAGGTAATTACCTGGGCAGAGGGCTTATCTGAACCTGAGAGATTGGGGGAAGGATTTGCTTGGTTCTGCCCCAGCAGGAGAGAGAGAGACACCTGAGGGCTTTTTTGAAAGCAATAAACAGGTTTTAAACTTTATTTCTCCCTTTGACTGATTTCGGTTTCAGCTAGGTATTTTGCCCCTGGATTTCCTCTCCCCAGAGTTACATAAGTACACTTTGCTATATCCATGGGTAAGGATACATTTATGGAAGAGGGCACCTTTTTTAATGTGGCCCTTCAAAAAGCATCTTTATGAACTATTTTAACAATTTTTAACACAGTGTTGGATAAAGGCATAATATATATACATATGTTTATTCCTAGCCACTTTAGGCAAATTGTGTTCTAAATATGACTGTTAATTTTGATTCTTCTGTGTTTCAGTTAAGTAGACACCCCTCAGACAAAAACATTCATAACTACAGGATTTTGACATTCCCTGTCGAAGCCCTTAGAATGTGTATAGCTTGATAAATGAGCTTTGGAACCTGTTTTTAAAGCCTTCTTGAAGACAATTTGCATACTTAGACTGATCATTAATTCTGATGGGTTTAGAAATATTAACTAACTTCTAAAAATTAACTTCAATTTCCCAGTTGCTTTGGAAAAGCACCATGGGGAATATGCCACAATTTCTGTAGAAAGCTGTTTCCTTGAAACTCCCAACTGAAAGGAGCCCCCTGAAATCTGTTCAAATACTTACTATATTTCCATTATAGCTTAGCAGTGCCAATAATTTGAGATCATTCCTGTTCAGTTTGGGGAGGTAGCCAGATAAATGCGTTTTCCTTTTGGTTGAGCACTTATTTAAAGACATTTAATAACATTTGGAGGCATCTGTGGAGAGAGTGTTAGCCTAAGAATTAGATGGCTTGGACTGTTGTCCTGGCTCTACAGTGAGCCAGCCAGCAGAGCTGATTCTCTGGGCTACGGTCTACTTATCTGTAAAATGGTGAATTTGAAACAATTTATGTGTCTCTATCCAGTTTATATTATGTGACTTAATTAAAATTTTCAACCAACAAAGAGAGAGAACATTTTAATGGCATTCTCAGTACCCCTCCAACCAGACTTCTATTTCTTCTTTCCTCTTAGATATTGAAAGATCTCAGATTAGATAGAAAACATAGGAGCCGCCAGAGACTCCTCTCTTCATTTGCCAGTAAGTGTGACAAACTTCTGCATCTTCACTTATGTTTGTCCATCTCTCTGTTTACAATAGACAAAGATACAATGCATCAACACGAAAGCTCCACTTCAGCTCCGAGTTCAACCAGCCTTCACCTATTCAAAGACTCTCCCTTTCTAGCCCATCAGTCACATCAGCATGCAAAAGTATTCCAAAAAGTCCCTTAAAAATAAAAACCTTCCTTAACTCCAAATCCCTTTATATCAATTGCTTTCTCTCTTTATACAGAACCATCTTCCCTTCACTGCCAAACTTCTATATTTACTATCTCCATATTCTTGCCTCCCATTCTCTCATGAGCAGACTTCAGACTACCTTTTGCGACCATTGTCTCACTTCGATTACTTTGCTGAGGTAAGCAATGACTTCCACTGTTCAGTCCTCACATTACAAAATAACTCTCTCTCGGAGCTTCTCTGATACCACACTCTTCTGGGCTTCAGCATACTTCTCTGGTCACAACTTCTCAGTCACCTTTTCCTATCTCCTCATCACTGCCCAGCTTCTGAATATCATAGTAACTAAAGGTTTTGTTTTGGGTGGTTTCAACCAGTCACGTGGCTTTAAATATCTTTAAATGTATGTCATGTATTTACAGACTTCTCCTATGTTTAGAGTTCCAGCACAGTCCTGTCTTCTGAACTCTAGACTATCTCACAGTCAATAGCATCTCTCCATCTGGATATCTCACAGGTACCTCTAACTTAACACATTACAAATAAATAGTTCTTTCCCATCCCCCACAATTACCCTCTACACACACACACACACACACACACACACACACACACAGAGGTTTTCCTTTCCTAATCATCTAATTCTCAAAAGAGAAAATGGGATCTTATCAGTTGCTTGACCCCAACATCTTGAGTCTCATTCTAAATACTTCACAATGGCATTTAATCAAACAAAAAGTCTTGTCAAATCTGTATCTCAAATGTCTGGGCTCTTCTCTTTTTAGTTTATTCTTTCACTTTCATCCATGTAACCACTGTGTCATACATCCCAGTTGTCTTTTAACTGGACTTCTGACTCCTCAACTTAGGTCTGACTCCAATATGTTTTCCAAACTGCAGTCCCACATGAGCTTTTTTTTGATGCAAATATAATCTTCCCACTTTCCTGCCTAAAATATTTCAATGGCTCCTATTACAATTAGGGAAAAAAATCAAAACATTGTAGTAAGTATACAGAGCCTGAAGTGACTCTCTCCCACTTGCCTCTCTGCTTCCCACACCTGCTATCCCTCCTCACCTGCCATACTCTAGTCACCCTGGTCTTCTTTCTGTTTCTCAAACACATCAAATTTTCCTGACCTCAGCGTCTTTACCCATGCTGTTCCCTCTGGGTAGAACAATGCTCTTCCCCTCTTCATGAAGGTAATGCCTCAATATCGTTTAGAAAATCTATTGCTTCCTTAGAGATGCTTTTCTTGATTCTCCCATTATTAGTAACAGTTATCTTATATTCTTCATAAGCCCGTATTTTTCCTGTTTAACATGTCATAACCTGTAACTATTAATTTTTGCATTGTTTGTTCATTGTCTATATTCTTTTTAAAATTAAGTTCCAGTTATGAGGCATCATGATTATTGCTAGATCCTCAGGATACAGAATGTTTTAGCAGTGGGATCAATATTTATTGACTGAATCTTGTAGGAAAGAAACTGAGGAGAATGAGAATCTGGCTCATGTGAATGGTATCAGGCACCTGACTCCTGAGTTTCCGTAGCTCTTCCTCCATACCGCACTGCTGTTCCTCTTCTTTACTCATCACAACCCAATGCAGACCAGGGAGCTCAGACCCACTAAGACCTCAATGCTGATTTGGCCCCATCTCCATAAACCTAATCTCTGGGGGGGGTCCCAGGTCTGACCTGTGCTATCTCACAACCCAATTTCCTAGGCTTTCTCCGCCTTTACTAGATTTACTAGATTTACAGGCCTCCCAGTTATTCTGGCTTTTTAGCATAGTGTTCATCTTTAAAAGAAGTCACTTTTCCAGTCTCCTATTTATATATTTTTTTCTTTTCTTACTTCATGGAAAACCCTGCTAATTATGCAGTGTTCTTTTTTTCCTGAAGCTAGAACTAATCTCTTATTTCTACACCCAAAGAGAGCACTGAAATAAAGGCACAGAGATCCATATACTATGTTGCTTCCACTCCAGGAAATTTTGAATCTTTCAAAATTTCAAAAGTTTAAACAGGAAAGGGTCAATGCACTATTTTATCAATAAAGCCATGACCTCTCACAAATATAATCACCTTCACAGAAAAAAAAAATACCAAGAGGATAAAATGTACAATAGATATGTTAATGAGATAAGTAGTCCTCTATAAACACCAGGTCATCTTGATGACTTAGCAGATAACACAGGATAAGAGATAAGGAAAGAGAAGGAAACTGAGTCAAAAGCATTCAAGGAAGAGAATGAGGAAAACCCCCAAAGTGGTAAATGGGGATGCACAGCAGATAGTGAGAGCAACCTTTTCAGAGACAGTGAAGTAACTGAATGAAATTAATAATACACAAGAATAAATTTCAGAAGAAATTGTCAAACATAGCATCTAGCTGGTTGGCACAACAAGCTCTTCTAAATGAACTCAAGTCCAGAAATCTCCAGACTTCCCACTGGCCCAGGACCCAAATCTTCAGCATACACAAGGAATCAGCCCTGATTCTCAGAATGCCATTCCCTCGCATCTCCTTCTCAGTGTTCATGTAATGCAGTCTTTCTTGTATTTAATGCATTATGCACTGTGTTCTATTCCAATTCTCTTGGATTCTAATAGTTCCAATGGTTTTCTTTTTTAAAAATAATCTCTTAACTATTTGAAGTATGCTAAGTAAGTAGGCTTTTTGATGTTAGAGCTGTTCCTGCTCCAAAAGTACCAAAGGAAAATTATAACTAAACTGGTGATTTGGGGGTAAGAGGAACTTTGAAGTTGCTATATATTTAAATATCAATTGTCCAAATAAATCTTAGGTATAGACTCATTCATGTTAGTCCTTAAAAGGAAAATAAAACTACCTCATAGATAGCAGGAACGACATCAGAAGAAATTGCCTTCTTAGTCCAAATCTTTGTTCTTTTAGACAAATACAAGAAATCTATGAATTTTAAAATTCAAATTTATATAAAAATTTAAGATAATGATTCCTTCTGGAGGGAAGTAAGAAAGATACAAACAATATTGAACATCCAGGTATAGATAATGTTGTCAGTAACACTCTATTTATTAAAATACCTTAAACTTTTTATATACATTATACAGGATCTCTGCATGATATATTTCATAATAACAGCTTAACAAGTATTTTTATATAACTTAGAGTAGTTCTACATTAATGTGGGTTATCAATTTGCATGATTTATGCTTATATTTTTATGTTTAAGATTCCTTTGTGACATAGATGAGTAAAAGTAACTTAGATGCTTTAATATATTTGGGAACATTCAAATATAATGCTCACAACTTTATATATGTAGAAAATATATGAGTTTAAAAAAGATGGATTTGGTGAAGAGGAAAGACAAAAAAAACCCAACTCCCTGAGTACATGCCAGCTTTGAGTCTGTGATTTGAGATGCATCTTCACAGAGTTGAAAATAGCCAGGGAGTCCAGGGGACTACAGGATAGAAATTGTGCTCTTCCCAAGAACTGTCAACACTACAAATAAATGTCCATCCCATGTGCCTGGCAGGTTCTGAAAGCCAGCCAGTTATAGATATAAGCTGCAGCTGATGGAGGGTCACGACATTGTGAACTTTTCCCCAGATCAGGGCATTAGCCCAAATGCAGCTCCTATTATATATCGATGACAATGACCAACTTCCTCCTAGACCCGCTTCTCTGCATCTCCCTCCCAGACCTGTATGAGCATACACACAGGCACATGCAGTCTGTCCTCAGGTGGTTTAGATTTTTATGCTACTACTGTTACTGATTTCACTATCTCATCTTAAATCACTGATTCCTAAATCCTTTACATTCTCATCCCTCAAATGAAGAAACTCATCTGCTGAGATAAACGGTATAAGGAGAGCAGTTGGAATTCTTAGAGCTCTGTAGTTTATTACAAACACAAGCTGCCACTGCTGTTATTATTAATGTTGCTATTATTAGTATTATTTTAATTCCTCAGAGTGGTCATGTAGAAAAATAATTGTCAAGAAATAAGCAGAGAAAGAGCTAAGAATTTGAACAGCCCACACCAAAATAATAAGAAAATCAAGTACACATCATTATTTCATAGAACAAAAAATATTATACCTCTTTATCCCAATATTGACCTAGAAAATATTCCTGGGACATGCACACTAAATCACAACTATTAATCCCCCAAATTGGTTATAAAAAGTACCTGTTTTTTAAGAGAGGGTAAATGACTGAAATATTACTAAGCTTTGAGTCCAAGGTCAGTTCCATCAATAATCTTACAATAAGCTCCCCTTCAGAAATGTGTAAAAATAAAATGTCTATAACATACAAATAGAAACCACACACAGAAAATGAATTTTCCAGAGACATGGCAAAAGCACACAGTCATTGTTGTGGACCAGTCATAGTGATGGAATTCCTAACATGTATGAAACCCCTTATATAAGTATTATACTTAATTTTTAGAACAACTGCATAGGATAGGTAGTAGTATTGCTGTTTTACAGAAAAATTAGCTGATTGCTCAGTAAGATAATGTAACTCACTCAAACTTAAACAACTAAAAAATGCTAGAGCTAGAATTTGACTCTACCTCTTAACACAGCCAAGACCTATTTTCATTTCTTTGTGTCATGCTGATACCTCTGATTAAATAAATGAAATTTTATTTTTATGTCATGCAGCTGTAATAGTAATTGAATAAAAGGAGCTTATAATCCTACAAATCCACCATCAACAGGAAAGTCACTTGAAAGTTGGGGTTAGGTTTATGATGGTAGATTTACACTGTCCTCAAGTCTCAAGATTTCCTCAAGTCTTTCTTCTGGTCCAGGAACACATCTTGGAACCAAGGGCTGGTGTTTTGCCTTGAAACTGAGCAGCCACTTGGCCTCCCGATCAAGTTCTACCCAGAAGAGCTCACCAAGCTTAGGTGGGACTCAAGGGCAGACAAGTTTGCCATTCTTTCACAACCCTTTTAACGCTGGTCCCACTCTTTTGGAGGAAATACATATTCACTTGCCAGTTTTTACGTGTTCTAAGAAGATCAGTGAGTGTCCTCAATTCCCTACAAACTCTCTACTGGATTATCCTTTCCATGACTTTACAAGTTAACAGCTTTGCTTAGCACATCTTCCCTCTTCTCCTCACTGGAAACTGTCCCCTCAAGCCCCTCAATTTCCAAGGCCTGGATAAAGTGTGCACTCCATGAGAAGTCATCCTTGATTCTTCACTGATACCTCTCATTTTGAACTATGTTTAAGTATGTTGTTTTGTGTCTTCCTGATTTGCTCTCATAATATTTAAGGATCAATTGAAAGAATTATTTAGTTTTACATTTCAAGGCTAAATCTTAAGCTTTAAGGTTAGAAACATTTTAATCTAGTATCTCATACCCTTCTGAGAGCATGGGAGTCATGTGTGTTGATCAGTTTGGCTATACCAGTCTTTTCTGGGAAAAGGATAGTGATTGGGACCTGGCCTTTATGCAATCTTTCTTGGTTCCTGTACGTTCAGGGTTGGGAGTGAATAAAGAGGTCAGGCTTCAGTGAATGACTTTCTCATGAACGTTTCCTATATTACACACAATGCAATATAAAAAGTACAGATTTTGAAATAAGACTGCCTTGGCTTTAAATACTAACAGCTAATTAAATAATAGTGACCCTCTGTAAGTTCTTTTTCCTACATAAACCTTATAAAATATTACATTCTTCACAAAGTTTTTAAATTATTAAAAATAATTATGATTAAAAATTATATAATTTTTATGATCAATAAATCATATCTAGTATTAATTCTACCAAATAGTTCAAGGTACCCTGTCTCCCAAGGTGATCGATCTATTTAACCACTAATATTTTCTTTCTGTTTTGACCACATAATTTTGCCCAGTATTTAATCATAGATCATGAACTAATGGAACTTAGAATTGCTTCTCAGGAGTCTTAATACTGTTGCTAAAAATCATGGGTGCTAATCAATGTTCTAAGAATCATTGTTGAAATCTAGATACTTCACTGAAGCACCTGTTAAGCTACTGCATATAAACATTGCTTCAAAAACTGCTCAAGTGGTTCAAGTAAAACCACACGAGTCTCCAAGATATTAAGTATGTATATTTGAAGTATTAGTTTGCACTTTTATTTTGACCTAATGACAAGAGCTGATATATTTTTGGGGACTTTGTTATATGGCATAAATAATAGTTACTGTCTCCACTGTTTGACTTGCCTAACTTAAGTAATTGTCTAATTTATCTGATTACTATTTTTATGATAGAGCTCCTACCACCCTCTCTACCTCCAAAAGAAAACAGAGAAGTGTCTTTAAGCAGCAACCGTCGCCATTCATTTTTAAGCTGAATATTTATGTAACCTCTCTAATCTAGATACTTTGCTACATTTTTGTAGTTGCTAATGTATATATCCTGAATTAAATCAAAAGCTAACAAGAAACAAACTATACATAAGAAAAAAAAGGGATGAGTCAAACCATGACTAGGGGTGTTGAAGAAATGTTGAGAAGCAGTGCTCCATTGCTGGGCTCCGAGTCCCAGGCAGCGATGGGGCAGCACAAGCAGCCGAGGAAAGGAGCAGCTGAGGCTCACTGAGGGCTTACTCTGCTACAGCAACCCTTAAAATAGGTGCCAGTATTTCTCTCCTTGACTGAGTGAACAAACATCAGCCATCCAGTGCCACAGTTATATTGACTGAGATGTATGAATTCCATCTGTCACTCAATTTGAATAAAACACATACAGATTAGGTCTGCATTCATGAGGTCTGCATGGCTTGGTATATCACAGAAGAAAGTAGGCAGACACTTTCTTCTCTCTCTTTTTTCTCTTATAAAGATGCTCAGTGAGAGTCTTTATGTAATACTATCTAATTACTCTGGCATTGTCCATCTAGCATGTTGAAATAAACATCTATCTGTAGAGTGATCACCTGGCAATTAAGTTACTAAGACACTGAAGTCAAATATTTTGAACAGCTCTGGGGTTAGTTATTTAAGACAACAAATGCCATTTGAATGAACAGGATTATATACAGAATATATACTGCAGTAATAAAATAAAATTTTGATCACTGCAAAAGTGAATGATGCAATATCATTTGAATATACAATTATTGGGGTTTTCCCGATTGTTGGGTGCATAACACACCTACCAAAATCTATTCTAGTTTTTCCTGAGTTTAAAGTCAAGCATTTCAGGCTGGAGAGCTGGCCTATATCTCCCATCTACCAATAAAATCAAGCATTATATAAGGTTTAAGTTTAAGCAAAACAAAAAAGTTAAATTGCTCATCATATGTGCAGCACATATTGGATGATTTGGCCAATAATTAAGTCAATAAGAAAGCCAACTTGAACATTTTAGACAAAATCATCCAAATGAGAGGGTTTGACTGTATTCAGATCATGTTCGTATCAAGCAAATTTTCAACGAATAGGTGGATGATGGAATTAATATCACTTATTCCCTAACATTTCTATGAAGTCTTCAAAACCACTTATACCCTTGAATAAGGACTAAAAATCTCAAAGCAGACTTTGTCATGGGCTCTGGATAAACATTCCAACACGTCACTTATATGTGGATAAACTATAGACTAAACAAAAAAACTTATCAGATAATGGCATAACTTACCACTTTACTTTCATTTTACTGTTATCAGTCAACAGCAGAAATAAATTTTATGTTTCTTTTGACACACTGTATGGTTCCTTGAATAATAACTACATTTTCCAGTAGTTTAGCTTAGCTAATTTACCTAATTGCCAATTACCTAATCTCTCTAACCTAAGTAGATAACAAGTAGCACTTGAGAATAAGAGTATGCATCAGATAAGGAAGAGATTCTTTACCTGGCCTCTATAGAGTCCATGAATGGGCTTTATTATGTCCTGAAACTTGATCAAAATTGATCCACATGATCAAACAATACTATATATGTCTGAGGCAATATCTGTGAGATTACACACTAAATTTACAATGGTGGTCAATTTTGATCTTTTTTTTTAAACCCTTGAAATAAGAATTTTAATAATTTATATTTATAAATATTCATAATACATTTATAAATATGAAGTATAAATTACTTGTATAGCTAAAATTAATCTTTAATTTCAAAATTTCAACTTTTTATGAGGTTAGGGGCAATGTTTTATATTAAAGGATATGAATCCCTTATGTTATATATTTTGACTCTGGAGAAAAATGATACATTATCTGGTCAGAGATATGATACAAATTGGTCAGCTTCCAATTTATTTGAAGTAATTGATTGAGGGGTTTCATTCACTTTATCATTTTGTTTGCTTGTTTTTCCTTAAATGAATTGGACATATTTAAATATTGAAAATAATACTTTGGAACAGCTATCATTTATATTCAGCATCGCATTTGTGTTGTTAATTTGTGGATCAGAATGTATAGTAGGTGAATTTAAACACACCCTTATAATTGGCTGAGTTGCCAGGGTGTATCAGAGGTTCACATAACAGATATGTGCCCAGCTTATGCTATGAATTCCACTCATCTAAACAGATATATTAAGCAAATAAAAGTTAAGACATACCAATCAAGTTTTCTCCAGAAAAACAAGCAATAAAAATCACTCAAAATTTATATGATTTAGATAAGGAAAATTTTGAATATTTTAAGAGACTATTTATATATGAGATAAGTGAGGCTTAGAAAAATCTTTTAATGTATTTAATTTATAACATATGTAATTATTTTAGATATAGATGGATGGAATTTAGCATGGTGCATATCAAATACAACTGTTCTGGACACCACCATCTGAATCTGTAGATCTCTGAGTGCCAACCTAGAGCAACAAAAGAAATAAAAATTCTCTTGGATCTGTGCATCTGTGTAATACTAAAATAATCCATTCCCATTACAGATGATGCACTGCAGAATGAGAAAAACAACTATCATCAGCAACTTGGAAACAAAGTCCTGTCTACTTAACTTCCTGTCAATAAATATTACACATCAACTATATTTCACATGACTGTGTCTTTTCCAAAGCAATTCCCTCAATGGTTCATTCACTACTATCTAACCATAATGTCTTATTTTATGCTTCCAATGAGGTGACTATATCAGCTATAACAAAGAATCAAGAAGAAGCAAAAATCCTGAAAAGGCATTTAAGAGTTTTCTTTCGCTATGAAATTTTAGTTAAGTGATTCTTGCCTTCTTATTGTCTACATCTTTTAGACTGATCACAAAAAGCACCCTTTGCCTGATTATGAAATAGCAACTGGAAATAATCTGTATAAGCATTCATCTCATGGATTTTAAGACCTTTGTCTTGGTACTATTTTATTTTTAAGTCACATTTTAAAAAATATGTACATTTGGGTCCAAATAATTAGAATACTTGCCTGAATTCTTAGTATACTTGACCTAGAAAAAAAGCATGTCAGGGTCTATATATAAGAAGTAATCCCTTCATAGTAGATTTCATTTCATTGACTTCTAAAGTTTAATTTAGAAGTCTTGTAATAATTATATTAATGTGTTGAAAAAATCTTCATGGCACAAATCAAAACACACTCTAATTATAGACTATGGCTATCCTGACAGGTTAATTATCATAAAATCCTATCTAGTGTTCAAAAATAATATAGATTTTTAGTTCATAAAATACAAGAAAGACTAATAATTTTTTATTTAGCTCCTCTGCATCTCTCTGGAGTCTCTTTGGGAAGTAAGAATTGGCATTATTATTATTAATTGCTATTAAAACTATAAGGAAAAAAATATTGTCATAGGCACACAAACTCCCATGGTCTGGCCCCAAGCACTATTTCCATTCTTTTCTCCCCTTCCTCCAGGAAGAGCCTATTCTTCCTGGAATACAACCCATCCTGTCTGAGTTTTTTCCCTTCATCCATATTAACTGAAAGGCTTTGTTTTCTCATGCCCTTCCTTACCAGTTTGTGCACCCAGTATAAGATGCTTGAATTTATCCAGTGCTTACTGCATGTCATGCCTTTTACTAAAACAATTATTTCATTTGTGTCTTCTAACAACCCTATTTTACAGAGTATGAGGCAACTCTGACTAGTCATCCATATAGTGAATGGCAGACCTGAGATTTGCACCCAGGTGGACTACAGATTTTACTCTGTGATACATTTACTTAACACTGATACATTCCTAATCCCAATAAGCTTTCAAGATCAAGAGAAAAATAGTTCTCCCATGTACATTCCATTGACCACCCAACTTCTCTTCCCTTTATCTGCTCCTGTATCTCTCTGAGGTAAAAATCTAATATTTCTCACTACTGACAGAATTAGTGATGTACCCATTTTGTTTCCTCTGCTAGGCATTCTGATTCATTGTAACAGTCTTTGTGTTACATAGTAAAATGCCTTCCACATGGTAAATGCTTTGTAAATACTGGTTATATAAATTTATCTCTGTTAGAATTAAGAGGTCACTTGGACTATATCACAAATGATCTCTGACAAATATTTTTAAAAATCAATCTAGCAAGCCTATAATTTGATAAACATTGATCACAACTGGATATTTATTTCTTCACAAATTTGATCTTCTAACTTGAGCTTATAAAAGTGATCAACTGTTGGGACATTCTAGTTTCAAATCCATTCATTCCATCACATGTATTTTTTTATTTTACTGGATCAGACAATAGAATTCAGAACTACTCTTTGAGAATCCTAGGTGAATTTTGATTACTTAAAAGAATTAGTTATGAAAATAATTCTTTATGATAGTGACTGTGTGTGTGTGTAAACAGTTTGATGTGCTTTTCACTGAACTGGTTCAAAGTTGTCATTTTCTGTACATACACATATGTCAACTCATCGAGATAACAGTAAATAGTTTGGGAAGAGAGAAAATAATTTAATTGCTTCTAATACCAAGCAAATATAACCGTTTTTTAAAAATTTTTTAAATAAACTGGATACTTTAATACTATTTAAAGACAAGTTATTCACTCAATTTCTTGAATTTGAGAGGGGAAGAGATTTGAAGAGTATTTGAGGCTTCTCCCTCATAAGCCATTAAAAGATCACATTTTCCTCCCCTTGCTTTAAATGTGGACATTGTTTCATTTTTGACAATTGTCTAAGATAAATTTTAAAGCCAGACAATTTCTGTTTTAATAATATTAAAAAGCTACGACTGTCAAAATAATCACTATCACATTTAAGATGTAAATTTATCAAATTTAAGATTTGGTTTAAGTTTTCGTACTTAAATTTAAAATATATACTATGAAAAATTACATAATAAAGGAAAAGTTTATTTGGAGACTGGTATTAACATTGAATTCAGAACAAGGATTCTTGGAGGAATTAATTGTTAGAATTGAACACCGTCTTTTTTTTTTTTAACTTCTTCAATTTAAAAGCATTTGTCTCATCTTGAAAAATTTAAATATAAAAACTATATAATTTTCCGAAGCACAATTATACCAGTTGTAAGAATGCTGGAACTTCCCTCAAAATGAATTACTTTGGAATCATTTTTCTTGAACACATTAATGGTATTTTTTCTCAGTGACTTAAAGCACATGTAACTAAGCCATGACTGTTAATTACACCTATTGATTATCAGTGACTCCCCACTAAATATCTTAAAAAGTAGAATCAAGCTAGATACCCAGAAGGATATATCAGCTGTATAACTTAAAAGAAAAGAACAACTGATTTTTCATAATTAGGCCCATACTAGGAATAATGCTGTTATTCTATGATCCTTGGTGGAAGAAATGGGTCTCTAAGGCTCTCCTGCAGTTTTCACCCAAAGTAAATAAATAAGAAATTTGTTGGGTCTGCCATCTGACAGAGAAAATTTTCTCTGAGCATTGGGTACCCTTTAAGCTGAGTTATTCTCTAATTAGAATGTTGTTACATATCATATCATCTGTTGTTTAACTTATGCCTAGAACTTACAAAAGAGTTTTTAGATGTGGAATGTCAGAAAACTAGCAAGGGAAAATTAAGAACAGTGTTTTCTTGGGTAAAATGTTCCTTCCACACTCACAGCACAATTCTCTTTTTGTCTTATCGGTGTTGCTGGTGTACCTCGGGCACTGTTGCCAGACACAAATGCCTGACTCTAGCCCCTTGTTTATTCCCGGTACAAGAAAATGATTTAACACTTTCATTTTGATTTTCATTGTAAAAGAAACAAAAGGCTAAGTGAATCTGCCCTTGACAGGTGTGACCCCCTCCATGAGCACCACTGGGGAGTCTTTTGCAGATGCAGCTAGTGGAAACTGCCACCCTCGCACCCTCCCACCCCCTCCCAACTTGAATCATAGCTATTTAATTTGGTCTTAAGCCAAGGTTAAAAAACAAAAAACAACTAGTAAATAAAAGGACAACATAAAGAGGCATAGCCTGCCAACGTGAACCTACATGCACGCCAGAAGAGATTTATGATTTTCTTCCCCAGGGAAGGAGTGACTAACGCACGCACACTGACCGTCACCAAAGAGGTAAAGAGAGAGTGAAATGGCTCAACGTACACACACCCCGCTCCATACCGGGGACGAGTCTCCGAGCTGCGGCTTGTGCTCTCGGAGGGCCAGGCTGAAGCTGACCGCCCCCACGGCCACGCTGGACACCCCCAGCCCTATCTCCAGCACAGAGAGCACCAGGAGGCTCCCAATAATCTGGCCGCTGGTGCACATCCTTCCTCCGTCATCATTCCTTCCAGATCAAAGAGGGAAACCAACCATCCACCTTCTTTCTTCCACTAGCCTCCTTACCCCTTCTGCCCCCTACCAGACCCCAAAACTTTTCTTTCTTCACCAGCGAAGCATTATCCACAAGGACTGGATTTCCAGAACGGGGGACCCACTTCCCTGACCGGACCAAAGGCAAGGGAGCCGCTCCGCCCCTCGGCACGTTCAGAAGGGGACCGTGGAAGGATTTTCCCGGATTCGGCGGTCGGAGTCCAGGAGAGGCGACCACCCCGGCAGAAGGGCTTCAGGCAGGGGCCGGAAACCTGGGGAGCCCGGGAGCTCGGGGCCGGCTCGAGGCGCTGTCCAGAGTCCTGCCGCGTCCCAAGCGTCCGCGGGGAAACCCAGCTGCCTCCTTGGCCTCCCAGACCTTTCCGGCTCCGCTTTCTTTCCTTGCCAAGGAGAGGAGCTTCGCTTCCCGGAGATCCAGAGAGGAACTACCCGAGGCTTCTCTCCCCGTCTCCTCCTCGTCTCCTCTCCTTTGTTTTCGCGGTACCACAAAGTGCTTCTGCAAGTCCCTCGGTCCCCAGGCTGAGCCGGCGGATGATATTCAGCACCAAGCTCTTCACAGTTGCTGTGTCGCTAGGAAAAGTGACCTTTTCTGATGGCCTTTTCCCGTCCGGGTTCCTTCCCCCTCGTCGTCGCCCACTTCCTCCCCCTCTCTCCCGATCTGATTCTCTCTCACCGCAGTGACCTCATTGGGATTTAAGAGGTTGATGGAGGAGGGAAGAACTGGATCTATTTGTGCGTCTAGAACCAATACTCCCGGCTGGCCCTTGATCAGCCCCGCCCCTGGACCCTAACCACAGCGATCCACAGCGATCCACGCGGTCCCTACCTCCGCCTCTCCCCCACTCACTCCCTTCTGGGCTTCTATCCAGATGGGAGGGGAGGCGCTGCTACGTCAACGCGGGGCTCATTCTGTGTAAAACTTTCTTCTGTGTGTACGCAGGGTGGGGTGGGTGGGGGCGCATGGGCAAAGAAAGGCAGAGAGCACAGTTGCTGGAGAAAGGCCAGATTCCTAAATTCACTAGAGCTACGAAGGACCCTCACCAAGAACGCCTTTCTCTAGAAAAGCTAGGCTCAAGCCTGCTCCTTAGGAGCGCCCACTCCCGCTGCCACGACCTGTCACCTCTGGGTTCACTCCTGGGGAGTGGTTGGGTGGGGGAGACGCATTTGGCCGGGGCCGCACTTCAGTGAGGATGTGGCTGCAGTTGCTTCCCAGCCAGCGGACCCTTGCTCTACCTAGCACGGCTGCACGTTTGGGGATGCGTCCTCAGACTGAGAGCGACTGGGACCGTGTGTTCTTACTCAAATTCAAGAGAGGTGTACATTTAAGTACTTCATTAGAAAGGGCATTACTAAAACAAAATTGGCACATTGCACAACTGTTTATGACAGTCTGCCTTCGTCTTAGGGCAGGGGTCAACCTTGACTTGGGTATTTTTTGTTGTGATCTGATACTCATGAGACTATACATTTGGGAATTGCTGTGTCCGGACCCCGTTTTCATATCCCTGATTTTATCACATGAAAAATCACAAGGTAATCCATCAGGGTGATCCTAGAAGTGGAGGTATAGGAAGGTGTTTTGGGGTTTCTGTCATCTTTCTCAGAAACTGAGCTCCCCAGTTGGAGACAGACTGAAGGGAAATAGAAGAAAGGATTAGTTAGGACACATTACACAAGACCCAGGTGTCTTGACCTCTATATGCAGACTAGTGTAGTGCAGCCACCTCTCTGATTAGAAGCTTCTCTCTCTAGAGCCCCAGTGCTGAGAACACTAAAGTTGAGTGATATACAAGCTATAGCATCAGTGCCAGTTTGTTTTCTTAAATTTGATTCAGGGCTTGTTCATAGTTTAAATTCAATTCTTCACTATAACTCACTTTCCTTGTATTTATATTCTACATTTAAAAACATTTGAGTCCTCTTCCCCTTAAAAATAGAAAAGCAAGGAAGAAAGAACTATAAGTTATTAGGCTTTGAAGAGTCTTTGGTTATTGTGATATTTGGAGAACAACATTTATGTTGAATAATTAGGGGATTCACTTTCCACTTCTTGAAAACTCAGTCCACCAAACAGCCAACTGTTATAATCCTTCAAATACTTTTTGGCTTAATGATGCATAGTTTATTTTATTTAAGTATTGTATAAGTCATCTAAATGATCTGATGTATATGTAGAAATAACGAAGTACCAATGTTTCCAAACCTTTGGTTTGTCTTTAGTTACTGTTTGTTTTTTTAAAACATTCTTCCCTATTAGGAAAAGAAAAACGAAGTACAGCAGCTGTTAAACTAAATTGTTAATGCAGGCACATAGGAAGGAGGGTAATGTACAGTAAACAGGATTAATTTTGTAGAGAACATAGAGGTAGTATTAACAATAAATGAATTTCACAGAAAGAACTGAGTAATTCATGTATTATGGTTGCGTATTCATCTCTGAACGTGATGGCTTGAAATATGTTCACTTAAATACTCCAAAACCTAATCATATATCTGAATATAAACATTTTTTAATGATCCTGTGTCATTGACACAAAATCCAGAACTTTTGAAAACCAAATGTACATGGAAAAAATTAAATCTATCTTCACTTATAAATGACTACCAGTCAGTTACACTAAAACAGAAATACTGCAAATAAAATAAAAACAATCATTATCCACAGAAAAGAATTACCATTTTGTGTTTTAAAATATGAGGATCAGTGTTGTTACAACTTTCAGAAGAATATTTCTTTACCTGTTCTGAATGACAGTATATTTTGCATGCCCTTTTAAGTAATGTAAATATTTCCCCAAAGTTTACCATGGACAGCTAAAATCTACTCTTAAATGGAGAAATTGTAACAAAAACTGGGTTTGAATTGGCACCCCATATCTCTGAAAGCTATTTGTTAAAGAAAGAATTTATTCAAATAAAAGATAAAACAGTAAACCAAGGGAAAACTAAATAAAGTACATTACTATCCAAATACCAGTGGCTCCATAATTAAAGGGTTTAATTTTTCTTATGCCATGGTATACCAAAAAAACTATTCAATACTTACTACACATCTTCAACAAGAGCAAAAGTATTACAGAAATCTCAAGTTTGCCATCTGCTGGCTTGTATATCACACACTGAATGTGAATGTGTGGGTAACTTCAAAATAATTCTTATTAAACTTATTAGCCAATAAGAAGAAAAGCCTTCATAATCGCTCTCTTTAAGGACCTAAATTCTGCTAGTAAGTATTTAGGTGTTTTGAGACCCTCATGTACCTATTTACCCATATAAGATTTATAGATATATAGATATAATTAAGTTGATGACATAGTTCAATCACTGATATAGGGCTAGAAAAGATCAATATTTTAAATTAATTAAAATTTTTGAGATCTGATTTAAAGTGTTTAAGCTACTATAAACTAAATTTGTATGGCGATCCCAGGCACTGGACAGAATGACCAATTAGTATAGAAGATTAAGGAAGAGAAAATCTGAAGAGTTATTACAAACCATTTAGCAGTTTATAAGTATTACAAGTCTATTTAATATTTTAATACTCTTGTCAGTGTTGTTAGAGAGGACTGTACCTAAAGAGTTAGCTCAGATTTGATAAAGTGGTTCTACTAAAAAGAGCAAAAAGAAAACATTATGGGGATTTTTTTTCTTTAAAGATCAAGAAGCAGTAATAATCAAACCTGAATTCATCTTTTGTTTTCTTTGTCCTCTATTGATAATATAGCTTAGAAGTTATCTAATAGTAACATCAGTGCCTGTGAAAATAAAGAATAGTACTTAGTACTGTATTTACCATAATTTTCCATTTATGTCTGAAATAATCTTCTGATTATTAGTGGTTTTAAACATAAAAAAACCAAATGATTTTAACTGTTTAATAAAGAGCGTGTGTGGTACCATTCCTGGCCATTTTGGAGTAATTAGGACTGGATTTACTCCCCTACTATATACAATATATTCAAATAAACAGTATTCCGATACTGTACAACATGTAGTGCAGAACTGTAGTCCCTAAGAAAAGAGAAATAAGAAAGGTGTTCTGTCCTGACCTATTGTCTATAGACACTTAACAGGCTGTGTTACAAGAAGAGGGATACCAAGCAGAACATGGTGGTCCTACAAAATTTATGGGACAAACAGCAGAATTCTTGAGATGACATAGCCCACATTTTTAGGACAGAGTACTAGAAAGGAGAGTTTCATTGTCATTTCATCCACAAATCTCCATAGGGATCCCTTGAGTCTGTTGTTAAATTCTAAGCCACATGATCATGCGGTACAATACCACAAGGCTAGAAATGGAATGGCTAGAGAACTAAAGACTGAAGCTTAAAAGAGGTCTGGGAATGTTTGAGCTCATAATAACCAAGAAGAGTCCTTATTAAACACCCAGCCCTCAGTGGAGGACACTGGTGTGGCACACATAAGTAGTGGGGCTAAGCTGTGCCTGGAGGAAAGGCAACTCTGTATTTGACCTAATGATGCTTTAAAACAGGCCTCTGAAGTATCAATCTGTTCTGTAACTTAACAAAGTATCAAATCTTAAAGAATATGAAAAAACCATCACTCAACAATGTAAAACTCACAGTATACACTATTCAATTAATATCTGAAATACGAAGAAGCAGGAAAATGTGATCCATAACTCGGATATCCAAGATGAAGGAATTAACTAATATTAAAAAAATCCATTATAATTATTAGAAATATATTCAGTGAAGAAGAGGAAAGCATTAATGTAATTGGATATAAAGTAAACATATAACAAAGAACAAATAATAATTTCTTTAAATGAAAAATTGTATACTGAAATGAAAAATAATACATCTGAGATTAATAGCAGACTAGACACTAAAGAAGAAAAATCAGTAAACATTAAGACACAATAATAAAAATTAAAATTACAGAGAGAGAAAAACCACAATGTAAATTAAATCACAGAGACAAAAAGAAGACTGAAAAATAAATGAACAGAGACTCAATGACTTGTAGGGCAATTCAAAAAGTAACACATAGATGTAAGTTCTAAAAGAAGACACAGGTAAAAATATTTGAAGTAATAGTGGCCAATTATTTTCCAAATTTTGTGAAAACTATAAACTCACATATTCAAGAAGCTCAATAAACTATAAATAGAATAAACACAACAAGGCCTATCAAAATCACATTGCTCGAAACCAATGATAAGTATTAAAAATTCAAAGTGTCCAGAGGAAAGAGGACATATTATGTACAGAGGGAAAGATGGAAGAATTCTAGTCTCATCTAAAATTATTCAGACCAGAGGACAAGTGAATGACCTTTTAAGTACTGAAATTTAAAAGCAAATGAAAATGTATTAATCTAGAATTATATACCTGGAAAAAAAACCTTTAATAATGAAGGGGAAACAGATTCTTTCAGGCCAACAAAAGTTGGGAGAATATGCTTAGTAAATTTACTAGTAAAGACATAAGATCTTTACTATAAGAAATATTAAAGAAATATTCTTCA
Source organism: Manis pentadactyla (assembly GCF_030020395.1). Lineage (NCBI taxonomy): Eukaryota > Metazoa > Chordata > Mammalia > Pholidota > Manidae > Manis > Manis pentadactyla. The sequence continues at coordinate 93,892,477 of NC_080025.1, forward strand.
AGTAGAATTAAATTATGCCAGAAGGAAATTTGGGTCTACACAAAGGAATGCTGGCCATCATAATATATGGATAACTATAAACAATATACAATTTTTGAAATAAAAATATACTATAAGGATTTATCTGAATGGACATGACAGGGAAAGAGTAAGTTAATTTGTAGATATGTCAATAAAAATTAATGCAATAAACAAAATAAATATTTTAAGTGAATGGAGACCCAGGGACCTGTCAAATGATATCAAACATAAGTATTATTGGCATAAGAAGAAAGGTAAAGAAAATTGGACAGAAACATATTTGAGAATATAATGGCCAAAATTTTACAATAAATTTCATAAATTGAAAAGAGAAATTCAAATATTTGAGATGCTAACTAAACATCAAGCACAGGAAACAAAGAAGTTAGCAAAAAGGCCCAACAAGGCAAAGTTAAATTGTTGAAATCCAGTAAAAAAGAACATCTCTTGAAACCAGAGAATAATGACATGTGACAGAATCAATGACTTCTCATAAGAAACCATGGAAAGCAGAAGATAGTGGAATTACATATTTTAAGGCCTTAAAGAAAAAAAATCAACCCAGAATTCTATATATAGCTGAAATAAAATAAAGGCAAAATAATGATATTTTTAGAGAAAAAAGATTAAAATTCATGTCCTTCAGACCTGAACTACAAGAAATCACAAATTCTCCAAACTGAGGAAAATGATCCTTGGATCCTAAGGAATAAAGAACATCCAAAATAGTTATCTGGGTTATTACAAAAGATTATTTTTGCTTTTTGCTTTTTTCCTCTTAATATCTTTATAAATCTTATAACTGTTTAAGACAAAAATCATTGCATTGTCTTATGGAGTTTATAATGTATGTAGATATATATAATAAATTTTGAGAAATATGGTCCTATGTGCTTACAAGATTTTTATAGTTATATGAAGTAGTACATAATTGAATATAAGTGGACTGAGGAGTTAATGATGTATTTTAATTCTTGAAGTAACAAGAAGTGTGTATATATATATATATATACATGTATATATAAAATGCAAAATATATATAAGAGAAATACAGCTAGCAGCTAAACAGAAAACTTAAATGGAATTTTAAAAAATATTTTAAAATCCAGATAAAAAGTAGGAAAGGAGAAACATAGGAACCAAATACAAAGGAGACAAGTAGAAAAGAAAAAATAAAAAGGCACACCAATATCCAACAATATTAGTAATTAAATTAAATAAATGAAACACTAATGAAATAAACATGATAACTAAAATGCAGAGATGTTGGAAAGAATAGAAAGAAAACAAAAGACTATATAGTGTGCACAAAATACACACTTAAAAAATAGAGTGAATGTTACTGGAAGGAAAAGGATATTCCAACCAACAATGACTATATTAATATAAAATACATTAATGAAGTGTATTAATAAAATATACTTCAAAATGGAATTATTACCAGAGATAGAAATGGATATAATAAAAGGATAGAAGGGTTAATTCAACAAATACTTTGTGGTAGTTAGCTTCTCAAATGTCTCACAATGATTTCTGCCTCCTGGTATTCAAATCTTTGTGTAATACTGTCCACTTGTGTGCATACTAGACCTAGTGACTTACTTCTAATAGATTTGGTAAAAGTGACGGGATGTTTCCTCTGTGATTAGGTTACAAAAGACTGTGACTTATGGTCATTTCTACTGCCTTCTCTGATTGTATGTTTAAAGAAGGCATGTTGATATATTGGGAGACCCACAAGAGAAGGAATTGAGGGCAGTTTTAGAACAACAGTCAAGGAGGAATTGACATCTTCAGCCCAGCAACAGCAGGATGAAGGACTGATTCCTGCCATTAAACACATGCATAAACTTGGAAGCAGATTGTGACCAGACAAGTCTTGAGATGACTGCAGACCTAGACAACACCTTGATTGCAACACACACGTAAGCTGCATTTGGATTCCTCATTTCCAGAAACGGTGAGATAATAAACATTGTTTCAAGCCATTAAGTTTTGGCATAATTTTTTACAGAGCAATAGATTAATTAATACAAAGACATAACAACCTTAAGTGTGGAAATTCCCAGTAATAGTATGTCAAAACATATAAGGCAAAAATTAATAGATTTTAAGAGAAATGGAAAATTCCATAACCATATTTGGGAAATTTTAATACCCAATTGATTGAACAAGTTGAAAAAACAAATCAGCAAACACATATTATAAATAAACAACACTATCAACTGTTATCATCCATAAATCAGGAATAATAATATCTGCTGAGATTTGCTTTCTAACTTAAAAAGAATCAGCTGCTTGGCAATTGAGATTCAGTAAAATACAATGTTCTGCCCAAATTCTTGAAGCCAAAAAAGAGATATTTCTGATTTCTGATACTTTCTTGAACACTTAAAAAAATAAGTCCTAAGATATTTAATAAGAATTTTGCTATGTACTTACTAGCTGAGCAACAATTTACATAATTACTTCAGAAACAAAGAAATCGATGAGAATGAGCTCCTCGTTTATGTTAACAAACGTGAAAAGTAAATTAACATAGAATGGTAAGGCCTTCAGGGCTGTGAGAATCCCTCTTGTCAGATATCATCCTATATTTAAATCATTTCTACCACATTCCTGACCTCTTCAACTCTTCCAGTAACCAGGAACACACTATGTCAAAAAAAAGTCTGAATACTAAACCAACATTTATATTTTTGTGGACTCCATCCACTGCACTCAGCTCAATCTCTGGAACAACAGAGAATAAGGTAAAAATATTTTTGTTACCCGAGTCATTAAAACATTTTACAATTTTCCTACCTTGTGTTGAGTCCAACATTTACAGAAGAAATTTCCAGTTCCCTTAGAGATCATATAAAATGGTTCTGGTCATTGATAATACTGAGTCTTATCTTGCCCCTAATTCTCTGAAGTAAAAACACAACTGTGTAAAGTACAACAGGTGTGTTCTGAAAATGACTAAGCATTGGAGGATAATTATCTCTGTGATTCTGTTGCAGGTTGAGTTTGCTCTCTGTGGTACTTGACCCCACAGAAACAAAGAACTGAAAGGCAGAGACACAATAGCAAAGCAGAGCAAAAAATTTTCATTGAATACACTCCAAGGGAGGAGTGGGCCAGAGCCCAGGTAGACAAAGGCCCCCAAACTTTAGGTGAGGGTCTGTGTATCATGTCCTAGCAGGAGATGTCTCTTTGATTGTCAGGGTGAGGTCATTTGATTGACAGTTCTATTTATACACCCATTCCTCTTGGTGCACATCTTTTTTTAAAATACACATGGAAGAGCCTGTGGGAGAGAGGGGGAGCAAAACCACAATTTTATTTTAATGAGATGATGAGGTATGGTTTGGGCAGTTCTTAGTTTTGCTCAATTGCATCTGTGTGGGATCTGTTTGGGACCTGTTTGGTCTGGTCCCCTTAGGCAAGGAAGTTATCTCCCTGCAAAGCTTTTGTTGTCTTCGAGTGGGGCCCCCTAGCTGGGCATTTTTTCCTTGGACTTTATCTTCCCTTTCACTGGATGCTCATGTTTATCTTTTTACCTATTTTGTAAATATGCTCTATAATGATCGTGGCCATTAAGTTGGCCATGTGCTGAATCACTGATTCATACTGAATTTTCAACCAGGGAAAACCCCAGTGTTTTTCCTGTCAACTGTCCTCTTGTACTTGTATGGTTTAGTTTTCTTTTATTCTAAGGGCAGGTTGACTCATTTATCACTATCTGATTTCATCTTGTTGGCTTTGGCCCTTCATTCTTTCTTGAGATCTTTTTTAATCCTTTTTCTGTCATCCCATGTATTAGCTATTCCTTCCCGAATTATGTCATATGCCCCCTGACCTCATTTTTCTTGTTCTGAACATTTCTAAAAATTGTCATTTTTATTGTCTTTGGTATTTTTAACAAGGCTTTGTTTATTTATGCCTCTTGCTTTTCCATCTCTGTATTTCTGGATTCCTGCCCCTCTAGAGTATTTCATGTTTACGCCCCAGCTTTTCATATTTCCCTCAAAATATATGCTTATGTTTCCTGGGCAGGCACAATATTTAATAGTTTGTATCCTTTCATTTTCCCTCAAATGGGGAATTTGTAGTTATAATCAGAATTTTAGTTTCATGAGAGTTCTGTCCAGTTCAGCTATCATACAAACCAAAGTATGTAGGTGGAGCCATGCTTACATATTCTAGAGACTTGGCTCTGTATCTCACTATGTCAGTGCTTGTTCACCCTATTTTGAGTTAGCACTAACTTATAAACTCACTGAATACTTAATAAATATCTGTTGAACAAATGTATGAAAAATTTAAAAAACATAATTGATGAAAAACAGAGAGATAAGATATTGTTTTTCCAAGACTTTATCAACACCAACTTCTTCAACTACTTATGTTTAATTACAAAAAATCAAATCAACATGGTGATTACTCTCCTTGCTTCCTTCACTGATTCACTTAAAAATAAAATGAAAAAGGTAAATAATAATCTGGGAAAAACGTAAAACATTTATGACAAAACTTTATTCTTCACATATAAATAGCTACGTCGAACCAAAAAGAAAGCAACCTTTTTAAAAAGGTCACAGTGCAGGAACAGGCAGTTTTCATACCCAAACAAAATATTACAAATGGCTAGTTAACATGTTAAAAAAATGTTCAGACTCAACAGTAAACAAAAAACACAATTGATCCTTAATTATCCTATTGAACTGGCAAATATTTATTTTAAAATGATAGTGTTGTTGGAGTGAAGCTAATGGTTACTCTGATAAATACTGAGGAGATATAAATGGGCTCAATATTTTAAAAAGATATTTAGCAATAGATATCAATAGTATTAAAACGCTTATATGCTTTAACTCAGTTATTTAACTTTTGCATTTTTACTCTAATAAAATACCCATTGATGGCCTAAAGGATTTACATATAAGAATACTCATACCAGTATTGTTTTAGGAAAAGTTAAAATCAGCCTGATTTTTCAATTTAAGGCTAATAGCAAAATAAAGAATGGAAAGGTTATGGTAAAATAATTCATTATGATTAAAGTAATATTTTAAAGTCATATTATCTAGCTATAAATATTATTTGACACTAGACTTTAAAAATTATAGAAGTAAAATAATTTCTTTAAAGTATGATAAAAAGAACACTATAGAATTACACAGTCATTTTATTAGTGCTCTAGGTGACAGTTATAGGTGTTTTTCATTTTCTCCTTTAGACTTCCATTTGTGAACAAAAAACTTGTATTAATTTTTAATTAGAAACAGTCATACAATGAGAAACAGGAAGTAAAAAGCACAGCAGTCTGGGGTCACTTAATGTGGGCAGGAAAATGCCTATGAATCTCAATACCTCCAGAGAACACAATTATATTAAAATTTAATTAAAATCTAAGTTAATAATAATATTTGGAAGTTAAAGTTGTATTACATTCAAAAGTCCCAATTTAAAAAGCCAGGGCAATAAATCACAAATTTTAAAAATATTTTTTTAATCACAAATCTTTAAGCTTTAAAAAAAAGTACTCTTCTGCTCTTAAAGAATGATAAGGCAATATGGAAAATAGACTATTTTGAATGTGTTTATTCCTCTAATGATAGGCCATAACTGTAGTAGATTCTGTGCCACAGGGTTGAATAAGCATAAAGTTTCTGACATTTTAAAGGAAACACTTCTGTTCAGCCAACACATATTCTCTTAGCAGGTATGCCAATTACTGGAAATATATAAGAAACACCACAAGTTCTGTTCACTTTTTCAGGCTATTGAGACATGAATAAAGTCAGCATTTTATTTCACTTCCTGTATCTTCAGTTAATAAAATCTTGAGGACTAAAAGCAGCTTTTACATTTCTTTCCTAACTTAGGAATGGTTCTTCATTCAGAATTCTGTACATAGCTAACAGCAACTAAAAACTTCAGGTTTATTGATTTGACAGCTGCATTGTCTATAACAGTAGAAGATTTAGAGAAGTGGGTCCAAGTTTATTTTGAGAGACTTGGATTTGGAAGAGAGATATTACGTAATATCGAAAGTAAGTCTGATTAAATTAAGTTTCTGAGTCATTCTGATTAGTTTATCCTCACTCACCCACCAGCTCTTGACTTGGGGGTCCTATGTAGAGGCTTAGACCCTGGGAACATTTTTGGGCAGGAGGGCAAAATAAAACTGATTCATGAAATAATACTGAAGGTGAATTAATGGAGTGCTTACAATGTAAAAGACAATATTCTAACCCCTATAAATAAGAGAGAATATTAGCCCTAAAACAATTTACATTCTATGGAGGATTCTTAAGTCAACAAATAATTATATGATACAATTTCAGATAGTGATGTAAATTAAATCAAGATAAGAGAATGAGAGAAGTATTTTAGATAGTGTCCAGTAGGTGACACATGGTCAGAGAGAACTGAATAAAGTGATCATTTGAACCTGAGGAAGACCTGGAAAATAAAGTATAAAAGGCAAAGGGTAGAAAGAAGCTTGAATGTTTCTAGAATGCCTAAAGCCTAGTGAGTTAGGGGTAAGTAGTTGGAAATGAGGTTGAAGAGGTAACTAGAGACCAGATTACTAAATGCTGTTTGACTATGGTAATATTTTGTATTTAATTCTAAGTGGATAGATTAGAGAGTTTTGAGAAGGGGAGTGACATCATTTATACTGTAATAAAGTCAATTTCCTTATCTGTTGACTCCACATAGAATCCACTGAAATGGGGTGGGGATGAAGGCAAAGGAATCAATTACAATTATAAATAAAGGCTTGAACTAAAGAGGTATTATTGAAAGTGGTGAAAAGTACATTTTGACAATAGTGAGTGAGAGAAAACTGCATTTTAAAAAATAAGTAGGGCATTCAATTGCAGTCTTACTTTATGGTGCTGGATTCAAAAATTGAAACTAGGCCAAAAAACTAAAGAGGAGACAATTAGGAAGAGTGGGTTCTGTAAAACTGCCTAAGAAAGAGGTTGACACTGGTATTTCACCACTTTGTAGCATGGTAAATGTGTTACCCATGTGCCAGGAAATAAATGTCTTCTCAATCTTTAGAGTGGTTGGTGGGGTGGGGTGTTGGGTGGATGGAGCTCTAACTCTTTATTCTCATCACCTTCCCCACACCCTCTGTCTGGACACTTCTCACTGTTGGATGAATCGGTACTCACTGCGGGTAGTAGAGTATTCAGGATCCTCTAGTACTTGCAGTGGTAAGCTCTGTGATAATGAGCATTGACAAGGAGGTGTACCACCTTTTGGGCATCTACTTCAGTAACCATGTGCAAACTTGCTCCATGGATAAATTGGCTCTGGGAGGAACCCTTTTTCCAGGTGCCTAAGGATCTCTGAATCAGCACCTGGTGATAGATTCAGGGAAAGAAGGATGAGTGGCTAGGTGGAAGCTTCTAGAGAGTACAGCTTTAGGTAGTAATGTTTTTATAGTTTTTGGAAAATTCTTCTGTGGCTCTTGTGATCTTTTAATGTGTTGTAAGCCAGTTGCAAGTTTTGTGACTACAGATGGTTATTAGAAAACACTTGTTATAAAAAATCTACTTGAATTTGAAGAGCATTCACATTACTCTAAGAGTTTTAAAAGTAATTTGGTAAATTACAGAAAAGAAATAGCTGTCAGATTTTTTACAATTCAAATGTATTATCTTTGATGATTTTAGTAATGATTTAAAATTATTGTCAATTACTGATCCAAATACAGTTCTTGTCAATAATGTGAAAAGATCATTTTAGCAAAGTTTTGAATGGAGATTACATGTTCATTTCTGGAAAAAAAAACCCATCATTAATCTTATTTTCCATAAAAATATTTGTTAGGTTTTCTTATACAACTTCAAAATACGCTGTTTTCTCTAATACTTTATATGTTTTATAATCATAATTGTTCCATACAAAGAAAATGTAATTTTTAAAATTAAAACCCCATAGAGATGTCACCAGATTCCCTAAATTTTTTCCTAATGGGCCATGACTTCTCATCATTTTCTCTATCTACCATGATTTGAAGAAGGTCAGAAAGCTCAGGAAATACTGTACCTCAGGAAGGAACAGTTAAGGGAATAGAGTCAGTTCACATATTCATATCTAAATAGATGAACTGAGAACTTATCTTGCCCTATTGCTTCTTCAGCTCTTCAAGGCACAATAAGAGGTGATCTCTCTTTCTTCTTTCAAAAGAGCATATTGATTTTGAGACTTTGCACCCATAGTGAGCCAAGAGCTTTTGTTTTGGTAGAAGGGAAGAATTGGAGGGCCTTGAAAGGGTTGAAAGAGAATCTGGGAAAAACTGAATTTCCCAAAACTAGGGGACAGGGGAGGAAGTAATTTCTCTGTGAGTCATGAAACCTAATCCCTGTGTTCATGCAGGACCCTGGGAGGTGGAAAGACATCCAGTGGAGCTGTTATATAAGATTGCTCATACAGGGGCCTTGGAAATGTCTAAATGTCCCTGTGAGACATTGAGAGGAGATGAACGGATGCTGTACGTAGCCAATAGGCCTAAAATGGACCACATGGATTTAAGCCACCCTTTCCCAACCAAGCTCCTGCAAGAAAAATCAAGTTTATGCTGTCAATTCTCCCACGGATAGTTCATAGTAGTGCCATTCCAGGAGCATAGGAGAAAAGTTAATTTGTTATATACAATTTTAGAGCTTTAGCTGTTATGAAATTCTTGGTTGAGAAGGGCTGATTTGGACAATACTCAGGGTGGACCATGATGGATCAAGGATAAAATCATTTTCCAACCTTTTGGGTTGTATATGATCTCTTGAACTCGTATACAACAATTCTTGGGTAGAAGTCAGCCCTCCATTATAATGAAACTCTGGAAATGGTGATTTAAATCAACGTATTTGAATTAAAAAGCAATGTGATGCTTTGGATGTGTAGGTTTTGAGGAGAATGTTTATCCCAATTTTACATAACGGACAATTTATAAACAAGAAGACATCAAAAGGTTGACAAAATGCTGCTTTCATGAGAATTTAATTATTCCGCAAGTTATAAATTGGTCTTAGATGCTTACCGTCATACTTTGTATTGTATGTGTAACATTCATTTACAGAAAGAGATTGCAAAGAACCTGGAAGAACATGTTTCCTCTGGGAGAAAATGTGGCATTCCAGAAAAATAGTAACTTGTCCATTTCATCTACTATGGTTTTGTTTATTCTATATGGTCAATGATATTTGCAAAAAATTTGGTAAGTAGAACCTGATAGAATCTTATTGTAATTTTATTTCCATATAGAAAAATCTAATACTGTACTTTTCTTTGAATTTCAAGGAGCTTTAAAGAACAAGAAAAGGCAAAACAATTTATTTCCAAATATATAAGAACTGAACTTACTCCATAGTACTTAAGTACCCTAATAGAAGCTGGGATTCGGTATGGCACTGAAGATTGGATTTGGCTTGGCGTAATAGTTTGTCCATTTTGTATTTAAATACCACGCCTAATTTAGGTTATGTGGGTTTTCCTCTAAATCCAATCTTTTTATCATTTATCCAAGAATATTTACTGCTTGCATACAAAGCACTTTTATAAGCTGAGAGTAGAACAGATAAACCTGCTGGTGTTTTGGCCAAAATTTTCAAAACATCATTAGTTTTAATGACATTACAGAGACACATTAACATATTCTGTAAGCAGATCTTTCATCTCTTATGAATCCACTCACACACCCGGTAAAAAAAAAGCTAAAGAAAAAAAAAACAACAAACTGAAATCACATCTCAGTATATTTTAAAATGTGACCAATTTTAGTATTTTGGGTGCTAAACCAAACCAACATCTCGTCAGCAAAGTACTACTCCCTGTAATTCAGCCTCTGCTGCTTAGCCTGTTTACACTGTCCTGAGAAATGGAGGTCTCACATTGCCTGTCTTGAATGGGTCTTGCATAGTTGAACAGTTGTTACTGTCAGGAGACTTTTCTTTTGGTGTTTACACTAAATTGTTCTTTTAAAAAGTGATATCCTACTACTCATACATGCACCTTCTTACACTTGACTATAATCATTCAACCTCTTATTTTAGAATTTACACCTTTCCTATATTTATTAGCTATTTTTATGTTCTGCCCCTCTCACCACACTCCAAGAATAACCAGAATCCTGCCTTCTAACAATGCAGTTTTGTCTGCTTTTGTATTTTATATCAGGGGAATCCTATATTACACTATATTTTATATTTGGCTTCTTTTACTTAACATTATGTTAGAGAAATTTATCCATATTGCTCTATATCATTATGCTAATTGCTGTATGCTGTTTCAGAAATTGTAAATATACCACTATTTATTTATCCACCCTAGTGTTGATAGCACATTGGTATTTCTAGTTTTAGTCTGTAACAAATAGTATTATTATGAATATTCTAGTACAGTAATCTCTCCTGATAAAGTTTAATTTATAAATTAGTCACAGCTAGAGAATAACAATTACTATTAATAAAGTAGAGCAATTATAACAATATAGGGTAATAAAAGTTATGTGATTGTGCCCTGTCTCTTTCTCTCAAAATATCTTATTGTACTGTACCCACTCTTCTTGTGATAGTGTGAGACGATAAAATGCCTGTGTGATGAGAAGAAGGGAGGAGAATTGTGATGTATTATAAGGCTACACTGATCTCCTGACAATATGCCAGAAGGAGGATCATCTGCTTCCCAACCACTGTGGATCTTGGGTAACTGAAACCATGGAAAGTGAACCTATGGATAAGAGTGTCATGTATCTACCATCAGAGCATTATATAGTGAAACCTCCATGTTTCACCTATACACCCCTTCCCCCAAACCTATAGCTACCACTGATGTATTTACTGTCTCTAGAGTTTGCCTTTTCCAGAGTTTAATGTCATTGTAATCATATAATCAGATAGCCTTTCAGATTCTTACATTTAGCAATATGCATTTAAAATTAACCTATGTCTTTTTTTATGGCTTGACAGTTCATTTCTTTTATCACTAAATATTCCATTGTATGTATGTGCCAGTTTGTTATCCATTTACTGATTGAGGGTGTGTCTAGCTTTTGGCAATCAAGTATAACACTGTTATAAACATTTATCTGCAGGGTTTTGTGTGAACATAAGATTTCGAATCAGGTGAATCTTCAAACCAGTTGACTCTTGCAGTCCATGACCTCAGACTAGCTCTTCATGTATTTTTATCTGATTTTTTTCATCAGAGTTGCATGGTTTTCTGCAGCTCTGGTCACAGATCTAGAAACTCAGTCATGACTTCAGGAAAACATCTCTTTCTCTACATTTATGTTCTATGCTCTTCTACTTTGGCTCTTTGCTCAGACTGGCTCTCTCCGAGCAATAGTTTTGAACAATTCACTTATTTTTGAAAAGTTTAGTAACATCAGCAGAAAAAGATGCATTTTCCAAGCAGTGAAACTGTGGGGTTGGGACCCTTGAGCCTAAGTTGTATCTCATGCCCATTTGGGACCAATTGCAGTTACTCTGATTGGCTGATGAAGCTAGGGGATAAGGTCAGTCTCATTATGACCACATAGACTGAGAGTAGGAAAAGACTGGTTCTCCAAATGAAAATTGAAGTTTTGAGAAATGAGATAGAAGATTATTAATGATGGCCAGACAAGAGTCTACCATGGTGGGTAAGTTTGACATATAGTCGCAATCTAAACATGCGTTTCTTTTCATAGTAAAGAGATTTGGAGACCCCGAATAGCCAAAGCAATCCTGAGAAAGAAGAATAAAGTAGGGGGGATCTCATTCCCCAACTTTAAGCTCTACTATAAAGCCATAGTAATCAAGACAATTTGGCACTGGCACAAGAACAGAGCCACAGACCAGTGGAACAGACTAGAGACTCAGAAATTAACCCAAACATATATGGTCAATTAATATTTGATAAAGGAGCCATGGACATACAATGGGGAAATGACAAGTCTCTTCAACAGATGGTGCTGGCAAAACTGGACAGCTACATGTAGGAGAATGAAACTGGACCATTGTCTAACCCCATATACAAAAGTAAATTCAAAATGGATCAAAGACCTGAATGTAAGTCATGAAACCATTAAACTCTTGGAAAAAACATAGGCAAAAACCTCTTAGACATGAACATAAGTGACCTCTTCTTGAACATATCTCCCCGGACAAGGAAAACAACAGCAAAAATGAACAAGTGGGACTATATTAAGCTGAAAAGTTTCTGTACAGCAAAAGACACCATCAATAGAACAAAAAGATACCCTACAGTATGGGAGAATATATTTGTAAATGACAGATCCGATAAAGGCTTGACGTCCTAAATATATAAAGAGCTCACATGCCTCAACAAACAAAAAACAAATAATCCAATTAAAAAATGGGCAGAGGAACTGAACAGACAGTTCTCCAAAAAAGAAATACAGATGGCCAACAGACACATGAAAAGATGCTCCACATCGCTAATTATCAGAGAAATGCAAATTAAAACTACAATGAGGTATCACCTCACACCAGTAAGGATGGCTGCCATCCAAAAGACAAACAACAACAAATGTTGGCGAGGCTGTGGAGAAAGGGGAACCCTCGTACACTGCTGGTGGGAATCTAAGTTAGTTCAACCATTGTGGAAAGCAGTATGGAGGTACATCAAAATGCTCAAAACAGACTTACCATTTGACCCAGGAATTCCACTCCTAGGAATTTACCCTAAAAACACAGCAATCAAGTTTGAGAAAGACAGATGCACCCCTATGTTTATCGCAGCACTATTTACAATAGCCAAGAATTGGAAGCAACCTAAATGTCCATCGATAGATGAATGGATAAAGAAGATGTGGTACATATACACAATGGAATACTACTTAGCCATAAGAAAAGGGCAAATCCTACCATTTGCAGCAACATGGATGGAACTGGAGGGTATTATGCTCAGTGAAATAAGCCAAGCAGAGAAAGAGAAACACCAAATGATTTCACTCATCTGTGGAGTATAAGAACAAAGGAAAACTGAAGGAACAAAACAGCATCAGAATCACAGAACCCAAGAATGGACTAACATGTACCAAAGGGAAAGGGACTGGGGAGGATGGGTGGGTAGGGAGGGATAAGGGGGGAGAAGAAGAAGGGGGGTATTTAGATTAGCATGCATAATGGGGGGTGGGAGAAAGGGGAGGGCTGTACAACACAGAGAAGACAAGTAGTGATTCTACAGCATTTTGCTATGCTGATGGACAGTGACTGTAAAGGGGTTTATAAGGGGGACCTTGTATAGGGGAGAGCCTAGTAAACATAATATTCTTAATGTAAGTGTAGATTAATGATAACAAAAAAAAAAAAAAAAAGAAAGAAAAGGGGGATTACTCCCTGATAGGATAAAACTAAGTGTTAATCAACGATTAATGCATGCTTTAAATATCCTTAATTTTGATCACTTAAAGAGTGTCAGATGATCAGCTATGGAGGTACATTTTTCTAATAATATTCCTTTCTCTTAAAAAAAAAAAAAAGCAGTTCCTGTGTGGTGACCTCCAATGAGTTCTACACAATGGTATAAAGGGCAGATCAAAGTGTCGGCAAAGGGTGTGTTTGTGTTTATACAGAGGATCAAAGCCTAATTTGGCTACCCAGAAAATGAACTAAGATATGATGTGAAGAAGAACTTCCAACATCAGCACTCTCTGGAAGACTCATACCAGAAGATGATCATCAAAATACCTCAACAAAGATCCAGTTGCTGCTACAGCTGTAGATGCACTCATCCTACCGGTTCCTGGGCTTGCCATAGGAATGAAGAAGGAGTTATCTAAGCTGGCCTGTGCATACAGTAAAACAACAAATTTGACTGGATCTATACTGTTGGAACTCAACCAAGAATTAGGAGAAGTGCAAGTTGTAGCACTCCAAAATCTTACAACTACAGACTATTTACTGTTAAAAGAACATATGGGATGTGAACAGTCCCCAGGAATGGGTTGTTTTAATTTGTCTGATTTCTCTCAGACTGTTCAAGTTCAGTTGGACAATATCCATCATATCATAGATAAATTTTCACAAATGCCTAGGGTGCCTAACTGGTTTTCTTGGTTTCACTGGAGATGGCTGGTAATTACAGGTATGCTTTGGTTATGTAACTATACTCCTATTATGTGAATGTGTGTGCGCAATTTAATTAGTAGTTTAAAACCTATCCATGCTGAAGTTACTCTACAAGAAGATATGTCAAAGAAATAATCAATCTTCCCATGTTTTCTTCTGTCTGCTACTTCCATAGCTTTTCTTCTTCCTTCCTAATTACAACCCTTAAATAGAATTTGTGCCTCATATCGAATTTACCGAGTGTCATAATTCCTCCAAGTCGTAAAGATACTTCAAGACAAATGCTGGGCATAGAAGCCACAGGGCATAAATCTGCAAAGAAGTAAAAAGCTAACCTTTTCGAACAATATGGCTTCTCTCTCACTTACCAACTTTACATTTCCCTGTATGGCCCCGGAAGATGACTGGTTAGCCAGAGACGGGTAAGATTCCTCAAGGGAGGAACAACCTAAGACAGGCACAGTCACAGGGGGGCCATCAGGTGAGAAATTGGGGCTCAACAGAGGTGAGGCTTAGAACCTCACCCCCCTGTTTTGAGAGAAATCTTCTGCATCCGTGGATGTTTTATTGCCCTTGTCTAGCTTGGATTAACACATAGTCTACAGGCACACACCTGATCATCTACATTTGCTCTCTTACAACACTAAACTATGTTTTCTACCTTTATCTTGCATCTACCTACCACTTCAGCATTTTATTAAAAAAATAATAATAATAATAATAAAGGGAGAAATGTGGGATCCACATATAAATCAAGCATAAAAATCAAACGAATATTCGTATTTGACCTGTTTATAGTTCATAATGTGTGATCAAAACCGAAAGTTTCTGTGATGACTGCCCTTGTAATGTTCGCCATATAAGAACTTATTCACTATGTAAGAATTTGTTCACCATGTAAAAAAATAAAAAATAAATTAAAAAAAAGAGATTTGGGTTGTGCCCATCTAAAGAAGAAAGAAGTGGTTGAAAGGGGGGAAAACTGTTACTGTGGTGGTTAATTTATGTATATGACAACAAACTGGTTTGGCAGTTATATTCTTAATTGATTCAGTTAATGGGGCTCTAATTTATTCAACTTTAAAAGACTATACAAATTTGCACTCTTAAATTTCTAAGAATATGGCTTAGACTTGGATTTGGCAGCAAATCTCCACATTTACATTCATTATGTATAATTATTATTCCAGCAGAGCAGATGAGGCCTGAGGGTTTATTTTTAAAATTCAGATATAATTGACATATAACTTGTATTAGTTTTGGGTGTACAGCATAATGATATGATATATGCATATATTGTGAAATGATTATTGCTGTAAGTTTAGTTAACATACTTCAACATACATAGTGACAATTTTTTTTTCTTGTGATGAGGACTTTTAAGATCTGCTCTCTTAACAACTTTTAAACACACATATTGTTCACTATAGGTACCATGCTGTATATTACATCCCCAGGACTTATTTATCTTAACTGGAAGTTTGTACCTTTTGAGCCCATTCACCCGTTTTGCACACCACCCCCTGATATACCCAGCCTCTTCCTCTGGCCACCATCAATCCCCTCTCTGTAATGAGTCTGGGGTTCTTTGTTGTGTTATTGTTAGATTCTACATGTAAGTGAGATTCACACAGTGCTCTTGTTTCTCTGTCTGACCTTCAGTGTGCATGGTTTTAAAACAGCTCCTGCTTAAACTCTTCCTCTCAGGAAGATCGGATAAGAACTCTTCTCCTTTGTAAACAATCACAAATAAGGTTCCTAAGTGTGGCAGGAGAAAAGAGTAGTCAACTAATATCCAATCAAAGTAGTGTTACTACACATTAATAGAGCAGATATGGATGAATCAGAACTTCTGTATCAAATGAATGAGCAAGTTCATTTTAGAAATATCAATACAAATGTTTTCTGCGGGTGGCAGACTCCTTTGAGCATAGGCAAAGTCAATAGAGAAGGAGGCACACATTTAAAAATAGCTCTCACAAAATGTGAGTTAGTCAAGAGAAGAATATTACAGTATTTGTTGAGCTGAAATTTGCATGGTAAACCTTTCATCACTCATTCTATTCCCTTCTCTCTCATTGAGCTCCTCCCGTATTCTTAGGACTGAGAACACACTGAACCATGTTATTTTTGTTAACAGTCCAGAAAGCAATAAGCAGGTTATAGACGGCTTAACAAATCAGCACTGATCCAAAATAGAACACACACATTATTTTTTCTCCTTGGCATTATTTCAACTCTTTGTCCAAACTGATATTTCATATTTAGAAACATAATAATAATATATCCTATCAGGGGCAAAGAATGGAAAAGTGAGTCTTATATCTCATTAAATACTCTTTCCTGGAGTCAGTCTTGAGCCTTAGACTTAGGCATGTAACAACTCTACCTTGTTGTGATTATTAATAAAGTAGCTTCTTTCTATTGTCTGGGAAGCCCTGTTTCTAGGAGGCTGCTATTTTGGGGTCTATAGAGGCCATGGCCTTGTTCTCAGCTACTTGATGGCTATCATCCCTTTTAAGAATAAGTTCAAGACACATCATATGGAAGAGGATCCATTAAAAATAACCTAGTTAGGAAAACAGTTCAGATACTGAAAGGGAGTATTTCACTCTTTCTGAAACCAGGTGCTGATTCAAGGCACATTTCAGTTCTCTGTCTTGGACTCTTCCTCAGTGAAACATGGTGCCATTAAATCTTTTTGCTTCACTCAATTCACGGATGCTTAAAAATGAAGTAGAATGGATTATTAACAACTTACAATTTACTTAGAAACACCTGAAGTAGAAAGTTTATATATATGTTTCTCAAGGAGATTATTTATCATCTCCAGTAATTTTTCACCTCAGTATTCACTCTATCTTACTCTTAATTTAATGAACATGTATCATGGACTAGATGGAGGATGCTCTGCTGAGATGAATGACACACAGTTCCTTCACTTAACAATCTGGAGGGAAAAAGACACACACAACTATATACAAGATAGAATAGAACACTGAATAATTTTATGTTACTTGTCCAATTTGATCTTCACAAAAATCATTTCAGGGAAGAAGAGAACCCCCAAACCAGTAATCCTCCTTGATTCCTCCCTTTTCCTCCATGAGGGCAAGGACCAAGCAAGCCTTTATCTCTTGTTTTCCTCAGTGTATCTGGATCATACTAGCTACTCAGTCTACGTAAATTCAATAGCTGAGTGAATGAAGGAGTGTGTAAATAAATGATTTAAAAAGGGATAAAAAGGGTAAGTCTTACTGGGAGTAGAAGTGGTGAGGGATAGAATTTCCTGTGGTTCTCAGGTTTCTGATTTTAGTAGCTAGATGGGTATTAAGGGCAGAATTTGGTGGGGGAAGGTAACGCACAGCTTTGGGAATGTAGAATGGGAGGTGAAATAATGCTTTTGAGACATTCAGGATGAGGTAAACAGTAAAGAAAAATACAGGTGTAGATCTCAGAAGAGCACATGGTACAGATATAGAATTGGAAGACATCCCTTGAATTCACAAGATAGGAGTGAATTCAAGCAAAAAAGATGACTAATAACCGATCTTTGGAAATGATCCTTTAAGGGCTGCATATTGACAAAGCTTCCTGAATCATTGTCTAAAGATATTTTAGCCTGACTTTGTCTCGAGGTTTCACATAACATAATGAAAATCAGCCACAAATGCAAAGTTTAGAAAGAAGGAGAGCAAAAACAGGATTTAGAATAAAGATAATGAAAAAGAATTACAAAGAAAAATATATTGCTCATCTGCTTATTTTGGAATAGAGATTTTACTTCCTTTGGGCCATTTCTTTAGATTGGTCTACTAGAGAAGTAGAGGCTGGAGAAACAGAAGGAATAGAAGGAATGCAGGAGTCATGAGGAGTGAAGAATAGCACCCAGGATGGGGCCCGCTGTGGTCAGCAGCTATGAGGTCCCTGGACACACATTAATTTAGTCTTTATAAATGTCCAAAGATCAGGTGTTGATTCCTGTTTCCACAGGAGAAACTGGACTCTGAGAGGTAAGGGATTGCCTAAGTATATGTACCTCTAAGCAGGGAGCATAAAGCATAGATCTCTCCAGTCTCTCTACTATTCCTTGAATGAATCTTTCAAGAGTCAGAATTTGTTATGACAATTCAGTACATAGAAGAGATACAGTCAGTTGAGAATTTGTTTGGATGGCAATAATGGTTTATCAATTCCAGTGGGATACTGACCAGAGATATATTTAGCAGGTCTGTATCAGAGCTGTCATTCTGTTTGTTTATGGCTGAGCCTAATTGCTTGGTGGTCTGTTCTGACTGGTTGCTATCACGCCATATCACTTGCTAAGTATTCTGAATTTTTCTTAGGAATATCTTCTAAGACTCTCAGTCTGAAGCAATTAATCTTGATAAATATAAAAACGAGCCAAGAGAAGAAATAGGAAAAGAGAAATTTTGTCTAAGATCTCTATTATGGAAAATTCAAATGACAGAATTGTTTGGAAGATACAATCCAGACTAATAAGATTTACAGGCTTTTTATGCAAGAAAGACCAGATGTTGAATTTACTGCATTTTCAGTCATTGTTATAGTGGGTAGAGTATGCTCATTTTGGAGTCAAAGTATCCTGTGTTCAAATCTTATCTCGCTTAATATGTGAGTTATAAAACAATTTTGTCTCTCAGATCCTGTTTATTATGGGTAAAATTAGTTCAACAATACTATACTTGAGGATTGCTATGGGAATTAAATGAAATGATATATTTTAATAGGCTTGTCACAATGTCTGGGATATTACAGACACTTGATGAATCACACTTATATTATTAATAGTTGAAATTATTGTTTTTGAAAGAGAAATTCTGTCATGGTCATATAAACAAATTCCTTTTATAGGAGAAGAAATGTCAAATAATTGAAGGTCATACTTTCTTGTTTTAGTTAACCAGGAGAAATAGGAAATGAGAATAAAGAGTCGTGCAAATATCCCAGGCCCTTTCCAATACTGGCTTGAGAAGCATTGATCTTTGGAGCCCCTCTGAAGAGGACTTCTACCTCTTTAACAGAGAACTGACCCTTATTCTGATCTGAAGTATTGTATTCTTACATACTCTTATGGGTTGTTATCAATCAGTCATTACACGATTCAAATTTTAGACATTGTTCCTGAATTAAAGAACTACACTTAGTGTGCTATTAAAGGTCCTCTAAAGGCTGGACCCAATCTGTACTTCCAAACATTGTCTACTATTGCATTTCAGTTACTTTATGCTCTAAATCAACTGAACTATTTGCTTTTACACCCCATACTTTCCCACTTCTATTCCTTTACTTGCTCAAGTTGTTGCTTCTCCCTAATATAACTTCCTTATAATCTTTGTCTATATCTATCCATACCTACAGGCCCTGCTCTTGAGCTGTGTTCTACAAAGACTTCCTGCAAGCAGAAGTAATCCTTCCTGCCCTAAATTATTTCAATACTTTACCTTTATCCCTCTGATGACATTGTCACTTTCTTCCTTAGATTATGTTTAGCTATTTTAGCTTCTCTGTGAGACATTATTAGCACCTAGAAAAGAATTGTAGCTGATTCACTTTTATACTCCACAATGACTGACATAGTATCTGGATGCACTACAGTAAATAGATAAAAAAAAATGGAAGAAATAGTTTATCTAGGTTTCATGAGATACACTGTATCCATTACCATTTTAACTATTTCTAGGACTTTGAAGTCATCTGTTTTCCTCAGGACATGCAATAAATGTGGACTCTGTCTTTTTGGAGTGTGTATGTAATTTCTATGCCTTAGAATCTTAAGGAGGCCTCTTTTAAGTTGACTTTCACCAAAGTTAAACAGACATTGAGTGATATTCAAGTCTTCAATTACTTTGGTTGTTGCCTTTACGTTCCCTGAAACTTGGTTTCCTCTTTTGTAACATTTGGAGTAAGACCTTTACCAACATTATAAGAAATAACTTCCAAACAATTTTGCAAATGCTAAGTTCTTTTAAAATTTTGTCTTTTAAGTGCAGAAAATTTCCTATACTGCTTTCTCATATTCACACATATTTTCAGTATTTTTTTTTATAAGAATCAGATGTTTGAATATATTACAAATGTATTTGAAGACCAGTCCTTATATGTTTCAAGTGGTCTACATTATCATTCTAATGTAACCAGACTATATTTTTACATTTGATGTGTCAATCAGAAAATTTATGAAGATTATAGAGTACTCATAATAACACATACTTGATATTGAATAGTACTACATGCTTTCATTTATTTAATAATCTCAAGTCTTACTTTATATAGAATTATATTTCTTGCTATTTATATGTTGAGTGTATAACATACACTATCATCGTATAAGAAGAGGCATCTTTTATAAACTGCAAAGTGGTATTTAAAATGAACGATACTATTAGATGCTGATTAGAATGGCCAAAATTCAGAACATGGATGATACAAACGTTGGTGAGAATGTGGAGCAACAGGAACCCTCATTGATTGCTGGTGGGAATGCAAAATGGTACAGCCACTTTGGAAGGTACTTAGCAGTTGCTTACAAAACTATACATACTCTTGTACCTGGCAACTCTCCTCCTTAGTATTTACCCAAAGGAGATGAAAACTATGTCCACACGAAGGCCCTCATATGGATGTTAATAATAGCAGCTTTATCCATAATTGCCAAAACTTGAGAGCAGCCAAGATAACCTTCAATAAGTGAGTGGATACATAAACAGCAGTATATGCAGACAATGCAATACTATTCAACACTAAAAAGAAATGAGCAATCAAGCCATGGATAGACCTTGAAGGCATTATGCTAAATGAAATAAGTCAGACAGGGAAAAGCAAATACTGTATAATCTCACTTCTATGTGGAATCTAAAAAAGAAAGCTGAACTTAGAGAAACAGAAAGTAGAATGGTGGGGGAGCAAATGAGGACATGTTGATCAAACATTATAGATTTTTCAGTTATAGATGAATAAGTTCTGAGGATCTAATGTACGTCTTGGTGACTATAATTAACAGGACTATTGTGTGCTTGAGGGTTGCTAAGAGAGTAAACTCAAATGTTCCCATCATAAAAATAACTGTTATTATGTGAGGTGATGGATGTGGTAAATCAGCTTATTGCATAATCATTTTGCAATATACACACACATCAAATCATCATGTTGTACACCTTAAACTTATACAATGTTATAGGTCATTTATAACTCAATAAAGCTGGAAAAAAAATTTAAAAAATAAAGAAAATGAATGAAGTAGGAAATAATGACACTTAAGACTAGCAAAGTAAGCAGATCATGAAGGCCCTGAGACCTCAGGACTCTAGCCAAAGGCAGATAAAGCAAGAATGAGAACAAGAATGATGGGACAACATTTCCATTTAGAGAGTTATCTATGATTGTAGTATAATTTTGATAGATCATACTGGATTCAGTGGGCTCATTTAGGATACTACTGAAATCCTGGGGAAAGAGATTGGTTTTTCTGTTTTTGTAGAATATTTTTGAAAACAGAAAGGGATCTAGATGCTCATGGTTAGGAGTTAGAATGATTGTATTTTGGAAATTGTTGATGTGCAGGGTGAAAGGAAAGAATTAAATATAATGCTATGTGAGTGCCTTGATCACTGCAAATTGGAGTACAGAATTGGCTAGTTTGGGACATGCAGAATTAGAGCTGATAGACCATTCAAGCATGTGGCTCAATGGATAGTTGGGTAATCAGATCTACGTTTGGGGTGGGATTTGGAATTGGGATTCCTATCAATGACAATAGAAGATTTAGAACTGGATGAAATGCCCAGTTAGGGAAGAGGGCCATGGATAGAAAGAACCCGGAACACTGCCAGTGAGGTGATGGACTAGCAGAGGAGGCAGCAACTGGCATGAAGGCTGACTGGCTGTAGCCAGAAATCTAAAGAAAGGAAAACCAGGAGGATATGGGATTCTAGAAATGCAGTTAAAAAGGCCTTCCAGAAGGATGGAGTGAGCATCAGTGAATTACTGAGTGGTTGAATAAAATACATTCTGCAAGATATGCATTGTATTTCATACCTTATTTATTAAAATCTACCACCAGAAAGAACACAGGTGATTGTACTAATGATAGATTAGTATCATTCTTGTTTCCTTATCAATGCCACTATTATTGATTAGAGATATCAGTTTATTTTTAGCTAAGTTTTATAATTTGTCCATTTACCCTCTAGAAGTAGAATGAATAAGCAGTTCTTTATTACTGAACAAAATTGACAATCATACATACTTCAATATCCAAGTAATAATATTCAGTTACTTATCTAATAATAATATGAATATGCCTATTGTGATGCTTAAATTTCTAAATATCAAAGAGCCATTGTTCTAGAACTTAAATTTAACTAGTTTTTGCTCTTAGAATGTATTATATTGTCTGTGTACTGATGTATTATGAAATGTTTCACAATAAACTCTGTGCTGTGTCTGATTTACTTTAAACCTGGGAAGTAGTTTTTAGTGTCCAAATTGCCCTAATTAGGAATCAATGCTCTGGAGGTGGCTCTATAAACACTACAAATATCATTATCAAAGATGTTATCAGGAACATGCTAATTAGCAGAAGGGATATTAGAAATAACTGAAGATGTGTTATTAGCTGTAAAACTCAATGAAATATAAAAGCTTAATTTTCCAGCTAAGAAATGGAATAATAAGAAGGTAGCCTTTTTTAATATACAGAAGTTGATATTCTAAAGGAAACAATCTAGAAATGAACAAACATGCTTATTTTCTCTATAAACAAACTATACAAATATTTTTAGAGGTCATTAGCTTAATTCTCTTAAGAGGAAAGAATTAAAACACAATTATAGATTATGACTGTTGAATTCAGTGATGTTATAATTTAAACGATAAATTACATGTCCCCAAAATGTCCATTAAGAAGTATAAACTTTTTTCCAAATTGAATGCAGCATTGCTTATATTTTAGAATGTGCACTACACTGTTAATCCTGAAGATCAATGGGGGTGTCTGATAAATTTTGGAATTAAGAAACCACTAACTCTCCCTGCCTCTCCCTGGTCGTTTGCTCTCACGGTGGGTAAGGAACCCAAAGACGTTTGGCCCTTACAGATAAGCAAGTCCAGTTTGAGAAAATCATTCCAAGTTGGTAAAGGAAAATGAGCAGAAGAAAACACAACTCTTACCACAACTCTAATTTATCTCTCTGATAGAATTTATTTAATTATCTAATTTATGTCTCCAGAAGAATTTCATGTTAGCCAGCCTAGAGACTTCTAGAGAAAACTATAATACATTCGATGTATTATAATTCTCAGTGTCAAAAGGTTTTCCTATATCTAATGCAAATGCTTAACTGACAAAAATCATCAGAGCTACTTCTTTTTTTCCCTCCTGGCAACATACTCTGTTCAGGAAGATAGCATGTATACTTAGAGTTTATTATTTAGCTGCTTACCTGTTTGTTACTCAGTGAATGGTGGCCACTGCTGATTGTAGTCTAACTCTAATACTAGTTTTTAAACTCCAAATCAGGGGAGTAATCCATCAGTCCTGTGGGGCTGAGGATAAAGGCAGGATAGAATGCAAGGAGCAAAAATTATAGAAGACAACAGTCCATGAATAGATGATAGGTCAGGTCCAGAAGTTTTCTTGCAGAGAGGAAGAAGCTAGCCAGAAATGGCATATCATAGATTATAACATAAATTAACAACACTGGATTTCTTATAAACTTCTAACAGTTCATATATGGGAGCACATTTTGCCTTTGAAGGTTGTTAATGAGAGAGATCATGCACTTATTGGAATGTTGGTGTCATAGCCCAAAGCTCTTCTGGAATTTTGGGGAGAAAGTCTTTAGACCTTTGGCATGTTCATCTAGCTTTCCTTAAAAAACAGAAGCAGATTTCCATGCATTAATGGAGTATTTATCAAAATATATGACTTCCCATAAACTACCTCTGAATCATCTAAAAATACCTAGATGAACAGGAATTTCTCAGGCTAGGGTTCAGGGGTTTGCATTTTTGTAGGCCTTGAAGGTCGTCAATGAACCACTGTGTTGGAAGATGCTTCGGTAAACCTATAGAATTCTATGGGGCCAAATCCGGTGGCTGTACAGTTACACAAATATGGGTCATAGGTATATATGACTATAAAGGAAAAAGATGGATTTTCTTGTCTTGCTTATCAGTTACATTAGACTTTTAGGTGAATAAATTAGATGAAAATTTCCAAATGTTTTGAGCAACATTATAATCACTATAATGGTAACATTTAGGTCATAGTTCCTTGAAAATTTTGAGGGCTCTTGAAAACATATAAATTGTCATATGTCTATGTCAAAAAACGTGCCATTTAAAAATAGTGATAACTTGCAGTAAATTATTTCAAACCTTTTAAAACCCTTGTCTGCATAATACAAAATAAAAATATCATGTTTCTCCCCCAGGAGATTCTGGTATATCCCCTTGTGAAGGGGATCAGGCATGCTTTTCTGAGCATTATTATTTGCGTTCAAAAGGGTTATTTTTTCCAAATTATAATAGTTTAATTTGAATGTATTTTATTGAGCAGGCTATATTTTCATCCCTTCAAGATTCTGATACTTCCCTTGAAGGAGTCATTTTTTTCCTGATTGAGAACATTAGCATACAAAGAATGTGGGAAGGAAACTGAGAAGTAAATACTCATTAATATACATTCTTTTATTTTTTCCAGACAAGTGTTGTTAGTAAACTTAAAACAACCATCAAAGACAATGTTCCTGCCCATTGGAGGTGCTGTTTAGCTAGAATTTTTCATATCTACTGTGGTTGAATTCATAGGATGATTATTTAACTTTTTTTTCATATTAACAACTTCATTTATTAAAGACAATGGTTGAACCTACCTCCTTCTACTGAATTAATAGTGTCATCAGTTCAGCAGTGGCCATAGGCAGAGTTTTGTTTTGTTTTGTTTTTTCCCTATATGAAAAGATAACAGCAAAATGTTAGAGAACAAAATTTCTAAAGTTTTCCTTTTCAGCAATGTTGTCCCAGATGACTGCTAAATCTTAGAGTGTCCAAGTTCAGCTCAAGTTCTATCTTGGCAAAAACAATGATTTGAAGTTTAACAATATCCGGAATATCCGGGTGCGGAGATGGTGGAGCCTCTCTTGGGAGGTTGAGACCCGCATGGCAAGTCTGAAAATTAGTTTCTGAATTCCACATATATGCATTTCATTCTTTCTGATCAGCACAATAGTTCTGCTGTGCTAAGAAAACTTTGCTGACATCTCATTTCAGAAGAGTTGGTGAATGGTTTTCACAGAATGGGTAAGATAAATTGAAATCTTAATGACATAGCACCCAGATCTCAGAAAGAAAGTTTGCTGGATTCTCCAAGTTCCCTCATTTGGACTTGGATGCTTGCGTTTGGACACTTGGGAAAACTCACACCGTGAGCATGCTAACCAAGGAATCACATGTGTCTCATCAAGATCTGGCTAAAGCAGCTGCATTTGGAGACATACTGAGGATTTTAGATTGCTAATTTAGTCTTTGGCATTCTAGTTGTTTGTATTGACTGATTTTCAGTTTTCTCTAGACATATTTCATGTTACTGAGTTCCCTGCAGCAGTTTCTAGTGGTGGCAGTGATTTCTCATGTTATTTTTTGTTTTGGTACTTTTAATAATTAAATTATATGATAGAAAGCATCTAAGTAATGTAAGAAATCCTTTTAATTTTTTTCAGTTATTTTGTGACATAATAGAAAGCCTCACTACTACCCTGTTCCCCCCGCCAAAAAAGGTAAATGACAAGGGGAGGGGCCATTGCCACCCATGAGGCTCCAATTATAAGTCATAAAATCTATTTCTAAATAATGGTAGTGGCTAGAACATGGGTTTGAATTTCATAGGGATACATCAAGCAATAGGGAATGAATAAGAGCTACCTAGTTTCTAGCTGTTTTACAGATTCCTTAACACCTTAGTAAAGATGCTTTTCTCTGATGGGGATGAGGGCGTATGAAAATGATCACATCATAAGTTCTACAGAATGGGAAGTCTGGATAGATACTGAGCAAGGATATTTTGCATTACATCTTGTTTCAGATAAATCTAAATATAAAGGCTTATGGGGATTGAGGGAGAATAATTTCGCCTTTGTTTAGGGCAGTAAGGGATACCTCCAGGGATACTGCATAAACGCATGTACTGAGACTATTATATATCTAACTGATTTGCTGGTGTGGGTGTGTGTGAGAGTGAGTTATGGCTCTTATTATTTATGAAGGCAAGGAATGGAGATAGTAAAGAAGGCTCTCTGTCTTGTTAGAGATATATTTCTTCATAGTAGTTTTGAAGCTTCCTAAATTATTCTTATCTCTCTCTTAATAATAGGAAATGATAAAAATTTCTTAATTTTAAAATAAATTTAAAATTTCTTAATTTTAAAGTGAGACTATAAGGCTATGTATTTTTCCCAGTGAAGTTTTTTCTGACCCAAAACCATGATTTTCATTATTGTAACATCCAAATAATTTCTTCGTGTGTCATGAGCAACCCCCAAATCGATCACAATCTTGGATCAACAAGAAAGGTCATTTTCTCCTCCTCCACAGCCAATGGACTGTAATCTCCTTCCCTGCTATGGTGCCTCACTCTGCTTGACCTGGTTTTCTTCATCTCAAGGCACTTAGTGGGATAATAACATTGTAGAAATACTGAATATACCACCAAGGAGCTAAGCAGCTGCACCATTTGGACCTTGGACCAAAATGTTCATTTTGGAAAAAATTACCTCTAGAAAGTCACTGTCACCAGGTCACTGAGATGGCAGTGTTACTGCTTCTTGCCTGCTCCAAACTATTGCAAACCTGGGTACTAGGAGGTTAAGCACTGGTTTTAAAAAATCTGTATGTATAATATGATATCAAAAATATTTGCAAATCATATATCTGCCAAAAGATTTGTATCCAAAATATACAAAGAATTCTTAAAACTCAACAATAAGGAAGCAAAGAACTCAAAGATATAAACAAACATCTCACCAAAGAAGATAAACAGATGACAAATAAGTATACATGAGAATATGTATGAACACTATATGTCAGAACACTATACAGCAGAGTGTATAAGAATCATATTTCCTTATAATAAATCATATACACACACACACATATATGCTTTATTATAAGGAATTGGAACATGTGATTTTAGAGGCTAAGAAGTCCCAAGATCTGTAGTCAGCAAGCTGGAGACTCAGGAAAGCCAAAGTTTAGGTCAAGTTTAAGTCCAAAGGCCGAGAACTAGGAGAACTGATGGTGTAAGTTCCATTCCTAAAGGGGGCAGGCTCAGGAGCTAAGAAGAGACCATGCATTAAAGGAACATTGTCCCTGGTGACCGAATTCTGGATTCCAGCATTAAGTCACTGGGAAAATTATTTTGTATGATACTGTAATGGTGGCTGTATGACATTGTGTATTTGTCAAAACTCATATAACTTTGGAGCAGAAAAAATGTACCTTGGTGTAAACATTTCTTCTTATATATAAACTACTTAGGAGATCAGGTGAATGAAGGATGGAATGATCAGCATGGAATGAAGACTGTGATTTTTTTAAAATCTAGGAATGAAGACTGATTTTTAAAAATCTGGTTATATTACAATGTCTGACATAACCTCCCTGAGAGTGAGGAGAAAAGATGCTGACATAAGGGAGTCTGGAAACGAATGAAGACGGTTAGGCTTCATTTTATATTATCCATGTAAACTGCATGCAAGCACTGTTCTCTAGGTGCTTCTCTAAGATGTTTCTCATGGTGAGTACAGGTTTACAAATATGAAACAATTCAGAAACAATCTATTCCCAAGTATTCCAGTCCCCGTTACACCTGCTCTCTTTGTTTTCTCCCCATAGCACTCACAATCTTTGAAAACACTGGATTATCTATTTATTTATTATGTTAATTATCTATTGTTTCTTTAGATTCCAACATGAGCTCTAAAGAGTCAGGCATCTTGGGCCTGGATCATAGTAGGTTCTCAATATAGTTTAATCATTTTGGATTGAACTGAACATGATTTGCTAAATATCAATGTAATGTCCATAGAGACACTATAGCAAAAAGTGTTTAATGTGGAGAATCCAGAGCCAGCTCACCTAGGAATGAATCCTATCTCTAATACATACTTGCTCTATGACCCTGGAAAAGTTATTTAAAATTCAGCTAGGGAAACTGCCATAGCATATCATTAAAAAGCAGGTTCAAATATCCCTTCATTCTTCCATATATTTAAATTTAATTTTCTTTGGAGAGTAAGACTAGATTTTTTTTCTCTAGTAGGAAGTTAGTGCTATTAGAGCCAATATTATGGCAGAAAGGAAAATTATTATCATATATTTTAAAGATGTACCACTAAAGACTTGAAAACTTTTTTATTTATGATAAAAAATACATGGACAGCCTGGAGTCCTTGAAGGTGAAAGAAATAATGTTCTAGTTGACTTTATCTACATTAGAGTTCAGTCACAGCAGTGCTTCTGCAAGAGCAGTTGAATGAGTAAATCAGTCAGCAAGTTATTTCTTGACTAAGTTTCCAAATTGGAATTTTTTGTTTTCTGGTTTACCATATACAGGGGATACTAACAGTATTGTGGACAAAATGGGTTGTCCTCAAAATTGGCCCTATCTGCTAGCGGCTATCATGGACCAGAATGGAAGTAATCAAATATCCAATTCTAATGAGTTAACTATTTGCATAAAATGATTGATTCTCTACTATCCACTAAATTCTGAATATTTTATCTACTGCACTTAAACTGCCATGTTTTTCTTAAAATAATAATAAAAATGTGATCTACAGGGGGCTGTAACTACTTCAAAGCATTAGAAAATCTTGTTTTAAGTATTTTCTAAACATCTAAGATATTTAACCATATTAAGTAGTAAGTGTAGCCAAGTTTGATGAATTAAAAAAAATAGAAATAAATATTTTCTATCATCTCAGCCTGAATAATAAGATAACCACAACCAAATAAAGTGGAGAAGAAATAAGCCTATGAATACAGGACTGAATGATAAATTATCTGTAATAAAACTTGATAGAAAGAGAAAAATTTCAGTAAAATATTAATTCATTATCAAGCCGTTTGGTTTCCTTGCAAAGATGAGCTAATGATGGTAGTATCATTCCTGGTACCAAAACGGTCTTTACATCAATATGCACCACCTGTTTCTCTTCTTCCTAAGAACTTTGCTGTCTCCATCTAGCCCAACCACAACAGTAGCTTAGTAAGATAATTCCAATGGTCATTTAATGTGGATCACAATCCTGAATGATTTTGGCTTCAATTAGGAAAGTCCAGTGATGCCATCCTTTCTTGAGGATTTATTAACAGTAACCCAGAAAGCAGCCACCCTACAACTCAAATTCCACAAATACTTCCTGAGCGACCTACATAACTCTTCCACAAATGCTGAAACAAGAACAGGAGCAATACATTCTATCACAAAAATGAGTAATACATTCTAGCTTCCCTTAGGTTGTCTTGTAAAGGAAACAGGCATGTAAATTAATAATAATAGAGTGCGACCTATAATAATAGAATTGTGTACAATGAATTTTACGGAGTGGAGACTGTGTTTAACCAATCAGAGAGTCATGAAAGCTTCAAAGAGAAACTTAAATATGTTTTTAATTGATGAATGAGAGTTTTATAGCCAACAGTCTAAGAACTAGACATTCCAAGGAATAAACACCATAGAAAAGGCATAGAAGAAATATTCAAAGAATTACTAGTGTTTTGATATTTCTAGAGCAGAAGTCCAGAAACAAAGTCGATACTCAAGATTCAAATTTTTGACACACTGTAAAAACATTACATATTAGGAATTTAGTCACTGACAGTATTTGAACTCAAGGGGGCAAAGAGAGAATTGTGGTCATATAATCCTTTCTGGTAGCAGTGTGGATGGTATACATCTTAGGGAAATGAGACTGAACGCAGACAATTCAGAGTCTGCTGCAATGGGAAGGTGACAGATGACAAGTGCTTAAACTAAAGCAGTGAAAAGTGGAGATGGAGAGAAAGCAGAAAATTTGAAATCAATTTAAGAACTTATGCTAACAGGACTAGGTGATTAATTGGCTCCTGGGGTAGATTATAAAGAAAAGAGAAATTCTAGAAGGTCTTTTGAGGACTTTGTATACTGCATGAGTAAGGAATTAGTAACGGATACCAGAAATAACAGTGGTTAAAATAAGTAGCAGTTTATTTCTCTCTTTGTAGGGCCAAATGTGAAGGTAAGGATCCTGGGCTCGATAATAGCAACGGAGTGGTAACAGGGACCCAGGGTCCTTCAGTCTGCTGCTCCAGCAACTGCTTTCTTCTTCATTAGACTTTCCATTGTCCAAGATGGGTGCTAGATCTCACCTATGATTTCCATATGCCAGTCAGGGAGCTAGAAGTAAAAGGATCAAAAAAAGAACATAGCCTGTTCTCTCCCTTTTAAAAGGCCTACAGAATTCCCCCCTAAGGACGTCCACATGTATCTCATTGGCCAGAACTTAGTCACATGTTCATACCTCATGGCAAGGCTGGCTGGGAAGTGTTTTCTATCTGAAAACTTTGCCGCTCTGAATAAATTCAGTGTTTCATTATTAAACAAGAGGAGAAATAGATGTTACATGGGTGATCACTTTCTTTACAAGTAACTTATAACCAACAAGAAAATGCATACTGTTAGAATCGAGATAGAGATAGAGAAGGGGCAAAAGGGGTTAAAGTGTTCAACCTGGTACATTGATGGCCTTAAGGAGTCTATATTGGTCAGGTGTACAAATGTCCAATGGACAATTTGACTCTTAGTTTCAAAGGAAAAGTAGAGGTAGGTCTTTTGACTTGAGAGGCATCTGATGTTATGAAAATACTGACAGTAAGCAAGATGAAGACAGGCAAAAGTGTGATAATGGATTCAAGTATAATAACCATATTCAAGTACATTTCTACACCTCCCCAGAAGGTGGCTTTTATTGGATCTGAAGTATCATAAAGAAAATATAACATATTCTCAAACACAAACCGGGCTGATGTCAGTAATGTTATAATTTGTGTTATTCCTCTAGATTAATGAGAAATAGATACCCTTTCTACCTCTTTTTATTTGAATAAATATTTTTTAAAGCATCTACTACCAAGCTGTAAGCACTGGACTGAAGAAAAGTCTGAAGGAAAGTAAAAAAAGGATCTATGTTATACTACAAATATGACTCAACCCATGCCCTTTTATCAATCAGCATGGAAATGGAAATAGGGAGCCTATTCTCTTGATGTTCACATTCTCGTCAGAAACTTTTCCAAATCCTTGGCATGTAAAACAGAGTTATGTCTCTGGCATACATGGAGAGTCCTATGATTTTGTGAATATCCCATTATTTCAAAGAGTCAAAGTACTCTTTTTTCCAAGATCGTATTGGAGATAGATGAATATACACTGTATATTTGTATTTATATCTTGTGAAAGACCAGGCCTATAATTTTAGAGATGATTTCCCAGTGGAGACTATGAGACATGATGATACAAACAGGTTTGGTTGAATGTGTTCCCTATGGGATATTAGGCTTTGTATTACTTGAAAATTTTACAACAAAAATGCTTTTATGTATTCTATGTTGGCTTTTTTTATAAACTATACCACAGACCAAATACAGTTTTGTTCTCTTCATAATGTCCTAATTTTCAAGTACATTTCTTGCACTTGGCTTATATTCTATAAACAAGACTGGTGTAATGAGTCTCAGAGATATAATTTGTCTAGGCTGGTTCCTAGAGAAAAATCATTTAGTCTTTTAAAAAGGTTTGTATTTATCTTCAGGCTGAATTACTGAAGATTCCAAATTCCATCCTATTGACTTAACAAATTTTGGAACTTCAAGGAATTTTAATTTAAAATTTGTTTTGTATCTCTGGAAATGAATTCTCTCTGCTAGGAGTGACATTCAAAAGAGCTGAGTTATTGACACTAGAACTAGTGCTAATTTTCAGACATCATTTAACAAGTTTCTGGGAATGAGTTAATGAAAGGATGTATGTGTATGTGTTTGTGCCATATAAATGCCATAACTTGGGAATTCAAAACATAATGATATTTTTCCAGTTATACATGATAAATGCAGCCCTTTGCTTATTTTCTAATAGGTTTGCTGTTGACTTTAGTAATATTGAACAATTTGGCTATCCTTTAAAACATCAATGTAATCATCTCATACTGGTGACTGGGTTTCAACAATCTTTTTATTAATATAATCTCTTTGGTAACATCATACTCTAAGCTTTAATGATGCAGTATTTAAGGAATTAAATAGAATCCCTCAGTAAAATCCCTGATATAATTTGTAGCAGTAGTATGCTTTAATCACTATATAATTTCCCCCCTAAGTAAATTCTTTCTAATCCTCAGAACCACATTTCTAAATCCTTAGGACTATGCCTTTTAGAAAGGGATACTTTATTCCTTACTAAGTAGCTTTTCAGGAGCTTTTGCCCAAACAGATGACCAAGCTAGATAAAATAGAAAAGGTTAAGAGAAAATATTTTATTGTACTCATCAGCTATGAGCCCAGTTGTTCATCTTTTACATAACTTTGGTTGAAAAGCTTTTCATGTTCACAGACACATAGTTATTTTCATGTAATTTTCCAAAAATAAGCCTAAATGATTATAAAATAAGTCTTAAAGTCCAGTGCTACTTTAAATCTTAATTGAATAGAGTGCTTAATCTAATTTTGTTGATTAATTCCATGCTACCTTTGGTTTTAAACCTTGTGATTCAAATGATAAATCAGATATTTCATTGCTTTATTGTAGTAAGAAAAGTGAAGCATTAAACAATGAACTTCTCTTAACTAATTAAGAACTTCTTAGTGTCACTACACTGTAGTTTAATGTAGTCACTCTCATGGTGTAAAACTCTGGGGTGGATGAAGAAGATATAAGAAAGGCATATGTAAACTTTCATTCTACCTATAAAGCCTGTATATCTTTTTAAAAAATTAATTTTGCATGAATTTATTTCTTTCACATTTGTCCCATTGACCTAAAATTAAAGCTAAAAAACATTTCAGTAAAAGTCCTTGGTCATTGAGTTTGAGCCCATGGGCATATACATCAGCAAATGAAATAATAGTACATACTTTATACACACACAGTGCCAGTGTAATTATATACTTAAGATTAAAGGGAAAATGTCTATTCATCTTCCGCTGAGTTTTATCTTAATGACTGTTCCTTCGGTTTACTAGGATGGAATATTAATGAGATTTGTTGACCTTCTTCTGCATTATTTTTACCTTTATTAAGATCCATCATCCTTCAGGTAGTTTTACCATAGTTTCCATATTTCAAGCATGTTCTGACATTATTGGAAATGTAACAGCTAGACATTTGATTTTGAATGTCAGAGTCCTGCCCTGCCATACCAAAAAGACTCAAGAAATTGGCTGATCACATATAATAACATATAATACTGTAGTTGAGGGAAAAATCCATATGCATAAACACAAGTTTTTTTTTTAAATGATAGATTCTGGAAGGGTGATTTGCTAAAAAGGAAAGCAACCCAAGAAAACCTGTCAGCTGAGGAGAGCACTGAGATTTCATTGCTGTATTTTTTTAATGTTGGATCTGCTGCTATAATTGGAATGAGAACTATTGGGGTTCAGAATTTTCCTCTTGACAGATGCCTTTCTGACATTCATGTTCATTCTACCTGAACTACACAATTCTGTTTCTGTTCCTGGAATCCTCACAAACAGCTTTCAAACAATCCATCTTTCATTCATCCTCAAATATGATGCTTTAAAATATTTTGAGGAAGAAATAGCATCACATTTCATTTTCATTTTCATTAGTATATGAAGTATCATTTTTGAAGTCATTTCAGGTAAATGGTTATGGGATTTTTTCTTACCTATTTTAAGAGACTCCCAGTTCTTTTAAATCAGTTACCTCAAGTTATTATGAGGAAGAGACTTCTTCCTTACAAGATCATCATAAGATAAAACAATCTGATCCTGTTAGAGTCATAAGAGGGAACTCCATAGTGAGTAAATAAAACATTACGTGTCAGGCTATTCTTCTTGCACAGGGAGTACACATTTTAAGCCTTTTACAAATGAAACCATAGACATGAGAAGATGAAATCAATTTCTTTTGTGAATTGAGTCTTGTAATAATTGGGTAATCAAACAGTTGTCATATTATTAAATGTGTACCTGAAAGAAAACAGTGCCTTGAAAGAATACTGTGCATTGGGTATACTGAGAGACATTTTCCGATAGTCAGTGAAAAAGCCAATCTGAGGCTTTATCATACTAAAACATCTCCAGCTTTCCTCCCAGGGTTGAGAAAGGAAAAAATCAAGTCATCATAAAACAAATATTTGAAATTGGAGTTGATGAAACGTTAAGAATTTTTGGAGGTCTGTAGCGTGTTTTTCAAGTTGCAAGATTTTAATTCCATTTAGCAACCTCCATCTAAATCCTCAATGACTGATGATACAAATATGAAATAAAAGAATAACATATTTGAAAATGTAGAAGACTATTAATGAAAACTTTGAAGGCTTGAAATGATAAAGACAAAATATTAATTGTAAGGATGCTTAATATTAAACTATGATTAGAAGAAACTAGCAAATTGTAAATGTAAATACAAAATTTAGGATTGATTTAATCTGCCATTATGTTTTAAAGATGAACATTAACTGTGAATAGCCCTACATTATCCAATGGCTTTCCTTTATAGGACACTAGTGAACATTTTCAAATGTTTCTGCTACCTCAGTTATGCCTCAGATGATAGCAGGAGTGAAGTTACAAATGTTCTATTTACGACTCTCCACAGGAACTCATCCCCTGGGATCTGTATGATTGATATCATCCTGGATCATCTCAAATATAATGCTTTACAAGTAGGCTAAGGATGGAGATGACAGAAGGACAAGATAACAGGAGAAAGTTATTTTCCTTTGGACCCTTTAGTTAATGGAATTTGGTTGTACTGTAGTGTGAATGGAAGAGGCGACATTGAAATGATGCTGGAGAGTATTTTGTAGTATCAAGGTTTTAAAAATCTTATCTTTCCCTCATGGAATGGGAACTACCATTTGATCAATGAAAACTCTTAAGAGTCTTCAAGCATACTTGTCTTTGGCCCATAATATCTTGGTACATGGGAGATGATCCCCTGAGACAGGAGAAGGCACCAAAAGAGAGAGGGAAACCGTGAGCAGTTAGTTATAAAGGATGTGTGCAGACAGTCTTGACCCCAGCTAACATTGTGAGGGTTGCCCCAGTCCTGGAAGAGCAATGCCCATCTCTACAGGGACATCACCTGGCTAGCCAGGCATGCCAGTCAGAGAAGGTGAGGTTTTTCCATTTGCCATAACAAATCTTCTCCTACTTCTTACTTGCCCCAGTTAGAAGAGGTAATCCCTCTCTACAGCTCACACTCAATACAAACCACCAAACAAAACTAGAGAAAGGATAAACCTCTCTGTTTTGACAAGAACTATACTTTAACAGAAACCCATATATTATCCAACAGGTATTTACATGACAAAAGCAGAATTGCAGACTTTTTTTGGTGAATTAAGAAAGGAATGGGGAACAAGGCTGAATCTATCATTTTAAACTGACCTGACTGAACTTGTTGTTCAACAATCGGTAGCCTCTGGAGATTGAAGTTGAGTGTATATGGTATGACATCTGGTAATCAGGCGGTCTGTTAAAATGAAAGTTAGTTTAGACAATATATTCCAAGTGAACCACATTATTAATAGGAAGATACAATAACAGGCACATAGTTCACATCCCAGGCACTGATAATTAGTGTTTGAAGCAACTAAGCACATATGAAACACCTTATAGTGAAACCATGTGCTTAGTTGCTTCAAACACTAATTATCAGTGCCTGGGATGTGAACTATGATATTCTACATGGAACACATGTATTCCACTTTTTTGCCAAAGCACTTTAAAATAAATTACTAATATAATACTTATGCAGAGACTACATAATACAAAAGAAGAAACTTATTCAGTGGAATCAAATTAAACAAAAAAGAAGGGAGAAAATTAGTAATATACAATACGTAGGATCAGGGAGATTCAAGGGTAAATCTGAGATCAGGAAATAGTGTCTCAGTCGAAAAACGAAATTATCAAATTTAAATGTGCAATGGCAACTTTGGAGAATTGATAAGACACTATGGAAAATTAAGCTAATGAATTAAAAAAGCAGTTACAGGAATGCTTCTATAACATAGTAGGGAAAGGGAAAGAGATAATAAATAAAAGGAAACAAAGAGAGAAAAAATCTGATAATATGAAATCCAGAACAGGAGAACAGAGTAGTTTCTAATATTTAGGGAATCCAAAATTGCCAACTAAATATTTATTCAAGAAGTTTAATTTTAAATGCAAAATTTGAATAATGATTATCACTCTAGATCCATATTGTCCAATATGGGAGCCACCTGCCACAACTGGCTATTGAATACTTGAAATATGTCTGGTTCAAATTGAGATGTGTTGTAAATGTAGCCTGATTTTGAAGGCTGAGTATGAAAACAAGAATATGAAAAATATAATTAAGTTACATTTATTGCATGTTGAAATGATTGATATGTTAAATTACTAAAATTTATTCATCTGTTTCTTTTTCAATGTATCTTTTAGAAAATATTTTTATTGGACAGCACAGCTCTAGGTAATACTAACTTCACTGGAAACAACTTTGTTACCTTACTTAGAATTATTTTCAAAACCTTGGGGCACATTCTTGGTAAAACTTTAGAAGCAAATCTCACTTGAATGTGGACTGGATCTTAGAAGATTGTCAAAAGTCTTTTTGAACTAAGCATGTTAAGTGAGGTGGTGATAAAATTGGGTAACACATGAAGGCTCAAAAGCAAGGTTTGACAACTAAATATTGCATCTGCTAATTTTGGGTGACTCATAAACTGGATTGTAGCACATCTCTTGAAACTTTAATTTCCTTTTCTAGAAAACGAGATGTTTCTACTAGCCTATTTTGAAGACTCCTTCACATCTCTTAGTAATTTTGGAAATAATTTCACATTACACTTAATGGCATAAGATTGTGGAATTGGTTTTGGAATCCACTGAAATACCTAAAAAAAATATTTTAGCTATGTTTAAATCCATTGGTGGCACTGTTCTCCACTGAGAATAGAGACTTTACCCACGATAATAAAAGCCCACTAAGCAAGCATTTCCTATTCCTTCTTTGTTCTGTGTGTTTGACTTCAGTGGGCCCTCTCTTTGTAAATGAAATAAATGGGTGGGTAAACTTTTCCTTCTACTCAAACACTGTACTTATTCATCCCTATAATGACCCTGAAGATTTCACAAAATAGGTCTCACACTTCCCCTTTTATTTTTTCAACTACTTTGATTAATAAAAGATATTTGCATTTGATTTATTTACCCTATATAATTATGCTCCTATTTGTTTTAGATTTTGATAATTGTTTCTTTGATGACTTAGCTATAAACATTTAAATAATAACTGAAAATAATAAAATTACTTTAACTGGTATTTAGAGTAAAGTCTTTCAAAGCTAAGATTTATAGAGGTAGATAAAGAATGGATTTACACAGGTAATAAATCCTTTGGTCTTTTCCCATCTGGTTCTGGCAGAGTTTGCAATAGGAAAATAAATAAAATTCTTTCACTGCAAATGTGTCTGTTACATCTCTGAGGAGGAATGTGCTTTTTTAATGAAATATTGAATGTGCATATGCTGTTCTTGTCAAATAACCTAAAGGTAAAAATACATATCGGGTTATAACCTTAAGTACTTTGAAGTTTTCCCCTCCTTCTAATGAAGTTTACTACAGTCACGTTTTTTTCAAGGTCTCTAGGGAAAAGGCTGTGTTCTTCAGATACACTGTATGTGGCTTATGCGTATTTGGCTGGAGCAAGGTATTTTTCATATGGCCTCCAATGGATAATATGAAGTCAGTCCCACACTGAATGAAAAGGTCATTTGTTAATTAATTAATTCATGTAATAAACAGTAAATAAGTATTAATTCTGGATTCTGGATACAGTAATAGGCATTGTACCTGTGGCCTGGGGTTCTCTAATTTGAAGATCAATATCAGTTCTATCTCTGTGTGATGATTAAGCAAGCTGGGAAAACAATTCTTAAGATACAGTAGGCACTCACAGAATATTTGTTGAATGACTGAACCATTGAACTAATTATAATAATAAAGATAGCTAATGTGTATTAAGTGCCTGTTATGATATGATGTAATTTAATATCATAACTCTGTAAATTACATATCACCCAAATTTGATAGATGAGGAAAGGAGGCTCAGAGAAGTTAGGTAATTGATTTAAGGCCACACAGCTAGTAAATGATGGAGCTGGGATTTGGATGTTGGTTCAAAGAACCACAAGGATTATCCTATGAAGCCACCTGACATTGTCACCCTAACACCATGGCGTTCTGAACCTGCAGTTATATGTCAAGACACTCCATGTATGGTCCAGCTGGCTATAGGTCACCCTATAAGCATGGAGGGTTGAGAATGGAATGTGATCAGCAAAATAGGGCAGGCAGTGAAGAACTGACTCAGAGAACATCCAGTACCCCAGGCAGACCACATGATCCAATGTTAATGGTCAAAAAATGAAGCCATGATTTTACCATGTAGCTTATACAATTGAACATGCACAGGAAATATACTGTATTACTTTTCTATTATTACTTTTCTTCATGTGCTGCAAAATACCAAAACCTTGGTGGCTTAAACCAACAGAGTATTTATTGTCTTACAGTTACTTAGGTTAGAAGTCCTCAAATCAAAGTGTTGGCAGAGCTGAATTTCTTGTTGGAGGATTTAGGGGATAAATTTTTTCTCTGACTCTCCAGTTTCTAGACGCTACCTGTATTCCTTGACTTGTGGTCCCTTTCTCCATCTCCAAAGCCAGCAGCTGTGAGCTGATAACTTCTCACAGTGAATCATTCTCACGGTGTTTCTACTGTCACATATGTTTCCCTGGTATCTTCTGCCTCCTTTCTCTACTTTGAAGGCCCCTTGTGATTACTTTGGGCCCATCAGGATAATTGAGATCCTAACAATAATCACATCTTCAAAGTCCCTTTTAACACATAAGGTAATATATTCACAGGCTCCAGGGATTAGGATGTAGATATCCTTGAGGAATAATTATTTTATTTAATATATTTACTAGGTCATATATCAGTGTCCTTCACAACCAGTATCCAGTATTCACTATCAGTACCCAGTATTCAATATAAGTACCAGGATTCACCACGAGTATCCAATATTAACTATCATATTCAGTATCCTTCACTATTTGTCTTATGTTTCTTGAATGTGTAACTTCTTGAAGCCTGAAAAACACATTGAGAATCTGAGATTCTGGGAGGAGCTTTCCTAGGATCAACACTATTCAGTGATTAAAGAAGACAAGATAAGAGAAGGGGTTGAACTGCAGTGCAATCACAGCAATGATCCTGGGCGATTCCATGGAGCCCCATGGCAAGTTGTCTCACCTTGACGCATTGAGCTTGGGCCTTGGAGAACCTGCATCACCTGGCTGTTGGCTTCAGGCTGCCTCTCCAACCCTTCTGAGTGCATTTGGCCTTCGATGAAGCAATTTCATCAGAAGGACTCAGCTGAGGGCCCCCAGTGACCAACCCTCCCGGCCTGGGGAATGAGTGTCTTCATCTGAAAAGATGCTCCAGAGCCTTGTAACACAAACTAAGCCAATACAGGAATGATATTTTGTACCATGCTTTATGCCACTATTTTTCATTGTAGGAAAATCCAGGGGAAATGCTTTAGTTAAATACATTCATCAAAGAGCAATAAGACCTAGTATCCATAAATGAAGTTGAATTAATTTTTTGTTCTCTCTTTTTATAATCTATTCGTTCAGGTACACCATTTATGACGTTTCCTCTGTGTTTTTTTTTTTTAGCTGCAAACTGACACTTGAAATAAAATGATGTTTCTTACCAGTTGCCAATATGTTAAATGAGATAAAGTATTTAAAGATAGACACTTTACCAAAACAACAAGAACAACAAAATCATTTTCAATGCTGCAAGTACTCACCTGTATTTAAATTATGAAAATGTGTTATCTTCCCATCAGGCTGGTTATTTGGATAATAAAGGGAAAAATATTCTTAAGTCTATATTACCATGACCTGTAATTATTTTATTTACTTGGACATAATAGCATGGGTACAAGACATTATTTTATTTTAGGTTTCATATTGCAGCTAGAAAAGACAGAGGAAAATCATGAATGGTGTGTTTGTGGCACAGGTTAATAGCCTATGTAGCTAATAAAGTTCTAGATTGTGGACCCCAGAGCATGCCTCTCAAACTAAATGTGTGCATTTGAATAACTGGGGGACTTTGTTAAAATCAGATTCTGATTCAGTGGGCCCGAGATAAGGCCTGAGGTTCTGCATGTCTGGTAGGTTCCCAGGTGTCACCCATGCTGCTGATCTGCAAACACTGTATGTAAGGAGCAAGGATGTAGCCAGAGCATCCTGACTGGATCTGAAATCGTCTGTCTTCTCTATATGCTTTAAGTTGTCTGGCCAAGTCTTCCCTTTCGTTATGGGTTGATTTATATCCCCACAAAAGATATGTTGCTTCCCTAACTCCTGGTACCTATGAATGTGGCCATATATAGAAATAGTGTTCTTGCAAATGTCATGAGGTTAAGATGAGGTCATTAGAGTGCACTCTAATCCATATGACTGGTGACCTTATAAGAAGAGGGAAATTAGGAGACAGAAACTCACAGGGAGAATGCCATGTGAAGATGGAGGCAGAGATTGGAGTGACACGTCTACAAATCAAGGAATGCCAAAGATTCCTGGTCATCCCCAGAAGCTGGGGGAGAGGCATGGAACAGCCTCTCTTGGAGCTCTCAGGTGGAAACGACCCTACAGATTTTGGACTTCCAGCTTTTCAGAACCATGAGACAACACATTTCTGTGGTTTTAAGCCATCTAATCCTGAAATACTTCATTACTACAGCTCTAAGAAACTAATGCTTGTTTTTATGCTATGCGGTCAAGTTGCTATGATTTTTAGCATAATACTTAGTTATAAGAGAATAATGGTAAATCAATGAGTATCTTGTTTTCCTTTTCTTTGAAAAAAAACAGAATTAAAAATGATTCATACCTTCTCAGCACCCACATCAAAACAGATTTTTCATCAGTGAATCATTGATTCCTTAGGATGTCCAGGATGTTTAACTTCTCGGTGAAAGTTAAGCATGAGAAGTCTTTGTTTTTCTCTGACTTAACAGTTTACTTAGTGCGTTTTCTACATGATTACCTCCTTTGCACAGAAGATAGCAGAATGTCCTAAAATGCTCCAGGGGCTCCAGAATTGCAGATATAGTTTTGCTTCTGAGAAACTAGGCCTTAAAACTAATTTTTCTCAAATTCTCAAATGATAAAATGTTAAGTATAATTTTTCCTTTTTTTTGGTATAAGAGTCACAACAGATGCTTTTTTTCCTGATCTTCTTTATTCCTATTTTATTCCTGCTCTTTCCTGGACCTCCTTACACAGATACAGCTAGGCAAAGAAGGGTGAGATAATTTTCCCTCTGTTAACTGTATGATAGAAAATTATGGTCTAATTCTTTAGAAAAAGGGATACATCAGTGGAACGTTTCCACCTGAGAGCTCCAAGAGAGACTGTTCCATGCCTCTCTCCCAGCTTCTGGGGATGACCAGGAATCTTTGGCATTCCTTGATTTGTAGACGTATCACTCCAATCTCTGCCTCCATCTTCACATGGCATTCTCCCTGTGAGTTTCTGTCTCCTAATTTCCCTCTTCTTATAAGGTCACCAGTCATATGGATTAGAGTGCACTCTAATGACCTCATCTTAACCTCATGACATTTGCAAGAGCACTATTTCTATATATGGCCACATTCATAGGTACCAGGAGTTAGGGAAGCAACATATCTTTTGTGGGGATATAAATCAACCCATAACGAAAGGGAAGACTTGGCCAGACAACTTAAAGCATATAGAGAAGACAGACGATTTCAGATCCAGTCAGGATGCTCTGGCTACATCCTTGCTCCTTACATACAGTGTTTGCAGATCAGCAGCATGGGTGACACCTGGGAACCTACCAGACATGCAGAACCTCAGGCCTTATCTCGGGCCCACTGAATCAGAATCTGATTTTAACAAAGTCCCCCAGTTATTCAAATGCACACATTTAGTTTGAGAGGCATGCTCTGGGGTCCACAATCTAGAACTTTATTAGCTACATAGGCTATTAACCTGTGCCACAAACACACCATTCATGATTTTCCTCTGTCTTTTCTAGCTGCAATATGAAACCTAAAATAAAATAATGTCTTGTACCCATGCTATTATGTCCAAGTAAATAAAATAATTATAGGTCAACACTTTGCCAAAATGATACAGCAAATATTGCTTGCAACACTCCATAAACAAAAATATGTATAGTGACTTACGATAGAAGTTTACTTCTTACTTGCATGAAGTTCTAAATAGATGTTCCTGATCTCAGAGAAGTTTTTCTCTAAGTGATGGTTCACAGACCCAGGATTCTTCCATGTTGAGCTGTACAGTCTTCATCGTGTGATTTCCAAGTTCATGCTGATCCCCTGTGAGCCAGTGAAGAGGGCAAGAGCAAGGGGGACTGTGAGGAAGATTTATGGCTTAGGGAGATGCACATCACCTCAGCTTCCATTTCATTGGTTTGAGCTCTGTCTTACAGCATGTCTTCCTGTAAGCAAGACAAGGGGATGTAGTCTAGGTAGATGTAGCATGCTTAGGAAGAAGAGAAAATGGGTCTGTTGTTCCACAACCCAAATCTACCTCAGGTTTTTATGGACAAGGTAGTAGATTATCTCTCACCATTTTGTGAGATCTTGGGCCACAAATTCTTCATCCTTAATATTTTAATGGTTCACTCTGTAATGGAGGTGTAGGGAATTGCTTGGCTACCTTTAAGGCCAATCAACTACAGACTCTGGACTACTACAGGATAACGTTGTGAGAAGTCATTGAAAGGAGGGAATCAGAGATGAAAATCACTTGTCAAAGCCTAACTTTTCATATATTTATTTTTTAGTTCCACTAACATTTTTGATTACCTACTTTGTGTCAAGCACTGAAAATAAAAGTATAAATAGGACACTGATCTTGAACTCAGGAATTCTCATAGTCTAAAATAGTGACTCAACCTCATTCTCATATTGGGATCCTCCAGGTAGCTTTAAAATTTTATGATGACCAGATTCTATCCTAGAACAATTAAATCAGAATCTCTGGGGAAGAGAGCTCACATCGATATTGTTTCCAAGCTTCTCAAATAAGTCTAAGGTCCAGGCAAGACTGAGCTATTTGCACCTTC
Organism: Manis pentadactyla; assembly: GCF_030020395.1. Lineage (NCBI taxonomy): Eukaryota > Metazoa > Chordata > Mammalia > Pholidota > Manidae > Manis > Manis pentadactyla. Next base: position 93,936,072 of record NC_080025.1, read on the forward strand.
TAGTTAATTATCTTACCGGTTTTACTTATGGACCATAAATGTGCCTGAGGAAAACCACAAACTCTCATTTACACCATTTACTTTAGATCCAGAGCCACAAAACCTCAGGAACATCCTAAAGTGGCCTGCACTCTTAATCTATTCTTTTAACCAGATTCCTACACTAAAGAACTTTTTCAGGGCTTCTTTCTCACCTCCTCCCCCACCCTTAATCTCAGCTGGTAACCTTACTTTCTGCTTCACTTAGAAAATATAAGCAATTAGAAGAAACGTGTACAGATTCATATTCTTAAATTCAACCACTTAGTCTCTGTACCCACACATTATGCTGTATCATATGAAAATTAGTCACAAAAACAAAAAGTACTCTAAGTATTTAAAGAAGAAAAGACTTCAGTAGAAGGATTTCTCAATTTAACCAACTCAAGAAAAAAATCGTCACCAATTCTCTTGCTTCTCTCCTAGTTCTTCAGTTTTTTTTATTGAATCCTTGGCTGAGCACACCAATATGCTGGCTGTTTATGTTGTTCAAATCTCCCATGTATTTCCTTATATCTTTGTCCACTCTTCTGTTAAGTTAATTGTGAATTTGTCTATTTCTTACATTCCTTCTCATATTTTGAAACTCTATAATAAAATACATACATAATTTGAATTGTGTCTTCATCAAAAATTGATATTTTATCATTATGAAATGTTTGTCTTCATTACTAGTAACTCTATCTTGCATTCTATTTTGTAGAAATTAATAGAGCTATATTATCTCTAATTCTCAGAAGGGGGCATTGTCACCCTTATTTTACAAGTGAAGATGGTGAATTAATATTTTCTTTGTCACACATATAGCAATATTTTATATCAGCTACTTCTGATCCCAAAGTTTGTATTACTTCCATTACTTCTGCTTCACTATACCCTGTAATATCATGAGAACCCAGTTTGATAGTTGGTACTTCTGATAACATTTTATAACATCAAAAATTAATTTCTTCTCATTATCAGAGATTATGCACTCTATTGCATATATAAATATTTTATTTAGATACAATCTACATGAAAATAAAATGTTCTATTATGCTATTTCATTGATTCTAAGGTGTACTTTCCCTCCGCCTTCTTAGCATCTCTGAAATCCATCTGTGAAATACAGTTTATGGCATTTTACAATTGCTACCACGGCCTACACAATATATGATGGCTTTGAATTTTGTCAAAGACTTTCATATAATTGCCATTTAAAAATAATTATTGGCATTATCAGCACTACATATATTGAATTCAATTGCATTTTAAATGTCATCAAAAAGATTACACACAGTCATTTGTCACTAAAACAGAAAATTATTGAATATTCAGTAAACTGGTCACAGAAACACAACAGCAGGGTATCAGTTCATCCCAGTGAAGTAAATATGAATTATAGAAATAATTGCAATTCCATAATTTTTTGCAAAGACCAAGTACTTTATAGGACCTAATACAGCAAGATACCCAAAGCTTGTTGGAAGACAATTTATTGACAATTCTTGGCAGGAAAAAGGAACTGCTACCATTAAAATTTGTAGAATACGTGATGTTTGGCTTAAAATAAATTTCATTACGTTAGAAAGTGCTGTACTACCCATTACCACTGTTCTCCATTGAAGAGAAGATGTTATTTGGGGAGAAATCAGAACATTAATGACACTGAGTTAAAATGTGATTCGGAAAAATCCAATTGATTGAGAAGAAATCTTAGAAATACTTGAACAAATTATTTTGCTTATATTTACTCTTCATATAGGCATAACAGAGATATTTAATTAAAAAACCATACCTAAATACATCCAAAACAGTTATTTTTTAAGAATAATACAAAATGCTAAGAGATAAAGAATTGAATTATAGTTAAAGCATCAGTGTTTTCTCTTTTTTGGTGATATATAAAATAATAATTTGTCTTACAATTAATCTCTTAGATTTGATAAAATAAAGCATTACCAATTGTTATAACTGAGATCCTAGTTTAAATAATACCCCATCGGTTAATAAAAACAATGTTTCATATAAGCAAAAATATATCATTATAAAGTACAAACTGGACTAATTATCATAGTAAAGAAATAAAGGTCATAAGGAAGACAGACTAGTAGTTCTTAGGAAGAACTTAGGAAATTTAGAGACTTACTAGCATCTTTAACATGAGATTAAGCTGTTCTCAGATCCAGGGTTAAAAAAAATCTAGAAAACTTTCTCATTTGTCCTTAAAATATTTTCTTTCTAGCTGTCTGTTACAGTCTTTCCCTTTCTTTATAAGCCGAGAGGTAATATTAGGTGCCTGGGGACATAGGTTTAGCTAACTCATCCATAATTGTTTCCTATTAAGAATATTGAGTACTAAGAATTGATGCCAAAGGGAAATTAAAGTGTTAGTATGTTCAAAGGGACATGATTTAACTACAGCTTGCAAATGTGTACAATGTCTCCAGAGAATTTAATGCGTTTATGGAGCAAAGTTTTGCATTAATATTTAATTTCCAAAGTTGAAATTAGGGGCTCAGTTCATTACAGATTTACATATATTACATGCTTTGGCATAGTTGGGAGACATTTAATTATTAATCAGCATTTTGCTTTTTAAGGTATAATTTACTGGTAAAAACCTGAGTTAGGCAAAATGTTATATGCTTCTAACATTCAGATTGTCTTTTTAAAATGTTTAGATCCAGACATTTATGGCTTCTCTTTACTTTCCCCAATGTGTCAACTGAAGACTAAAATGTTCCCCTTACCAATAATTTATTAGGAATTCTTAGACAGAAAATCCTTTATACCCAGCTGAGAGTTGAAAACTGGACCAACCTGAACTTCCCTCCTGGACATAGCATTTAATTAGTTGTATGATCTTGGATATATTATTTAACTCTCTAAGTACCTCAATGTCTCTGCCTGTAAAATAGAAATAATAACTACCTTGTAGAATGCTGATATACATCTATATAACAATTATCTTCTAGACTACATATATATATGTATGTATATATGTATGTATGTATATATACATATATCTTGATACAGCCCCTAGCTTTCAATAAACAGTAGCTATTTTTAATAGTATTCAAATTATATATACATTTTTATGCCCTAAAGTACACATACATATATTTTCATTTATCAATTTACAAATGAAACCTAAGCCCAATAAAGGTAGAGACTATGTCAATTTTTTTCTTCATATTCAGATCCTCAGCATCTGGCACTTGTTACATTCTTGATCAACCTTTTTATAATGAATGCGTGAATGAGCATGTAGACCTAATGAAGTAAGTATTTAATGAAGGTTGAACAGGAAATCAGAGCAATTTCTGACACTGCAGTCAGCACACGGCTCTTCAATGAATGTCTTCAGCGTCTCTTTAGTTTTCTTATTTATAGAGAGATCTGTGCCCCCAAAAGTTCCTGTAATTTGGTTCAGGGACTGTGTGAGCTTTTCTTCAGTGTTGGAAAGTAGAGTGTGAACATTAAAAAGCAGCATGACCCTGGGAAAGTTACATCCTCCGTGATTCTAAATATCTCTGTAAAATGATGGATTCAAAGTAAATCACTGGTGTTAAAACATTTTCTTAGCTGATCAAACTTTTTCTCAATGTAAACTCTTATGGAACTTCACTATATAAAATGGATAAAATCAGTCTGGTGCATAAAATGTGTCTCTGTGTCTGTCCGTATGGGAGAAGATGTTTGTGCCCCTCAGTAGAGGTAGGAAATGCAGTCCATCAAGCATCCTTTGAGTCAAGCTGCCCACCTTGCCCTCCCACCCACCTTGACCCTGCACACAAACCTATCAGCCTGAGACAACTTGGAGACATCCACTGATTAAAGTTTGAAAATGGATGAGATGAACCCTGGGTTCTACTCCTGCTTTAATGTTCTATGAAACTGTGATTTTAAGGTTCAGAAGACCCTAAATTCTTATCTTCATCCATCACTTTTAAAAAACTGAGACAAGAGGAATCGGCGGAAGATGGCGGCGTGAGTAGAGCAGCGGAAATCTCCTCCCAAAACAACATATATCTATGAAAATATAACAAAGACAACCCTTCCTAGAATAAAGACCAGAGGACACAGGACAATATCCAGACCACATCCGCACCTGCGAGAACCCAGCGCCTCGCGAAGGCGGTAAGATACAAGCCCCGGCACGGCGGGAGCCGAGCGCCCCTCCCCCCCAGCTCCCTGCGGGAGAAGAGCAGGCAGAGCGGGAGGGAGACGGAGCCCAGGACTGCCGAACACCCAGCCCCAGCCATCCGGGCCAGAGTGCAGGACCCTCGAAACTAGGAAAACAGGGCAGCAAGAACAGTGAGCGGGCACTGGAGGCCGGGTGTCGGAGGACATAAGAAAAGTGCGCGACCATTTTTTTTTTGCTTTTTTGCTGTTTTGTTTTGGCGAGCGCTTTTTGGAAGTCTTAAAGGGATAGGGACCCCAATACTAGGGAAACAGGGCAGAAAGACCGGTGAGCAGAGGCCTGAGGCTGGCACCGGAGAATAAAGAAAAACGAACGACCACCTTTTTTTTTTTTTTTTTTTTTTTTAATTAAAAACTTTTTTTTTTTTTATTTGAAAATTTTTTTTTTTTTTTTTTTTTTGGTGGTCGTTGTTTTGTTTTGGCGGGTGCTTCTTGGAAGACTTAAAGGGGCAGGGCGGGTCACTTAATCCAGAGGTAGGGAATCCGGGGATCTCTGGGCACCCTAACCCCTGGGCTACAGGGAGCAGGGAGGCCCCTTACGGAGAAAAATAGCCTCCCAGCAGCTCCTGCTCCAACGCGACTCCACCATTTTGGAGTAGCTGCCCGAGCCAGGCCACGCCCACAGCAACAGCGGAGATTAACTCCATAGCAACCGGGCAGGAAGCAGAAACCCTGTCTGCGCGCAGCTGCGCAGCACAAGCCACTAGAGGTCGCTGTTCTCCTAGGAGAGGAGGGCCACAAACCAACAAGAAAGGAAGTCCTTCCAGCCGTCACTCGTTCCAGTTCTGCAGACTATTCCTATCACCATGAAAAGGCAAAGCTACAGGCAGACAAAGATCACAGAGACAACACCAGAGAAGGAGACAGACCTAACCAGTCTTCCTGAAAAAGAATTCAAAATAAGAATCATAAACATGCTGACAGAGATGCAGAGAAATACGGAAGAGAAATGGGATGAAGTCCGGAAGGAGATCACAGATGCCAGAAAGGAGATCGCAGAAATGAAACAAACTCTGGAAGAGTTTATAAGCAGAATGGATAGAATGCAAGAGGCCATTGATGGAATTGAAATCAGAGAACAGGAACGCATAGAAGCTGACATAGAGAGAGATAAAAGGATCTCCAGGAATGAAACAATATTAAGAGAACTGTGTGACCAATCCAAAAGGAACAATATCCGTATTATAGGGGTCCCAGAAGAAGAAGAGAGAGGAAAAGAGATGGAAAGTATCTTAGAAGAAATAATTGCTGAAAACTTCCCCACACTGGGGGAGGAAGTAATCGAACAGACCACGGAAATACACAGAACCCCCAACAGAAAGGATCCAAGAAGGACAACACCAAGACACATAATAATTAAAATGGCAAAGATCAAGGACAAGGAAAGAGTGTTAAAGGCAGCTAGAGAGAAAAAGGTCACCTATAAAGGGAAACCCATCAGGCTAACGTCAGATTTCTCAACAGAAACCCTACAGGCCAGAAGAGAATGGCATGATATATTTAATACAATGAAACAGAAGGGCCTTGAACCAAGGATACTGTATCCAGCACGTCTATCATTCAAATATGATGGTGGGATTAAACAATTCCCAGACAAACAAAAGCTGAGGGAATTTGCTTTCCACAAACCACCTCTACAGAACATCTTACAGGCACTGCTCTAGATGGGAGCACTCCTAGAAAGAGCACAGCACAAAACACCCAACATATGAAGAATCGAGGAGGAGGAACAAGAAGGGAGAGAAGAAAAGAATCTCCAGACAATGTATATAACAGCTCAATAAGTGAGCTAAGTTAGGCAGTAAGATACTAAAGAGGCTAACCTTGAACCTTTGGTAACCATGAACTTAAAGCCTGCAATGGCAATAAGTACATATCTTTCAATAGTCACCCTAAATGTTAATGGGTTGAATGCACCAATCAAAAGACACAGAGTAACAGAATGGATAAAAAAGCAAGACCCATCTATATGCTGCTTACAAGAAACTCACCTCAAACCCAAAGACATGTACAGACTAAAAGTCAAGGGATGGAAAAACATATTTCAAGCAAACAACAGTGAGAAGAAAGCAGGGGTTGCAGTACTGATATCAGACAAAATAGACTTCAAAACAAAGAAAGTAACAAGAGATAAAGAAGGACACTACATAATGATAAAGGGCTCAGTCAAACAAGAAGATATAACCATTCTAAATATATATGCACCCAACACAGGAGCACCAGCATATGTGAAACAAATACTAACAGAACTAAAGGGGGATATAGACTGCAATGCACTCATTCTACGAGACTTCAACACACCACTCACCCCAAAGGATAGATCCACTGGGCAGAAAATAAGTAAGGACACAGAGGCACTGAACAACACACTAGAACAGATGGACCTAATAGACATCTACAGAACTCTACATCCAAAAGAAACAGGATACACATTCTTCTCAAGTGCACATGGAACATTCTCCAGAATAGACCACATACTAAGCCACAAAAAGAGCCTCAGAAAATTCCAAAAGATTGAAATCCTACCAACCAACTTTTCAGACCACAAAGGCATAAAACTAGAAATAAACTGTACAAAGAAAGCAAAGAGGCTCACAAACACATGGAGGCTTAACAACACGCTCCTAAATAATCAATGGATCAATGACCAAATCAAAATGGAGATCCAGCAATATATGGAAACAAATGACAACAACAACACTAAGCCCCAACTTCTGTGGGACACAGCAAAAGCAGTCTTAAGAGGAAAGTATATAGCAATCCAAGCATATTTTAAAAAGGAAGAGCAATCCCAAATGAATGGTCTAATGTCACAATTATCGAAATTGGAAAAAGAAGAACAGATGAGGCCTAAGGTCAGCAGAAGGAGGGACATAATAAAGATCAGAGAAGAAATAAATAAAATTGAGAAGAATAAAACAATAGCAAAAATCAATGAAACCAAGAGCTGGTTCTTCGAGAAAATAAACAAAATAGATAAGCCTCTAGCCAGACTTATTAAGAAGAAAAGAGAGTCAACACAAATCAACAGTATCAGAAACGAGAAAGGAAAAATCACGACGGACCCCACGGAAATGCAAAGAATTATTGGAGACTACTATGAAAACCTATATGCTAACAAGCTGGGAAACCTAGGAGAAATGGACAACTTCCTAGAAAAATACAACCTTCCAAGATTGACCCAGGAAGAAACAGAAAATCTAAACAGACCAATTACCAGCAACGAAATTGAAACGGTAATCAAAAAACTACCAAAGAACAAAACCCCCGGGCCAGATGGATTTACCTCGGAATTTTATCAGACATACAGGGAAGACATAATACCCATTCTCCTTAAAGTTTTCCAAAAAATAGAGGAGGAGGGGATACTCCCAAACTCATTCTATGAAGCTAACATCACCCTAATACCAAAACCAGGCAAAGACCCCACCAAAAAAGAAAACTACAGACCAATATCCCTGATGAACGTAGATGCAAAAAAACTCAACAAAATATTAGCAAACCGAACTCAAAAATACATCAAAAGGATCATACACCATGACCAAGTGGGATTCATCCCAGGGATGCAAGGATGGTACAACATTCGAAAGTCCATCAACATCATCCACCACATCAACAAAAAGAAAGACAAAAACCACATGATCATCTCCATAGATGGTGAAAAAGCATTTGACAAAGTTCAACATCCATTCATGATAAAGACTCTCAGCAAAATGGGAATAGAGGGCAAGTACCTCAACATAATAAAGGCCATCTATGATAAACCCACAGCCAACATTATATTGAACAGCGAGAAGCTGAAAGCATTTCCTCTGAGATCGGGAACTAGACAGGGATGCCCACTCTCTCCACTGTTATTTAACATAGTACTGGAGGTCCTAGCCACGGCAATCAGACAAAACAAAGAAATACAAGGAATCCAGATTGGTAAAGAAGAAGTTAAACTGTCACTATTTGCAGATGACATGATATTGTACATAAAAAACCCTAAAGACTCCACCCCAAAACTACTAGAACTGATATCGGAATACAGCAAAGTTGCAGGATACAAAATCAACACACAGAAATCTGTGGCTTTCCTATATACTAACAATGAACCAACAGAAAGAGAAATCAGGAAAACAACTCCATTCACAATTGCACCAAAAAAAATAAAATACCTTGGAATAAACCTAACCAAAGAAGTGAAAGACTTATACTCTGAAAACTACAAGTCACTCTTAAGAGAAATTAAAGGGGACACTAACAGATGGAAACTCATCCCATGCTCGTGGCTAGGAAGAATTAATATCGTCAAAATGGCCATCCTGCCCAAAGCAATATACAGATTTGATGCAATCCCTATGAAACTACCAGCAACATTCTTCAATGAACTGGAACAAATAATTCAAAAATTCATATGGAAACACCAAAGACCCCGAATAGCCAAAGCAATCCTGAGAAAGAAGAATAAAGTAGGGGGGATCTCACTCCCCAACTTCAAGCTCTACTATAAAGCCATAGTAATCAAGACAATTTGGCACTGGCACAAGAACAGAGCCACAGACCAGTGGAACAGACTAGAGACTCAGAAATTAACCCAGACATATATGGTCAATTAATATTTGATAAAGGAGCCATGGACATACAGTGGGGAAATGACAAGTCTCTTCAACAGATGGTGCTGGCAAAACTGGACAGCTACATGTAGGAGAATGAAACTGGACCATTGTCTAACCCCATATACAAAAGTAAATTCAAAATGGATCAAAGACCTGAATGTAAGTCATGAAACCATTAAACTCTTGGAAAAAACATAGGCAAAAACCTCTTAGACATGAATATAAGTGACCTCTTCTTGAACATATCTCCCCGGACAAGGAAAACAACAGCAAAAATGAACAAGTGGGTCTATATTAAGCTGAAAAGTTTCTGTACAGCAAAAGACACCATCAATAGAACAAAAAGATACCCTACAGTATGGGAGAATATATTTGTAAATGACAGATCCGATAAAGGCTTGACGTACTAAATATATAAAGAGCTCACATGCCTCAACAAACAAAAAACAAATAATCCAATTAAAAAATGGGCAGAGGAACTGAACAGACAGTTCTCCAAAAAAGAAATACAGATGGCCAACAGACACATGAAAAGATGCTCCACATCGCTAATTATCAGAGAAATGCAAATTAAAACTACAATGAGGTATCACCTCACACCAGTAAGGATGGCTGCCATCCAAAAGACAAACAACAACAAATGTTGGCGAGGCTGTGGAGAAAGGGGAACCCTCCTACACTGCTGGTGGGAATGTAAGTTAGTTCAACCGTTGTAGAAAGCAGTAAGGAGGTACATCAAAATGCTCAAAACAGACCTACCATTTGACCCAGGAATTGCACTCCTAGGAATTTACCCTAAGAATGCAGCAATCAAGTATGAGAAAGATCAGTGCACCCCTATGTTTATCGCAGCACTATTTACAATAGCCAAGAATTGGAAGCAACCTAAATGTCCATCGATAGATGAATGGATAAAGAAGATGTGGTACATATACACAATGGAATACTACTCAGCCATAAGAAAAGGGCAAATCCAATCATTTGCAGCAACATGGATGGAGCTGGAGGGTATTATGCTCAGTGAAACAAGCCAAGCGGAGAAAGAGAAATACCAAATGATTTCACTCATCTGTGGAGTATAAGAACAAAGGAAAAACTGAAGGAACAAAACAGCAGCAGAATCACAGAACTCAAGAATGGACTAACAGGTACCAAAGGGAAAGGGACTGGGGAGGATGGGTGCGTAGGGAGGGATAAGGGCGGAGGAGAAGTAGGGGGGTATTAAGATTAGCATGCATGGGGGTGGTAGGAGAAAAGGGAGGGCTGTACAACACAGAGAAGGCAAGTAGTGATTCTACAACATTTTGCTATGCTGATGGACAGTGACTGTAAAGGGGTTTATAGGGGGGACCTGGTATAGGGGAGAGCCTAGTAAACATAATATTCGTCATGTAAGTGTAGATTAGTGATACCAAAAAAAAAAAAAAAAAGGGGGCAGTTCCTGTGTGGTAACCTCCAATGAGTTCTACACAAGGGTATAAAGGGCATATAAAAGTGTAGGCAAAGGGTCTGTTTGCGTTTATACAGAAGATCAAAGCCTAATTGGGCTACCCTGAAAATGAACTAAGATACGATAAGAAAGAGAACTTCCAACATCAGCACTCTCTGGAAGACTCATGTCAGAAGATGATCATCAAAAATCCCCAACAACGATCCACGCACTGCTACAGCTGTAGATGCACTCATCCCACCAGCTCCTGGACTTGCCATGGGAATGAGGAAGGAGATATCTAAGCTGGCCTGTGCATACAGTAAAACAACAAGTTTGACTGGATCTATACTGTTGGAACTCAACCAAGAATTAGGAGAAGTGCAAATTGTAGCGCTCCAAAATCTTACAACTACAGACTATTTACTGTTAAAAGAACATAAGGGATGTGAACATTCCCCAGGAATGGGTTGTTTTAATTTGTCTGATTTCTCTCAGACTGTTCAAGTTCAGTTGGACAATATCCACCATATCATAGATAAGTTTTCACAAATGCCTAAGGTGCCTAACTGGTTTTCTTGATTGCACTGGAGATGGCTGGTAATTACAGGTATGCTTTGGTTATGTAACTATACTCCTATTATGTTAATGTGTGTGCGCAATTTAATTAGTAGTTTAAAACCTATACATGCTGAAGTTACTCTACAAGAAGATATGTCAAAGAAATAATCAATCTTCCCATGTTTTCTTCCACCTGCTACTTCTATAGCTTTTCTTCTTCCTTCCTAATTACAACCCTTAAACAGAATTCGTGCCTCATATCAAATTTACCGAGTATCATAATTCTTCCAAGTGGTAAAGATACCTCAAGACAAATGCTGGGCATAGAAGCCACAGGGCATAAATCTGCAAAGAAGTAAAAAGCTAACCTTTTCGAACAATATGGCTTCTCTGTCACTTACCAACTTTACATTTCCCTGTATGGCCCTGGAAGATGACTGGTTAGCCAGAGACGGGTAAGATTCCTCAAGGGAGGAACAACCTAAGACAGGCACAGTTGCAGGTGGGCCATCAGGTGAGAAATTGGGGATCAACAGAGGTGAGGCTTAGAACCTCACCCCCCCTGTTCTGAGAGAAATCTTCTGCATACGTGGATGTTTTATTGCCCTTATCTAGCTTGGATTAACACATAGTCTACAGGCACACACCTGATCATCTACATTTGCTCTCTTACAACACTAAACTATGTTTTCTACCTTTATCTTGTATCTACCTACCACTTCAGCATCTTATTAAAAATAATAATAATAAAGAGAGAAATGTGGTATCCACATATAAATCAAGTATAAAAACCAAATGAGTATTCATATTTGAACTGACTGTTTATAGTTCATAATGCATGAGCAAAACCGAAAGTTTCTGTGATGACTGCCCTTGTACTGTTCACTATGTAACTTATTCATTATGTAAGAATTTGTTCTCCATTCAAGAACTTGTTTGTTATGCCTCAGAAGATTGGAGACCTGTGAAAATTAAGCTTGGGGTGGATTAATGATTGTGCATTGAGCATTGACTCCCCTATACAGAATTTTATTGTCGTTAACAACCATTTGATCAATAAATATGAGAGATGCCCTCAAAATAAATAAATAAATAAATAAATCAAAATAAATAAATAAAAAAGGACAGACTTCCAATGGTAAAATAAATAAGTAACCGGGATGTAATGTATAGCATAAGGAATATAGTCAAGATATTGTAACAGCTTGGTAGGGTGATAGCTGGAACCTAGAATTATGTATATAAATGTTTTATCACTGTGTTGTACACTTGAAACTAATGTAATGTAATACTGTGCGTCAACTACCCTTCAATAAAAAATAATTATTAAAAAAAAAAAAACTGAGAGAAATAAATGAAAAGAATAAGATTAAAGCCTCCCTCTTAGTTTCAGGACGTCACTGAAGACATAAAGCTGACAAGACTGAAACAGGACAATGAGCAAGAGGCTGGCACTACAGCCCCTGGGGGAACAGGTCTGTGCTCCTGACTGGCTCAAGCTCGGAGTGAGTCAGACTGAGTTTGTATTATTCCATGTTATCACATTGGCAGCTTCATCTTTAGTAACCAAGCAATAGAGTTAAAACAGACACCTTTTACCTCATGGTCAGACTGAATTGACTGAGCTGTTTCTGAGAGCTAACGGAAGGTTGAGAGGGCTTTGACTTCTCACAGTCCAGACACAGCAAGAGCAAAAGAAGCAACAGGCAAGTATATTGTAAGGGAATAAAGGGCAGGCGAACAGTCGGTGGGGGAATCACTAGCCTACTAACGAGTCCCAGGTACGATACTTAATTTCAACAAAATTCCTCTCTATTTTGAAAGTTATTTTAAAATAAATGTTGAAGAGAGATGATATAAGGTAGAGGGAAGGAAAGGCTTTTGTAAGACTAAAAAGTGAAAACTAGAGTGATTCATACACTATTCATCAATAAGAGTAACATGATCTTAGTTGTTAGTTTGTAAAATTAATTTCGATCCTAAATTTCATGTGTATATCAACACTAGCTTTTAACATAAAGCGAAACAAGAAAACCTAGTTGTTAGAAAACATGTTAAATATCACACACACAGGTGCGAATACACAATCTGTTCCAAGGCTAAAAAAAATTCCTTTATGGCATTCTTTTAGCATTGATACATGACCATTTATATTTATCCATCAGTCCTGATATCTTTGGAAGCAATTATTTGTACTTGGTTGGAAATTCCACTTTGCTTCCTTGTAAGCATGAAACAAAACCATCTATTTGTTTTCCTAAAAAGGCAGACTATTTTTAGCACAGTACAAAATGTAGATTAAAGCATGGGAATTTTATTCAAGAAATACTGATGAATATTTATGCATGGATTGAAAAATATAAAGTACGAAATACCATCTTTCCTAAAAGTCATGGAATAGAAATTTCTGTGGAAACAATTATATTAATCCCAAAAAAAATATTTCATTAAACCCCAACATCCAGCAGTGAATGATAGATTTATTTAATGTTATTGGTAAGTTAGGACACTTTTGGACAAACATAAAGAAGGAAACAGCATGCTGCTGTGAATTATCAATCATGATGCATTTATGAAGTGATAGTGGCAGTAAGAAAAATGCAAGAGAAATATGAAAACAATGTAATACTAAAATATCCTTGTCCAATTAATTTTTCTCCATAGTACTTACTCCTTATACTTTATTTCTAAGATCACATAGATCTTTTGTTTATTTTTACCTTTCCTCACTATAAAATAGGATTCCTATTGCAATATAATTTTGTTTTGTTCACAACTGTATCCCCAGAGATTTTTTTTTAATAACTGGCACACAGTAAGAGACAAATACTGGTAAAAGGAATGAACTGATATGTGGTAATATGGGCCAAAAGATAGTCTAGTCAATTTCCTTGAGTATAAAGAGAGAATGCTTTTGAAGTCAAAGCAAAAAGATCAAGTTAACTATGTAAGGAGATAAAATTAACCTGGACTTGAATTCAAAGGAACTTTCCATGCTGGAACCCAATGAAGAGATGTTTGTAAATGTCACTGGGAAAGAAAAATGACTTCAGATTGTGGTAAAGGCCAACTCTCCTGCAAATAACTATTTTAACAAAGTAATCTGTAAACCAATTTTAAGGCACTTTAGAATGACCAAAGACAGGCAGCAGTTATGGTAGATTTCAACCCTTGAAAGAATTAAGTGGCACTGAATAAGAACCACATTTATTTGACTTTTCCCCAAAGGCATTTCCCTATTCATACGACACAAGGCTGATATAATTCAAGCAGAAATACCCTGTTTAATCAGATTGGGGTATCAGAGGAGAGAGGTTGGACTACCAGAAGAGCTATAAATTGAAGGGTGAAATAATGAGAAGGAAGGAACCACAGGGAAAGAGTTCCCAAATCAGCCTATAAATTTTCCTCAAGTCCTTGGTTGACCTTTGAATTCATAAGCAAAACTCTGAGAAATCTAGTGGAAAACAACAGCTGGAAATTTGAAAGGCTGAGCAGATATCTCAGTTCCTTTCAACTGTAGAGGAGATAGAATTTAGCATCTGAGTCTTATTTTACACACTATAGGATTTCCAATGAAATTACAGAAAGCCATAATTTCACTTTAAATACTATAAACAGGACTAAAAAATTATCTTTAGACTAAGATGAAACGAAAGAAGATCCATGGCTAAAAAAATTTAAGACTGAAGTGCCACATGTTCAGGCAATTAGCCAGTAAGGTTTTTTGCTTCTAATACCAAAATGATAGTCCAATATTCAATAAAAATATTACTAGACTTGCAAAAAATAGGAATGTGTTACTTGTAGTTAAAACAAAAGCAATGTATAGAAAGAGACACTGAAATGATCCAGGTGCTTAAATTGGCAAACATTTTAAAGCAATTATCATAAATATGTTTAAGGATATAAAGGCCATGATGATGGCTATGATAAGTGATCATGTAGAAAGATTTTTCAGATGAGTTGTTTACTGCTCACCTGGTAGTCCCAAGTCTTTCAGCAAAAATGTACAATATCTTAAATGAAAAATTCAGTGCATGGGCCTAAGAGTAGATTGATGATGACAAATTAAAGGGTACATGAATTTGAAGACAGATTAATAGAAACTATTCATGTGAACAATAAAGGGAAAAAAACTGAACGTAAATAAATAAATGTAGCCTCAGTAATCTGGGGAAAATACCAATAGTGTAACATTTGCACATTTGAAGTCTCAGAGGAGAGGAAAAGATAATGGGGCCAAACAAAAATTTGAAGTTATAATGATTGAGAATTCAAAACTGATGAGAGTAAGTGACAGTTGCAGGAAGCCCAGCAAATTCCAAGTCACATACATACAGAAAAAGCCACAAGTAGACACATCATTATCAAACAGCTGAAAATCAAATGTAAACTGAAAATCTGAAAATGGCCAGAGAAAAATGACATGTTATATACAAGAATAAAAATTATGCCACCTCATCAAAAATAATAGAGGACAAACAATAATCAGAAAGGAGAAAAATAAAAAAAGAAAGCTATCCACCCAGAATTCCATATCTAGAAATATGTTCTTAAAAAAATGAAGACAAAAGAGAGACATTTCTAGATAAACAAAAGCTGGAGATTCTGTCACCAGGAAAACTGAGCCACAAGAAATGCTAAATGAAGTTCTTCAGGGTGAAGTGAACTAACCTTAAATGAAACACAGATGTACAGCAAGGAATGAAGAGGCCTCAGAATGGTACTTGTGTTGGTAAGTACGAAATCTAGTGCTTTTGTCCCATTAATTTTTAAAAAATAAATTGCAAGGTATATAACAAATGGAAATTTAAATTATATTCCAAAATAGCATTTTATGTGGTACAATATAAAATCCAATTGGGTTGTAATAAATTAAAAACATACTATAATCCTTAGAGAAACCTCTAAAACTAAATGGAGGTGTGGCAAAAAAGGCAGTGTATTAAAATAAAATTCCCAAAAAATCTGATAAAGTAAATCAAGACAGGGAGAAAAAACAGAATTAAAAATTTCAGAAGCAGAATATTAAAAATTGAATGCAGAAACATATAAAGAGGATAATACACTATAAATAAATGGGTTTTATCAGAGCAATACAAGTGTGACTTAACACTGGAAAATCAATCACTGTAATTTATCATGTTAATTGAGTTAAAAGAAAAAACTATAATCCTTTCAATGTATACAAAGAAAGGTTGTAAAAAATATTAGCACTTATTCTAACTGATAAGAGTGATAAAAACTTTCAACAAACAAGCGATAAGAAGGAACTTCTTATTACAAAAGACTGTATGAGAAAAACCATAGCTAATATAATATTTCATCATGATGAAATATTTAATGCCTTCCTGGTAAACTTGGAAACAAGAAAACATTACCCATTTGACCTCTTCTGTTCAAGATTGTTCTGATGGTTCTAGTTAGTGCAAGAAAACAAAAAATAATAAAAGGAAACAGACAAAATAAAATATAATAAAATCCATAAAAATCAGGTAGGAAAAAGTAAAACTGTCTTTATTCACATAGGGCATGATGTTTATTTAAAAGTCCTAAGAATTCTAATACTAGAATTAAAAAGTAAACTTAGGAACACTATTTGATACAAAGTCAAGTTAAAATATTCAATTGTAATCCTCTCTGTACTATTCTCAAAACTTAGAAAATAAAATTCAAAAATTCATTTATAACACCATCAAAATGGATAAAATACTTAGAAATCAATTTAAGAAAATATGTATATCATATTTGAGCCAACTGCCAGTTATTTGAGTGGTGCTTTGAATTTAGATTTTTGGCTTGCATTATTACAAAGACTGGGTTGGAATATGTCAATGAGAAGTGGTGACCAAGAAAACTATGAATCACTTATTATCTACTATGCACACACTTTTACTCATTCAGTAAGTTGATCAAGCAATCATTCCATTAAGCAACTTAAATGACAGTGAGACCTAACAGAGCAGGAGAACACACAATTCTTTATTCTCATGGTTAGTTGCAGTATGTCTGCCTCAGCCACCATCAGTTATCAGCTCAAGTAATTACTTGGTCCTGCTTGAGGATCCCTTTGCTCAGTCTGCGAAGGGATAGGAATACCCTTATGGCTAGTGTAAAATGATTCACAGCTGAGCTGACATACCCAGGAGACATACAGGGGACAGGTCTCTTGGCTGTTGGTGTGGCAGCGACATTCTGAGTTTTATGCTTTTTGGCATCCTGGACATTTTCAACATGTCTAATACTCTATTTATTCAATGTTACATCATTTTTAGCAGTGCCTTCACATTTCTAGTAACAAATTTCTTATCAGTATTGTATTCTCCCAGTGACTAGGGATATGTACAATGGATGCTACTAGTTTATAAGTTACATATTATACAAACATGTTTATAGTTTTAAGGTTGTTTAAATCTTAAGTGCATGGCAGATTCTTTTCTTTTATAGATGAGGTAGCCATATGTGTATGAAGATAGTGTATTAGTTTTCTATTGCTGCCTTGCTGCCTAATAGACTACCACAACGTAACAACCTAACAAACAGCCATTTATTATATCACTATTTCCGTGGGCAGGAGTCCAAGCATGGCTTAGCTGGGTCTTCTGTTTTAGGTCTCACAAGTTACAATCAAGAAGTTGGCTGGGTATCTCAAGGCTCAAGTGGAGAAGGATCTTCTCGAAGCTCACTCAGATTGTTGACAGAATTCAGTTCTTTGCAGGTATATGGCAGATGCTCACGGCTCATAGAAGCTACCCACAGTTCTCTACCAGTTGGTCCATTTCTTTCAGGTTAGTCTCTCTCTCCAGACAGCTACAATAGAGTCTTACATAACAATGTAATTATATACAGAAAGTAAATTGGCAGCATGGAACATTCTTTATAAAATTGTTCATAAAACACAATTCACTCAGATGTCTCATCCTTAAATCTTATTTCCAGGTTTTCATCTCTATATTTTGTTTTGATTCATACTTATTTAAAAATACCCTTTTCATCTTTTCTACATGTTAAACCACAGATATTATCATAGCATCAACAGTGGTTGTTCCTTTTGAGTTCTACTGGGGCTGCAGATTGAGTCTCTTTATTACACCATTTCATAATGGAGATTATTCCTATGGTTTCTTACATTTGCATCCTTCAACTAGGGTGGAGGGAGGCATTATCAGTCACATGGCCACCCTTATAGCAATACAATAGTTGTCCAACTACCAATAATCAATCACTTAATTGTCCTTGGGGTGAACCAGTAGTTTATCTTTCCATGAGAATGCCTTGTTGAATTGGGTAAGTCATCCAAAAAGAATGTCATGGGATAATCTTAAAACTGGCATTTTCCCCAGGTATGAATTATCCTAGGATTTTTTTCCTTCTGATTTTCAATAATGTGTGTTCTGAAAACTAATTTAGTAATATCAGAAAGTAGAAATAACAGTGAGAGTAGAAGTGCTTGCAATCATCATAGAAGTCATATAGGTAGTGAAAATAGCATGGACCTTAAACCAATAAACATTACTAGGAGAAGGGGCACAATGATTAATACTACAGATTTCCATATGTCTTCATGAACTTGTCAAGGCAGAAATAACAAGGTTTTTATTAGAGTCAGTTTGCTTTCTTCTATATTGATTCAATTGTTGCTACTGTAAGCTGTAATTTCCCCTTGAAGTGAGATACTCTTCTTTTGTCTTAGATTTTAGCTTTCTTTGGAGGGGGGGGTCTTGTTTTGGGGTTACCTCAGAGACTGGTATTACAGAGCACAGTTACAAAATATCCATGTGTATAATTGGTACTTTTTTTGTTTTTTAATTGTCTCACTGACTGCATCATGAAATTTCCAGTATTTTTTATCTTTATCTTTCCTTTTCCTTATCTGTATTTTAGAAGCCCAATCCATCTCTCAATGATTCTTGATTCATTGGAAATATGTGAGGTGGGATTTCCATATATTCTCATCTTGGTTACCTCAATTCTTTGGCATATTTAGGCTTTCTTGGTCAGTCTCCATAAACAGTTTGTGAGTGGGTGTCAATAAACTGTTTTCTACAGAGTAAGTTTTTGTTTACTTATTCATTTATTGTGGTATCAGCATTAATCCTATAGAAGGGGTAGATCATCCCTATTTCTGAAAAAGTATGTACAATAGTTTCTCCACAATTTAGACATAGGTTCAATGCAATCAGTGTGAGTTTCAAGTATTAGATTATAATTCCTATCAACAAGTACCTGCTTCTATCTTGTGTTTTAGAATTCTGGCCTGATTTCAAAAATAATAATGATTTATCATATGTTCTTAGTCTGATTACCTATCAGAATTTCTTTGTTTTCTCACCCATTGATTAGGGAATCAGGTTTGCCTTTTGTGCCTTCTGTTTCAAGGAAAGCTCTTCTTTCCAAAAACTAGATTCTTTGTCTTAGTTTTACTGAATTTGTGAATTAGGACCAAGAGGAAACCTTCAGTTCTAGTCAGAACTCAGCAATGCCTATCTCAACAGAAGCAATCTCAGGATACAAAGGTAAGACAGCTGAAGGTCTGGATTTGTCCCATTCTAAGGTGTCCCCTTTCCATTTTACATGGGTGCCCTGCTGAGCCTCTTCTTCCATTTGTTATGGTACTAATTTGGTCTGTTGTATGATTGGCACTTGAGTTCCAAGGTTAACAGAGAGAAAGTCAGTTAAGAACTCAGTGACTGTTTACACATTATAAATGGCCTGTGCCAATTTTTCTAACAGAGAGTACCAAGCTATTGAGTCGTCACCTTTCGATCCAAAAAACCAATTGGCTGATAAGGTTCAAGTCTGAATGCTAATAGTCTCAGCATTAAGGACCAAGACCCATGCTTCTTTAAGGTTATTTCTTCTAATTTAAAGTCAGAATACTTTGACTTTAAATGTAGGGATCAGAGACAGAAAATTATAACATACACTTGACTTTTGTAGTATTCATTCACCCCTTTCTATTCATTTTAAACCTTGGGATTTTCTTGTTATATAAGGATTCCCAAGTGAGGACTTATTTTTATAATAACAGACAGATGGTACAATTTCGAACTTTCTTTATGTCTTTTCAGCTATTTTCATTATTTGCTGTTTAAAGGATGAGGATATTTTTGCTCCCTTGAATGATCAAATTATTCCTTAGAAATGTGCTGAGGTTTCTGCCTGGTGTACTTTTTCTTTACTTTTTTTGACCATTTTCTGCTGTACTAATATTATGTTTCCCATTATCATGGATCATATATGTACATATTATATATGCATGTATAGTATATTATAGTAAGTCCATTATTAAAATTATTAACATTTTATCTATCTAAGTGATGTACTGAGTTGTTGATAATATTGGTTCAATCTAGTAAAGGCATTAGATTTTCCATTATGTTAGATTTTCCCAACTGTTCTCTCCTGTGTTCAAGATTTTTCTCAATGGCAAAATTTACCCATGATTATGATTACCTGACATCTTATATCTATTGATGCTATACATTTTAAGGTTTATTTAAAATAGTGTTTTTATAGACAAATGGTCACTGTGGTAGAGTTGCCATCCCCTGACATGACTGACTACAACCTGGGGAACTGTCCTATTGTTACGGTTTAGGTGGTTTTCCATTTTGAAATCCTGATTCTTTTTATACAAAGAATCCTCACTTTTCTCCTCCTCCTTCTCTTCATCATCATCACCATCATTTGTCTAAATCTTCATTTTCTTGCCCAGTGCTGTCCCGGATATAGTATTTTTAATTGGGTGTGGTCTTTCTTGACATTTTTGTAAAATTTTTATCTTTATCAATTTCTGTAATGTTTAGTTATCCATCGTGGTTAATAATCATGGCATATTTTGTGATGGAAGCCATTCTGTTTTGACTTTGGGGATGTTTCTACCTATTAGATATTTCAGTAAGGCCTTTGGATACAGTGTTTTCATATATTATCTCTGGATCAATATATATGATTTATGATAATTTTCTTTTTCTTTGCTTTAAAGTCATATTATTTATTTTGGACAATCTACATTATCATTCTTAGAATATTCTTTAAACACTCAATTTTATTACTACTGCAACTATGCCCAGGCTCTTTAAGAGCCAAATGGTAAATATTTATGTCTTTGGGGCCCAAGAAGCAAAATTTAGCAACTGTTCTTTCCAAAAGGCTAATCGTCCTTTTGCACTTCCCATTTTAATAGGTTAAAAAGTTCTTAATTCATAGGCTATACAAAAACAGGTAGGCTTTCAGATTTAGTCCATTGGCTGTACTTTTCCATCCTTCCACTTGAGCACAGCTCAATCAGATGATGGGGCAACTTCCATTGGAATCTTAATTTTGTTCTGTGGCCTTCATTTCTAATAGTCCCATTTGATAACTTCATATGAAGTTGAACCTATAATACCTACCCTATGATTCAGAAGTTCTCTTCTAGGTATTTACTCAAATGAAACAATTTAGCCACAGAAAACTTACACAAAATCTTTCTCACTTTTATTCATAATAGTGTCACACTGAAAACAATACAATGTCCATCAGGGTATAAACTTTAGAAAGCATAATGATATATTCATTCAACAGCATATTTCTCAGCAATAAAAATGAATGAACCACTGATGTCTGCGACAACATGGATAAATCTCAAAAACCTGTTTTTTCTAAAGAAACCAAGTTCATAAAAATGCTATATTATTTATATTAAGATTGGGAAAAAATAGAACATATCTAGCTTAATAGAAATAAATTTCAAGAGTGCTTGCCTAAGTAAGAATTGATTGCATAAGGGCATAAGGAAATTATATGGGGTTATAAAAATGTTCCGTCTTAAAAAAATAAATAGGAAAAGGAGGGCAAGAATGACACCTAAAGTCCTTGAAATCAATATCACTTGTCCTGCCTGCAGGAAATGATTGTTCAATAGAATATGGTAATTCATATTCTAGAAGGCATATTGGTTATATGAAACACATCTATTTGACCAACAGAATTGTATAATAAATTCTATTTTATATTTAGATAATATGTTCTATGATAATAGTAAATGAAGTCTTGAATTTAATGATTAAATTTTGTGGGAGAAACAATATCTTCAACTTATGATCTGAATTATCAAATAGTTCTGGGATCTCAGGGTAAGGTGGTTGGAAACTGTCCTAGGGGGTACCCCATCTGATTAACTTATTTGCTATTCTAATTTTACAGTAAAGGGATAACATTTTTAGATTTGTTCTGTCCTCAATTTTTGATGATTTGACCCTTAATATTGTTTTATTTTATGTACAATTTGATTACACTCATCTCCTTGATGGTTGTGGGATAGACTCATGTCAAAGTATTTCCATAAAATAGGGTTGAGGTACCATGAGATGCATCATTTAGCAGGACTAGAAATCAGACTGAGAGAGAGACTTGAGCCTATAGCTAGGGGACATGATCAGGAGCTCACAACCTACAGATGAAAGCGTAAAGTGAAGAAAACTTGGCAACTGATCCACTTTTCCATCTCAGAATTTATTGGCTTGAAAACAAGTTGCACTTCCGCTAGTGCATCAGGGACTGGGACCCAAGCCTTGAGGCTTTGGCTATGTGACGTAATGGAAGCCTTGCCTCCAGTCCTATTTTGTGACTCAGTATTTATGAATGGAGAACATACCCTCCTCAAGCTTGATAGAAGTAATGAGGTCTGATTCTATAGATAGCAACCATATGGCACAGGGGACCAGCAGCTTTTGTTACTGATCCACCACCTCCACACTCTGCTAGGATTGCTCATATTACTCACTTAATTGGTGACTGTTTCCATGGAGCATCTAGGAGTCTAGTACCTTTCTGGGAGAGCAGTTTATAAACAGTGGTCCTCAGAGTGACCCTTGTACCAGTAGCAGAAGCATCACCTGGGAAATTGTTAGAAGTGAAAAGCTAATGTATACTGAGAATTTCTAATATTATAATATGATGTGCAATTTCCCAAACACATTTAACCACAGAAACTTTTCTCTTTTACATAAGTATCTCTCCAGGCTTATGTCCTATGAAATGCTCCTAATAAAGCAGAACTTTAGAGCATGCTATTTGAACTGGGATACAGTTCAAAATTATGCCTAATGATGTTTCCTTTCCTGTAGTCAAACAAAAGGTATACCATTAAAAAAGCACCTAAAGAAACCTGGCTTCTTTCTTTTAAAAATAAATATATTTATACTGAATGGATGAATTAATGATTTAGGGTAGTTAATGTTGAAATCTAGTTTTTCAAAAACTTTGATCTCATGGTTAATTTTAAATACTTAAAATGTGCCATTGTATTTGGCTTGTCCCCTTTTATTATATTCCTCACTTTGTAGAATACTTCGCAGATACAGTTATAATCAAAACAATTTAGATTTTAATTAAAGAAGTAGGGATAGAAGAGCTAACTGAAATCCAGTTAAACCAAAGCTTTATTTTAGCCAGTAGATTCAACTAAGCACAGAGCTGTATCATATGCATGGTTAAGTCACTGAGAATCTAGGAAATGAAAAGTAGATCTACTGCTACTATGCATATTCCCACAGTTTCAATGCCTATGAGACCCAGTCTGCTAGAGTCTGTCAGTGTTCCAGGTTTTAAATAAGGTGATGCCTGCATATTTGCTCCAAATGATATTCCTGGAAGCTCTTAAATTGATTTTAACTGTTATGTCACATAGAAGTCACTTAATTTGAGCTGAAAACTGAACGAGTTTCTACCCCAAATCAGTTCTGAAACTAATATGTTTTTATGCAGTCATTGATGGACATTTTTCCATATTTCATGATGCTATGAAAATTTGCAGTTCTATTTCCATGTAAAACTGGTGTACCAGTTGAACAATGGGAACCAAATAGAGAAGGTAACCAAAGGAGAAATGAGTTTAAATATTAGTCATCTATCCAGGGAGGAAAAATGAAGACAATGGATCATTTCACTTGGCAATTAATCATCATAATCATCATCACAACTTGATAGTTATTTGCTTATAATATTCCAAAAACCAAGCTTACCAGGTTAATTATTAATTAATTTAGAGTAAGCCCTGTTTCTCAGAATGATCTGTTGATACACCTTCACATACATATACAATATATTTAAGAGCAAAAGATTAGAAAAATCTAAATGATAATCAAAAGGAGCTTGGTTAAATAAAAATTGACTCATGTTTACAATGAAATACCTTTGTCGAAACAGATCATCATATGCTCATATTCTTAAATTCAACCATGGTCAGAAATTTTAATTAAAGCCACAAGCTTCCAACCTTAGCCTTGTGACAAAGTACTCTAAAGGAATGGAAAGTTGTTAACTCAAAGGTTTCAGGAGTATTTCTTAGACATTTTCCTTGAAGGCACAAAGCATGTAGACCTTAAACCAAAAGAACTTTGAGAAGCCATTGCTTTCAGTGTGGATGTACCATATCAGTGATAGGAGGAATGCTTTAGTGAGAAGGGCAGTTGTTTGAGAAGCCCTCCATTCTGGTCTGTGTTGCCATGGTTTTGGACAGGTCCCTGAATTTCTTTGAATGATATTTTCCTCAGTAATATCATGCAGCTGGATCAGATAATCTCTCAGAACTGACTGCTATAAAAAATTCTATAATCTCTTATATCATTGCCATATAAATTATTTTCATTAACATCTTCAGGGAATTAGGTTTTTAACAAGCTGAGAAAGTTTCAAAAGGAATTCCTTTAGAATCAAACACTATACAGCAGTATGTTCTTACTCCCAAATCCTCTGAGTGATGGGGGGCTCTGTATTTACTAGGGAAGTTCTACACCTGGTTAGCCACTCTCATAATAGCAACACCTTTAACATTGATAATATTATGAACTGTTATTTCTAATGTTTCATAATTTAATGCCTAATGTTTACTTCCTGTCTCACAGCTTTTCAACATTAACAAAGCATCCAATTTCTTCTCTCTTCCTTTATCCATTACTATTATTCTCTTCTTTCCAGACCCCTACCTAGCTATTCATGGGCTATGGGTACCACTTCAACCATAATTAATACTTTCACTCTTCTATCCCAAATAATATCAGAGCAATCATTAGATCTATAGAGACATACAAGCAGCAGATAGATTCTTCTCTTAGTGTCCATGTTTACTGCAGAGGCCTTTTCTGTAGCACTGTGGATAATTCAC
This sequence comes from Manis pentadactyla, assembly GCF_030020395.1. NCBI lineage: Eukaryota > Metazoa > Chordata > Mammalia > Pholidota > Manidae > Manis > Manis pentadactyla. The sequence continues at coordinate 93,961,042 of NC_080025.1, forward strand.
CACACTTGGCTGCAGTAAACTTTCTTTACTGTATTTTCCCACACATGTCTCATGGATTCCCTTACACCTTTCTGGTTGCCTGTTTTTAGTTTCCACATGAAACTAAGTATGAAATATTCACAACTCCAACTTGATACTCAATTCCTCTCCTCTCTCATTAGCTTATCAGATGACCTTATTTTTTCTTCCCTAAAATGTGAGATGCTTATGTCTGAATTTACTTAACTTCCCGTCAAATGCCCACAAATTTATGCATCTTCCCTCATTCCTACTTTCTTTTCTTCCTTCTAGAAAGGAAGTCTCTCTGTTTTGAGCCTAGATCCTCCTTGCTGGCCTCCCTGTGCCATCCTTCTCACCTTGGCAGGTCGTTGGTACTGTCACTGTCCTCTCTATTCTTCCATACCTCCTCCCATGTTTTGTGATGCAATCCCTTGTGCTTACATTCCCTTCTAATGTCTGCCTTCCTATTTCCCTTCTAGTCACAGCCAAGATACTGGGGAGTGTACTTCATGCTCTCTGCTTCAACTTTGCTCAGTCCTCTGAAACTGAGCTGCAATCCCATCTCCCTTTACTCTTCCACTGTCACTGCCCCTCCCTTCCAAGACACCACTTAGCTCTGGATTGCTGAATTCAGCGGACAGTTTAGTCCTCATTAGCCTCTTCTGTAGCATTGTGCATAATTCCCCATGTTTGGCTGCAAGAAACTTCATTCACTGTATTTTCCTGACATATCCCTCTTATGGATTCCCTTCTGCCTATCTGGTTGCTCCTTTTTAGTTTCTATAGAGAGCTACCTAGGTGGGTTAATTTTCTGGAATTCTGGGGTTTTTTTGCTCTCCCCTTCCCCATCTACATAATCACCTTTGGTATCTCCTCTAGTCCCATCACTTCAATTGATATCAATCCCTCATAGATCTGAAATTTCTCTTCCCAGACTTGACAACAGGAATGGAAATGAAGGAGAATACCATTTTTCTTTTATTTACCCAAGTAATTCATGAACCTCAGCTGCAGGAACTATACACAGCACCGGATACAATGTTTAGCATACTAAGTCCAATTAGACAATGATTAAATGGGCAGAAAACTACATGTTACTTCTGTGCTCGGGCAGGGGTGCAGAGAAGCAACAGCAGTATGGCCAGAAAGTACTGTTTTTAAAATTGAGACAACAAGATTAAGAATCCATTCCTTCTACTACTATAAAACAGTTACTAAATTATAGTTCACAATGCCCTGTAAACCATGGGCCATCATTCTGTATGTTCTACTGGAGAGATAACAAACGAAATGCAAAGTGACTGCAGTGGGGTGTGGGGGGGACTTGATAAGATGGATGAATGTTGCAACCACAATATTGCTCATGTGAAACCTTCATAAGATTGTATATCAATGATACTTTAATAAAGAAAAAGAACAGATCAAGTGTAACTTCTACATAGAGAAAAAAACACAAATGCAAATATCTACAAATGAATGGATTCAGGTTAAAATATTTTCATTTTTGACCGTGCTTTATCTCTACAAGAGATAAACTGAAATCTGTACTTTCTTACATTTCACCATCTCATAGTGGACCTTATTCCATTTACTAGAGGAATATGCTTGAACTTCATTCTGCTTAATGATCTTGTCTCTCAGTGAGTAAACCTCACGCATATAATTCCCCAACCTTTATAATACTAGCCTGTGCTGAATATGGGCTTTCTCCAAGGTCGTTATTGAACTGATCTCCTCTCTTCTCCCCTCCTCTTCCCTTTTCTCTTTCTCTCTCTTTCCCCTCCCTCCTCCTCTCATTCAACCATCACAGTCTCTCTGTCTTTCTCCCATGCACATGTGCATGCACCCACCCACACACACACACATACACAGACTTACCAACCAGACAGACAGAATTTCTGTTTTCAGTTCTTGGTTTTTAGTTTGCTATGACTTACATTTGAATATGAATTTATTATATATTATATGAATATTATATTACCATTATTCATATTATTATATGAATATTCATATCCAAAACATAGGAATCTGGAGTTGCTGGTGCCCATTCCAACTGTGTGGGGAAAGGAATCGAAAGTAAAATCAAGTCACACAGTTGCAGAAGTGAAGGCTGTAGAGGGAATGCTGGGTTTTAGGCCCTGGTTCCCATTGATCTGGAGGTTAGCTTGGGCCAGTAATTTCTGCAGTTGTAGGAATCAATACGGTTTCCTATTTCTCTGACTTATTTTGAGTTAGCTTTCTGTCAGTTGCGACCAGAGTCCCGACTAAAAGTATATTTTGTAAGCCTAAAATTGTATTTGTTCATTTGTTTTTCTTTCTCATAAGGGGAAATAAATGCTCTATTTAATTAGATAAGAGCATTGAAATTGGGGCATACAAACTGATAATTAATTTTTATTCTGTAGAAGAGGGGGGAATTTTTCTCTTAGGAAACCCTTTTATCTCCTTGCTTTCATCCAGCTCCCTAACATTCCAAAATTAAAGTTTCATTCCTACAGCTTGTGTATCTGTAATGAGGAACTCACTTAAAAGTAAATGGTGTAAGGCAACATTTTGCTAGGTGGGATATGTGCCTGGGCTGCCCATTCTGGGTGTCAGAATTTTGATGGCATTTGTAAATCAAGTCATACTCAACTGAAAAATGAGGCCAACACCAAAACAAAACTAAAAAAGACTATTGATAACAGCACCTGAAGGTTTCCATAGCTTGGCATTTTGTAAAAGCAATGTAAGGACTCATTTGGTCCTGCTTGTCCCTCGTAATGGATTTAGAACTGCATCACTTACCATAACATAAATAACAACATTATATATAAAAGCAATAATAATGGCCCTTCAGGAGTGCTTTAATGCAAATTAATTCTTCTTGTCTATGAATTGGTTTAACAAATTGAGCCAGGTAGAATAAGGACATATTCATAGCTGGCTCAGGCCAAAGTTTTCATTGCTTTGCTTCCCATCTTGGTGCCCCTTTGGATTCTGTCCTTTACCAGTCATCATTAGAAGGTTTGCCTTGTTAAAAATTGCAGGATATCATCATGCTCTGCTGGTCCTGCAGCTCTACAACAAATGTGTAGAAATTGTTAAATGATGGCTGAGGAGGCCATGGTCCACCAATGTTGCTCTTTTATTCATTGCGAAGGAAGAATTTCTGGGGAAGGATTTTTTGTTCCACCATTCAATGCTGTGTCCCTTTTAACAACCTCAGCTGCCTCTATTTTTTTCTGCCTCAAGATGGTAGGTAAAGATTTACTGTATCAAATGTTGGCAACTTCTAATCCAACTGTGAACCCAAAAGGAACAACCTCTAATCACAAGCAGGGATAAGTCACTTTGTACATTACTGAAGTGCAGAAGCTTAGAATGTGGCTCTATTAACTCTTTTATAATTACCCAAAAGAAGGGCAATAAATTAGGCACTCAAAAACTATTGAATTAATTTCTTGAAGTCAAGGGAGAAGTAAGGACTAAGTTTTCAGTCATCTACTTCTTGGTGTAATGTGTCCATATTGTTTTGGGGAAATAGGTTTTGTGAAAAGGAGAATGAAACAAGCTTTAAAACATTAGCCTTTCAGGGGAATGGGCAGGAGCTCTACAAAAGATTACGTGAAATGGGAAGAGAAGAATGGCTAACAGCTTTCCAATGACAGTCCTCAGAATTCAAGAAAAGTAATCAGTGTGTTTTGCGAGCCATGTTCTTTTTGCTTCTCTACTGAATCCATATAATTCTGCTAAACTGAACACTGGGTTTGCTGACCAATCTAATAAACCTAAAAGTAAGGCTCTTGGGTTTCTAATAACCCAAAGAAGGAAACGTTGACATTTTAATTACATCTATGAATCCTGTGCACCATCTTAGTCAAGGTTATATCTTAAAATATTATGGAAATCTCTTGGTTCCCTTATCTATAAAGATTCTAATACTTGTTTATTTTGTATTATAAACTGTTTCCCAAACTGGGGAGCTTTAAAAGATACAGATTCTCAGACTTTAGCCCTAGAATCCAGGGATCAGTATATTTTATTTTAAAGATTATATTGACATAAGAGAAGTTTAAATAAAAAAAAGCCTCAAATTTCATCATTAATCAGTGTTTTTACATATCAATGTTACTTTTAATTCTTGCCTACCTGCATAGTTTAACATATTTGTAGTAATATGAAATGCCATACTTTCCATATTTAAACTTAATATTATGCTATGTATATTTCCCAGCATGTTCTTTTTATTACCTTAACTCCCTGTTTCTTGTTCTCACCGTTCTCTGGGAAAATAAATATTAATGGCTTTATGACAATCACCTACACCTTTCTCCCTGCTTGTCCAAATATATAATGCAACGTGTTTTCCATTCTTAAATATACATAACAGACAGTGATCTAATTCAACAGGTATAGATATAATTTATTATTTCTCATAATAGCATGATACTCCATATTTTGAAATACCACATATTTTCAATTATTTATTGATGAATATTCAGAGTACTTTAGTGTTTTTTTTCTCCATGTATAAACAAAGCTGCAGTAAACTGTATTCTCATGTAAAATATTATTTTTCCATAAAATTTATTTCCAGAAGTTAAATATCTTTACTAACATGCTTGGGCAGCTAATGATCAACTAATGGTCTGAAATGATCTCCAGAATGAGTATTTGAGTCACTTTGTCCTTTCCATCATGTTTCTAATGCTGACAGGACACCCATCAGTGGTTTGGCAGCCCTGGGCTGCCTGCAGAAGAGGTATGTTTGTCCTGGACAAAATAGGTATCAAACTCTGTGCTCACCACTCGCTGCGTAAAATCTTGTTATTGTGTCTGTTTCTGTGGGTTCTTCCTGGTCCACAACATTATTATCTCCAAATGAAAAGTTACTTTCCTGGGGACTAAATATAATGCCTATCTTTAAAATTTTGACCCAACACCTGTCTTTTGCATACCTTTATCTGGTACCTCTGTTCCAAGGAATTGGAACTCCCTGGAAGCTCTGGGTCTTCTGATTCAGCTGACGGATGACTGAGGGTCTGCAGCCATGCCATATTCAGATATGAACATACAAAGGTTACCATGGAAACTGTCAGCAACTCTGCATTGTAATCTTTTGGAACTGAGCTCTAGAAGGCAGTCCAGCAAAAGTCTCAGGGGGAAATGGGCAAGTGTTTGTATCACATAAAGTTCAGCTGTTGAGTTATATTTAAAACAAAAACAAACAAACAAAAGAAACACATAGATACCTAGGACTATACTTTATAGATCTGATTAACAATAGGGTTTTCTTAGACACATATCTTTTGTAGATTTAATATTTGAGACTACCACCACAGAGCTGTTTTCTGGTTATCGGATAATAGCTATTTTACTGAATATTCTATGTAAGTTATAAGAACAGATTTTTCATGTTCAGTGTATTCTAAAAACATATTATATGTTGTGAATACATAAACTTGGTTGCTAATATTGTAACAAGTTAAAGCTTTCTTTAAGGATCTATTTGATATAATTACTCATTGTTTTTATATTAGTCCATTCACCAAATTCTCCCTTATAATTTCTATACTGAAGCTGACCCATTTTAAAAAATACTGGAGATTATAATCTGTCTTGTTTTCTCTCTGTGCTTTATGAAAATATTGGATAACCTCTCTCTCCGGTTACTAAGAATTCCATCATTGCTGATAGTCTATCTTCAATTATATTTTTAAAAGAAAAAAACATAAACGACAACTTTATTGTGACTTGTAATGGTTCAGAAATGAATCCCCAGCTTCTTTTCTATAATATTACCTTTGAATTAGAGAAAGAAGTAAATACTATGAAAGCACAATTTTTTCACAAATATAAGTGAGTTTTTAAGTTAACAGGCCCTTTAACAAATTCTCTTCTCATTTGAGGGTACATTGATAAAAGCAAGGACACACTTTTTCTTTTTGCTTTTGGCATTGATCATTTTGCTAGACTTTTAGCATTCTAATTTCCTAAAACTTAGCTTCAGCAATTATTTAAGTTTCAAATCTCAGAAGGAAATTAACACCAATAACAGAGGTTGGCCCTGAAGAGCACAGAGTAACAGCATATGGCTACTGTTGACAATATCAGATACAGTGTTTCATGTCCATGAGGCTGGCTAGCAATAACCTCTTGTGCAGAGTTCACATTATATAGAACCCAGAAAAAAATCTATGAAGACAGTTCTAAATTGTTTTAGGGTATTTATGGACTACATGTATAACAATATATTTAAGTCTCTAGAAGTGAGTCAAATTGTAATTTGTCTGTTTTCTCTTATAAAACAGTTTTGGTATTTAAATGCACTACAATGATTGTTTGGGTTGCATGTGTGTGTCATTTTATTTTTTGTTTTTGCCAAGCATAAACTAGGAACTATAAACAGTCTGCCTATCCATGTTTTGCCTTTAAAATGTGCTTTTCCATCACTGAAAGCTTTCAGGCAATCGGGAATTGAGTTAACATATGTGATAAAAGCAATTAGGACCACATGACAACCTGAACTCTCTATATATGACAGAGACTAAAATGGGGTATAATATCATGCCGAAAGTACATAGAGTTATCTGAAGAAATCATCCTCCTGTAGCCCATGAGAAGTTCAACTGATGAGAAGAAAAGAAAATTGTACTGGATTTATTTGATATACTATTAATTCTTTCTTTGAAATGTATTTACTATAACAAAGCATGTGTTCAAAGTTAAATCATTACTTCCCCAACTTACATATGTGGAGATTCTAAAGGGTAAAGTTTAAAACCAGGAGAATCAAAAGTCAATTAATTTATGACAAAGGAGCCAAGAATGTACAGTGAGGAAAGAACATTCTCTTCAATAAATGGTGCTGGGAAAATGAGACAGCCACATGCCAAAAATAGACTCCTACCTTACACTATACACAAAAATCAACTCAAAGTAGATTAGAGACTTGAATGTAAGACTTAAAACCATAAAACTCCTTGAAGAAAACACAGGGAAACATCTCCGTGCTATTGGTCCTGGCCATGATTTTTTTGTATTTGACATCAAAAGCAAAAGCAACCAAAGCAAAAATAAGCAAGTGAAACTGCATTAAACTGAAAAGATTCTTTACAGTAAAGCAACCAAATGAAAAGGCAACCTATGGAATGGAAGAAAAATATTTCAAAATCATGTATCTGGTAAATGGTTAATATATAAATGTGTAAAGAACACAGACAATGAATAGAAAAACAATGTAATTAAAAATTGAGCAGAGGAATAGATATTTTATCAAAGAAGGCATATAAATGACCAACAGATACATGAAAAGGTGTTCAACATCACTAATCATCAGAGAAATACACATACAGACAAAAATGAGATACTACCTTGCACCTCTTAGAAAGCTGTCATTAAAAAAGATGATATAAAAAATGTTTATGAGAATGCAGAGAAAAGGAAACTTTCGTGCACTGTTAATGGGAATGTAATTGGTGCAGCCACTATGGAAAACCTTATAGATGTTGCTCAAAACATTAAAAATAGAACTACCATATGATCCAGCAATCCTGCCTCTTCTGGGTATATATATCCAAAGGAAATGAAAACAGGTTACCAAATAGGGATTTGAATCCCCATATTCATCGCAGCATTATTCACAACAGCCAAGATGTGGAAACAATTCAAGTGTTTAGCAACAGATGAATGGATAAAGAAGATGTATTATATATACAAGATGGAATATTATTCAGTCATGAGAAAGGAGATCCTGCCATTTGTGACAACATGGATGGATGGAACTTGAAGTCATTATACTAAGTGAAATAAGCCCAACAGAGAAAGACAAATATTGCATGGTAACACTTATATGAGGAATCAAAACAAAACAAAACAGTGAAACACATAGAAACAGATGATCAAAGTGGTTGCAAGGGGCTGGGGGTTAAGGGAAATAATGAGAGGTTAGTAGTGGGTATAGACTTTTGCCTACAAGATGGATAAGGTCTGAGGATCTAGAAAAAAAACTTTGTCTCTCCAGGTCCTTCTCATACTCATAACTATCCAGGCACACTTATTGCATCTCAGTGAAGTACAGCTGATCATGAATATCCTACCTTTCTACATGCTGTTCCGCTTCCTAGAAAGCCATTCCTTATTTTTCAGAAGAGGGCTCCTACTCAATTTTTTAAGACATATTCAAGTATTACCTCCTCCAAAGCAGAAAAAGTAATTTCCATTTCTGGAGACCTCCCAGTACTCTGCACATATTTCTTATATTTAAATGAAATCATTAAAATTTATGTTCCTACTGTGTGAATGAAAATGTGGTGAATGATAGAGACATATGCACAAATGTGGATGGAGCTTTGTTTTTGAAGTCTTACCACATGGTATTATACTGGCTCTCCACCTCAGTAGCTTATAACACATCACCATTCCTTACTAATGTCCATTTTCCCAGTTTCTAATGCTGTTTGCACATAGAAGGTACTAGATAAAAGTTACTTCAATGATACATTCGAGAAATACATACAAGAATATAAGATAACCATCCTAATTTCCTAATTCAAAAAATGCCCTACCAAAATATTGATGGTCAATATAAACATAAAAATCATTAGAAATTCAAGTGAAATACTGAAACACTTATTTATAATATTTAATTCATACACTTATATACACATATTTTTAAAACAAACTAACTGTATAAAATAACATGTGAGTCCACAATTCCTTATCTGTCCAAATTCTATATGGATATGGGAACTAATAATTTTGCAACTCCTTTGATATCAATATTCATACAGTTATTTCCATAAATATTATTGGATTATAGAGTATATCTCCAGATCTTGCTGTACGTCATACAGAATATAAAGTATATGAGCTTTCTGAAGTCTGAATTCTAAGATAATACTCATCTCAAAGATTTGGGATAAGGGATTAGAGACATATTAATTTTTAAAATATCAATTTTCTACCCTTACATTTGTAAGTCTATTTTGTTCCAAGCTTTCATATCCATTTTCAACTTTGGAATATTAGTAATCAGTGGAGCCATTGCTGAATCATCTGACACCTTTTTAAGTAGTCTATCATGCTCATTCTATTTAAGTTGTATGAGATGCAGAAACTTTAAAGTTCACATTTGATGCTCTCACTGGATATTTTATTCCAAGTACCTAAATACATAACGATAATAATAATAATACTCTGTTTATTTCATCTGTCTATAGCTAAAGGTGGTATTTAAAATATTTATCAACTGGTACTGCATGCTCTCTAAGGACAGAAACGACCATGGGGCTGGAGCCGAGTCCTGGAGGCCCCGCTCTGTATTGTCATTTCATTTGTTTCTGGGTCACAAGATTGCCCACATTTTCCAAGGAGAAAGGCCATGGCCAGAGCAGAACTCTGAACAATATGTATGTCCATGTTTTGACCACTGTAGTGATGCATAGAGACATGAGTGGGGCTTGAAGCTATATTATCTGTGCTCTCCATACCCAAAGTATTTCTTTCATTGCTTTTAAAAATGATCTTTAAAACGCTAATTTACAAGGACATGCAACACGTAATTGTGAGGTTATACTTCAAGAATAATTACTGGATCTTTGTTAAATGCCCCTTCTTCACACCCTTTTTTAAGATTAAAAAAAGAAGGATTTTGTTAGGTGAACTCTGCACAACAAAATTAGCACTGAATCCAAATGGAACTTTTCTGTTCAAAGTCAAGTCAGTCAAAGGTCACTCATAATATGCAAGACCTCAAAAAGACTTAAATTTAAGGCAACTGTAACCCTGGAGGTATATTTTTGAAAATATTTTTAAAAACATGTTTTATATTAAGACATATATAATATATATGACTTCTCATGCTTAAAGCACATTCGAATAAACAAAATTGTATGTCAAAATTTTCCCCAAAGGGAAAAGAAATCAAGTCTTGCCTAGTGTCTCGAGACCCCACTATTATGAACTTAAGGTTTGATTCTATCACTATTAGGTCTTCTATCTTTTGAGTTTTTGTCTAAGTCCTGGTACCTCTTTTAACTTAACTGGTTACACCAAAAATATCTAGACTTTTATTGCTTATCACATATATGAAAAAGTAGGTCTATTTCTTTTAAGAGTTCTGCTCTGGCCATGGCCTTTCCCCTTTGCTGTGGCCCTTATCGCAGTGTGGAAACTGGGAAATTATTCAGAGGGTAAAAGGAAATATTGCCTTTGCTATAATGACATGAGGAAAAATTGGTTAACAGCTTATTTATTATTTTTTATTTTCAATAATTAGATATGGCTTTTTTTCCCAAACTTACATGAGTCTGATGACAAGTCATAGAATGCCTGTGTAAGCCAAACTGTGTTTTGGGAAAACAAGTCAGGGATAAAGTGGAAGTTGATGGACACACTGTGTGACCTCCACTTTGTTCTGTAATTTAGGGTTGCAGAGGCTTACAAAAATGCAGGCTTATAGTTAATGATTGTCAGCTGGTTTTCCCCAATTCTCAGTTTTCTAGGTCTCTTTCAAGGGAAGAATGGTTTGATGGAAATTTGGCAAGCCTCTGACTCAATGATGTGATCTTAAATAGGAAACAAACCACTAACAAATCTGCTAGTTATATTTTAAAGGGTCATGGATTCCAGTTCAGGGATATTATTGTTTACCTTTTAAAGAAATCCCCTTTTGTTGTAATCATCTCCCAGTATTGTTGCAATAAACCTCCTCTCAAGAGAATAAAAATCATATAGACATCACTATATCTTTCACCACAGGGTTATAAATTAAATCTTTGAGACTGAATACATCCCTGGGGGCATGTGTGAGCTATAAAAGGTAAGGCTACAATGCACAGTTTATACTCTCCTTTGGCACCTTCCTTTGGAACAGAAAAGATTTACTCAGAAAGAGCAAATAGTGTTAGGATTAGTCACACAGCAGTAGAACAGCGGGTCTTACTCTTTCACAAAGCCTTTCTTTCCCCAGAAGGGGAGAGCAATAAAGAAACATGGCTTTGAATTTTCAAATGGGATAGAACACATGAGGAGGGATTAGTCAAAACACAGCTATGGCTTTAACACTTCATATTAAGCAAGATGCTTGAACATTTTTGGATCAGAATGTTTTCAAGGATGTCTAAATGGCAACTTCACATAAATGGCTTTAAATTCTGCCCTACCCACCCATAAACCATAGGAGATTGGCTAAAACTTCAGAAAACTCTATCAAAATCCCTACAGGCATTGAAAGAGATCATTTAAGCCAATGTATTTTTTTACTGATAAGGAAGCTGAAGTCCGGAGATGGACAGCATCTCAAAGCAAGTCATGAGCAATTCTTAAACCAAGACCAAGCCTACTGACTCCCAATTCTGCCTCTCTTTTCTTTGTTCCCAGTGACTCCTCAAGCCTGGGACTCTTGAGGAGTAGACTAGGTAACAGCCCCATGGGAGGAAGGGGGTGTGGATGGTCGGTCTGGAGTGCTGACCTTTCCCTCATCCCTAGTCCAAAACACACCACTGCCATGGCAACCATGAGCTAAGCCCCTAGATTGGCCACTTAGCTCACTAAAATATAGGCTCTATTTGAGACAAACAGTGGAAATAAAGAAGAAAAAATACAGAGGAGAGAGTCAGAGATACCGTGCGTCGGGGATTCCTGAGTGAGTAGGAGCCAAGTGGCTGGACACACGCAAATGTTTGCAGAGCTCTGCGTCTTCTCTTGGGTCAGTCTGTGTAGCGACTAAGACACTTCATAATATCTGTCACAGTACTGCTTCTTGATTCTTAATTTATCTTCAGGGGGCTTCATAATTAAGACTTTTAAAAAATATATAATTGTTACCTCATTGCATTCTGAAATGTTTAAGGGTTGGTGATGGGATTACTTAGGTTTTCATGGGGATTTCAGGACAACCATTTAACTATTAGGTTGAAGCTCTTCCAACTTAAAATATCTGTATCACATATTCTGAAGAATATATAAAACATGAAAAACTGAAAGAAAAATAAAAACATACATCTGTGTGTCCACCAGCTGAATGAAGAACTAAAACATTCCTATTAGCTGAGAAGTCCTCCTGGGCCCTTCCTTCATCATACACCTCTTTCTCTCTCTGCACCAACCACTGATTCTACAGAAGTTTCTATTAACCATTCCCTTGCCTTTTTTGGAAAAATGCAAAGTTTCATTACTATGTATTCCTTAGGCAATGTATTGTTTAATTTTGATGGTTTTTCAGTTTTATATAAATGGAATCAGACTTTATTATTCCACTGGGACTTCTTGACACATTAGGTTTTTGAGTTCCATATTGAGTTCCATCTATTTTGAGGCATGAAGTTGAAATTTATTTCACCACTGTATAGTATTTCATTGTGTCAATACTATTATTTATTCTAGTAGTGATATCTAGGACAGTTGCATTGATTTAGACTACTACTAGCCAAATTATGGGAACTTTTATTATGTCACATCACAACCAAACCTCCATGTTATCAGACTTTATAATTTAAACATTTTATCCCCTGATTATTAATGAAGTTGGGCATTTTTTCATATGGATATTGACCACTGGACTTCTCATTCCTGTTCAAATCTTTTGCTTATTTTTCAATTGAAAATTTAGTGATTTGTAGCAATTTATACATTTTGGCTACCTATCAACTTTGTTCATATTTTTGTCACAAATATTTACTCCCAGCTTATAGCTTTTTATTCTCTATATGGTGAATATTGAGGAACAAAAATTATTCATTTTCCTGTTGTCAAATGTATCAATCTTCTTCATTTATATTAGTTTAACTGAAAAATTGTATTTTTTGTTTTTAAGAACCACAATTCTCGCTTTCATTGTCCAAAATCTGCTGAATATCTATCATTTCACATAAACATAATAATTTATAATTTTTTGCATTTTGCTTAATATATCTTTTACATATGAGTTAATATTAATATTTTTTGTGAGTTGAGGGTCCATTCATATATCTCTACATGTGGTTATTAGCAAGTTGTCTAACAACCATACATTATCTTTTTTTGGGAGACAGTTCTTCATAGGCCACTTGTGTTTCCGTACATCTTCTAACAGCTTTTGATGCACACTACCTTTTCAGGGATGTTTATATAGTGAACAGCCTTAGAAGATTTAAGTGGTATCTCTTCTCAGTTTGCACATTGACACATGCACATACTTAAATGCACATAAAAAGTTGTTGAGGAGAAATGGCAACTTTTATACTATTGAACTCTCAATACATGATCAGTCTTTTTCTCCATTTATATCTCTTCTTTAATGTCTTCAATAAAATTCTACACTTTTCTCCCTAAAGGTCTTACTTTATATATATTTATTGTTTATAAATATATGTATAAATATGTCTAGTATTGATTTATATATCATATTATATTCCATATATATATATATTTGATGACATTTATAAATGTTAAATCTTTTTAAATATTTTACTTAATATTTAATAAAATATAGAATCTCATATATAGAAATTAAATTTTATGTATTAATTTTCATCTAGAAAAGTTGATAAATCCTTGTAGTATATCTAATCAAATACAATTATGTCTCTGTGAATATAATTATGTCTCTGTGAATAATGGTTTTGTCTCTTTCTTTCCATAGTTTAGACTTTTCTTTCTTTTTGTTATCTTACTGTCAGCTAAAATCTCCAGTAAGATGTTGTGATAAAAAACAGTATCCTTGATTTGTTCTTAATCTTAAAGAAAATGATTTATAATTTTACCATTTATTGTTATGTTTATTATAGAGATTTTTAAAATATGTTTTATAAAGCTTATTAAAATCATGTAGCTGTGTTGAATTACAGCAAATGCTTTTTTAGCATTATCAGATGATATGATTTTTCTCTCTAATATATTCATAATATTACAACAACCTTGAATTTCTGTGATAATGATCTATTACTTTCTGGCACATATTACTTTCATTATTTCTCAGTGTAGAATATTTTCTACAAAAATGTTTCATTTTTGACATAGGGTTACTTATAACTGTCTTTCTTAATGTCCATCTATAAAAGTTGCCTGCCCCTCTGTGATTTCCTAGCTTAATTTCATTATAGTAAAGAAAATGTTTTCAATGATATCAACCCTTTAAAATCATTGAAATTTGCTTTATGCCCTAGAATATATCCAGCTTTTTTGTGAAAATTTTGTGTGTGCTTGAAAAATTAAGTATATACTTTAGTTTATCGCTGTTTTCTGGGTTCTAAATAAGTAAATTATATCAAGTTTGTTAATCTTGCTCAAATCTTCTATATCCTTCCAAATATTTTGTCTTATATATTTATTAGTTACTAAAAAGGGACATATGAAAATCTTTCACTATGATGGGGTATGTCTATTTATCCTTAAACATTCCTGTGAATTTTTGCTTTCTATATCATAAGGACACATTTCTCTCTGTTGACAAATTTAGAATAATTATATCTTCCTGTTGAATTAAGCTTTTCTTCTTCATGAAACTACCTTAGTTATCTCTAATAATTCTTTGTATATTAAGGGTATTTTGTCTTATTATAACCATAGAAACTTAACTATTTTCAGTTTTGCTTTGAAACTTTCCATAAACTCATTTTTTTTGATATCTCTTGTGAACTGCATTAATTGATTTAAGCCAGCATTGTTTTATAAATATGGCTAGATTTATTCCTACAGTATTTTTTAATTTTTGTTTTAAAAACTGGATAAAAATATAGTTTGGCTGTGGGAAGAGGTGGTTGCAGATTTCAATACATCCTTTTTGGAAGTCTTTCAGGCCCAAAGAGGGTCTGCGTGGAGTTTCTGGGTAAAACAAGTTTGGTTACTTGAATGTCTATGTGAGGCCAGGTGCCTGTCACCTAAAAGCTGCATTAGATTATAAAATGTAGCAGAAATAGAACTTTATTGGGTTAAGCATTAAGTTTCTGGTGTTGTTTGCTATAGCAATTAGTCTGTCACTAATATAACTTTCTGCCAAAGTTGAAGGGATATAGCCAAATTGTCTTTGGAGGAATACATATTGCTTCAAAAGCATTCTAATTTTAAAAATCCCACATAAAAAAATTCTGTTCTCACCTTAAAATGTCAGAAAAGCTACTAAATAAGCCAAAAATGTTTGGGAAGTCCTTGAATTGAGTCCTAATCCTTTATTTTTCTGTCTGGGTGAAGTAGGGTAAGTTTCACAATTTCTGAAACCTTTATTTCCTATCCATACAATATGTCTAATAGTGAATATATAACAGAGTTTTGATGAATTAAATTTGACTCCTGACTTATATATGGTGCTCAGTAAGCTATATTAAAAGGTGACCTATGATAATAAATATTAACTTCAATATTCTATTTTACCATTATTTGTATTAAGAATATGTCCATTATTATGCCAGTTCAATGGTACTTGTTTTTCATGGACTTAATAACCTAAAACAAAATATTTTATATGGGCACATTTGTTTTTAAAATGTGTAGGTCATTGATCAATTAATACAGAATCAAATATAGAAAAACTCAGAAGTTACTTAGTATTGAAAATTAAAATAATTTAACAAAGACCTGTTTCTGATATACAATGTGTCACTGTATATCAATTAATTTTTCCTCTGAACCCTAAATTTAGTTAAAATATGACTTGAAAGGATCAAAGGAGACAGAGAACCAGTGAAAACTGATTAACAGGTCCTGCTGGCAACACAGTCTGGGCCAGATGGCACTGTCAGCAGGAAGTATTTGAGGAGACTTGTTGCTAAGCATTGCCAACAAGTCGGTCCCTTAGGAGCAGCTACAAGAAGAAAAGGCTCCTGTCACAGCATCTGTGCTGAGATGCCAAGAACAGTTTGTGGAAGCTGTTTTAGTACCTTAAATACCCTCCTACATACTACAGCTCAGGATAAATCTCTATTTGTGAGCATATGTCCTACTATCTCTGTTTAAAATGATTTTTCTTTTCTATGGTTGATACTTTTCCTTACAGCATAGGCTTTTCAGCATTCTCTGGATTCTTTTAGAAATACAGATACATTCCCACCATGAACCTGAAGAGATAAAGATAATTTTTTGTTGTTATGACTATGAAGATCAGCTTTACACATTTGTAATTAGAATATCTATTAATTAGCAATAGATAAAATATTATTTTAAATGTTGAAATAAATACGCACATACAACTTACTCTATCTTTTCCTAGTGGGTACCTGATTACCATCACTGGTGTCTTTCGTCATTTCTTCTGCAGACTTTTGCCCCATCTAGCATAAGCATAAAAAGACAATAATTTCAGAAAGAGCTTGGCCATATGGGCACAAAAGCTTTAAACCCTCCAAATGGTCTTATATCCTTCTGACACAATAGTTTGATGTTCTTCCTTCTCACAGCCCTCTTTTCTATGCTCCCCTGATAAGCACTAAGTCTAATGTTGACACATCTACCTCATTCTGCAAACTGCTTCTTTAAATAAAGGGTCATGGCTGCCATACTTTTGCACTTGTGTGTGCTTTTACTCTGCTTCAGTTAGTAATCAACTAGTAGGTTTGCTGAATGTGAAGTATGGTTCCCAAATGGGTGGGGGACACAAAGAAGCACAGAATGATCCTTGCCCTCCTGCACACAAGACCTCAATTAAGTTGAGGAGAAAGAAAAAGTCTATCTTTGGGTATTTACACATGCTATTTCCTCATCTTCATGGGACATTCTTATTCCTCAACCTGCTTCTTCCTAGATGATCCTTACATTTTGGATTTGAACTTAAACTCTCTTTTCTTCCAGAAGGTCTTTCCTGGTTGTACAGCACATCCTGCACTCTCCTTTTCACCATCACCATGTACAGTAATTTATGACTTTTGGTCTGCTTTTTTCACCAGAATATAAATAGTGTTAGGACAGGGACCTTGCTTGTTTGATTCACTGCTATAGCTTCCAAATTGAGAAGAAACCCAATAAATATGTGTTGAATAAATGAATAAGAATGAAAAAATGTAAACTTTTGATGGAAGGTGAAAAAATTCTTAAATGCTATTGGCATTTCAAGAAAGAAAGAGATGACTTCCAGTGATCAAGAAAGAAGGCTTCATGCAGTAAGGTGGGGACTGAGGTTTTTATTAGTGCTAAAGACTAAGGTGGAAAGTAGAATCTATTCGTGGTGATCAAAACTATGATTGAAAGTATGGATTTGACACTTATAAAAAAGTAAAAATTGCCATTCACCTCTAAACTATAGTTCATTTCTAGAGTCAAACTTAACCTGGCTGCCATTTCACCTTCTGCACATAAGCTAGTAGCTCTCATTGACAGGCTTTGTGCGCAGGGCATCAAGCGAGTTAGCACTGTGAGATAAAAATTAAATAGCTTTTTTAAAAGCTGAAGGGTAATGGTCAAAACAACTTCCAGTTTTATTACTTTCAAATGGCTTGATTATGCAACCAGTGGTATAAAAAGATCAAAGGACAGGACTATGAAAAAAAGCTATTCCTGAAACTTTTAGATGGCATGAAATACTTATGAGTTTGATGATGGGGACAATTTTGAACGGAATTTGCAAGCAATTTTTTATAAAGGTTTCTTCTTTAGAAAAGTAATAGAACTAAGAATTCTTAATACCCAGAGAAATAATCTTAGGTTCCTGAATCTAATAGGAGCTCATTATTTTTTAGGTTCCCCATTTAGTAGATCGTATTCTTCCCTGGTACATTCTTTCTATGGCAGTTTGTGTTACTTTCATTTACCAGAGACCCATGGAAGAACTGAGTGTGCTAAACTGATGGCAGTTCCCATTAAAAAGTAAGCTAGGACCAGAACACTTTTGTGCAATCCCATATCTTTACAGTTATATTACCAGTGATGACTAAAATAGAATATTTTGAAGCCTCTACTTTTACTTCGGTAAGCTATACAAAATTCCTTCCTGGCTTTTTGAATTGCTATTTGTTTTTTTCATTGTTATTTTCTATTAGCAGGGAAAGAATTATTGTTTTCTAATGTGATTACAGTATTTCTTAGTTATTTTAATATCAAAATAACTAAAATTGAGACTGTCATAAGAGTCTTCAAAAGCAAACAGATAAAGGGGTAATTTCTCATAATTAGTGAGATTTTCTAGTGATATCTCCATCTAATAAACAAAGCTCCTCAAATTCCCATATGTCACTACATGTTAACATCTGATTTGGGGACTTCATAACTGTTTTGGCTAGAGTCTAAGTAAAAATATTCTACAGTCTATTAATAATTCATTTCATTTTGGGGTTTTTCAATATGTATTTGCTATGCCAATATTAAGAGAGATGCAAGAAGCAGCTGCAATTTTAAATAAGCTCTATTTCCACTACTTTCAAAAGTTAATGAAAGCCTTTGTTTAACAAAAATTGAGATGTTGGCACTTGAAATCATATTAGCAGTCAAAGTGTCAATTCGAAATCTCTTTTTCCACAGCCAGATATTTTATTGAAACAAAGGAGTTATTAACCTATTTCTTTCCTTTTATTAATAGGTAAACATTTTAGAAAAGTACACTTAACTTGTAAGTCCTTCACAATATGACTTTCTTCCCCTCTACTCTTCCAAACTAATTTTTATTATGGTCACTAATAACCAAATCCAAAGGTAATTTCCCATCATAAGTTCTTTTATCATCTAGTGGCAGGAAACTTTATCACATGTACTTCTGTAACCTGAATTATCAGTTGTAGCCCAAAGTTCCTATTACTTTATCTCCAGACCATATTTTTTTTCTACAGAGGTTCTGGTTCACATTCCAAATGCCAACTGGACACCTCGATTTCAATACCTTATAGAAACTTAATCCCCCACAAATACAAAACTAAATACTTTTTACGACTTAGTTCCTGTATCCTGTATTTGATAGTAGAAGTTTCTGCTTCATAGAAAGTATAGTGAGAATTATATAAACTAGAATACTGTCTAACACAACTAAAGCAATCAATAATATTAGTTATTATTATTGATATCAATACTATTATTCCTAGTTGCTTTTTTGATTCCACCCCGTATTTCACCTCTTGGATATCCCCTTTTCTCATCCAGTACAATTCATTCTTCTTGTTTTCAGTGCTCCAGCCTAAGCAGTGTTCAACCAAGCCAAATTCTTAGTTATAGTCTAAACTGATACGATATAAGCAATCTTAAAACAGGATCTCTGTTTAAAGCATTCCCTCCCAAACCTCCAATGGCTAGTGGATTTCCCTGAGTGCTTTTATAGAATTAGTTTATGATGCAAAAGTCATAAAAAGATGCAATATCCATACAATCTCTTTTCTCTTTGAAATATTAGCCACACTGCATACTATTTGAAAATTTAGTCTCTTTTAACTCTCTGGGTAGCCTTATGTTTTGTATTTCCCTAATCTGTCTCCATTAATTTCAGTTTTTGCCTGTTATGTGAATAGAAAGTTAATTTTAGTAAATGCTGGAAAACTAAGTCACCATAATGAGAAATAGGTCACAATTGATTTTTTTTGAATTCTTTTTTTTTTAAATTTTATTTTGGTATCATTAATCTACAATTACATGAAGGAGGACATTATGTTTACTAGGCTACCCCCTTCAACAAGTCCCCCCCACATCCCCGTTCACAGTCACTGTCCATCAACAAAGTAAGATGCTGTAGAATCACTACTTGTCTTCTCTGTGTTGCACAGCCCTCCCCGTGCCCCCCATGCCCTATACATGCTAATCGTAATGCCTCCTTTCTTTTTTCCTGCCCTTATCCCTCCCTTCCCACCCGTCCTCCCCAGTCCCTTTCCCTTTGGTAACTGTTAGTCCATTCTTGGGTTCTGTGATTCTGCTGCTGTTTTGTTCCTTCAGTTTTCTTTTGTTCTTATACTCCACATATGAGTGAAATCATTTGGTACTTGTCTTTCTCTGCCTGGCTTATTTCACTGAGCATAATACCCTCTAGCTCCATCCATGTTGTCGTGAATGGTAGGATTTGTTTTTTTATTATGGCTGAGTAATATTCCACTGTATATATGTACCACTCTTCTTTGTCCATTCATCTACTGATGAACACACACTTAGGTTGCTTCCACTTCTTGGCTATTGTAAACAGTGCTGTGATAAATATAGGGGTGCATATGTCTTTTTCAAACTGGAGTGCTGCATTCTTGGGGTAAATTCCTAGAAGTGGAATTCCTGGGTCAAATGGTATTTCTATTTTGAGAATTTTGAAGAACCTCCATACTGCTTTCCACAATGGTTGAACTAATTACATTCCCACCACCAGTGCAGGAGGGTTCCCCTTTCTCCACAACCTTGCCAACATTTGTTGTTGTTTGTCTTTTGGATGGTAGCCATCCTTACTGGTGTGAGATGATATTTCATTGTGGTTTTAATTTGCATTTCTCTGATGACAAGCGATGTGGAGCATATTTCTCACGTGTCTGTTGGCCATCTGAATTTCTTAAGAGAACTGTCTATTCAGCTCCTCTGCCCATTTTTTAATTGGATTATTTGCTTTTTGTTTGTTGAGGTGTGTGAGCTCTTTATATATTTTGGATGTCAACCCTTTATCGGATCTGTCATTTATGAATATATTCTCCCATACTGTAGGGATCCTTTTTGTTCTATTGATGGTGTCCTTTGCTGTACAGAAGCTTTTCAGCTTGATATAGTCCCATGTGTTCAATTTTGCATTTGTTTCCCTTGCCCGGGGAGATATGTTCAAGAAAAGGTCACTCATGTTTATGTCTAAGAGATTTTTGCCTATGTTTTTTTCTAAGAGTTTTATGGTTTCATGACTTACATTCAAGTCTTTGATCCATTTCGAATTTACTTTTGTGTATGGGGTTGGACAGTGATCCAGTTTCATTCTCTTACATGTAACTGTCCAGTTTTGCCAGCACCATCTGTTGAAGAGACTGTCATTTCCCCATTGTATGTCCATGGCCCCTTTATCGAATATTACTTGACCATATATGTTTGGATTAATGGTTGGACTCTCTTATCTGTTCCATTGGTCTGTGGCTCTGTTCTTGTGCCAGTACCAAATTGTCTTGATTACTGTGGCTTTGTAGTAGAGCTTGAAGTTGGGGAGTGAGATCCCCAGCACTTTATTCTTCCTTCTCAGGATTTCTTTAGCTATTCGGGGTCTTTGGTGTTTCCATATGAATTTTTGAACTATTTGTTCCAGTTCATTGAAGAATGCTGTTGGTAGTTTGATAGGGATTGCATCAAATCTGTATATTGGTTTGGGCAGGATGGCCATTTTGATGATATTAATTCTTCCTAGCCAGGAGTATGGGATGAGTTTCCATTTGTTAGTGACCTCTTTAATTTCTCTTAAGAGTGTCTTATAGTTTTCAGGGTATAGGTCTTTCACTTCCTTGGTTAGGTTTATTCCTAGGTATTTTATTCTTTTTGATGCTATTGTGAATGGAGTTGTTTTCCTGATTTCTCTTTCTATTAGTTTATTGTTAGTGTATAGGAAAGCCACAGATATCTGTGTGTTAATTTTGTATCCTGCAACTTTGCTGAATTCCGATATTAGCTCTAGTAGTTTTGGAGTGGAGTCTTTAGAGTTTTTTATGTACAATATCATGTCATCTGCAATTAGTGACAGTTGAACTTCTT
Organism: Manis pentadactyla; assembly: GCF_030020395.1. NCBI lineage: Eukaryota > Metazoa > Chordata > Mammalia > Pholidota > Manidae > Manis > Manis pentadactyla. Next base: position 93,982,606 of record NC_080025.1, read on the forward strand.
CTTTACCAATCTGGATTCCTTGTATTTCTTTGTTTTGTCTAATTGCCATGGCTAGGACCTCCAGTACTATGTTGAATAACACTGGGGAGAGTGGGCATCCCTGCCATTTTCCCGATCGCAGAGGAAAAGCTTTCAGCTTCTCGCTGTTCAGTATGATGTTGGCTGTGGGTTTATCATATATGGCCTTTATTATGTTGAGGTACTTGCCCTCCATACCCATTTTGTTGAGAGTTTTTATCATGATAGGTGTTGAATTTTATCGAATGCTTTTTCAGCATCTATGGAGATGATCGTGTGGTTTTTGTCTTTCTTTTTGTTGATGTGGTGGATGATGTTGATGGATTTTCGAATGTTGTACCATCCTTGCATCCCTGGGATGATTCCCACTTGGTCATGGTGTATGATCCTTTTGATGTATTTTTGAATTCAGTTTGCTAATATTTTGTTGAGTATTTTTGCATCTACGTTCATCAGGGATATTAGTCTGTAGTTTTCTTTTTTGGTGGGGTCTTTGCCTGGTTTTGGTATTAGGGTGATGTTGGCTTCACAGAATGAGTTTGGGAGTGTTCCCTCCTCTTCTATTTTTTGGAAAACTTTAAGGAGAATGGGTATTATGTCTTCTCTGTATGTCTGATAAAATTCCGAGGTAAATCCATCTGGCCCGGGGGGTTTGTTCTTTGGTAGTTTTTTGATTACCGCTTCAATTTCTGTGCTCATAATTGGTCTGTTTAGATTTTCTGTTTCTTTCTGGGTCAGTCTTGAAAGGTTGTATTTTGCTAGGAAGTTGTCCATTTCTCCTAGGTTTCCCAGCTTGTTAGCATATAGGTTTTCATAGTATTCTCTAATTCTTTGTATTTCTGTGGGGTCCGTCGTGATTTTTCCTTTCTCGTTTCTGATTCTGTTGATTTGTGTTGACTCTCTTTTCCTCTTAATAAGTCTGGCTAGAGGCTTATCTATTTTGTTTATTTTCTCGAAGAACCAGGTCTTGGTTTCATTGATTTTTGCTATTGTTTTATTCTTCTCAATTATATTTATTTCTTCTCTGATCTTTATTATGTCCCTCCTTCTGCTGACCTTAGGCGTCATTTGTTCTTCTTTTTCCAGTTTCGATAATTGTGACATTAGCCCATTCATTTGGGATTGTTCTTTCTTCTTTAAATATGCCTAGATTGCTATATACTTTCCTCTTAAGACTGCTTTTGCTGTATCCCACAGTAGTTGGGGCTTTGTGTTGTTGTTGTCGTCATTTATTTCCATATATTGCTGGATCTCCATTTTGATTTAGTCATTGATCCATTGATTACTTAGGAGCATGTTGTTAAGCCTCCATGTGTTTGTGAGCCTTTTTGCTTTCACTGTACAATTTATTTCTAGTTTTATGCCTTTGTGGTCTGAAAAGTTGGTTGGTAGGACTTCAATCTTTTGGTTTTTACTGAGGCTCTTTTTGTGGCCTAGTATGTGGTCTATTCTGGAGAATGTTCCATGTGCACTTGAGAAGAATGTGTATCCTGTTGCTTTTGGATGTAGAGTTCTGTAGATGTCTATTAGGTCCATCTGTTCTAGTGTGTTGTCCAGTGCCTCTGTGTCCTTACTCATTTTCTGACTGGTGGATCTGTTCTTTGGAGTGAGTGGTGTGTTGAAGTCTCCCAGAATGAATGCACTGCATTCTATTTCCTCCTTTAATTCTGTTAGTATTTGTTTCACATATGTTGGTGCTCCTGTATTGCGTGCATATATATTTATAATGGTTATATCCTCTTGTTGGACTGAGCCCTTTATCATTATGTAATGTCCTTTTTTATCTTTTGTTACTTTCTTTATTTTGAAGTCTATTTTGTCTGAAACTAGTATTGCAACACCTGCTTTTTTCTCTCTGTTGTTTGCATGAAATATCTTTATCCATCCCTTGACTTTAAGTCTGTGCATGTCTTAGGGTTTGAGGTGAGTCTCTTGTAAGCAGCATATGGATGGGTCTTGCTTTTTTATTCATTCTATTACTCTGTGTCTTTTGATTGGTGCATTCAGTCCATTTACATTTAGGGTGATTATTGACAGGTATGTACTTATTGCCATTGCAGGCTTTAAGTTTGTGGTTACCAAAGGTTCAAGTTTAGCTTCTTTACTATCTTACTGTCTAACTTAACTTGCTTATTGAGCTATTATAAACATGGTCTGATGATTCTTTTTTTCTCTCCCTTCTTATTCCTCCTCCTCCCTTCTTCATATGTTGGGTGTTTTGTTCTGTGCTCTTTTTAGGAGTTTTTCCATCTAGAGCAGTCCCTGTAAGATGCCCTGTAGAGGTGGTTTGTGGGAGGCAAATTCCCTCAACTTTTGCTTGTCTGGGAATTGGTTAATCCCTCCTTCATATTTAAATGATAATTGTGCTGGTTACAGTAGTCTTGGTTTGAGGCCCTTCTGTTTCATTGCATTAAGTATATCATGCCATTCTCTTCTGGCCTGTAGGGTTTCTGTTGAGAAGTCTGATGACAGCCTGATGGGTTTTCCTTTGTAAGTGACCATTTTTTTCTCTCTGGCTGATTTTAATACATTTTATCCTTGTCTTTGATCTTTGCCATTTTAATTATTATGCGTCTTGGTGTTGCCCTCCTTGGATCCATTGTCATGGGAGTTCTGTGTACCTCTGTGGTCTGAGAGGCCATTTCCTCCCCTAGTTTGGGGAAGTTTTCAGGCATTATTTCTTCAAAGACACTTTCTATCCCTTTTTCTCTCTCTTCTTCTTCTGGTACCCCTATAATGCGGATATTGTTCCATTTCAATTGGTCACACAGTTCTCTTAAAATTCTTTCATTCCTGGAGATCCTTTTATCTCTCTCTGCATCAGCTTCTCTGTGTTCCTGTTTTCTGTTTTCTAGTCCATTAATGGTCTCTTGCATCTCGTCCATTCTGTTTTGAAGTCCTTCCAGAGATTGTTTTATTTCTGTGTTCTCCCTCCTTATTTCTTGCATATTTCTCTGCAAGTCCATCAGCATGGTTATGACTTTTGTTTTGAATTCTTTTTCAGGAAGACTGGTTAGATCTATCTCCCCAGGTTCCTTCTCAGGGGAAGATGTAGCAGATGTTGAAGCTGTCTGGGTTAGTCTTGTCTGGATCAAATTTTTTTGCCTTTTCATGTTGATAGGTACAGTGGTATGCTATTGACTCATCTGTCAGCTGGGAGAGCCAAGATTCTTTCCACTTGCTCCTGGCCTTTCTTTACTGGGACAACTGTGACCTCTAGTGGCTTGTGTTGGGCAATTGTGTGTAGACTGGGTCTCTGTGTCTTGCCCGGTCGGTATGGAGGAAGCTCCCTTGCTGTGGGCGTGGCCAGCCTCAGTCTGCTGCTCTGCTATGGTGGGGCCCCGGAGGGGTAATGGATGGGGGGCTGTTTGGCTATTTACCTCTGTGAGGGGTCTCAGAGCTGTTGCCCAGGGGGTTAGTGCGCCCGGAGTTCCCTGGAATTTCAGGCTGCTGGACTGTGACCCGGGATGCTTCCGTCCAGCTGTGGGGTCCCTGACCCTTTAAGACTTTCAAAAAGCAGTCGCTTTTCTTTGTCACAGGGGCGCCGGCTTCAGGACCCGCTCAGAGGTCTTACTGTCCTGCTTCCCTAGTTTCCAGCACCCCACGCATGCACTGTGTGTCTGCGCTCTGATGCGGATGGCTAGGGCTGGGTGTTTAGCAGTCCTGGGCTCCCTCTCCCTCCCGCTCTGACTCCTCTCCTCCTGCCCAGAGCTGGGGTGGGGGGTGCTCAGGTCCCGCCGGGCCGGGGCTTGTATCTTACCCCTTTCACCAGGCACTGGGTTTTCACAGGTGTGGTGTAGTCTGGTTGTTGTCCTGTGTCTTCTGGTCTCTCTTTTAGGATTAGTTGTATTTGTTGTATTTTCAAAAATATATATGTTTTTGGGAGGAGATTCATTCCCACTGTCCTACTCATGCCGCCATCTTGGCTCCACCTCCACAATTGTTTTAGGGTACTCAAGATTACCCAGGTAAGGCTAATCACCAGAAAATGAGTGAAATGACTGAGAAAAGTGCATATAGCAAGAAGCAGTCATCCATTTTCAAGATGTCTAGTGGTTTAGAATTCTTATTAGCAAGGTATCTGTTTTGACTAAGAGGAACAAAATGTTATACTCATACATTATCTGTATTCCTTAAAAATACAAGTACTATTTTTAATGAACCCTCAAGGATTTCCTATTTCCAAACAAGGAAATTAACAGGCCAACAGATGGTTTGTGTATCTTATTTTGAGATTTGATTTCCAATTTTACAATAGTAGTCCTCAAATAATCCTCAACTCTACATAATTTGGAGTTACTGCTTTTCAAAATCCTTTAATAATTGCTTGTGACTGGGTCACACCACCTCATTCTATGGGATCCACCTAATAGGTAACCAGGCAGGGGTCACTAGCAACCCAGGGATGGAGATGCTATGAAATGGATTTTCAAAGATATGGGACTATAGTCTATGTTAGTAATTTTTAAAAAAACTGACATCACATAGGTTTCCTTAGAACAGTCATGTCCTTTTGTACAAATGCCAGAATATCATCTGAAGGGCTTTTTATGAAGCCCCAAAAGGCCTATCTCTTAATCAGCTCTGTTCACTAGTCATCTCCTCCAAAAGTGTTGTTTCCTGCAGGTTATTTGAGCATAATCTGTTACAAGCAAAATAAAATCCTTTATTCCTTGAACTCAATACTCCAACATAAAATTACTTTTTTAAACAGTATGTTCACATTATGCACTTGTCTAGTCGTAAATATATAGTTAAACCATTCACTAAGCCATTCACTATGTTCATGCCTCTTTAGTCATGATAAACTGTGGGGTATGTGAGAGAGAGAGGGACAAAAAAAATACATGGGAGCATTCTTTTGCAAGAAAAGGAGTTGAGTATGATGGTTCATACTGTCTCTCAGGGAAATCATTAGAGACTGGTTAATTTTCTTCCTTCTTTTTTTTTAGACTCGGGCATGAAGATAACATTGAAATTCTGGCCAAATCAAATGTTGAGAGAATTTATAGAACAGATTTGGAGTTACCAATTTAAACTTCATAGTTGGCTGAGAATCCAGCTGTGCTGGCTCAGTGAGAGAATGTAATGGAAGGTTAGACAAGTGACATCATCTGACACCATGCAAAGAGGGGTCTGGAGAGTGAGGGAAAAAAACCCAACAACTTCAACAGAAAATACTTCTCCTGCAGATAGTGATCAGCAGAGAGGGGTTGGGTGATTTTTTTCACATTGAAAACAGACTCTTTATGGATGTGAAAGGAAAATAATTTTAGCTTAATTGTAGCAATAACTGCTTTAGTCTCCCATTTTGTGTGGTTTGGGGAAGCCAGCAGAGCACCATAACCCTCATGTCCCAGAGGAGTGAGAAGCTGTCCGCACTAACCAGAGAGCAAATAGCCAATTAAAGTGAACGTGGAAAGGCATAATGTCGAACGCAAACACATTTTCCATGGCAGCTATTTTTAACTATGTAATATCTTTTGACCTATTTCTCTGTGCTTGGCTATCTTCAGTGTTCACATTCTTAAGGATGACATATCTGAATACTAAGTATATATTTTCTGCATTTCCAAGTTGGATGAAAGAAGGTGGGGTTTTGACCCTGAAATAAAGGCTAAACTTCTTGGCAAGTTCAGATGTGGCCTGACAGATTCACTTTTCCTGCTCTGCTATCTGTTCTGTCTGCTGACTGGAGGAGTCTAGTCATACTTCATATGTGCAATAGTTCTAGGTGGTACTTCTCAAACATCATTCACATGGCAAGAGACTTTTAAGAGAAGTTATGTCCTCTTCCTTCTTTTAAAATCACAAATGTTTTCTAGGAATGCTTCATCTTCTGCTTTGTGTATTCCTCAGATGCCTAAAGGCATCCTGTGAGCATGCACATCTATAAATACGGACACAAGCACACACCTTGGGCACAAGGATCTAGTGGAACTCCTTCAAGGGTTAGCGGTGAGGATGTGGTGACTTCCTCAAGAGGGAAATATACTATGCCTGTCTAGAAAGCCATACAGAACCACACGTTAGAGTATACCCCGTGGCATATCTATCAAGTATTCTTCATTTTACATCCCCATGACCAGGGAAAAAAACAGGAGTATTCCTCCATGTTTAGGGGCTACCATAGGAGATAAGATGAGAGTTTTACCTCCTATGCAGTCATTTAAAATCCAGCACAGAGTAAAGAGCTCACACCTTGGGAAAGCTATGCGGGCACCCAAAATATTTTTCTTCTTAAGGCTGTCCACAAACACCATTTGACATTGGCACTTGGGTTAGTAAGCTGAACTTTGCCAGACCAAGGCAGTACAAGAGACACCCCCAATTCCGATTCTATAAAATTCCAGCACACTTTCACTATGTTAGAAAAGATGGGAGCAAGCTAATGTCACTTTAAAATGTCTACTAACAGGGCAGTGTGTTTGAGAGCTAACCACCTCCATCTGTCCGCAACTTGCTGTAGGCTTCCATGGAATAAGGAACATTGCCACTCTTGTACTCACATATATTTGCAGAAAAAAAGGCTTTTTATCTTTCCAAAGCATTTTAATATCAATTATCTTATTCAAATTTGCAAACCTTTGAAGCTAATTGCCCTAAGTGGGCAGAAAACAGTATTTCCATTTTGAAGATAATTAAGTTGAGGTCCAAGAAATTTACTTAACTGATAGAAGGTGATACAGAAACAGCAAAATAATGAAGCTGACACTAGAACTGAGGTCATCAGAAATTAGATCACTTCCCTCCCAGAGGATTGCATAATCTGCCTTTGATAACTCAAGCAGACCTGGTAAAGAGACAAATCAGGAAAGCCCAGGCTCAGGATGGGTCCTACAACCTAAGGACTGGCTGAATTTTGAGCAAAGGTGTTCAGTTGGGGCAGAGACAACAGCAGGGAAATCCAAAATTGAATCTAAAAGAAGGTTTAACAATTAAAGGAAAGATATTTTCAGGTCTAAAAGAATAACATGGAGTTGAGAACAGGAAACTTAAAAGATGCAGATTCAGGTAAATACAGGCAGAGAGTAGGCTGTGATGTCCTAGACTGTCTCCATTGGTTCTCAATCTGGAGTGATTTTCAGCCCTTAGGGACATTTGGCAATATCTAAGTATATTTTTGGCTATCACAGCCAGGAGCAAGCGGTGACTGCTCCTAGCATGTATGAGGTAGAGGCTAAGGATAATGCCAGACATCTTACAGTGCACAGAATAGTCTCCCACAAAAAAGAACTATCTGGCCCAAATAGCCAATAGTGCTAAGGTTGCGAAACCCTGGTTTACTTAGGGTATTCATCAGATCAGCTTGAGGTAGGGGAGAAAATTAGAATTCTTATATTTATCCTACCACTATGGGAGATGCTCTGATTTATTTCCTTAGGAGGTAAGCTCAGGCTGTAGTAGGTTAGATGGAGAAGATTTAAAGAGAAACATGCTTCATTTCTTTACTCTGTGTTCACTCTATGTGAAAATAAATTGTATAGATACTTTCCCATTGTATATGCTAAAAAGAACTGTTTTTTAAATTTGTTTTTCTTTATCAGAGAATGAAGTGCAGCTATTTAATATAATTTTTAGCCCTTTCAGTTGTAAGAGTTGTATATTTTAAATTATGTTGTATCAAATTGGAAACCATGTACTGTTGTAAGGGAGATGTTAAATAAATATTCATGTATACCCTTTTTTGGTTGCTCAGTAAATGTATGCATATCCACAGATTCAAATCAGCACTGGCTGTAGAGAAAGCAAGCAATGTATAATTAAGTGGAAATCTACAAAAACCCATGGCTTTGCTGACCTGCTCTACAGAAAGTAATTGCTTCCTGGGTTTTCTTGCCTAATCTGCATTTGCAAGGAAGCCTTCTGCCAGCATCATCTTTCCCATGCTGGGGAACTGGCCTTCTGCTTTGAGCACATTTAAAAAGAGATATTTTGTATTTTCTCCTTTTGTATTGCTAGGATAAGCTAAACATACATAAGCTGCAAAAAAATAGGACCATGGAAGCAGGAAACATAGGTTCATTTAATATTTACTAGAAAAGACCCAGCCCAAGGTTGTTTAAGGCAGTCAATCACCTCCTCCTATGATCTAGACCTGTACTGTCCAATTTGGCAGTCAAATACGGGTATTTAAATTTTAAAAAAATTAAAATTAAAACTAATTTTAAAAGTTCAATTCCTCAGTTGCACTAGCCACATTTAAAGTGCTAAAATAGTAGCTAGGGGCTGCTATGGTAGTGGAGATATAGAACATTTCCATTGTCACAGGAAGTTCCATTGGATGTTGCTCTTCCAGTTGGGTGGATTTAACAGTTGATAATAATATGAGGCCACTGATAACAGCCAGAGAGCACTTTCCTGAGCATGCAGAATGTCTCTGAAGGGTCACTTGAAGACTTTGCATAGTAGGCAATAACTGTAGAGTTCTCATTGTATTTCCATTTATCTAATAATTATTTATTCAATATTTACTGAACTCAGACACAATTCTTGGCCTTGGAGACAGAAATGACCAAAACTGATTATGTCTTTGCCTTCAAGGAGGTCAAATGTAGTATAGGAGTCTAATAATACATACATAAGTAATATACCTACCTGTATACATATATACACATACATAAAATGTACAGCTAGGAAATGACCACTGGTAAGAAGATGTATAAGGGAATGTGAGGGTATAATGTGGTAGGGGCTGTTTCAAACAGTGTTATCAAGGAAGACTCTTCCGAAGAGATGGTGTTTGAGTAGAAACCTAAAGGCAGTGAGGTGTGACCCGTTATAACACCTGGGGCAATGCACTCTAGAAATAGGAAAGAGAAGGAGCAAGTCCAGCACAACTGGAGCAGACTGAGCAAGAGGAAGAGAAAGAAGCAAAGAGCTTGGCTATTGGTAATGGCCAGATCACATGTGTATTAAAAACCATGGTAAGGATTTGAAATTTTGTTCTAGGAAAGATTGGAAACCTTTTTAGGGTTTGAGTAGTGAAATGACATGACCCAATTTATATCACTTGAAATTTACTCTGGCTGCTGAATGGAGAACAAGTGTGCAAAGGGAAACAGCATGACCAGTTACTAAGCTACTGTTGTAAACTCAGTAAGAAGTGACGGTATGGTGGCTTAGATTAGAGTGTTAGCACTGGAAGAGGTAAGAAGTTACTCAGTTTAAAAATATTCTGAAGCCAAAGAACTAACAGGATTAACTGATTATTTGAAATGTATACTCTAACGTAAAAGGTGGAGTCAAGAATGATTCTAAGATTTGCTTCAATAACTGAGTAAATGTCAATGTGACATTAAATTAGGAGTTGGGGAGATTTGCAGCTTTGAGATGAGTGTGGGAACCGAGAATTCACTGTGGGATGTATTTAATATGAGATACTCATTGAACATCCACAGAGAAATTCCCAGTAACTGAATATAAAAGCCTGAAGGTCAGAAAAGAGGTTGAAGTTTATGACAGAAATTTGAATGCTATCAGCACACATAAGGTACTCAAAATTGAATAGTTAATGGAGATTAAAAAAAAGGAGTAAGTATGGAGAGGAAAGAGATAGTCAAGAACCAAATCCTGGGACATTTCAATATAGAAGTTGGGAAGGGAAGAGAAGTAGAGGAGACTAAAAGTAACTGTTAATAAGAGAAAAAATCAGAAAATGGTGTCTCAGAGACCAAATGAATTTATGTTAAAAAGAATGGCCAATTGTGTCAAATAATTTTAATAATATTATTGAGATGAGACCTGAACATTTTCTATTTGTGATCCTGTTTCCCTCATTAACCCCTCCCATTTATTGAGATAAAATTTTAAAATATATATATTAAATAATATTTTTCAAAAATAATTTTCCAGAAGGTTATCTACAAAATTTTGCATGGAAGACCTATGACATGCCAAGACATGTTTTTGAGAGTAGAAGAAGCTTTCTATTAGCATTTCCTAAACTTCTCAATGTATTCCTTCTTTATCCACTCTGCTGATGCCCTTAGAAGACAACCTTTAAGTATATAAATTCGTTAGAAAGATTCTGAAGATACAAAATATGGACTTCACTAATTCCAGACATGAACATACTTTCATTTAGGATTGATTCATGTGCTTGTCATTAAAAAAAAAAACAATCACAAATGTGACTACAGACCAATGGATGCACCATATGGTCCCAAGTCACTTCAAGATAAGAATCAAGATAATAAAATAAAACTTCACATAAAAGTCTCATGACAACTTTACTGGAGACTGATTGGATCAATAATACACCCCCTTAGCTATAATTAAGAATGGGGGAAGAGGTAAAGGAGGTTACAGTGTATTTTTTCTATGCTCTTCAAGAGCAGTGATTGTACAAACATCTCCGGTGCTCAGGTGTACATTTTTTATGAGAATAACAGCCTGGAGAGTGCACTGCAGCACAGAAAAGCTGTTGCTCTCCCCTAGGAGTTGTGAAACGGTGTCATCAGGGTATGGATAAAAATATCAATCTTGTGAATGGAAGGAGCTAAAGTCCACAGCAGCTATTACTCCTACATTAAATTAATTTCCAATAGAGTATTAACAACAAAAAAGGCCAAATGTGGGATGACCATGGTGAATACCACCACATGAAACCGTATCACCACAGCTTGCCAAAGCATCAAATGTAAAACAATTGCAGGGAAAGGGGGTCCTAAGAATCTCCTTATAAATAAACTTCAATTAAAGGAGTTTTTCTTATAGGTAGGTAGGATAGATAGCCTGGCTGTGATCTAAATCAGGAACAGAACTGTAAATTCTTGGTTTACTTTAGTTTTGAACTTGATATCATTCACTACTTAGATTTGGGAATCCATGATTGTTCCCAAAGGCCCCAGAGCACAAGCAGTGAAAATTCAGCTGGTAAATACTGCAAAATATTTTGAGGGCACCCCCCTTCCATCCAGCTGAGGTGAGAATTCACCATCTGCTTTGAAACCATATAAGCAGACAAGACCACATGTAGCTAACGTACATAATTGTCTCAAAGAGAAAAGAAGGCTTAGGCCACTAAATGTGAAAGCAGCTTGTGTTTGAGCACAGCAGAATGCAGTCAGCAATGCTGCCATGAAGCTTTGAAGGTGAATAATCACCCAGGTCTGGAGCCAAGAGTCTGGGTGGGAGACAGGATTAAAAAAAAAATCCATATCTATCGTTTGTTAAAACAAAACCCTCAGGAGAATAATGGTTTCCTTCCTATATTAGCTTTGCTTACACCTACCAAGTACAGAAAACAGTCACAATGGACTGATTATTTTGAAATGCCACTTAAATTTTTGTAAGCAAAAAATGGGATGATGAAAAAGAATTATAGTAAATGACTACTGCCATTGCTTCCTCCATGTTAAATGAAGAAATCAAGTCATAAAACACAATATCAAAATGCTCTTCACTTGAAAATTCTGTTGTTTAAACATTCATTCACTAGAATTCTCTGCCTGTGATTTAAGTTGCACCTTCCTGTAAACTGACTATTGATATCCTTTGTAACACAAATAGTTTGGATTTGTTTATAATCAACAAATATTGAAAACCTACTATTTTCCAGACACTTTACTAAGCACTCAATACACAAACTGAAATTGTACTTAATAATTCTTTCTCCACCCACATAATAGTAGTGCAATTATTATAAAAATTAATTATTGCTGGTATCTATGAATGTCCAAGTTGAGGGAATTTAACAACTTATTAATTACCATTGAAGCTTCTGTTTAAATGATGTTTTCTTTAAGGTAAGTTGTGATGAGAATCAGGGGACTTCTGTTGAAAGCCATAGACCCAGACTCTGGAAGAATTAAAGTAAAATGAACAATATTTGAAGGATGTGGGTGGATATGGGGAGCTTCATAGGAGTGAAGAGAGTGGAGAATGAGATTTAGACCAGGCAAAAAGCAAGCACCTCAAAGTGGTTTCAGTAGCACCACAGTCTTGTCCAGGCACCACCACCATCCTTATGGCAGTTGACTGAAGATTCAAGATCCTGACAGAAAGTCTGATGTGTAATTATTTGTAAGGGTCTGTGTCATTGTAGGTAGAGAAACTAATACAAGGAAGGTCTTCCAGGGTGCCCTACAACAAACCTAACTGGCAATTGGGAAAGCACAGCAGCCACCATCTGGGGTTAGAAGTTGGGGGATGTATTTGTCTGGTAAGGGGTGCAAGGAATCCCTTGTGGTGGGAATGCTGTTGATCTTGATTAGGTTGAGGTCATACAGGTATATGGATGTCTTAAAAATCAAATGACCAGGAGGAGCCAAGATGGCGGTGTGAGTAGGACAGTAGAAATCTCCTCCCAAAAACATATATATTTTTGAAAATACAACAAATACAACTATTCCTAAAAGGGAGACCAGAAGATACAGGACAACAGCCTGTATCTACACCTGCGAGAACCCTGCACCTCACAAAGGGGGTAAGATACAAGCCACAGCCCGGTGGGACCCAAGCACCCCTCACCCCAGTTCCTGGGCAGGAGGAGAGGAGATGGAGAGGGGAGGGAGATGGAGCCCAGGACGGCTAAATAACCAGCCCTAGCCATTCGCACCAGGAGCGCAAACACACAGTGCATGGTGTGCTGGATACTAGGGAAACAGGACAGTAAAACCTGCAAGCAGGTTTCTGCAGCCAGCGCCCCTGGGACAAAGAAAAGTGAGTGTTTTTTGAAAGTCTTAAAGGGACAGGGACCCCACAGCTGGATGTAAGTATCCCGGCACACACAGCCCAGAAGCCGGGAATCCCAGGGAACTCCAGGCGCCGTAACCCTCTGGGCGGCAGCACAGCTCTGAGGCCCCTCACGGCAATAAACAGCATCCCGCCAGTTCTCCCTCTGGCACAGCCCACCATAGCAGAGCAGCAGCCTGAGAGCAGCCACGCCCACAGCAACCACACAGAACTCCACAGCAGCCCGGACAAGAATCAGAGACCATGTTTGCATGCAACTGCCCAACACAAACTGCAAGGGGTCGCCATTCTCCCAGGAAAGGAAGGCCAGGAGGAAGTGGAAAGGGACTTGGTTCTCCCAGCTGACACACATACCAACTGCCCATGACTACATCTATCACGATGAAAAGGCCGGAGAATTTGATGCAGACCAGAATAACCCAGACATCCTCCCCTGAGAAGGAAACTGGGGAGATAGATTTAACCAATTTTCCTGAAAAAGAATTCAAAAAAAGGTCATAACCATGTTGATGGACTTGCAGAGAAATATGCAAGAGCTAAGGAGGGAGAATACAGAAATAAAACAATCTCTGGAAGGACTTCAAAGCAGAATGGATGAGATGCAAGAGGCCATTAATGGAATAGAAATCGAAAACAGGAATGCAGAGAAGCTGCCAGCGTGACTCCACCATAGCGGCAGTGGTCATGCCCAGAGCAACCGGGCAGAGCTTCTTCCACATCGGCCGGGCAAGAATCAGACACCCCGTCTGTGCGCAGCTGCCCAGCACAAGCCGCTAAGGGGTTGCTGTTCTCCCAGGAGAGGAAGGCCACAAATCAGCAAGAAGGGACATTCTCCCAGCCGACACACGCACCAACTCCCCACAACTACCTCTATCACCATGAAAAGGCAGAAGAATTTGATGCAGACCAGACTAACCCAGACGTCCTCCCCTGAGAAAGAATCTGGGGAGATAGACCTAACCAATCTCCCTGAAAAAGAATTCAAAATAAAGGTCATAACCATGCAGATGGATCTTCAGAGAAATATGCAAGAGATAAGGGATGAAGTCTGAAGGGAGATTACAGAAATGAAAGAATCTCTGGAAGGATTTATAAGCAGAATGGATAAGATGCAAGAGGCCATTGATGGAATAGAAACCAGAGAAGAGGAACGCATAGAAGCTGATGCAGAGAGAGATAAAGGATCTGCAGAATGAAACAATATTAAGAGAACTGTGTGACCAATCCAAACAGAAGAATATCTGCATTATAGGGGTACCAGAAGAAGAAGAAGAGAGAAAAAGGGATAGAAAGTGTATTTGAAGAAATAATTGCTGAAAACTTCCCCAAACTGTGGTACAAAATAATTGATCAGACTACAGAAGTACACAGAACTCCCAACAGAAGGGACCCAAGAAGGGCAACTCCAAACACATAATAATTAAAATGGCAAAGATCAAGGACAAGGACAGAGTTTTAAAGGCAGCTAGAGAGAGGAAAAAAGGTCACCTACAAAGGAAAACCCATCAGGTTATCATCAGACTTCTCAACAGAAACTTTACAGACCAGAAGAGAATGGCATGATATATTTAATGCAATGAAACAGAAGGGCCTTGAACCAAGGATACTGTATCCAGCACGATTAGCATTTAAATATGAAGGAGGGATTAAACAATTCCCAGACAAGTAAAAGTTGAGGGAATTTGCCTCCCACAAACCACCTCTACAGGGTATTTTAGAGGGACTGCTCTAGATGGGAGCACTCCTAAGACTAAATAGATGTCACCAGAGAAAATAAAATCACAGCAAAGAAAGCAGACCAACCAAATACTAACGAAAGACAAAAAATAAAATCAACTACCCAAAAAAGCAGTTAAAGGAAACACAAAAGAGCACAGAATAAAACAATCAACATATAAAGAATGGAGGAGGAGGATAAGAAGGGAGAGAAATAAAGAATCACCAGACAGTGTTTATAACAGCTCAATAAGTGAGTTAAGTTAGACAGTAAGATACTAAAGAAGCTAACCTTGCCATGAAACTAAAGCCTGCAATGGCAATAAGTACATATCTTTCAATAGTTATGCTAAATGTAAATGGAATGAATGCACCAATCAAAAGACACAGAGTAATAGAATGGATAAAAAAGCAAGACCCATCTATATGTTGCTTGCAAGAGACTCACCTCAAACCCAAAGACATGCACAGACTAAAAGTCAAGGGATGGAAAAAGATATTTCATGCAAACAACAGGGAGAAAAAAAGCAGGTGTTACAGTACTTCAAAATAAAGAAAGTAACAAGACATAAAGAAGGACATTACATAATGATAAAGGGCTCAGTCCAACAAGAGGATATAACCATTATAAATATATATGTGCCCAACACAGGAGCACAAACATATGTGAAACAAATACTGACACAATTAAAGGAGGAAATAGAATGCATTGCATTCATTTTGGGAGACTTCAACACGCCACTCACACCAAAGGAAAGATCCACCAGACAGAAAATAAGTAAGGACACAGAGGCACTGAACAACACACTAGAACAGATGGACCTAATACACATCTATAGAACTTGACATCCAAAAGAAACAGGATACACATGCTTCTCAAGTGCACATGGCACATTCTCCAGAATAGATCACATACTAGGCCACAAAAAGAGCCTCAGTAAATTTAAAAAGATTGAAATTCTACCAACCAACTTTTCAGACCACAAAGGTATAAAACTAGAAATAAATTGTACAGCGAAAGCAAAAAGGCTCACAAACACATGGAGGCTTAACAACATGCTCCTAAATAATCAATGGAACAATGAACAAATTAAAATGGAGATCCAGCAATATATGGAAATAAATGACAACAACAACACAAAGCTCCAACTTCAGTGGGATGCAGTAAAAGCAGTCTTAAGAGGAAAGTATATAGCAATCCAGACATACTTAAAGAAGGAAGAACAATCCCAAATGAATAGTCTAATGTCACAATTATCTAAATTGGAAAAAGAAGAACAAATGAGGCCTAAAGTCAGCAGAAGAAGGGACATAATAAATATCAGAGAAGAAATAAACAAAATTGAGAAGAATAAAACAATAGAAAAAAATCAGTGAAACCAAGATCTGGTATTTTGAGAAAATATACAAAACAGATAAGTCTCTAGCCAAACTTATTAAGAGAAAAACAGAATCAGCACATATCAACAGAATCAGAAATGAGAAAGGAAAAATCATGACACATCCCACAGAAATACAAAGAATTAATACAGAATACTATGAAAACCTATATGCTAACAAGATGGAAAACCTAGAAGAAATGGACAACTTCCTAGAAAAATACAACCTTCCAACACTGACCAAGGAAGAAACACAAAAGTTAAACAAACCAATTATGAGCAAAGAAATCGAAGCGGTAATCAAAAAACTACCCAAGAACAAAACCCCTGCGCCAGATAGATTTACCTTGGAATTTTATCAGACATACAGAGAAGACATAATACCCATTCTTCTTAAAGTGTTCCAAAAAATAGAAGAGGAGGGAATACTTCCAATCTCATTCTATGAAGCCAACATCACCCTAATACCAAAATCAGGCAAAGACCCCACCAAAAAAGAAAATTACAGACCAATATCCCTGATGAATGTAGATGCAAAAATACTCAACAAAATATTAGCAAACCAAATTCAAAAATACATCAAAAGGATCATACACCATGACCAAGTGGGATTCATCCCAGGGATGCAACGATGGTACAACATTCAAAAATCCATCAACATCATTCACCACATAAACAGAAAGAAGGACAAAAACCACATGATCATCTTTATAGATGCTGAAAAAGCATTTGACAAAATTCAACATCCATTCATGATAAAAACTCTCAACAAAATGGGTATAGAGGGCAAGTACCTCAACATAATAAAGGCCATATATGATAAACCCACAGATAACATCATACTGAACAGCGAGAAGCTGAAAGCTTTTCCTCTGAGATTGGGAAAATGGCAGGGATGCCCACTCTCCCCAATGTTATTTAACATAGTATTGGAGTTCCTAGCCATGGCAGTTAGACAAAACAAAGAAATGCAAAGAATCCAGATTGGTAAAAAAGAAGTTAAACTGTCACTATTTGCAGATGACATGATATTGTACATAAAAAACCCTGAAGACTTTGCTCCAAAACTACTAGAACTGTTATCACAATACAGCAAAGTGGCAGGATACAAAATTAACACACAGAAATCTGTGGCTTTCCTATACACTAACAAAGATCCAATAGAAAGAGAAATCAGGAAAACAATTCCATTCACAATTGCATCAAAAAGAATAAAATACCTAGGAATAAACCTAACCAAGGAAGTGAAAGACCTATACCCTGAAAACTATAAGACACTCTTAAGAGAAATTAAAGAGGTCACTAACAAATGGAAACTCATCCCATACTCCTGGCTAGGAAGAATTAATATCGTCAAAATGGCCATCCTGCCCAAAGCAATATACAGATTCAATGCAATCCCTATCAAATTACCAACAGCATTCTTCAACAAACTGGAACAAATAGTTCAAAAATTCATATGGAAACACCAAATACCCCGAATAGCCAAAGCAATCCTGGGAAGGAAAAATAAAGTCGGGGGGATCTGGCTCCCCAACTTCAAGTTCTACTACAAAGCCATAGCAATCAAGATAATTTAGTACTGGCACAAGAACAGAGCCATAGACCAGTGGAACAGTATAGAGACTCCAGACATTAACCCAAACATATATGGTCAATTTATATATGATAAAGGAGCCATGGACATACAATGGGGAAATGACCGTCTCTTCAACAGATGGTGCTGGCAAAACTGGACAGCTATATGTAAGAGAATGAAACTGCATCATTGTTTAACCCCATACACAAAAGTAAATTTGAAATGGACCAAAGAAATGAATGTAAGTCATGAAACCATAAAACTCTTAGAAAAGAACATAGGCAAAAATCTCTTGGACATAAACATGAGTGACTTTTTCATGAACATACCTCCCCGGACAAGGGTAACTAAAGCAACAATGAACAAGTGGGACTACATTAAGCTGAAAAGCTTCTGTACAGCAAAGGACACCAACAATAGAACAAAAAGATATCCTACTCTATGGGAGAATATATTCATAAATGACAGATCCGATAAAGGCTTGACATCCGAAATATATAAAGAGCTCACACACACCTCAACAAACAAAAAGCAAATAACCCAATTAAAAAATGGGCAGAGGAGCTGAACAGACAGTTCTCCAAAGAAGAAATTCAGATGGCAAACAGACACATGAAAAGATGCTCCACATCGCTAGTTATCAGAGAAATTAAAACCACTATGAGATATCACCTCACACCAGTAAGGATCAACACCATTCAAAAGACAAACAACAACAAATGTTGGCGAGGTTGCAGAGAAAGGGGAACCCTCCTATACTGCTGGTGGGAATGTAAATTAGTTCAACCATTGTGGAAAGCAGTATGGAGGTTCCTCAAAAAGCTCAAAATAGGCATACGATTTGACCCAGGAATTCCACTTCTAGGAATTTACCCTAAGAATGCAGCAGCTCAGTTTGAAAAAGACAGATGCACCCCTAAGTTTATTGCAGCACTATTACAATAGCCAAGAAATGGAAGCAACCTAAGTGTCCATCAGTAGATGAATGGATAAAGAAGATGTGGTACATATACACAATGGAATATTATTCAGCCATAAGAAGAAAACATATCCTACCATTTGCAACAACACAGATGGGGCTAGAGGGTATTATGCTCAGTGAAATAAGCCAGGAGGACAAAGACAAGTACCAAATTATTTCACTCATATGTGGAGTATAAGAACAATGAAAAATTGAAGGAACAAAACAGCAGTAGAATCACAGAACCCAAGAATGGACTAACAGTTACCAAAGGGAAAGGGACTGGGGAGAATGGGAGGGAAGGGATGGATAAGGGTGGGGAAAAAGAAAGGGGGCATTTTGATTAGCATGTATAATGTGGGGAGGGCTATGCAACACAGAGAAGACAAGTAGTGAATCTACAACATCATACTATGCTGATGGACAGTGACTGTAATGGGGTTTGTTGGGGGGACTTGGTGAAGGGGGGAGCCTAGTAAACATAATGTACTTTATGTAATTGTAGATTAATGATAACAAAATAAAAATTAAAAAAATTAAAAAAAAGTTCAAAATAGAAATTCCATTTGACCCAGGTATCCCGCTTCTAGGAATTACCCTAAGAATGCAGCATCCAAATTTGAAAAAGACAGATAGATGCACCCCTATGTTTATTGCAGCACTATTTACAATAGCCAAGAAATGGAAGCAACCTAAGTGTCCATCAGTAGATGAATTAATACAGAAGATGTGGTACATATACACAGTGGAATATTATTCAGCCATAAGAAGAAAACAAATCCTACCATTTGCAACAACATGGATGGAGCTAGAGGGTATTATGCTCAGTGAAATAAGCCAGGTGGAGAAAGACAAGTACCAAATGATTTCACTCATATGTGAAATATAAGAACGCAGGAAAAACTGAAGGAACAAAACAGCAGCAGAATCACAGAACCCAAGAATTGACTAACAGTTACCAAAGGGAAAGGGACTGGGGAGGATAGGTAGGAAGGGAGGGAGAATTGGGGGGAATAAGAAAGGGGGCCCTATGATTAGCATGTATAATGTGGTGGGGGGCACAGGGAGGGCTGTGCAACACAGAGAAGACAAGTAGTGATTTTACAGCATCTTACTACGCTGATGGATAGTGACTAATGGGGTATGTCGGGGGGACTTGGTGAAGGGGGAGTCTAGTAAACATAATGTTCCTCATGTAATTGTGGATTAATGATACCAAAAAAAAATCAAATGACCATCTGAAGATAGCTAAATTTTATTGTATGTAAATCGTACATTCAAAAAGTTGATTTAAAAAAACCCAGAAATATCACAGGTCTTAAATATACTAAACTTTGCCAATAAGTACGCTGAAAATAAAAATTAATGAACCAACAGTGTCCACCACAGTTCTAGAGCAGCAGAAACTGACTTCTGACATGACAACCTGAGGAGTCCAGATAAAACCAAAACCATTTAAAGCCTTGGGAAATGGTCCTAAGGGCAAACAGGAAATGAGGAAACATCTATTCAAACAAATCTATGAATGTGCAGTAAGAAGGCAAGAGTCCGTGGTATTTGAATGAGGACCGCTCTCTCCCTTCTTCCTTGCAGATGAGCAAGGTGTAGTCTCTGCTCCAGATGGCTGTAGCCAAGATTGAGGGCCAGCCTCAACCTCCCTCTCTTGAAGAACTTTCTTCCTGGGAGATCAGGATGTCCCCCTTTCTCATTTTGCCCCCAGCTACCTTTGCTGAGGCTAACTCCTGGGCAAGAGCAGTTGAGAAGTAGGATTTCCCCTCATCTGCCCCAATCCCACTGATGAAACAGAGATTCCCCCTTGGGTGTGACCCACTGAGAATACCAGGATACTGACGGCCCTTGCCCTGGCTTGTGAGGCAAAGGCTCACAGGAGAGGCGAGCCCAGGTGCCTCCAGGCTGCTGCCCCTCCCTCCCCCGAGTGCTCAGCTTCCAGAGTGGGAATGAGACCCAGAGAGGCTTCTCACCCTCCTCATCCCTGCCGCTGGAGCCCAGGTTTAGAGATTATGGAGAGGCAGGCCATACAAATAGCACCTAATCTTTGTTCCCAAAGGAACTGACTTCATTTGCAATCTACCTAGGATAAATTCAAGTATAAGGGCACTCTCATGAACAGGGGAGCTTGTGGTGAAAGGCAACTGAGAGGAGATTCAAGTAGAGTCTAAACTGTGGGCTGCTTAGTTTTCAGGAGAGAACCATGGCATGAGACAGCTAAAAGGTGCTCTCCTGTGCTCCAAAAACCCCAAAAACTCATATCCAAAACTACTCCTTCAAAGGAGCTAGCATTTGATTGGGTTACTTAGTAGAGAAATTTTGTCTGAGACATTGTTGAAAACAATAGAGCAATCATCCAGCAAGTGGTGAAGTTTAACAGCTGGGTGCAGTCAGGAAAGGAGAGAAACAGCCCTACCCAAACCACTGGCCTCCCGGGGGCATCCCCAAGGCTGAGCCTTCCTAAGACCACATCAGAGGCTCCACGCTGGCCGTAGAAGGGAGAGGGGACTGGCAGTAGTACCCAGAGTTGTTACATCTTTTCTAAAACGTCCAGTTTCCAACAGAAAGATACAAGGCATATAAACTCATATACCAGGAAAAAAGAAAAGAAAAGCCAGCTACACAAATCGCCTGTGAGAAAAACCAGGTATTAGATGGTTCAGAAAAAGACTAATTTCTAAGAGCACTCATTGCATCGGACAGTGGCTCCCTTCCCCAGACTGACTGACTTGTGGAATGAGCAGCAGGCTTTTTTGAGCTCTGTTACCTGAGAAATGCTGCTCCCAAACCCAGAAAGGCCCTGGGACACGAGTCTTTCTCTCCCCATTGGGAATGCTGCAACTCTTCAAGCATTCTTGGGACCCCTTTCTCAGTTGGCCTTTCTCAGCAATATCTTAAACATCAGCTAGATCCTCAATTCAGATACTTGGGGGCTGGGCCAAAGATCTAAGGCCACTGTTAAGCTCAGCGTGCCCATGAGGAGTGCCCTAAAGGCGCAGGGTGGAGTCCTCTTGGAATACAGTCCCGTGTGGCCTTGGTGGTCTGGGCCAAGCACACCTAGCTGTGAGATCGGTGACCACGTGTTCCCTCACACCCCCTACTTTGAAGGCTTCCAAAAACCCAATCTTATTCCCACACACCCACACAAGTCATGTCTTAGCTTCTTTATCACTCCCTTGCCACACTCCTTAAGAGCAGGGACTATGTCTTTCCTATTTTTATTTTTCTTTCCGTGGTGTTTAACATGGCAGTTGTCATACAGTGATGTTTTAATTCAAATATTTAATGTATTAAATAATTAAGTTACCACAGAAGGACCGGAGGCCTGAGAAGCTGACTCAAATGATACTCAGCTTATATGTAGACCTTCTCTTACAGGGAAAATAGAAAAGAAGACTTCTAAGAAATCTGGTTCAGGAGGGCGGGGCAAACAGTGTGGGGGATAAAAGCAGAGGAATCAGAACAAATATTAATCGTGTACTTGGAGAAGAATAAGGACTTAATTTATAGCTTTTTGGGACCCATGGGCCAGCCAGAGGGAGACGTGGAAGCAAAAACAAGTTTGGGGCTGCCTTGCTGCTGGCCCTCACGCTGCAGTTATTCACCCTATACGTCTGTCCAGCCCGGCTCCCCAGGACTTCTCCCTCAGGAGACTGTGCTGCTGACACACCTTCAGTGGGATATCCAGTTGCACTAGAGCAATTAGAATATACATTATATACACACATACACACATATATAAAATATATATATAACACAAATGTAACATATATATGCTAACATTATATATATATAACACAAAAAATATAATACGTATTACAGATATCCCTAAGATACATACATACATATAAATCTTATAGAGAGCTACATAGATCCCTCACATATATATGAATATATATATATATATGTGAGGGAAAGAGATCACTAAGCAAAGAGAGATAGAAGGATGAGATGGAACAGACACATGGATAAACTCAATGGAAGCTGACTTCCCTGTAAAAGCTCTCCATCTGATAGAACTCTTAGAACTCTGATTTTAAGAATATTTGTATTTTAAAAAATTGTTTATTAATTCTTCTGTTATTTTTCAAAACAAATGTGAGTTTAAATATTGATCCCATTTATTTTCCTGACCTACCCATCTCACCAGTTCTTTACAGGAAGGAGGAGCACCCTAGATCTAGAGCAGGGTGTCACGGACTGGGCTCCTTGGGGAAGTCTCAGGTTGCCCATATGTCACCCAATGCTTCATGCAAAATGTTATTAATTTAATTCAATTTCTTATTTCTGTTTGAGGAGAATGTCAGTCACTATTTTTCAATGTTAAGAGGTTTTAAGTGAGATGAAGGATTGGTCCGTGGCCAATGCATGACTTATGCTTCCACCCACATAGTGTTTCCATTTGCGAATTCCTAATGTTCCAACTTCCAACCACAGGATGGGGATCTGGGCTTGCTTGTTGTAGGGTGTCTTGCCAGTGGATTTCAGCCCCAGGCAAGTTTGGTATGGATTCAATGTGACCAAAGAAAATAACAGCAAAACGTTCTTGGGGTGAAAGGGTTATACCCGACTTTATTTCCAGGTGGCAGGTCAGTCACTAAAATCCCATTCACTCAGAGCGAGTCTGCATGCAGCAAGCCAGTCTCTGCCTCTGGGCCCCTCTGTCCACACAGCCATCCTCTGGACCCCTCTGTCTGCACAGCCGTCCCACACAGCGGTCCTCTGGGCCTCTCTGCACAGTCGTCCAGCACAGCCATCCTCTGGGCCTCTCTGCCTGAACAGCCGTCCCACACAGCCATCCTCTGGGCCTCTGTCCTCGGTGCTGCCACCACTCCAGCCTCTGCTCTGCTCTCCTGCAGCTTTGCAGCCCTGCCACCACTGGGCTGAGCTCTTTCTATAGAGTCAACAGCCATGTATTGCCCACAGGTGTGCAGTGAGCTAGTCAACCAGGGCCAGGTGAGAATCCTGGCCACAGGAACTCTCATTTTATCCACATAGGGGATGTTGATAGTATGATATGAGGTCTGAAGTACAATGTAATCTTAAGGATTTTATTTTCTCATAGGCTGTATAGCTACAGAAAGCAGGCATTTTTTCTATCCTGTTTTCACCAGGCACCCTGTGACTTTTCAGGCTGAGGTTACAAGTTATCTAAAGCTGTGTGTGAGAGTGTACAGGCACAGAAGAATCCCTTCTGCCTCTCTGGTTAACCTGGGTCTGCCTAAGGATCCTTTCTCCCTCTCCACCTGCTGCAGCACCTGAGAGTTTTACTTACTTACTTACATTGGACCTGGGGAATCACCAGTAATTTGGTTCATGTGTAGTCATCTCTGCTTAGTGAGGATGGAAAGGCACAGTAGCAGATAGACCCATAGTTTGTCCAAGAATTCATCCATGATTTCCTGAAGCAAGACTGAAGATCCCCCTGAGCTGGTTTCAATCTGCCCTGGTTTCTTTCTTCAGTAGTCCTAGACTGTCAGCTTGTTGTCATGACTGTTTTCTTGTCCTGCTGTTGTATTCTCAAGTCTTGCAACATCCAAGGTGCTCAGCATAGATTTGTGGTTGTTCCACTGGTGTTGTCATTGTTGTTTTCTGTAACCTTCTTATCTACCTGACTTACTGCAGAAATTGCATAAAAGCTGCACATGAGATTTTTTGGCTGGCTTCATGAGATAAACAGATGTTTCTGCTAGACAATTCACTCCACATTAACATAAAACCAGTGGGGAACAAAAATGATATGTTTCATTAAGTTATGGCAGCCTGCCTCTGTATTCATTAATTTACATTTTTCCAAAAATGTCTGTCAGCCAGTATGTAGAGATGGTCATAATAAATGTTAATAGCTTCTAGCAGTTTATCTTCCCCATCACAGTCATCCCTTTGCACTCATTCCAATTTCAATCAAGATACACAGATGGAGAGTTTATTGGGATGAGACAGGCTGGAGATTTATAGTCTCTATACCTCCTGCTAATTAAAAGGAATTACCCTATTAACTCTCATCCACAATGATTGAAATCTAGGCAAATTTGATCTGGAAGTAAAAATTTTTATGAAATAAAAACACAATTACACTTTTCTTTAAGATCAAGCAGGTTAGTATTGTGCATTTTTTATTCAGAAAATAATGCTGGTGAACAAACTGCTCTGTTTCATCCGACTGACCAGTGGTGCCCTCTGACACCACTGTCATTCCATTGTCAGTTTATTGGAAAAGTCACATAAGAAAATAATAGATATACTTCTTCAAGCCTGAGTATAGCCCTAGAGCTTAACATTTATTTACAAACAGTAGTAATGTTAAATGAATGCCTTTAAAAAGTATATAAGCTGAACATAGGAAGTTCAGAACAAATGCACATTAGTAAGTCTGAACAAATTGAAGGAAAATAGATATGCTTGGTAACAGTAAAAACATCCTGCCCCTCTTCTGGTACCAGCACCTGCTTGTTTCTGAAAGCTCGGCCTCTGTACACATGGTGCTCACGGGGCTGCTTCTGACCACACAGAGAAGGTGAGCATGTGACCGGCTCTGGCTAGAGTGACATGTCCTCTGACCAGGGCGACCAGTCGTGCTTAATTATTACCTAGTCAGTACTCAAGTGAGGCACAGTCTTAGAACTCTTGAACTGCTTGGTCTAGGGAAGCTGAGCTTCTGAGAACAGACAATAATCTTGGAATAACTGGCAGCTAAATTGCAATAAAGTGAGGATAATATGAAAATGGATTAAAACAAGAAGAGGAGAAGTGAGGTTGAGAGACTAGTAATCAGGATTTTTACTGAATCCCTGAATGCAGCCTTGCTCTAAAGTAATATCCTAAGACTTTTTAAACATGCATTTTGTTTTTTAAAGTTTTAAAAAATTTTATACAAATAACATATATATTCTAAAATATTCACATAATACAGAGTAGAGTATTCAAATAATACAGATTTGTATTTACAGATTATTTAAAATATTCAAATAATACAAAGTAGAAACCCTAAGGACATTCCTACCTGTCTCTCTCTCCGAGGTCTATGCTGCCAAATAGTCAATGAGTTCAGCTAAGGTCAAATAAAATAATGACTGATCATTTTCTTTTAATTTAGAAATTTAGCAAAGGTCAGCAGTGACTATGAGATATGCAGTATTATTAGCATTTTAGTAGGGGCCAAATCTTGGTTGGGATGGATCTAATAACAACTGAGAAGAGAGAAACTGAGACAGGGATTAAGTGATTTTTTTTTTTTTAGGTTTGCTGCAACAGAAACACACAAATAGCCTGGTGGTTGGCAGAAGTGGAGTCAATAGCAATTACTCTCTAAAGGACTCTGAGTGCCTATGACTGAGATTATACATCTACCTGGCCATAGATGATTGCCCAAGAATGAATCATTAATGCAAGGTTAGCCAAATATATAGACTGACTGATGGCAAATAATGATCTGGCATGAGAACCCTGACTTACAGAGATGATGGATAATAATCAGCCAACCTTACAATTCAAAAGAATCTGAATCAGAAATATCGAATCAGAAATAGCTGAGATGCCGGTGGGAAGACAAACTCAAGAAAACATCAAGTCAAGTAGAAGCAGACAATGTAACTCCGTGACTTCAATAGCAGCTCATAGAAGGATCAACAAAATGCTGTTAAGCCAAGTAGACTCTAATCTATTGTAGTCACCTCAACAATAGTGGATTCTGATGGACTTTCATGCTTTGTAAGGCCCTACCCAAATTTCTTTTTAAAACTCAGAATTTGCTTTTTAAAAAACAGTGCATTCACATGGTACAAAATTCCAAAGGTACAAAAGGAGGGTTTATAGTGGAGCCATGAATATACAACATGGAAAAGACAGCCTCTTCAACAACTGGCACTGGGAAAATTGGACAACTACAAGTAAGAGAATGAAACTGGATCACTGTCTAACTCCATACACAGAAATAAACTTGAAATGGATCAAAGACCTGAATGTAAATCATGAAACCATAAAACTCGTAGAAGAAAACATGGGCAAAAATCTCTTGAATATAAAAATGAACAAGTTTTTCCTGAACACATCTCCTCGGGCAAGGGAAACAAAATAAAAGATGAACAAGTGGGACTACATCAAACTAAAAAGTTTCTGTACAGCAAAGGACACCATCAGCAGAACAAAAAGGCATCTTACAGTATGGGAGAACATATTTTTGAATGATTTATCTGATAAGGGGTTAACATCCTAAATGTATAAACTACTCACATTCCTCAACACCCCAAAAGCAAATTACCCAATTAAAAAATGGCCAGAGGATCTGAACAGACACTTCTCCAAAGAAGAAATTCAGATGGCCAACAGCCACATGAAAAGATACTCCACATCGCTAATCATCAGGGACATGTAAATTAAAACCACAATGAGGTATCACCTCATACCAGTTAGGATGGCCACTACCCAAAAGACACGAAATAGCAAATGCTGGTGAGGATGCAGAGAAAGGGGAACTCTCCTAGACTGTTGATGGGAATGTAAATTGGTGCAACTGTTGTGGAAAGCAATATGGAGTCTCCTCAAAAAACTAAAAATAGAAATACCATTTGACCCAAGAATTCCACTCCTAGGAATTTGCCAGAAGAAAACAAGACTCCTGATTCAAAAAGACATGCACCCCTATGTTTATCACTGCATTATTTGCAATAGCCAAGATAGGGAAGCAACCTAAGTGTCCATCAATAAATGAATGGATAAAGAGATGGTACATATACACAATGGAATATTATTCAGCCATAAAAAGAAAAGAAATCCTCTCATTTGCAACAACATGGATGGCTATTATGCTCAGTGTAATAAGCCAGGTGGAGAAAGACACATACCAAATGATTTCACTAACTTGTGGAGTATAAAAACAAAGCAAAATAGAAGGAAAAAAATACCAGTAGACTCATAGACACTGAGAATGAACTAGTGATTACCAAGGCAGAGGAGTTGGGGAGGAGAGAGGAGAGGGGGAAGGGGATTAAGAGACACAATAATTCACAATCACAATATAGGTTGGTCATGGGGATGGTAGCACAGCACGGAGAATACAGCTCATGATTCTGTAACATCTTACTATGTTGGTGGACAGTGACTGCACTGGAAGGAGTGAGGACTTGATAATATGGGTAAATGTTGAACCACTGTGTTGTGTATTTGAAACCATTATAAGATTGTATATCAATGATACTTTTAATAAAAAAAGGGTTTATAGTAAAAAAATCTCCCTCCCATACCAGTTCCTGAGAACCCAGTTTTTTCTATCCAGAGGGAACAACTGGTAATCAGTTTCTGCCAATAGCTCTGGAGTATGTTTATATATACAATATGTGAATAAATGTATGTACGTGGATATACATACATATACACTTTCATCAATAAATCATGGAAATTAAATAATGTTAGTACATAAAGAACTTCCTTATTCTTCCCAGTGGCAACAGATGCAGCCTAATGTATTTAACCAGTCCCATCCTGATGCACATTGGATTATTTCCTATCTTTGGCTTTTACACACAAAACTGCAATAAATAGCTTTGTACCCAAGTCATTCTGCATACACAAAGTTCATCTGCATACTATGTTTCAGATGTGCAGTTCTGGGGTCAAAAGACAAGTGTGTTATAATTCTGATAGATATTGCCTGGCTTTCCACAGAGGTTACAATTATTAACAAGTTACAATTCTGTAGGAGTTCATTTCTCTCCACATCCTGGAAAAAACAGTTCACGATAAAAAATGTTTTAAAATATTTTCAGCAAAAAATGGTACTTTGATATAGTAGTTTTACTTTACAATTTTCTTAATGAGTATGATTGGGCAACTTTTTGCATGCTTTACAGCCACTTCCATTTCCTTTCCTATAAATATTTTTTCATTTCTCCTTTGGGTGTTGTTGCCTTTTTCTTATCAATTGTAGGAGCTCTTTTTTGAATTAACAAAATTAACTTTGTGTAGTATTAGTTGTAAATACCTTTTACTAGTTTTCCCTGTGTTTTTTATTTTTTAACAGTTTATTTTTCTATAACTAAAGATTTGTATGTATGGTGCATTTGGTTGTTGAATTTGTCAAAATGGTTCTTTTTTTGTGGCTTCTGGGCTATATTTAGAATTCTCATTCAAAATTATAAAGCAATTGTTTCATGTTTTCTTTAAATATTTTTATATTTCTGTTTTTTCAGTTAAATCTCTGATTTCTTTAATTTCATTAAATCTGTAACTTCTCTAATTTCATTTGCAACTCTCATGTAAGTTTGGAAAAAATCTAATTTATCCAATATTTTCCTTTTTATTTTGATGAATGTCCAGTTTTCTCAATATTTATTAAGACTTTTCACACTGATTTTCACACTTATCATATACTAAATTCTGATATTTTTAGAAGTCTCTCTGGAGTTTCTATTCTATCCCATTCATCTGTTCACTCACTGTAATATACTGTTTTATTTGGTATTGCTAATTAATGTATGCTAATTAATATAACTTTACAATAAATTACAGATATATAATTTTATAATATATAGTCCTCTCTTTGTTATGGTTTTTGTATGGCTTTTCCTTCCTTTCTTAACACAAGAAATTTAGAATTTAAGCTGCACAATATCAATCACTTCTCTTCCCTAAGCAAGAGTGGAAAGTTTGGCTATGAGAGAAAATTTCCTCAGGTATGCATGTCTCTCTCTCTCTCTCTCTCTCTCTCTCTCTCTCTCTCTCTCTCTCTCTCTCTCTGAGTATTGGTGTCCTATCTCCTTTTCCTGGCTCTGAAGGGTGGGAAGTTCTTCAAGATAAATGATGAGAGAACACAAAGGTAGTAGGGATTTGGTGTAAAGAGGAATCTGTGTTCAAATTCTACCATTACGCATTATTAGCAAACTAAGTAACTTAACCTAAAGGAGTTTATTTATTCTTACACAAAATATGGTTGTTGTGAAAATCACATGGTAGGAAGTAGGAGAAGATAATTTTAACCTGTAAAACACTATGCATACCAGTCAGTTTTATGAGCAATGACCAGAAAGAATTAACCAGAAAAATTAGTACACTGTACATAATAAGAGCATCTCTCACAGAGAACAATCATCGAGGCCCCTCAAAAACTGTTTTGTTTCTTATCTCAGCTTTGCCTTCTGCTCTTCCATCACTGGTATATGGAGTCACACTAAAAACCCTGAAGAATCTCACAGAGCCTTCTGTCTGTTTGACTCACATCTCATTGCATTGTTCCTTCTGTTCTATTTGCTCCTCTCCCCTGGATGCTCTACTACATGCAATATTATGGGCCCAATGAACAGATGGCCATAGCTTCCACTTCCTTAGGGTCTCTGCTAATGCACCCCCATCCTCACCACTCCCTACCCGGCTGAGAATCAGAGTAAAGTCCACCTTACACTAGCTCCCTAGGCACACTCACTCCCTAGGCAGCCTTTGGCTTGTATGCCAATTTGCATCCACTGCATTGGAAGCTCACTGAGATCAGGGCTTTTGCTTTACTTATCATTATACCCCTAGCACTTAGCAAATAAGGCAGATAGCAGAGACTCAAAAAATGACTTGCTAAGTGAATATAGCAATATTGAAGAACAAAATAAGATATCACCCATATAATTAAAAGCACATACATAGAAACTACAGAAGTATGTGGAATATAACAAGCCAAAACATTGCTTCGATTTCCTTGTTGACTCTTTTCTCCTCAACTCCAGGAAAATGACATCAAGTGTGGACATACTCTTTCCCTATTGACAGACTCTACGTTAAATAACAACTGTCGTGAAACAAATCTACACCACCCCGACATTCCCCATTTATGCTAACTTTATAGTACAATATGTTAAAACCCTACAGTAAAAAACTGTAGTGTCATAGAGCAGATTTACAGAAATAGGAAAGGCAAAGAGTGATGCTGTCCCAGTACTGTTCACCTGTGGGTGCACTTTATTCCTTTATTTATGTGTGTGTGTGTGTGTGTGTGTTTGTGTATTCCTAAATTTGGCTATTTCGTGTATACTCTCATCTGGTTGGTGCTAACAGAGAAAGAATTTCATACTTTTTTTCCACTTTATCATTAAAAAAACCTTTAAAAAGGTTTTCAGACTTTTTATTTCAAATTTTATATATCTTTCTTTTTATTGGCACAGGAAATGTATGGTACCTGTGTGTGTGTGTGTGTGTGTGTGAGAGAGAGAGAGAGAGAGAAAGAGAGAAAGGAGGAGAGACAAGGAAAGAGAAACCCATCACCAGACCCTCTAGACTCCATATTCAGTATAATAAAGCTTCAGAAAAATTTAAAAGGCTTGTGTGTTTTTGTTTTCATAAATACATCCCTGAGAAAATAAATCAGAGTAATGAAAGAAGGTGGGCCAATGAAGGAGGTTCAGAAAGGTTCTGTTCTAGCCTAAGGCACCAAGAAGATGCAAGCAGAGTCATTCTCTGACAATTCTTAATTTTCCTTGTTACTTCTAAAAATATACCTATTTATTGGTGTAGACCCTGGTGATAAGCATATAAGCACCATTTTAAAATATGTTTGTGTGTTTGTTGTAACCATGCACCCTCTGTCATTCTTTGCAACACTTAGAAAAAGTGTCATTTAAAATTTTGTAGTTTCTTTAAAGTACACATCCAGCATGCAGTAGGGATAGTCTGAATTACAGAGCCATTAAAGCATTAAATTACCAAAATTAGTAATCCTGAGAAATGGTGCACACTGCTCTACTAGGCTAGGTTCAGAATGAGTTAGATGAGATAATATTATATAAAGAGAAGTGTGACTCAGGACTATAAACCCTAAATCTGTCCTTGGGTCAACCACGAAAGGCTAAAATGTTCCTCATGTCCATTTATATCCTTTCCACAGCGATTCTCAACGACGGCCACCTCTCTCTCTCCTCTCTGCCTCACCCAGGGCCGGGCATTGTCTGGCAACTGAAAAGAGGGTGGGTGTTATTGTCATCTAGTGGGTAGAGACCTGAGATGCCGCTAAAGATCCTATGCCAGAATGACATCCTGCAGCAAAGAAGGTCCCACCCTGACATGTCAATAGCCCCATGGTTAAGGAACCTTGCTTGACTGGAGCTCCATTATTTGTGATCTATGATACTAGGCAACACATTCCCTGAAAAGGTGTTTTTTATTGCTTCAATTTCAGCTGGAAAAAAAATCACATTTCAGTTGGTTTATTACCATGATGAAATATTAACAACTTAGTGACATAATAAAAATGACACTATAAATCATTTCTTTGAATGATTAATCACTGAGTTTAGGAAGTAACCAAAATCCCTACAGCTGGTATTTACTATTTCATGCTCCAGATTGCTAATGCCACAACATAACTTCTGGTAAAGCTCTAAATATGAGGCAACTTTACAATGAAATTGGATATGAAGCATTCCACTTTTCAGTATTTTCCCACGTTAAGCCCCTTGTATCTTTATATGAAATATTTTTTCATATAAACCGAGTTGTCGTTACTTAGTCCCTCCCTTTTGTTGGAAGCAATTTAAGATTTATAGAGAGATCTTTATAATCATTATTATAAAATATCATTTGTGCTGTTCATTGAAAATGAACGTAAGTCCAAAGGACTCCTTTCTAATAAAAACAAAGTGAATATTTCCCAGTTTTAAGGTCTCTCCTCACTTGATTGCCACCTTCTTAATTACCTGCTAAAGGGAACTGTAGCCTACATGTCTAACTTTTTACTTCCCTGAAAAAACAGCAATAGTCATGGAGTTTGCATATTATGATGGTTTTCTGGTACTGGAAAATTGGCAGTTACCAGGTTATTTTAAAATGGGAAACACTGATAAGTCACCATACCAGTCAGGGACCATTTTTTAAAAAATCTATTAGGTATCATTCTGTCCCTAAATGATCTCGTTCTGTCCATCCTACCCTGGCCCTCTGCAGGATTCTAATGGGCCAGTCCAGGGTCAGGCTCCTGATCCTTCGCTTCTCCCTCCACTTCCAGACTTAGAGATGCTGCACGCCATTCCTTGGTTTCCTTTTTTTCTCATTCTTTCTTGTGAAGGAGAAATTTCCTATGCTTAGGACTTACTATCTCCTGCCCTCTGGGGAACATATATACCCACTGTAGTAGCACCTGCAAGAAGGCACAATATTAACCCAAAGAAATGTGTGACCCTCACATGGGTAATTTCAGACTCTAGTATTTAACTAGATTTGAGGAAGACAGAGGGAGTTAAAGAAACTCATGATTTATGATACCACGTAAGCACCTGCCAACTTTTACGACAGATGTGTCTGACAAGGAATGTGTCTATGAGTTTGCCCTATAATAAGAACCTCTTGAGACTTCTCACATTCAAAAAGTTTAATTTTTACATTAAACCTCTCAGTAAAATTGATGCTTATATCATATAATGCATTTTCAGGCTTAAAAACACAGGATCCTCTAAAATCCCATGTTCCACAGTATTTTTACTTTATAAAAAGTCACAATCCATTGCTGTTTCTCACCTATAAACAAACTGTTATAGATTGAATTTTGCACTCCAACAAATTCAGCAAATTCATATGTTGACACTCTAACCCCCAATATGATGGTGCTTGGAGATGGGGTCCTCAGGAGGAGGTAATTAGGTTTCGATGAGATGATGAGAGTGGCGGTCCTCAAGATGGCATTGGCACCCTTAGAAGAAGACATTGGAAAACTTGCTTTCTCTTTCTCTCCCTCTCCCCACTCACTCTCCCTGTCTTTCTCCCTTCCATGTGAGGACACAGCAAGATGACCATCGGCAAACCAGGAAGAGGGCCCTTATTGGGAATACGAATCAGCCAGCATCTTGATCTTGGACTTCCCAGATTCCAGAACTACAGGAAATAAATTCCTGCTGCATAATTCACCCAGACTATGGTATTTCACTATGGCAACCTTGAACCAATTAATACACAAACAAATAAACAGAAAGAAAGGCAGAATAAACTGGTTTCCTTTGTTATCTTATAGATATTAGGAAATAGTACTATTTTTTCCTTAAAAAATTTTATGGTACAAATGACATCCCAATGACAGTATCAGTAATAAATTACAAAAATTTGCCATAAGAACATCACCTAAACAAATGACCTCTTTTCTTTTATGATATTCTTTACCAAATTAGGATCTTCATGCATCATGACATCTTTCCTCAAGGGGACTGAAAATGTTAGCTATAGGAAAAGTTCTTGTAACATACCGGGCAATTTGTTCAATATGCATGACACTCTGGCTATAGTCTGCACGCCTGTGAAATGGAGATTATAACATTGATATGCCACAAGGAACTGTAGTAAGGAATCTGGTAAACATCACCGTGACCGTGAGTGACACCAGGAGGCTGCAGTAAGCTCTGTGTAAATCTTGAGAAGAGTTGCTTGTGTGCCCGTGTTTATTTATATTAATGAATTTCATTCTGAGTAAGACAAAAATCACTAACCAAAGGCATCTTGCCCACTGAGATGCAAGTGATAGAATGAAAAAAATTTAAAACCATAAAAACACATGGAAGGCCCTTGCTATGTTCTATGACTGTTCCAAGTGCTTTGCAGGTAAAACTCATTTAATCACCAAGATCATTATGTGAATGTGGTATACTATTTGTGTATATTACTTTGATCTCCTGTTTTCAAGATGAAGCAAATGAGATACAAGAGCATAAATAACTTTACCAGGGCACTTGGAGAAGTAATAGCAGAGAGAGTCTGGCTCCTGACTCTTCATTCTTAAGCATGAAATATAGCTTCCTTACCAACACAGACAGCTTCAGCAGAAGAGGTCAGATGCCCAAAGTGCAGCAAAAAGGCTGCAGGAACCAACAAACTCCCAAGCTAATGCACAGTCTTGTGGCCTATTTTCCAGTCACCTGGGCAGAGATACTAAGAAATCCTGAGCCTCACATACCATTGCCACAATAACAATGTGCCTGTAGACATGAAGAATGATTTACCTGAGAAGTGAGAATTTGTTGAACTGAACAGTAAGTCATTGAAAAGTATGACTCTAGACATAGTTCATATTCCTTTGGCACAGAATTCTCAGTTCAGCTGAGACTGACTACATCTCAATTGACTATGCAAACTCTAGGAGCTGGAGATTTTTATTTTCAGCTGTGTTAAGAATTACACTTGAATCCAGTGTGCCAAAAAAATGTCAGGCTGTATGGAATAGCCACAACCATTAGGCAACCAAATTATTACAGTGG
This sequence comes from Manis pentadactyla, assembly GCF_030020395.1. Taxonomy (NCBI): domain Eukaryota; kingdom Metazoa; phylum Chordata; class Mammalia; order Pholidota; family Manidae; genus Manis; species Manis pentadactyla. Next base: position 94,017,178 of record NC_080025.1, read on the forward strand.
AACAAGCATTAAACCATCAAATAATCTTGGGGTCATTTTGCCGCCAATCTAAACAGCTAATCAAATGAGATCACAGACTCTGGAAAGCAATTCTCACTAATCCTGGCTAATTCTCATCAACCAACTTCCTTGAGAGATTGGGGAAAGGCACTTAGGTTCTTCCCTAGGGATTGAGGTCAGTCTCTAGGTATCCCTATTTCAGATTTGTGCTGCAATACTACAGGATGAAGCCAATGTTCTTTTAAAGCTGTTCAGATAATTTCTCTGACAGCTTAGGTTTTTTGCACTTTCTAATTCTTCAAAATCTACTTTAAAATGCTAAATATAATGTTCATTTAAATACCAGCATAAGCTACCAAAATATTATTGAGAAAGTGAAAATGTAAAATTAAAAGGATGTATACAAGATGAAACATCCAAGCAAAAGAAGAGAAAAAGAGATAATGGTAATGAGCAAAAGAGAAAATATACACAAGGGAGAAACTGTAGCCACTGGATATGGAAAGAGGGCAAACAGATTTCATTTAATTCTTGCATTTCTCATGAAGCTATAGAAGACAGATCCCAAATGCTTAGTTAAGTCTGGGGCAGCAGAATCTGGGTCTCTATGGGAACAGGAGAAGCTGACTGCCATGGTATATATATTCTAAGTGTGAGCTTCTGCAGTAGCCTTCATTTCTGATTCAGAGGATCATTTGTGTTCTTGGTCTCAATTGTTATACCCCAGAGAACCGTGAGCAACAAGCATGCATCTTTAGCTCCTTGTCCTGTCTTCTGAATAGATGTGCATTGCTTCCAATTGTTTGTCTTTTTCCCCTTGTAGTTTGCCAGGCTGCTTCCTTTCCCACATTGTTCCTATAAACACTCAGCACAGTGTACGTATTATGTCTAATACACAGAACTGCAGAAACTCAAATGATTTGTCAATGGCATTGGCCAAAATGCCCAACTATTGCCAGCAGTGTTTACTGAATCATTGGAAACACATTGCCTGTATTCATCCTTTGTTGTCATCTGCCTCTGAACACCAATAAACAAGTCAACACCATCCACTAACTAAAGACAAATGAGACCTCTTAGACTGTAAATTCTTCCTGTCGTCTATGTAGACATTCTAATATATTTTGCTTTTTCATTATGAGACTATTGCTATTAATTTTTCAGCTTTATCAGGCTAGTAAGACAAGCTTGACACACTATTTTGCAGGTGTATTAAAGCTCCTAGATACTCAGTTACCTTTTCATGCTTGGAAGTGTTTATTGAGTAAGAAATAATGGAGCAAGCATCTGCTTTTTTATGGTAATGGTTCCCAAAATAGTATCTGTGGATCACCTACACTAGAATCACTTCTGTGGTTATTAAAAATAACTCCTATCAACAGAAGAATTTTAAAATAAGTTGTGGTACATTTGTATGATGGAAATCTACTCCTCAAAAAACAAACAAACAACTGTTACATTTTACAACATGGATGAATTTCACAGATGTACTGTGAGAAGTCTGATGCAGAGAAGTACATACTATGTGATATATTTATATGGATTTCTAGACTAGGCAAAAGTAACCTGTGGTCATAGAAATCAGATCAGTGATCGCTTCTCGGGGGGCGGGTAATGACTAGAAAAGAGCATGGGAAGCTTTCTTGGATGATAGAGATGCTCTGTATCTTGATATGTACTCATAAAAATAGACTGATTGGAACAAGTAGGAACTTGGTTTTCACTATATGTAAACAATATCTTGGCTTCTAAAAATTCTGGCTCTTGTGTGCTACCACCAAGTATCTGCATTTATTAAAATTAACTGCTAACTTTAGAACTGTTTTAGGTTTACAGAAAAGTTCCAAAGACAATACAGAGTCCTTGTATACCCCGTACCCAGTCTCCCACATTGTCAACATCTTCCATCACAATGGTACATTTGTCATAAATAATGAATCAATATTGACCCATTATTATTAATTTATTTGGATTTCATTGGTTATTTTCCCCCCTAAGTCTTTTTTTCTGTTTCAGAACTCCACACAGGACACCACATTGCATTGAGTCACCAGGTCACCTTCGGCTTCTCTAGCTTGTGACAGTTTCTCAGAATTTTCTTATATTTGGTGACCCTGACAATTTTAAGGAGCACTGGTTAGGTATTTTGTAATATGTCCCTCAGCTAGAGTTCCTGTGATATTTTTCTAATCTGAGTGTGCTTGTGGGTTTCGGAGAGGCAGACCACTGGGGAAGTGTCATTCTCATCATATCATACAAGGGTACATACGCTCAACAAGCCACATTACTTATAGTGTTAACCTTGATCACCTGACTGAGGATTGTCTATCTGCATTTTAAAGCAGGCTCCTTAGATGTTTCTTGTACTCACTCATTTTTCAAAGTTTGCTCACTTGTTTATTTTCTGTCCAACTGGAATGTATATTCCTTGAGAGCAACTTTATATATTTTTGTTCACTACTGAAGTGTGCTGGGAACAGAGTAGCCAATAAATATTTGTTGAATAAATGAATGAATTCTCTGTCCTAGCCCAGTGTTTACAAATGGCTGTTGACCTCCATGAAATCTCTTCACTATCATCAATGAATTCAGAGCCAGGCTCTTCTTGATCCTCTCAACTCTGGCCTCTGTTGCCTTTGATGATTTAAATGTCAGCACATTTGCTTATCTTAGCCACACAGCTTCCATTATCTTCAGTGTCTCAAACTACTTAATTAAAAAGCTATACTTGAAATTTCTCCCAGCTTTTCAATTCCCTTCTTTGAATATAAATCACCTGTATTCTCACTTCTCCCTCCCCTTCTGACCAACTGTGCCAACTATACCTTGATGACGATTCCTAGTTACTCAACCTCACTGGTCTACAGACTGTTAGTCCATTTCTTATCCTTCTCTCCCATTCAGTCCTTTCTTTCCCGGAATGAATTCTACAGTCAGCCATTTTGGTAACATCTGCATTACTGCCCTTGATTCATCCTTTAGCAAACCTTTAGGTTTCTAACCTTTCCAATCCCTAGCAGTGGGAAATGGCTAATATTTATTGCATCTGTTCAAATTCATTGGCTATTGGTGACTAATTCTATTGTTTTCCACTACCTAGTGAAAATCCTCAAGTTGAGTCCTCATTACTACTTAGTAATTCTTTTCTTACATGTGACAGTTCTTGTTATCCATGCTTCCATTGTCTGTAGATTCCATTATGTACTGCTTAAAATCACTCTTATGTTTCTCTAAATATAATTCCAATTTCCTTTCCTATTTTATTCTGTAGGCAACTTCATGTTTCATTTTATTAAATGGTCATTTGATGTGAGATTTTCAAAATTCCTCCTTAGCACTGAAAATATACCTCCATCTTTTTTCATCTCTTCCTTAACCCCAGTAGTCAAGAAGAAATTTTGTCTTGCTATCCTGCATCTGCAAACTCTGCATGTATCTCCTCATATTTGAGATATTCTCCCCATATTGCAAATATATCGCTTTTCCCCAGCAGACTTAATTAACCTTGTATCCCTTTCCATAACCTTCATGACTCAGAATTTTATGGTAGCCATTTTTTTATTTGTCTACCTTGATTAGTTGGGAATTTCTAAGGACAAAGATAAAAATCTAAAGATCCCTAGTATTTTCCATATTCTGGAACTATCATTCTATAAATATTGGAAGGAGTGAATAAATGAATGTTTATTGTTTATGGCTTTTAAAAGAGCCTATGGGCAGGAACTGGGGAAAATTGAAGTTATATAGAATGTTAGATGCTTTTCTCCATTCACCATACCCAGAATTACCATAAGAAAATGGCTCATTATTTGAAATTGTGATATTAGTGGCAGTAGTATGCTATTTAGCTTAAATATTTCACATTTCATGGCAATTGCTTTGAAACATTCCAAAGTCTAAGACTGTGTTGACAGTCTTACCCTTCATTTCCTTTGCCCTGAGTTCAGAGCCCCGTTGGACAATTAATGGAACTCTTAACTCCACTTGCACGGCAGTTTTCAATGATCTGTTGAATGTCCATTGAGTCAAACCTCACGCATCAGTCATGTTGTCTGGAAGTGTCTCAGGAAATTACTTGTAGGAGTTCTAGATTCCTCCATTTCAGAGAGAGAGAGAGACTGATCTTTAATTTGTACTATGCAACCAAAATTTCCACTTACTATTCTTTTTCAGTTGCTATGAAAACAAAAGAGCCTCTAAGTGTATCATTTTTAAAAGATAATATTTTTGTTGATCTGCTAGAGTTGCATATTTAAAAATGGAAACAAAGGCCTACGTTTCCTAATTCACTGTAGTGTATTTCACTTTGGCAGTTATTAGAGAGAGGGTTCTACATTGTGTCAGCACCTATCGTGGGCCTTTCCTAAAGTTTGTTCTCTCATTGAGAGTTTCAGATCTGGTAGAAAAGATGGCAAAAGCATCTTATTTTTATTTTTTTAAAACTTTTAAAAACAGTTTTAAAAAATACATTAGAGGATATCTATACAGCTTCCTCTGCAAGAATAGGTTTTAGAATGTCCCTTTAAAATATTCTTTAATATAACTAAAGGGTAAAGTTTTACAAAAATCTCCACATCCATGTCTCTTGTCATAAATAGATAGCTTGAGGTAGAAAGAGAAGTGGAATGGAGCGAGGAGCTCTGTGTAAGTTCTCATTCTGTCACTAGGATTCCATGAAATTTTTAAAAAATAAAATGCTTCACCCTAAAAAGTTATTGAATTATAAACTTGGATCTTGTAGACCAAGTAGTGGGTGGTAGGCCAAAAATAAATGGCTTCCTATAAGATATCCATGCCTTAATTCCTAGAACCTGTAAGTGTTACCTTTTAGGGAAGAAAGGTCTTCACAGAACTGATTAAATTAAGGATCTTGAGATGGGGAGATTAATCTGAATTATTTGGGTGGGCCCTAAATGCCATGATATACATCTTTATAAAAGGGACACAGAGTAAGATGTCACACACACACACACACACACACACACACACACACACACACGTATAAGAAGTCAGTGTGAAGATATTGGCAGAGAATAGCGTCCACAGCCACAAGCCAAGGGACACTGGCAGCCACCAGAAGCTGGAAGAGGAAAGCACCCCTAGACCCTCTACAGGGAGTGCGGCTCTACTAACTTAAGCATGACCCACTGAAACTGATTTCAGACTTGTGGACTTCAGAACTATGAGAAACTATATGTCTATAGTGTTAAGCCATCAAGTTTGTGGTATTAGTTACAACAGCCATAGGAAACTAATAACAGTGTGAAGTCTTTGTCTAGAGAAAGAAACTGAGGTTCGTGGAGGTAATATCACTCACACTAAATTACATAGTTAGGGAGAAAACTAGGGTTAGAAACCAAGTTTCCTGATCACCAGTTTGGGAATGTTTCATTCATCTTGTGTTGGATTTCCTCTTCAGGTTTCCTTTGGGCATGAACAGAGGTAGCCATGAACTTTTTACACTGAAACTCCTAAAATCAATCCTCCTGTTACACCCATTCTTCTTCACAGGTTCTGTATTCCCATTTAGGTGGTTTTATGTTGAATAAGAATATAGTATTCATCTGGCTCCTACCAAAGAGCTAGAGATGTCTGATGCCAAAGATCCAAAAATATTTCACATTCTTTTCTTTCAAAATCAAGTTAGGAAACATGAATAGAAAGCATATCCAAGCTACCGAGGGCTGGGAGGTTTTGTAATTATCAACTTGCCTGTCTTATCTTTTGAGGAAAATAATTGGGGTTGCTGCCCTAGGGCTCCTCCTTGTAGGCTTACCATGCAATACTGAGCCTTCCTTTTACTTTCTGAACAACATTAAGATGAAATTTTGAAATGTCTGTCTTTAACGCTATTGCAGTGGGCTCATGGAAGTGGCCAGCAGTATAAGCCACCTTTTAAAGGGCTGCAATAACTGAGTTGTACTGGCCTTGTTCCTTCCTAAGATGCCCTGGCAAACTTCATATTTCATCTCCCTTCCTCCTCTTAACTCACCCGTCCTTGGCACTCTGAATAGCACTCATGTGTTGGTGTTTCTAGCATCGAACATTTCTACGAATTGATAAAAGCCTACTCACTCCTTGCTTTTTCCCTCCCCCACTCCCAAAGTACACACATATCTTTAAATTCAGTTGTGTACTTTGAATATGTTGAAAACAATTTGCTTCATACAGTTTGTTGTACTAGATTCTTCATAAGGTATAATAATTGAAAGAGAAGCCTTCAAATCAATGTAAATACTTAGTATCAGCCATGAATTAAATAAAACCCAAAGGGAGTTAAATAATTTGCTCAAGGTCTCACTCCTAAATTATAGGAGAGGCATTACCAGGAGACAGATTTCCTGTAAGTCAAATTTATCAAACATTTACAAAATGTTCAACCTCTGCCAAGCTTTCACAGTTAATTTTCACTTTAACATAACAAAAGAAGAAAATTAAATGACTTATCCAATGTCTCACAAATATAAATAATTGAGTTGTGTCTATTTTTGTAACTTTTATTTTCCCTTTATTATGTAAAAACTGAGCTGTCATTATAGAAAAATTAGAAAATACAGATAGTTAAAAAGGGAGGAGTCAAAAGAACATTGCAGTCCTATCACACTAAATTGATCCCTACTTACAATTTTGTGTGTATCATTTAGATTTTGCCTACATATTTAAAGCCATTTATCCTTGCAAATATAGTATCATATTTTATGTATTTAGAAATATATTTTTTCTTGTAACAATAGATCATGAACATTTTTTTGACCATGATTATTCGTTTATATTTCTAAAGGCTAACAAACCTTTTATTACATAGGGCTATTATTTATTTAACTCTTCTACGATTGAATATTTGGGGTATTTTCTTTAAAAAAAAAAAGCTGATTGTTATAAGCCATACCATGGGAACATTCTTATGCCTAGGTCTTTTGGCATTTCTCCATTTCCCCTTCTAAGATAAATACTTCTAAGTAAAAGACAATGCACCCTAAGGTGTTCCCACTGGGTGCAAGGCCCCCAGCAAGTCATGAGTGTCCTCACTGCCCCAACATCTCCCAACATAAAATACTGCTATTTTCAATCTTTAAAAAATTGAACAGAAGAAAAAATACATTTGATTTATTACTAGACCCATATCTCCTGACTCCAGAGCTTCTTCCAGGACCTGTATTTCCATAATACTCCCAGTGATTTATTATGAATTAGTCTTTTAGGGGCCAGACAAATAAATAAGTTTTCCATGGCTTCAGTGAGACATTTTATTTTTAACCAAAGAAGGACTGTATTTTCTATGGATTAAACAGCCAATTTAAGAATCAATGATTTGTAAGTACCTATTCTCTGGAGCTTACAAAGTCCCTATTCTCTTGAAACATTTCATTTTAAAAAGCAGGGATTTCTGTTTGACAGCCTTATCAGTGGCTAAGATAATATAGTTTCACTAGATAATTTAGCAGTAATGGGCTCCTGAGTTTCTGTTGGGGTCTGACTGGATTAAATGCCTTCCATTTTCTATTTTTACTTTACCTCCAGTTAAGAAGAAGGAGGAAAAGCCATTAATCTCATATTAGCTGGAGGGCCACATTGCAATATCACTTTGTCTAACTATAGCCACATTCCTTCCTCTTTAAAATGTTTGTTTATAGGAGCAAAAAGTGGCTATAAAATGCTAATGGTTGAACTATGAAATACAGATACTAAGATAATTAGTTGCTTTCTAATTTAAACTTCATAATAGAAACCAAATGACATGTTATATCTGCTTTATGAAAAATTCAAGTATTACAGAATACTATGTCCTAATCCACCTACGTTTTTTTATTTTTATCTCAGCAACACCTCATAAAAGGATAAGGAAACCCTCTTTAGCTTTGCGGTAATTAAATACCCTCACTACCAAAAAAATGTGAAGCCATTTCTTTCAGTCAGTACATGAATAATAAAGTGAACAAATATGTCATATAAAATAAGGTTATTTAAATTAAAGGTTTGTATTCTATAGAAATTCTTATTAAAAGAAAAATGCATCATTTAATTAACTTTTGTAGCTCTGAAAATATTTTTATTTTTATGGCATTGAGTTTTATTGAAATTATAATGCCTGAAAAAAAAAGAAGCAATACTGAAAGTAAAAATTCCACTCTTCAAAACATGACCATGGGTGAACAATAGTCCAAGCTTCCTTCTGGGCATCCATGTGCAGACAAACTCTGAATGTGCTGTGAACATGTAGGTAATGTGAGAGGGAAAACTAAGGGGATGCCATACTTTGGATTCCTCCAAAAGCTGACCCTGAGATAAGAACTCAGATGCAAGTAGTTTACTTAGGGATTGATCCCAGGAGCAAAAGGAGGAAGCAGAGAAAGTGACCTGGGCTAGGGAAACATGCAATAAGGAAAGCTTGCAGGAGTGGGCACCTCTGTGGGCAACTGGAGCTCACCCTTCTTAGAGAGCTTTTAAAGGCTTGAAGGACTCTCACAAATGTCAGAAGCATCCCACTAATATATGGGGGATATTTCTCCACCTGTGGTAGGACGTTTATCCACCAACTACTGTTCCTCACTGGCTGAGGTTTGCCTTGAGGAGGCATTAAATTCTAGGCCACTTCAGGGTTGCCAGTGGCACCCAGGCAAGCCCCAAGCAGAGCAGCCCAGAGATGCAGCCCTGGAGGTGGGAGGAGATCATGTGCATGGAGATAGCCACTGCAGCTGCAGGTGAACTCAGACACAGGACTGGGAGTCAGCAGACATGCTACCAGGATTTTGATCAGGGATGGATTCCCCAAAGGAGAAACATTGAAAGTAATGAAAAACACATTCATTTCTATACTAAAAGCAATGGAGACCATTGAAATGTTTTTAACAGTGGGTTGAAATGAAGAGATATGTATCATGAAAATATTAATCTGGCTACAGACTGGAAATCCAACGGAATGGGAGCAGGAGCCAATGATGCTTATGTGCTTTCGAAGATGGCTGTGGTTGTCCAGGCTGGAGGTAACTCGGTTCCTGGATTCCCAGAGAGTTGTGGTTAAACCTATTGATTCTAGCTCCAGACTGCTCAGGTTTGTACCAGGCTTTACTTCCTTCTAGCAGCTTATGTAAACTCCTTGTATGAAGTTTCCTTACCTGGAAACTGGGAACAATGGTAGAATCTACCTCACAGGTGTTGGAGTGGATTAAAGGGGTTAATAAACCCATGCTCTTAGAAGAGTGCTGGCACATATTAAGTGTTCTATTAATTTTAGCTATTACTTTTAAGGAGGTAGAGTTGGACATGAAATTGAAAATCAGGGTATGTTTAGGAAGAGTATGCAGAACTACCTGCTAGATTGGATTTGGGACATAAGGAGGAAGTTTCAAAATATATTTCTGGGTTGTGTATTGCATTATAGGATAGAATGTAGTGTTAGTCACAGGAACACAGGAAGACACCAGATTTGAGAAGAAAAGGTCATGAGTATGCTTGGGACCTGCTGGATCTGAAGTGAGTTAGAAATATCCAAGAAGAAATACCAAGTAGGCAGTTGCATACAGAGGTTTGGAGCACAGATGAGAAATCTTAGCTAGAAGTACAAAACCATGAGCTATCTGGAGAGAGGTGGGAATTGAAATGGAAGGTATGGATGGAAAGAGTACAGAATGAGAGCAGAAAACTGTGCATAACAAAGGAACGCTGATAGTACAGAGGGCTAGGTATAGGCAAACTGAAAAGTAAGCAGACTTGCAACTTTCTATCTAACCTCTCCATCTTTTCAATATGACCTCCTTTTATTTGGTCAGCCTTTATAAACTGTTCAATGAATTCATATTGCTACCCATTCATTTATCAAGCAAGGGTTTACTGAGCAACTTCTATGACTACAGACTATTGTGTATGCTGAAACATTCAGCAGTGAACAAGACAGACATATTCTCTGCTCTCATGAAATCTGATAGATCATATAGTGAAAAAGCTAAGCAGTTTATTAAAATAAAGTGATATGATAGGATGAGACTGAATGACTACCTTGGTTTGGGCGGTAAGGGATGTCCTCTGAAGAGATCACATTTAAGCTGAGATTTTAAGGATAAAGGGAGGCTGCCTTTTGGTCATCATACAGAAATACAGTCCATGAGCTTTATATAGGCTTTATAAAGCTCATCTGCCCTACAAAGACAAGCCTGCAGGCTCAAGTAGCAGAGAGAAAGACTGTGTACCTATAAAGGAAGAGTGCTGGGAGATAAATTTAAAAGGGTAGCTGAAGACCCAAATATGTAAGGCTTTATAAGCCAGAGGAAGAAGTGAAACAATAAATAGGTAAAATAGTAAGACTGTGGAAAGTTTTAAGCAAAGGAATGACAAGACCCAATTTATGTTTTAAAAATGTCACTCTGGCTTCTCTGTGGGCAATACATTATAGCAAAGATAGAATAAGAATAGAAGCAGGGAGACCAATTAAAAGGCCAGTGCTATAATCCAGATAGAAGACATGGTGATTTGTACAATATTGAAAGATGTAAACAGAGAGAACTGAAGAGTTTTTGATATAATATGGAGGTAGAGCTAACAGGATACACTGAAGAATTAGATAAAGAAAAGAGAGGTATCAAAGACGACTCCCAGATTTTAGGATTAAGTAGCATGAGTGGTGCCATAGACTGAAATGCAGAATATTGAGGGAAGAGCAGATTTAGGATTGGGAAATCAAGAGTCCCATGTAAATTTTTACAAATCACTAGATGCTTGTGTAGAAAATACAAGTCTGTTATTTTGTAGAGTCAGGGATGGAGAGGGAGGTTTTGGTGCCATTGTATGAAGAGAGCATTGAAAACCACAGGACCTGGTGAAGTAGGGTGTGTGGTTCCAGAAAAGAACGTTTTATGGGGGCAGTGGAAGAGCCTGGGGAAAGAAGAGCCTGAAAAGGAGCAACTGGTGATATTAGAGGAAACTGGGAGAGTATTGTAGAAGCCACAAGAAGAGGTTCTTATATTGGAGCCGTGGTCATCTGTGCCAAACATCGCTAAGTAAATAAAATTAAGAACAAAAGGGAGCCAGGGGTGACAACCCTGACTGCACCTTTCCCATAAATACCTCATATTCCAGATATTTGGTGATGCAGCTTCTATGGAATTTACCCACTTTGTGTAATGTTCTCCCAAAGTCTTTTCTTTTGACTTGTTACCTGACCACCAAGTCAAGCTATGTGACAGGAAGATTGGAATAATAAAAAAGGGACAATTTGAGATTTAACAAACATTCTTGTTTATCAGTCAATATTATCCCTTTGTCCTGACCTCTAGACTGCTTTTGGTATGAAAGGTCCTTAACTAAATAAACGTTTAAAGAAAATAAATCTCAAACAATTCTTCAGTTGTCATCTTCGTTCTTGAATTTAGCATGACCTCAAGGGCTTTCCCTGATGTTTCAAGTTTGCTATTGAAGTTAAAATTTTCTTCAGGTTTCAGATACTCAATATCCTCCATCAGTCAGTACTGTCCTCAAGAGTAAGAGGTGAAATTGATGATGAGATTATAATCCATGCTTCTGGCTATGGAACATGGCCCCTTTCTGATTCAGACAATCTCCTCTTTTCATAGCCATTAATTAACAAAAAAATCCATCCCCAAAATATATACATATATAGAAGAAACTGAAGACAGAATTTGTCACCTTCTACTGTTGTGTAGACACTCCCCAAAGCTCTCTAGATTTCCTCACATGTCAAGCAAAGATGATTAGGTTCCTACTATTTCAAAGCTTCATTATGATTGATACAGTTCATCAGTAAATTGCATTTTATTTGAACTCTTGTGCCTATGAAACATTTTTTATTATAATTTTTGCAACAAATATCACATGATAAAGTCATGTTGTGGTCGGGAAAAACTCCTTTTAAATGATCCTAGACAAGTATCAAGTTAATGTTCCTGAGTTCTGGAAGCCAGCACCAGCCCTTGGTTACTCCGCTTACATGTTGTGAAGGGGGAACCTTATCCAAACATTCTGCTCAGGTGCAATGCTTAGTTCTTTTTGAGAACTAGAATGCAGCACTTTATTTTTACAGGGGTCCAAAAAGATATATAAGGGAAAGTGATTACAATTCACTCAATTCCTCCACCCTACCAACTCTACTAAAACCAATAGTGATCCCTTACATAGCACATAGGGAGGCTATAATCTTGAGGCTTCATATGGATTACCTTCTTTAATATTCTTAACAATTAAGTGCTATCATTATACTCATTTTGCCAATAGACACATTGAAATTAAGAGAGACTAATTTTCTTGGAGTCACACAGCTAGTAAATGATGGAAATGGCATATTAACTTCAATTCTGTTACTCTGGAGCTTAATTTCTTAACCAGTAAGTTTGGAACCCAGGGTCATCCTACTTGATTTTTCACTAAGTGATCCTCCTGAAAGTTAAACATAGCTAAATAGAAGTTTGGCATACATTTTTTTTCTAAATATACAGACCTAAAAGCTACTAAAAGGTAATTCAGGGCTGCCGTATCTGGAGATGAAATTGTCACACTTACCTTCTTTCAACAGGACCATCCAATGCAGTTTCAGGGCTTATTTTCAAAATACAGAGCTAATGCCTGTATCATTTAGGCACAGAAGTATCTCAGGCTCAAGGGGTTCTCCTTCCTGTACAATATGAAAATGATACAACATGGTTAGTCCAAGCCCCTGTGTTTGTGCATTGTTCTCATCCACAAGCGCAGCAGAGCACAGGATACTTTGGAAATGGAAGCCCTATTTCTTTCAATCCAATTCTGAATTGAGTGGGCAAGATTATTCCAATCCTGGCATTTTCAATGCTATGGTAGTTGTTGTATCCCAGGGGAACTTTGGCTACACTAGCAGGTCCCCAAATGGGAAGGCCAGAGCAGGGCAATGCTGTTTGATGCCCTCAGCTGGGTAAGCTGGGGTGAGAGGTGAGCCAGAGGCCCAGGCAGCCAGTGCACTACGGTAAAACAAACTGAAGCAGAGGCAGCTAGTTGGGCAAATCTGAGCCAGAATCCTTAAAGGAGGTATGAGAAGATATAGAAGCCCAAGAGAGAGCAGATGCCAAAGCCAATTCCTTCTTGACATTCTGACATAAAACTGGTGCATTGCAAAATTCTTTATAAAAATGACTCAACTTCATAAAAACATCCAATGTTAGCCAACTGGAATGAAATTATGTAAATATTTTACCAGTCATGAAGATCAAGCCCTGGTGGGTTTTCTTTCATTCTGAAGTATATTCTATAGTTTGGATATTAACTTGAGGCTCTGAATCTCCAGACTATGGACCTACAAAATTGGACTCGATTGTTTTCAACAGCCATTTGTTTTTTCTGGCTAGACTTGTGGTCCAACATGTTTCCTGCTGGTCAGGAAATACCAGAAGTACAGACTTTCCTGAGGAATCTGGCCATTTAGCCTTCCATTTTTTTTTTTTTTTTGCCAGAATTTAAACATGTTAAATATAGGGAGGAAGGGGGTGAAAAAAATTTAAAAAAGAAATAGCACAAAATTTTTAAACTAGGAAAGGGGCAATTTAATTCTTTTGGAGTACTGAATAAAGAATCTAAAAAGAAATTGGCAAGAAAGTAAATGTTTTATGAACAATCTATTTTTTTAAATGTATATGTTTTAATTTAGTTCACCATTCTATAAGACAAATGATTAAAAACAATATTAGAGCATGTATTCCTTAAAATTGAACAGTGAAATCTATCACTAATGTATGTTTGACATACCGGATCAATTTTCTTGGTTCTCTTTAATGAGCAAGATGGTCATTATATGATACTTCAAAATGAAATGAAAGTGACAATTGGATAAGGCTGACTAAACATTACTGCCAAACTGATACTACATTAGATTAAATGAGAAAAGTCAAATGTAGAATCTTGAACATTTCCTAAGCATATATGATATCTTTCCCTTTATCTCATCTCTACCTGGAAACAGTAGAGAACTATAAGTAAAATTGGTTCTAAGCCATTATAAAAAGCAGATTTCCAGAAAAATGTGGACTGCAGACATATCTAGCAGTCAAGGGATGAGGAACCTGAGAATGCCTGGATAAGGTAATGGGCTTTGGGCTAGACCCTGTTAAACTCAGTTTGGCAGTACTGGAGTTGACTTGGGACTTCGTTAAAATCCTGCAGTGGGTGGTTCTGAAAATAAAAATCCAGTTAAACCATCTGGCTCTTCAGCTATGCAAAATATAAAACAATTTGCCTGGCTTCCCTCTTTCCATCCCTCCCTCTCTGATGACTTTCGATGCTAGATTCTATTTTTAGCATTTTTATTATTCTGAAAAACATTTTGAGCATGCTGAGTGCCCCTCTACCAATCGACACTGATAGCAAAGCTTTTCAAAGCATAATGCATTGACAGTCATAGTCAAATTATCTTTTGAAAAATAAAAACACAGACATTAGACCAGATATTATTTTTCCTGCTCCATTTTACTACCATATAGTTTTATTTTTTGAAATGAGGTTACATATAGACGCAATTTAGTTACTGCTCCAATGGCTGGTTTTTAAGGTTTTGTAAGCTCTCAAACCATTATCTAACCTACTCAACCAATAAATCTTTAAAAATGGAAAATAGCCAGTCATAAAAGGATAACAACACAGAGTAAGAAAATGAATTCAGGTACAAATCCATATTTAATGGATATAAACCTCAGAAGCTGTGAAGTGAATGCTAAATATAGTTAATAAAATTTACTAGCAATGTCCTTTAAAGCAATCCATACTTTCTTAGAAAAGTAAATAAGCTATTGCATACATCATTTTTGGAATACATGTTTTCTTTTGTAAAGTGTGCCTAGAAAATACACAAATAAGGTTAATCAGCATATGAAAAAAAAAGAAATGTGTAGTTAATGGAATCAGCCTTTAATTTTAGTCATATTCCTCATTTGCCCTGGCAAGTGTCTCTTGGCTCATAAACATAAAAATGTCTAGTATTAGTTATATTCAAAGAATTATACATCTAAGTAATGAAAACACTTAAAATAATCAACTTGAAAAAAATTAGAGTTTCAATTACTCAGTATTACTGAGGCAGTGTAAAAATATGTATTTCTGTACATAATTGGTAAGAGTATAAAAGAGTAGGAAATTTCTGGAGTGTTATTTCACCATAAGTATAAAAGTATTTTAAAATAGAGTTACTCTTTGACCCAGAAATTCCATGTGTAGCAGTTTATTCTAAGTCATAATTGGAACAGTGTTCAAACATTTATGTATATACATATTTTAATATATATAATTTATATGTTAAGCAGCAAGAAGATAAATGCTTTATGATATATGTGTGTATATGCATATCATGTATATATATGTGTTTGTATATATATATATATATATATATATATATATATATATATACCTCAGGGCAGCATTGTTGATTTATTTTAAAAATTGGAAACAAGCTAAGATAAATAAATGTGGTTAGGTATGATATAGCCAAGGAATACCATGAAGTCATAAAAAAGTAATGATTTAAATTCATTTTTTTATTAACATGGCAATTTTTTAACGATCACCTATTAAGGGGACATTTATGGCATTTTTGGGTGGTAAGAGTCTTTTCTGTTTCTAAGTGTGTGGAAGAAACAAGAATGGTAAAATACTGAAGCTGAATGATGAGTACATGATCATACTAATCTTTCTACTCTTGAGTTTGAACAGTTTTGGAGCATTTTTTTAAATACAAGATTTCACACGCCTTTTTAATAGTAATACCTTTGGATGGTGGAATTGTGGATATTTCTTCTCTCTTTGGCTTGTCAGTGGACATATATTACTTAGTAACTATTTTAAAAGTAAAAATGAACAAAAATTAAATCTACACAAAAACATGCTTTGCTCATTATTTCCTTGACTCTGCACTCCATCCAAGTACTCTTCACAATGCCCCCTCTCTCAGACCTACTTCCCTCCAAAGCCAATTCTTACCACAGAAAACCTTTGTTTCAGCATCAGTCTTCTTTGCTGTAACACCTATTGCCAATCTCCTGTTATTTTGATTCTTGCTATTACCCAGAACACATTCTTAAGTCCCAACAATTTCTTGGGAACCTTTGCACCTATGTATGTGTATGGGGGTCTACACATCTGCCTGCTCCTCCTGCCTTTAGTCAATCCCGTCCTCTCAGATCTATCCTCATACCTGCCTCTGGCCTTCTGTGCTGGCCTTTGCCCCTTTTCTCCCTAGATTGATAGCATCATTTGGTTTTTCTCTTGTTAATTACCTTCACCCATCTGTTTTGCCTGCCATGTTGTTCACATCTGCTCTGTACCCTGCGCAGACCAACCACCTCTGCACACTGCACCGCTCTGGTGCTGCCTAAATAGCAGTGAGACGGATCTTAGCTGAAAAAATAACATCAGAGTGTGTCAGTTGTGAACGATCTGCTCAAGAATGTTTTGGTATTTCTATATTCTTAGAGATGAGGACATGATTGGTGAAAAAGCCTGTTTCTGAAGCTAGACCACCTAGACTCCAATCCTGGATATGTGACTTGGCAGCTGTGGAACCTTAGACAAATAAGTGCCTCAGTGTTACCATCTGTAACATGGTCTACAGGATAAAATGAGCAAATATACATAAAGCCTTTAGAACAAAACTTGACACACAGAAATACAATTAGTATTTGTTCTTATTACTAACTTCAACATTTATTATTAACTCTTTTGAACACAGTAATTACTAATCAAATACTGGTAGGAGAAATTCAGAATGACTATTAAATAACAAAATCTAACAAATGCACAAAAATTACATCTTGAATGAATGTGTGAATGAATACATTCACTCCTTTAGTAAATATTGATTGAGCTTCTGCGATGAGGCAGCCACTGTGCTAGATTCTGAGCATTAAGGTCTAGAGCAAGATAAATGTAGCCGTAGCCCTAACAGCATTTACATTGTAATGGAGCGATGAATTGATGAGTGAATATATCAGTGGCTTAGCGGATGCCAAGGAATGTCGCTGTGACCTTTGTTCTGAAGTGGCTTTCTCTTTACAGGTAAGTGAAGTCATGCCATCTCCAGGTAAGTTCAACTGTTTCAGAAATTTTGCCTCTGTTCTTTTTGACCTTGAAAGATGATTCACAACTGTGTATTTATTAATCAAGCTAAAGGTTGCTTACTCATTTTTTTAAATTAGATCCAATTTTAATTACATAAGGGATTGAATAGAATTAAACATACTTTGAATCACATACAAATAAAATATTATGCCTGACAAAATATTCAGTTCTTTTTTGCTTTTCCTTTATTTTTTCACAAGGAAAAAAAAGCTCTTTTATGTTTTTGTTTTTGTTTTTGAGAGGGCATCTCTCATATTTATTGATGAAATGGTTGTTAACAATAAAATTCTGTATAGGGGACTCAATGCACAATCATTAATCAACCCCAAGCCTAATTCTCAACAGTCTCCAATCTTCTGAAGCATAACGAACAGGTGAACAAGTTCTCACATAGTGAAAAGTTCTTACATGGTGAACAGTGAAAGGGCAGTCATATCACAGAAACTTCGGTTTTGATCATGCATCATGAACTATAAACAATCAGGTCAAATATGATTATTCGCTTGATTTTTATACTTGATTTATATGTGAATCCCACATTTCTCCCTTATTATTATTATTATTATTATTATTATTATTATTATTTTAATAAAATGCTGAAGTGGTAGGTAGATGCAAGATAAAGGTAGACATAGTTTAGTGCTGTAAGAGGGCAAATGTAGATGATCAGGTGTGTGCCTATAGACTAAGTATTAATCCAAGCTAGACAAGGGCAACAAAACATCCACGGATGCAGAAGATTTCTCTCAAAACAGGGGGGGTGAGGTTCTAAGCCTCACCTCTGTTGATCCCCAATTTCTCACCTGATGGCCCCCCTGTGACTGTGCCTGTCTTAGGTTGTTCCTCCCTTGAGGAATCTTACCCGTCTCTGGCTAACCAGTCATCTTCCGGGGCCATACAGGGAAATGTAAAGTTGGTAAGTGAAAGAGAAGCAATATTCTTTGAAAAGGTTAGCTTTCTACTTCTTTGCATATTTATGCCCTGTGGCTTCTATGCCCAGCATTTGTCTTGAGGTATCTTTACCACTTGGAAGAATTATGATATTCGGTATTTTCGATATGAGGCACGAATTCTACTAAAGGATTGTAATTAGGAAGGGAGAAGAAAAGCTATAGAAGTAGCAGACAGAAGAAAACATGGGAAGATTGATTATTTCTTTGACATATCTTTTTGTAGAGTAACATAAGCATGTATAGGTTTTAAACTACTAATTAAATTGCGTACACACATTGACATAATAGGAATGCAGCTACATAACAAAAGCAGACCTACAATTACCAGTCATATCCAGTGAAACCAAGAAAACCAGTTAGGCACCCTAGGCATTTGTGAAAACTTATCAATGATATGATGGATATTGTCTAACTGAATTTGAATAGTTTGAGAAAAATTAGACAAATTAAAACAACACATTCCTGGGAACTGTTCACATCCCATATGTTCTTTTAACAGTAGATAGTCTATAGTTGCAAGATTTTGGAGCGCTGCAACTTGCACTTCTTCTAATTCTTGGTTGAGTTCCAACAGTATAGATCCAGTCAAATTTGTTGTTTTACTGTATGCACAGGCCAGCTTATGTATCTCCTTCTTCATTCCTATGGCAAGTCCAGGAACCAGTGGGATGAATGCAGCTACAACTGCAACAGCGCCAGGAACTCTGTTGAAATTTTTTGATGATCATCTTCTGGAATGACTCTTCCAGAGGATGTTGATGTTGGAAGTTCTTCTTCATATCGTATCTTAATTCATTTTCTGGGTAGCCAAAATAGGCTTTGATCCTCTGTATAAACACAAACAAACCCTTTGCCCACACTTTAATATGACCTTTATACCATTGTGAAGAACTTATTGGAGATCACCACACAGGAACTGCTTTTTTTTTAAGAGAAAGGAATATTATCAGAAAAATGTGCTTCCATAGCTGATCATCTGACACCCTTTAAGTGATCAAAATTAAGGATATGTAAAGCATGCATTAATCGTTGATTTGCAGTTAGTTTTATCCTATCAGGGACTAATCCCCCTTTTCTTTCACTTTTTTTCTTGTTATCATTAATCTACAATTTCATGAAGAATATTATGTTTACTAGGCTCTCCCCTATACCAGGTCCCCTCCCACAAACCCCATTACAGTCACTGTCCATCAGCAAAGCAAAATGTTGTAGAATCACTAATTGTCTTCTCTGTGTTGTACAACCCTCTCCTTTCTCCCACCCCCCCATTATGCATGCTAATCATAATACACCCTTTCTTCCTCCCCCCTCTTATCCCTCCCTACCCACCCATCATCCCCAGTCCCTTTCCCTTTGGTACCTGTTAGTCCATTCTTCGGTTCTGTGATTCTGCTGCTGTTTTGTTTCTTCAGTTTTTCCTTTGTTCTTATACTCCACAGATGAGTGAAATCATTTGGTATTTCTCTTTCCCCGCTTGGCTTATTTCACTGAACATAATACCCTCTAGCTCCATCCATGTTGTTGAAATGGTAGGATTTGTTTTCTTCTTATGGCTGAGTAATATTCCATTGTGTATATGTACCACATCTTCTTTATCCATTCATCTATCGATGGACATTTAGGTTGCTTCCAATTCTTGGCTATTGTAAATAGTGCAGCGATAAACATAGAGGTGCATCTGTCTTTTTCAAACTTGAGTGCTTCATTCTTAGGGTAAATTCCTAGGAGTGGAATTCCTGGGTCAAATGGTAAGTCTATTTTGAGCATTTTGAGGAACCTCCATACTGCTTTCCACAATGGTTGAACTAATTTACATTCCCACCAGCAGTGTAGGAGGGTTCCCCTTTTTCCACAACCTCGCCAACATTTGTTGTTGTTTGTCTTTTGGATGGTAGCCATCCTTACTGGTGTGAGGTGATACCTCATTGTGGTTTTAATTTGCATTTCTCTGATAATTAGCGATGTGGAGCTTCTTCTCATGTGTCTGTTGGCCATCTGAATTTCATTTTTGGAGAACTGTCTGTTCAGTTCCTCTGCCCATTTTTTAATTGGATTATTTGTTTTTTGTTTGTTCAGGTGGGTAAGCTCTTTATATATTTTGGATGTCAAGCCTTTATCGGATCTGTCATTTACAAATATATTCTCCCATACTGTAGGGTACCTTTTTGTTCTATTGATGGTGTCTTTTGCTGTACAGAAGATTTTCAGCTTGATATACTCCCACTTGTTCATTTTTGGTTTTGTTTACCTTGCCCTGGGAGATATGTTCAAGAAGAGGTCACTCATGTTTATGTCTAAGAGATTTTTGCCTATGTTTTTTTCTAAGAGTTTTATGGTTTCATGACTTACATTCAGGTCTTTGATCCATTTCAAATATACTTTTGTGTATGGGGTTAGACAATGGTCCAGTTTCATTCTCTTACATGTAGCTGTCCAGTTTTGCCAGCACCATCTGTTGAAGAGACTGTCATTTCCCCGTTGTATGTCCATGGCTCCTTTATCAAATATTTATTGACCATACATGTTTGGGTTAATGTCTGGAGTCTCTAATCTGTTCCACTGGTCTGTGGCTCTGTTCTTGTGCCAGTACCAAATTGTCTTGATTACTATGGCTTTGTAGTAGAGCTTGAAGTTGGGGAGTGAGATCCCCAGCACTTTATTCTTCCTTCTCAGGATTGCTTTGGCTATTCGGGGTCTTTGGTGTTTCCATATGAATTTTTGAACTATTTGTTCCAGTTCGTTGAAGAATGTTGCTGGTAATTTGATAGGGATTGCATCAAATCTGTATATTGCTTTGGGCAGGATGGCCATTTTGACTATATTAATTCTTCCTAACCATGAGCATGGGATGAGTTTCCATTTGTTAGTGTCCCCTTTAATTTCTGTTAAGAGTGACTTGTAGTTTTCAGGGTATAGGTCTTTCACTTCTTTGGTTAGGTTTACTCCTAGGTATTTTATTCTTTTTGATGCAATTGCGAATGGAGTTGTTTTCCTGATTTCTCTTTCTATTGGTTCATTGTTAGTGTATAGGAAAGCTACAGATTTCTGTGTATTAATTTTGTATCTTGCAACTTTGATGTATTCCGATATCAGTTCTAGTAGTTTTGGAGTGGAGTCTTTAGGGTTTTTTATGTACAATATCATGTCATCTGCAAATAGTGGCAGTTTAACTTCTTCTTTACCAATCTGGATTCCTTGTATTACTTTGTTTTGTCTGATTGCCATGGCTAGGACCGCCAGTACTATGTCAAATAACAGTGGGGAGAGTGGGCATCCCTGTCTTGTTCCTGATCACAGAGGAAAAGCTTTCAGCTTCTCATTGTTCAGTATGATGTTGGCTGTGGGTTTATCACATATGGCCTTTATTATGTTGAAGTACTTGCCCTCTATACCCATGTTGCTGAGAGTTTTTACCATGAATGGATGTTGAATTTTGTCAAATGCTTTTTCAGCATCTATGGAGATGATCACGTGGGTTTTGTCCTTCTTTTTGTTGACGTGGTGGATGATGTTGATGGATTTTCGAATGTTGTACCATCCTTGCATCCCTGGGATGAATCCCACTTGGTCATGGTGTATGATCCTTTTGATATATTTTTGAATTCTGTTTGCTAATATTTTATTGAGTATTTTTGCATCTACATTCATCAGGGATATTGGTCTGTAATTTTCTTTTTTGGTGGGGTCCTTGCCTGGTTTTGGTATTAGGGTGTTGTTGGCTTCATAGAATGAGATTGGAAGTATTCCCTCCTCTTCTATTTTTTGGAAAACTTTAAAGAGAATGGGTATTATGTCTTCTCTGTGTGTCTGATAAAATTCTGAGGTAAATCCGTCTGGCCCGGGGGTTTTGTTCTTGGGTAGTTTTTTTATTACCGTTTCAATTTCTTTGCTCATAATTGGTTGTTTTAACTTTTGTGTTTCTTCCTTGGTCATTCTTGGAAGGTTGTATTTTTATAGGAATTTGTCCATTTCTTCTAGGTTTTCCAGCTTCTTCGCATATAGGTTTTCATAGTAGTCTTCAATAATTCTTTGTATTTCTGTGGAGTCTGTCATAATTTTTCCATTCTCATTTCTGATTCTGTTGATGTGTGTTGATTCTCTTTTTCTCTTAATAAGCTTGGCTAGAGGCTTATCTATTTTGTTTATTTTCTCAAAGAACCAGCTCTTGGTTTCATTGATTTTTTTCTACTGTTTTATTCTTCTCAATTTTGTTTATTTCTTCTCTGATCTTTATTATGTCCCTCCTTCTGCTGACTTTAGGCCTCATTTGTTCTTCTTTTTCCATTTTCGATAATTGTAATGTTAGACTATTCATTTGGGATTGTTCTTCCTTCTTCAAGTGTGCCTGGATCGCTATATACTTTCCTCTTAAGAGTGCTTTCTCTGCGTCCCACAGAAGTTGGGGCTTTTGTTGTTATCATTTGTTTCCATATATTCCTTGATCTCTATTTTAATTTGTTCATTGATCCACTGATTATTTAGGAGCATGTTGTTAAGCCTCCATGTGTTTGTGAGCCTTTTTGTTTTCTTTGTAGAATTTATTTCTAGTTTTATACCTTCGTGGTCTGAAAAGTTGGTAGGTAGAATTTCAATATTTTGGAATTTACTGAGGCTTTTTTTGTGAGCTAGTATGTGGTCTATTCTGGAGAATGTTCCATGTGCACTTGAGAAGAATGTATATCCTGTTGCTTTTGGATGTAGAGTTCTATATATGTCTATTAGGTCCATCTGTTCTAGTGTGTTGTTCAGTGCCTCCGTGTCCTTACTTATTTTATGCCCGGTGGATCTATCCTTTGTGATGAGTGGTGTGTTGACGTCTCCTAAAATGAATGCATTGCATTCTATTTCCCCCTATCATTCTGTTAGTATTTGTTTCACATATGATGGTGCTCCTGTGTTGGGTGCATATATATTTAGAATGCTTATATCCTCTTGTTGGAATGAGCCCTTTATCATTATGTAATGTCCTTCTTTATCTCTTGTTACTTTCTTTGTTTTGAAGTCTGTTTTGTGTGATATTAGTACTGTAACCCCTGCTTTCTTCTCTCTGTTGTTTACCTGAAATATGTTTTTCCATCCCTTGACTTTTAGTCTGTGCATGTCTTTGGGTTTGAGGTGAGTTTCTTGTAAGCAGCATATAGATGGGTCTTGCTTTTTTTTATCCATTCTATTACTCTATGTCTTTTGATTGGTGCATTCAGTCCATTTACATTTAGGGTGATTATTGAAATATATGTATTTATTGCCATTGCAGGCTTTAGATTCATGGTTACCAAAGGTTCAAGGTTAGCCTCTTTAGTATCTTACTGCCTAACTTAGTTCACTTATTGAGCTGTTATATACACTGTCTGGAGATTCTTTTCTTTTCTCCATTCTTATTCCTCCTCCTCCATTCTTTATATGTTGGTTGTTTTATTCTGTGCTCTTTCATGTTTCCTTCAACTGCTTTTAGTGGGTAGTTGATTTTATTTTTTGTGTTTAGTTAGTATTTGGTTGGTCTGCTTTCTTTGCTGTGATTTTATTTTCTCTGGTGACATCTGTTTAGTTTTAGGTGGGTTCCCTTCTAGAACAGTCCCTCTAAAATACCCTGTAGAGGTAGTTTGTGGGAGGCAAATTCCCTCAACTTCTGCTTTTCTGGGAATTGTTTAATCCTTCCATCATATTTAAATGACAGTCGTGCTGGTTACAGTATCCTTGGTTCAAGGCCCTTCTGTTTCATTGCATTAAATATATCATGCCATTCTCTTCTGGCCTGTAAGGTTTCTGTTGAGAAATCTGATGTTAGCCTGATGGGTTTTCCTTTATAGGTGACCTTTTTCTCTGTAGCTGCCTTTAAAACTCTTTCCTTGTCCTTGATCTTTGCCATTTTAATTATTATGTGTCTTGGTGTTGTCCTCCTTGGGTTCTTTCTGTTGGGACTTCTGTGTATTTCCGTGGTCTGTTCGATTATTTCCTCCCCCAGTTTGGGGAAGTTTTCAGCAATTATTTCTTCAAAGACACTTTCTATCCCTTTTCCTCTCTCTTCTTCTTCTGGTACCCCTATAATATGGATATTGTTCCTTTTGGATTGGTCACACAGTTCTCTTAATATTGTTTCATTCCTGGAGATCCTTTTATCTCTCTCTATGTCAGCTTCTATGCATTCCTGTTCTCTGGTTTCAATTCCATCAATGGCCTCTTGCATCTTATCCATTCTGGTTATAAATCCTTCCAGAGTTTGTTTCACTTCTGTAATCTCCTTCCGGACGTCTGTAATCTCCCTCCAGACTTCATCCCTTAGCTTTTGTATATTTCTCTGCATCTCCATCAGCATGTTTATGATTTTTATTTTGAATTCTTTTCAGGAAGACTGGTTAGGTCTGTCTCCTTCTCAGGTGTTGTCTCTGTGATCTTTGTCTGCCTGAAATTTTGCCTTTTCATGGTGGTAGAGATAGTTTGCAGAGCTGGCACGAGTGACAGCTGGAAGAACTTTCCTTCTTGTTGGTTTGTGGCCTTCCTTTCCTGGGAGAACAGTGACCTCTAGTGGCTTGTGCTGGGCAGCTGCATGCAGACTGGGCTTCCGATTCCTGCCCAGCTGCTATGGAGTTTATTTCCACTTTTGCTGTGGGCATGGCCTGCCTCGGGCTGCTAATCTGATATGGTGGAGCTGCGTTGGAGGGGGAGTGGCAGGGAGGCTATTTATCTCTGTGAGGGGTCTCTGTGCTCCCTGCTGCCCAGGTGGTTAGAGTGCCCAGAGTTCCCCAGATTCCCTGCTGCTGGACTAAGTGTTCCAGGATGCTTCTATCCGGCTGTGGGGTCCCTGTCCCTTTAAGACTTCCAAAAAGCACTTGCTTGTCTTTGTCCCCAGGGTGCCAGCCAAAGGGACCCGCTCACAGGTCTTACTGTCCTGTTTCCCTAGTTTCCAGTACGCTTGCTTGCACTGTGTCTGCGCTCTGGTCCGGATGGCTGGGGCTGGGTGTTTAGCAGTCCTGGGCTCCCTCTCCCTCCCCACTCCGACTCCTCTTTTCCTGCCGGGAGCTGGGGTGTGGGGCGCTCAGGTCACGCCCGGCTGGGGCTTGTATCTTACCCCCTTCACAAGGCGCTGGGTTCTCGCAGGTGTGGATGTGGTCTGCATGTTGTCCTGTGTCTTCTGGTCTCTCTTCTAGGAAGAGTTGTCTTTGTTATATTTTCATAAATATATGTGGTTTTGGGAGGAGATTCCCACTGTCCTACTCATGCCGCCATCTTGGCTCCACCTCTCTGCTGAGCCTTTGTCTTTTATGTTTATTATATATTTTCACAATGCATGCTTACTGACCAACTTTCAATAATTAAAAGAATAAAATAAAGCAAAACATAAAGGAAATCCAACCTCCTGAGATTGGATTTTAGCCACTGCTATTTTTCCTTTCTCCTCCCCTTTTATCCCCTCTTCTTCCTTCAATTTTGCCTCTCTAAATAATGTTGAAATAACATTACATATGAACATTACATATTTGATGCTTTCATTTCTATAGGTTAAATTCCAAAAATAGGATCTCTAGGATAAAGTGTACACATGGTTTTTTTATTAAAGTGTCATTAATATATAATCTTATGTTGGTTTCAAATGTACATCACAATGGTTCAACAGTTGCCATGATTACGAAGTGTCCATATGGTTTTAATGTTTTACTGACATAGCTGAGTTGATTTCCAGAGGAGCCATATGAACTTGGAGTGTACCAGCAGTTTATGAGGGTCCTCCTTGCTCCCATCTTATCAACACTTGGTATGTTCAAGCTTTTAAATCTGTTAACAGTTTGGTTTGTATAGTATTGCCTCATTTTAATGGAGATTTATATATCCTTGATTTGTTCACCTCTGAATTGTCTTTTTGTAGTTAGGGTTCATTGGACATTCTAAATATATGAGCTTTTGTCTTTCATAAATTCTGTAAAATTTTAGCATATTTCTCTTCTAACTGTTTCTCTTTTTTCTTCTTGTTCTGTCTAGAATACTCTTATATATAGAACTTGCACTCAGTCCTCTGTGTCACTTTACCTCTTTCAGATTATCATTCTTACTTGTCTCACTGTTATGTTTCTGAGTAATCTCTCTGTATCAGTTCACTAATTGTTTCTTCAGTTATATGTAAGAATACCACCTCTACTAAGTTTCTAATTTTGATCCTCTATTCCTTTCTAGTACACATACTTGATTTTTTTTTAGATCAGCTAGTTTATTTTGATAGACATTTGTGGGTTTTTTGTATTATTTTTAATATTCTCTTTTATTCCACCAAGCTCATTGGGCATACTTATTTTATCTTATGTTCTGTATATCTGCCTATTCAAAATTGGCAGTCTATGTGCATCAGATTTTGCAGAGATATTTTTATTTGTAATCGTATTATTATTATTTTCAAGAATGGAATCTTTAGCATTCTAGGTTTATGGTCATATCATTAGCAAATAGAGGTAATTTTTTCCAATATTGATACCAGTTATTTCATGTTTCTTGCCTAATTGCATTTACTAAGAAGTCTAAAACAATGTTGTATATTATTGAAAATGGTAGCATTCCTGTCTTACTTCTGATAGTTTTTCAATGAATCATGTCTATGTCCCCCACAACAAATGCTGAATGCTAACAAACTTGGCTAATAAACAGCCAAAGTTCATAAAAAACTCAAAAACCTACAAAATACAAACAGAAAGATACATTTATTACCCAACAGTCATTGTCAATGAATTGCATGTACAAGGCATCATGAGGACACCTCAGAAGAAAACAGACAAAAATATGTAGAGGATTAAAAAGGCATTAAATGTTTCTCTTACCCAGCTTCCACAAAAAATACAAGATTGAAAGATTGAAAGGACATTAGGATATTGTGCACAAGAATAAATAAAATGTGAGACAGAAGTGACTACAACACAATTTTGGAAATTATGGAGCAGGTGGATGGCTAGTGTATTAGTTCCCTATGATTACTTTAAGCAATTACTACAAACTTGATGGTTTAGAACAGCACATGTATTCTCTTACAGTTCTGAGGGCCAGAAATCCAAAATGGTTTCACTAGCATAAACCAGGGCACTGGCAGGGCCATTCTTTGGGAGGCTCAGTGGTTGAATCTCTTTCCTTGTACTTTTCTATTTCCAAGAGCTGCGGTTGTTGCAGTCCTTGGCTTATGGCCCCTCTCTCCATTTTCAAACCCAGCAGTAAAGTATCTTCAAATCTCTCTGTTTCCACTGTTGTATCATCAGCTTTCTCCTCTGTGGTCAAATCTCCCCCAGCTGCCCTCTTGTAAGGACACTTGCAGTTACATTTAGTGATCGAGTGACAATTACATACAGTCCAGGATAATCTCCCCATCTCAAGCTCTTTAACTGACCACATATGCAGTGCCCCTTTTTGCCATGTCCACTCCCAGGTTCCATGGATTATGTCTTGGATGTGGTAAAGTACATCAAAGCTGAAAGCTATACTGTCAGTGTATATATAACAGAAGCATGATATTTTGTCACAGAGCCACAGCAAGTCATAGGAACTGAAGGCATCAGCCAGCTACTCCTGCAACCGAGGGAAACTGGTGTGGTAGAAATCAGGAGGACCAGTTAACCACAGAAAAAGTCATTCAGTTCCTCAGATCATCTTCCCAGACATACGCAGTCAGGTCACTGCCTCCCCTCTAATGTGACGGACTCAGGGTCACTGCACATTGCTCAGGACAGTGAGGCCAAATGGAAAATAGGGTATTCATTAATTACCATTGAAACCTAGCCACCTTTTTCCAATTGGCTCTGTGAATGCTTCTAGATAGGATGATATATCCCAGGCAGGAGGATAAGTGAATATCCTCTGTGGAAATGCACAAGGAGCAGAGACTGGAAGGTGCTGACCAGTGTGGCTCTCTCAACACAGCCAAATGAAGCGCCATACAGGAAGTCCCACCAGTAAACAGGACCCACATGTCCATCGACACCTCCACATCCACATCAATGGCTTTTTCTTAAATATGAATACAAAGTCATGTATAAGTAGGCATTAGAAGGAAACCTCTCACATAAAGGAGAAAGACCTGAAGAAAATGAAAGGAAAAAAGGTCTCATCAAAGAAGGAGAAGAATATTTCTTTAACTGGCACTTTAGATCTTCAGAAGGTTAGAGTCATTGTACTCATAAAATGAGAAAATGAGGTAATTTTCTAAATGCTGTGGGCATAAAATAATTAAAATCTTGGAAAGTAAAATTATGACAATAAAAAAGGCAAGTCCAATAGAAAGGTTAAAGACAAAGATGAAGAAACCACCCAGAAAGCATGTAAAAAGGAAGAGAAAAAGACTTCAATATTATTCAGTATTATTCTAGGACTTGCAACACTGACCATTTAGAATTCCAGAAAGAAAGATAAGGGAAGAGAAAATGATCAGAGCAAGTGTTTTAATTTTTTTTCCAAGCTGAAGCATATGAATTTCCATATTGAGAGGGATTATCAAGTGCTCAGCACAGCAATTACATAAGGTATACACAAAAGTTTATCACTGAAATTTCAGGACACAAGGAGACACAGAAAATTCTAGAAGCTTCCCAAGAGAAGTAACAAAAGCCCACATTCAGAAATCAGAATAACATCAGACTTCAGGAATGCTGGAAGTTATAACACGTGGAACAATTTCTTCAAAATTGTTATGGAAACTCAGAATTGTGTATCTAGCCAAGCTACTAAATTAAGTAGAAATAGCCCAAGTTAAGACATGAAAATTTTTGGTAATTCTACCACACATAGTCTATCTCCAATTCATACATTTGATCCCCTGTATTCTATCCTCAGCTACAGATTGTAAGATGAAGAGGTTTACCAAGAAAGGAGAAAGCAGGGGTCCAAACAACAAAAGAGTCATTTAAAAGATTCTTGACAAAACAATAAATGATGAGAATCCCCTGAATATGATGATGAGACACCAGGACAGTGTTCTCAACGGAAGGTGATTTTGTCTCTCAGGGGATATTTGACAATGTCTGGAGACAAATTGTTATCACAACTGGGGCAATGGGGAGAGTGCTACTGTCATCTAGTGGATAGAGGCCAGAGATGCTGGTAAATGTCCTCTAATGCACAGGACAAACCCCTACAAATAATCATCCGGCCCAAAATGTCAGGGGTGCCAAGGTAACTGAGAAACCTAGTTCTCATCTAGTAGTTGTGCAGCAGGGCAGAACAGGAACCAGTTCAACTTAAATGAAGATTTTGAATTCATTCTGTGGTCAGTTCAGAGCCACCGACACATTAGAGCTAAGTTTCAGAAAGTATCTTAGCAGACATAAAATTATGATGTAAGGTGAGCAATGGGTTATAGAGGCAGGCAGAACGTACTTGGGGACCCAACTGAGTCATTTTCCTTCACTCTGATTGCCTCATTACTAATTTGTTGCCAAAATAAAAGACTTTTCATGCTCTTGCCACAAACTAACAATGGAACTTTATATCTGCTCAGTTTCCTCTGCTATACAACTTGTGAATTTTTGAACACACATCAGTTTAATTGTCCATCCACAGCACATACTGCTTCTTCCTCTGGAGTTTCTCTACCTTTTCCTCCCAAGGAATTTATTGCCAATATCCAACACTAAGCTCCAAAAGTCAATAAAGCAGGAAGCAATTAAAAATTAGTAAAATGGCCCCTAAGTATCAGTGCATTCTTAGTTTATTTTGAATCATATTTATTTATCATGTAATTGGTATATGTATTAGTTGAGGTAATGCCAGCACTGTAATCTGTAACCCCAAAAATGTATACCAGCTCAAGCATACTATACATTTCTTGCTCACTCATATGAAATCTAAATCTCACATTAGTAGATGTCTCACCTCCCAGTAGTGATTGAGAATTCCAGGCACCTTCTATTTTACAGTTTTGCCTTCTTGGCTTCTAATGTTAAGGTGCTCATCAGCATTAAATGGGTGGATGGGCAAACACATGTAGAAAAATACATGGGAGGTTTTATGCTTTGGGCCTGTACATGGCATACATCACTTCCACTCACTTTGCATTGTCTAAAACTCAGCTCTGTGGCCACACATAATTGTAAGGAAGGCTGGGAAATACTGTCATCTACCTGTGTGCCTAAGAAGAAGGGGAAATGGCTGATGAAAAAGACAGCCAGTATCTGCCACTGCATGGCTCTGAAAACCTTTCTAGTAATGTTCAGAAACAAATAAAGAAATAAAAAGTACAACGAAGTTTGGTTATTTGTAAGGCACATATACAATCATTGATTATCATATAACTATTGAAATCATAGAGCAGAATGACAGTGAACAGAAATATTAATATAAAAATATTTTAAAATATAGGAAAGGTCCCTGAACTGCAGAGTATAAAACAAATGAAGCAGGTCAGAAGAGCAAGTAGTGTCAATCCCATATCAGCACAGGCTGTGAAGAACTGGTGAAGAGCAAGGAGCCAAACATCGCCACGGAGGGCAAGGAGGAAGCTTTCTCCTTTGAGTTGGGGTTAGAAGAAAGAACTCAGTTGGTTGTAAAAAAAAATGAAAAGCCAATTTTGTCAGGGACATTAGAAAGATGCAAAGATGACTTGGGAAAAATAGGAATGCTGAAGGGAAATTTTCTTAATGAATGAGGGATTTCTTCACCTGGTATTGAGCAGGTAAGGTGAACTGTATGAAAGTGACTGCACAGTTGGAGAGGCGAAGATTCTGTGTGTGAGACTCTTATTAAGGGGATCATTTGCTTTCACAACGTTGGAGGCAATAACAAAAAGGAAAAGGAGAATACTTTACATTTATTTTTTTAATGGTTTAATTGTGTAAGCTTTTATTATGATCGGTGTGCTAGGTATTTTGCTAATTACCTTTTGAATGCTTACAGCACTTTGAGATGGATGTTACTATCTGATTTTTTGCAGGAAATGAATCAGTTGTTCCACATCACATAGCTAGGTAAGAGGTTGGGCAAGATTTAGAAGCTTGGTTGGGTTACCTCCAGAGTCCTTTAAACTTTTACTGAAATTCCATGCTATCATTTTTTGTTACTTACATATTGGCCAGTTTGTTTTTTCACATCTAGTCTACAAACTGTTAGAGATACTGCATGCAGTATTTAATTAAAATAATACCGTAAAAATTTATACACTCTGAAACAATTTTTCAGTGTTCATTAACATGGTGAGTATCAATCTATGGCAGAAAACAAATGCAAGGCTTTTGTGGTAATTTTGAAGAAGAAAACAGGAATGATTAAGTAGAAAATAAACGGTTCCTTGAAGTTCTTTCCAGCTCTAGCATCCTATCTTTAAACTTATGGTTGTTAAGAGAAAATGTCTTTAAAATTTACTTCAAAAATTTAATTTAGAATACAACAGTGGTCACACACTGCAGAATTCATGCATTTAAAAAACTTTACTAGAAATAGAAGTTATTACCAACCTCCACTGTGTGAAGACTCCTGAGAAGTGGCATTAGGATATATATTTCTTAAAGTGAATTTTTATGCAGCAATTAATTTGGCAAGGTGTCACAACTAACATTTAATTGCTACTACATATTTAGGAATTTTAGCTCTTCCTTTTACAAATCATGTTAGCAAAATGTCAGTAGAGAAATATGTATTAGGAAACTCTACACTCTAATTAAGGGAAACAAACTTAAAGTGAGTCTCCTAAGCTTCTCATATTTAGTATATTCTTTCACCATGAGAACTACAAAAATAAGGGCAAAGTTACTTGAAATGTCTGGAATACACCCTGCCACTCCCATTTCTCAACTAACAAGCTTTTTTAGATTGAAATTTAAATATCACTTCAGTGAAACCTTTCCTGGCCCCCGATAATGTTGGGTATATACTGCCAGGATTCCAAGAAAGAGTCATTCAGAGGAAAGAATATCATGACTGATTATCAGTGTCAGCCATGAGCACAGCTACAAGAACTGTGTTTATATGCCATAACTAACAGATTGTTAGGGGGAAGGAGGCAGATGCTCCTACCATACCTACAATAGCAATGCTTTCAGTCCATATCAGGATTTGCTTGCTATTTTTGCTTAGAGTATAATTTTTTTTGGGGGGGGATATATATGGTTTTGAACATATACATTCTTATTCAATATTCACCAAGGTTTCCTCTCCTTCAAAACCCCAAATTTTCTGCAATTTCCAGAGATTTCAGGATATCATCCCAATTTCATCAGATAAATACAAGTCAACCCTATCTAGTCTGGCTGCCTAGCCAGATTTACAGTGGCCATTTTCTTGTTTTCTTTACTAATTGTAGTTTCCAACACAATTTGTCCTGTCACTTGACATTTCTTATATGTTTTTGCTAAAAGTATACATATGATTATGCGTTTCATTGCTTTGTCTTAATCATAGCTTAGATGAGGTCATTTTGCCATCAGATCACCAAAAAGTCATCTCAATGACATGCCTGATTTTATCAGATAAATAGTGTCACTTAAGTATAGATTTTGATTATGGTTAAGGAAAAACGTCTGCAATCCTTTTGTGTACTAGTTCTTCTAGTTTTCAGGGTAAAAACCTATAGATTAGAAGTTCCTTAACAACAAGAAAGACATTTATCTATTGTGCTTGCCCAGAACCTAGCACAGAACCTGGCACATGATAATCAGAAGGTATCTGTTGAATGAATTAGTTCAATAGATCAGTTGCTTAATTCCTAAGGCACAGTATTTTTCTCCTTATTGTTGTTGCTAATATATTGCTTTTACTTAATAAATCACAAGACACTTTCAAATGAGATTTTCCGCATTGCTTGATGATTTTGTGCAACATTGTAAAAAAGACACTACTTTATTTAACCTGCTTTCCAAATCAAAAGTCAATGTTATAGTATAAAAGAAGCTGAACGTTTCAAAATCTCAGAGAAGGGTCTACTTTCATTTAAATTAACGCAGAGGCCATGAGAATCTGACATTTTGATCCATCTGGTCAGACATAAATGTCCTTATAATGATACTTTGGAAAGTTACTTCTGAAATCCCATTTGGTTAAGCTGTGTAATGAGAGTGGCACCAAGGGCTGCACAGTCTACCACATCCCCACTCCCCAGAGATGGATCATCTTTTGAAGCATTTGAAAACTTAAAAATAAACTTTTGTATAGAAGTCTCATTACCCTATCTCATGTCCTTTACCAAAGACTGGAAGCTGCTGAAATCGGAATTTTGTGGAAAATTTTTACTCAGATTTGTGCATAATAAATTGAGACTCAAAGTGCCTTTGTGGACGTGAGGGAAAACATCACCCACTCAATGGGCAGAACTCAAATCCAATCCCCTCCCACTGGACAGATGTTTACTTCCTTGAAACCCAGCACGATTCATTGCTATTTTCAGCTGTAAAATACCAGTGAGGTGTTTTTAGAATTAATCTTTTACTACTTCTAATCAACTCTTGTGCCCATGTTCTCAGAGAAGGCACAGAAAAGAGGGAGAAAAACTGTCCTCCCTTTCCCCCCCCTCGAGCTGTGTTATCTCTACAGTTAGAGACTTCAGTTCATTTCCTCTGCAAATCAATCTGACACCACTGAAGTCTGGTGCATTCACTTGCCTATTCAATTACTTCTTTAGAACCCAAACTCAAGCATAAGCACTTTTGGAGAAAATAGCTAAACAAATCCATCGGCCACATTATATCAAATCCTTTCAGGCAGAAAATGCAGTCAACAGAGATCATCCTACTGAGTTGCAGATGTTGCAAATGCCACTTCGACTGGGTATTTTCCTCCAGGAGAGATTTTGTTTTTCCAGAGAGGAAAGTGCATTCCCCCAAACCTTCCTCACGTTACATGCATTTTATATCAAAGGCAGTGTTTGTGCTGAAAGGGCAATAGTGGCTCCCTCTTATTAAGGGAACATGGAGATCCGTAAGTGGCTCTAACAAATGGAAAGTCCAGCTTGAAGCCTGGGGCTGGAATGACTTGTACTCTATGCTGTGTCAGCCAAAGGCTGTGTTGCTTCAGTGAGCTCTATTTTTGGAATCATAGGGCCGATGCTACAAATCATCATGAGGTTATTTTACCAACTGTACTAAAATTTCCACTCCTCATATTACTCAGGAGCTGGTTGCCCTTAAAATGTAGCAAGGCTGTTTGTTTGGCAAAGGCCAACGTAACTATGGCCATTAATAATGGAACTATTTTGCAGAAAGAGGAGTAGATTTAATACTATCAGGGAACTGGTAAAATTTTTTGGATATTTTGCTTTTTGAGTTATGGTTAGGGCACAAACCAGAGTTTAAATCCTACTGCCTGATATGTAAACTAAGGAGTCTTCTGTTTAACATCTTTGGGCCTTAATGTCTTTATGATGAAACAGGGATAATATATCACTTCACGAGGTCACTGCAAGGAGAAATGAGGTCATGCATTTTCAGGCTATCTGACATATAAAAGACACTAAAAAACCACGAGGTCTTATCTCTTCCTCGTTTGTTTAGAAATCACGGCTCACATTCAAAAGAGCTCCTTAGTGGACAGCAGATTTCTGAAGTCATTGATCATTTTTAATGGTGCTGCTTCGTTTGTCTCTGGTGTTTTCTTAGCTTTCTTTCCTAGTCTGCAGTTCTGGTAGATCAAAAAAATAACACGATGCTTACACCATTATTCTTATTTTGACAGTTTGATACAGTTCTGATCAAATTTTGCAGTAATGTGAGGATCAGGGAAACAATGTGTGAGTTCACTGATTTCAAGAAACTTTCATTTCTAAATAAACTATTGAAACTTACTAGACTAAAATTTGGGCAGTCAGTCTACTTCACTCTGTGCAGGTCTTAGAATTTACAAGTCATTTCACAGGAAGTTGTTTTCTCATTTGATTCTCATAACAACAGTATGAGGTTATGCAGGGATTTTTTCCACCCCTAAAGCAAGTAAATGAAGGATCCAAGTCATAAAGTCACTTGCTTAAGAACAAACACTAAATAAAGACAGGACTAGAAACTCAAGTCTCCTAAATTGAAAAAAACAAATTTTTCTTTTGGTGTCCTCTCATAGCACACAATCTGTCTTCCCATGTACCTGGGTCACCTTGAGTCGGTCACATAATCTTTCTGTATCTCAAGGGAGATAATTATACCTGAATATTTCACTAGAGTATTAGGAGGGTAAATGAAGACGATGTATATGAAAGACTTAAAAATGCATAAAGTTATTATCACTGTAATTCAGGAAAGAATTGTCAACATATCTCCCTATGACCTCTTTCTAACACTCTGGAAGATGACAAATATATTTGACATATTTATTATATATACAGTATATGACAAAGAAGAATAGAGCAGCTGTTTTCTGAAACAAAATTATAAATGGTTGAAGAGTATACAGCTATACATTCTCCCTATGAACCACCCTTGTGATAATGAAAGAAATGATAGAGATCCTAGAGAAACACTCATATTTCATATCTCTGGGCTGTGAACCTGTATCAGACATCTACTGCTGCTTAACAACTGTGTGAGGCAGAGTTCCCCAGAGAAACAGAACCGAGAGGAGACGCATAGGTAGATGTAAGAGGAGCGAACACCAGTGGTCGATGATTTATCCAAAATCTGTAAAACCGGTCTTTTCCTTTCTATTTGCTCCTGTGAATCATGCATTTACTTCATTTCTCACACTGCCACATCTTACTTCCAATTAGTATAAATCAAGGCATGTTCTTAACATTTTTCATTGCCTAGAGTAAAAAGTAGAGGTATGTGCATGTTTAAAGGCATTTAACATTCTGGCATTTTTTCTCAAATATTGGGGTTGGAGTGGGGGAGTGAGGATGAGCAGTAGAAAGAATACCTACAAACATCCTCTGAATTCACCCACCTCAAGGGTCTCTGTGTGAATTCATGCTCCATATTTTATTAGGAGGGCTACTCTGGAAATTTCACTTAGCATTTCTTAATCACCATTTCTTACATGAGAAATGTTAAGCTTGCTAATTAGTCATGTTTTATAAACTGAACATTTATAGAGGTATATTAGTATATATGTATGTACATATATATTTACGTATTAACTTATATATGGGCAATAAAATGTAATGTGCATAAACATAAGCACACACACACACATATATATACATACATATATACACACTTATATAAAAATATAAAATATTTCAGGCATTTTTGAAATGTGTTACAATACCTCATTTCATATGAATTTAACTTACCATTTTCCCAAATATAAGAGCCATTGGGTTTTTCCATGTGAAACTTTCATAAGAGTGTATATCAATCATACCTTAATAAAAAAAAAAAAAAAGAGCCATTGGAAAATGTTGAGTAAATAATGGAGAAGTTCCCCCAATTTAAAATTGCAAAGGAGTGTCTTGAGTGCTGTGTTAGGAGTGTTGGTGAATAAATGAAGCAGTGGTAATGCTACACGAAATCTTTCACGTAATCTCCTCACATAGCCTTATTTTTCTTTCCTGAGGCAGGCTAAGAGCTTGTGATTCAAACATATCATTCTAAATCTAATTATTTTTAAAAGCAGTCAACAGCTTTCATTTAAATCTGCCTTAACTCTGCTTCCCTAATGAGCATTAGAGGTATGCCTAGTTTAAAGTTTTCTTAAACCTTTTTAAAAACATCTTTCCCATAGCTCATTAAGTGAGAAAATTTAGGAAAGTGTGATTTATTTTACTCTTTAAAACTCGAAAATATGCATAGTTATTTGTCTATATTCAGAATCTCTGACCTCAAGCTGAGTTTAGGCAGTTTGATACTAAAGGCATTTGCGAGTGGGGTAATCCGAGACAGATAATTACTACTGGGCAGAAAATTAGAATGAGTATTTGCTCAACACATTCCTTTTATGGTCCCAACTTTCTGAATGGCTAATAGCACTCTAAACTGTTAAATTTCTCTTACATTAATTATGAGAATAAATTTAGAAAAACAAAAAACTCAGAGCAGCAAAGAAAAATCCTGGAGGGCTTAGACTTCCTGGGAGTTGAAGGAGACAGAGCTGGTGAGAAGTTCCAGTCACCCCCAAGAGTACAGTCTCTAACAGGTAAATGGAGCCCTGGGTGCACCACTCTGGGAGGGTGCTGAGGTATCAAACAGAAATACCTGTAAGGGAATTGAACGCAGCAGTTCAAGAGGAGACAGTTAGGTAGGTAATTCTATATAAGGAAAAAAACAGTGCAAACAGGCTGGGTGAAGAAAATATGGAATTTCTTAAGTTCTCAAGAAAAGCTACTTGAACTGGAGGGCTGTGGAGCTGGCATTAAGGCCTCTTACAAGCAGTGGGTAAGAAGACTGCAGTGGGCCCCAAATGAAGGAAGGCCCACTCTATAAACTATTTAGGGCTCTCTTGTCAAGTTCTGGACCAACACTTTTTCCTGCATAATCAAGCTATCTGTCTATGCAGATCATATCACCATGCTTGACAATGGAAAATGTTGCCTTTCCATTTTGAATAGAAACTTTGTTGTTTGTTTGCACAAGTTTTAGTTTTATAGCAAGCATTCAGGTAAATGAATAAGGATCTGGTTGTGTAAGATATTCAGGGTATTTTTAATAATTTACTGTTCTTCAGCACCTTGGGAAAACATGAGGGTAATGTTCAAGGAACTTGATGAAAAATGGGTTTTACAGGGTGTTCTATTAAGACTCTAACTAATAGAAAAATGAGGCTTGAAAAGCCATCTAGCTTCCCTGTTACAGAAATTGCTATCTAAAGGTTGCCCACGATGAGGGACCCAAAAAAGATGTGTGTTGGGCTGAATCAACGTGAATCAAATGGTAAAAAATAAGCAAGAATAAGAAGAAAGGCTGAATAAACAGAGATTAATGTGCAGATGACAGATTAATTTCCTGAGACCATAAGGATGCTTAAAGATGAAAGAAAAGGAAATAACATTTATTGAGCTTATTCTGTGCACCAGGCACTCTATTAGGTACTTTATATATGTTACAATGTAATCGTTCTTTTGATAAACAATTCTTTTAAATGCCATAGAAAACAAGTTTCCACATACCCTGTATACAGGTTATTAACATCTGACGTTAGTATGACACGTTTGTTGCAAATACATGTGCTTTTTAAAAAGCTTAGATCATTTATCATGATTTCTACAGATGAGAAACTGAGGTTGAGAGAAATTAAGCCCCCCAAAATACGTGGATAAGTGTTTTATCAACAATTCCACACCGCAACAGATCTTTAATTGTACCAATGAAGTGCAAAGTACACACAAAGACCTAACAGAATCTCTCTGCTTTCTGCACTTGTACTTATTGTACTAGCATATTTAATGCCCTTTCCCAGTCCTCAAGACCCTCACATGATGTCACTTTGTTTTCAACAGGGTGGGCAGTAATCGTAGAGAGAACGAGCTAACAGCAGATCCAGAAGTCTGGTTGGCTGTGACTATGCCAGTGTGTGCATAGTATGGGCCCCACACAGTGAGGTGGCATTTTTTTGGACATTTTGTCTGCATATTGAACCTGGGGTAGCATCGATGCCAAAAGCCTGCAAAAGACAGGATGGTTTTAGCTTCCTTATCCACGGAAGCTACTTCCTCAGCACATCCGACAGGGAGAGTGCAGAGGTGCCCCTTCCCTGGGAGTGGCCCATACTTTTTATTTTTTTGCATCTTTCTCTTTTTCCTGTTATTCTTGTGTGTCTTCTTAATCTATTCCAGGGATCTTCCTACATTAGTATGGAGAATTCTCTTATTCTTACTTTCTTTTTAAAGACTTGAAAACACTTTATCTGTTTTTTTTGTCATGTGGGGAGTGCCTGCCTGTGCCCTTCAAGTCCCTGCCGCCCCCGTGGCCTCATTCACTCCATCCTCTGAGTCACCTCTGGCTCCCTGGCCTTATCCGATGAGCTTCCTGAGTTCTCGGTGGGCTCCACCCTCTCCTCATCTGCTTATATCTGTCCTTCCGCCTAACAGGACAAAAAAACCAACAGAGGATATAAAGGAAAGTAATGTATCATTCTTGATTAATGAAAAGAAGATGGGTGACGAGAAATGAGGGGACCAAGAATAGAAGAGATTATTAGAGCACCAACAGCCAAGCCAAGTGGTTTATTTATGCCCAACTAGATCAATAATAACATTAAATGTAAACTGGCTAGATGATCCAGTTGAAAGACAAAAATTACTAGACTGGGTTAAAGACAAAGCATAACAGAACTTAACTCCATTCTAGCTAGTAGAGAGACACTTTATTAGTGTGTCAACTCCTAATACTGCATTAGTTTCCTATTGTTGCTATAACAAATCACTACAAATTTAGTGGCATGAAATAAATTTATTATTTCACAATTTTCAGGCTCTGAAGTCTAAAAATGTTTTCCAAGTCTAAATATCCCTTCTGGAGGCCCTAGGGGGGAACTCATTTCCTTGCCTTTTCCAGCTGCTATAGGCTGCCTGGATTTCTTGGCTGACGATCCCTTTCATCTTCAAAACCAGCAGCATAGCATCTTCAAGTCTCTTTTTGACTCTGATTCTCCTGCCTGCCTCTTTCACTTATAAGTGTAAGGCTGGAGGCACCAGGGGAAGGGGTGAGCCTACTGGACAAGCTCAAGCCTCACCAAACAAGGTGAAGAGACCAACAGGTTCCGGTCTGACAACATTTCAGAAACTGATCAGGTAACATTCCTAACTAGAGCCCTCCCCAGGCTAGAAGAATAGTGGTAACTGTCCAGTACTTGGCTAAAAGCCAATGAGAGACCCCCACATGCCCTAGGCCAGCCAATCCTCGTGCCACTGTATACCTTTGCTCTCCCTCCCCCTTCCTTCTTTAAAAACTTGCTGCCTGCCCTGCTGGGTGCAACTTCCCCAGCCTCCATTTCTGTAGACTGGGAAACCTCGCTTGGGAACTGCGCTCAAATAAACTACCTGGCCCTTTGTTGCCTCTCTTCGCCTGCTTATTTCGGCTAGAATTTATCTTACAATAAGAAGCTGTGTGACTGCACTTGGCACATCCAAATAATCCAGGATAACCTTCCCATATCAAGATCCTTAACTAATTATAATTTTAAAGTCCCTTTTGCCATGTAAAATAACATACTCATAGGTTCCTAGACTAGATACTGTACAGAGCTGCTCTGGAGAGTCATTTAAATCAACAGAAGACTGCATGAATGAGAAACACACACCGTTGTGTTAACTGACTGAGTTTTCAAGGATGTTTACCAGAACATAGTTCAGTTTTCCCAGTTCACCTAGGTCAGTGGAATATCAGTATAACCTAAGGTCAAGAAATTCTATAACTTGTTAATACACCCTTAAGAGGTTGGAGAAGAATTCACAAGAAGTGCTTATACCAAAGTGCCATTTACTGCTATCTGTTCATCATTTAAATGCCTGGTTGAAATCACCTCCCCTTAATAAATCCTTCACAAAGAAACAGGATATGGTGATGTCTTCTTGAAAAATAAGACTTTGGTCTTCATCTTGATAACACACTTTCCTTTTTGCATATTTGATTCTATATAACTTCGACCTTAGTGCTTTTGAAGAAAATTTTTTCAGAATTATATCGATCCACTGTGTCTATGTGTAACATTTATGGGAATGAATTAATGCGCATAGAACAGCAACCTGCACCACATTAACAAATCTATTAGGATTTTATGAGTCAGATGCATAAACTGAGGTCTCCTTAGTTTGTTATACAGTCACTGTAGTCAGAAATATGTTGGCAAATCACAAAAATATGTGCAGTCTTTTCTTTCCCACTCCTGATTTTTGTTCACAATAGCATTAAAGATGAGAACCTTTATTTTAATTTCTTAAAAGTCACTTCTTTAAGGACATCAGTTTAGATTCCAGGGACACAAAATAATAATTTGCTGAATGTATTTTGATTGTAAACTGACAGAGGATAGGAGCTATGTTTTAATCATTTCACATCTCTGGCATCAAAGGAGGGCTCCATAAATGTTTATGTTTAAGTGGATATTTAAAGTGACTATTTTCAGTTCTCTCATTGAATACATATGCCATTTTAACTGAGGATGATGTAATAAAGCTGTGCTATTTCTTCCCTCCAAGTTTTATGTTAGTGATAGAAGCAAACCCATGAGATACTTGCCTGAAGAGAAATGTAGTTATATCTGCATTTCACTGAGGTTTGAACAGATACGTCTGTCCTATGGAAATGTTTTTGTGAATTGATAAGCTTCTTTAGAAGATAAGGGTTTCAAAGTAGATTCTTTTATTGAGAGAAGAGGTAGAACAATAAAACACAATTGCAATATACTTCATTTCTATTCTTGCCAGCACAAGAAAAGGATCAGAGGAAAGTATCATCGTGAGGGAAACAGATAATTGCTTTCCATATACTGATGTTATGTTCTGAAAGTTCAAACATAGTCCTGAACCTTAAGCTGCAGTACCTGAGCTCATAAGACAAAAATATATCTGTCTCTAGTCATTTCACAGCAGTCTGTATCTGCGAGAAAATTGTCTCATAGCCTCTGTGGGGTAGGAAGGGAGCAGGATGAGCATCTTTACTTGAAATCTGCTGAAACTGAGAACAAGGGTATTTAAATAGCAAGACTAAAATTGCTTTGCCTGTGGTGTGGCTGCAATTAGAATGTAGATCTCCCAGTTCAAGGTTGGACTACCCCCACAGGGCCTGGGAGAAATGCAAGTGCAGTGACAGAAAATAGCTCTTGCCAACTTAGTACCTCCTACTACCCGGTATGCAAAGAACCCAGTTCTTCATGTGCTTCCCTTAGAGGGAGCAGGACTTAAAGAAGACAAACTCTACTTTTCCATGGTAATTCATAACCCTACAGAGTAAATAAATGACAGTGACCTATAAGGGCCCTGATGGTGTGAGGCTAGGGCAGAAAATGAGAACAGTGGGGTTAGTCTGTGTGGAAGTGATGAAAGATGTAAGGAAGGGTAGTCTAGCCAAACACTTTGAGCCTTATACTAATGGTATGTATTTAAAATAAAATAAAATAGTAATGAATGTGAATTATGCTTGAACTTTATAAATTAGGTTTTACATACTTGGATTTTTTAATATGCAATCTTGAAAACTTTTCTATGTGGTGTCACCATTTCTAATTCTATAAATGAATATATTGACTCAAAGAAGCTAATAACTTCCTTATGATTACCCAGCCATCATTGAATAGTGAAGAAAGTAAGAGTAATAGTGTTACTAGAGAACTTAAATTTGCATCTTTTATTTCCTTTTCAGTTTGCAATAGGAAGGCCAAGCAGGGGACAACTGGCAACAGTTGTGGTTTAGAGCAATGTGGATAACTTCAAGCAAAAAGTGATAGCCTCAGCATGTTTTCAACGCTAGGAGGGAACTGTGCTTAGTATCAAGAGAAGTTAGGTGTCGCCATTAAAACAAAACCTACAGAAAATATAATCCTTCTTTTGGACCATTTATAGCAAATGGGAGTACAGAAAACTTAGTGTCATGCATACCAGCCCAGACAGACAGTAGATGATCTCAGGATGTTCATATTCAGAAATATCTTCATTACCAATTGCTCCAGTGGCTTCCAAGACGTTTTATCTAAACTTGCTTAGTAATTACTTCATCTTTGAGACTTGAAACTCCTTAATCGTGTGATATGCTTTTAAATGATCAGAATAAAGACTTCAAAGAAGAGAAAACCTCTAAGAGAAAAGAATTATGGCTGCCTCACAACCATCTAGGTAAATAACAAAGGCTCTTACTGAGCCTTGGGAAAGTACACTGTCAAGTAGGAGACCATCCCGACAGCCAATGTACAACTGAAATAAGTTATAGGGGATCCCTGATGAACATTTACTCACAAATAAACAAACATTCACATCATGAAGGCATCATATTTATGAAGCAAGCTTTCCTGAATGAATACTGAATTAATGCCTACCATTTTTGTAGGGCAAAATCTGTTGAATGTATCTGGGCTACATAGATCTTTAAGTATTGGAGAATTTTACCATTTCTAGTTCCTATTTTCAAACTATGTAAATGTCTGTTCTTTCTGACCCCTGTTATACATTACATATATTTTTTCTAGTGTCTGCTGTCTCTGAATAATTATAGCTCCTGTATTTCAAGCTCTGGGCTTCTTGTTGGGTAGTTTTAGACAATTTCTCACTTAATCATCATATTAATTCAGCAAGTTAATATTTCCATTTTATAAAGAAGAACTCTGTATCTCAAAAAAGGTTAAGTAACTTGCTCCATGCAACACAGTAGCAAAAAGCAGGTCTAGGATTTCATTCCA
The DNA here is from genome assembly GCF_030020395.1 of Manis pentadactyla. Lineage (NCBI taxonomy): Eukaryota > Metazoa > Chordata > Mammalia > Pholidota > Manidae > Manis > Manis pentadactyla. Next base: position 94,060,410 of record NC_080025.1, read on the forward strand.
GAATTAGATTCCTTGAAGATGAAACAGCATCTTTTGTGGAACTTCCATATCAGTGGTGCCTTTGTCAGTATGTGCACTGGACAGCTTAAAAGCAGTTTCCCACTTTGCACTTTCTGGAGATTCTGATGCAGCTGGTCTAAGATGGAATATTAGTCTACATTCCTAACAAGTCCTCTGATATGATTCTTATACAGCCAGTTGAACAATGTGTGGTTTAGGGTCATCCTATCAATGTTTTCCATATAGTAGGGAATAAATATGTGTATCTTACATTTTTATAGTGAATTCCAGATATCAAACTGATGTTTCTTTGTGTTTCATAAGATTTAAAGGTTCTTTTGATGGTGGGACATAACACACTGACACATGGGTAGATGAAAGGCAGAACTGTTCCTTACAGCTCCAGAAGAGGGACTGGGCCCCACGGAGATACCAGGGAAAGGATAACAAACTGGAGCTTACGGACAGCAAGCAGGGTTGCTAGTTTTCCAGGGCTCCCTGTGGTTTGGCTAATTTGGGTAATTTTGCAGGCCCTGGGGCATGGGACTGTTCCTAGTTGTGTGTACCTGGCCATGGGGTGATTTTGCATAGTAACCTGCATAATATCCACGTAATAACCTGGTGGGAGAGCCAGATAAGGGAAATTCTGGGTGTGGATTTAATTGGCTGCTCAAAAGGGGATCTGTCTTGCCTCTAGCTGGAGCCTCAAAACAGAGTACAGATAGCACAATTTAAAAAAAAACACAAAACAACAACACCACTGTATTTCGTTCTTTAGGATTATTCAAGATTGGTTCAGACAGCCAATTCACAATGTACCTCTCGTTAAGTCACCCCCAATATGCCTTTAGTTTCCAAATCCACAGGAGTGGAGGTGGCAGGTTATGCCTTCTGGCCATTTCAGGCTCCCACTTTCAACCCATTGAATTCTTACTCTCCATGCTGAATTTTGAGTTTATTATCCTCTGTCCTGGTGAACCTCACACTCTACCTTGTTTTGCATATTTTAAAAAATGTCATAAACACATTCAGATACACAGATACAACATACAGAAGCATGTAAAAGAGGTACTATGTATGTAGCACACTTTGAAGAAGGCTTAGAGTTTAAATTAAAAGGCATTTAAATTGCTGCAGCAATAACAATTTAATAATAACCATCAGACATGGTGCTTCCAAACCCAGGCACTGGCTCTTTCTCCTTTAACTTTCTACTCCCTGTTTCTGCACATTTCTAATTCAGAAGGACTTACTACCCCTTGTGTCCTGGGTTGCCTCCTAACCCTTTTTTTATGGTCTCATATTTCACTCCAAGTAACCTATTTGGGTATTTTCTTAGAGAATGTTTCTACTGGTGCCCGATATTAATATTATTCATATTTATTTTCACTGTGCTACTGAAGACATGTACCTTCTCATGGGAAATCTTCATTTCACTGAAAGATGTCATGTAAGGCCCTTTACTTAAATTATCCCCCAAGTAGGTTTTGACTATATTGTTTTCCATAATAATTGTAAAATAATCACATCTTGATTTCTACTCAATAGCCTCTGGGAATAAAATGGACTGGCCAAATTATGACTATTGCCCTGTCCACTTTCACCAGTAAATTCCTGTTCACTGGGGAACATAATAATTTAAAATCAATTTCACTGAATTCTACTTCACAGTTACAGGGCCAGAAGCAAATAATGACTCAAAAAAAAGTCAAAGCATGTAATTATAAGTTCTAATTAGTAAATAACTGGTAAAGCAGGGGTGGAGGGTGTATAATGAAAAAACATACAGTGTTGTTTTATTTTGCTAAAGTGGAGAAGAAATAGAATCCCTTCCTTAAGCTTCTCCTGTCCTGAACCTCACCATTTTGGAACACTCCCGGGCACTCCGGAGCAGCCTTACGCAGCTCTCCACACTCACTCCCGAGGTGACCTCATCTTGTCCTGTATGCTGATGTCCAAAGAAATCTCAGCTTCATTCCTCCCTTGAAGTCTGCCCACTCCATGTTTCCCCTTGGGTACCTAATAAGCACTTCAAGCAAACATAGCCAAAGGAGAGCTCTTCATTTTCCCTTCCAGCTCCCCCATCTTCCCAAATCAGTGTCACTTCCAATCCCTGGATGAATCCAACTTCTTGCTTTCACCTGCATTTCATCCAACCCATCAGCAAATCATTGGCTCTGCCTTCAAAACACATCCTGAATTCTATCATGTCTCAAGGCATCTGCCACAGGTCCAGGCTGCCATCATCTCTTGCCTCAACTACTGCAATAATGGTCTTCTGTTCTCCATCCTGGCCCTTCTACAATCTGCCACACAGTTGTCAGAATAAACATTTTTTAAAAATGTCAGATCGAGACATTTTCCTATTCAAATCCCTTTAACATATTTTTTTGTTTGTTTTGAAAATATATAAATGTTTTGTCATGGCCTGTAGCTCTACATAATTTGGCCCTTGATTCCCTCTTTGACTTCACCTTTGACCTCTCACCCCTGTCTTTCTGAGTTGCAGGCCTCACTAAACTGCTTCTAAATCCTTGAATATTCTAACTTGTTCCTACTTGAGACTTTATGATTCTTGAACCCTTGACCTACCATCAATTTCCCAAATCACTTCTTTTGATCAAAACAAGCATCAGCACTTGAATCCACCCTTCCTCTTTCCTGTTCCTTTCTTTTCTCTCTCTCCCTCCTTCCCTGATTGCCTTCTCCCCTCTTCCCAAGTAATTTACTGGGTTTCTTCCACTAAACTGTACACATCCTAATGGAACAGACTTTGTGTATCTTACATTATAAACCCAGTGTCTAGAAAAATGCCTAGCACATATGAAATGAATAAATAATTGTTAGATGAGTACATGAATAAATAAATCTATTTCCCAAATCTGAAATATTAAGAAAATTAAGAGATGTCAAGGAGTAAGTACAGATGCTTAATTCTTAAAAAAACAATTCTATGTTGACAATTTCTATAATTTAACCATAACAAGCAATATTTATTAAGTATTTAATATTCTTCCAGGCATTAACCTAAGTCCTTCATGGATCTCATGTCATTTATTACTTACGTAACCCTGCTCTTAGTTTTCCTATATAACGAATGAGCACCCTAAGGTTCATAGAAGTTAAGTTACTCAATTTTCCATGTTCACACAACTTTTAAATGCTGGAGTTGAGTCTTGAAAAGATTCATACTCCAAAGTCTATGTTTGCAATAGTTATATTATACAAAATATCTGAACTCATGTCTATATTCCTTGAGGATACTGATTAATTCAACAGTTCTGTAAGAATCTAAAAACTCTGCTGAAAAACACATGAATATACTGTAAACAACATAAAGAAAGTAGAAGGAGTCGAGAGAAGAATTGCTGGGTTCTAGTTTGTGCAGGCTGTCTTTAGTGATATGGACTAAAACATGGAAAGTTCTCAAGCAAAATTCACTTCTCAGATATGTTTTCTTAGGTTCTCACTTTCTTTTTTTCCATCTTTTTTGGTAGGGAATTTAGGAATTTAGTTCACTCCCAGATTGTCCAAGGAGTCCCTGTTGTTTTTTATCCAGTCCACTTAACTCATTAAAATTTCCTACCCTGTTCCTTGAGGGCATGTGATTTTGTGACCTATGAACTAGACTTAATGGTATTGCATCCTTTTTCAAATCATGGCGTACTGTCCAGGAGGAGCCACCTGTGAGATAAATACTTTAAAAAGTTTAATGATTGCACCTGATTTTTCAATTGTCAATTCAAGCATCAACTAATGCATAAGTTAATGCTATTTATAGCTTGCACAGCTGTTAAAGAATAAAAGCATAATAAATGTAAACTTATAATAAATCTCTTTAAATACTTATTTTCAAACAACATTTTATTATCTGTGGCTTGACTGATACATGGAAGATATGTAATTTGTTCCACTGCTGTCATTTTCAAATTGACTCTGCTCTAAAAATCATGACAAGAAATGAACATTTCATATAAACAGCCAAGAGAATGTCTGTGGTAGTAAAACATCCAGATGTAAAGTGGAAAATTCAGACATGTGATAGTTTCTTAACAGAGTGCCAAACATCTGGAAGTTTCGGGAGAACTTCACAATTACCTAAATATTTCACTTCTTTTTTGGATGTTTATTTCCCTATACCTGCAATATTTGGCACATTGTCAATAAGTAAGGGCAGAGGGAAGGGAGTGTTGGATCCTAAGGAAAAAGTTGCTTTCTCCCAAAGAACTATTTAAGATATTATTTTTATTTTTAAAAAAACTTTGGTTTAATCGAAGACATTTCTTAAGTTTGTCTATAATTCACCCAGAACAACCCTAAATCATGGACCTTTAGGTTCGCTTTTTTTTAATATGGTGAAAAAACATGCAATTGTATAATAAGTCTTTTCTTCTTGTTAAACTTATATTATTAATTCATCATTAATCCAATGGGAGACACAGCATATGTATGTTAAAAATGATGGGAGGAAATAGAGTAAATGTAACAGTCTTGTTAGGATATTAAAGATTGGAGAGGGTTTTCTTCTTTTTTGTTTTCTCAATTTTCTATAATATTTTAATGTTCATTTGAAGAAAGAAGTTAATTAAGCCTTTCAGTTTAACACAAACACTTATAAATTTATTTTTCAGAAAAAAGCCCTCATGTTTCCAAAATCACATTTCATCTTGGAAACCTGATCAACCTGGTTCCTATGAAGAGTATCCGTGCTCCTGGGAATCTGAGCAAGTGGGAGGCTGCTAATAGAGTGCAATGATTGACATTTTATCAGGTAAACAGCTAAATGCAGTTATTTCTCACTCATGAATGGAAGCAAGCATCTGCAGGAACATCAGACTCTCAAAAGATTACATGGACAAGTTACCCAGAAATTTTCTATTAAAAGACATTCTCAAGAAAACTAAAGAATTGTTATAAGTAGCTCTAGGGATGCAATCAGTTAGCACACAGTGCTTAAAACAATTTCCATGAGACCAGCCTTGATTGTTTATCTCATAAAAATGAATTGTGGTTCTAAATGTATTGGGAAATAAAGAAACAAAGAAAAATATTAGAAACACTTGAAAAAGGCCTTCTGGAAAATCAGATACCTAAATATTCAATCAAGTGAAATTAACAAACATAAATTTGTTTTAATATTTTGTGTAACTTTTATATGTTTATGGACAGAATTTTCTATCTTCTTTTACCCAGTTCTTCTTAAGCCAAAGGCTATTATCTATTCACTCTAGTAAATAATTTCTTAGCAAAATAATGCCGCATTTTAAGAAGGGCTGCATATGGTCACACTCTGGGAGGAGACGTCATTTAATAAACTGTTTAATGAGTTGCAGTTTGATAGTCCTGTGGTAGTAATGCTAGTATACCAGCAATAAACCAATGAGAGAACACCAGGATCATCAGAACAGGCTACCTGGAAATGATTCCCAAATATGCTGGTGTAATCAGCAAATTCACTGTATGCAGCAAATTAAGCAACTATATAACAAAGAAAGCTATAGGAAAAGTGATTAGATTTGGCTTGTGTATTAGTCTATTCAGTCTGTCATAACAAAATACAACATATACCAAAATAGCCACCATGGTGGCTTAAAACAGAAATTTATTTTCTTACAGTTTGGAAGTATGAAAGTCTGAGATCAGCATGGTTGGGTTCTGGTGAGAGCTCATCTTCTCGGCTGGCAGATATCCACCTTCTAGCTGTGTGCCCACATGGCTATTCTCAGTCTATCCTCAGTCTCTTTATACTTCCTTTTCCTACAAGGCCATCAGTACTATTAGATTAGGACCCCACTCTTATGACCTCACCTAAGCTTAATTATCTACAAAAGACCCATTTTCCATATATAGTCACCTGGAGCCTAAGGCTTAAATGTATGTATTTGGGGCAGGAGGAGCCATAATTGACTCCATAGCAGCTTGTTTGGTGTTTGTGCATGCACATGTGTGTGTGTTTGGGGAAGAAGTTTAAGAAAGCATTAAAGGCCTAATATTGCTAAAATATCTATAGTGGGACTCTCTAGAATGGGTGAAAATGTGAAGATGTTACTAAGACGTTTACCATACCAATTGGTAAGGTTTTCCATCAATTAGTGGACTCATGTAACTCCATAACTCATGATATTAACAGTATGGTTTGAGCCATCTGTGGCAATAGCAAACTTAGGTCCAAAGCCAAAGCATAGGTCTTCTTTTTAAGCTTTCTTTTTATTTCACAGAAATTCTCCTGACCCCAAGCTTAAGTTTCTTAAAAAGTATTTAAGAACATTTACAATTTTTCCTTCACCAAAAGCTTCAATGGGAAAGAATAAATGGGCAAAAATATGAATAAGTGAATCAAACAATGATTTTAGGAATTGTCTCAAGACAGTGAGTTCTTTTGTGTTTGTTCTATGCAACATACATTTAAAAAATATTATTACAAATGGCATCCTAGATATTGGTAACAAGATCTCTAATGTTTAAGAATACTTCATCAAACAAGCAAAACTAACTTATGTTCTATTAGCAATGAAAAATAAGAACTTGAAGTTTAAAAATACAATGACAGTAGCAACAAAAATGTAAAATACTTAGAAATATAGTTGATAATAGATGTATAAGTCTAAACACCGAAAACTAAAAAAACTGCTACAATAAATTAAAGAAGATTTAAGAGGAGAAACATACTGAGTATATGGATCAGAAAACAATTCCCCCACAAATTGATCTACAGACTCAATACAACCCCAATAAAAATGCCAGATAGTATTTTTTAAAGAATTTGACAAGTGGATGCTAAAATTTATATGTAAAATGCAAAGGACTTCAAATATTTAAGGCAACTTTGTAAAATAATAAAGTTACAGGAAGTAAACTACCTGATTTCAAGAATTATTGTAAAGCTACAGTTATTAAGAAAATGTAATATTACAGTGTAAAGATTGACAAATAGATCAGTGGAACAAAACAGGAAGTCTAGAAATGGCCATTTGACTTTTGACAAAGAGTCCAAGGCAATTCAATGGGATAATGAAGTCTTTTCAAGAAATGGTGATAGTACAATTGGGTAGCTTCACACCAAAAAAAAAACATGAAAAAAACACTTGACCCTGCCTCAACATAAACAAAAATTGATCAAAGTTTTAGGTCTTCAAAAGACACTGTTATGGAGGGTGGAGCCAAGACGGCAGTGTGAGTAGAGCAGCGGAAATCTCCTCCCAAAACCACATATATTTATGAAAATATAACAAAGACAACTCCTCCTAGAATAGAGAACAGAGGACACAGGACAACATCCAGACCACATCCACACCTGTGAGAACCCAGTGTCTTGCGAAGGGGGTAAGAAACAAGCCCCAGCCCGGCGGGACCTGAGCGCCCCTCATCCAAGCCCCTGGCGGGAGGAGAGGAGTTGGAGGGGGAGGGAGAGGGAGCCCAGGACTGATGAACACCCAGCCCCAGTCATCCGGACTAGAGAGGTGACACACTGCATGCATGGGGTCCTGGATACTAGGGTAAAAGGACAGCAAGACCTGTGAGCGGGTCCCTGAGGCCAGTGCTTGGGGACAAAGAAAAGCGAGCAGCTTTCTGGAAGTCTGAAAGGGACAGGGAACCCAAAACCAGATGGAAGCATCCCAGGACACTTAGTCCAGCAGCAGGGAATCTGGGGATCTCTGGGCACTCTAACCCCCTGGGCAGCAGGGAGCATGGAGGCCCCTCACGGAGATAAATAGCCTCCTGGCCACTCCCCCTCCAACGCAGCTCCACAATATCAGAGCAGCAGCCCAAGGCAAGCCACGCCCACAGCAACAGCAGAGATAAACTCCATAGCAGCTGGGCAGGAATCAGAAGCCCTGTCTGCATGCAGCTGCCCAGCACAAGCCACTAGAGGTCACTGTTCTCCCAGGAGAGGAAGGCCACAAACCAACAGGAAGGAAAGTTCTTCCAGCTGTCACTCGTCCCAGCTCTGCAAACTATCTCTATCACCACGAAAAGGCAAAATTACAGGCAGACAAAGAGCACAGAGACAACACCTGAGAAGGAGACAGACCTAACCAGTCTTTCTGAAAAAGAATTCAAAATAAAATCATAAACATGCTGATGGAGATGCAGAGAAATATACAAGAGCTAAGGGATGAAGTCTGGAGGGAGATTACAGATGCCCGGAAAGAGATTACAGAAGTGAAACGAACTCTGGAAGGATTTATGAGCAGAATGGATAAGATGCAAGAGGCCAGGGAAAAGGAACATATAGAAGCTGACATAAAGAGAGATAAAAGGATCTACAGGAATGAAACAATATTAAGAGAACTGTGTGACCAATCGAAAAGGAACAATATCTGCATTATAGGGGTACCAGAAGAAGAAGAGAGAGAAAAAGGGATAGAAAGTGTATTTGAAGAAATAATTACTGAAAACTTCCCCAAACTAGGGGAGGAAATAATCGAACAGACCACGGAAATACACAGAAGTCCCAACAGAAAGGACCCAAGGAGGACAACACCAAGACACATAATAATTAAAATGGCAAAGATCAAGGACAAGGAAAGTTTTAAAGGCAGCTACAGAGAAAAAGGTCACCTATAAAGGAAAACCCATCAGGCTATCATCAGACTTCTCGACAGAAACCCTACAGGCCAGAAGAGAATGGCATGATATATTTAATGCAATGAAACAGAAGGGCCTTGAACCAAGGATACTGTATCCAGCACGATTATCATTTAAATATGAAGGAGGAATTAAACAATTCCCAGACAAGCAAAAGTTGAGGGAATTTGCCTCCCACAAACCACCTCCACAGGGTATTTTAGAGGGACTGTTCTAGACGGGAGCACTCCTAAAACTAAACAGATGTCATCAGAGAAAATAAAATCACAGCAAAGAAAGCAGAACAATCAAACACTAACTAAAGGCAAAAAAGTAAAATCAACTACCCACTAAAAGCAGTTAAAGGAAACACAAAAGAGCACAGAATAAAACAATCAACATATAAAGAATGGAGGAGGAGGAATAAGAAGGGAGAAAAATAAAGAATGACCAGACAGTGTTTAAAATAGCTCAATAAGTGAGCTAAGTTAGGCAGTAAGATACTAAAGAGGCTAACCTTGAACCTTTGGTAACCACGAACCTAAAGCCTGCAATGGCAATAAGTACATATCGTTCAGTAGTCACCCTAAATGTAAATGGACTGAATGCACCAATCAAAAGACACAGAGTAATAGAATGGATAAATAAGCAAGACCCATCTATATGCTGTGTACAAGAAACTCACCTCAAACCCAAAGACATACACAGACTAAAAGTCAAGGGAAGGAAAAACACATTTCAGGCAAACAACAGAGAGAAGAAAGCAGGGGTTGCCGTACTAATATCACACAAAATAGACTTCAAAACAAAGAAAGTAACAAGAGATAAAGAAGGACACTACATAATGATAAAGGGCTCATTCCAACAAGAGGATATAACCATTCTAAATATATATGCACCTAACACAGGTGCACCAGCATATGTGAAACAAATACTAACAGAACTAAAGGGGGAAATAGACTGCAATGCATTCATTTTAGGAGACTTCAACACACCACTCACCCCAAAGGATAGATCCACCGGGCAAAAAATAAGTAAGGTAACGGAGGCACTGAACAACACACTAGAACAGATGGACCTAATAGACATGTATAGAACTCGACATCCAAAAGCAACAGGATATACATTCTTCTCAAGTGCACATGGAACATTCTCCAGAATAGACCACATACTAGCTCACAAAAAAAGCCTCAGTAAATTCCAAAATATTGAAATTCTAACAACCAATTTTTCAGACCACAAAGATATAAAACTAGAAATAAATTCTACAAAGAAAACAAAAAGGCTCACAAACACATGGAGTCTTAACAACATGCTCCTAAATAATCAATGGACCAATGAACAAATTAAAATAGAGGTCAAGGAATATATGGAAACAAATGACAACAACACAAAGCCCCAACTTATGTGGGGCACAGCGAAAACAGTCTTAAGAGGGAAGTATATAGTAATCCAGGCACACTTGAAGAAGAAGGAACAATCCCAAATGAATAGCCTAACATCACAATTAATGAAACTGGAAAAAGAACAAATGAGTCCTAAAGTCAGCAGAAGGAAGGACATAATAAAGATCAGAGAAGAAATAAACAAAATTGAGAAGAATAAAACAATAGTAAAAATCAAAGAAACCAAGAGTTGGTTCTATGAGAAAATAAACAAAATAGATAAGCCTTTAGCCAAACTTGTAAGAGAAAAAGAGAATCAACACAAATCAACAGAATCAGAAATGAGAATGGAAAAATCACAACAGACTCCACAGAAATACAAAGAATTATTAAAGACTACTATGAAAACCTATATGCCAACAAGCTGGAAAACCTAGAAGAAATGGACAACTTCCTAGAAAAATACAACTTTCCAAGACTGACCAAGGAAGAAACACAAAAGTTAAACAAACCAATTACGAGCAAAGAAATTGAAACGGTAATCAAAAAACTACCCACGAACAAAACCCCCGGACTGAAAGGATTTACCTAGGAATTTTATCAGACACACAGAGAAGACATAATACCCATTCTCTTTAAAGTTTTCCAAAAAATAGAAGAGGAGGGAATACTTCCAATCTCATTCTATGAAGCCAACAACACCCTAATACCAAAACCAGGCAAGGACCCCACCAAAAAAGAAAATTACAGACCAATATCCCTGATGAATGTAGATGCAAAAATACTCAATAAAATTTTAGCAAACAGAATTCAAAAATATATCAAAAGGATCATACACCATGACCAAGTGGGATTCATCCCAGGGATGCAAGGATGGTACAACATTCGAAAATCCATCAACATCATCCACCACGTCAACAAAAAGAAAGACAAAAACCACATGATCATCTCCATAGATGCTGAAAAAGCATTTGACAAAATTCAACATCCATTCATGATAAAAACTCTCAGCAACATGGGTATAGAGGGCAAGTACTTCAACATAATAAAGGCCATATGTGATAAACCCACAGCCAACATCATACTGAACAATGAGAAGCTGAAAGCTTTTCCTCTGCGATCGGGAACAAGACAGGGATGCCCACTCTCCCCACTGTTATTTGACATAGTACTGGCGGTCCTAGCCATGGCAATCAGACAAAACAAAGTAATACAAGGAATCCAGATTGGTAAAGAAGAAGTTAAACTGCCACTATTTGCAGATGACATGATATTGTACATAAAAAACCCTAAAGACTCCACTCCAAAACTACTAGGAGTGATATCGGAATACATCAAAGTTGCAGGATACAAAACACACAGAAATCTGTGGCTTTCCTATACACTAACAATGAACCAATAGAAAGAGAAAGCAGGAAAACAACTCCATTCATAATTACATCAAAAAGAATAAAATACCAAGGAATAAACTAACCAAAGAAGTGAAAGACCTATACCCTGAAAACTACAAGTCACTCTTAAGAGAAATTAAAGGGGACACTAACAAATGGAAACTCATCCCATGCTCATGGCTAGGAAGAATTAATATAGTCAAAATGGCCATCCTGCCCAAAGCAATATACAGATTTGATGCAATCCCTATCAAATTACCAGCAACATTCTTCAACGAACTGGAACAAATAGTTCAAAAATTCATATGGAAACACCAAAGACCCCGAATAGCCAAAGCAATCCTGAGAAAGAAGAATAAACTGGGGGGGGGGGATGTCACTCCCCAACTTCAAGCTCTACTACAAAGCCATAGTAATCAAGACAATCTGGTACTGGCACAAGAACAGAGTCACAGACCAGTGGAACAGATTAGAGACTCCAGACATTAACCCAAACATGTATGGTCAATTAATATTTGATAAAGGAGCCATGGACATACAATGGGGAAATGACAGTCTCTTCAACAGATGGTGCTGGCAAAACTGGACAGCTACATGTAGGAGAATGAAAATGGACCATTGTCTAACCCCATATACAAAAGTAAATTCAAAATGGATCAAAGACCTGAATGCAAGTCATGAAACCATAAAACTCTTAGAAAAAAATATAGGCAAAAACCTCTTACACATAAACATGAGTGACCTCTTCTTGAACATATCTCCCCGGACAAGGAAAACAACAGCAAAAATGAACAAGTGGGACTATATTAAGCTGAAAAGCTTCTGTACAGCAAAAGACACCATCAATAGAACAAAAAGGAACCCTACAGTATGGGAGAATATCTTTGAAAATGACACATCCGATAAAGGCTTGACGTCCAGAATATATAAAGAGCTCACACGCCTCAACAAACAAAAAACAAATAACCCAATTAAAAAATGGGCAAAGGAACTGAACAGACGGTTCTCCAAAAAAGAAATACAGATGGCCAACAGACACATGAAAAGATGCTCCACATCGCTAATTATCAGAGAAATGCAAATTAAAACTACAATGAGGTATCACCTCACACCAGTAAGGATGGCTACCATCCAAAAGACAAACAACAACAAATGCTGGCGAGGTTATGGAGAAAGGGGAACCCTCCTACACTGCTGGTGGGAATGTAAATTAGTTCAACCATTGTGGAAAGCAGTATGGAGGTTCCTCAAAATGCTCAAAATAGACTTACCATTTGACCTAGGAATTCCACTCCTAGGAATTTACCCTAAGAATGCAGCACTCAAGTTTGAAAAAGACAGATGCACCCCTGTTTATCGTAGCACTATTTACAATAGCCAAGAATTGGAAGCAATCCAAGTGTCCATTGGTAGATGAATGGATAAAGAAGAGGTGGTACATGTACACAATGGAATATTATTCAGCCATAGGAAGAAAACAAATCCTACCATTTGCAACAACATGGATGGAGCTAGAGGATATTATGCTCAGTGAAATAAGTCAAGCGGAGAAAGAGAAATACTAAATGATTTCACTCATCTGTGGAGTATAAGAACAAAGGAAAAACTGAAGGAACGAAACAGCAGCAGAATCACAGAACCCAAGAATGGACTAACAGGTACCAAAGGGAAAGGGACTGGGGAGGATGGGTGGGTAGGGAGGGATAAGGGGGGGGAAGAAGAAAGGGGGTATTATGATTAGCATGCATAATGGTGGGGTGGGAGAAAGGGGAGGGCTGTACAACACAGAGAAGACAAGTAGTGATTATACATCATTTTGCTATGCTGATGGACAGTGACTGTAAGGGGGTTTGTGGGGGGACCTGGAATAGGGAGAGCCTAGTAAACATAATGTTCTTCATGTAATTGTAGATCAATGATAACAAAAAAAAAAAGAAAGAAAAGGGGGATTGCTCCCTGATAGGATAAAACTAACTGCAAATCACCGATTAATGCATGCTTTAAATATCCTTAATTTTGATCATTTAAAGGGTGTCAGATGATCAGCTATGGAAGTACATTTTTCTGATAATATTCCTTTTTCTTAAAAAAAAAAAAAGCAGTTCCTGTGTGGTGATGTCCAATAAGTTCTTCACAATGTTATAAAGGGCATATCAAAGTATGGACAAAGGGTTTGTTTGTGTTTATACAGAGAATCAAAGCCTAATTTGGCTATCCAGAAAACGAATTAAAATACGATATGAAGAAGAACTTCCAACATCAACATTCTCTGGAAGAGTCCTTCCAGAAGATGATCATCAAAAAACTTCTACAAAGATCCTGGTGCTGTTGCAGTTGTAGCTGCATTCATCCCACCGGTTCCTGGACTTGCCATTGGAATGAAGAAGGAGATATCTAAGCCGGCCTGGGCATACAGTAAAACAACAAATTTGACTGGATCTATACTGTCAGAACTCAACCAAGAATTAGGAGAAGTGCAAGTTGCAATGCTCCAAAATCTTGCAACTATAGACTATCTACTGTTAAAAGAACATATGGGATGTGAACAGTTCCCAGGAATGTGTTGTTTTAATTTGTCTGATTTTTCTCAAACTATTCAAATTCAGTTAGACAATATCCATCATATCATTGATAAGTTTTCACAAATGCCTAGGGTGCTTAACTGGTTTTCTTGGTTTCACTGGATATGGCTGGTAATTGTAGGTCTGCTTTGGTTATGTAGCTGTATTCCTATTATGTTAATGTGTGCACACAATTTAATTAGTAATTTAAAACCTATACATGCTTATGTTACTCTACAAGAAGATATGTCAAAGAAATAATCAATCTTCCCATGTTTTCTTCCATTTGCTACTTCTACAGCTTCTCTTCTTCCTTCATAATTACAACCCCTAAGTAGAATTCGTGCCTCATATCAAAATTACCAAGTATCATAATTCTTCCAAGTGGTAAAGACACCTCAAGACAAATGCTGGGCATAGAAGCCACAGGGCATAAATCTGCAAAAAAGTAAAAAGCTAACCTTTTCAAACAATATTGCTTCTCTCTCACTTACCAACTTTACATTTCCCTGTATGGCCCTGGCAGATGACTGGTTAGCCAGAGACGGGTAAGATTCCTCAAGGGAGGAACAACCTAAGACAGGCACAGTCGCATCGGGGCCATCAGGTGAGAAATTGGGGATCAACAGAGGTGAGGCTTAGAACCTCACCCCCCTGTTTTGAGAGAAATCTTCTGCATCCGTGGATGTTTTGTTGCCCTTGTCTAGCTTGGTTTAATACTTAGTCTATAGGCACACACCTGATCATCTACATTTGCCCTCTTACAGCACTAAACTGTGTTTTCTACCTTTATCTTGCATCTACCTACCACTTCAGCATTTTATTAAAAATAATAATAATAATAATAATAATAATAATAGTAAGGGAGAAATGTGTGATTCACATATAATCAAGTATAAAAATCAAATGAATAATCATAATTGACCTGACTGTTTATAGTTCATGATGCATGATCAAAACCGAAAGTTTCTGTGATGACTGCCCTTGCCCATGTAAGAACTTGTTCACCATGTAAGAACTTGTTCGTTATGCTTCAGAAGATTGGACACTGTCAAGAATTAGGCTTGGGGTTGATTAATGATTGTGCATTGAGTCCCCTATACAGAATTTTATTGTTGTTAACAACCATATGATTAATAAATATGAGAGATGCCCTCTCAAAAAAAAAAAAAAAGACACTTACGGAAATGAAAAGGCAAGCTATAGACTGGGAGAAAGTATTTGCAAAACTGATTTTCAACTAAAAGCTTATATCCAAAATAGAACTTTCAAGTCTCTATAATAAGAAAATGAGCAAGCCAATTGAAAAAGGGAAAAATATTTGAACAGACCCCAAAGAAGATGTACAGATGGCAAATAAGCACAAGAAATGATGCTGTTAAGGAAACGCAAACTGAAACATCTGTACAGTATCACTACACAGTCACGAGAATGGCTAGCATGAAAAACTGATTATGTCAAGTGTTGGTGAGAATATGAAACAACTGGAAGTCTATATACTCCTGGCGGGAATTTAAATCAGTGTATCTACTTTAGAAAACAGTTTGGTGGTTTCCTAAAAAGTTAAACACATATACTGACCCTATGACCTAGCCATATCACTCCAAGGTATTTACAAGACAGAAATGAAAATGTGTGCCTGTAGAAAAACCTGTACACAAATGTTTATTGAAGTTTTATTTGTAATGCCCCAAACTGAAAACAACCTAAATGTTCATTACTATATAGATAAACAAATTGTGAATATCAACACAAAGAATACTACTCAGCAATAAAAAGGAACAAATTGCTAATGTACAAAACAGAATTAAATCATCTCAAAACAGTTATGCTGAATGAAATAAGCCAGACCCCCCTCAAAAGAGAGGATACATACATATGATTCCATTTATATAAAATTTTAGAAAATGCAGACTAATCTATGGTGACAGAAAGCAGATCAGTGGTTGCTGGGAAGAAAGAATTAACAAAAGTCAGAAGGAAAATATGGGGGATGCTGTATATACTCATTATCTTATTGTGTGTTATACGTATGTCAAAACTCACCAAAAATACATTTTAAATATATGCAGTTTAATAGATGTCAATGATATCTCAATGAAGCTGTAAACAAAAAATATCAAAGAAAAAATATACCTATGGAGATGAAAGACAAGGTAGTAGTTCCCTTTGCTGAGTGTGGATAGTCAAAGAAGGAGAGGTTTCTGGGCTTCCAGTAATGCTGTTTTGATCTGAGTAAAGAGGGCACATCTGTATTTCCTTTCTGAAATTAATTTAGCTGACACATATGATATGAATGCTTTTCTAAATATATGATTTCTTTAAACATTTTACACTAAAGTAAATATATATAGAAAGTTTTGCCTTCTCAGTGCAGACAGGACCAACATGAAACATAACAAATGATCTTTTAAAAAGAGAAGATGAATTACAGATGGGAACAGAGGAAAAGAGAAACAAAAAGCACTATCAGCTAGTATTTAAATCATGCTTTACTGAAGCAAAGCACAGAGACTTCTCTCAAATTCCTGACTTTATAGGAACCTTTATCTCATTTTATCACAAGAGTGAGAGTTTTTCAGAACATCATTTTTTTCCTTATATTCCTTCCCTCTAAGACATTATTTCTCAAGGTGGATTTTTCAGAAGTCTTTTTCAGCAGCATGTCATGGACCTATTGTGATAAAAATTGTCCCATGGCAAAAGCAGTTGGGAAAGCTGCTCATACAAAGTTCAACTGTTTTCCTCCTGTGATGTTTATACATAAACTTTTAATATGTTAAATAAAATGTACCATAAATCCCATACAAGGTATATGCAGTTTTCCCAAACTTACATACTCATAGAACCTCCTTTTTTGAATAGCATTCTAAAAGACTAATATTTCAACGACTATACACTGCAGTTTCAGAAATGTGCAGTGTTGCTCAGTTGACCGATTTTAACAGGATTTACTTGGGTGATACACATGGAGTCCTTTTATCAGGATTCCATCCACTAGACCTTCACATTAGAAGATAGCTGAGCAACTCAACAACCATACACTGCAGTTTCAGCAATACCAATTGTGGTTTTTTGGTATTATAGTTAAAATGTGTGCTTCAAACTAAACCATTTGGATTTGAATCTTGCCTCCGCCACTCTTCCTCTGTGACTTTGAGTGCTGAATTTCTCTCTCAAAAGGAGGTGATAAAAACAATATGGTGGTTGTAGGAATAAAATGATGAAACACATGTGAGCATTTAGAATGGTGCCTGCTACATAGTAAGTGTTCCAAGAGTTAGCTATTAATATTATTAAGAAAATTTGTCTAAGCAAGAACCACAAGGTAGAGATAATGCTGCATTATTCGTTTTGACATAGAACATAGAGACCATCTTACTGCTTATCAGTCCATCAAAAATGTGGCAATAGAATAACATGAGATGTACACATTCTCACCATACCAACAACAAAATTGATAATACGTGAGGTGAAGGCTGTATTAACTAACATTACTGTGCTAATCATTTCACAATACATACGTGTATCAAATCATCACATCATACACCTTAAATTTACATAGTGTTTTGTGTCAGTTATATCTCAGTAAAGGTTGGGGAGGGGGGAAAAACAATTACATCTCATGTACTCATCATGGAGAGGGAGCAACTCAATATAAATAAACTGCTTAGTCTTAAACCTCTAAAAAACAGAAGAATTACACAAGAAGCTGAATTTATAACCACAGCCAGCATACATGGCTAGATTATAAATTCCTTGATGGCAGAGACTACATCTTTCCATCATCCTCCTTTTTAAAGGGTTAGTGTCGAACTTAATTAGTCTAAGCATTTTAGGAATTCTGGGATGTCCAGAAGTCCTTTTAACATGAGGGAATCCAGGCACTTTGGAGTAATTTTGAAAGGGATTTTGAGCCAAGGTAGTCGGCTTCCTGGATCAACAAGACAAAGATGTGTCAGCAAAAGATGATAGAAGACCGATTTTCACAGGATTTACTTGGGGGATACAGATGGAGTCCTTAAATCAGGATTCCATCCACTAGACCTGCACATTAGAAGATAGCTGAAACCGAGCAGGGTGAGGAGAGCAGGGACATTAAAATCACATCAGCAGAATTGAGGATAGGAATCAAATTCTTCTCTGGTTGTGACTTAAATGCTTGATTTTCCTGAGGCTGATGTGATAAGAGAATAATGGTTACTTGTTTATCCTTCACAATACCTAGCAGGTACTTGCACATTATCAGGTGTCAATGAATACATTCTTTTGAGAGAGTGGTGCAGTTAGGAAGTATAGTGATGGCTGTAGAAGGGACACTCCCACCTTCCCCAATCCAGCTGCAGACAAAGAAGAAACAAACAATGAAACAATAAATGATAAAAATGCATTAAACTGAGAGAAAGGAAGAATCTTTCATTAGGTAAATCAGAGTTAATCCACAACAAGAAATGTGTTTTATATCTCAAAAGAGTGAAGCACAAGAGAGGATAAGATGGTATTCATATCCCAGGACTTCTTCAAGGGTTAATTTGTGTGAGGAAAGTGCTCTGAAACCAAGGGTATGAAAACCACTTAAATTCAAAGCCTCACCAGAGGCTGCCTGCTGCATTGTGTAGGTGCTATTTTTAGCCCACATTCATGCTGCCTCAGTCAGTGTTGGGGGACATCTGTGGAGAGAGGAAAGAATTGCTTGCAGCAAGACAAGTTTTGATGAATAATTACTGCCATTACAATGTGCTGCCAGGCCCAGCTCCATGCCACAGACTGAAAACTACTAAGACTTCCAGGAAGTAATCATGGGCAGGTCCTGGGTGGTTGCTTATGGCTTCCAGCACTAACGATACTTGGCAGAGCTGCCAGGATGATCAAGAACTAATTGATTTGTTGTGAACCCTACTAAATATTAGTACCAAAGCTGATGTTATACAATGCAGTTACATTTTCAAAACACTTTATAATCATTTTTTTTGTCCCTATGTTCCACTGAAGTAAGTAAAAAATACTTTTTCTTATAATGCTAATGTTTATTTTTGACTTTATATTTCTAAATGATAGACTTTGTACTAAGTGCAAAGGGTCCTTCACAAATTCCATGTTTCAAGAGCTAGAGTAAAAAAATTGTCTATTTTCATTACTTATAACAGTTTTCTAAAGCAAGGTGCCAGGTTTCTTTCTTTTTCTACTTTCCTATGACCCAGTGACCAGCATTTTCTGGATACTTAGGATAAAATAGAAGAGGAGAAAAATAAGTTTAAAAGGTAGGGAGTGGTGGGAGCTGTCCAATCTTCAGGAAGAATTTAGAGAAAATATATAAAGTATCCAAGACTTCCTGGGTTCATAAATAAAACTGTTTCTCTCCAGACAGCAAAAGACTTTCTAAGTAAGAAATGGCCTCAGGGCAAAGATTAAAGTAAGAACACTGTCAGTAAAACCTGGCTCCTGGATAAAATTCATATCTAATGTATGGCTGTTAACACTCTTTATTGAGACTTCAGAAATACTTGAGGTGGCTCATAGACCCTCTCAACTACTCAGTAGGGCTTCTAAAATCTTAAGGGTGCTATCTCACAATAGCTTGATTCTCAGCAAAGGATAGAGAGAGGTCTCTCTCAAAGAATTAGTCATGCCCTCTGTCTTATGGATTAAACCCCAATAAGATTCTGAAATCTACAAATTTTACAAAGAATAACATCAATAGAAGCACTGTGGACATTGGCAAAAAGGGGGTAGATAGTTAAAAATCAAAACACAACCTGGAGAACCCAGTCTTAGATGGTAAGAAATAGCTACCCTGCTTAAATGCAAACACATACCATTTCTTATGCATAAAGAAGAATGACTTGGATGGAGCCTCAAGAGCATAGCTAAGAGCTTCAGAGAACATTACCAAGCAGGAGGACTGGGGTCTAACAAAGGGTCTGAAATGTGTCCACCATAGAATTGCTATCAAACAGTGACTGCTATATATGAATTTATCCATGAAGATAAGTACAATTGAACGGTAAATCCACACATCCACCCACCATCCATCCATCCATCTCTCCATACATACACAGGATTCATAATAACTGAATTATTAGCAAATCAAGTAATTAGCATAGGAAAATTAATTATCCTCTCTTAACTTCACTTAACTCTCTGTAAAGTGATACGGTTCCTCTGCTTCAGTGATAAGCAAGCACGAGCCAATTGTGCACAAGCCACAAATGCTCTGGTCAGCTTTACAGTATAACCTGGAATCTCCTTTCAGGATGGAAGATTAGAAAGCTACCCTCCATGTGGGCACTTCTCAAAAGCATCCCAAAGTTAACATTTTAATGACAAATTTGCACAGGCTACTCTTCTATTCAGTAAAATGGATTAGCTATGGTGCAAGAAAATAAATCCTCTGCCACTAACACCCTACCACCATTGAACTGAATAAGACAATTTTCATTTGGGAAAGCTCTTGTAAATTAAAAAAAAAAGCTACTCACTAATTCACCATGGTCTAGACAGTTTCCAACCTTGTTTCTGTTCTACTAAGTGGCAATTCGTGACACTCCTGTGACTCTTTCTCTCCCTTATCTCTGGCAGATATCACTTATTAACCTTGGTACTATTTTCTACTAGTCCAAATACGGCCTCACGCTCTTTTTCGGCACAACATTCTGGGCGGTTTTCACCTGCCAATCTGAGATGTCACACAGCATGACATTATCTACCGTTAGTTTCTATGATGCGTGTGTTCTCTAATCTGAATACATTAAATTAGTATCTTGGAAAAGGGATGAGCTGTGGATAGACTCTACTACTTCAGCTCCACTACTGAGAGAAACAGTAAAGCAGAGTTTCTGAGATCATGATCTCTGGAGAAGACTGGCTGAGTTTTTATCATAATTTTGCCACTTAATAGTTGTGGCAATCGGGCAATTACTTAGCATCTTTGTGTCTCAGATACATCTATAAATAGGAGTAATAATACTATCTACTTCATAGATTAAAATTATTGAGAAAATATATGATGATTAATAAAATATAAGTGCTTAAAATAATGACTGGTACCAAGTTATGCACATTGTTACTTATTATTATGTTATCATTATTTTCATTATTGTTATCATTATTACTTCTAGCTCTGTAAGTTTGGCAAATTATATAATCTTATTCTATGTGTGTGGGTTAGAAGATATTTGTCTAGCATTCATGTGGACATTTAACTAATTATATCCATGCCATTTAACACTTGAAATGCTGGAATTTTAAAATCATTTTTATTGAAATGGAGTGTTAAGAAAAATATAAACTGTGCCAAGTATTTCCCTATCTTGTGTACATTGTATGCCAAACATTACCTCAACTTTTTGCATCAAGACCAATTAGTGTGCTATGACTGTAAAACATATTAGGGAATATTGGCTTGCCTCTTCACATAATGACCCACAGGACACAGCAGCATTTCAGTTTCTTTGTGCTTTGCAGTTGACTCCGTGCTTCTCTTGGTGGCTGGCAAAGAGTATTGAACTGTTTATTCAGTTATACAGCGCAATGCTATGTTTTCTTATCTCCTCCTAACCAACTTCTTGCTATCACTGGTTCTCTCGCCATTTCTAATCACTCCTGATTCCAATTTTCTGAACTCTTGCTCTAGTCTCTTACATTTCTTGCCATGTCCTAGAATGGAGTTCAGCATTGCTCCTTGCCTTCAGGTTAGACTTGTAAATCAAATAACGGGAATTGTTCTAGTTTGTCTGTTTTCCTTGTTCCTTACAGACTCATGAATCTTGACTTGTCATACCCCTCTTGATTCATTCCAAATTGTTGATTTGCCAAATATTCCATCTCCCAACACACTAGCCATGTTACAGAATAAGCTTAGGATAAGATATTTAAAAATACAAGAGAAACTCATAAAAGTAATTTCCACTTGGGTGTCTTTTCAGAAGTGTTTATTATATTATGGAGATGCCAAAATTAAGGGCCTCTTTCAAAAGCATGCTAAGTAGTCATAAGGGAAGAACCACACTCTTTCAGTACAGATGTTCTCAAAGTATGGTTCCAGGATCCTATAAAAATGCAAATTATCAGGCCTGACCCCAACTTCCTGAAGTTCGGAGGGTGAGGCCCACTAATCTCTGTTTCAACAATCTCTTTAGGTGATGCTGATCCACACTTAAGAATTATAATTCTGATGCATAAGCAAATTTATTAATTAGGGTTCCTACAAGCATCTTAATATCAAGTTTAATTATTTTCTTGTCTGCACATTTATTACAGGTTATAACCTTGTCATCTCTAAGAACACATGTTTTGTAGGTTCTTCTCCTTTTCAGCCTTAATCTCTTCTCAGGATCCAAATTTTCCTGATAATGTCACATAGTAGCTACTATAATCCATAGGGTCTTATATAATGAAATTTCTAGTTAATAAGAGAACTGGAACAAACTGTTGAGAACTACCCATAAAAGAAAGTTCTGAATAATTAATGCACTGATTACTCTTCCATTTGTAATTACTTTTCCTCAGTTGTGGGATGATGTGATGAACTTGTTATTTGGTGTTTGCATAGTTGGAGAGATGAAGCAGAAAACGTCATTTGCAGCTTCAGTTATCCCCTGCAAGGTCTTCTTCCCAGGCTGTGCTACCTTGGTGGAGTGGCCAAATTCGAATGCCAAGCTTTGCAGTATAAGAAATAGGAATTTGTCCATATACCCTGAGTTCATCAGTCTCTTGAGCTCAGTTCACTCTAATTAAATTCACAAGAGAACTTGTATCAAATGGAATGGCAAATTGTTCATTGGCAGTACAGGAGATTTCTATATTTCATCATTCCAGTGTTCAGTCCTGTTCTACAAAACATACTCTCTCTGGTAGTAGATCTCTTAGAAACTAAAAATGATCAGAAAGCCCCCTTAGATGGACTGATTCTTAAATGACTTTTGTTCGCTGCTAAGTAACCTCCTTAGGTATGTGTTGATTTTACTTATTTGCTCTCAGAGAAGAGTCTTCATCCAAAACTCCTTAGAATTTCTTACTTTAAAATGATAACAAAGGGATATTCCATGCTATTTTGTACAATCTCTGTGAATCTATTATCAATGACAACATGGGATCAAAATGCCTCATTTCTTATTCTTCAAAATAAGTCTGGGTCAGGAATTATTCAGAATATAATGGATTTTTTAAAGCAAACGAACTTTGTCAAATGAACCTTATTTTCTTTTAATAAGTAAGTGTAGGAACTCACACTATATATATAAAATATTACATTACAGCATAATGAATATTGTTAATTAAGAATCATTTATACATATTCCATTAATAGCATAAAGGAACTCTATTTGCCTTGAGCTTTGGAATTAGTATAAGAGTAGCTAAATTTGCTGGATTAATAGAGATGCACCCTTGTACACTTTCTCTCCAATGGACAAGTCAGTCAGTTACAGTAGTGTTTGACTTTAAATATGGAATTTCTTGTGGGGATCTAGACTTTATTGAAAGCTTTACATAGCAACTTAAATCAAGACATATGGTTTCACTTTCATCAAAAACAGGGGAAGTTTTTCTGAGACCCTTTAGTTACTGAATTGACTATTTTTTGAACCCTTTCTATCTACAGAATAAAATATTTTTTGAATAAGATAGCTTCAATAAAAGCTGTTCAGACATGAAGACAAGACCTCTGTCACCAAGGAGATAACAGAAGCACAGGAATTCCTTGAGTATCATATCACATTTTAACTTGCTTTGTCAAAAGAGACCAATACTATTTAAGTATCTAGAGTCTGAGCTATTGCAGGCAGCTGAATTAGAATCTATTGCATATATTTATGCACTTAGAATGCCAACTAAGTCCAAAAGTCATGTGGGAAACATCAAGATTAGAAAGAAGAGAAAACGTCAGGTATGGTTTAGGGTGTGTAGAAGATTAAAGGCATCAATAAAAGGAAGGAAAATAATATATTATTGGAGAAGAACATCTCAATAGCTCTGGAGAGAAAAGAAACACGTGATGGTTTTAAGATTTATTGTTTTAATTCCACATGCAGAAAGTAAGTTTGTCTCATTTCTTATTAGATTAATTTAGTAGTTATATTTCGTTAAACTATAGAAAAAGAGTATCACTATCCTTCTTTAAATAAAATACTACTTTTGTTAGGCATTCAAATATGTGACTTCCATTGGGTTTAGGAAAAAAACATGCTAACTAAAGCTTTATGAATGAAAGTCTTAGTAATAGCTAAGGAAAGCTAACTGCAATGGTGGAAGTGTTATAAAGAAACAACACTGGAAGGAATATTTTGTCTTTGGACATTGTAAAATACATGCACAATGAGAGGACATGCATAGAAACTTTGGAACCAATTATTTTAATCTAATACCTTTGCCATAGTGAAAGGTACAAAACAAAATTAAGAGCAGGGTAAATTGAAACAGCTGAAAAAACATTCTTGGTTTTACCAAACTTGCTTAAATGTACAACCTGCAAAGTCTCATTGTGTTTAGCTATGAGATGGCAGGTGGCAAATACTAACTCAAAGAAACAAAGGTGTTAGAAGAGTGAATAACACTGAATAAGTATTATCAAGTATTGTCTTTCCAAGGGATGGCTTTACTATTATTTTGTACAATACAGCACACACACTCCAGTCATAGCTTCCAGTAACAGAGGGACATTTTCTCCTCCACGAAGGCAGTAAAACACAAAGAGAAAAGTACAATTAAATTAAACAGGCAACACACAGGTACAGGGCAGTAACTACCCACACTCTTCCCTGTGCATTTGTATTAAATATTAATTGCTATTGCATCTATATTTTATTCAGGTTCACAAAACCTATAGGAGCAGAGCAACCACTCTGAATTCAGAAATTGAACTATTTTAAAATAAAAATGGTCTCATAGTCTTTTATAAGGCGTACTATTGTAGTAATAACTTAGGCTTTGGAGTCAGATAAATCAGGTTATCACAGTCTCCGTTCATCAGCAGTTACTTGGAAAAATTATCTAACTTCAGAGCTTTGGCTTAAAAGAGAGGAGTTTCCAATGTATATTTATACGAGGGAAGAATCTGTGTTCAGAGCCTAGTAAAATACATTGTGCACGATACTGCAAAGTACTTATTATTATGATTTGAAAAGTTGTCTTATTGTTGTATCTCAGGATATTGAGGCAAATACTAAATCAACGTATTTAGGTAGCTAAAATAGTCATGTCTGTTTAGCCCTATAAAATCTTGCTTTGAAATATGGACAGAAGAGAGAACATGTACAGGAAAAAAAGATTATCCACTTAGATTTTAGGATTAAAATACATTAAAAGAAAGATTTGATAGGTTAGATCCTTCTGATATGGTCCATGGAATTGAAAAGGATTTTCAAAAGTTACTGCCATTGATTAGAAGTTAAAAGTTAATGGATATGAAGTATGATGTAGTTAAAATGTTTAAATTCTGGCTCCAGGTCCACCTGTTTCCCTGCAATGACCTGGAATTACTAGTCATATTTCATAAACGAGTTTGGATTTCTCTTGTTTTAGATACTTCCTGAAGCCAAGATATCCGTATTGGGGCTTAAATCCTAACTCTGCTCATCAGTGAAATAATTCTTAGACATTGGGAAGGGTATTTAATCTCTATGAATCTCTTTTCCACAATTCTGCAAACAGTGAATAATAGTAAGTACCTGCATTAGTAGTTGTGAAAATTAAATTTAAAAATGTCAATGTTTGTAAGGTGCCCAACTCATAGTGGGGGGTGAGAAATGTGAATTTCCATTCCCTTCTACTCAACTCAAGAGACCAGGAAAGCCTGATTTTTGAAGTCTGAGGAAAAAGCATCTTATTTTTACCAAATCAGACCACTAAAATAGTCCCAGATGATTGCATGGAAGGGATAATAAACATATTCATTTATTCATTTAATCATTTAAACACTATTTCTTGAGTTAAGGCATTGGTTGGGAATGGAGATAGAACTGAAAACTATCTTGTACAACTTAAAAAAGTTATTTACTATGTGATATTCATGCAAAACTAAGGAAAGAAAGCATGTTTCCTGTTAAGAATTTAAGCAATCTTACCAAGGTGAAGATTATAAAAAGGCAACTATTTTTCTTGAGTTATAAATAATGATTTCTGTTTTTAAGAGCCACTCTCAGCTTTACGAAAACCCTTTGTTCCTAATGCTGTCTTAGGTGGAGCTATTAACAGCAAGATGGCCTAGTTCTGTTCCCTTGCCTTCACTTCCACTACAGACTCGCAATGCCAAGAAGTGTTCATTTTGATTTGTGCTTAGTTCTCAAGGGAACATTAGCAAACCTAGAACATGACCACCCAGTAGAGGAAACATGATATTGGTCTAAGGGCCTGAGGGTTAACATACATGGTCCAGTGTTTCCGGATGCAGAAAGAGGAGCCTTCCTGAATACCAATGTGGCCGTCACAAAGCCATTTCTGCATTTGGGGAACACAATAGTCTAAGCTGGCAGAGGATAAACTCCTTCTTTGTAAAAATACTAGAAATTCTGGATAACATATAGCAACAATAGAATTATATGAGTATTTGAACTGGAAAAAAAGAGAAAAAGATAAATCTATGTGTCCTGAGTATGCTGGGAACTCAAGTGAGAGAGGTGGGTAGAATTTGGAATTGTGATGTCCTTCAATATATTCAATTGAATGGGAACAGATTACAGAGGCTGGGGCTAGGATTGTAATTCCACTGAAGGCGAGATAAAACACATGTGATATTGGACATTAGAAA
Organism: Manis pentadactyla; assembly: GCF_030020395.1. NCBI lineage: Eukaryota > Metazoa > Chordata > Mammalia > Pholidota > Manidae > Manis > Manis pentadactyla. Next base: position 94,087,060 of record NC_080025.1, read on the forward strand.
TCTTCCTGCCTCTTCCATGAAAAGCTCTATCCACTGGCCCAAAAAAACAATGAGAAGTTTTCCTTCTACTCAAGGCTTTAGTTGAAGGTATAACATCATCCAAGATAAGGCTCCATGCTTGTATCATATGCATAGGCAGGATTGCTTATATAAATGGTACATAAAACCCAAGTTGAAAAATTAGCATAAAAACCAGTTCTGGACTAGTGAGCCCCATATACCTTTTGTCTTTGCAAAAAAAATGCTGTATAGACACAATTCCATGGCCTAAGGCACATGGAAAATGACAGAAAAAATAATCCCCTACTGAGGAGGATTTCATAGTGACAAAGACTACGAAGAGAAAGAATAAGAATAAGAATCAGAGAGGAAGGAGGGGGTGGTGGAGAAGGAGGTCATAACAAGGGTGAGATGGAAGTATGGGAGACTTGAGACAGGAGATCAGAGAAGAATCTGGAAGAAAACTATAAATTTGTACCTTAAATGGATCGTGGAGTAAAAGATAAAATGCAAGCCATAATGAATTTTAAAAAGTAAAGTAATAATCAGATTGATTAAAAACCAAATTGAACTTCTAAAAAGGTAACTAATTAGATCAAACTAAGGAAAAATTTATACACTGAAAGTTAAAGTGATTGAAATCACAGAAAGCAGATCAAAGATTTAAGATGTTTGAGAGACATACAGAATGAGTGAGAAGGTCCAATATATTCTGCAGGAATTTTAAAAACACAAAACAATAAGAATCACTCTCTTCAAAAGTAATATTTAAAGATATAATATCAAAGAACTTTCCAGAATGGAAAAAATACAGAAGTCTTCATAATAGAATAGAAGGATAATCTGAACAGGTTAAATAAAAACAGATCTACATCCATGCCAATTACTGTCAAATTAGTATATCTAAGAAAAAGCCAAAAAACTTAAAACCGGTCACTTAAAAAGAAAGATTTGACAGCATATTTTTCATCAGCAACTAGCTCTTTCCCATTTTTTTCTAACTCATTTTTCTCTAATTCATTAAATGGTAGCACAGTTTCCTAAGTTGTCCAGGCTCAAAACCTCTGAGTCATGCTTCAGTCCTCCAGTTCCCTCATAGCCATATCGGGTCATCAGAGTGAGGCTGCTTACCTAGAACTCTGAAGGTTCCCTGGATCTGAAGACTTCTGACCACCTTCAGTGCCTTCTCCTTAACCCAAGACCTCACTGCATGTTACCTAGAGGCCCGAAATTACCTTCCAACTGATCTCCCAGTGCCTGGCCCCTATGATTAAATCATACCACACCTCTTCTCAAACCATCCAACGGCTTCCATCTCATTCAAAGTAAAATCCATATTCTTTTTCACAGCTTACAAGGTGCTACATGATCCTGCACCTTTACCCTGACTTTTCCCAATCTCTCTCTCTCTCGGTCAATTGTTTCCAGCTCACTCTCACCTCAGGGCCATTGTTCTCATTGTTCTTTCTGCCTGGAATGACATTCATCCACACCATCACATAGTTTGCTCTCTCAGTGTATTTAGATTTAAAGTTCTCTTCAGAAAAGACTTAACTGAACACTTTCCATCACATTTCTTTATAATTGCTTTTAGCATTTAACATGATGTGACATATTTTATGTTTGTTAGCTTATTTGTTTGCCTATCTCTAAACAACAAAGAAGAGTCCATGGTATGACACAATATGTCCCAGGGCACAGACAGTACCTGGCAAGTAGCTCTTCAATAAAATATTTCTTGAATTGCTCTTGTTCCCAGCAAAGAGAAAGACGGCACATTATTTTCAAACACATGTGGAATATTAAAAAAATTTGCCTGATAATGGGGCACAAAGGAAGTCCAACTCATTCACAACAATATAGCTCATCATGAAGAAGAGATATAGATGCTCACTTAAATCTTTAAATTACAAAAGCAATGAAATTTTCCTATGTCTTCTCTCTGTCTAAATAGAATCTATTACAAATCTAACTGCCAAAAAGTATCTGAATGATTCTGAATGCTCCTCATTCAGGAAATAATTATTCAGTATCTGCTATTTGCTAGGCTACTGGCTTCAAGCTAGAGAGAATTAAAAAAAAAAAGGTAGTCTAAACAGACTGAAATAGAGGTAAAGGAAATAACAAACATATATTACATAAGACCAAATTAAATGTTTAAAGTTAGTACAGGCAGAAGACTAGATTGAGTGAAGAAGTGACCCTTGAACTAGGCCTTAATCAATAGATAAAACTGAGCAGATACAGAGGGGGGTAGTAAAAAGGAGAATTTCCAAATGGAGAGATAGGGAAGGGCAGATCTATGGCACCAGGGAATTGTACAACATTTTTAGGGAAATAGCAAGTCATTCCACTTGGTGGAAATATAGATTATAAGTGGTAACAGTATACTTAAGGCAAATTCTGAGGGCTTTAGAAGCCAAGCTAATCAATATGGATCTTAATGGACAGGTGATGGGGAAGTGCAAAAAGCTTTAAGGAGAAAATGATACAAATCTAAATTGTACTCTAGAAAATTTTATTCTGGAGATATTTCTGGGTGCAGAACAGGGCCTGAAGAGTCCATGGGACACTGGTGGGCAAGTTTTTCTGAGGAGAAGAGTGCACACGACAGTGCTTGGATGGGCTGCCATACAGGACCTCCGCTGCACGTCGGTATGGGAGCTGACCACTGCAGAGGTGGCCATAGGTGATGTCGCTAACTGGCTGTGGGCAGAGGAGTGGTGACCTTCAGGTGGCAAAAAAATTAATAAATACAAAATCAAGAGAGAGTGAGAGAGAAAATTATTTTGTCTTGTATAGTTCTTGGTCTAAAATGCAGTCCTAGATTCTGATAGAGATATTCCATGTTATGCATTCCTGCCCACATCTCTGTGGCAAAAGGAAAGAAAGCACAGAGTCCCTTGTGATTTCGCTAAGTTCCAACCCATTAGAAAAGCTGGAGTGTGGGAACTGTTAGCTTAAGAGTAAATAGCTCCTGGCTCCCATCACTGAGAATAGAGAAATCTCTGTTTTCACCCCTGAATGGAAGGTCACTAAGTGAGATGAATAACGTTCTGCAATTACTGAACCATGCAGCATATGCTGAGTAATATATTTATGTGCAATTTGCACAAATCCTTAATTAGTTTTAAATATCAAGTTCATCCTAGCTGACATCTAAGCTTTAATATTATCTGATTCAAGCCAAATGTGTGGTTTTAAATTTGTTTTGCAAATAGTATGTTCTTCAAGGTTGCTTATGCAGCAATATTCTGTTCTCAGTTGCTATATGATCTGTGTTAAGAATTCTGACCAGATAATTCTATTTAGCCACAAAGGTGGAGTATAACCCTATGAACAGATTGTTGAGATAATGATTCCAGAATATATTTACCTAACTTCAACAATTTTAAATATCACTTCCAGCTTATAATGCAGATCAAATACATACATATAATTTATCTTCCTCCAGGAAAAGAAAAGAAAAAAACACACATTTCTATTTGTGAAAAGGTATTTTGTGAAAAGATAAAAACTCCCAAGGATGAAGTAGGCAGCAGATGGGTCTGTGGTGACCAGGGCTGCTTTGTATGACAGAGGCTGGGATGAGGGCCAGAGGGATAAAAAAAATCCAGCTCTTTACTCTGCCCTCACCAAGTGAAGCCTCCTGGAGGGGCCGTTTCTACTTCACAAAGATAGGTGGTTTAGCACACCAACAGGCCAAAATTAAAGTTGGCTGTAGGGAAAACGCAGAGCAGCGCAATTTGTATTTTAAGGTGCACAGAGCAGCAGTGCTAAGTGTGGAAGTAGCCGAAGACTGGAGGGACCTAGTGAACTCTGAGGAGGCCGGTCCTTCTCCCACACCACGCCCCACCCCCAGCAGACAACCGGAGGTTTAGTCTCCAGCCCAGCTGCGAAAGAGGGGCTGAAATGAGGGCCTCCAGAGGATTTGGGAGGATACATTTCTCAAGTAGGAGGAGTGAGATGACTGTTGATATTCCAAATACTGAAGGCAGAACCACCCCCAGCCCTTATCCTTTAGTTTTCTGCTAGAATTCTGGAACTCAGAACCATGAGCAACCTCTTACCCAAGATGTTGACCTTAGGGTTTCCTCAAAAATAACCCCTTCAGATGAACGAGAGGGCACCTTAAAATCATACAGAGATTCCAGTCAGTTGTCTCTCACTTTTATCTGTGAGCAGAATGTCAACTCTTAACTAACACCTGAGAGAAGGATATCTTTAATGTGGAATATAGTAAAACAAGCAATCTAAAAGGGGACAAATACAAATTCGAATAAACAGAGACTATGCAGGGGAAAGAAAACATTGATGCCATTAGTATATGCAGAGATAGGAGATGTTGCCTAAGTGCTTCAGGTTGCTTAAGTAAAACAGGCAAGTTAGAATTCCTCAGGAATTAAAAAATATGATAGTAGAAACAAAAAATTCAATATAAGGAGGGTGGAAGATAAAATTGAGGAAATCTTTCCAGAAAAGACAGCAAAAGATAAAGAAATGATAAATAAGAAAATTAGACTGCCAGACCAGGCAATCCAATAGAGTCTTCATGTCCTCTCTACTATTTCTGTAGTTGGCTTACTGCTAACATGAAATGACATATATTCAAGAATCCTTGAAAGATATGTGTTGGTTTGGATAGCAATAATCAAACTTTGTTAGATCATCAGCCCCATGAGTTACTCATTATGGCCAATGCTGTTCTCCTACATACACCCTAGACTATCACACACACGCCTCATCCACTTAAAGGAGCAAACATGTCCATACTGCGAACCATCACCTGATCGCCTATGGGAGGCTCCTTCCTCCATGACTGGATTCTCTGCTCGCAGCAAGCAGCAGCCCTCTCTCTCTGATTCACTGCTGTGCCCCCACTTATGTCTAATGGCATATAAGGAACATCTACTAAAATTTGGGAGAGGTTGGGACAGAAAATTCCCTTTGATACCAAATTATAATGGGTATAAAATCTCAAGATGAAGGACAGACCTCCTGAAGAAATATTAAAATGATGAGAACTAGTCATATGACCCTAAAAATCTATACAGAGGCTATAAAAAATTGTGTGTGGAAACTGAGAATGGGTCTGTAAAGAGATTTCTTTCCAAAGAGAATGGCATAAAGTAACGGAAGACCATCTCACAGTCTCAGGCTAGCACAGTGCCACAGGGGGAGAGTGATGCGTGCTCTCTGAAGCTGGGCAAGGAAGGGGAATGGTGTGTGATTCCTGTCAAAGAAAACTACAAGTAGCCTGGGGCATCCAAGAGGGCTGCTTCTGAGAAGACATGTGGCTCCTCCACTGTGGCAATGGCACAGGATTCGTGGGAACCCCATGGAGGTGGCAGCAAATTTGGAGTTGTTTTGGCTTCTATCAGAGAGCACCCTATGAAAAGGTAGTTTCCCCAACAGTATTGAGTGGATCAATACAAAACCTGAGGCTCGGAGGGACGCCTCTCCTTTGAAAAATTAGTTATAGGCTGAGGTGCCCACAAGAAGTCCCTGCAGATCCCTGGAAAAGAGCCAGACTCACTCATCTTCCAGGCACAGAGAGCACAGAGCTGCCCCTACGACAGCACCCACTAAGTAAGACTTCTTCTGTCCTTCCCATCTGCATCCTCTAAGTGGTATAACCCTTGACAGGTAAGTAAGAACAGCCATGTAGTGGGAAGTGAAGTGAGCCAGCAGACAGCCACAGCTGCCACAGATGACTCTGTCCTACAGTTCACTCCTGCCAAGGGATGTTTTTATTATAAATTTGAGACAATGTTTTCCTTAAAGTGATCTAATGGGTGCATATGGGTGCATATGAGTTTCTATGCAGGGGCAAGGGAAGGATTGCCCAGAATGAATTAATTGTAAGGAAATAGGAAAAGATTAGAAAAAAAATTGGGCTCTGATTCTAGCTCATAAATCATTCTTATTCATGGTACTTAGATATAAATATATTTAATTCATTTATTTAATGGATATTGTTCAGTCCTATAGGACCAGATACTGTTCTAGGCTATTGGTATAAATTAGTGGCACCAAATAAAGATCCCTGGACTTCAGAAACACATATTCTAATGGGAGAAGGCATCTAATAAACACAATAAAATTGTAAATTATGTAATATTTTGCATGGTGATATGTTATAATGTAAGTGCTGTGAAAATGCAGTGTAGGGTAAAGGGAGATTATCATGTAAGGGGCAGGAATCATGTTTATATAAGGCATTCAGGGGAGGCTTTGTTTAGAAGGACATATTTGAACAAAGTCTCAAAGCTGTTGACAAGATAGCTTTGTAGCTATCGGAGAGAAAGGTGGTTCTGGATGAAGAAATGGCCAGGCAAAAATCCCTAAGAAAACATGAATGACAAATCTGAGGAAATGTGAGGATCTGGTGGTGTTGAGAATACTGAGCAAGGAGAAGAGTGGAAAGACGTAAGGTCGGATGGGGCATTCGACACGAGCAGCTGAAAGGCTGAGTCAACAGTAGGTCAGACGGAGGATGCTGCAGGTAGAGGAAGGACTGTCACTAGTTTGGTCTGTGCGTGTTGATTTGTGACATCTGTTACACATCCAGGAGGAGATGTTAAGTGGACATTTGGATATTGATTCCAGATTTGGCTGGAGATATAAATCTGGGAGTCCATAGTGATCGGATGGAATCAGGTCACTGAGAGTGTGGGTATAGGTGGAGAAGAGGTGGAAAAACTGAACCAGGGTCTAAGTCCAGGGAGAGGAAATTCTGGGACAAAATACCTGAAATAAAGTTTAAAATCCATTTATTGCTTACAAACTGCAGTCCGGGGACTTCTCTCTCTCTCCAGCTGCGGCAGAGGCAAAACCCGTCCTCCCCTCACCTCTCAGGTGCAGATAAGCCCTCCGTTGCCCAGGTAATTACCCATTGATGTGGACATGAACTTCTCTCCAGCCCTGAGGAATGACGCAAATGCACTAAAGCCATACTTCTTTCCACCTCTGATTGCCTATTGATATGCAGATGTCTAAAGCTAGGTGAGATTTTCTGGAAATATAACAATTTTACCCACACAGAGGCATGTCAAGATGAAGTTGTTGGGGAAAATACAAGGAACCAGAAAATGAGACTGTTAAGGAATGGCTGTTAAGGAAGAAGGAAAACTAAGGTAGGGGACTATGGAAGACAAGTGAAGAAAAGGTATCAGTGAAGACAATGACTTACCTGTATTAGGTAAGTGTTGCTGAAAGTTTGGGTAAGATGTGGACTGAGAATTGAATGCTGGATTTAGCAACATGGAGATTTGACAAAAATGCTGGTGCAGTGGTCACGGTGCAGAACATCTGATTAAGTTAAAGAGAGCTTAGGAGAGAAGGAATTTCCAACAGTATATAAATAGGGCTACAGCTCACAGGGGAAATGGAACGAAGACACTATTTTCAAATATGGAAAAAAATAACTGTATGTTTGGATGATGAAGTGACTATTCCAGTAGATAGTGAAACAGTGAGAGTGTAGGAGAGAGAAGAAAATGTCTGAAGATGTACCATCGAATAGACCAGTGGGAATGTGCCCAAGTAGAGAGACTGCCTTTAAATACATCATCTATAGTAAGAGGCAGGAAGGCAAATTATGGGACTGAAGATGCTCTTTTACTTACCTTATGGCTTTTGGTCAAATTGTTCTTTATTCCCTTTATTTCCTCCACCAAAAATCTCTATTTCCCAGTGATGTTCTACCATAAGATGAGACCTTTTGAAAACTATTTCCACTCTTTTCCTCTCTTCTCCCTACTTTTTGCTTCAACCCCTAAGGAAAATTTTTAGAATCCTTTTATTTATCCTTTATCACCACAAGTCTAACACAACTTTTAAATTTTACTGAAAGAACTGGACGCTTTCAATTCCAAGCTATTATTAAAACCTCTGCACCCAATTTGTCCCTTTTATCTCAGGAACCTTTATCAAGGTCAATTGTAAACTCCCAAACTTTCAATCACTATCTCTATCATTGTCCATTCAGATGAAAACAGATATTGTACCGCTGCTGGTTTACCATTGTTTACCACACTCTGTCTTTCTCCACAATGACTATTGTCATTTATCTGTTCTTTGTTAAACAGCTTCTCCATTTCCTGAGATTAGGTAAATAATGATAAATTTTCTAAAAACATGTATATCTGTAAATAATCTTTCCTTCACCTTGGCATCTGGATAGGAAATAGCAACATGGGCATAGGATTGCTGGGCATAGGCTTTTTAGGCTGCATTCCTTTTTCTCCCAGAAGTCTACAGATAAGATTACAAGGTTAACTACTTATTAGAAATACCCAGAGAACTAAAAAACAATTCTTTGCCCTGCACCCACAATTCTGATAAATTCATGTGGGATGGAGCCTCGTGTCAGCATTTTCTAAAGCTCCCCATCTGATTCTACTGTGCAGCCAGGGTGAAGATCTGGCGGATGCTATTCCACTGCGATGCTTTTCTGCTACTGGCATTATTCTACTGTGATCAGCATGGGAGATGAGAAGTATACTTCAAGCCTGCCTTTGAATTTTACTTGTTCTTTCTGCATAGAAGTTCATCATGACCAAAATTTGGGAGATTTACTTTGTTTATGTCTGCATTTTTTTCTTATAAATTCTGACTAGAACTTGGAAAGTCTTTTTACCTGAGTTTTCTTCAACTCGGGAGTTTTTCTCTGTTATTTAATTAATGTCTTAACATAATCTCCATTCTTCTTCTTTTTCTGGAATTCTTTTTTTGTGACTATCTGCTTAATGTCACTTAACTCTTCCCTTATGCTTTCTATCCCTGTGTATTTTATTTAGTGATATTTACTCTACTTTGTGTTCTATGCTACAAATTCAGTAACTGGCAGTAAATCTCTTCTCTTCCTATTGACATGATGATTGGAAATTTGAAGATGGTATTAGGTAAGTTCCCAACTTGTTTTGGATTGTACTTAAATTTTATAAAATACTATCATTTACATATTCAAATGACCAGCAGATGTGCCATGTCAGGAGCCTCATTTGAGGGTCCTCTCAGTTCTCTCACTTTCTTTTTGTGAGTGAAATTGTGATTTTCTGGGTTCTTCTCACAGCAGCTAAAATCCAGCTTTGAGGGAACAACACTAAATGGCTGCACTCCCACAGGAGGTGGGTGCACCCTGACCACGTGGACTGCCAGTGTTGTCCTCCTCTGTGGCAGGACATCTTCCTGCTCCCGGGTGTCCACAGGCCTCCAGTCTTCAGGGGTAGAAAACTCAGCCTACCTTTCCAACTACTCCTGCACCCATGAAAGGCCAGGGAAGCCAAGGGCCCTCAGGTGGCTTTATCCAGGCCTCTCTATCCTCTCTCACTCTCACATGCAGCCCTTCCCAACACAGGATCGTGGTGAGCTAAGTGGAGGAATCACAGTCCTCAGACATTCCCCAGAGGTTCTCTAACTCTGATTTCTACCTTCTTCCCCAACTTGGAGTTCCATCTGTCAGGGCTCTGAGAGCCCAAGGCTTACACTCACTGGTGCCCATTTGCCTGCTCATTGTAGCAGCAGCTTGGCACGGGAGGGGTGGATGGGTTGGAGTTACAAGTGGAGGAATCAAGATCGGTGAGGTCCATATCTTACCAAGAAGCACTGCTTTCCATATTCTAAACTACTAAGAAATTGGTCTTTGTTTTTCCTCATCCCAGAACACTCTGCATCAGAGTTCCTAGATTAGGGGCTGTTGCCTGGCACAGGACCTGTTCACCAATCTCTTGTGCTGGCCACAGTAAGGAGAACTTCTAAACAATAATTTGCCATGCATCTGCTACGTGCTAAATACTGGCCAGAAATAGAAATATTACTGTCAGATAAAAGTTATTTTTCTGGTTTCATAGAGCTCAGAGATAATGAAGAGGAAATGCAGATATTCCACCTGTACAATGACAAAAGTCAGAGTTGTCAGTAAGACTCACACAAAATAAAAATCTTACTCAGCATCAGGTTTTACAAATGATTAGCAAAGTTTATCAGAAAGGAAAATCAACGGTGAATAACACAGCAATCTGTGAGGCGAGTCCATCAGGTGCAGCCTCTTGTTTTCTGCACTATGATAGGTTTGGTTCTGGAGTGAAGGGTGCTCGCTTTGCATGGCTTGAATTAGCAAAAGGAAGCCTCTTAGTGTTGTGGTCTCACAGTTTATATGTCTCATCTCACAGTCCAGTTCCAGCCATGTGATTGACTTGCACTCATCAGCACAGCTGCAGTTTATAAAACCATAAATTACAGATACATTTACAACAAACAGGCCAGACAGATCATGTACATTTTGTTAAAAGCATTCCTAGACCAGTAATCAGGAGCAAGTACATTTTATCAGTCAATATTTGCAAGGATGTATGTTTGGGGTTAAGAGAAAAACTGTCTCAAGTGTTTCCAAGGTGGAATGAATGAGTTACAGCCCCACTGTTAATCTTTTCCTTCTCAGCACCTGATCAAACAAGTAGCCAAATAAAAGTAAACCTACCACAGTGGGGGGTGTCTCAGGGAAAGTCGAGCTGCTGTGCAGGGGAGAATTAACAGGCCGGGCAGTCAGAGAAGGTTTGTATGAAAAAAGTGGTGCTTGAACTGAGAATTAAAGGAAGGGTAAAGGTTAAACAGGTGACAGAGAGAAAGAGAGAATTCTCCCCAGGCAGAGGAAATAGCATGTGAGTTGAGAAGGAACAGGCCTGCTTGAGCACTGAAAGAAGCCAGTGAGACTGGGCTACAAGAAGCAAGACAGAAAATGGGGGGGGAAAATGATTCCGGAGAGATCTGAAGAAGCCAAACCGTGGGCAGGGCAGGAGAGATCAGAGATCTTTATGTCAAAAGCAAAGAGAAAAACGTTGCAGTGGAAGTGAGAAGAGTGGAAATGAGGAGGGTTAGGTGACTACTGTAGATGGCTTAGCAGAGAGGTGACAGCGTGAATTAGGATTTGCCATGTACCTAGAAGAAAGTGGTGTGATTCAAGAGGTGTTCAGGAGGAAAAAGTTACTGAAATTGGTGATGGATAGGATATGAGGAGTGAGGAAAGGAGAGGCAGCTATTACTTCACTATGGACAGCTCTGTGGCTTGCCCGACAGGATACCGGTTCCCACAACAGGGGACACCACAGCAGAGCAGCTCTGGGCCACAGCGGGGGTGCACCAGGGGCCAAGGGGGGATTCTGGGCCTCAGCACTCAAGCCTGGTCTAGTTGTGGTTGGATTGTTTAGAAGGGCCCTAGATCCTATTTCCTTGTAAAATATGCCTTCAATGCCAGATGTACCAACAATTTAACAACAGGTTTCATTGGTGGGGATGTATGTATGTAAGAAACACTACACTAAATGTACATATGCACAGTCATAAACTGCATCCAAATTTCATAAATACTGAAAACTAAAAACTAATGCATCTTAGAAATGAGACTGAACATGCAAAGGTCCCTTCCTTAGTCTTTCTTGAAGACCTACAGATTATGAATATCGCACAGAGTATGTAAATTGAAGGGCAGCTATGAAAACAGCATCCAGCTGGTCCAGTGTGACTGAGAGAAATAGGGCGGTGAAGAGGAGCAGAAGCAGCAGCGCCGCAGCCTGCCGTGCCCTGTCTCCTCAAACAGCTGAGGGCCACTGGCCAGAGGGGAATGGGAGCGGGTGATGGGAGCAGAGACAGAAAGGAAGGCGAGGGAGAGTGGATAGAATGATTTGCTTTGTATGTTATCCAACATTAAAGGGGGCAGCTAGATGAACTTTTTAAATATAATTTAATGGTTCTTTTAAAATCAGTCATAAAGAAAGGGATAGTTAAGAGCATAAGAAAGAGTAGGAGGGTTTTTCCAAGCATTGTCAAAGCTTTGCCATACCTCAGTTCTGGTTCCCTAGCTGACGTTAAATAGCTGTGTGATCTTGGGTAAGTTTCTTATTCAATATGTGCCTTCATTTATTCATCTTTAAAATAAAATTAATAATAACAGCCATATCCACATTAAATAAATTAGTGTATGAAAGCACTTTGAGAATTTTATAGCAATTTTGTTTATATATATAGTGATTTTATTTATCATATAATTATATTATGTTATATAATTACCATTAAATATAATTATTCAGTCTCAGAACAAATAGCCAAGGCCTTGAAGAAGCTGAGGGAATGAATAGTAGATGAGCCTCCTGTGTAAACAGGGGCTGTTTACTCTGTTTATAATAATGTAATAATAGTGGCCCTATCCAAAGTAAATAAATTAGTTTATGAAGGCACTTTGAAAATTTTATGGCAGTTTTATGTTTACATATATTGTGATTCTATTTATCATATAATTGTATTATGTTATATTATTACTATTAAATATAATTATTTAATCTCAGAACAAATAGCCAAGGCCCTCAAGAAGCTGAGGGAATGAATAGCAGACAAGCCTCCTGTGTAAACAGAGGGTAAATTCACAGTGGAAAATCTACATAGGCACCAGTATGGTGAAGTTGAGACTGATTATGTTTTGGGAGGTTTTACTGGAAATGCATGTGCAGGAAAACTCTACTTTCAAGCAAATAACAATAATCATGGAATTTTCTTGCCAAGAATAAAATCTTAGAGGAGGGGACTTCCAAGTTTTTCTTACTCAATTGTAATTTTTCTTAAAGGTGTAAGATCTGGGACAGCATTCCATTTCCTGTAAATTGTGCAGAGCAAGTGTGTGGTGACCTCTTCCCCCTCAGATTTTTACCCACTGGATATTCCCATAGAGTCTGCAGCAATAAAGACATCAACAATCCTGGGAGCCATTGAAGATGTGCGAGAAAGAAAGAAGGGGAATGTGTCATGAGTGTGTGGTGTTGGCATTCCAGGAAGGGCAGGGGCCTCCTGCATGCTCATTCTCTCAATTCTAAGATGCATTATTTTTCAGGTTTTATTATTTCTGAAATTTGAATACAGCTTTTGACTATGTGTATGTACATTTAGTGCAGTGTTTCTTATACACATATACTTCATCAATAAAACCTGTTGTTAAATTGTTAGTACATCTAGCAATAAAGACACATTTTATAGCAAGGAAATACAATATGTTAATTTAGAGTGATCACAATTTTTAACCAACTTGGCAGTAAAAACAAAACAACAAATAATTCTTTTGTAAAAACTGTATCATTTTTGGATACAATTATCCATTCTTCCTTCATTCAATGAACTTCATTAAATGCCTACCCCAGAAAAACTAGTGCATAGGCTCTTGGAGGAGAAAGTGACGGAGCCATCTTAAGCAGAAAGGCTCCCACTTCTGCAAGGCCCTGCACCGCCTCTGCCATGTCCCAAGGAGCTCGCTCAGGAGGCACCATTCCCTCTCAGCTTCTCCTCCAGGCCTTTAATTCTCCAGACATGGTTCATTTTAAAACCAGATACCAGGATCACAGAATCTCTTGGAGGATATTCTTGATGCCCTTTTGACTGTGGTGGGGTGGAGGTCAGTGAGTCTGAACTTCCACTCAGGAATCACGACCTTTTTAGAGACTATCCTTCCCTAGGGATAACAACATGCTTTCCCGGGGATCCCAGGCCGACTCCTGTAGTCATCAGTTCACTCCAATAAAGGGCAAGATTAAGTGTTCAAGAGCAGAATCCCCAGCAATTACCTCAGATACAAGGAATACGTTTGGTTTCCTCAGCATGGCATTTAAGACTCGGGAACTCAGTGAGAAACAAGACTGTCAACTCTCCCTTCTACTTACCTATTATATAGATACATCCATTCTAGTCAAACTGATATGTCTGGTTATTTACTCATTACTGCCTAAGGAATTTAATAATTGTTTTCTTCTATTAAAAAAATGAGGAATAAAATACAGTTCAGTGCACAAATGTATATTACCATAGATTCATTTTCTATAATATAGCTTGACTTATTTAACAAGAATGAGACAATGAAAAGGAAGGGTCATATGAAGAGTAAAGCACATATTAATTCTTTCCAACTACTTCCCTCTTTCACTAGCCGCTCTACTACAGACCAAGAACAATGTGTTGAGCCCAGGTCACCCTTTAGCTATGGCAGTGTCTCAAATTAATAATAACAAAACCTACAGTTTCAGTGTTATCTTCATCTCTTCAATTATTTCCCCGGTAGTGTCAATGAAATAGGCTGGCCAACATGTGGCCCATAAAGAAATTCCACACTGACTTAAAGAAAAATTATCTTCTAAAATGATTCCTTTTATTTCACATGAAGATATTAAGATGTAAAAGTATGTTTGAAGAGATCATTGTAATTTCCTGATAGCTTATTGCTGTGTGCTTTTGAATGTTGGTACAAATAAGCCTCGAGAATGCTGTTCTAATCTGTGTGATTCTGATAGAGAAGTTCCAGAATGGCATTCCAGCATGCCGCCCCACAAAACAACCTTCTGTTGAACCACTGCTCAAGAGACTGAGTCTAATTTCAACAAGCTATAAATCCACCAACTTACTATTACTGAACTCCTATTTCTTTGCATTTTATTTGAAGATATCACATGACAATTCATTAAAACCAGATGTGTTATGTCTATGGCATCATCTGACTGACCTGTATAGTAATCCATGAAATGAAAGAAACGAGTTTCAGTTTGAAAGAACAAATCTCTAAATTTCTACCAAGCGTACCTCATGTCCTTTGATAATAGGCATATTCACTGGGTGACAGCTGCATGGGTAACCACACTAAACAAGAAAAAGGAAACAACTCTATTCTAATGTCTATTACATTCTTCAGTAGGAGAGATAAAAATATGAGAACTACCACTTAGAGTCATGTCAAGATGAAGACATGTTTCTCTATTGAGAGAGTGTAAGTGAACAGAATGGAAGTGTAGGGCAACTGTGCTGGCAGCCTTAAGATAGAAGGTCTTAAGCTGGAAACATGTGAGGCAGAGGAGAGTCATTTTGGTAAAGGTACCATGGACCTTCAGGTGTCCCTCATAACAAAATATCTAGAACGAAAACATGTCCATACCACCAACTGATTGTTGCTGAAGCTCAGATAATTTAAAAAGCAGAGAGAGAGAGAACAGCCGAACAAGTGCTGTCAGAGCCCTGTGCGGAAATATAAGGGATCTGACCAAGGGTCAACTGACATAGCAGGAAACAATATTCTAAATGGTGTAAATCCTCTTTTCCCGCTGATTGGGAAAGAATATTAGAAATGATGTAAGACCTCTTTTCCTTTTGGTGGATAGGAAAAAACTTAGAAGTCATCAACTCTCAGTTAATATCAAATCAATCCCTATTAACAGAAAAATTCATCTCAGCATGGCATTTTCATTGGCCTGAAAAATGATGCTTAGAATAATCTGGCTGGAGTTAGGATTCAGCTTCTTTGCTTGTTTCTAGGTAGAGCAGCTGTTAACCTTTGACGTCAAGCAAAACTGTAATCAAAGCACTGTAGAGGCTAGTCTACACCTACTCCAGAGGGTTTAAGTGCATATGTAAACATAGTTTTTAAGTATTTGTCAAGGAAATCTGCATACACACCAGCTCTTCCCATCTCACACCATCTATTGTATGATAGAACACTTTGTTCAGGCATTTGAGCTATATAGACGGTTCTTAATTCATAACAGAAAGGGGAAAAAAAGACTTGCCATTTTCTTTTAAACCTATCTTTTTATACATCTCTTAGGGATACATAACATCCCCAAATGGCTTACTCACATACACACACAAAATTGCTCCTTTTTGCTCTTTTTCCCACTCAGCTGCTCATTTCATTTTTAATGTTTGAGCCGAAGTCATTTCAGCCTTTACTTAATGGAAGGAACTCTCTTGCCTTGACTGTTTGAGTCAATCCAAAATTGCTTCTTGAGGAAATGCTTATGTTTGCCCTTAACACCCAACTTGTTTGTTTGGAAGGGTGGTGATCTTCCTTCTATAGGAAAACTGATAGTTCATTTTCCAAGTCACTCCACTTGAATTTTGAGCCACTCTTACTGTTAGAAGGTTGCTGCTATGAAACCCAAACTCAGGAAACAAATCGTTGGTCCTAGACTTACATCTGATGCTGAACAGAATGAATCTAACGCCCCTTCCATATACAAACAGATAATCCTTTAAATAATCCAAGTGAGATGCTTGACTTTTCATTGTTGCTGTTGTTAGTCTGTTTTGTTTTGATAATGAAAATGTCCAGGCAAAATAGTATTTTCTTTGTGAAGAGAGAGTGTTGATTTCTCTTTTGGTTTTCCATTGACTATCTTTTTTGACCCAAATTCCCCATTTAAGAAATAAGAACATCTACTTCCTCCCAACTATAGTCTTCACAAATAATACAAGACCAGATGATTATATTTTTAAAAGTCAATTTAGTTCATCCATTCTCTAGCCATAAAAGCAGTTCACATACTAGGATAGTAGATGTATCTGATTAATCAGGAAGAAAAGAGATGTGGTTCTACAGAATTCTTGAACATTTTGTAAGAATGAAGGGAAAAGTCACTTTTCCTTAAATACTGAATTTAAATTTTACTTCCTCTGTGGAGTTTTGCCCCAGCTTCCTTCAACCACTTGTCATCATCTGTTTCTCTTTAGTCATCATTTACTTCTCTGTAGTTCTTTATGTCATGGTCGTAGCCCAGATGTGCATTTTGGTTCAGTGTGTACAAAGCTGTCTCTCAGCTAGTTGATGGGCAAACTGGAGGACATGGAAGTAAACCATTTCTTGTATCTTAAGAGACAGAAACATTTTGAGGAATCCATAGATATTAACTGACTTGAATTAGAAGTTGAATTAACTCCATTTCCCAAAGACAAGCTGAATAGACTCTATTGATTTGTTCCAAGGTCACAGATGTTGATGGTTTAGAATGAAGCTGATTCAGCTTTCTGATCTCATTGAAATAGGCTGATTTGATACACACCATTCATGCATTTTATGAAACTATGTTCTTAAGAAAATCTATTTCATACTCACGATATGCATAATATTTGTGCATAATACATATGCATAATACAACTTACAATACAGAGCACACTACGTCTTGGATAAGGGGACATTTTCTCTGAAATTGCTTTCAGATGCACACTATGGATGGCCATGTATTTTCTCTATGAGTCATTTTCAGGAAATCTTAGACACACATAACCATTCATAAAATTTTTAGATCATAAGTCATACTTTTTCATGACCTGGATATTTTCTCAGGATTTCTGTTAGGTAAAGAGACAACTATAAGCTTGTTGAAATAAAACAAGCAAATTCATTTATGCTAGAATAGCTTAATAATAAATCAAAAGGAAAGCTCCCATTCTGGGTTGAAAATTAGCAAACTAATAAATAATACATCCAAAGGGCAAAAATAGGTATTTCTGTGTCAGATTAATGACACTAATCTCACAAGTTTAAACTTAGAGCATTTCCACAAGACACTGGTACCACTGGGTGACCAAACTTAAAAGGTATTCGACTGGATTTCATGATATCCAGCCAAGTTCTGAAGTCATCTAAAGAAACACGTATGGAAGAAGGTATGAGGCACAGACCTGAGGTCCTGAGGTCCTGAGGTCCTGAGGGTGTAATTTCGCCTTCTCATCCCACTGGGGAGTTGATTGGCAGAAGGCCACATTCCCTGCCCTTCCAAAAGAACTGATGCATGTCTACCTTAGGATGTCCAAGAAGAGCCAATTCCATCAACCTGGAATGTATGTCAGTGATGTTAAACCTCATTTTTCTTATTCCCCCTCCTTGTCCCTATTGATGAGAGACTTAGTCCCCAAAGGATCAGTCATTCAAGGCACACCCAATACATGAGAATCAGGTACTGAGTTCTGAAGTGTATGAAGCAGGATTCTTTTCTATTCAGTAAAATTAAAAGATAGAATTTAATGATTTCATCTAGCTCCTGAATTGGTAAGTAGATTGGAATCAACTTCATATATTTAGCTCCTCCTATACTTTATATTTCAGGAATTTTCCATCCCAGAAAACAAAAGGGCACAACTACCAGTGAGAGAAATGAAATAATTATCATCCTTATCACCACCACCACCACCATCATGCTGTCATTATTATTATTGCTGTGTTAAGATAACATAGCAGAATATTTCTCAGAGTTGCATTCTCAGCTTCTCAGAGCAGGCAATTTGGGTTGAATCAAATACCTCCAGCTAATGTAATACATAGTGTAAATATTATTTCCTTAGTCATTTATAACAACATTTTCACAAGGACATGAAAGTGGCCTTTCTAAAACGCAAATCTGATCCTGTTGCTGCCTCCTCTAAAACGCTTCAGTGACATCTCACACCTCATTGTTGAAGTTTAAACTCCTTAGCATGAATTGTAAGAGCCTTTGCTTTTTCTCCCCCACTTACTGCTCCACCCCTTGTCCCTGCCTGCCACTTCCCACATTCCTTCTCTTTGCCCTATAGTTGAGAAGGAAGCCTTGCTGAACTATTGCAGTTTTCAAAACATACCAGACTCCCAACTCCCATTCTTGCCTTTATTCATGTTGGTTGGACTGCCTGGAGATCCCACCTCCACCTCTCCACTTCCCTCACTGAATCAGAGATCAGATATCTGGAAATGTAACCACAGAGAATATTGACTAAAATCTGGGATGAATTTTAATTAGGTTTCCAAATAAGCTAAAATCAATGTTACTGAGACCAAAGAGAGACCTAATTCAGAGCCTTTACTCTAATTTCATACAATCACTATTATCTGGTTTCTATGTTCACAACAGATTAGAAAGAGCAACTTTGAAAAAAAGAAGTGAACTGAAAGAGAAGCCTTGGGTAACAGCAAGAATTGAAATATGAAAAGCTGGACAATAGCAAAGGAGGAGACCAGAAAAAATTCAAAACTTTTACAACACATTGCAATATAGAGCCACCTACATCATTAGAAATAGTTAAATTATGTTTAGTGTACACTTGGTGTGTGTTGTTAGGCAATTTTACAAGATTTCTTAGAAAGACTATGATAAAATGTTTAACAACTATGAAAGGGACAGTACATAAAGACAGAACTTTATCTAAGCAGATTAAATTTGTGTGGAATAATTACATAATTCTAGATAAGTATAGTATTATTTTACTTGGAAGTCTTGATATATTAGAATAGAGTTGTTCTGTATTAGTGGAAGTTTCCAAATCACCAATGACTGTATTTCTTTCCTAATTGTATGGAATTTTGACAATATCTTTTCAAAGGAAAAACATATTTACATGTCATTTTTAGGTTTTTATCCTCAGCTATACCAAATCATAATATTTGTATATAAAGAGAGTCTTAGGTACAGGTCTCCATATATGATAGCAATTTTGTTTAAGGTATATTCTAAAATTTTAGCATTTATACTCTCTGATGTAAATACCTATAAGGCTACTGAGGCAAGAAAATCAGGAAATAGGGACTAGCCAGGTGTCCTGGTAGATACTAGTCTTGAGGTTGTAAAAATGAATGACAATTAATTTGATTGAAGGAAATGGTAGCCTGGAAGAACATTCCATGTCCACGCATAGTTCCCACACAAGATTTGGGAAACCTCGGGAAAAGGGATATTTGTTTTCATTAATGTGCATTTCTGTAAAGAGAAAATCCACAGGGTGTCTGATACTGTGTCACAAGAGAAGGAGAAAATGTTCTCAATGACAAAGATCACTTTCTCTCTAGAATTAATTAGATATTTTCTTATGGGATGCCTGGTATCACTACTCATTTCCTTCAGAGTTATAACTAGAAAATCCCTTTCATTTCATTGCCTATTACCAAGTAGAGGTGAAAAGTGAGTTTCCTCTAAATATTTTTGCTTTACACTCCCCTTTTTCATTTCTCCACTGTGAACTGCTTACCCATAACACATTTCTGTGATTTAAGATTTTTCTTGTAATTCCTTTTTTAGCATTCCCCAAAATACCATTTCATCTTTTTATATGTATGATGAACTATGTGCATTGAAAAAGAATGAAAATACATATTCTCTATAACAACTTGCTGGTTCTCTTCCTTAAAAAACGAATCTTTGAAAAATTAGTTAGTCATTAAAATAGCAAACATATCTAATACATGCCTGGGAAGTTTATAATAATCAGAAAATAATCTTCTTATAATGGATCTTCAGTCAATAGCCTAATAACAAACATCTGAGGCTTTTCTAATAATCCCTATAGCCATCTGATGTTGAAAGAGAGTTGTGGGAGCTTCATTGTGATGCCAGGGTTCTTGTTTGCAAAGTCGAAGAATGAGCTTCACAAACACCCAAGGTAGGAGAGCCTTGGGAGAGGCTTTTATTTAGAAATAAAGTGACAGGAAAGAGCTCCTGGCTCACGCCAGGAGGGGACAAGAGAGCCCGGGGTGTGTGTTGTCCAGGGGATTTATAGGCAGTTGAGGATTTTGGGGAACTGAGGGCTTAGGGTATGGACCTGTACCACCTGCCCTGCCCTCAGGGTGGGCTGGGTTGTTGTCTATTTGGTAGGGCTGTTTACAGTGAAGTCACTGGTTATGCTGAGATACCCTTGAGGAACAGTCAAACGTTCCAGGCCAAGTTGCTCCTGGCCTTTTGAGCTTTAACTGATCTCACTGAAGATGTCTATATTCCTAGTCTAGTATCTTTACCCTAGAGAATTAGTGTGACCTTAACTTTGCATAATGCTGAACACAGAGTTTTGATAGGGACTTTACATTGGTACATTGCTTTGACTGTAAATATCT
The DNA here is from genome assembly GCF_030020395.1 of Manis pentadactyla. Lineage (NCBI taxonomy): Eukaryota > Metazoa > Chordata > Mammalia > Pholidota > Manidae > Manis > Manis pentadactyla. Next base: position 94,107,716 of record NC_080025.1, read on the forward strand.
TGCCTTGATTTTTCCGGAGGCCCTCATCCTACTCTGTCTAAGCCCATGGTCCCTGTCTCAGTTGCACATGTGAAACAGCAAAGCAACTGTAACTGAGACAAGGCTGTTCAAAGTGGCCCCTGAATTTGGGTGGAAAGACTCCTTTTCAAAGCTATCTTGTTCACACAACCCAGATGACATCTGGGAGCAACAGCATCCTAGGGTAAACCACAGTCTTTTGCAAAAGCACTCTTCAAATGTGATCCAGGTAGAGTTAGAGTCCTGACTCAGGCTGGATTCCAGGGCCTGTCACTTAACCCTATAAGCTGTGTGACTATGAGCTATTTACTTAACTTCTCTGTGTTTCAGTATCCTCTTTGGTAAAGCATATTCAATAATAGTACCTGCACCTCATAGGTAAGTACTGTGCACATGTTAAGGTGCTCAGCAGAAATGCCTAGCATACAGTTAATGTTAGATAAACTTAAGTTATTTCTATCATTAAGGTAAGTTATGTAGAAAGAATGCATTGGTAAAATTAAAAATCCCTTGTGGGCCCATTTTCATTAACATTAGGTGATAAACATTAGAGAGCACACAAGTATATCCTTAGTCTCCTTAGCCATATATGGTTTCATCAGGGTCATTTCTGGATATTTTGTGTGTTTTTTTTAAAGCCAAGTAAATAAAGATAACAGAAGAAAATACTTGAGCTCCAGAAATGATGTCACTAATGGAAGGCTTTCTAGCCATCACTCTTTTAAGACCAACGCCACAGTAAGACTACAGAGAGAACCACAGTGTAAAAACAGAAGTCCTTTATCAGTTCTGTGTAGTTTCTTTTCAGGCAAAAGTAGTACTGTTTGTTCTTCTTTGGGAGAGGCAGCACAAGAGGGGATGCAAGAGTTTCAAAATCTTATTAGCTTTGTGGACCAGAGAGCCAACTGACGCGCTTAGAATGATAAGTACAGGACACAGATGAGCACACTGACTCCGTTTGGATTCTGAATCGGATTTCTGAGATCAACTGACTCTGCTCAGTGAAAACCCTCTTCATTCAAAATCCTTTTACACCAAATAACATGAGAAATACGAATGACTATCAGACAAAGCAAAACAAAAACTTGGATGTTGGGAGGGCATGTTCAAGGGTATGAGAAAAGGGGAGTTGTGATGCTCACAGAAGCAAATGTTAACAAATGTGGACAGCAGAGCACGGGCTGGGGAAATGCACACCATCACTCCGTGAATGACAGGGGTGGCGTAAAAGAACAGTGTGTGACTGTTTGGCTCATGGCAGTCTTCTCTCTCTTGATGAACCAAAGTCTTTGGGTTTTATTTCTAGTATTTGAGATTTGAATTTCCTCTTTGCATTTTCTAGGGAATAAAAATCAGACATTAAATATCACTCTCCCGAAATTCTGTGCTTTACCATATTAAGAGAGAGGAAAGAGCAAGGTAATGGGAATAAATATGGATATTTTAAATTCTATGTGCCCTACAGATAAGATAACCCTTTTTGATTACTTTGCTAAGTACTTTACATGAATTATCTTGTTAATCTTTACAATTACCCAATAAATTAGATCTATCTTTTCTCCTATTTTACAGATAAGGAAATAAGTCTCAGAGAGGCTAATTTGCCAAAATAAACTGGTTGGCAGAGGTCAACCCAGATCCACCTGCCTATGAACCTTTGCTCACTGCAGTCAGTCAGAGATATTTTGGTTAAACTTTTCCAGAGTCTGGTTCCTACAAGGACCTGATGACTAGCTCTCTAAGGAAAGCTGCCTTCCTTCTAGAAGGAAGTGTCTCCTTCCTCTCTAGAGGGGAGAGGCACTGGCCATCTTAGACAACAATGGTGGGCAGTAAGCTCTGATCAAGGCTTACTTTCTCCTTTTGTGAGGGTTGAATTATCTTCCTGGTTTGATCTAAGAAGCTTAAGACAAATGCATTGCCTCACTGAACAGGCGATCAGTAACCAACATGCAGAAGGATTCCTGGCAGAGAGGATTAAAAAGTAAATAGCTTGTTTGGAAAGAGTATAGAAGGAAATGAAATTCATACTTTTAAGTGAAGGAATGTAAATTTGGCACATAAACATTTTTCCTAAGAAAGAAGTATCAACCCATGCCCCATGTTGTAAACAATTAAGCCAGATTCTTCCCAGAACTCTCCTTGTTAGTGGTGAAAGCGCTCAGAACTTTGTTATTCCATTTGGTTAATTAGCACTGACAGTGTCTGAGAAGAGACTAAGATAGCAATGGACCCTGAGACTTAGCTAGGTTCCCATGTTATTCACTGAAACATTTTTGTTCCGTCTCAGCCTCTGGCACAGGTGTGTCTCATCCCGACCTCCTCCTCTAGATGGGGTGCCATCCTCACCACCTACCTCTTGGCACATAGAGCCTTAAATGGATTATAATTACCTTATGTACTTTACTCTTTATATTTCAACTACACTGTTAACTCCTCAAGGCCCTGGACCAGAGCATACATGCCATTTCAATTCTGCAATGCAATGAAATAGTGTGAAAGTAATTTATATGTGATAAACCAAAACAAAGCATTTGACATCATAAACTTTCACAAGCCTAGCATGGTCCTGGGCATAGAGAATCACAGCATTTTATCACAACAATGCAAAGAGCTGAGCCCTTTATATTGGCCAGGCACTACAGATATATAAAATAGTTATAAAACAGCCAATACAATATAGCTCTAGCAGATATGCTAGAACTCCTCACAGCTTTTATTCAGTTTTATTCAGTTTTCACAAGCACCCTGTAGGGAAGGGATGACAGTCTGCCCCAGTCTCATTTTAGAGCCTACTTCCTTCACACTCTGCTACTTTGTCACCTACTGAGAGGACCAAGAGCCAGGAAGAGTTTCATGTTTAAATTCACAGATGAAGAGCAGAAGACTCACAGTGGGTAACTGGCTTGCCTATGGTTAAAATACTATGAAATGGCAGCACAGAGCTACACCCCAGTTTCCTGGTCCTCATCTCAGAGTTCTTTCAGCACAACACACCTCCCTGTATGGCAGGCAATCCATATATGTAATTTGTGGGCAATTTTAACATTGTACAGGAAAACTATAGTGATCTCAGTTTCTGTGCCTTGCATACTCAGTTCACTGCATATGTTATCCTTTATAAAGTCTAATATGTAATAACTCTTTTAAAGGTAGCATCCTTACCACTTAATGTTGGAAGAAAGCATACTTCTCTATTACTAAGTAATAGAAGCTAGTTAAGAGTGGTCAGTGATTTGAGATTCTGCTTGATGAGGATTTTCAAGCAACATTCTACGGGGTGAGGAATTCTGCTAGGAGTTTTCCTAGCAGGAAAATAAGAATTTAGGATTTTTGTTTGTTTGTTTTGTTTTTGTTTAAATTTTTAATTTACTTTTACTTACCAAGTATTTCAAACATTAAAAAGTGCAGAATATATTGTTCATGCAAGCATCCGTATGTAAAAATAACTAAACACATGTTAATATTTTGCTGCATATGGTTCAAAATTCCATTTAGAAAAGCAAAAATGTAATAGAAACAGTCAATGCCCCACACTCATCTGTTTCTTCCTCTCTCTAAATGTGACCACTCTTGTGAAACTGCCACATTTCCCCTATGCATAGCTTTTATACTTTTACTACATATGCATGCATGTAATCCCAGATAATATGTAATTTTGTATACTTAAAAATCGATATGAAGGGCTAAATATTGTATGAATCCTTTTTCACCTTACTTTCTTCATTCAGCATTGTGTTTTTGTTGAGCTTTTAGTTAGAAAGTGTTGTGTTTAAGTACATAAATTATATCCTTAAGTATTAAGACATACAACAAGTGTGAGCATCAGATATGACTATGAAGGAAAATATATTATTAAAATAGCAGATCCCCATAAAGCAAAGGCTGTTGTGCTTCTTAAATTGTGTTTTGTTATATTTCAGGTAGGTAGCATACTTCTTAATAAAGATGAACAATTGACATAATGAAATTGGAGTGGAGATACAGCAATGGCAAGTATCACACGCAGAGCCGAGGATAAGGGAGCCCCACCAAAGAAGGGCAGAGAATTCCACAGGCACCCCAGTCCCAGTCCTGCTCAGCTCTTAGGCCCATAGCTCCTTCACTTGCCTCTGTCCCCACCTGCCTTCATCTCTTGGATTCACAAAGGCTTTTTGTCCTCTCTCTGCCCAGTTCTGAGGTTTAGCCCTGGTGCAAGTTGTCAGTGCAGCCTCCTCCTCTTCCTTCCCCTTGAAAATTTGCCACCCATCAAAATATCCCAACTAGGACCCCGCCCTGCCTGGGCAGCTCTCTTGCAAATGTCTCCCTTTAACAAATTATTCTGTACTTCTCACTTGTTGCATTATTTATGCTTTTGGTTTGAGAAAACTCCTCAGGGCATTTTATTCCCTTTGACACAGATTTCTCACTTCCCATTCCTGTTGTTGTGTGACTAAAAGTAATTTTAATAACTCAGTGGCCTCTCAAATGATAATTCTCCAGGACTTCCCTGTTGTATCATATAAAATGTATGATACTAATTTCATAAATAGGTACAGAGATTAATAAGGAAGTCTGAGAGAGAGGCCAATAAGTATGCTGGTCTCTAACTCACCCAAATACTAGATAAATGCCAGAAACACCACGATAGGGTCCAACGACCTACAAAGTAATGATTTACTTGTGTATGTCACTTAGTTTTACAAATCACTTTTATTCACATTACCTTTTTTGATGTTCACAATCATAACAGGTTAAAAAAGAGTGACTTTTAAGCTGCAGAATACTTTTCCTTTTAATTGGCCTCTATCTTCACATATCGTGCCAGAATGAGAGCGGCCCTGTCCTGTCCCCGACCAGACCGGCACCTCTGTGATCCCCTGATGCCTCTGGCATCGCTTCTCTGTCACACACTGTGTCTTCAAATGGCTGCAAGAGACTTTGTTCTGTTCCTGCCTAGTAAGTAGTTGAATCTTAACCTACTGACACAGGGACTGGTCAGCTAGGCCCTCACTCGTTCACCCCTCATTCCACAAAAGTTAACTGAGTTCCAAATATGCACCTGGCACTAAATTTATTTTAAATATATGAGTCAATGAAATGATATGAATAGGTGTACGAGTGAACAAATGATGAAAGCCATTTTTTTCGCTAATTCTTTGTGTAGCACAAGTATGAACTAGTCTCAAAATGGAAAACCATAACACAGAAGACAAAGTGAGCAGGAAACCCCCTCCCATTTCAGAGACTAGATCAAAGAAGGGACATTTATATCCAAGGTCTCACTGATAGGGAGTGCATTAGACTCAGAAGCAGTCAATACATGGGAGGAAGAGGAAAAAACAAAACATGTTATTGATTAATAATAGCGGCAATATGCAAGGCTACTTGGTTCTATCATAAATATTTGTACATACCAATTTTCAAATTAATACTGATGAAAAATCTATTGGTTTTTTTATGACTTATTACAACCCTGAAGAGGTTTATGTCATGATCATTCCATTTTATGTATAAAGAAACTGATTAATTTGTAGCTTGCATTATTTCTCATGTCTTCAACTACAGATTATTGGTTTATCTCAGTGAGTTCTGCTGTATTTGGGTGTGGGTGTGGGGTCACAGCTCCTTAATTTAACACAAGAAGAGTTAAATCATAAGTCTATGAAGACCTATTTCTTATCTACAGAGCACAGGCTGAAATAGCAGGACTACATTGCTATTAGAGAAGCAGTTGTGTTATTCACTTATTCTAGAACTTTCATTAGAATATGAACTTCTTGAAGAGAAGAATTACGGTCATATTCACATTTGCCTGACACCTGATAGGTGCTAAATGGATGTTCCAAATAAATGGCTGAATGGATCAATGTGCTCTGGACAGACCTCATCAAGACCCGGGGGTTTAGTACTGCACAAATATTTGAAGAGGAACATGGACAAAGCACATTGAAAGTGACAAATGCAGGGAAGGATCTGGAAACTATTTGAAATGAAGGGATTTGGGGTGTTGTAGCCTAACAAGGAGCTGTGTTAAAGTTGGATTGATAGTTATCTTGAATGTCTAAGGAAGCCAAAATCCAATGGTTTTGGTGGAACAGGCTCCTTCCACTCACTGCAAGATCCATGACAGCAGGGAAAAATGTCCTCTTTATCTTTCTATCCCCAGCATTTATGCCTTAGGTTAGGTGCTCAATCATAACTTAATACTGAATGATGGAGAATTCATTAATGAGGTTTAAACCTGAGATTTGTACTTAAGTACAGACAAACCTTCATAAAAAGAGAGATGATCAAAAATTGAACGACCTGTCTTTCAGATTCGTAAGTTTTTCAGTATTTAGGTTGCTCAAATATAATCTTCATGATCATAGGATGGATTTCTTTCAATTGTAAGATTTTCTGATCTATGCAACTGGACTTCCAATGAGTTACTACGTATTCTTGGTCAGTTGGTTCTGATAATTATACTCAATATGAATGTGACTTATATTCACCCAAATTGCTTCATCACTGAAATCTAACCATCTTGGAAATCATGATATTGATTCAGGGAATACCAGACAAGAAGCATAGAGACAGAATTCAATCCATCATTACTGCCCAAAGGAAAACAAAATGACATAACCAGACCTCAAAGTAGGTGTTCTGTTAGACTTTTTTTTTTTAATAAAGTACTTTAAATAATGAAAAGTATGTTCTTGTATGGAGAATAAAACTGTTTATAAAAATAGATAAAAACATCACAAATTTATTGCATTACAGCTTTCTATTTAAAAATTGCTACAGTATGTAGTCTGCTTGGAATGGGCCATTCTATATAACCCTACATATAATTTTAGATAATCCTTTCACAGATACGCTTTGAGAGTCTACAGTTTTACTTGTTAGAATGCTTTAAGGAGATGTAGTATATCTACCCCCTTGCTTTAGGGATTCTTTCCAATTATTTTATCCAATATCCAAAAAGTATTTATTTTTTTAATATCCTGATCATTAAAATGTTTACATTTTTTTTCTAAAGAGAGGAAAAATTTTCAAAGTCACATCTTCACAGTTAATTGTAACTGGTCTTTCTCAAAGTCTTTTCCTGTGTAGAATACTTAGTCACAGAATTATTTCTACTTGAGCACTATTTAGTCAGGGTTGTAGTTTTTCTAAGGCTTTTTTAAACACTGGAATGTTTTGGAAATACAATCTCCTTTATTAATGTAAGAGCCCTGCCCGTAAACTTGAGTTAATTCTGTTGAGTCAGGAATTACTGATAGATTCCTGAATTTACCCAGAGCTTTCAATGTTGTGTTCCAAGTGCCCTTTGCCCCCAAGGAATCAAGGAGAGCATTAATGTAGTTGCCACTGTAATATTTAATAAGGAACTTTATGTAAGATTTCAGAAATTTTCCATTTGAAGGTGTTTTTTGCTCCTAAATAATATAGACACTATCAATATACAAATAGGGCTGAGAAGGCAGGAAAACTGGTCGATTGTGCTTACTCTGTATTCCCAGGACATAGAAAAATGGAATGTAAGAAGTAAGTAGTCCAGAAAGAAGAAAGGTCTTCTTGTCTATTGTTTTTACTATGTGTGACAGTTGAAATTAACTGTCAAATGAGCTTTGAATCTAGCTGAATGTAAATACAATAAAGAACGACTCATGGCTCACACGAGCATGTCTGTTGTTATGCTGCAAAACCACAGGGGAAGCAACAGGAATGAATTGCAGCAATGATGACAATAGGGCTCACTACTCTTCACATTTAATAGGTTTCATAAATCCTTTAAGACAGCATTCATTCTTTCTAGATGAAATTTCATGAGTTTTCTACATGAAAATTCAACTAACCAATAATTTTTTTCTGCCATGCCTACAGTGATTTGTTTGCATCCCTACCTCCTCCACTAGATAGAAAATGATGTAAGAATGGAAAGATTTTCTTTATGTCTCATGCTGTGCATAGTGCTTTAAATGTGATAGACAAGCAATGAACATTTTCTCAGAAGTAGTTACTTCTTAAATTGTTCTAAGAATTACAGGTCTACAGGTCCACTATTCTTTTTTGCCAATGAGAAAATAGAAGAAGAGTAGAGAGAGGAGGGGAAGGAGAAAGGGAAAGAGGAAGAGGAAGAAGAAAAAAAGGAGAGGAGATGGACATTGACTAGATTGTCATAATTAAAGCCATGAACTCCCATTTAAATTTACTTGGATCATTGCTCATGTGTGTGGTGCCTGACTTCACACATAGTGCTCCTTAAATGCTCATTGATAGGTTGGTTGATAACTGTATCCATGTTAAGTCACTGCCATGTTCTAGGTAATCCTGAGAAGGATTTACAAAGACCATTTGCAAAGATCACAAAGTTAGACACTTACAAGCTTTTCACACTTTCTCTGTGTTTTACATTTAATGTGCAGATAATATGCCTAATACTGGTCTACAAAAACCAAAATAACCACTTTGACAAACACACTTTTCATAAACTGGTCAGTGAAACCCCATGTTGGTTTGACCGCTGTATTTTTTTTTTCTTGCTGAATTAAGTAAATGATTTAGTGATATTGTATCAGAGAAACTGGTAACTGAGTAACAAACTTACAGATGTTCTTGCAAAAATTATCTGTGTCAGAGTGGCATGAGTTTTATCAGGTCTGGCCCTCAGCCAAAATTTTAATTAGCCAAGTGTGGTCTCAGTATCTCTCCCTATATCAACTTTTGGACCTTGTATTTACTTTAAGATTTATCCTTTATTGAAAATAGTCTGTCTCCAAACCAGTGACATATTCTTGGTACTTTTCATGACTCTTTTCATTTCTAAAAATATCCCATGTCCTCTCACTAATACAGGTTTAACTCCTGTGATTATTTAAGCTATGGTGCAAAATGTCTGATAATGATTTAAAGTCCATCTCTCTGAAACACAGTGTGTTTCAGTAGTGTTTTGTACCTGGGGGTGACCACCTGTCTCAGTCAGCCTGGGACTTGCTGGTTTCAGCAATGCAGATTCCAAGTGTCAGGAAACCCCTCAGCCCTGGGCCAATAGGGAAAGGCTGATTACATGGGAAGAGCTCTTTAAATAATGACAATTGGTAAAGGCTTGTTTGCCTTCTCTCTCAAGTTGCAGTTCCTAGTTGGAGATCTCTCTGTCTCTTGTCTCAAATTCCTGTTCAAGATAATATACTTGGCCCCTTCAAGAGTCCTGCAAATCCTGTGTTTCTTCCCCACCCACCACACTCTTCAAGACAAATTTCCCAGATTTGCACAGTTGCTCTCTGGATGATCTAAGCCTTCCCTTAAAATTTTAGTTTGCTCAATAAGAGACATTTGACTTCCCAGGCATCTCAATGTTTACCAGAAAATAAACAAATAAATAGAGGGGTCCAGATGCATGTCACAGTTTCCATTCACTCCAAGAACAGACTCCACTGTTCTTAGACTGTGTTCATAGTTCCCCATCTGTCAAAAAAGCATTCTTTATCTTCAGTATTCAGATCCTAGAGTGCCAAAAAAGAGAACCAAGGGAAATTATCTACATGTGTTATCTATACCAATATTTTCATCAGTTCTAATAAGTGGAGTTTGATGAGGTATATTGCTTGAGATAAAAGGGCAATGTAGTGAAAGAGTTCCAGCTGTGTAGGTTTGCCATCTATCTACAGTGTTGCTCATTCTGTGGCTTAGAACACTCATCATTTCTCAGGCATCTATGATTTGCCCATGATAGAGAAACAAGGAAGCAAAATTTAAAAAGGTTCACAAAATGCATTTGAACAGAGTAGTCGATTTCACTAAATGAAAAACAAATTGACCAAAATTCATATGTTGAACTTCTAACCTCCCGTAGTGTGATTGTATTTGGAGATAGGATTGATTAAAGAGATAATTAAACTACAACGAGGTCACTAGGATGGGCCTTAATCTTTAATCCATTGTGGACTGGTGTCCTTAAAAGAAGAGGATGTTAGGAACAGATACCTGCACTGAGATAAAACCATGTGAAGACAGGGAGAAGATGAGTGCCTACGGGCTTGGAAAGAGGCCTGGAACATACCCTTCCCTACCGGCCCCTAGAAGACACCAACCCTGACAGAACTTTGATCTTGGACTCAGGCTCCAGAATTGTGAAAACCAATTTCTGTTGTTTAAACCACCCAATCTGTGGTACTTTGTTATGGCAACTCTGGGAAACTAATACAATTTTCTGGTAGATAAACACAGACTATAATAAGTGGTCAAAACAGAGCTCTCATCATAGACAGATTCAGAACCTTGCTCCAGGCAGGACCCAAGGTAGGCGGGTAAGTACTCGCAGAGGGTTTGCAGCACTCACACAGGGGTGTGGGCTCTTCTTCCTAAGCACACAGTCATTTCTCAGAAATAAAATGGAAAGAAATACGAAGGTTCTCTAAGTATGAAAGGGGAACTTCAGATATTTTTTTTCTTCCAAACTATCAGTGAAACCTCTTGAAAATAGCTTTAAGAATGTAACATCAAATGGGCTCTTCTCAAGAATAACCTTGATCATTAATCTCTTATTCACAACCCAGAGCATTCCACTCCACCCTGAAAAACATAACAATGTGACATTTCCTCCTGAAGAGCATTTCTCTGCACACAGGAAATTATGCATATAATTGAACACATATTAAATAGGCACTCTGTATTAAGAAAGAAATGTTCATGCTCTTAAAAATGGACAGGGTAAATTATATGAGATGTGAATTGTATCTTAATAAAGCTATTATGCATTTATATCTCAATAAAGCTTAATGAAACAAACGTGCCACCTTTGTCCATATATTTCTTTCATTTAGCCCAATTTTTCACTGATATCTTAAAATCATCTAGCTTTGCTTACACGGCTGTTTCACTTTCCTCTTGGGCAGCCTTTAGAGGTTATTACTGATTCAAAAGAGGAGATTAAGGTCTCCAGTGAAAAGTCAGAAAGCTGACAAAGATAGAAATACGACTGACCTTGGCGTTGCCTGCCTCATTTCCTTCAGAGGATGTTCAAAGGATTTGGCCATGCTGTCTTTCACTGGCTGATGATGCCTCTTCATCCTCACTTAACCATTTTCTCAACCAGTCATTCCTCCTCTATTCCTTTCTCCCAGCCGGCATCTTTCTGACAGCAGGTGAGGTGTATCTACTAAATTATGAGTTCTGCTTGAGAATGAGCAATTAGGAGTAATAAGAGATCTTCTTGAACCTTCTAGGCCTAGTAAACCTATAATCCTGATGGGGTTTTAGATGGCTCTGTCGTGTCATCAGCAATTTATAAAGTGGTATGCAGAGGGTAGATATTGCTGGTAAAGTTCCATTACTTGGCATTTGATTTAGAGCAAAAGTTCATACAAAGAAGGAGGCTCACTGTCCAGTCTTGTGAGAAGGACTCAAATGGTCAGCTTCTTGGATTACACTTGAAGGAGAAAGGTTTCTTAGTACAGGAAATAACGCTGAGGTTAATCTTATGTCATATTTTAAGGGGAAACTTGTCATGGCCTCCCCAACATCCATCTCCTCCCATTTCCAGGAACAGATTTTGATTTCACCTGGTGATCAATGACTCCTAAACCTGGTGGGGATGGGTGGTCAAGGAAGGAGCAGGTGACCCAGCTCTGGCCAATCAAAGGACTATAGTTACATCCCTCAGTGATTGGCTAAAGGATGAGCAGAAAGCTTAAATTGGTCCAATCAGAGGGATTCTTCTTTCAGGATAATCAGGAAATACTCTCTTGCCCTATCAATCAATCAGAGTTCCCTCAGAAAAGGAGAATCCCCAAGCAATGGCATGCAATGAGGATTTATTACAGCAATTTCACCTGACATATTTGCAAAAGCTGGTTTAAGTCTTGGTCGGGTTCTTTTCTTCTGTCTCCAGTGCTGAGCCTGAACTCTTAGGTTAGGTTGAGGGAAAGAAGAAATGGACACGAACTGGGAAAGAGGAGGAACAACTAGAATCTGTGTTTGTCAGTGGCTGGCACCCACCCTGGCCTCTCTCTGACTGCAAACCTGCAACCTCGTTTTTGTGACTGACCGGCAGGGAGAAAGGGGGCTCTTGCTGCAGACTCACAGTCATGCCTGGCCAGGATTTGGAGAAGGGAAAGGCCCAGGGGAACTGGAGCTTCAGGCCAGGAAGCTGCACCACACCAACAAGCTGAATCAGGAGCTACAATGGGGCCTGACCCTTACGTCCACCTTCCAGGAGTCACAATGGCTATTGTACTGTGACCTCTCAAATTTTCCACAGACTTTTCTAGTGGCCAACCCCAGCCAGAAATATTCAGTGAAGAGGACTCTGGGAAACATTTAGCCAAGTTAACACATTACAAAAGCCAGGACAGCCTGAATCTGGAACGTGGGTAAATGTCAGGCTGGAGCTGTTGCAACCATCTTGCCCCAGAAAGGGACAGTCCGGAGCTGCTGGGCTGCTTTGTAGAGCCCAAGGATGAAACATATAATCAAAGGCAGAGAAGGGAAAAAAAAAACATGCAATTTGATCACCCCATCCAGCCCTGAATCCTGGAATGCCTGAAACCATCCCTGGAGTTTTCAGCAAAAGACAATAAATTCTTTGTGCCTAAGCCAAAGTTTGATACAGGTTTTCTGACACCAGCTCCCGAAAGACCGCTAAGTGACAGTCTGAACACAGAGCTGCTGTGTGTGCCCTCACTGAAGTTTCTTAGTAGTTTTAGAGAGCACTCTTAAGCAGCTGTTAAATCTACTCTAGAGAAAGGCAGCAGTTAATTTGTATCTTATTACTGATCAGGTAAGGGGAAAGAATGAAAGACGTTTTCCCTTTTTAAAACGACCAGCCCAAAGAGAGGAAGACAAACTTCCTATTGTCCCTGAGTGGTCTCCTTTCACTGAACCATAATCAGAACCTTTCTATCTCCCCGTCGCACTTTGTTTGGTGTCCTCCATGATGTAACAGAACTAGGTGAGCATTGAGTATGTATTTCCTGGGAGTAAAAAAATGTTTTTTTTTCCTTCCATTGAATGGATTTTTCTACTATGTTAAAAAAGAGTGTGGTAGCTAATTTCTATAATGCCATTTAACCTAATATATATAAGGCCAATATGACACCAAATTTGCCAATCCCAAATTCTGGTTAGAAGACCAAGCTTGGTAGAACCAGTTTAAGTAAAACCAATAATTTCATTCTGATTAAGTTTTGATTTTCAACTACTAATCATACTTATAAGAATATATTAAATGTCTCAGTATACTCCTAGGGTTTAAGTGTGGTCTTAAATATTAGGAACATTTAAAAATCTGTTCCCAGGAACAAAAGGACAGTCTCAAATAGCTCTAAGAACAGAAAAAAGGAAGTCATAGATATCCTCCTAGTCACCAACTGAAGACCATTTAAAAAGGAAATTATGGCAAAGGATGAGGTATGAGACATTAATGTCAAAGTGAAGTTGTTCAACCCATCACCCCTTCACAGAGTCATCATAACTTAAAATGTGGAACTCCCCATTGGAGTTGTATTGATCACATTAGTTAAAAACACTTTTTTAAAATGGGGAAGAATTAATGCAACAAGAAGTTTAGCAAGTGATGGGTCAGTACAAACAAGGCTTTCATCAAATTTTTGCAAAATTATCAAAATACTGTATGCCTCAAATTGTTAACCTATTTTTATTCTAATGTTTTACATTTCAAATGAGATAGAGATCTTAATTATTTTAATTAGTTTTACAATCAAAATCATTTTTAAGATTTTGTCATGAAAAACTCACTTTATATAAATAAACAGAGCTCTTTGTAGTGTGATTTATTTTTATAATTTAAAAAGTATTTTGCTGATGGAATGACAAAACTTCCATTTATAAAAAAGAGCAGCAAAGCCTAATAAAACAAGGTATGCCTGTAATAGGCACAGATTAGAAGTCACAACTCTCAAGTCCTGAACTAAGATCTTGCAGAGGAAGCCATTCATGTTGTCACTACTACAACAGCAGTGCTTCCTCTGGAATTTTCTCCTCTGGCATTACTAATTTTTATCCAGTGATAGTTTCTCCATCCTCACTCCCTCACATATGAACTGAAACTATTATTCAGAATTGCAAAGCTTTTAGCTTTAAAACTTTCTCAATTACATATGACTAGATATACATAAATAGAAAATCAATCAAACTATACATGCCACAAATTTCTACATTTAGTGAAATCTTGATGCTGCCTATCAGATATATATCAGATGCTAGATATGTACAAAATCAAGGTTCCTGTGAATACATGATCACTTCTTATTTTGTGTTGTGGCCTATCAAATATGTATGCAAGAAACCAACTTTCAGCAATAATTTTATTCTGAAGAATATATTTGGATTAGCCCCACCTGGCATAACAACATATGGTCTTTGGAACTCACTAATTTCTACTGCAGCACAAGGGAGGAAACTTCATACAAAGGAGAGGGAAAGAATTATGTAGGTATATGAAGAAAAAAGATCTATTTTAATTAGAAGAACTTTCAGTGACATAATTTTTCATTATTCTCCTTTTCCTTTGTATTGCCTTAAGTAGTCCCTAGACATTGCAAAAATTACAGAAAATATAATTTCAGTAGCACAGTAAGAAAAGCCAAGGTTTGAACTTCCAATTACAGCACTGTGTGATTCTGAATATATTTTCTCTACTGTATTTTTATATTATTTATTCAAAGCTATTTACTAGCAGTGACATTTCTTAGACCAATGCCATCTAAGAATGTAGTGCATTCTGCTCTTTTCAGAAACCTAGTCAACCCCAAGCTCAAATTTTCATGATATTTTTCTACATTACAGGACATGAAAGTGTGCTGTATTTATTATTAGTGTGAGCAGTTAATGACCCATTACTGCAAGCACCTCCTTAATTGGTCTTCATATTAAGGCTTTAACAGAAGTAAGTAGAGAGTCCATGGATTACATAGAAAAGATGTTACATTGCAAGCAGAGTGCACCAAACTAAAATCTCATCCTAATACATCATTACAGGAAAAGCCTAAGGAACCGAAAGAACTATCTATGCTTTTTCCATTTCCAAGATGCTTAAAAAGTTTTAGATTAATAGCTTTTGATGCTTTTAATGATATCAAGGATGGGATTTAAGTGCCTTATTAATTCCCTTGATTTGCTGCCAAATTTCAAAGGCAATTTGTGATTACTGAGTTAATCTTTTCTGCTTATAAAATCCATTATAGGAAAAATCTAAAAATTTCTGAAAAGTAGAAATGATTTACAAAAATATTAGAATATATTTATAAGAGCAGAATGTTTGGGCATGGGTTTAAAATTCCTCTGGAAGTATTTGCTATAAGATTACAAAATATCTTTGTGTGTATTAATACTTAAACCACTGCTTCATCCTTAAATTATAGAGATCATGTTTTTCATCTTTTAAACTATTCTTAAATTTCCCAACAATAATCACAACACATGACATGATGTAAATCTGGAGTGATTTATTTAATCTACTACACTAATCAGTTAACAAGATCTCTGCATTCTCAGATCATGAGGCTTGGAAAAACCCAGTTATTAATTTAATTCCTTACTATTGTTTCCCGAAATTTTCTGGTTTGCTAACATATTAATAAGATTCCAAGAATGTTCTAAAGAAAGCAAAATCACCAGTAAAAATTATTGTGTCTTGAACTTACATATTATTTTTTTCCCCCTCTCTGAATTTATTTTCAACTAAAATAAATTCTGTCCTTGAATATGTGTACATACCTCCCTGGGGAGTCTGTGTCCTCTTATCATCAAATATAAATATTAAAAGCTTTAAAGATGTTCTTAAACCCTAATTCAAATTACTTTTGCCAGCATACCAAATACCCCAGGGTGGGTGTATTAAAAGCTCCCAAAAGATTCTGCTTTTACTTTTTAGCCAAATGGACATATTTTATTCAGGATCCCTAAACAAGATCCCCATTCAGCTCATCCCTGTTACCTCTGAGGGTGTCTTTCCTTTCCTCACGCGCTCAGGCCTTCCATCCTGGCTCCCGGCCTCTCCCATGCTCCTTTCCTTCCTGAGGCTTCAGGGCACTGAGAAACTACCTCCCACTTCCACCGTCCCCAGATGGGAAGGGCGGCTGGGTCCTCCTTCAGGCTCTTCATTTCCTCCCCAGGGCAAACTAACCTGATCCCGATTCACATGATCCGACCCCCCATATCCGTATGTCTTGGCATCTCAGTCTCCATTGCAGCTGTTATTACAGATTACTATTTTACGTTAAACTGTACCATTTTTTACGATTGCCTGTCTCCATCACTTAGCAGTGATCTGCTAAATAGATCTCACTGTTTTTTCCCATTATTAACCTCAAGCATCTATGTGCCTGCCACAGAGGAGGTACATACACTCTGAGTGGCAATAAATGAATGACTGTCCAAAACACATTGACACCAGCAGGTGCCCAGAGGATTGAACATACGAGCAAGCACAGACCATCTCTCTGTGAACATGGCCAGCAGTCAGCATTAATACTTGCCCAAATTCCTATATGATCTTTGCTTTCCAAAAGCATTAGAAACCACTCTGATGCCTGCACGTACACACACACACACACACACACACACACAGATAGCAGTGTTTTTGGTGGTTAAGATCCTGCACTCAAATGTGATAAATCAGGTTTTTAAAAAATCCCTGAGAGTTAAAGAACTATGATCCTGAACACAAATTCCAAGTTCGGTAGGATTAGCTGGGTCCCAAGACGCTGGAGGAGAGTGGTGAAAACTCCAGTCCATGGATGCAGACAACAGATTCCTCATGATGTCATATTTTCCTTCCAGCAGTCTTTCAAGAGGTGGTGGAAGAGAGCAGTGAGCTTCCATTAACATGAAATAGCTATCCTTTCCCTAGAAGTTTTAATACACATTTTAATTTTCTTACCATGTTGCTATGTGCTATGGTTTAAAAAAAAATAAAATGAGATTTTGCAGACAGAAAACCTACTTCATACTAGCTATGTAGCCCTGAGCATCCTCTCCAGTCCTTTGACTTTTCACCTTAAAAATGGGAATAATGTGAGAGAACTCCACCCAGAGATGGGACAGATCAGGCACGGAAAGCATGGAGCCTGTGCCTGGCCCCTGAGTACTATGTTTGCTGCTTCTCTCTCCCTGCCTGCCTCCTGGTAAAACTCCATTCCCTCTGAGGCCTCTAGTTTATCTGGGTGTCAGTATGATATAATGATGCTAACAGTCATTTGTTTTAACATAAAGAAATTAATGGTAACTTTGAAAGGGAGAGCATTTTTCTTTCCTTTCTGAAGAACACAGCAGCATAATGAACGCATTTGAAACATACCAAAACGTGTGATTATAAAGTTCATCCTTGGATTGTGTGTTAGTCTGTGCTTTCAGCAGAAAAAGATATTTTTTCAAACATGGAAAAAGTCTTTCCCTTATATACACACAATCCTCCCTCCTCCAAGAAACATGTCCTTCATTACTAGACTTCTGCAGAAGTGGAGAATGCAGTTGCTCTCAAAACCTCTAAAGAATTTACTAGTATTAAAGCTCCAGTTAGGTCTCGCCATTGTTTGGTTACAGGGTTTTTCATTCTGTCCAGAGCTGATTGAAGATCTTGTAATACATCTCTGTAGCTATTTCCGTAGTGAGCACCCCAAGTATAGAGAAAATCATAGGCAGGTTTCCACATCTATAAAAAACAAAATTAGACTGGAGTAGTGTGGAAGTAAAACAGAGAGGAAAATGGATGTTAAGAAAGAGTTTAAAAGCTCTTAAGACTTTAAAGAAAATGGATACCAATTATACATGGATTTATTCAATGCCATAGAAAACATGTTGTAGTGACTATGAATTCCCTGCTTATTCCTGTGTTTCTGAGCCTAGATAGTTAAAAAGTAATGGCTACAAGTAGGGCCTTTCTTTCTTGATCCATCATCTATACATTGCTCATTGCCTTGATATGAATATAAAGTACCTTGAACAATTTTTTGATAATAAATGTTATTGACATCAACCTTTCACTCTCTGAGACACTTTTAAAGTCAAACTAATAACTATTTTATTGTTACAGGTATCCCTGGTGAGCTTTATGACACCACACCTAAAGAAGGAGCTATATAGTATATTAATACTTTAAGTCATTTTATTTGAGCAAGTCTATAAACAAGAAAAAATATAGCTTCATGATCAAGTCAAAAGGAAAGCAAAAGTATAGTTTTCTAATTAAAAGATAATTTAAAGATACATTTTATGACCAAAAGAAAGATCAATATTCAATACTTCATTATGCTTTCCCTAAGCACCTACCCATACCAATGATGTCACTGTTTCCATAGAAATAAATGTACGTCAAAGAGGAACTTCACATACAGAATTGTATGTAATGGTAACCAAGGCAACCAGTCTCAGAGAGGAGAGAGACAAAGGCTGACCAAATAAGACACATTGTAGAGTACACACAGATTCAGCTGAAAATGAGTTTTTTCTAGGTAAACAGCAAAATGAGCCATGCACTTTTGTTGGAATATTTGGAATATAAACTTTATTACTTGCTACTTATTTCAGCTCATTAAACTAATTCATTTGTGATTTTATCAGTTGTAAAATGCAGGAAAACAGACTCTGAGCCAAATATTATACAGAGTTGCCCTCCTAAAATAGAGCTTCCATTAGTAGTAACATCACATGAAATAGGGCCTTGATACAATTTTTCTCCTCTCCTCTGTCTGATATCCCCATATACTTTATAATTGAAGCTGAAAGAATGAAAGACCTAAATAAAGAGTTCCAGTATGTTTCAATTCAATTTATGTAAAAGGCTAGGCATCAGGCTTAAAAGACAATTTGATGTTCTTTGTCCAAATTGCCATGCCTGGGGAGCCATGAACACCCTTATCTTCACCTGTCTTGACAAAGCTCAATTCTGCAAGGTATTGAGTGGAAAATCTTATCAAGGTTATAGCACAAGATGGTCATGATGCAGCAACAGAAATCATCCCAGATTTTTGTACATAGGCTTCACCCTCACCAACTTGATTTATAAAGACTATCTTCTCTCACTGATAGACTGTGAATGAGGTGTTCGCTCATCTATTTTTCTGTATATTCATATTGAAACCAAACCCCCGAAGTGCAGCTCACCACTATTAGCTCAGCAAAGGAAGATGAGTTGAGGCAATATTAATACTGATGAGTTGAGGCAATATTAATACAGCCTTTTTGCCAGACTCAGCCTTGCCTGTCACTGCTCAGATGCAAAACAGCACTAACAGGCACATTGTTCTGCACTGGGTATATCCTAATCCTTTGTAAATTTGAGACCTGTGTTCTATGTTTCATTCATTAAAATTCCCTGATGCTCAACTAGCTGGTATGCTATTTTTCAACTTGTCATATATTGTTTAAATTCATGGTGTTTACAGCTAAAGTGTCCTAAGACTGATTCTAAGTCCCTTAGTGACTGAGTTTGATAAAAGATGTATTTGAAGACATTTTGTGATAAACAGCAACTGAGAGCATTTCAGTACCAAGATGATGGCACAGTGTCCCAGAAAACAGATGTGTCAAGAATCACAAATGGATAATCTGGGTTCTGCACTATGGCGCAGAGTCAAAGTACCTTCATAATCAGAGGCAGCCAAAATGGGGCCACTGAGATCCCGGGGTAGAAAAGCTCAGTGTCACCTATCTTGCTGCAGCTCAGTGGATTCCTATCTATAGAAAAGCCCTGAGGCATACTCAGTCATGAAGAGGCCCCTCGGTGCTGTTGGAAGCATGAAGCACGCCAAGGTGATGCAGGAACTGAAAACTACAGATTCAGAAGAAATCAGCTGACACATTTACCCACTCACTTATGCAGACAGCCACGTAATGCCCTCACATTTGGCAGTTTATATTGATAGCACAACAGTACAGCCAGTTCTTGCCATTTAGAAACATTTGGATAAATTGCTGAGTTCTGGATCCCAATTAAGACTTGTGAAAGTATAAAAAGACTTCTCAGGAGTGACCCTAAACTCCTTGGAGATTCCTTGGAGTCTAAACCATAAGTTGCCTGGAAATTGATACAATAACTTTGGGCTGTAAACACTAGGAAAATAGTAAACTTCATGATTTGTATAAAAATAACATATTTTGCATCCTATTTTTATTCCTTTTTGCAACAAACTAAACGTGGATATCCCTTCAGTGAAAAATTTGATTTGCTATATATAACATCATCAGTGACTTTCAATACAGATGACAGAAAAACACTGAGGTACAAATACAGTGAAAACAGTCTAACTATATTTTTGTTCATTAATTAATGATTTCATGTATTAAATCAAGATTTACTGGGTAGCTACCACTAAAAGGAATTTTGTTACAGAAAGAAATAAAATTATGAATATGACATGGCTCTTAATTTTAGAAGCCTATAGCATAGAAGGGATATAGTTACCTGTACAACACTGGCCCAGTAGATGAACATACAGGATTTGGTAATTAGTGATGAAGAAAAACTCAACATTATTTGCATATTTTAGTATAGTGTTAGGAAAATATGATAGTTCCATTGACTGAGAAGCACTACAGTATAATAGGGAGAAAGATGGGTTTTGGTTTCCGAATCCTGGGTTCCCATCTGAGTTCCACTGCCTACTGAGTGGGTCAATTTGAGTAAATTAATCAAATTATCTGAGTTTTGAGTTTTTTCATCTATAAAATAGGAATAATAATTTCTATATCTTATGTCCAAAGCACCTCAAGTGTCTGGCATACAGTTTGCATTCAATATTTTTTAATAGGATATGAAGGAGAGTGGGTACTTTTGGGGAGAGAAAAGATAAGGAGTCTAGTTTTAGCCCAACTGAGTGTGAGGTAAAGGAAGGGTGTCTCCTATCTCCAATAAGAAACTGGAGTAGAGACATGATGTCCAGGGAGCTCTCAAGGGCTTAGCATCACACGCGCTAAAGTGATGGTAAAAAGCATGAGAGTGGAGGAAAATGCCAAAGAAGGAAACAAAGGGATAAAAAAATTTAACCCTCAATTAAGTCTACAATTAGGGACTACACACAAGAAATAGAAGCAACAAAAGGATGGGGAGAAGCTGGTGTCAGAGTTACAGAAAATGAAGCAGTGCATTTCACGTTGTGAAAACTAAGGACTAAGCACCCCAAAGAGGGCATTCAGTGACTTGATGGAGCTGGCTCACAGCTCCGCAGAGCCTATTGTTCACATATCTCCCAACTCCATGTTCACTGACCTCACCTTGGGAAGCTAAAATCATCTTTTGATAGTTTTTATATACCATGGAAATTAGCAAAAGCTACAAATTAGAGTTTTTTCCTCTCTTGAACAGCTGGTTATTAAACACCAACTAGCATGCTCCTCACTGAGGACTCTTTCCTGTTACCTCTTCCACTACCTCTAATAACAAGTAATGTGGAAACATGAAGGAAAACAGAGAAAATCCGGGATTCTGGCAATTAGCAGGATTTTGGTAACCTCGGAGAAGGCAGTTCAAGAGAGTGGTAGAGGACAGGCTGCAGGCAGAGGCAGATGGCAAGGAACTGGAAGCCACAGAACAGAGGGGCCACAGGTGGAATTTGGAAGTTTAAGGAAGGGAGACAAACCAGAAAGAGAAGCAGTAGAAAATAAAATTATTTTTAAAGGGAAAAAGTCTCTAAAAAGTAATACTTTACAATTTAAAGGGAGGTTGGTTTCAATCCTAACTTAGCCAGATGGAGAATTTAGCATTGTTGAGGTTTAAATAAATAACATATATAAAACACTCAAGAAGAAAAGTTAACTTCCTTTACTCAGAAAATATTAACACAGACAAATACTGAAGTCATTACAAAATATAAAGACATTACATAATCAAGTGAGCAATATCAAGAACAAATGAGAAGGAATCAAAAGCATATGTTGTAGTTATGTACTTGATATAATGATGAAAAGTATCAAATTTTGGGAACTGTTTTCCCTTAATAAGGAAATCTCTGCTAGGTATGGTAAATATAACTTTACCACATTGAGATTTACCTTAATGAAGTCTGTCAAAAGTCCAGCTTTCACCAATGTAATAATAGTCTCATCAGTTGTTTGTTTCCTTTGCAATACAGATTTATGACATCTGGGCTCAAGCCCTTAAAAACTTAAGCTTTTATTTCTTCAGCATTTCTTATTGTCATATGTCTTTCTAGTTTTCTTATTCAGTAAGTGAATATATATTATCAAAGACACAAAAGGTAACCTGCAAGTATTAATTTTAGACTTTATGAAATTGTGTCCAAAAATACATGCACATTAAAGGCACAAAGGACTTTAAGCTTTGTAACAAATTAAAGAAAAAATGAAGTCATTTTCTCTGGAAATGTTTGAACGAATAAAATGAGCAAAATAAACAAATCTCTTTCCAGGATGACCTAAGTTAAGTCCTCCAAAAGCTGGAAATGAATTGTGGATTGCCAAGAGATCTTCCAGGTTTATGTTATTTTCTATCTGTTCAGTGATTTAAAAATAGTTCTTCTGCCCATGCTTAATGATATGATTTAAGGGAAGATAGGCAGAAACTCTGCACTAATGCTCAGACAAATCAAAAGGAAAGCATGCTTTTCAGGGTTTTTGGGTTTTTTTTGTATCATTCTTAACCACCAAATAAATTCTCTCAGCTTTCTCATCTCTATCACAAATATCTGACACACAAGTCATCATTCTTACCCCTCTACTCTTAGATTTCTTTTTAATGTTAACTTTATGGTGTTGTGGGTTCTTCTTTGAATAGGAAGCATGAGGCTGATAAAAGCAAAGAGCTGTTTATTTCTTTTTTTATTTTGATATCATTAATGTACAATTAATTGAATGACATTATGGTTACTAGACTCCCCTCATTATCAAGTCCCCCCTACATACCCCATTGCAGTCACTGTCCATCAGCATAGTAAGATGCTATAGAATCACTACTTGTCTTCTCTGTATATACTGCCTTTCCCATGTCCCACCCTCCCCTATATTATGTGTGCTACTCGTAATGCCCCATTTTCCCCCTTATCTCTCTCTTCCCACCTACCCTCCCCAGTCCCTGTCCCTTTGGTAAAAGCTGTTTATTTCTTGCCCATGTTTTGATCTCTTTACATAAGGGGCAGCAGCATCTCTAAGCATTTAGCCTATCAAAGTTGAGTAGTTTTCAAAGCCCCAGCATTTGTGTAGAAGGAAAATGTCTTTGGTTTATCTTCCAGATATTAGAGGGTAAAAAAAAAAGGTAAAGGAGCCATGAAAAAGTAAAAAGTGGAATGCCAAAAGAGGTAAAACAGGAACACAGATAAAAAAAATTTAGCTTTCCAAATTTAGAGTGCTTATTCCAGAGCCAATAAGAGTCATAAGATAATGCACTGGATAATGAAACGCAACAAGAACAAAATCAATTCAGATTTGAGCATGACATTATATGTCTTTTTTCAGCTCATAAAATATGAATAGAATAAAAAATTCAACTGGCTTTAACTACCCTTGGATAATTACATTTTGCTACATTAAAGGATTAATAATCCACCTACATTCCTCATAAAACTGTAGGAGCAAGGTTTCATTTTAAGTGCAGTTAGCTGAAGAAATATTAAGGCAAATTTGCCTTACTAATTATTGCTACACATATTCTACCTTCGGTATGTCATTTACAATATCCAGGTGGGCCTTTCATCACCTATACTTGGTTAAGGACATAAATATTGAAGATGCGATTGCTCTTACCTTCAGAAGAGGCAGGCTAACATATCAAGGGGTTTGATTTCTATTCTCCCTTAGATTAGATCTCCCTTCTATTTCCTCAGAAGGGAGATGGAACTTGGTTCACATTTGCCATAAGACTTTCTTGGAAAAGCCTCTTTGGAGGCAGCCAGCTCTGTTCACTGGTGATAACCACGTGGAGCTTCAGGGGTTAAGCATGAACAAGAAGAAGATAGAGGACCTGTTCCTTGCTCGTGTATCTGTTCAAAACAGTATTAACATCTTAGAAAAACCTGTTAGTGAAGCCATTCTCAGCAATTCTCAGTTAGGAAAAGAATCCAGATCACCCAGCTATAAAATTCAGGGGCATTTCACTAAAGGGTGGCTATGAATTTGTTTCAATATTAAGCATATCTAATAAGTGTTGATTTAAGTCTTATAATTAGCTAGACTTCAATTTTCTGAAATTCCTTGTTGGTTGTGATCCCGAATAATAAGACTTGATAAAGAAAAACTAAAATGTAAATCAAATATTGATGTCTCTAAATCCATTTTAAATGTATTTATAATGTTTAACCTAATACGATCACTATTTCAATTTGATCTTTAGTGTGGTATGGGACATGTAATATACAATTAAACCAAGGATCATAGGAAATCAGTGTGCTATGCCTTGAATTTCATGGTGGTGTGTTTTATTATTAATTTCATCATTTAAAAAGGGGAGTATCTTTTGGAATTAAAGGTTGTGGCAACAAGCATTACAGTATTGCACAAAACCGACTATGACATCTAAGTATTATGTCACTGCGTTGAATCTCTAGTACAAACAATGGTGATTTGAGAAATTCTATGCATTTTTCACTGGTGGATGAATTTCCATGTAATACTTTGCCCTTTCTAAAGAAATTATAAATATATTTCTCACTGTACCAGAACAGCAAACCATAGATTTAAGTACTAAGGCTAGAATTAAGCCTGCTCCAGATACAGAACTGGACAATGCCACATCCCTGTAGGCAGAATCCAGGAGTCACCACGTGAGTCCAGAAAACTGTAAGGGTTTAAGGACATTCCATTTACCTTTTGCAAGAGACATTTTCCAAGGAAAATTAAATGTTGTTAACCAGTAAGAAAAAGCTGGTCAGCCAAGAAATTTTTTCTCATTTTTTCCATGCATTACCATTCTGCCACTTTCTCAGAAGAGAAACCTTGAATCATTGCTGACTTATTGCTTACATAACATTCTTTTTAATTACTCTCAGCCATCTTACTAAAAAATTACCATACTTTATTCCTTTTGCCAAAAATCACTCAACATCACACAGTTGTCAAATTCATCACTTCCTCTTAGCCAAAATAACAGCACATATTTACCTATTACAATGTGCAAAGCATTTTCCCAAATATTTCACATGTATTATTTCATTTAGTCCTACAAACATCTAATGAATAGAATAGTATTATTCACTTCGTTTTGCAAAAAAAAAAAAAAAAAAAAATCAATTCCTACAAAAGTCAAATAACTTGCCCAGGTCTTAGGGCTAATATATGGTAGAGCTGGAACAGGAATCCAGAACAGGCACCTTAACCTCTATGTTACAACAGTCTTTCAAGACTCTCTTCCATCAACTCCAAAATATACATATGGCTGACCGTATTTCCCAATAATCAGTAAGATGAACTCTCCCCTCTAGCCTGCATCTTCTTAGTAGTCTCTAGAAGTCACTGGTATCCAGATGCACTGAAATCCCCTCTAGTCCTCTCCAATTTTTCAAGTACTACTCATCCTTCAGGATTAGAATGTGCCCCTGACAATTCGTGTCCACTTTGATCTTTTTTGTTTTTTTATTTAGTTTATTCTGAAAGGATTTATTGTAAGTACAGCACAGTGGATAGGACTGTGTGGATCTGCATCCTACCTCTGTCATTTAATAACTATATAATTCTGGATAACATACACAAACGCATTCACTCTGAATACCTGTGAAAAGTGGATGGTAATAATGTGTTCCTTACAATGTTTGTTAAAATAAATAAGATATCGTAAAGAAAATGCTCATAATGATTAGCTGACGTGCAGTAAACACACAATAAATGGCAACTATTTCATTCACATTCACTTATTTCAGCATCTAATCATATACTTCTTTAAAATATAGCAATTCAAATATTAACAGTTTATCCCAATTCCCAGGCTAAATGAAACTTAACTTTAGAGAGAAAAAATCATATTTTTTCATTCTGTTTTTTTTTTATTGGAGCACCTAATTCTCCAATGCTGAGAATTGATATTCCATAAAACCTGTTAATTTATGGTTAAATTAAATACTGAAAGCTAGGATACAGAGGGAAGATACTAAAGAAAGAGGAAGAATTCCACAGAAAATTTTCATTCATGTATACAAAATTGAAATTAGCTGCTTGGGGAATACCTACTTTTCAATTTTATTCTAGACTTAGAATGAAGTGCTCTGAACACTAGAGCTGCCAGTCAAACATGCAGAGAGACAAAGATTATGGCTAGAAGATAAAACAGAGAATCAAATCCTCTCTGAAAGAGTTTGACTGCAAGAAGACTTATGAACATACTTGGCCAGTTATAATTCTCTGTAGGTGAGTGGCTTCTTTGTTTTTTTTTTTCTCTATATATACACTTTATTTTTTTAAATGCATTTATTTGTTTTATATTGAGGTCCGTACAATTAAATGCACAAATCTTAGTGTATAGCTTTATGAATTTTTGATATGTGTACACACTATGAGTGGCTTCTGAGATGGAAAAATATTACAACTAGGAATGTTGATTTCATTCCATAGGGAAGGTTGCAAGTGAGAAAGAAGTCAGTCTCAATAGGTTATTGGTACCTGAGATTGAGGTGGAACACAGTGGGCATCGGTAGAAGGTAATTTAAAAGGGGGAAGTGAACCTTTTGTGTCTTTGGTGAGAAGTGTTTTTATTGAATAAGATGGGAAGAACATACTCTTTTTGTGAAAAATGGGGCCCATGGAAGAAAGTTGCTAGGGAAATTATTATCATATATGGTAATAATACCCAGAAGACTGAGTATCCAGTTTAGGCCTGTATTTGCCTTTGCCTTGAAATCCCCAGCATTTCCCGTTATAAAATCCAACTACAATTTTTTTTAATGGACTATTTTTCTAGTATTTTATTGATTTTTTTAAAATTAAAGGTCTAAATGTCTTCAGAAAAACTCCAATAATTTGTCACTAACTTTCACAGGAAAAACTTGGCAATAGTTAACCTCTTTGTATATAGCATAAGAGTACTTTTTTAAAAGAAATATTCTGAAAAAGTGTTTTTCTTAAAATCAAATTCCAAACTGTACAATTTCGGTTTTATGTTGGAATTTCAATGTCTTGGAAAAGTTGAGTAACCTTTCTTAAAATTTAACTTAAAAGTGATGTTCTCAGAAGTCTCCAGAGAGAGACTTTTTTTTCTCTTTACAAAAGAATAAGAAATGTCCAAAAGTATTTGAGGAAAATATGACAAACATACTATTAATATTCTCCATTCTTTAATTGGCTTTAACCTTGATGAAGATGTTAAGGCAAATTTTGGTAATATCACATCATGGCTTGAAAAAAGGACAAAGAAGAAGTGACATGGGATGGTTAAACTCTTGGTCCTGGTCACACCTGCTTGCTCTGCCCTCAGCCACCACACTGGATTTGGAGTGGGGGCGGAGGGTAATGGTTAGAGTAGGAGGAACCGGGAGTCAATGGCTTGTGCTCAAACTTGGTTCTATGACTGTCTAGCTATGTATGTTTAAGCAAGTTACTTAGCCTCTCGACGTTGTAAGGAATATTAGTTTAATTTTAGGTCGCATTTCCTCAGAAGTTTTTGTTGAAAGAATTAAAGTTAATTTTTGTTATGTTCCTGGAGCAAAGTACGTGCTAGATAACTTTTAGATACAAGAAAAACAGAAAAAAAAGGAAGTGAAAGAGATTGAAAAGGAAGGAATGTGAGCAAAACAGCCTAATTATAGGCTCTAGTATACATAAAAGGAAATTTTTGGAATGTGTGCCCTCTGAGGAAGTGAAATACAGGAAACAGAAACACCATGGGAATCAGAGACCTTATTATCTCCCTGCTCCAATTTTACTTCCCTCTTTTTGCATCCCCTACCCAGGACTAATACCACAGTGCTTTGAAATCAACTATGTTGCTTATAAATTGATCATATTTAAGAGTCATCTTCCTCCGGAGAGAATAATTGTACAGCTAGTTTTTTTTTACAGGGGGATGGAAATTCACATACATTTCCCTCTAGTTTGAAGGCCTAACGGGTAAAAACTCCTATAGATTATTTGGAATGGCTTCAGGTAAATATACCCTGGATTATTTTGTGAGCATTTAATAACATGGATCAGAGGGATAACCGTTAGTATTAATCACAATAAATTGAACAATAGCCCCTAGAAAGACACCTAGTGGATTTCCTCTCTGTTTCTGAGTATTTATCCACCGCAGGCATTGACTTAGTCATTTGTGATTTTGTCTGTGCAAAAGTCGATAATGGAAAAGTAGGTTGTTTGTTGGCTTCCATCAAGATTTGGGGGAAAACAAACTATAAACAACCACAGTTAGAAATCAGATTCTTGACAAAGCTAGGAGAATAAGAACTTTCTGACAAATAACTCTTCACAAAACTTTTTTAAAAACAGACACTTACTAAGAAAGTAATCCACACATCCACACAAGCACAACCTCCCCACCTAGCAACATCCTCCACAGAGTACTACATATGTTACAAATGATGAATCTACATGGACACGTCATAGTCACCCGAAGTCCAAAGTTTCTCTTCGGGTTTACTCTTGGTGTTGTACATTCTATGGGTTTGGACTAATGTGTTATGACATCCATCATTATGATATCATACCAAGTATTTCACTGTCCTACAAATACTCTGTGTTCTGCCTATTCATCTGTCCCTCCCCTCCCAATCCCTGATCATTTTACTGTCTCCATAGTTTTGCTTTTTCCAGAATGTCAAATCTTCAGAATCATACAGTATGTGGCCTTTTCAGACTGGCTTCTTTTGCTGAGTAATATGCATTTAAGGTTCCTCTGTGTCTTTTCATGCCTTGGTAGCTCATTTCTTTTTAACCCTGAATAAGTTTCCATTATGTGGATGTACCAGTTTATTTATCCCATCACCTACTAACATCTTGGTTGCTTCCAAGTTTTGGCAATTATGTAAAAAGTTGCTACAAACATTCATGTGCAGGTTTTTGTGTGCACATAAGCTTTCAACTCTTTTGGGTATATACCAAGGAATACAACTGATGGATTGTATACTAAGGGTATGGCTGTAAGAAACAGCCAAAGTACCTTCCAAAGTGTCTGTACCATTTTGCATTCTCACCAGCACTGAATGAGAGTTCCAGGTGTTCCCCATCTTCAAGAGCATTTGGTATTGCCAGTGCTGTGGATTTGGGCCAGTCTAACAGGCAGTGGTATCTCATAGACAACTTTTTAATCAATTAACTGAAATACCAGAATAGTATATCCCTCGTAATATTGTTCTTTTTTTCCCTCTTAAAGGTTTCTCATCTTTCAGCACATTCAGCAAAAACTGATTTGTAGATGGTAATACCCCTATTAGTGTACTAATATAAATGTAGTCTGTAAGGGGGAAATATGTCCTGGCTGCTCCTGGCTCAAGTGTTTAGTTTAGAGGAGTCCTTGCTGGAGAGGCAGCTCCAGGGACCCAGAAGCCAACCTGCGGAGACCTCCACTGCAGCTGCTGGGATCAAACTGACTTAATTTGCCTCGTGACTCATCATGGAAAGGTTGCCTGATTCTGCTTACCCAGATGGCATGGTTGCTTCAAAATAAGAAAATTGTCTCAGGAAAGTAATACCCAGCTCTAGGCCCAAAACGGAAATGGAGGACATAGCTTTTGCCTCTTGCAAAGTCATTATCTAATCAGAGAGAGAATCATTCCTTAACTGAAATACCTTGAAAATGCTTTCACTCTTGTGAGAGAAAGATACAGAACACTGCATATGTGCTCATCACTGGAGTATTTTTATTTAAGGCAATAAAATCTGACTCACATTTCTTTACAGTAAATAGAGAAAATATTTATCTAATTTACACTAACAGAGGAAATTTCTTTTAATATTAATAAAAACAGTATATTCATGTTAAACATTTAATTTATACCAAGTGCTGCTATTCTGTATTTGATGTCTATAGCTCTTATTGTATGCAAAATTGTGAAGGAGATAATGTAGCTTTTAGATATCTCTATCTCTGATTTTCTGTGATCCCACACCATCTACCCTCTTAATATTTGTCACCAAACATTATTATAACAAACAACTATGTCTGTGTCTGAGGCTGATAAATACTTATTATTATATCCTCTTCCCTTGTCCTGATTTGTTGCCATCTCCTCCCTTCAAAGTTTATCTGTTCTCTGCCTCAAGTTCTTAAAGTCCTGCCTACTAACTGGCTAGCTCTCCAATTTGGTCGATTTATTTGATCAAAGGCTGTGTTATACATAATCCAACAGAAGAAACAGCCATATATTTTAAGGGTCCTTGATGCCTTTAAAGAGTTATATGCATACAGACAATAATGACCGCTATAGGTACAGTAACTTCAGTTCCTGGATCCTCTGGGACTCTCCCTCAATCCACGTATGTGGTGCAGACTTAATTACATTTGATTTACTTGAGTTTTTAACTGTTTAATTAGACAAGCAGAAATCTTACCTCAACAGTAACATCTCCAGCTTTTCCTTGGTGAGGAATTTCAAATGCCTCCATTTGTTGCTTTGTGAGTCCTACTAACTTCTCAGCTAGTTCCCTCCAGCCTTTTCCAAGTTTGACAGCTGAAGTCAGAAGAGCAGCCTCTCGGATGAGATGTGCTACTAACCCTTGGCAATCCATCTTCAACAGAGCCTGCAGCAACAATTACATGTCATGATCAAAAGCAACTGACGGGCTTTTTCCCTTACGTTAATCTTTTCATTACATATTCTGGAAACTGGTGTCCTCTTTTTACTACATGTATATTTGACTTTTCTAAAATTCAAAAAGTTGATTTGCTTTTAAGCAAATCCAGTTAGCAAAGTACAGCAAACATAACTAGACCAAAATTAGGGGAGATTTAGTAGTAACTCAGTGACTAATTCTAAGGCCTTGGATGAACCACTCAACTAATGTATTTCTAAATATCCTTAATGGCAAATGGAGGTAGTTGAGCTAGACACTGCCAAAGATACCCCGAGGTTCTAGCAGTCTGTAATTTATCAACCCAGGGACGATTACTCACTCTAGAAAAAAACATTCCTTTCCTTACTAGAGGATTGGCTACAAGATTTTTCTAAGCACACTGGGACTAGTAAACATTTTTCTGTTTTTCATCAAAATGTGATTTAAAACTTCCCAGAATCATAACTACTGCATAAAAATAAGACACTCCAACAAAGCTATGGATGCTTATGACCAAAAAACTAACTCTTTCCCTTCACCACCAGTATAATTGTGCTAAAGAGAAACCACAAATTATTGGAGATAAAACATTTAGCCTTCAACAGTGCAAAATGGAAAACTATCAGACCCTTTCTTCCTTAATTAGGCATCTGAGCTTTGTCAATCATTTCAAACAAGTCTGCAAGTTTCTCTTTTGCCTTGAATGTATTCTCAAAATATGAGATTAGACCTATGTATATATCTATTTTCTGTTCATTTGGTAGTCCCTCATCATTGAATGGCACTTAAGACTTTCATCTATCACTATGCAGCAACAGGTCAGAATGGATGACCAAGGCACTTCGGAAGTCCACAGGAGTCCGTCCTATGGAGGTATTAGGAGAACGACCCCCAAGCCTATATTGACCCAACATTTATGGTGAAGAGACCTTAGGGAGAAGCAAAATATCTATTGAATGATTTTTTAAATGGATACAGTGGTACTACCACCCTCTCTGACTACCTGTTCATTATGAAAGTTCAGTCAGTGTTACAGTGCTTGAGAGAGTATCAGGTGTCAAGTATATAAGGCAGCCAGTCTCAATGTCAAAAGATAACTAAGGAGTTTGGAATCCACAGTCTTTATCAGCTCCCTCCCTGCTACCCTAAACTAACACACAAGAAAAAAGCATACGTACTGTGCAAAGAAAGCTTGAAGAGATGGCCCCTACCCACCATGCTCCATTGTCTTCCAGTCAGATAATCAGGCCCAAGAGTCCCTTCCCTACAGAAATCCTGAAACCTCCACTGAGGTGCAGTATGAGTTTTTAGGAACTACTCTTGAATGACCTCCCCACCATCACTGTCTAGTTAGTCATGAAAGCCACTCAATTAATTATCCTGCACCAACATAATGCAGGTATGCTCAGGCTTAAACTTTCAGACCATTTGGCCAATATAACCTCTTTTTTGTCACTAAAAGAAACAAGAGAGCAGTTTTCAGTTCAAACTTTCATGGGTTCATGATGAACATGAGCTGATGCAGAGGTAATGAGAGGTAATAAGCTATTGCAAAATGTGTGTGCAGCTTTGACCTGGTAGATCAGCCAATGACTCTAAATGTCTCAGGTTAGTGAGAACGCAACAAACACACCACCATGTAACTATCCACTTAACAACTGCGCAGTGGAGCTTTTAAAATCTAAACCTTCTCAGTGTCCCTGTAGAACCATACAAATAGTTGAAAGAGAGGAAGTGTTTTATATATACTTTTTCTTTACTATATAAATTACTGTTAATGCCATAAAATAAATTCCTTTTTAAAAATTTGTCTCTTCCTTTTTCATCTTGATTAAAACCTTGCTCCTCTACGTGAACCTGCCTATAAATCTCACTCATTTCTTGTAGGGCACCAGCCTTGCACAGTTACATGGTATTTACTACATGCACAAGCACATATATGCACTTACACAACACACACACACACACACACACACACACATGTTCATAACTTTGTTTCAGGAAGACACAGTGGTTTTTAAGTGTGGCTTTGGGACCAAAAAGGTCTCAAGTACCATCTCAGATACTAACAAACTGTGGGCCCTTGGCAAGCTGTCCAACCTCATAAGATTCAGTTTCCTCCAGTTGTGAGATGACGATACTAACTGTACTTTCCCCATAGAGTTATTGTATGCTACATGAGATAGTGTGTATAGAGTGTTCAGCACAGTGCCAAGCACAGAGAGATCTTAAGAGGGTTATTTGCTATCATTATTCCTATTTATACATTCACATTTTATTCATTTTTAGAAATATGCTCTTGACTTTTTTAAAAATAATATACTGAGTTTCTACTTTAAAAGCAAAACCAGTTCTTCATCTTCTTTACAGCTCTCCACTGAGCTTATACTAGAGTGAATGCCATATGGAAAAAAAAATGATCCTGTGTATCTTTTTAAAACATAAAGATTGAGAAAAGGATTAGTCGTATCATTTTTTTTTTTTTGGTTGTGATACGTTGCTTACAGAAGAAGAATATTAACTTGCTAAAGTAAAAGACATTGGTGATATATTTTTTTAAACACACTAAAAAGTGGACCTATAGCAATGTCCAAGTTAATTAGTTTGTTTCAGTTTGCCTTTATTTACTGTCATCTTATTAGAGCTTCTCTGATATTTTAAGAGCTATTCAACTATTTGAGGGAGAAAGAGAAGAGATCTCTTAACTGTTATGCTCTAACACAAACAGAATCTTTAATATTCCTTTAAAAGATGATCTTCAGGGGCCTAGTTTCTGGGAAAATCACAGTGAATCCCAAATCTAAGAAATCAGTTATATAATCTTGTAGGAAAAGTTCCATGTTTTCTGTAAGGTGACTTCAATTTATTTGAGACTGCTGAGAGTTTCATAAATATTGCCAAGATAATAAAAATTTATCTATGGTAAATAAAGTACTGTGATCAAGCAATACTCACCATGGTAAGTTCATAAAGAAACTTCCTGGTATTGTTACCAGCATGGCAATCTTCCTTTAACTTCTTTACAACATAAGAAACTTTTTCTGATTCTTTGTCTGCTTGTATTTGACCAAAATCTTCCAGTGCCAGATGTGAGTAACCAAGGACATCAGCTAAAACTTTCCAATCATAAACTTTTTCTGACACCAAGGTCAATACAACTGAGTAGATGTAAGTCAGTTTTTTAAAGGGCAGGGCAATTTGTTCAAGAAGATTCCTGGTTGTAAAGACACTATCTGTCATAGACATTACTTGTTCCTTTCCAATCAACTTGACATTTTTGCAATGTACAAGTCCAATTTTACCTCTTAGGATTCCCACATACCATTCTTTCACTTTGGACTGTCCAATGGCTTTTATCTTGCCCTCTCCTAGAAGAGCTACTGCGTCGCCTTTTAAATATTCAAGTAAGTAGTCAATCTTGTTTTGTCTTAGCACTGTCTTCAAGGTTACCCCATAGTTGGTAAAGTTCAATTTTTTGTCCTGAAATGTGGGATATTTAACACACAACGTTGGTAATAAAGGAGCAGCCTTGATTTCCTTCTCCTGCAAATCACCTGACATATCTGAAAGTCTTTTTAGTTTTGGGGCTGGACTGGGCGTAGTGACAAAGAACTGTGTAACTGGTCTACCATCTGGAGGCTCTACCTGAACACGGAAAACAAATAAGTGCATTTCTCTGGAGTCAATTAAGGAAAATAAAATTTGCTGATAAACTGCTTCACCTGCTTGCAACTTCTTTTGTTTAATTTCATTCCTTTCTCTTTCTGCGTTTACTTCAAAATCAGGATCACATGAAAAAACAGAAATACTTAAATCTTGAGGCTTATCAAGTAAAAACGAATGCTTCCCCCAGAGCTGAAACACAACTGGAGATGTTGTTTTCCCACCCTTCTTAATATCAGAGATTGTTAGCCTTCCTGGTATATAACTATGTCCACAAACTGTGAAAACAACAGTGAAACTGGGATGGATTTATTTGGGCCCATAAATTCCAACTGAGGTGGTTTTGTGGATACAATCCCAGATGGTGGCAGCCGGTGGCTGAGTAGCCTTAGCTTGTGCAGCAGCCACTAGATACATCACCTTACTCAAGTCTATTAGCTTGACTTGAATGGTGTCTTCATAAATGTAGCAGTTGTTTAACACTTTGAAAGGGCCTTCTTTACTCAGGCTGTGTAAACACACCACTTCTGTCATGACTTGGCTGAAAGGATCCTTTCTCACTTCAGCCCCGATTTTCATCTCCAGCAGTATGGCTTCCATTGTGTTAAGGTTGCCTAGCATGATTTCCAACAGTGGACTTACAGTGCATGAAAGATCATGGTTAAGCACTTCTGGAGGACTGAGAAAAGCCCTTAGAGATACCTCTTGGAATTCTCCCATGGCTACATGGCCTTGGGGCACATGAATAGTGATATCTGACTCAGGTAACTGTATTGACCCTCCTCGGTGGTTTAATTTACAAACTATCATAGTCTCCGCAACTTGGGTTTGGGCCCATCCAGGACTATGATTAATTGTATTCAATTCCAGGCAGGAGCGGACCAGCTGGTGTTGACTTAACCAGGCCATTTTATAAGCCTCTCGATCATTCTGAAGCCATTCTAAATCTTGTTCAAGGATCTGGCCAGAGTTATGTATATTCTGATGGGCATGTGCTGTGTAATCTAAAATGTCCAAAAGTTCTGAAACACTTTTTGATCTTCCAGATTTCCTTGAGGAAGACTGCCTAAGCAATTGATGCACATCAAGTTCATCACCAGAGGAATCGAAAGAATTTCCAGTTTCTACTTCTCTAAAAAAAATAAAAGGATCTTCTTTCAAGATGGAAATATTCTCTTTCTTCTGGTTATTTCTCATCTGAGTTATGTCATCCAAAAATGGATTAGAAGCAGACACTTCATTCCAGAATGGATCTGTAGCTGTGGAAGCATTATAGACATGAAGTGTGGAAGCATCGGGTCCATCGGTAAGCAAACCTGGGTTTGGACATTCTTGTTATTGAAACAAACAACAAAAAATAAATAAAGAAAGAAAGATGAAGTGGCATTCTGAGATACAACCAAGGTGAATTTTTATTATAGCTTAAAATTAGAGACTTTTTATTTTGCTTTTTGATTTCCATCTAAGAGCAACTCTAAAATTAATGTTAAATTTGGTCAAATTTTCATGTTGTGAGGAGAGGGAAATTAAATTGTTCTACCGTTTATTTATATAATGTTATTTTACCTCAAGGCATCATGATTTATAAACAAATAAATGTTTAAAAGTTTAGATAATCCATTTAGCACAATTCCTTCAAAATGAATGACCCAGACTAAATCCACTTATGTCTTATTGTTTTATGTTTCATTTTCACAAAAAAACCCTCAGAATTCAATTATTCATACTTTTCTAAACATGAATTAGTTTGTCTCATTATATCGATTGTTGATTTAATGTTTTTATTTTCTGATAATAGTCAATATGTGAAAAAATATCAAATACAAGTTAATAGCTAAAATATATTTTGAGAAACAATATCAAATTAATAATGCATTTCTTAGATTATTTTTGATAACCCTGAATTGACAAATTTTAATACATTTTTCTTATGAGATTTTTTTCAAGATGTTTTTTCATGAAAAAAATAAACATTTCATGAGAATGAATATTGCAAGATAGACCATTAGATTTACTACTTGAAAGAATTCACTGAGATTTTTCCAGTTTAAAATAACAAAGAGCAGGGTTGCCACCACGAAATGAAAACTGGGTATTACTTTAGAAAGTATTTTAAGAATCAGTAACACATTAAAATATTCACATATCAACCATAAGGAATTTCCACATATCTCACAAATATATTGAAGTCATCCTTTTTTATGTTTACAGCAACTCATACTTGCTCATTTCTCAATAAATATTGGTAACGGTTCTGGAGACTTTGTGAAACTAGTACTGCCTTACAGAAAATGAAAGCCAAAACGGCCAGCCAAAATAGCAAAATGAATTCAAGCAAACTGTCAGATTTTTTGTTTAATATATAGAGCCATAACTTGATTGAAATAAGTTTTAAGCATCATATATTAAAAATTAGAAGATGCATTTTGAAAAATAAAAGTTGCATTTCTCTTATTGTCATATGCTTCTTTAATCCAGTTTCATCTCTTAAAATTTACTTTTCCTCTGAGGATTAATTCAAGTATTTCATGCTTCATGAAGACTTAGACCACTCCAATCTCCAGAGATCTCTTTAACCCCCAAACTTAATATATTTACTGCATGTACCACTCATTTAATAATGAGATTTTGCCTCCTTATAATATTTATTATAATCTATTGGCTGTACTATTTTATTTTGCTTATCTCATTAATGATAGTGTATTTCTATGACAACGTTGAGGTTTTATGATTCTCTTGATCTTCTGTAGCGCTTTTCAGAGGTAGCCTTCCAAAAGTTATTGGTGGTGGATGAAAAAATTACCAGTTTAAATTCCTGTACCTGTAATATTGCAATTTTTTGAGGATTTCCAGGATTCCATGTCAAACAAATTTCTTTCAGACTTACTTCGTGAAATTCCTCCTGACCAAAACTGGGCTCTCTCACTGGTTAACATTTTGCCACCTACAAAATAATATATATACTTATATTCCTTGTAAGCATATACATACAGGTTGACAGAGAAGTCAAACTCAAAGTAGTCCACATATAAGTAGGAAATTGCATATAAAAATACTCTACATAGGGTCTCTACTTCTGGTAGGATGGTAGGCCAGATATCCTGAAATATGTACTTTCACTTCACTGAAAAATGTTCAGATCCAGTTTAATATCAACAAGCAAACCTAGAAACACTTTAGAGATTCTATAAAATGAAAATTCCAAGGATAACAAAAAAAGAATAGTAGGATGAAAGTTCAATAAATAGACATTCCCTGTTTGGTGACTGGAAAACTAAAAATCACAAAGCTGGAAATTCTCCCCAAATTCTTCTATACATTCAATGGTAGCTCCAAGAAAAACCTCAACATGTTGTGTATATGCATGTGCTTCTTGAGCTACTTTAAAATTTATATAGAAAAGCAAAGGGCTAATATTCAAGGCAATCCAGAAGAACATGATGAAAGTGACATGTGCCACCAGATAGCAGCATTTACTAGAAATGCTAAGACAGTGGGGAACTGGAAAAGAAATAAACCAAGGACATGCAATACCCCTAGAAACAGACCCACCCTCATATGAAAACTTGTTATATGACAGAAGTGCCCCTGTAGAGGAGTGTGGAAATTATGGGTTATTCAGTAAATGTTGATGGTACAATTGCTTGCCCATGCTAAAAAAATTACATTGATTATACACAAAAATCAATTCTAAGAGATTTAAAAACTAAGAAGCAAAACTTTAAAACTTGACAATAGTCTAAGGATTATCTTAATGCTTTATGAAAAGTAGAGAATTTCTTAAGAAAAGGTACAAAACACCCAGAATGCAAAACCCTATTAAAAAAATCTGAAATCCTATATATCTAAAAGACATCATTTACAAAAAGCAAAAACACAAGCCAAAAATTGGGGGAAGATATTTTCATTATATAAGTGAAAAAGAAAAAAGGATTGGATTCCAAAATATATCAAAGACTTCTACAAATCAATATATAAAATAGAAACAATATTGCAGAAATATTTGAAGAGATCTGAACAAGCATTTTTTAAAAGCAAACACAAATGATCCATAAATATATTTAAATGTGCTCAATTTATTGGTAATCAGGGAAATGTTAATGAGGCCATATGAGATTTACCACCCATCAAATTTACAAAGGTTTTAAAATATGGCAACACCAATTATTGACAAAGATGGGGAGCAAATGGAAATTCTACACACTCCTAGTGGAAGTGTCAATAGGCAGTATCACTTAGAAATCAGTCTGGCATTATTTAGGAAAGATGCTTACAGCTAGTACCCAGAAATTCTAATCTCAGTTATTTAGTAAAACCTGGCATATGTGCATCAGAAGTAATACTCATGAATATTCATTACATTAACAATCAAAATATTCTTTGCCATATGAATGGATAAAAAAAGCTGTGGTGTTTTAATATAGTGGAGTACCATGCAACTATGAAAATAGATGCATTACAACTAAAAGCATTAATATATACTAACTGTAAGTATTGCATTGCTGAGACTCAGCCTTCTTAATGTGTATATTTTCTGTTAGTCCCATAATAACACTGAAAAATAAATATTTAAAATTAGATTTTACAGAATACAAAAATAAATTGCAGCAATGGTACATACCAACCAACATAACTAACCTATGAGTCAAATAGCTGGTGAGTGACTGACCAGACATGATTACTCATGCACATTATGGCTATTCCACACAGCCCATAACTCAGGATGCCCTATACCTTTCCTTAGACAAAAGGTTCCCAGCAGTACATTCTGAGACTATCCCACCTTCTAGTTCAAATTTCCAATCATGCTAACCTTGACTTTTTGTTCCCCTTCATTTGTTAACCACACCTCCTTCCCCTTTGACTTTTCTTCTTGTCAGACTCTTCTTTCACGTTCTGAAAATAATAAAGAACAAAAAAAAGGAAGAACAAATTTGATGAAGGAGAGAAGAAACATTTTCCAAACATAATGAGTAAACAAATGCGAAAATTCTCTCATAAGGTAGCATACTCAAAAAAATCAAATGGTGCAATAGAAATCTTTTTCCTCTGAGAGATGAAACTATCTGAAAAGACTAGGTGAAAGGCTAAATTATGCAATTTGCAATTTGCCCTGAAACCTCAAGTTTCCTGGCAGATCTACAGAATTCTGTGGTTGATTTTACCAAGTATAATGTCCAAAACTAAAGTCCTTAGCATACCACAGGTAACTAAAACTTTGAAATAGAAAAACTAAGTTCACATCCTTCAGCAAAATTAACCACATCAAATTAAAAATGAGAAAAAATGTTTAAATGAAAATATTTTTCAAAAAGATAAAGTACATTTTAAATGGAGAACAAATTTAGACAGAAATTTACCTAAATTCTTTAATTTCTTGTGGAAAAAAGAGAGCAGAAAGGAACAAAATATACCTTGGATCCCTTTGAAGCAAATAACTCTTGATATAAAAAAATAGTTGTAACCCAGTGAAACATAGTTAGAAGTCCTCAACCACCCCAGAACCCAGAATTGGTGCCTTATGCAGCTATGACCCTAGAGAATCATAAAATTTCAAAACAAAGGCCCAGGTGTTCATTAGTTGGAATTCATTGTGGAGCAGCCCTCTTCCCTAGTCACCCAAGCAGATTTTTACTGTCCTTTAAGCCAGTGGTTCTAAACTTCAGTGGTACCAAAATCATGGAGGGTTTGATCAAACAGTTTGCTGGACCCACCCTATTTTTAATCTATAAAGTGTGGGGTTGAACGCACAAATTTGCTTTTCTAACAAAGTGGACAAGGGCTGTGATGCTGTAGCTCTGGAGGGCACATTCTGGAAACCACTGTGCTGAATTCTTTTCCTGGCCAAACAGATTTCTCCCTATTCTCTGGTTGCTCCCACTATCTCCTAACAAATCCTCCTCCCCCACCCACAGCGCACGCGCGCGCGCACACACACACGATGTCACTGGACTTCATCTTAAATCTTGATTTTTTTTCTTTCTACGAATCGAGGGAGAGGCAACAGAGGGAAGAAGCCCTTGGAGGAAGGGTCGCGGCGCTGACGTCAGGAGGGCAGGGCTTGCTTACACAGGCGCAAACAGCGCAAGCCACATGCGTCAGTTCCTTGTGTTTTCTTCCAATCAAACTTAATACTCAATGGCAATTGCTGTCCAAAATGGGAATTTATAAAACTTGGTCTAAGAAGCATGAGTCAGTGTTTGTTGAAATCGATCACTGGGAAAAGAGCAGTTTACTACCCACTTCACTGGGGACATGTTCTTGTCAGTGTGCATTTTATAACGCTCTTACTCTGATTCTACAGATTGCATTACTTTTTTCCTTAAAGAACCAATGAACAAAGGTTTGCCCTTCATTTATTTTACTGTTTAAAATAGGCATTAAGCAACTGGAGAAATTTACCAACTGTAAAACTTAGCAAAAGACACCAGAAAATTGGGGTAGGGTGGGGAGGGATGTTAACAAAAGAAGCACCAGGGAAGCAATACCATTTTTAAAAATTATTCCTTTAAAATGTTCTCCTTTGAAGTGTTTATGGTAGTCACTAGATAGTGAAAACTGTTATTTTTAGCCACCCAGTAGGTTCAAAGTATCTTCCAACTAGTCCTTAAACACCTCAGATCTCCTTTACATGCTTCTGTAATCTATACTATATTTAACTCTTGACCTGTGTGGCATTAGAAACACTATAGGTGACAGTAATTGCTAAGAACAGTTGTTGGACCAGTGAATTTATTCACCCAATCAAAGGCCAAACCCACCCAAATAACTTTGCATTCCCTTGTGATTATAACCAGTATGAAAAGCCGGAGTGGCTCACAGAAGAGCCATAAGCTGCTGCTGATGTTGACTTAGTGTGATTTTACTGGATGTCACCATTGCATATGTAGCCTTTCGGGATGTTACCCACAGGGCACCTGCTGATGGGTTAGTAGCACTATCTGGAAGTATGTACACCCTACCACCAGTTATTAAATAGTTTGGGTGCTACCTCTGGTCATTATGACCAAAGATTTAAAAGACCTGACAGGGGAAAATGTCTGCTGGCATTT
Source organism: Manis pentadactyla (assembly GCF_030020395.1). Lineage (NCBI taxonomy): Eukaryota > Metazoa > Chordata > Mammalia > Pholidota > Manidae > Manis > Manis pentadactyla. The sequence goes on from NC_080025.1 coordinate 94,149,076, forward strand.
TCCTCAAGGAAAATGGCTTTACAAGATTCATTGGGACAGGCAGCAGGACCCTAGCATAGTAAGCAGTATTAGTAACACACAATGATGCCTCCAATCATGGTGACTCAAACCGTTCCATGCATACATCCTCTTATTAATATCACCATGTTAAGATGTTTATCAGTTCCTTTATATCTTACTACTTTCCATCACTGGCAGAACTGAAGTTCAGGAAAATTATAATAATTGTGCAGGTTAACATCAGATTATTGGGCACAGATCAGGAACAGAGAACCAGTAAATCAGAAACTGTTTTCATTTCAGCTTAATAATGTAGTCAAGCAAACTTCCCAGAAACCTCAGTCTGGAAGGGAAAGTGTAAAGGAATCTAAACAGGTATTCAAAAGGAATTATTTCAGGCCTATAAAGTAATACTAAAAATTAACCAACTTAAAAGCTATTATTTATTGAGAGCTTGCTATATATTCCTGGTACCATGCATGGATTTTTCTCATTTATAAATTGCAACTACTCTAGAAAGTTGGTACTATCATTATTCGCATTTTAAAGGTAGGAAAGTAGATATTCACAGAGTTTTTTTCCCAGTGACTACAAAGATACTAAGCAGGAGAGCTAATGTTTGAATTTAGGGATACTGGACTCTAATGAACAAGCTTTGACCTCCACACTATGCTTCCTACCCATGGACTTTCCCTTCCAGAAGAACTGAGATTTGAGACTATGCCTGGACTTGTTGCTGCAGAGCAGCAACAAGCTTTAATCTTGATACCAGGAGATCTTCACCAAGTTCACAGCAGGAACCACATCATGACCCCGTGACCTGTGCAGTCACACAGAACCTCACTCTCACGAGGGCCTCATGCTCAGTGTTCTGCTGTGGCCATCTTGAAATACTTAATGTTTTGAGCAAGGGGTCCCATAATTTCATTTTGCACTGTGCACTGTGAATTACATAGCTGTTGCCTGGGGTTGGCAATCTCTAGCCTTCAGACCAAAAGAAATGCCTTCAATTATAAGGGACCATAAAGAAAGGAGAAAAATATTTTGAATAAAGAATGTTCATTTTACAAATGATAAAGATGAGCGGCAAGAGGTTAAATGAGTCACCCAACGTAGCAGGTTCATCACTAGCAGGTTTACAAACCAAACTGTCATCTCCTGATCTGAACTCTTAAGAAGGAGCATATGAGAAGAGTTCTAACCATTCCATGAATTCTGTAAAAGTAAAAAAAGTGAGATCCTTTCAAATTCTGATGCTATATAATACCAAAAGTAATAGCCTAGTTTTAAGACCTTGAAGCAAAAATTACATGAAGTTTAAATCAATGAGTGTGAAACAAAGTGGTTCTCAGATTCAAGCTTCACTAGCATCATGTGTCCTACCAGGCAAGAATACTTCAGATACGACATTTGGCTAAGGCATGAGAAAAGCACATACACTGGCAAGGTTGGACCTACTGAGTCCTGACTACCTCATTCTTGTATCATCTTGCATTTCATCTCACAGAGCAGAATGACAACCAACATTCAAAAAATGGGCAAAGAATCTTTTGAAAATTCAGAGAATATTCCATGGAGATAGAGTTTAAGAAAGTATTACAGATTTCTGATAAATACCCATTGTAAATCAGCAACCATTTAATATTGACCTAACATATATAATGATCAACAGATTTATTTTTAATTAGAAGCCCCTTCAGTATGTCCATTTAAAAAAGTTATTTGTATGCACGTGTGCTCCCATATGCATGCATAACCCCCACACACACACATACACACATACACATACTTTCTTGGTTTAAAACAAATTTGAGAACCCTTATAAATCACATAATGCATTTAAACAACAAGAAATCATAAATTATTCTCAGTTAAGAAGTCTAAAAAAGAAAGCAAAACAAGTAAGTGAATAAATCAGGGTTACACTTCCAGGAAGTTGGTAGGAATATCAAAACAAATAATTTCACAAACATCGTGCTGTAGCTATAGACCACAAATTTGGCTCTCCACGTTCTCAGAGACCACAATCATTACCAATTACAAGCTCCACAGTGATCATATGATACAAATAAACCACTTTGCAGAAGTGTCAACATGGAGTGACACTCACCCCACCCTTTACCGTACGCCCAACAGCGAGTCTCTTTCTTGGGACTCTGTCTTCATGCGTGCTGAAGGCATCTCACCCAAGGACACTTGTGTTAAATCAGAGGGAGAGCAGTGGGTCCCGCTGAGCAGCTATCTATCTCCCTGCCCTAATACAGGAACACCTGTTAGGTTTCGAAAGTACTGCATAGATTATCTGGTCTGCTAAAGTTGATCGTACTTATTTTCTCTCAGCTGCGTTTCTGGTTCCACTTTTCAATCCTCACGGACTTACATGTTCTGGCTCTTGAAAAGGGCCCAAATAATTTATCTTGAAGACACAAATAATCAGCTAAACAAAAGATGAGAGCCATACTCTTTTTTGTTGTTGTTGTTATCATTGATCTACAATTACATGAAGAACATTATATTTACTAAGGTCCCCCCTTCACCAAGTCCCCCCCACAAACCCCATTACAGTCACTGTCCATCAGCGTAGTAAGATGTTGTAGAATCACTACTTGTCTTCTCTGTGTTCCACAGCCCACCCCATGCCCCCGCCACATTATACATGCTAGTTGTAATGCCCCCTTTCTTTTTCCCTGCCCTTATCCCTCCCTTCCCACCCATCCTCCTCAGTCCCTTTCCCTTTCGTAACTGTTAGTTCATTCTTGGGTTCTGTGATTCTGCTGCTGTTTTGTTCCTTCAGTTTTTCTTTGTTCTTATACTCCACATATGAGTGAAATCATTTGGTATTTGTCTTTCTCCACCTGGCTTATTTCAGAGAGCATAATGCCCTCTAGCTCCATCCATGTTATTGCAAATTGTAGGATGTGTTTTCTTCTTATGGCAGAATAATATTCCATTGTGTATATGTACCACATCTTCTTTATTCATTCATCTACTGATGGACACTTAGGTTGCTTCCATTTCTTGGCTATTGTAAATAGTGCTGCGATAAACATAAGGGTGGATATGTCTTTTTCAAACTGGGCTGTTGCATTCTTAGGGTAAATTCCTAGAAGTGGAATTCCTGGGTCAAATGGTAAGTCTATTTTGAGCATTTTGAGGAACCTCCATACTGCTTTCCACAATGGTTGAACTAATTTACATTCCCACCAGCAGTGTAGGGGGGTTCCCCTTTCTCCAGAACCTCACCAACATTTGTTGTTGTTCGTCTTTTGGATGGTAGCTATCCTTACTGGTATGAGGTGATATCTCATTGTGGTTTCAATTTGCATTATTTGATAACTAGCGATGTGGAGCATCTTTTCATGTGTTTGTTGGCCATCTGAATTTCTTCTTTGGAGAAGTGTCTGCTCAGCTCCTCTGCCTATTTTTCAATTGGAGATATGTTCAAGAAGAGGTCACTCATGTTTATGTGTAAGAGGTTTTTGCCTATATTTTTTTCTAAGAGTTTTATGGTTTCATGACTTGCATTCAGGTCTTTGATCCATTTTGAATTTACTTTTGTATATGGGGTTAGACAATGGTCCATTTTCATTCTCCTACATGTAGCTGTCCAGTTTTGCCAGCACCATCTGTTGAAGAGACTGTCATTTCCCCATTGTATGTCCATGGCTCCTTTATCAAATATTAATTGACCATACATGTTTGGGTTAATGTCTGGAGTCTCTAATCTGTTCCACTGGTCTGTGACTCTGTTCTTGTGCCAGTACCTGATTGTCTTGATTACTATGGCTTTGTAGTAGAGCTTGAAGTTGGGGAGTGAGATCCCCCCCACTTTATTCTTCCTTCTCAGGATTGTTTTGGCTATTCAGGGTCTTTGGTGTTTCCATATGAATTTTTGAACTATTTGTTCCAGTTCGTTGAGGAATGTTGTTGGTAATTTGATAGGGATTGCATCAAATCTGTATATTGCTTTGGGCAGGATGGCCATTTTGACAATATTAATTCTTCCTAGCCAAGAGCATGGGATGAGTTTCATTTGTTAGTGTCCTCTTTAATTTCTCTTAAGAGTGACTTGTAGTTTTTAGGGTATAGGTCTTTCACTTCCTTGATTAGGTTTATTCCTAGGTATTTTATTCTTTTTGATGCTATTGTGAATGGAATTGTTTTCCTGATTTCTCTTTCTATTGGTTCATTGTTAGTGTATAGGAAAGCCACAGATTTCTGTGTGTTAATTTTGTATCCTGCAACTTTGCTGCATTCTGATATCAGTTCTAGTAGTTTTGGAGTGGAGTCTTTAGGGTTTTTTACGTACAATATCATGTCATCTGGAAATAGTGACAATTTAACTTCTTCTTTACCAATCTGGATGCCTTGTATTTCTTTGTTTTGTCTAATTGCCATGGTTAGGACCTCCAGTACTATGTTAAATAACAGTGGGGAGAGTGGGCATCCCTGTCTTCTTCCCAATCTCAGACGAAAAGCTTTCAGCTTCTCGCTGTTCAGTATGATGTTAGCTGTGGGTTTATCATATATGGCCTTTATTATGTTGGGATACTTGCCCTCTATACCCATTTTGCTGAGAGTTTTTATCATGAATGGGTGTTGAATTTTGTCAAATGCTTTTTCAGCATCTATGGAGATGATCATGTGGTTTTTGTCCTTCTTTTTGTTGATGTGGTGGATGATGTTGATGGATTTTCGAATGTTGTACCATCCCTGCATCCCTGGGATGAATTCCTCTTGGTCGTAGTGTATAATCCTTTTGATATATTTTTGAATTTGGTTTGCTAATATTTTGTTGAGTATTTTTGCCTCTACGTTCATCAGGGATATTGGTCTGTAGTTTTCTTTTTTGGTGGGCTCTTTGCCTGGTTTTGGTATTAGGGTGATGTTGGCTTCATAGAATGAGTTTGGGAGTATCCCCTCCTCTTCTATTTTTTAGAAAACGTTAAGGAGAATGTGTATTGTGTCTTCTCTGTATGTCTGATAAAATTCCACGGTAAATCCATCTGGCCCAGGGGCTTTGTTCTTTGGTAGTTTTTTGATTACTGCTTCAATTTCTTTGCTCATAATTGGTTTGTTTAACTTTTGTGTTTCTTCCTTGGTCAGTCTTGGAATGTTGTATTTTTCTAGGAAGTCGTCCATTTCTTCTAGGTTTTCCAGCTTGTTAGCATATAGGTTTTCATAGTAGTCTCTAATAATTCTTTGTATTTCTGTGGAGTCTGTCATGATTTTTCCTTTCTTGTTTCTGATTTTGTTGATGTGTGTTGATTCTCTTTTTGTCTTGATAAGTTTGGCTAGAGGCTTATCCATTTTGTTTATTTTCTCAAGGAAGCAGCTCTTGGTTTCATTGATTTTTACTATTGTTTTATTCTTCTCAATTTTGTTTATTTCTTCTCTGATCTTTATTATGTCCCTCCTTCTGCTGACCTTAGGCCTCATTTGTTCTTCTTTTTTCCAATTTCGATAATTGTGACGTTAGACTATTCATTTGGGATTGTTCTTGCTTCTTCAAGTGTGCCTGGATCGCTATATACTTTCCTCTTAAGACTGCTTTCACTGCATCCCACAGAAGTTGAGGCTTTGTGTTGTTGTTGTCATTTGTTTCTATATATTCCTTGATCTCTATTTTAATTTGGTCATTGATCCATTGATTATTTAGGAGCGTGTTGTTAAGCCTCCATGTGTTTGTGAGCCTTTCTGTTTTCTTTGTACAATTTATTTCTAGTTTTATACCTTTGTGGTCTGAAAAGTTGTTTGGTAGAATTTCAATCTTTTGGAATTTACTGAGGCTCTTTTTGTGGCCTAGTATATGGTCTATTCTGGAGAATGTTCCATGTGCACTTGAGAAAAATGTGTATCCTCCTACTTTTGGATGTAGAGTTCTATAGATGTCTATTAGGTCCATCTGTTCTAGTGTGTGTTTCAAGTGCCTCTGTGTCCTTACTTATTTTCTATCTGATGGATCTATCCTTTGGAGTGAGTGGTGTGTTGAAGTCTCCTAAAATGAATGAATTGCATTCTATTTCCTCCTTTAGTTCTGTTAGTTTTTGTTTCACATATGTTGGTGCTCCTATATTGAGTGCATATATATTTATAGTGCTTATATCCTCTTGTTGGACTGAGCCCTTTATCATTATGTAATGTCCTTCTTTATCTCTTGTTACTTTCTTTGTTTTGAAGTCTATTTTATCTGATACTAGTACTGCAACACCTGCTTTTTTCTCCCTGTTGTTTGCATGATATATCTTTTTCCATCCCTTGACTTTTAGTCTGTGCATGTCTTTGGGTTTGAGGTGAGTCTCTTGTAAGCAGTGTATAGATGGATCTTGCTTTTTTATCCATTCTACTACTCTGTGTCTTTTGATTGGTGCATTCAGTCCATTTACATTTAGGGTGATTATTGAAAGATATGTACTTATTGCCATTGCAGGCTTTAGATTCATGGTTACCAAAGGTTCAAGGTTAGCTTCTTTAGAATCTTACTGTCTAACTTAACTCGCTTATTGAGCCATTTTAAACACTGTCTGGTCATTCTTCATTTTTCTCCCTTCTTATTCCTCCTCCTCCATTCTTTATATGTTGATTGTTTTATTCTGTGCTCTTTTGTGTTTCCTTTAACTGCTTTTAGTGGGTAGTTGATTTTACTTTTTTGCCTTTAGTTAGTGTTTGGTTGTTCTGCTTTCTTTGCTGTGATTTTATTTTCTCTGATGACATCTGTTTAGTTTTAGGAGTGCTCCCATCTAGAACAGTCCCTCTAAAATACCCTGTGGAGGTGGTTTGTGGGAGGCAAATTCCCTCAACTTTTGCTTGTCTGGGAATTGTTTAATCCCTCCTTCATATTTAAATGACAATCGAGCTGGATACAGTATTCTTGGTTCAAGGCCCTTCTGTTTCATTGCATTAAATATATCATGCCATTCTCTTCTGGCCTGTAAGGTTTCTGTTGAGAAGTCTGATGATAACCTGATGGGTTTTCCTTTGTAGGTGACCTTTTTCCTCTCTGTAGCTGCCTTTAAAACTCTGTCCTTGTCCTTGATCTTTGCCATTTTAATTATTATGTGTCTTGGTGTTGTCCTCCTTGGGTCCCTTCTTTTGGGAGTTCTGTGTACTTCCGTGGTCTGATCGATTATTTCCTCCCCCAGTTTGGGTAAGTTTTCAGGCATTATTTCTTCAAAGACACTTTCTATCCCTTTTTCTCTCTCTTCTTCTTCTGGTACCCCTGTAATGCAGATATTGTTCCTTTTCGATTGGTCACACAGTTCTCTTAATATTGCTTCATTCCTTGAGATCCTTTTATCTCTCTCTGCATCAGCTTCTATGCATTCCTGTTCTCTGTTTTCTATTCCATCAATGGCCTCTTGCATCTCATCCATTCTGCTTATAAACCCTTCCAGAGATTGTTTCATTTCTGTAATCTCCCTCCGGACATCATCCCTTAGCTCTTGTATGTTTCTCTGCAGCTCCATCAGCATGGTTATGACCTTTATTTTGAATTCTTTTCAAGGGAGATTGGTTAGGTCTGTCTCCCCAGATTCTTTCTCAGAGGAGATGGTCTGGGTTAATCTGGTCTGTATCAATTTTTTCTGCCTTTTCTTGGTGATAGAGGTAGTTGTGGGAAGATGGTGCGTGTCAGCTGGGGGACCGTCCCTTCTTGCTGGTTTGTGGCCCTTCTCTCCTGGGAGAACAGCAACCCCTTAGCAGCTTGTGCTGGGCAGCTGCACGCGGACGGGGCCTCTGATTCTTGCCCTGCTGCTGTGGAGTTAAGCTTCGTGGTTGCTGTGGGTGTGGCCTGCCTCGGGCTGCTGCTCCGATATGGTGGAGTCACGTTGGACGGGAAATGGCCAGGAGGCTGTTTATTGCCGGGAGGGGTCTCCGAGCTGCACTGCCACCCAGGCGTTTAGGGTGCCCGGAGTTCCCCAGGATTCCCAGCTGCCAGGCTAAGTGTCCCGGGACGTTTCCATCCAGCTGTGGGGTCTCTGTCTCTTTAAGTCTTTCAAAAAGCACTCGCTTTTCTTTGTCCCAGGGGAGCCGGCTGTGGGACCCGCTCACAGCTCTTACTTTCCCATTTCCCTAGTATCCAGCACCCCACACTCTCTGTGTCTGTGCTCTGGTGTGGATGGCTAGGGCTGGGTATTTAACAGTCCTGGGGTCCCTCTCCCTCCCCACTGCGACTCCTCTCCTCCCACCAGAGCTGGAGTGAGGGGTGCTCGGGTCCTGCTGGGCCACGGCTTGTATCTTACCCCCTTCGTGATGCGCTGGGTTCTCACAGGTGTGGATGTAGTCTGGCTATTGTCCTGTGTGTTTTGGTCTCTTTTTTAGGAATAGTTGTATTTGTTGTATTTTCAAAAATATATATGGTTTTTGGAAGAGATTTCTGCTGCTCTACTCACACCGCCATCTTGGCTCTGCCCCTGAGAGTCATACTCTTTTGTGAAAATTGACATAAGTAGCTAAAATGGAGGCCTGAACAGATCATTCCACCTCTCTCTGTGTATTGGAGCTGTGACATGGCTGAAATTTTCCCCAGAACACAGTGTTAACGTTGCCGCACAATAGCACATAGGTGCTAATCTACTAAGCCATAAGGCAAAGCTTTAGTACTTTCATTGTAGAAAACATTTAGTGAATTTCTTATGAAATACCTGCTGCTACCATATAATATTCCTACTGTCTGGGAATTGTCTATAATACTAATGTGTCTATCAAGTTTGTTCCTTGCAAATCTTCAAAGCTAAATTAGCTGCAAAACCTGTCTCTAAGTAACTGAATAAGTCTAATTGTTGCATGAGTTGTTGGTAATAATTTTGACTGTGTAATAGTGATCTTAAGCCATATTTGTCTGTATGCTTCAGTGCAAGAGAAGTTTTCTGGCTTATATCTTTCAAAGGGTACAGAGATAACTACTGATTCAGAAGAGGTGGGACCAGAGTTGGTTACAGTATGCCTAGTGAAACTGAACCTGTGGGATCCTCACTTGCAAGGCCCTGAGCCTAATTGTGTATTTGCTTTCTTACAAGCTTTTACCCTGCAAAACTCTACCACTTTGTAGAACACTTGACATCATGAGATCTCACTGGTTTGCCCTTAACAACAGTGTTTGTTCGCTTGTTTTTCTTATAGGTAAATGCATTTTGGCAAAGTACAAAGAATACAGTGTTTGTAGTTAGAATTCTCTTGTTTTTGACCCCTGCATATAAAGAGCTTGGGAAAGTTACTGAACATTTATATTTCTCTGTTTATCATCTGTGAAGAAAGGAAGATAGGAAGAAAGAATGTATACTATTATTATTATCTTAGTTATTATTATATAATGAGCCTGCCTTCTTCATAGTGCTGCTTTAACAATCAAATGAAATACTGTACAGTAGCACAAGCAGATGATTCCCCTTCTGTTCCTCTGGTCCCTCTCTCCTACTATTCCTCTGAGTAGAGAAGCAATGCCTCCAACTGGGCCCACTCAAGAAGCTTCTCCTCTCACTAAGACAGCTTGAGACTTTGACCTCACTCCCTGAGGCAAAGAAAAATCACTGCTGACCAGGTCACAGTACCATATCTCCTCTTCATCGGTCCTCATAGAACATTTTAACATAGCTCATGACATTTAAGCATTCATGCTGGGCTCATGACAACAGAAGCACTGGGGTACAGTAGGAAGAATGCAGTCTTTGAAATTAGACTGATATGGGATCAAAGCAAAACATACAAATGAATTCACTAGTCTAAACATTACTTTTCTCATCAATAGATTATAAAAACATCTATTTTAAGCAGTTGGGTTAAAAAAAACTGTTGTAAAGATTAAGTTAAATGCCATAAATCTCCAATGAACACCAATCACTGCTTAAAATGATAGTTCTTGCCTGTTTAATTTTTTTACATCTCTGCCAATTTTACTGGTTTACCACAAGTAATGAGTGGCTATTGACAAAGATACTTAAGGAACATTGGAAAGAGGAAGCGGAAAAAGAACTGTGGCAGTTTAAATGCCACTTTAGCTTAATTGATTATTCGACCTGATAATGCTCTTTCACCTCTCCAAAGAGGATAATTGAGAAATTACTGTATTATTTTTCTAACTAGGTTTTATCAGTCCTTTTGCAACAAAATCCAATGTTTTTTCAGCCAACACTTGCCCCGCTGTTACTGGATAGAATTAATTGCAAGATTCTCAATATTCTTTGCCAAGAGGAAAACAAAGAGCCTCTGACAAACACTTTATGTACTCTTCTTTGGTCTGAACTTAGAACACTGGTGTGAATCATTTACGTATCATCTGGCAAATCTACCCTCTTGACAGGGTACATATGAATGTTCAGTCTCTGTTAAATGAGAACAGAGTGTTTGTGCACTAGTAATTGCTGTGAGAAGAAGCACGTGGATGGGGTTTGGTAGAACTGAGAGATCAAAGAAAGGAACACTCATTATGCAACATCATCCAGTGTATAAAGCAGGAGTTTCTCTTAAATTCTCAACAATTTATCAGTCTAACTTTCAATGTTTCAGGGAATCACTCATTGTATTTTTGCTTGTCAATTTTGTAAACTGAGAATTGTGCTAAAAGAAGGAACTGTTTATCAAAGTCCAAACTTGAAAATTACTCCTATGTGTACATATGTGAATACATATGTATATTCAGATAAGTACATGGATGGACAGATATAGTTATATACACACACACACATATACTTAGCTTAACAAGAGACATTTTTGTAATTAGTAATGTGTCACTGTTCTGTGAATGCTGGAAACTAGATCATTCCTTTTCTGAGAGACAATCAAATCTTCAAAATTTCATTTAAGATAGTATCAAGAAGTGATAGAGTATACAAGTTGGAATAAAAAAGCTAAGAGAGACTAAAATTTTCCTCTAAGAAAGGAAACCAACTGACGGGGTTGGGAATTAGGTTGCAGCCTAAAAGGGAGTTGGGGGAAAAAGGATGTAACTAATGAGAATATTTTCACTGAAACACAGAGGGGTATGCATTGTCAACTCTACCATCTAGTTCTCTCACAAAATCTTACTTGGATAACACCCATATTACTTACTGATGCAATCTATAATTATCCTAATTCCAGGCATGAATAACAGGAAAACACAGCTGCCCAAGTGAACATCTGGGTTCCAAGCAGGAGACCAACCATCCTTCTGGGTTTGCCCAGGACCACCCTGTTTTGAAACTGAGAGCTCTCAGCCCAGGGAAAACCAGAATGATATTTATACATATTAGGGTGTAATATGTGGTCCCACATAGAGGATGTGAAATAATCATAGTAAATTCCTCCAATCTGTACAAAATTTTAAAATATTTAAAATCCCAAGAAAGGTAAATATATATAACTGAGATGTACAGGCATGACTAATTTTAATGTTTGAGTTCTGTTATTCTGTTTTTAGGTACTAAATTCTAATAGAAACTTCAAATTAATTTGTGTTTAAAAACAAAGGAAACCATCCAGAATGGAATGGATAGAATTGTCCATCACTGCCCTTTATGTGTTTCATTAAATCAGCCTGAAAAATTGAACTCCCTCACTTAGCAGCCCAAACGGACTGTGAACCCTTCTAATAAGGACCTTTTTCTCTCCCTCCCCCTCCATGTCCCCTTCCATTTAAAGCAGGTGGAATTCTCAGAGTTGAAAATTGTGTTTCCCTCTGCTGAGACCCTTGCTTCTCTGTGGAAGCTGGTGGGTTCTTTGTGTTCAATTGGGGAGCTGGAAGGAGGTTCAGAGTTGTGCCCATCAGCACCACCTGGTGGCAGGTGAGGTCCTGCCACTGCGGCCCCAGAGCTTTGTCCCAGCCAGCCCCTGACCAGTCGCCGTAACCACTTTAGTGTTAAACAGTGGTTCTCAACTGTTCCTCTGCATCAAGATCAACTTCAAAACTTTAAAAATATAAAATATAAAATAAAAACAAAAAACAAAAACAGATTCCCAGAACCTATCTCATGAGCCTGGTGTTGGGCTCAGGTATCATGACTTTTATGAAAAGCTCCCAGGAGATTCTCATGCACAACAAAAATTGAGAGCCACTATATCATAATTATAAGGTGAGGAGAATATATTTGTTTCATTTTGCTATGTTTCAGACAAATATATTACTGGGCATAATAAAATGTATGGCAGCTCAAGGTACCCATTCCTACAAAGGTAAACGTTCAGGGGCAGGAACATTTATTAGGATATAGTGTTAGACATGGGCTTTCAGGATAATAAAAATGTAGACTCTTTCTTCCCTGTGGGTGGGGTGGCCCTTGGTTTTATAGCTAAGGGTCACATCTAAGGCCAGATCTGCTCTAGGCTGTAGGGACACATTTGATGCCTGAGCAATGAGGGGTTAGGGCACTGAATATACACCAAACCCACAGTCAAAAGTCTGTGTACAAATTTTGACTTCCCAAAAACTTAACTATTAATAGCCTACTGTTGACTGAAAACCTCACCGATAACATAAACACTTGATTAACACATATTTTATATGTGCATTATATGCTATATTTTTACAATAAAGAAAAAATTTTTTTCAAACTCTTGCAAATCTCCAAAGAATTTACCAATATATTTATTTTAAAAAAACTACGTATAAGTGGATCTATGCCATTCTTACCCATGTTGTTCATGGGTCAACTGTACTTGCCCACAGCATGCTTTGTTAAGATTCATGTTTCCTTGTCTTCTCTTTCTCTTAGAATTTTAAGGTCTAGATAGAGATACTTCCAGATACTAAGATAACTTAAAAGGCTGCTTTTAGCATTACTCCTGGTTCTGCCTATAACTTAAGCAAACAAGTTTACTTGTGCTCCAGGTGGCACTTTCCAAATCACCACATAAGTGTACACACACACACACACACACACACACACACACACACATATATTTTGGGATATGCCTGTGTATTCTCTTTTGTTCCCTATTTCAGAATATGTGCATCATATTTCTCTTCAACCTGCCAGGGAGACTATGGAAGATAGATGGTATCAGTCCTCCATTAAGAGGTCAAAATCTGAATCTGAATCAGTAAAAAATTGTTATTTGTACAGAGGGCTCTACTCTTCTAAGAACTAATAAGAGACAAATTGTTCTTTAATAGTCCATCAAAATCCTAGCCATTTCTATTACAAGCTTTTATTACAAGACTATATTAAAATATTTATCTTTCCAAATATATCTTCTGATGTTCAAACAATAATCAAAATGAGCATTCCAATTAAACTCAACCAAACAGACATAAACTGAATGAAAATGACATGTAATCAGGGAAGAAAGAGAAGAAATAAGGAAGACTCTTAGGACTGCATTAGATATCCAAGCTAAGAATGAAATGGCTCTTACAAAATATATGGAAGGAAATGGAAATATTCCTTTAAATAGATTTTAACTATGAAGACAAATGAAAAAGAAAATTCTCCTTAATTATAAAGAGGGTAAAAATAGAAGACAAGCTGAGAAAAACCTGCTTTTAATCTTTTAAAAACACTGTGAATGAAATAAAATAATAGAAGATAAAGAGACTGAAAACAAGGGAAATCTGTCAGAAGTAGGAAAGAGATTGTCTAATGCAGATCAACTTAAATTTGTAGTAACTAATAATAGCTAACAATTACTGGGCATAGTCTGTGCCAGGCAGTGTTCCCAGTACTTGGCATTTGTACAGCAATGTTGTAGAGTAGATGATATTATTGTTTCCACTTTGCAGTTGGGGAAATTGAGATACACAGAGATTAATTAATTTACTCAACATCATACTACTAGGAAGTAAAGAAGACAAGAGCCAGAGCTCAAGAACCTCGTTTCAGAGTCCACACCTCGATGACTACATGCAGAGTAATCTACAGGTAACGCCACTGAAGACCCTAAGGTCTAATGCCTTAAACAGCTTTTCTGAGGGAACAATGACAAGAATTACTGGCCAGAGCATCCACAATGGGGTTCTAACTCAGGAAAGCCTCATTTGGTGATTCCTCAGACTGTTTTTCTTCCTTGTTTCCTCATGTCGCCTCTCCGAAATCCCTTGTAATCTAAAAGCATCTTTGAATCTTGCAAGCTCTTACTGCTAACTGGGATTTTTTCCCCCAGTATAAGATGAGGAACTTACCAACAACATTCTAAATAACTCAGGAAATGTTCAATAGAAAAAAAATGCTCTAAACATATAAACTATTTGTTCCCTGTACTAATTAAAAATTGAGATAAATAATTTTAATCAACAAAACGATAATCAGACTATGAATATATGTCTGGTCAGAATGGAGCACCATAAAAATGCAGAATCATATTGAAAAGTGGATAAAATAGTAAAATAAATAAACAGGAACCAGAAATACTGAAAATATAAGATCCTTCTGTATACTTAAATCCACTAGGAAAGTTATTAAAATACTATGTGGAAATTTTGAGAGGATTCACATGAAGGAAACAAAATGTCTAAGGATTGGCTTAAGAGATTTGGATTATTTTGTTTGCAAAAATAATGAACTTATAAAGATTCCTTAGAGAATCTAGTAATAATTTTTTTAAGTATGCATAAAAACATTCATCATTACACAACTTCAATGCCAAAATAAATTGATATAAATACAAATGTAGACAGAATTAAATAAATTATGAAACATCCCTTCATTGTGATATTATGCAGTCATTAAAAATAATCTTGATGAAAGCATGTAATAGCATGAAATATGCTTATAAGACTATGTAAGGTAAGATGAAAAATCCTGAAAAACATGGTACAAAATCAAATGCTTAGAGTGATTACTATCATGTTTTATAAAATCACAGGAAGAGAAGCAAGCCTGGAATGACATTCGAAAGTACTACTAGTACATGTATATAAGGGTAAGAATCTTGATACTAATTTTCATTTCCCTTTTCTATATTTTCCAATGTTTAATGAGAAATATTATTTTATGTAGAGGGGAGCGACAGCCATTGAATCATAGCTTGTTTCTAAAGGGGCATACATTTAAAGTAAAACAGAATGTAAAGGAAACCATAAAAGGAACAACAAAAATTTCTTGAAATTCCACTGGGAACTAATATGAATTAATATTTCATGGCAATCCCTTGAATCCAGCACTCCTTTCACACTACAACACCAGCAACCTACTGATCCTCCCACGATTGCCCCAACCCCACAAACTTCTCTTCCCTGATTCACAGCATCCATGACAAGCTGTGAAGATTGCTTTGGTCTGTTAACCCAGCATGCTTCCTGCATGCTTCCTTCACTCTAAATATTCTACAAGTTTCTTCTACTAACTAGTGGAACCACACCCTGATGAAACCCAACACTCCACCTACTTGTCATAATCCAGAAATCTGCTTGTAGCTGAAGAAAAGTACACAAACTAATCCCAAGTGGGCTCTTATTGTAGCCAGGCAATCTTAGGTCCCTGACACACACCCCTTCCTCTCCTTGCTTGTCAAGTCTCCAATACCCTTCTCTGTTCTCATTTTTAGCTGATGATTTTGCTTCATATTTTAGTGAGGATAAAGAAAGAGCAGAGAAAACCTGCACCTCTTCCTACCAACATATCTTTTGAACTACCTGTAGTTGGACTTGCATACTTAAATTTTTTTCCTGTTACTATGGATAAGCTGTTAGTGCTGCCAGCCAAGTTTCCCCCTCTACATGTATGTAGGTCCCATTCCTGCTCACCTACTCAAAGAAAATGCATCAAAAGTCTCCATCTTTCCTGCATTACCAGTGTATTCCCTTCTATTGCATCTCTCTCATAAAAACATGCTGATACTTTTGACATCTTAAAAATAGTCAACCAGATTTCCATCGTTTGTGGGTATAACAACGAAGCAAAACTGGAGGAACAAAATAGCAGCAAACTCACATACTCCAAGAAAGGACTAGCAGTTATCAAAGGGGAGGGGTTGGGGAGGGTGGGTGGGAAAGGAGGGAAAAGGGGATTGAGGGGCATTATGATTGGTACACATGGTGTGGGGGTGTCAAGGGAGAGACAGTGTAGCACAGAGAAGACAAGTAGTGACTCTGTGGCATCTTCTATGCTGATGGACAGTGACTTCAATGGGGCATGGGGGGGACTTGATAATATGGGTGAGTGTAGTAACCACAATGTTTGTCATGTGAAACCTTCATAAGAGTGCATATCAATGATACCTTAATTAAAACAAAAATAGTCAACCAAACCTGTCTTGACCTTACTTTGCCCTCTAGCTCCCACCCCATTTTTCCTCTCTCCAATTAGAGGAAATCATTTTCACCCATTCCCCACTCTTCCAGAAATGCTTTTGTCAAGGTCACCACCTATAACCCTCCACCATTGCAAATTCAGTGGTAAATTATCATTCCTCATCTTACTTGACCTATCAGTGTTACGACATTTAAGCTTATCTCTCCTTTATAAACAGTCAGATCATTTCACTCAGATCATAGCGTTTGTTCAAAACCTTGCAGCGGCTTCCTTTCTCAGCAATATAAAAACCAAAGTCATATGCCCATACGGTCCTATTTTATAACATCTAGCTCCATCACCTCTCTGAGATCATTTTCTGATACTCTGTTCTCCAAATGACTCCAGCCACACTGCCCTTACTTGCTGTTCCTCAAACATACCAGGCCCACACCTTCTTCAGGGGCTTTACACTTGCTGTTTTTTCTGCCTAAAAATTCTTTCCCCAGATATCTATGGTAACTTCCTCAGCATCTTTAGATATTTACTAAAATATCACCTTATTAATGATGTTTTACCTGGCCTCCCTATTTAAAATTATTAACTTAACATATACTCCTTGTTGCATTTTTCTGCCTTGTCTTTTTCCATACCACTTATAAAAGCTAATAGACCAGACAATCAGATATTTTCACTCTCCTAAATTATCTGCAAATTCATATAACTGAGAACAAATAAATGTCTAGGTTCTTTCTTATATCCACCCTAAGACTTCATTCTAGGAAGCCTGGAAGAGCCCGTTTTTTATTTAGCCTGGTTATCAACTTCAAGCACTAGTTTTTCAAGCTCAACATGAAGTGATATTCTAAATAAACCCCCACTGGCTTTAATAAATAAACTCTTAGCTTGATGAAGACCAGTCCTTTGTATTTCAAAGTGACTTAATAATGAAAGAAGGACAGCTAGGATATAGAACAACTATAAATAAGTGGTAACCTTAAGATAGAAAGATATTTATCCAACTGACAGCCACAGACCAGGTTTAAGGTGGTAAAAAATAAACTGGGACCATTTAATACGTTTGTTCAAATATACATATATCATTTTTGTCTGCTCAATGTAAAAGATAATTATAATCATACCAAATTAAATATTTAGTTTTGAACAGTTTTGCTCTTAGCTTTCTTTATTCCAAACATTTTGATCCTATTATTTTAATTATTTTTAGCATTGATATAATATTTAAAGCCACAGATCAACTAGTAAATTGTTGCTACTGGATCTTGACATTAAATAAAAAGATTTTTCTCAACAAATTTTGCAGAACTGACAATGAAGGTAAGAAAGAGTCAATGCATAACAAATAATCATCCTTCTTTGTTGATTATTTGCTCAAAGGAATTAGCAGAGCATTTTTCCATTCCCACAACCTGCACAGAAAAATCCTAAAGTATGAAAATTCTGGACTATTTCATGGCTTCAAAATGGCAACAAAGCTAAAATGTGTTAGTTTTTGTCAAACCAAGGTGAGTGGAAAGGTTTTCATCACAAGCTTGTTTTCTTAATAATAACCCACTCTTCCATTTTTGAGAGGCTGCCTGGGAACCGTTAATGACAGGATGATCAGCGGACAGTCCTGTGACTTTGCTGTTACAAAATTCAATTTGACACTGACAAGAAAAATGAGCATTACTCCCAATAATGTTTGCTTTCTGCTTTGTGAAAACATAATCTTCCCTTGCAAAACACAACAGATACTGTCACACAAAGCCTATAAACAAGGGAGGGTATTAAAAACTGGGAAAACAAAGCACCAATATTTTATGAATGACTCGCTCAACTTCCTGCCACACCAGCTGCACTAATCTGAACATCCTTTCTTAGTAGACATTTTACCCATATCCGCAAATGACTAGCAATAACACAGCACCAGTTGGATCACGCAGGGTTCCATATGGAAAATTGAGGTCTTTCAAGCAGAGGGTAGTGGAAATCTGGAAAAGCAAAAAGCAGAATGTGAACTAACATAGATACTGAAGCCTTCAGAAAGCAGCTACTACTCCAAGGGCCAGGGAAACAAAGGGAGGAAGAGCTGGTAGAACGCAGAAGCCTGCTTGCTAATGCATTTGTGGGGTGCCTCACGAGATCCTGGAAACACCAAGCAGGACCCCCATGTCAGTTCTTGGACCATGGATAAGGCGTCATGTGGTAGATGTTTGGCAGCTGGCATGAGGGGTGTTGCTCACCAATCTGGAAACACAGCTGAGCCTGTGTTGGTACTGGGACTGCTGACTAGTACCACTGAGCTGGAGCCAAAGCTGCAAAGGGGCTCCACTTGCAGGTGCTGGGGCCGAGGTGAACACCACCGGACAGGGGCTGGGCTGTGTGAGGTGGCAGTGCTTTGGAACCAAGGAAGATGGCACAGAATGAGTCCCGGAACAGCCACAGGATGCCAGAGTCCGTTGCTTTTGATGCTACAGCTGGAGGCCCGGAGGCTGAAACTAGGAGTTGAGCCATTTACCCCCTCCTTCATTTCTCAGTCTCTTGCCTGTACCTTGCATTGACAAGACCTAAATGGAATCTTGTTGGCAATAAAAACCTGGAAAGGCAATTTGTGGGCTATCAGAAGCCTACAGTACACAGAAAAATACAGAAGGGCAGAAATAGAGACTGAGGTCAAGCAGACAAATGGCTGGCATATTTCCTATTTTCTATGCCAATTTTTCGGTAGTATTCATTTAACATAGCTATATCTAAATTTGCTAATGAAAATTTGGCATCTCACTTTTATCTTACAAAAGGAATATAATAATCAATAATTAAGACACAAATAGAAGATGAGGCTATAATGTAATATGCAATATCTAATATATGACCTTAAGTGACCTTACTTAAGCCTTCTATTGATGAAATTCTGATTTTTCAACTTTAATAAAGGCACATTTATTAGGTTTTTACAAGTTACAAAATGATACCTATTTTTTCTTGCTGTCATGAAGCCATATTAAAGTCCTAAACTTTTATAATTCTGTTCAAATTCCAATATATGATGTTATTGAGGGGATAATTTATGCAAAAAGCAAGCAATTAAGGAAAATACATTAGCCTGCGGAAGATTAAAGATGACCTCTAATTCAATTCTTTGCTATTCCTCTCATTGACATTCCTCATGAATGTCAAAAGACTGGCCTTAGTGATTTGCTTGACTAAGAAAATGGAGGAAAAGCAATGTACTGGAATTTCCAAGCCTAGATCAAAAAAGGCTGTGCAGTCTCTGCTCAGGTCTCCTTGAAAACTTGTTCTGGGTGAAACCAGTTACCATGTAAAAAGTCTGGCTGCCCTGAGGCCACCATGCTGGAAAGGCTACATATAACAAAAAACAGTATTTTTCACATATAGATGTTCTGTTCGACAGTACCCACTAAGCCCTGACCTCTAGTCATCCCCAGCAGGTGTCAGGTGTGAATGTGAGTCATCTGAACCCTCTAGACCAGCCCATCTGCAAGCCAAGAACCTCAGTCCATAGCATGAGGAGGAGAAAGCCACCCAGCCAATCCCTACTTAAATCTCTCAGTACCAAACTGTGATATAAAACACTTATTTTGAGCCACCAAGTTTTAGGATAGTTTATTATGTAGCAAGAGATAATGGAACATGGTCTTTCTAATAAGCAAAGACATACACACTAAAGCAAATTGTCCATGTGAAATGTAACCAGGTGGTACTGGCTAATGTAATGAAATCAGAATAGTATTCATGATGCTTCAAGGATGATATAGTCTCATGTCTTACTGATGGCTGTGCAAATTACCACATTATTTAGGGGATCATCTTTGACAATGTGAGGATGATACAAGTTGAACTGATGGCCCCTCATTGTGATGAATGGCTTCAAGGCACCTGGAGGGATCCTAACAATTTATGCTTGTAATTTTGCAACTTTTTTCTTAAAGAGCCCCCTCCCAAGTTGTATACATTTCAGGCCCCACAAAATAGTATCTGTCCCTAAGGAATACACATTTTTGCCCTTCTCAGTAATTTGTATTTTCCCCAAGAAAATAATTCAGGACAGCTAAGTTTATAAAACTCATTATTAGAGCATTACATAAAATAGAAAAATAAAGTGAAAAGAGCCCAAATGATCTGTTATAGATGAATAATTGAATCAATTATAAACTATTAATTCAGGACATAATTACATCTTTTAAAAAAGTAGCTACAAAGTCTCTAACAACATGAGAAATTGTTAATAGTATGTCTAAGTGAAAAAGCTAACCTTGAAAGTTTATATAAACTGTGATTGCAAGCATAAAAATGTAGGTTACAGGTGAAACGTGGAAACAAATTCAGAGAAGTTAAAATAGCTAAGTTGAGGTAATGGTCCTAAGATGTACTTTGTCTTTAATTTTTTTTCTATTCATTTCTCTTCTAAGCTGCATACATCACAGTCATTGATAAGTGATGCATATTCTCTCAGAAATCAGCTCCTGAGGTTTGATGAGATGTCCTGTAAAAGCTGCCGCTACAGTAAGGGAATTGCTATATTGCTCAAAGGTAAGGAAAGCAGGACTGGTAGCAGAGGGCCACTCCTCACTTCTTTGCAAAATGTAATGTGGAAAATTAACGTCATTAGGAAGGTAAACTTAGACTCCTGGGGAAGTTTGGCTTCTTTCTATTCCCCTGTGAGTGGCAAAGTAAAACTGTCAGGAGCCAGAAATCAAAGAGCTGACAATGTTCACCACCCCTGCATCTGCCGTCTTTACACAGGATGTGCCTGTATACACACACACACACACACACACCTTCAAAATGATGTATTTAAAGAAAACATTAGCTGTTATACTGATTTTTTTGGATATTGTAGAGTGGTAGACCAGAAATATCAAGATCTGGAGGCTAGTTCTGGGTTTGCAGCCAGCCAGTTATAGGACCTGTGTGACTCCTTGCTTGCTGGGCACACGTAAAATGGAGGAATTTTCAGGATGGACAAGACCCCATCATCTGACTCTTCACAAATGAGATGGGGTCCATTTATAAAGCGGGGAACTTGTGACGCCACACTGCTGAGTGGGTTCTGTCTTTTTTGTATCACAGTTTTAGATCATTGAATTTTAGATGATAAAATTTCAGCTGATGGAAAGAACTGAAAAGGAGGCCAGGCTCTGACGTGCAGCTCGGTGGTGGCACAGGCAGGGAACCGAGCTCTCCTCTTCTCCCAACCTAGAAAACAGTACGACCAAGTGATGCCCTCTCCCATGTTCTTTCTTCTCAGTTTTTATTAGAAATGCAGGGACAGACATTTTAATCCAGCCCTATGACAGCAGTACAAAGAGCCTCTGAAGCAAGCCTCATTCTTTTCACTGGATCCTTGGAAGCTGACACCCAACTCACCCAGGTGCTGGTGAACGCCAGCTCAACCTCTGGGCTCCTCTGGCCGAGGTCCAGTGGGCAACTCTGAGAGCAAGGCCGTGCCAGGAACTTTATTTCCACACGAAACATCATTTTGCTGTCTTCAAGAACAATAAGGAAAGGCTGCCTTCCAGACATGTCCTCAGCATGTGAAGAATTTAAAGTGCCTACTGCGTAGTTTCTATCAAAAGCCATGCTGACACTCAAAGTAGCTATGTGAACCGACACAGCACATGGTTCTTCCAGTCTTACCCTAAATCAAATCCACTCAAAAGGCAGCTTTAAAAGGAAAGTATTTGCTTCAGCCTCCTATCAAAACGGCCTCTGCAGAATGATAACTTAGAACTACTTCCTTGGTTTTTACTTGTGGCAAAGATGAGATGTGAAATTTCCTATTTGAAACTTCTTTATATTTTTATAGAACTGTAATGGGGGAACTTGCCCATTATGTTATCATATAAAGCCATGTATAGTGAATTTTGCTCAGCAGTTGGGAACAGGAGAAATGCCTTCCTCCTAATCTTCATGTTTTGTCTTATTAAAAAAACCAGTACTTCTCATGCCTTAAGTTTTGCCTTGGCTGCTAGAGAAGCTTAGGCTGAGTTTTTGCACATTTGTAGTAACTTCCCATATCCCTGTTTTTTTGTTTATTTTTTTGTTTATTTGTTTAATATAATGTTCAGCCTCCTATCAAAACGGCCTCTGCAGAATGATAACTTAGAACTACTTCCTTGGTTTTTACTTGTGGCAAAGATGAGATGTGAAATTTCCTATTTGAAACTTCTTTATATTTTTATAGAACTGTAATGGGGGAACTTGCCCATTATGTTATCATATAAAGCCATGTATAGTGAATTTTGCTCAGCAGTTGGGAACAGGAGAAATGCCTTCCTCCTAATCTTCATGTTTTGTCTTATTAAAAAAACCAGTACTTCTCATGCCTTAAGTTTTGCCTTGGCTGCTAGAGAAGCTTAGGCTGAGTTTTTGCACATTTGTAGTAACTTCCCATATCCCTGTTTTTTTGTTTATTTGTTTAATATAAAACCTCAAGAACTACCTACATCAGAATCTCTTCCCTTAACCCACCATACCTTGTCATTATTGTATGAGGCTTAGTTTTTATCATTAACTTTTTTATTTTATTGTATATATATTTTTGTGATTAGGTACTTCAAATTATATTGGGGAAAGGCAGTGTATAAACATATAATAACATTATTATACGTATATGCGTGCATGTGCTGGAGGCAATGTATATTATTATTTATTATCATAGAAAACATATCTTTAGAACTGAAAAGACCTTAGCAATAATTTAGTTGAATGGTTTCAAAGATAATTCTCTCTGTGGAGAACCTATTTCTTCAAGTGAAATATGTCAAAAACTTAAAGAAATAGAATTGTAAAATAAATAAATAAAAGCAAAGTTCATCTGGTTGAAAGGTAAGGGGACAAAAGCCCACTGCCCTCACCTTGCTAGACGCCCTTCCACTGTAATGAGGAGCTCTGGAGTCACCCCACAGAACTCGTGGTTTTCCATGGCACACATTTAAATACTATTGGTCAACTTCAGCTGCCTTATGAATATAGAAACTGAGGCTTTGAAGTTGTGAGTGCTCTAAAGACACTTACCTAGGTGGTGATAGATTAATACCAGATCTCAGGTTCCCTGACATCCAGATGTTTATTTTTGTCACAAGAAGGTCAATCCTAATATTGGCTTAAAATTAAAATTGTTGTGTTTGAAAGGCTTGAGTGATTTTGGATTTGGTTAAAAATTAAAGAGAGCCTGAGATTTTCTTAAACTCAACAAGGCAGCAAACACTATTTTCTCTCTTCAACTCTCCTCCCAGGTCCACCCAACACAGGGCTGCTCTCTTCTTTTCAGGTTTGCCTTCAAATGGTTCGGCTTCTTGCCTCTTCCCTATACAGACATAATGGATCTAAATTTTTGACCCTCTGAGTAAAGAATCATGTGGCCCTGCGTTATTTTGTATATTAAATAAGCACAACTAAGACAAAGATTCTGTGGAATCTCAGTGACAACTTGTTTTTCTTTCTTGGTCATTTTAAAATGTTGACCTGATTTTGATTTTTAACATCATTCATATCAAACTATTTGCCCATTTAGTAAAACCTGCACATATTCTTGGGTGCCCACTATCAATGAACTGAAGAATTAACTAATTTGGGAGTATGGCTTATTTTACACCTGTCTCCAGATGAAAACCAAGAAATTAGATCATAACTGCGTTATGCACTAGGTTTCAGACAAACTTTGGGTATATCATGGAATATTTTAAAAGCCATATTTGAGCTGCAAAGTTAAAAGTCATGATTCTTCACACTCAATTTCAGATGAAACGGAAAAGTTTTAATCCAATTTTGATCATCTAATAGACTTAACACCATGGCTTTTAGGAGAAATGCTCCCAAAGCTACCAGTTATTGTTTGTTTTCATTTCTATTCCTCACAATATATAGGCTTATTTTGTCCAGCAGACTATATAGGCAATTTCATTTATAGAAATATTTGTTTAATAAAACCATTTCAGGATAAACGATTTCAAAGGTCATAAGAAGAGAACACCACTCTAAAGTGGTGAAGCCCTGAAACAGTCAAGTCATGAGGGCAGACGATCTTCCAATTACCACAATGACTTATCCAGGTAAAGGAGGGAGTAATAGGAAGGTATGAAGTTTGGTGTTAGCAAAAGGAAACCTCAAGAACTACCTACATCAGAAGTTCCTGAGGGCATGGGACACCCGGGACATGGAGGAGGGTGGCAGGAAGAGAAGCAAACCATTGCCAAAAAGACATTGATCAAAGCCATGTCTAATTCCCTTTTCCCAGGACTGGGAAAAACCTGGCACTAATTAGACTAGTGCCTAAGTAAAGTCCCAGGGACTTTTCTGAACCAGAATTAGGCACTGGATCCAAATGCAGCATGAGAGATCAAGAAGGATAAGGAACAAAACATATCATCCTAGTTTAGGATGTAAACAATGAACAAGATTGCCAGAGACTAGAGTTTAATGGATGTTAGTCTCTGAGTGGGCATAAGTGGATAAAAGGGGGTCAGTGGACCAATGTAAACATTTAAGCCTTATCCAGACAAGAAAGCATTTTTGTCCCGGTTCCACACTTTGATTATTCAATTTGATAAGCTCCTGAGGTCTGCCTCTGGTCCTGGCCTCCATTCTGGGGTTCTCCATTCAGATCTCAGCCTCATTTTTTATCTCTCCAGTTCTCTTCTAATGAAGTAAGATTTTTATGACGGTTTCCAATTTGTAAGTCAAATTTAATATATAATCCAACTAATTCAATCAGAAGAATAAATCCCATATGCACCAAGCAGCCTTGATATAGAACAAATCTTTCAAATGAAAAACAAAATAGGACTAAAAAATAATAATCTGAAATGGCAATACAATGAAGGGTTCATGAAAAAGAGAGATTTATAAGGACCCACTAAGTCCTTTGTCCACATAAGTTTGATGATGAGACTTGCAGAGAGAGTCTTTTCTAAATTATTAAATATTCTTAAATACTTTTAAAAATGCAAAGTCCTCTATAAAAACTAGGTCCTGGGTGAGTTATTATTCTGCTGGCAGTAAGAAGGGAGGATGGTAATAATAGTAATTTGGATTTATGGAGGGCCTGTTATCTTAGACACTTGTATTTTGAATGCCAGCTTATTAATTCTCAGGACTATCTACAGAGAAAAGTATCCGATGCTGTTAGCTCTTTTTGCAGATAAGAAATTAAGACACAGATTATGTAGTTTACACAGGGCTTGTGCAAGAAAGCTGGGAGTAGAAGGGAAAAATCCTTAGCTATGAAGGTGGGAATGTGGTCTACAGATAAAAGTTGGCAGATTTGACCTTCTCCTGTCCAGTTTCAAGGAAAAAATAGGCACCATCCTAGACAAAGCTATCTGAGGCCAGAGGGAATTATCCAGAGAAAGGAGCTGGGGTGGGGGTGGAGTGTCAGAGGCAGAAGCTCAACCCAGGAAATACCGGTAAAGGAAAGAGGTGAAGGCCTTGGCTTGCCGGGCTCAATACAATGGACATTCTGGCATCCTCATGGCCTGAAGCCATCCTCCTGCTCCAGCATCACTTGCCCCCCCCCACCCTCCAGGGAGATCATCACATAATTATCAGGAAGCAATCACTTCAGACCTGCTGTGAAATAAGGATTAGAATGAAGGGATAAGTATAATTCCTCAAGTGAAATAGGAAGCACACAGTGACAACAGAGCATTTCACAACATGAGAATGAAACACCAAAATGAATGAAGAGGAACTTACAGAGATGAGTCAAGGGTACATAAAGTGTCATTCAAAAAGAATACCGCAGAATCTACTTTGATGCTTTGCCACCTTCTTTTAGTATTTAGCATTTAATATTTTAAAAATAAATCTTATTTTTATTTTAAAACAATGTTTAAAATAAATTTAAAAATAAGAAACACTAAATGTTCTATAAACTGAATCAATAAGAAAGTTGTAAATTATATGTATTTTCATAAAGGAAAAAGTCTTGTGAGCAGAGTTTTAAAGCAGTTGCAATTTAGCCACATCCTATGCAATTATTAGCAAGACAGAGAATAAAGGAAAGCAAGTGGCAGTACCATTTGCATGTACACACACACACATACATACACACACATACACTCATTTAAAAGATTAATAGACATGGACAGCTACAGATAAACAAAAAAATACATCTCCTATTGACAAACACTACTGAGTTATATTTCAAAATAATAATAATAAAAACTGAAGAAAAAACACGATGACATCCAAGAAAGAAGAGATTATTGAGAGACCTCTGCTATCAACATTGTCAGTTAATTTATTGGTCATAACAACAAATCCTGGAATTGAAAGTAAGTTGTTGTCAAACTGGAACAGGCAAAAGTGCATAGGTTAATTACAGGGAATTTCAACTTTAGGAAACTGCCAGACTCAACTCAGGACAAGATCGAGCCCTGTAATTGCATAAGAAGGAAGCTGAAGCAATGCTCTCAACCATCAGTACCTCATTTCTTTTTTGCCTGAGCCAAGAGAAATATTCCCATTGACGCATAGTGAGGTTTCTAAGACATCTCTTGCCATTCTAACCTAGAAACATGAGTGCTCTCCAATACTGCACGTTTATAAGAGCCAAGCAATATTTTCATGCCCATCCCATTTCTAAGCAGAGTGGATATTCAGTGAAAACACCCAGATACCATATACTGGCCAACATCCATTTGGATAGGTCATTGTCTGTGTCACATCCATTTTTAATATTTTTCATTTCACTCCGCATCCAGGAAAGTGTCAACCTAAGCTTACCCAGGTAGTTGTTCATCTCCTTTCTAAAGTCATCAAAGATGATTGGGTATTATTTGGCAGGATGGATTTATATTTTTATGTTTATTCATTTTAAAATATATATTCTAAAGAAAGAGAAGTGG
This sequence comes from Manis pentadactyla, assembly GCF_030020395.1. Lineage (NCBI taxonomy): Eukaryota > Metazoa > Chordata > Mammalia > Pholidota > Manidae > Manis > Manis pentadactyla. The sequence continues at coordinate 94,176,092 of NC_080025.1, forward strand.
CACTTTAGTGCCAATATTAATGAATAAAATAAAAAGTGACCTTGATGGGTACTGGTCAGTCCCAGAGGAAGGTTGACACAGTTTGCAGTGATCACAAAAGAAGTGACGAAAATAGTAACTAGGATCAAGAAATTCAGGAGGACAGGAGAGGCCTTTCAGCCTATCTGCTCCAAGGTATCCTGTAATGTTTATGAAATGAATTCTGAAGATTGAGCTATTTGGGTTCAAATACCAGCTCCACACTGGAGTTGTAGGGAGAGAAAAGGCAGAGAGTGCCTCAGGTAAAAGGAAAAAGCAGCAAGTAGTTCAGAAAGGTGGGCCACAGCGGTGGGCCAGGGGCAGAGACAGGAGACCGGGGAAGTGGTGAGAGGAAAGGCTGCTGGGGCCAGCGGGGGCTTGTTGTGAATGGCTTTAGAAGACATCCTGAGGAACTTGAACTTCAGCCCCCCTGAAAAAGAAGACACAGAGGAGTTTATATCAAGGGAATGGCAGGATCGATCCCATTTATGATTTACATCTTAGAAAGACAGAAAGTAAAAGGTGGAGCAGAACTGGAGATTGGGAGAGGTGGCCGTGGCCAAACTAGGAAAGTGGTCATGAGAATGGAGAGAAGTGGCAGAGACCAACTCACTTCTTGTCTTGCACTCCTGAGCTCCCTAGCACTGCAAGTCACCCCTAGAAGTTTGGCATTCAAGATGTCCTTAGATTCCATTTTTGAGCTTCAGCTCCCAAGGACAAGTCCATGCCCCAGTTGGACCTCCATGGCCTCCCCTAAAGGAAGGGTTGGCAGGGAGGGGGGTTTCATACATTATTTTCTTACTGTTAATTATCTTAATTTTCTTTAATTGCTCTTGCATTTCCTTTCCTCATACAACAGCTATCTCCCACACCACTAGATGTCTAGTGTGAAGCAGTAGTTTATTGGCTTTTTAAAAGACATTTTTCAAAGCAACACATAGCAAATTTAGTCTCAAATCATCTACACATACCCAAGTCAGTGAGTAGTGTTTTAGAAACCATATAGAAGTGAAGGGATAATACAGGTAAGTTCCCTTGTTTCATATTTTACTATTGCTACTGAAACGATTACTATTTATTTAGTCTTTTAGTTGAATCTGCCTCTGAATAAATTTTATGGGTTGTAAAATGGGAAGTATTAGAAGTTAGAAACAAGACTATTTTCCACCAATAGCAATGATACAGAGATGGGCAAAGCCTTCTTGCCTTAGGGATTTCTAGATTTCACAATATTCCCCAGGTATTTTTAAAAAATAGACTGAAACCCATTTTATATTTTATACTTGTTTTGAGGGTCAACAAATATGGTTTAGAAGAAAGAAAATGGGACCCAGCATCAAAGAACTCAATCAAGTTTCTGAACCTCTCTGATCTTCTATTTTTTTAATCTATTAAGTCGGAAGAATAATTATACCTTTGCCACCATGTTTTTTGAGAATTAAATGGTTTAATGTCTGTGGTAAAGACCAAAAATTCTATGATTTGGGAAATATTCTCTATGTACTGTGTCAAAGCAGGTAATCAAATTGCCACATGTAGCTGTTGCACACTTAAAGTGAGTGCAGTGAGGAAATGAATTTTTAATTTTAGTTAGTTTAAAATTTAAAAGACATATGTGGCTAGTGATTACCATATTGGAAAGTATAGCTCTAGAGTACGATTTTAGTTTCAATTATTCTTACCACAAATTAATTAACTCTGCTCTGGAAATTCATAGATGAATATATTGTCCTTGTTTAAAAATGTGTATCTTGTATGTAGGCAAAGATAGGTATGTAACCATTTGAAATACAATTTGTGAGATGAATCAGAATTGCAATTGTAGTTTCATCCACTACTTTCCTTTTAAATTGTATTCATTGATAGGAGTTTTTTCCAATACCACTGGTGAAAATTCCCCAGTTGGCCCCGTGTCTCTTCTGGTCACCCTTAGACTTAAAGAAAATCCTGTGGTTACTTTAAGTTGCAAAATGCAGTTTTGATTCATAAATTAAAATGCCCCATCCACTATTTCCATCAGCACACCATTCTCCATTCTCTTTTTCTGCCTCATTTCTGTTCTCAACAGGAATCCAATTTGCAAGTTCCTGTTATGAATGCCTCCAAAGCTGGAGAACAGGGAAGGAAAGGGAGAAATAGAACGTATTTACTCTACTGGTATGACTGGAAGCTGGTTTTGCCTCAACATTGTTTAGTGCTGATACTGTGCGTGTGCAGACACTGTGCGCAAGTGAGCTTTGGGGGAATCTGCTAATGAAGTTTATGATTGCACCACTTGTGAAGTGAGCAATGTATCTAATTCTTCCATCAGCTCTGCCTCCCTCAGCTCTGGTTTCCTGGCAGGAAAACACATCAAGCTTCCCAGGAGTGAGCAATGAAGCCACTTCCTCTAATCTTGAGGTAAAAAAGTACCATCTCTCATTTCTACCCCTCTGCACTGGGTGAGCTCTCTGAAAATCATTCTCATAAAACCCGCTGTGTTTTTTTTCCTTTTAAGTTTCTTCATAACCTAGAAACGGGTGAGGAGCTCAAGAACTATGAAAATATTGCCAACTGGGATTTTAGTCAGTATCTCTTTTTGGTATCTAAAATCAGTTGTCTTAGAATCCTAGTCAAATTTTCCAATTTAATATCCTGTTACTGTGCAAAAAATGATTGCTGCAGCTGTGTTAATCGTAGTTAAAGACTGGAAATTACATAAAAATCGTCACTAGAAAACCAATAAGTACATTTTGGCATATCCATAGTCATTGTGGTAAAAAAAAAAAAAAGTGGTATCTTTATATGCAAAGATATTGGTCAATCACCAAACTATATGAAGTAAAAAAATGAAGAGCACCAGACACTCCATATGCTTAGGGTATTTCCTCCTGGAAGAACTCAAAAGAACCTGACTGCCGTGTGTGCTCCCAAGGAGAGGAGGACTCACAGCTGAGAAACCGGAAACCTGGTGTGTCAGCTTGCTTTTCATTTTCCATGCTTTTATATTATATGAATTTTTTATTGTTGTAAAAACTACTTTAAAATTTTCTTTAATACCTTTAGTGACATATTTGGATACATATTAAAGCCTCTATTCATTGCTTAATTTTTAAAATACTATCTTCAAGTCTTTCCATTTGCCATAAAGTCTCTAATACCATTTTTTTTTTCAGCCCTGACATTCTGACATAGTTGCGTATAAATCCTAGTCCAAGTGAAACGTACTTCCCAAATATTTATAACGTCAACTTTTGGAAACCTGAATGAAACGTCAAAGGTGGAATAAATGAGTCTATATTTTTCAGTAAATAGAAGAGTGCTAGCAAACACACTTTCTTTTCCCTGGAAATACAGAAAAATAGTTTGGATAACATAATGTAAGTTTGTGAGCTCCATGTAAATATGGAGGAATGAACTTCTACACCTGGAAAATGATGCTTGCTTGATTCTTGATATTAAAAAACAAGTAACATTTTTTGCTGTATTTTCAGTTTACTAAAATTATCCAAAAAAAAGCATGGCCCAGGAGACGTGCTCTTTCTCAATTAGCAAAGAATAAAGAGATTCCTCCTAGTTTCTTGGTCTAAGGATCTAGAATTAAATTTAGGCTATAGGTATCAGGGAGAAAGTTTCAGCAAATTTAAAGTAATGGACATATGAATTGATATGTGAGTTAATACACTTTGTTCAGAATGGCAAAAAATAAAAATGGGGAGAGAAAACTGCATAAAGTTTTACATTTGATAAATTTTCACAAGGTCAAAACTGGCTGGTACCTAGTAATATAAGCTTGGCCATAAAATATTTTCTGTAACTTCAGACAGAAAGAGAAATTGAAAGCTATGTTACAGAATTAAACAAAGGTAAGTAATTCCATACAAAAAGAAAAACAAATTGAGAAGAAAATAATAACTAAATTACAATAAATATTCTAAAAACGTGTTTTCCCGGAGAAAGCAGGAGCTGGAGGAAGCCGGATCTCAAAGGCCTTCCTTGGTCCTCTCCCCGCTTGCACTGCCTGCAGCTGGCCAGGTCATGACCTCGCCTTCCAGACACTCAGGCCTCCTCTGCTTTCTCAGTTAATATCTTAGAGGTTTCCCTACTACTACTTTGATCATTCATTCCTTCCCTGGGTTCTTTGGGGCTCCACCTGTCACCTCTTTATTTAAATATTCCCCACATTTTTCTCGTTTTCTCACATTGGATCATCTCTTTGAGCTATTTAAGCCTTCCCCAGGCTTCCAAATCCCACTGTTATGGGAAGATCATAGTGATCTTTGTCTCTAACCTAGATTTCTGCCCTGAGCTGAGGAGCCAGTAACACCCACCTTCAGAAGTTCTCCATGTGAATGCTGCCATGCCTTTATCCAATAAACCCATAAATACCCCAAATCAGTATATCCAAGGCAAAACTCATCTCTCCTACCTTATTTTCACCAACAAAAATGCTTCTTTCTTTTCCTGAACTCTGCCTTTATTGATGGATTCACAATCTTCTCTGTCATAGCCAGTTAAAGCCCATCTGAACTCCATCCTCTCTCACACATCACATCCACCTACTGACAGGTCCTACTGCCACAGTTTCTGACCAGGGCCATGGCCACTGCCCTGGGTTAGTCCTGATCTCCCTTCCAGAGCTTCAGTCCCCACTCCACTGCACTAGTCTTCCACTTTCTCATCTCTTCCTTACGCCATTCTACCCACTGCCACTAAAGTCACCTTGTTGAAACACACATCTAGTCGTGGCACCTGAGTGTGTGTCCCTGCCACTATACTGGAACTGCTCAGGACAGAACACCTTTCATTTTTACTAGGCCTCACTGTGACATGGACACTTTTAATTTCTGGCTCCACAGGAAGTTCTCCTTTGTCTTCACTCACTCTGCCCTCCCTTGGGTTTCCTCCTATTTCCCTGGTCTCTCTTTCTCAGTCTCCACTATAGCTCCTTCTTCCTCTAATGAAGCCTGGATGTGATTGTGTCAGAGGGCCCTACCAAGAGCCCCATGCTCTTCTCCTGGTGCTGTCCTTAATACCTCTGGGGGGTCCTGCCCACACCCATGACTGTAGCTACACTGAGGGACTGCTGTCACCACCTATTCATCTCCAACCCATTTGCGCTCCTGACTCCAGACCTGTCCAACTGCTTAAGCAATTTCTCCATGTGGATGGTCACAGGCATGTCACAGTCCACTAGCCTCGACTGAATTCACTTATCCTTCCTCCCAAACCTGCTTCTCCTGTCTTCCCTGTCTAAGGGAACAAAACACCACCATCCACTCAGTTACCTATGTCAGAAATGGGGAGGTAATCCCCAATCAAGTTCACCCCATTTCTGTCCCCCAGTCACTGTCCCTAATTCACTAATTTCTGCAAAATTAATATTTCTAAAGCCTTCTGCCACATTCCGTCACTAATATGACTTCATTTGTGCAGGCTCTCTTTTTTTCTCACCTAGACTTCAGCAATAAATCCTACCTGATCTACTGCCTCTAATCTTTTTTCACAGTATGAGTAGAATGATCTTTCTAAAATTCAAGTTTCAGTAATTCAATTTCTTGTTAAATATCTAAAGGCTTTCTTTCTCTTGTATGATATGGTCAGAAGTTTTAGTGGGTATTATAACCTATAATTCAAAAATTTATCTTTAAAATAATCAGTATGTCCTAAGATTTTTGTACAATAACATTCAATGTCACACTATTTATAATAGCAAATATTAGAAGAAAAATATATTGTCAAGACTAGAGGAGTGGTTAAATTACAATGTCACATATAAATGAGCAATTTAAAGTTACAGAAAAATATATAATGATAAGGAAATGTGTAGCATATTGTTAAATAAACTAAATGATCACATAACACTTTTTGTAAATTATTCATTCTTAGTATCTATAATAGGCATAAAAAGACTAATAGGATATATATACAAATCTTAAAAATGTACATCCTCATTAAGTATGATTGTGGTTCTTGAGTTTTTCTACAGTGAACATGCAATACGTCTGAAATCAGAAAAAAAAAATGCTGTTTTATAAAAGACTAAACGGGGTTGTCAAATTTCTTCAAGCAATTTCCTTTACCCCAAAAAGCATCTTGGTCTGTCTCCCACCATTGTGCTCCCTGTCCCTCACTACCCTTACCAACCTGAAGCAGACATCTCTAGCCCATGCAAACTCCTGCCTTACTTCTCGCATTGTATTATCAATTTTATATATTTGTCACTTCTGTAATATGAGCTCCCTCACCCCTATATGCCCAGCATTAAGCAAAGCACAGGTAGAATAAATGTTTACTGAATAAATAACTGAAAAATGCCATTCACTCACAGTGACTCACATTGAGTCCTCACTGCCTTCAGAATGAAGCATACACTCCTTAGGCTAATATTTGAAATCCTTCATAATTAGAAGTAACCTATCTTTTCAATCTTATTCTCTACACGTTTTTGCTCCCATTTCCCCAAAAACTACATCTCCAAGCACACCTATATCCCAGAACTTAGCTCAGTGCCTCACACATAACCGATGCACAGGAATTATTTGTTGAGTTAACGACTAGGTAAATTAACTTTACTAAATATACCTTGTACTTTTCACTTCCTCATATTTTCCAAAAAAGCTACTCCCTCCATATTTGCTTCTTCAAATTCCCTTCTTCTGTGTCTGAGGCTCAATAAAATTCAATCACCTGTAGGAATCATTTTCCAATCTTTCTAGGTAAAATTAAATTCTCCCAACTACAAATATAGCACTCATTTGAGACTTCTCATTACTTAGTTATGCTCTTTTGATGCTATATAAGTATTAACTAGATTCTGAACCTTTGAAAGTTAAGAATCATGATACTTTGGTGCCTCTCTCCCAGTCTGTTCCCACCTGCTCTTTCTCACCTGTTTTGGCTGAAATAAACTGACTAGACACAAAATGTACCACCCTTACATAGTATTAATAAAATACTTCTGTGAATCAGTTTTCCATCCCTAAAATTGGTGTAATATTATTATTTGCCCCAAAATTATTAAGTAAAATGTAATTAAAGTGTTTAGAACAGTATTTGGCATGTAGTAAGCATTCAATGGTGTGAATAGTTACTATCAAAATTATTATTGTTAATGTAGTTAATACTAAAGCAGATGTCTGTTAAATGGACAAGTCAGTCAATATCTCATATCACAGGCTAAGAAAAAGGAAGTTGATTTGAGATCAAGTTTTGCACTATATTTTAGAGATTGGAGTGTTCCAAACATATTTGAGACTCCCAGACGTCACAAGAGTCTGCATTTCAGTCATCCGGAGAGATCATTTAATTAGAACATCTTAGATACACAAGTGTGTTGAGAATATGAAGAAACAGGAACTCTCATTCATTTTGGCAAGGAATATAATGTGGTATAAATATCTTGGAAAGCAATTTATTATTATCTCATAAAATTAAAGATGCATATGCCTAGGGCTCAGTAAATTGATTCCTAGAATATTCACTAGAGTAATTCTTACATTTGGACACACTGGCATGTATAAAAATATTTATTGTAGTGCTATTGATGATAGAAAAAAACTGGACAGCTATGAATAAGTGGTGTTACAAGAATCAACATGGATTGATCTAAAAAACTCAATGAGGAGAGAAAAAATCAAGTTGCAGATGAGTACTTAACTGTTTATATGAAATTTTTAAACATTCAAAACAATATTATATACAGTTTATGGATATATTCACATAGTAGTGGAAAGAATAAAAACATAAAAATAAAAATAGATAAGAGAACACAAACATACAGTGGAGAGAAAATCTACAAAGCAAGGATCATAGGAACCTCTGAGGTGGTAAAGAGAGGATTAGGATCAGGGAGAACATTTTATTTTTTTTTCTAATTTCTAATATTTAATTTGTTAAGCTGGGAGATGAGTACACATTTGTTTTGTGATGTTTATCTTTAAATATCTACTATGTATTGTATGTATAGAGAAACATCTAAATTAAGTGCTTTTCCTAATGGAAAGAGAAGACAAAATTGCACTTTACTATTCCTGGATATTAAACTGGTGACTATTCTCCTGGCTGAAGATGAAGATGTTTTGGTTTATTCTGAGAAAGGACCCTACAGAGACCCTTGACTCATCTCGAGCAGAGCAGTTGCTACAGTAATTAAGAGAGAACTCCCAAGAGAAATAAAATCGTGGCAGGAGACAGCCGACCTGCTCTTCCTTCTTCCCGTAGCTAGAAACCTGAAGATTCTCTTCCTTCCTCCTGGGTGGGCCAGAAGGAAGAGCAGGGCCAAACTGCACCTTATTGAGGGAGGTCCTTGCTGTCTCCATGTCTCTGGCCAACTCTCGTGACTCTCTAGAATTTCAGTCCTATGTGATTAACAATGCCGTTTCCCTTTCCATTGGAAGGTCAGCTCATCTCAGCGTCAAAGCAACTGAAGTACAAAGGATCATTTCCCCCACAAGAATTAACTTCTCTTTTGTCTCAGTGTTACTGTCATTCTCTCAGGCCACCAAACTTAACAATTTAAGAGCATCTTGGCTGTCCTCTAATTATTGTTGTTATTACTTAATTTTCTTTTTTTTTTTTTTAACAATTTTCCCATCCCTTTCTTCTCCAATTTTATTCTCATCACCTGTTATTTATTCATGCTCAGATCATTAAAACCTATTTACAAAGCCCTCTCTCTCCATTCATGTCCTATGCTCTAAGCCACCTATATGCCATTCCTTGGGTAATCTTACTAAAGCACAGTTTTCAACATGTTGTCCCTGGGTCAGGACCCTTTTGAACATTACCATCTAGAAGCTGAAGTCCAAATCCCTTTTATAGCTTCCAAAATCAACCTTATTCCAGCACCACTGTCCAAAACTTCCAGGATATCCTCCATAAAACAGTCAATATCCTTCCTTTATAGCTAGACAAAAATGCTATTCAATTTCACTTCCTAATTTTTGTACTTAACATACCTCTACCTAAATGGTTCCCAAACTCCAGGTCTTCTGGCACTGCTTCATGATTTTTGCATTACCAAGTACCATCTGAGCAAATTTTTATTTAACAGTCTCTGTAAATCCACTCTCATTTTAGCTCAGATTAAGTCTTTTAAAAGCAAATATCTATCAGCACTATGATCTATTGGAATCAATAGGAGATAACTATAAAAATAAATGTTACTCTAGAAAGTTATAAGTAAATACCTTTTGCTTGCTAAAATCATTAAACCTGTTACTTAATCTATTGTTCTTATAAAGGAGGATTAAACAAGTATTAGAAGATTTTAAACAACATATCAACAACAAAAAACTTTGCTCTTGAAAGATTGAAAGTAATTTGACATTATACTAATCTTCTCACTATATAACTCAATGTGATTGAATGTCTAGTCCATATATTGCCTAAAATAATTTCACCCTCACAAAGTAATTGCTCTAGGTGAGATACTTTTCATCTTTCTCTGATTTTAACTCTGCACATCCTCCCAGGCCTGGTTAAAGCTCTACCACTTCCCAGAGTGTCCTCTTGATATTCAGTAAACCATGACCTCCCCTTGCCCTGGCATCCTTGGTATGTGTCTCTTCATTCCACCCTGCTTTTGACAAACTAATATACAAGTTTTTGAGTTTATTTTTCTGGTTGATAACAATTCAAGCAAAGATTTACAGAAGCTTCTTTGTAATCTCCTGATACTAAGCATCAAACCTTGTAAGAAGTCAGAATTAACCAACAGTGATGACAGAAATGACGTGTGTGATGGATGGATCAGCACTGCCTCCCTTTAGCTATTTATGAATATAGCATGTATGTCCTCTAGTAAACCAGAATCCCCTCCAGGGCTATGTCTCATTCACTTCTCGCACCCCAAAGCCTGCCCAATGGGAGAACATTGCAGGACTGCTAGTAGTTTTTAAATGAATAAACGACACTTCTTGGAGAAGGTAGACCATATAGATGGCATTCAACAGCAAAAACAAAGTTGCCCTTCTGGGTAGTGTACTGTGTTTATCAAGTGCTTCCATGGCTTCCCTTCTCCTGTGTTTTCATGCTAATGCTACCCCTGAACTGGTTGGCATAGCTCCTGAGGGGGTTACATTTATATGGTATATCATGGCAAAACTGAACCCCCTTCACAGATATTGGTTGTTACTGAAATTGATACTATTGAAAGTGTTTGATTATCACCAAATATGATAGGGGATACTTAGTATTTATAGACAGCTAGGCATGAGTGTGGTCTTTCAAGAAAATATTTTCCAAAAGTTCAACAATGACATGCTTTCATGTTTAAAATCAATTTAATTCCAAATTGTCCTCTGTCCTTCAAATCAGGTAATACATTTTAATATAACTTGGGATTTAACAGATCCTGTTCTGATGGTCTTTATTATCTCTAAGACATAGACACATAAAAATAAACTGTTTATAAATTAGCTAGAGGGAAAGTAAAAAAAAACTAGAAGAAATAATATATTTGAGTTATATCTAAAGTTTTCAAGTTAGTTGTAACTAATTGTTATAACTGCATAGTTCCTAGATTCCATACTTTGCCCACAAAATCATCTTAAACATCACTATTATGAATTAGAGATAATCACATAATTAAGTTATGGAGGATATAAAAAGAATTTCACTAAGGTAGAGACAACTTTAAGAATGTACCAGAAATTCATCATTATCACCATTAATTACTGTTATGTAAAAATAAGACACTAACAATATCAATCCTGGAATCAGACCCACTAAAAATGGACTTACACATTTTTTAAGGATTCAGAGACATTTTAAAAAGTGGAAGGCACCAGAATTTTCACTGCATGTTCTTTGATGTGTTTTTTTAAAGGTGGTAAAAAATACATAATATAAAATTTCCCTTCTTAACCACTGTAAGTGTGCAGTTCGATAGTGTTAAGTATATTTATATTGTGTCAACCACTCTTCAGAACGTTTCCAAATTGCAAAACTGAAACTCTGTACCCATTAAACATTTCCCATCCCTCCCTGCAACATCTGGCAACTACCATTCCACTTTCTGTTTCTATGAATCTGATTATTCTCAATACCACATGTAAGTGGAATCATACAGTATTTTTTGTCTCTTTAATTTGTTTTTGAAGCTGAATTGAAACTTAATTAGGAAAAAGGCAAGTTTATCCTCCATCAGTTATTGTCCACTCATTTAGTACAATGCACTATGCTAATTTCACTCTATAACCCAGTGAGGGAGGTTTTAAAGCCACTTTAGAAATGAGGAAACTGAGGCTCCACCAGGTGAAACATCTTGCTAAAAGCAGCAGGGCCACTGAATCCAACTTTATCTGACTTGAATGCCCACAGTCTTTTCAACATACCTATCTCCCTGTTGAAATATTTCACATCTTAGGATAATTTCAACCATCTACATATTTGAAGCAAGTGAGAGTGCATTTTTGTGTTTGTTTTTTCCATTTGATTCTGAATGTTGCATGTCTTCCTCCTCTTTTAGACATTATTTTATGCCATGCCATGTCCCAAGGTATTATTCTATTCTAGGTTTTAAAGTTTATTCTAAACAATGTCCCACAAACCCACAGAATATCAATGACCTTCCTTTTCATCCTTTCCAAGCAGGGCTTGGGATGGAAGAAGCATTTAGTTTGTTCAATTGTTCTGGAAATGACAGTTTCCTAGTGTGCACCGTATATATCAAAAGGGAAAAGGATATTAATGTTTTAAAAATAACTTACAGTTGTGGAAATGAGCCTCATCTTCTTTAGTTCAGGAACATTATTTTAGTGAATGGAAATCATTCTACCAAAACCAAAGACTCATCCAAACATGCCTTTCTCTGTGTGCTGTACTTGAACGGCTGCTTCCCGAGCCTCCTGGGACTAGAAGTCCTCTTGGTGTGGCTCCAAGGTTGCCCAACCAGTAACTGTGCCAGACAAGAGAACTACAATGCCCACAATTCAGACTCCTCACCTGAAACCAGGAGAAGAGAGTGGATGGCTACAGTTTCACCCTGAGAAGAAAGGGTATATAGATGGGGGAAAAAAAAATCAGGTGGGTATATCTAACATTTTGTAAATAGGGACCTATTTCCATAAAGAGAAACAAAAGCAGTTTGATGTTTGCCAAAGAATTAGAAGGCTCCCTAGGTGCTGGCAAGAACTAAAAAACTTCATGCAGACAAATCCTCATGCAGCAGTGGAACCTGCCCCACCAGATTCTCTCTCAGTGATTCAGAGCTGAGCATGCGTTGCTGCCCCAAGGAGCAGGTGAACAATGACTTCCCAGGGGAGGCCTGACAGCCTCTGGGTCCTCCTGCATCAGCACTATGGCTGTCATTCAAAGACGCTACTGGTACGATGGGGACCTTTTACCCCTCATCTTCCAAAATACCCTGGATTTTTTTAAATGTGAAAGTTTGAGCAACATGGAAGCTCGTTGACATTTCCTTCCATTTTCCTCTCCCTTTCCTGATTTTTGTGTTTTTCTTCTGTACATCCCAGTTCTATTTCTGACTGTTTAAAATTCAAGAACAAGAAAATTGGAGGGAAAAGGGGAAAAAGAAATGTTTAAAACTGGGTGAAATGAAAGGTGCAATAATTGTTTCACTTCTTTGCAACACCAGGAACAGTGATTGTTACAGACGAACAAACAAAAACTGAGAAATGTGTGTCCTCTATTTGTTCATACAGTGTCTCTCTCTAGGCTTTTATTTCCTGTTAGACACAGACCAGAAAATGGATATAGACAAGCCCTGGCTTGGACTCGGCCCAAAAAGATAATGGGAAGATTCATCTAAAGTAAATAGATGGCAGAATGGTGACCACGGAGAAATGTCTTTTTCCTGTTCTGTACTTTCTCTCCCTCCTTCCTACATGCCCCTCCCTGAGAAATACTGGGGCTTCACGCACCTGTGCTACTGAACGCACCCAGGGTCCCCAAAGTCTCCTCGTGGGTTACCCCACAGTCCAGACTGAGCTCTTCTGTTTTCCTTTGTCACATGTTAATCTCAGTCTCAAACTCAATCTCCTGACTAGAACCTAACTTTCCATTATGTCATTAAAATTCCTTCCAAAACAAATGGTTCTCTGCTTCTCCAAATCCTACAAATTTTGTTCTCCATGCTGTTTCTTCTCCCTAAATTATTCTTTGCCCACCTTTAAATGTTCAGGTCTTTCTTTTCTTTCAAATTTTAATGAAAAAACACTCTTCTCCAAGAAGCACCCCCAGTCTGCCCTAATCTGTGGGTGCGGGTGTGTGTGTGTGGGAGGTATTTGAGCACACTCAGAGTTACCTTTCTATTTGAAGGCAAGACCTTATTTTATTCCCACCTCACTAATTCAGATTAATAATCAATGAATGAATAAACATACTAAGTTTAAGCTAGATATTAATACTTAATACCATTTCTATATCTCCCAGAAAATATTTGCATTTAAGGAAATCTCTAAATAACTGTAAGGAATACTGTTATCAGAATCTCCTTGTGGTCTAGTCTGGTGTGGCTTCCACAACCTTTATTTGCAGAAAGGTAGGGTATTAAATCTACCAATCAAAGCCCTGACCATACTCGAAACACTGGCTCTCATGGATCAGCACTAGTTATTTTACCAGCACTGCCTCATGCTGCGCACTTGGCTTTTTAACAGCTTCCCAAGGACTAGCCCTGAGTCCCATCACTGCTCTTGGGGACTTGGCCCTGCCTCCATCTATGGATTTTGATTGCCAGCTCCAGCATTTTGGGCTCCCTTTCCTTATAATCTAAACTCTTGGCTCTCAAATCACAACTCTACACTTTGGACTCCTTTAAATAGCTCTTACTGATCTCTTCCACCCAGGAAAGGGAATCCTCTCACAGATGTTAGTTCCTCACACCTCTGCTTCTGTGGGATTCTCCCAGCCCTCACACACTCTACTGCATCATCTAGCTGTCAGTCACTGCGGAAGAAGTAAACCTTCTAGATCCTGCTGACACACAATGAGATTTCTGTGGACCATCAGACAAAAAGCAGTCTGGTGGGGGTGACTGTTTTCTGGAAAGTCTTCCCAACTCTGCTCTATCACATCGTAAGGATTGTTAGCCCCTTAGCTTGCCTGTGTGAACATAATTTAAGTTATCTGGAGTTGAACATGGAATTCATCCTCAACACATACCTCACAGTCATTTCCTTGAGAAAGTCTTTTCTGACTCCTTTACCCCTTACTTGCTCCCTTACATGTTTCTTGTGCTAATTTATGCAGTTATCTGGCTGGGTTGATATTTTGTTCATGCTAATCCAAGATGTCTTCATTTATCCCCTGAAATCATTATTTCTTATGGCCATGAGATTTACTGTACCTACAAAATAAGTAGAATATGGACTTAACGTTATTTCCCAACAGACAGAAAAGGGGTATAAAAAGCAAGCCAGTGTGTGGAAGAGGAAAGCCAGAGGCTGAGTGGAACTCTAAGAGGGTTTCAGTAGAAACATACTGGGAGATACTGAAGAGCTGAATGTACTGGAAGCAGGGCCTCTGTGTTGAGTCAGACAGTCTATGCCATTGTATGCTTTGCTCAGTTGGGGGAGCTAACCAGGGACTAACTATACCCAAATACTTCAGGGTGAGACTGTGGTGTCAAGAGGGCCAAGATATGCAGAAGCCAGAGATCAGGCAAAGAGGCCACATTATGCCTTTATGAAAAATGGTAAGAATGATCAATCAGGGAATGAATGCCATATTCCAAAAAGGCCTGTTAGTCAAACAGTAGAATCAAACCAGGAAGTCCACAGGAGGTGACTGTCCAGGACCCAGAGAGCATCACATGGGCTTCTGGCTCCCATCTTTCCCCTGTCTCAAGGGATTGTGATCTACTAAATTATGAGTCTCAAATCTTCTCCATCCCATCTACACTGTTACGGTGACAACCAATGTGGAAGCCGAAATACTAGTGACTCATTGTCCTGGCCAGCCTGGTAGATAAGGGAGAAGCAGAGCACTTAAAATGGCTAATCAGACACAGCCATCTGTGGCCTAGAATTAGGAACTGGTGACACAAATGTGCAGGACAAGCGAGAATCTGCTCTTATGGTGAGGCAGCTATGCAAGCAATGTCCTGCTCTGAATGTGGCTGACGCTGACATGGAGAGCAGGGTCCCAGGCACTTGGTGTTGGTCATACAAACTGTGGTTTCTAAGTTAGTAAAAGCAATTAATTGATCCAGTGGCATTATTTTGGCTGCTCTTCTGACTTCACAAGCCATGTGTCTGATTCCCAAACCCTCCCAGTAATTGTGGGACTGGAGTTTGGTGAACTGCTCTTCAAATTAGATCAGCCTAAGTAATTGGCTATTGCTTGGAGCTAAAAACAGATACATATGTGTGACACAGCTCCCACTTCATTATCACAGATATCACCTCTGCCTACCCCATGACAGTTACACTCCATCAGATCAAGGACTGATCTTATTTAATCTCTAATATCCAAAAGTTCCACAGTGCCTAGCCATGATACATATTTGTTGACCTAAATTGAACTGACCAGTAAAATGAGGAAGCCTTACTTAAAGTTCCTTCTAATTTAAAATTCTCTGAACACACGAAAGCTGTTAGCTGCTTATTAACATAGAGGTAATTTTTCTCCTAATGACACAGCTGACTTAGAATCTAGACTTTACCCCTCTCTTTATCTAGTAAAGAGCAGAGCTAGTGATTTCCTGCACCTAGAGGGGGAAATCAAACACAGAAAAAGTGGTTTGAATATGCCCAGGGTGTTACTTAATAGTAAAAGAGGGATTTTCCTGGTATCCTTCAATGACCTATGTGAAGTGTCACCCATGTTTGGTCCCTATAGTACAAACATACCAGAAAGAGTGATAGGAACAGCCATATTCCCCAAATGCTCAGATTTTTCCCAGTATGAGGCTATCTTGGAAAGAGAAAGGCCACATTTGAACCTTAGAAGAAAGTTCCCCTTGGAGTTTTTTTCTCTGTCCTGTTTCAGTATTACCAACTTTCAGACCTCTGGGCAGCCTGTGATATCCGTTTTCTAGGTCACTTTGTCCTTGAGTCATGACCACACTATAATTTCCCAAAAACAGTTATTAACTATGCCATTTACCAGTTAATTTCAGAGAATGCTCAAATCATAGTAAAATGTTAAGGCCAAAGTTAATTTAGGTCAGACTGATCTTATTTCCCTACGTTAGGGAAGTGAGCCAAGCTGTTCTTACAATTTCATATTTTCCTTCATTACACTTCTCTGGCTCCTCACGCAGCCATAGCTGAGTCATCCATGAATGGACCTCCACGGAGCTGTAGTTTAGAAGTTCATCACTGTTTTGTTTTTGTTTTTCATATGATGCTTTCAGAATAACACACAAGGAAATAGTGCCAACTCTTTACATGATCATAAGATGTTTCTATGCTATCTTTTTGCTACTAATCAACAAAGAAAACCTCTGTACAATTCCCTGGAAACCCACTGATCTCATGCCCCATAACCATAACCTAAAGAGTTGTCCATTTGTTGACGCCTCTATATTTTTATTGGTACAACTGACACTTTCATACCAAGATCACTCTTTGGAAAAATCTTCAGTTGTCTTTATACTAACTTCCCTGGAGCTACATGATTTTCCAGAAAATTCCCAAAGTGTGTTTGTCACTAAGTCCTATGTATAGAATTCTGTGTCTCAGGATTAAAATAGTGATTTTGTGTATTCACTAAGTCCTATGTGTAGAATTCTGTGTCTCAGGATTAAAATAGTGATTTTGTGTATACATAGTAGATGTATGGGTGTTTGTGTGGGTGGGTGTATGTATACAAGCATACAAATTAGCTCACCCAATTTAGGAAGACAGAAAATTTACTCTGAATCCTGGTATACCAGATTATGAATTATTTGAAAATTTAGTATCAACTTTTAATTGTATTCTGCAGAACTCAGAATCCAGAATCCAAAACAAAGGGATGGCAGACACTCCTAATTCATCTGCCAATATAGTTTGATAATTTGCTTCAATATATACATGTTTCCTCAGCATTTTAACATTTTGCATAGGAAGACACAAAACATTTGTTAAATTTTAACATCCATTCACATACTGCTATATACTATGGACCCCAGCACTGGAATTTTTCAGAAGTAGTTTATTTTTTCTATCAATTGGAAGTTCTGTAATTAAGTAGAAGTATATTTTATATCCTGGGTATATTGTCTCTTATTTTCTATGTTCCCAACAAGTATTGAACCACAGTGTGCTCTATTCTATAACTTGAGTTTAAGAGATTGAACTCCATACAGACACAGGTAGGTTTACCTACAAGGTGTAAAATCCAGTGTTCTCTGACATAGATGAGAAGGAGGACCCTAAGTCACTTACCCTATAAGGTGACTTACCCTATAAAGATTCCCATCTAGGATGTCAGAATCTCTATGAGTTGCCTGCTCATATTTCCACACGTTCTCCTGGTGCTAACAGGTTCATTCTGAATCTATTTCTTTTCAATTGCTGCCATAACAAGTTACCACAAATTTAGTGGCTTAAGCCATGCAAATTTATTATCTTAGAGTTCTGAAAGTCAGGAGTCTGACACCTGGAGAGACCATACTCTCAGGGAATGAAAACCAAGGTGTCAGTGGTTTCACATTTCTTCCCAGAGATTTTGAGGGGGAATCCATTTCCTTGCTTTCAGTTTCCAGAGGCTGCCCACATTCCTTAGCTTAGGTTTCCCTCCCTCCATCTTTGAAGCCAGCAGCAGCAGGTTGAATCCTCTCAAGTCACATCTTTCTGATGCGGTCATCATTTCTACCTCTCTGTCTCTCTGTCTTTTTCTCTCCCTCACTGATGATAGCTGGGAAAACTTCTCTGCAAAGGACTCGCTGATTACATTGGGACCACCTGGGTAACCCAGAATAATCCCTTCATCTCAAAGTACAGACCCTTAATCATATCTGCAAAGGCCTTTTTGCCTGTCAGGTAACATAT
Organism: Manis pentadactyla; assembly: GCF_030020395.1. Classification (NCBI taxonomy): domain Eukaryota; kingdom Metazoa; phylum Chordata; class Mammalia; order Pholidota; family Manidae; genus Manis; species Manis pentadactyla. The sequence continues at coordinate 94,194,034 of NC_080025.1, forward strand.
TCACTGTTGCCAAGAATTAGGATGTGGAGATCTTGGAGAGGCCATTATTCTGGCTACCACTCCAAGTTCCTGCCTTAGGAAATTCTCTATATTAGTATCCTAAGGATAGAGTTGTTCCTGTATAGGGTTTCCATTGGAGCTAAGAGAAATTTTTTTTGCACACTGGACCAGTGTTAGGTAGCAATATAATTGAAGAGACATAAAGAAAGGCCTTGGGCCCCCCAAAATCACCTGTCTCTGTACTGTCACCCATTATTTTATTGTAACAGACTCATGAGTTAATTCTCAAGAGCAATTAAATTAAACTAATTAAGACCATACTATAGTGGAAATATAACTTAGAGTGGTTCCCCTTGCAAGGATTCATCAGCCACCATTTTAGTGGGGGCTAGTTAATGAAATGGGCAGAGTGGGGGACAGAGGATAAAAGCGACACTAAATTAAGGAGTGGGAGTTTGCCTGCATCGGAAAGATTGCACAAAGTGCCTCTCACATGAAAAGGGAGCATCTTTGCCTTCTCAAGAAAGAATATAGTCACAGATATAATTTTTCATGCCTTGTAACATATGACTCTACTGCCTTCCCTGACCACAGATGACTGATCACAGATAACTGGATTGAAAATTGATGTCCAAGCCAAAGTTGGCCATCTGCAAGCTAGGCCAGGGTTTTTCAAACTGTGTTGTGGGTCATCAATCAATTCATCAACATTTTAAAGTGAAATAGAATGTATGGAAGTGGAATGGAGCAGAATAGATGGAATGGAATGAATAGAATAAAATAGACTAGACTAGATTTGAATGCATTGAAAGAAAAAGGGTCCGTTTAGCTGCATGAAGTATCATTTCAGTATGTATGTGAATATGTGTGTGTGTATGTTTGTTTGGGCCAAATAGAAAACGTTTTCCTTTCTGTGGGCAAATATGAAAGCTATAGGGATAAACAATGGCCTTATGAGATATTTGGCATGAGATCTCTGCCTATTCAGGTTTCTTTTTTAAAATTTTGGATAGTAACTAACTAATCAAATTATCTCTGTTATGGCATGCAAATGAAAAGCTGCAAACAGAATTACAGGCTCTGGAGTGTTGCAAAACCAAGATAAACACCTTAACAGGATGGAAAATAAAAACCACAAACTAGTCAAAAGTTTGAATAATATGCAGAGACCGTGGGAGTAAAGAGCAGCAGGGTGAAAGGCTGGTGACTGGTGCTGATGGTAGAAATAGAGAAAGCAGCAGAGTAAGAGAAAGGCTAGTCACAGGAATGGCAGAATCATAGAGATCAGAAATATTAGACAACCATTTATAAGAGCAAGGCAAGGTGAGCTTTTAGTCATTCTCACATTCAACAAACGTGAGAATTCACATTCACTCAATTAACTGAGTATCTTTTATGTTCCAATGACTAAAAGCTAGGAATGTTACTCAAAGAAAACAGACACAAATCCATGCCCTCATGGAGCCTACATTCTAGGGGATATGTACTAAGAATTATACCCTAAAGTGAGTTCTTCCTTATTGTACAAATGTCACAGTGACTTCCTATGCTCCCTTACTTTGTTTTCTATCCTTCAATACAACCTCATCATTATTATTTCTTGCAACATGAAAGAGCCTAATTAAGGTGGCCCAAATTAGAATTTCATTACGTAGCATTTTGCCTAGGACTGGTTCTAAATGTACAGAAGTCTCATTCTGAAGGATGAAATAAGAGCTTGTCGCTTCCTACAGATGATATTGTGACAAAAAAAAATGAAGTGAATAAAATGAAGATTTCATCATTGTTGTTTTCTTCACTTATTGCAGAATGTTTATTATTTTTAATTAATTTTTCCCCAATAAACTCTTTTTATAAGGAGCTAAGAATTGTTAGTCAAAATTTGCCTAACTCTGTCAGTAGTTCTCAAGGCATAGCTCACCTGCCCTTTCAAGAAACACTCAACATCAATCATCTCTTGTTTTCTTTTGTGTTTCTTTCATATTGTACTTCTTTTTCTCTTTGTAATCCTTCCTTATTCACACATCTCTCAAGTCTCCCCCATTTTACAAAAACAACAAACTTTTTACACCATCTCAAACAACTGTGATAATCTTTGCTTCCCATCATTTCAGCTTTCGACAGAATCTATATACTTGTTTCCAGTTTCCTTATCATCTTAGTCCTCAACCCTTCTGCTTCCATCAAGCTTTCCTTATGGCCTTTTTTTTCTAAATTCAATCGATTTTTTTTTTCAATTTAATCTTCCTTGATCTTTCAGCAGATTTTAACATTTATTTCAGTCAGAATGGTCTAGATTATGCTGCAGTAAAAACTCCAAAACCTCAAGCTCCACATAACCCAGGTTTCTGTCTTGCTCACTCTGCCTGTCCAGTGAGGGTTAGCGGGGGACTCTGCTCATCTTAAATGCTTGGGGACTTCAACCCAAAGAGCAGCCTCTTTTTTGAACTTTGCCTGTTGTCCTGGTAGAAGAAGAGCTCTGGTGAACTTTACATAGGCAAGTGTGAACTGTGCCCAGAATCAACACACATCCTTTTTGCTTATAATTTCTTCAGCCAGAACTAAACACACGGCCACACCTGTGCACAGTGGGCCGGGAGGGAGCTGTTCGCCATGTGCCTGTGGACAGAGTGGAAAGCCACAGGTTTGGATGCAGCTCCTGCAGGGAGGCTCGCTGATCCCTCCATGGAATGTATTCTCCCTCCCTGTCTCAGAGACCACACTTTCTTGATGTTTTTCCTGTCTTGCTCTTCTTTTTCTGTCTTTTCAGGCTGATTCTCCTCTACTCTGCTTGTTCTCACATCTTATCTCTTTCCCTGGGCATCTCATCCTTGCCACGATTTTTATATCTTCTGTGCTGAATGAGTTTAAACTGGTATCAGAGCCCTCCTCTAAGCCCTAAACCCAGACACCCAGATATTCTTTTTTCCATGTTCACTGTCATTACTCATGTTCCTTGCCTAGAATGTAGCAATGGCCTAACTGGCCTGTCCTTATCCACTCCTGATGTTCTTTAATCCATTCTTTACATTGAAAATGGAATGGTTTTTTCCAAAATGTAAATCAATGCCCCCACCTTAAAATTCTCAAGTAACTTTTCCTTCCTATCAAGGGAAAGCTGAAATCCCTATTTGGCCAGTAAGGCCCTTCATAGTCTCTTGAGTCTCTTCCTATCTGTCCGCTCTCATAACACATCACTCTCAACGATTTGCTCTGATCCACAGGAGACTTCTAGTTCCCAGCATTTTCTAGGTTTTCTTTCCCCAAAATATCTTTGCACATTCCCTCTAAATGGAATACTCTCTCCTTCTTTCCCTTTAGATCTTGCCCATCCATGGTAAGCCTTCCTTAGAACATCTACATAAAGTTGCCCCATAAGTTTTGTGACTGATTCATGTTGTTGAGGTGAGTGCCTGAGGCTGGGAGCTGTGTTTGTGTTTCTTCACCATCATTTTCCCAGCTGCTAGCAGAGGGTCTGAGATACAGAAGATGTTTGTTAAACATAGTTTGAATATATGACTGAATGGTAAGCTTTATATTCCTTTTGTATACTAAATTTTAGTGGAAACAAAATTTATATCTTTTTAAAGTTGCTCCAAAAAAAAAAGAGAGTTGGTATGAGGTCCTTATCACTAGGGAAATTTCTGAAGAAATATTTTTTAGGATTAAAGTTTTTGCTGAAATGTACTTATTTATGAGATTATGAGAGATAACCTCACTAACAAAAGACACACAGTTGTTCATCTTTTCCTAATTATATCTCATGGACATTCCTCTAACATTATTCTTAGGGCAGAGACTAGTCACATATCCAGATGGCTGTTGCTGAAAAAGAATAATTAACTGGAACACTATTACAGTGATTTCTCCCCTTTTCATTTCAAAAAAAAATAATGAATTTCCAAAGCCAGAGATTAAAGTCATGGATGTCATATTAAGTAAGTACAGGCCTGCAGATTTCACTGATTTTCTGGGAAATGAAATTAAATAGCCCATGTACAAGTGATTAAGGCAATGTGTCACCCTAAATTTCAAGCTTATAATTTTAGGTAGTCATCCTAAGGACTGATGCTGCCAGTAAGAAGGAAATGATCTGTCTCAACTCAGACATTTATTAACTCCTTCAAGTTTCTAAGGGTCTGTTGGTGGAATTTTAAATGTTGTTTAAAAATAAATGCTGTAAGAAAAAATATATTTCTTCTCACTTAAAGGGTATAATTTGCTTTAAAATTGATAAACCAATTTCTCAGTAATGGACTATGCCCCCAAAATTTTACATTTCTAAGATTCAAATCCATGTTTAAGGTCCATGTGTAATCAGTAAGTCATTTTAAAATGAACATGACTAAAAGAAATTTAATATATGTAAGGAGGACAAAATATCAAATATGTTTGAAACTAAAACCAGAGGGATATTATTCACATTAATTATTCTGTGTAATTAAATTATTTTGAATTTTCCTTAGCACTTTAAAGCATTAAGTTTTTGGAGACATCAAAGTGATTTCGGGTGCTATTATAAAAAGTCACATGCTTCTATTATCTGTAATTATAAAATAGATATCTAAATTTATAAAATAGATTTGCTCCTATTCCATTTATCTTTGCAGAAATATAACAGTTTACTAATTATCTAGGAAGAGCCCTGCTGAATGAGATTTTAACGATGCACAAGTCACTCATAGGTATCGAAAAGCTATTAGAAAGATGCTAGGGGAGAGTCTTACTATTGCAAGGTTACTGAGAATTTTTCAGGTGTAAGTTACCCTTATTTTGCAAATTCATACATCATTTATTTATGTAACACAAAATAATGTATTAGGCACTACAACAGTCACAGAGGACTGAAGTGAATCCTCTCACTGGTTGTACCAGGGTGGACCCAGGGTCTCTGGGCTCTTGATTCAGTGTTCTTTCCACCTTACCATGATGATATTTAATATAATTTTTCTGGAATCACCAATGTTTCAACACTCTGGAAACCATAATACTGCGTATTTTAAGTAAATATTTTGGATAAGTGGTTAAAAGGAACCATTTAGTAAAAAGGAAAAAATTATTTTCAAAAATGTATTTGAGGATTATAAACCCTTTAGGGAACTGCTTTAGGATTCCAAAGAAGAAATTAAACAGAGAGAAGTCCCTTTTATATTCACTTGTGGGCAGATGAAAGTAAAAGTCCTGAGATATGAAGGAGCTCTGGGACTCATTTGGATGCATTTGCTTGTATTTCCAAAAGGTAAACCACATAGTATAAAAGAATGTTTCTGGCAAATTTAATGGCCTTCAGAGGATAGTTTGTGGTGTCACCACACAATTTCCTTTCATATTCACACTGCTGATATTGATTTGCCTCTTGGTCTCCCTCCTGCCCAACTTTTCCAACATCACTGAGATGTGGTGGGTATCAGAGAAGTACTAGATTTGAAGGGTATTTCCAAAGAATGTTTTCTATACATAATCTCTTTTTGGGGAAAGTGTGGGGATGGCATGGGGGAACTGACAAACCACCATCTGAATACACTAAGGGTCAGGCTATTTTTTAACAATTTAAAACTGTAGAAAAATATGACTATTACCTCACACAAAAGTCAGAAACACCTATGCAAATTCTATCATGGGATTTTTCCAGGAGAAATAAAAATGCAGGCCTTCCCTGAATAATAAAAAAAACCACTGGGTTTGTTTGGATTATAGCATGATCCCTCTCTATTATCACCCTCCATCTTTCCTTTCCCAACTAGCACTGATCCCAGGACTTTTAGATTGCCCTAGAAAGGAAACTATCCTTATGTAAATCCAGAGAAACTAACAAATCATTAGTGTCTAGTAACTTCCATTATTATTGCATTTCCATGCCTCTAAGACTTTTGTGGGCTATTCTGGGAACCTAACTACTATTTTGAACATTGTTTCTCAGAAGCTGCACTCCCATCCAAAAATTGAGTAACACCCATCCAGTTGATATGGATTTTTTAAAATAGACATGCCTTAGAATGATATGAATAATAACAATAAACTCTGAGAGTAGTTTGAGGGACTAGATATTTCCAACCATTCTTCAAAACTGTGGCACTGATCAGTCTCAGTCAGTAAAGAGCAGAGGCTGGATTTGAACCCAGTCTGGCTCCAGAGTACATTATTTTAAGCATTGCATTTTACTAGAGGTAAATATTCATGGAATAAATAAGTGAACCCCCATCTTGTACAATTGTTTGTCAATCACTAAACCATACTAACACTCAGGATACAATGTTAGTTAAACCCATTTTATGAAGAAGGGTGGTCATTTCCTTTTGCCTTCATACAAAGTGATGAAGAAAACCTCCTCGGAGCAATGAAGGGAAAGTGGGCCCACTTTCTGAGCATGCCTGAGGCCAGATTACAAGGGCAGTAAGGGGCAGAGCAGCTGCCCACTAAGTCTTAGTGGGTTTTGGGTGAAATGATTTGAAGACCTTTTTCCTCAATTCAATCCCACAAAGTAAACGTATATTCCTGGTCAACTGTGGGGGCCACTGTGTTCAGTGGAGAACTGTGACATTTGGGGCCCTCTCTCCCAGGGATCAGACCCCAAGGATGCTGCTGGAGCTAAAGCCAAATCTAGGAAGTAAAGATTACACTTCTAGATTGTATTCTGCCTTCACCATTCTGTGGTTCACTCATCCGGATTTTTCATGTTCTCTACTCAGAAGTAAACCCTTTCTAGCCTTGATATACTTATGTGCCTTCAAAGTCTGCTCATGTCACAGAAGGACTGTGAAATAGCGGTGTCAATGGGCGGAATATGAAATTCCTAGCCTTAATATCCTTAATATTTGTCTTTTCTAATTTATAAGTCTGCTTTCTGTCAATATGAAATAATGTAGCAAGAAAGCTTAAATTGCTATGCAACTGTAAGGAATACTGTCACTGTTCTTAAGAGAACTAGGGAGGTGAAATGGCATAATGATCAAAGGTGGAGTGTGGCACAGCACTGCCTGGTTCAAAACCTGCCCATGACCCATGTGATCTATGACCCTCTTGTGCTCTCATCTCAAAAGGGATGACAATAATCCATATATCTTTAGGATTTTACAAGGGTTAAGAAATTGACACATGTAAAGTTCCTACAACAACATCTGGCACGTGGTGACAATGTTTTAATAAGTGATAGTTGTTATTGTTTATAAAAATTGGCACACATTACTGACATATAAGTATATGTGAGATTTTCTTCCTTCCCTAATAAATCTTTTCATTCTATAAACTTTCCGGTCTATTTTGCCTTCATTCATCACCTGAATATGAATGTCTTTTACATTTATAAATAACTCCTAATAGACTAATAGTCCCAAATTTGAATATTCATGAAGTATCCTAAAGTTTTAAAAGATGTAATAATTTGTCCTTTTTTCTGAGGCTTATATCTGGTTCCCATGTCCTATAAAGGACCCTGATGGTCAGGTTAGAGTGAACCTACTGACCTTGTGAATTTACATCTCAGTCCAAGTTTTTGTTCTTTACCACTCTTCACCTAATTCATCATCCTTATTCAAGCTTATTAAGAGCTTTCCATTGCATTTTAATGCATTTGGGGGTTGGGGGTGGAAAACAGGCTCAGATTACATGATAATTTATTTTTATGATTTGATTTTTCTAAGTACCCTTGGAAGCTATTACTAGTGAATGTCAGAGTCCACATTATCTGTAGATTAGCAACATTCTTTAGGTCTGGATTTGTGTTTCCAACTATACCTAGTAATTTTTACCCAGATGCTCTTTGGGAAACTTAACTACATTATTATATAATTGGCTTATTCACCCAAATTGTGTCTTTCCTTCTGCCCTCCATCTTGGTAAATGGTATCGTCATTCACTGTGCGGGGTGGCTCCCAGCTGAGCATCATCACTGACTCCTCTCTCTCACTCCACATGCAGTTTTCCAAGTCCTCTTGATTCTGTTACGAAAACATCTCTACTATTTAGCCTTCACTTTTCAGTGCCTCCTCTTTCTTAGATGCTTATAGCCACATGTGGGCTGTTGCAAGTAGCCACCTATGTATGCTACATGCCTCCAACATCTTACATTCTGATCATAGTACCTTCCTACTCAAAACCTCTGAAAGCCCCTTTTACCTAGAGTATAGTGCCAAAGTTCCTTCTTAGCATGGCCTCCAGGGCCCATCACAATCTGAGCCAGCACACGCTTCCAGCTTACCTATACCATCCCCTCCATACACCCTCCACTGCTATCACAGGGGCCCCCTTACTGTTTACATGCAAGCTTGCATTTGTTCATATACCTTTTACTTCACTAAATTTGTTCTTTCCACCTTTCTTGCCCATATTTATTCATCCTTCAAAAGCTCTATTCATCCTTCAAAAAAGTCTCCTTCTCAGGGAAGCTGCCTGACATGTCCTTTCTTCCTTTTTGAGAAATACATCTGTCCAGTTCCTATGTTGCCATGGAGCTAGAATATCATTACCTTGTTGTTGTAAATTTGCTATTAAAATACACATGTTTATTAAGCTAAATTTCATCTTATTATTGAAAAATGGTGTTTCTTGCTTTAGTCCCTAGATCACTAGATAACAGTGCCTGAAGCAAAGCTTACCTACTAACATTTTATTGGGAAGCGTAATCCCAGGGAAGCAAAGGTGAAGGAGAAAGTGATGTAGGAAAGAAATGAAGCAAATACCAGGTGATCTGTTAATGAACTGACCACGTGGAACCATTGTATCTTAGACCAGGCCATCTAGAAAAGAAAAATTAGCAATTTCCCTCTTTATCCTTCCATAGCTCATTCACATAGGGCCAAGATGTGGCTGACGAGCTACGGCAGCCCCCTTCAGTTGGGGCCTCGTCTCATCTCAGGGGAGGCAGAGACCACTGTCATGCTCAGAAATGAGGCAACTGATGACTCTGATGGCCTTTCTGACTACAGAAAAAGTGTGAGCCATAAGAAGACATGGGATGCCGAGCAAATATAGGTGGTGAGGACACAGTAGCTGGGTCTAGCACACTTCTCTTGGTGCTAGCATGATTAACGTGTAGTGTTTCCTGTATGGGGAATAGCATGGTCACCATCTTCACTATTATCAAATGTGACCTGAGGCACAGCCAGCTTGCTTACATTTTCCTTGGGAGTACAGCTGCAGGGAAGTACCATGTGTTGGGTACCACTAAGTGCCAAGTACCATATGAATGCACCTTCTTATCATGCATCTTTTATTCTGATCCTCTCAACATCCTATAATACACATATTTCTGCCATCTTCATTTTATAGGTGAAGAAAATAAACTAGTGAATTTCCCATCCAAGGCCATACAGCTAGTAAGTTGTAGAGTCAAGATTCTACCCCAAAGCCTAACTCCAGAGTCTCAGCTTTCCCAAATGTGCTATAGAACTTCCCAAAATATTTCCCAATATCTAAGTACAGCACTGTTTTGAAGAAGAAAGTCAGAACTAAAGTTGGAGATGAGCATATCTTTCATCTTCCTTTATTTTAGAAATACACAATTACTCCAGCAGCCTCCTCTACCAAGCCTGCGGCAATACAGAACTTCCCAACCTCCCTCAAATCCGTTGTGGTGCAAATATGCCCTCATATTTACAGTCACGAGAATTACCACTGCAGAGTTCAACTGTTTTTCATTGTCAGATTAAAATACGACAAACAGTTAATCAAAGCTACTTTTTTCAGAAACCAAAGTTTTGGAGTGTCTGGACTGACCTGCTTGCTGTTGCAGTCACAACTGGCTGTTTACTTCTTCCGAGAAGTCGGGTCGAGTGCACTCTGCTCGCATGCGGGTTTCATGCATGTAACTGAGTCGCTGTAGAGACCAGATCTCACCTGACCGCCTCCCTCCTCACAGCACCGCTGATCTGATGCCCCCACAGCAGCATCTGTGCCGAGTTGATTCCAATGCTCACTAAATATTTAATCAGCCAAGGAATCTGACTGCTGCCATAATTTAGTGTAGTTCTCCAGGGAAAGCATATTTAATCTCAAATACATTGTCTAGAAAAAGCCATTTGGTGTACCTAAATCCTGATTATATAGCATTGTTTGATTTATAAAATGTACCTCTTTTAGCAGTCTTAGTGAAGTCCGGATTTCTACCCCTAAATTATATAGCAAAAATTTTGCCAAGCTTGAGTCCTATTCTTGCCCTTTCCAGTAGTAAAAATGTTTAAATTTGCAAGAAACACAAAATGCTGTGGCTAGTTTCAGAAATAATTTCTGTACATAGTGTATGTGTGTGTGTGTGTATATATATATACACACACGCACATACACATATGCATACACATATACATACACATACACACTATCTCTGTTTTTCCTCTCTCAATAATGTTTAAGACCTTAAGGACAAGGAATAAAACAAGGAACTGAAAGTCAACTGAATGAATATGAATAAAGAATTTTTAAAAGAAACACTAACTTCTTTTTGAAAAAAATTAAATCAACACAGAAATGGTAGTTGAAGTTCTGAATCAAGGGATCGCCTAATTAGGAAGCCATACATCTTCAGAGAATCATAAACTAGATGGGGAGACTTAGGATTCTTCAGACTAAGGACTAGATGGGGAGGAGAAAGCAAGGGCCCACTAAGAAGAAAAATAAAGAAATCAGGAAGGTTTTTATTTAAAGAATTAGAACTAAGTGGCATGGAGATTTGAATAGGTGAGATATTTTCAAAAGAAAGCTTTCTTCCTCCCTTAAATAAATACTCACTGAGTGTGCAATATATGCAAGACTCTAATAAAACAAGGTAGTAAAACACATTCTTTCTTGTCCTTTAAGAGAATTTTAATACCATAACAGGTTATTACAGTAAACGTTCATGCAAGGAAGAGGAGCCAGAGGAGACAGCACCGCCATTTGCTCGGCAAGGGGATGGCAGGAGAAACCGTCTTAACAAAGGAGGTAACGGATGCTCTTGTCTAGTAAGATGAGCAGTGATTGGCTGGACAGAATGAAGGACAGGGCATTCCAAGTGACAGGCCTGCAACCACAAAGCCACAGAGGCATGAAATAGCCTGGCATGCTTGGCAAACTGCGAGTGTGAGGTGGAGCTGAAGCCCACAGTGTGAGTTAGAGAATAGGCAGCAGCTCTTTCTTTAGGGCCTTTGCACCCTCTTTGAGTTATGTTCAGAAGGTTCCCTTGGCTATATGTTGGGTATGTGTTCTAGTCATTCAGTCTCAGCTTAAATGTCCAATTTCTAGCAAACTTCCTCAAGCCATTTAGCTTAACTCAGCTACACTGTCACTCTCTAGCAAATAACCCTATTTTCTTTCTGTGGACAGCATTTACTAATATTTTTCATTTTCTCTTATCTGTTTATTTGTTTACAGACAAATTTGTCCCCACTAACTCCTTGTAAGCAGGCACCCAATCTTGTTTGCCATGATATCCCCATTGCCTAGAATCCTGCCTATCACAAAGTAGGCACTCAATAAATATTTAGTTAATGAATGAAGTGGGTTGGACATATTAAGCAAGGGTCAGAGTATGAAAGGTTTTAAAAGCCATCATAAGGATTGTGTGTATTTAATAGGTGAAGAGGAACCACTGATGATTAACAAGTAGCAAAAAATAAAATTAGTTTCCTGTTAAAAGGTCACTCTCATGATTATGTAGAAGATGTACTTGAGAAGAATGGGACTAGTTTAAAATGCACTGAAGTAACTAAGCCTGGACATCTCCAGTGAGGAAGGTGAAGAGGTAATTGATTAAAAGCAATTTTAATTGGAAGAACCAAAGCAATGAGGAGGAGAATGGAGGCAGAGGAGAGAGTCTAGGTTACCTCTCAGATTTATGACATGTACACCTACAAGTACGGGATAAGTGAGTTTTCTAAGGGAGTGAAGAGTTCCATGTGAAGGAGAGCATACAGAGAAAATGAAAACAGAGGGACAGTTGTGGCCATGTAGAGACCTTGGTGACGTTCCAGAGCAGAGAGGGAGGGGGCAGGTCTCATGTGCTACCAATAGCAAGTGAATGGTGACAGCTGCTGGTGGCCTCACCTCTGGCTCCACCCTGTGCCACAAGGGGAGTCTCACCGGTATGTGTGGGTACACAGCCCACAGGAGCAAGCTTTGGCCCCACCCCTCACAGACAGTTTCCCCTGGTCACTCCTTAGGCTGAGTATACTCACCGGCAGCTGCAAGATGCCCCTCAGCCGACTGCCCAAGCACCTTACTCTGCATAAACCTTGGAGGCAGGCTTGGGGTCAAGTGGACAGTGAACTTCAGACTCCTGGGTGCCTGAATAGGGGGGCATCATGGGCTCTGTCTGGTCAATCTCCATGGCCTTGGAGATTCCTTGACCAATGGGAAGAAGCACAGCTAGAGGAGGACTAGAGCTTGGGGTCCAGGGCAGAGGCCATTTCTACTTGAGTCTAAAGTACAGATTTAGGGATGGATTGAGGAGGAACTACAGAACTTATGACCTATCATCTTGAAACCCTATAAAAGAAAAGTAAGAAATCTTCCTCCCCAGAAGCCCCAATCAAGTGTGGTTGTTCCTTGTTCACTCTCTGTGGTCACAATCCAACCCATGATAGACACCAATTACCTTTGCCAGGAAGAATGTGGTTGACTATTTGACTTAACCTGGTTGTATGCTGAACCCTGAGGAATGGGTATGAACCCCACAGTCTGAGAAGAATGGCACGGTGGATGCTAAGTGAGGTAAGGGGAAAGGATGCTAAGGGGCTATGACTCTTCCATGTGTACTACAGAGGGACTGCAGCCAGATTCTAGGACATCATGGAGGAGAAAGCCAAAATGAATTGGAATATTTGAAGCAGCACATGGAAGTCTGGCCACAAAAGAAAGGAAAATTATAACTATAGCAAAGAAATGGAGGGTAAGGTCTGATAGTTCTGCCAGATAGAGAAAACCGGTGCTGTTTGAATGTAGAGAGCTTCAAATCTTAATGTATGTTCAATGTGTGCTGTTGAAATGCCAATTCTGAATGAGCAGGCCTGAGAGTGGGGCTTGCTATTCTTCATTCCAAGCAAGCTCCCAGGTGATGCTACTGGTTCATGGACCTCACCTTGAAAAGCAAGGATGTAAAGAATTTGGTATCAGAGAAGGAATCAGATTGAAAGTGTGGCAAAGAGAGGAGAGAAGAAAACACAAGACTCCCAGACAGTGCTCCTCTTTGGCCCCGTGTAATAAGCCATTTCCCTAGCACAGAGGCAGAAGGCAGGACTGTGGAACAATCTGGGGACATTCTACTGTTTGTTGATGAATTAGTATTCTGACCAGAGGCCCATCTAGGGTAACATAAAGCAGGAAAGCTGAGCCTGTTACCTTCTTGTCCTACCTATGCCCATGCTCAATGAAAACACGGCTTTTGGGTGTGTGCACATGTTCATGTGGGTGTTGGTGCACACACACGTGTGTACACTGGACTCCTCTGACAACCTGGTAGCCAACCACAGACTTTCAGTCACATTATTAGTGATTTCCTCATGACTTAATTTTTAATCATGTAAGTAATGAAACTGAGTGAATTAGGGCTTCACAATGTCTTCTTTCTACAACTCAGGGATCTAAAAACTATATAAATTTGGCAAGTAATGAGATGTCAGCACCTTAGGTTGACAATGCTAAAAAGTACCTCATTAAAATAAGGAAGTAATCATTAGTTAAAATTTATTTCTGCAACTTTTGACCTAAAACAAAAAATGATGTCATTTTTTCCCACAGATACTGACTTTGGCACTGACTTTTCTGAAAGGCACTGACACTGAGGCATTGTCATGACAAACATTTTCAATAAAGCCTTTTCATTGAACTTTCAAAATGCTTTTTATAACAGATCTACCATCCCCAGTGTCTCAATTTATTGTTGGAAAACAACATATTTTTGCAAGTATAGAATGTGTATCCTAAGCTTTTACCTTGATATATTATTCTATTGAGAATATAGAATAATTCTCTGGAAATATAATTTGTCCCTTAGTATCTTGAAGATCTGCTCAAATTTGAGCTGAATCTTTTGCCACCTTTTCATGCTCTTCAGTCCATTTAATGCACATCTCACTTCTTGGAAATAGGAAAGTATAACAGAAATCATAGGACTACATCTGAAAACCTGGTTTTCTTGGCTCTGCGAATAACAAGTTTTGTGTTTTTTTTAATCTGTGTTAAGTCACTAAATCCCCCTCCTCCTATTTCTCCTACTTCCCATGTTAAGTCTTTCATTTCCTTTGTCTAGGCTTCTTTTTGACTAGCTTTTCTCATGACTGTCTCCACCACATTTTTCCTTCTCAACTAATAGGTCACCTCTTCAGAGGGGTTTTCTTAATCTCCCCTCCATAAAGAGGAACATTCTATTATTCTCTCTACTAGCACCCTGTTAAAGCCCTACATAACAATAGTCATAATCTGTCTGTATTTGCTTATTTGATTATTCTCTGTTTTCTCTTTAGAATGCCTAGTGCATAAATTCTGGTAGATATTTTCCCTTGTTTTTGGTTGTAAGCCAGAACAAAGCAATGTATTACATACTATTTACTCCCATAATATGTGTCAAAGGATCCTAGAAAGGAGAGAAGGGGCATTCCATATGTTCTTTTAAAGCAGGAATTTGCTCTTTAATGTCTATATATCTCAACCTTGTAGCTCCATGTTGGAGTATGCACTCAATAGATAATGGTTGAGTGACTGAATACATGATCAGAAAAGTGCCTGCAAATGTGAATAATTTCACTCTTAGCAGACACAGGAGACAAAAGAAGAAGCAGGGACCAGGAAGTCATGTTATAAAGCCTGTGTATCCACCAGCCACAAACAACCTTATGATTTTCATTGATATTTGTAAGGCTTTTCCCTGGTCTTTCCAAACACACCCTATGGATGCTTTACTGAGAGTACCTGTCTAAAAGACTATTGCAGTGAAAAATCTAATTTTGTCCAAGGTTTCTGTTTGTATCAACCTATGCTACGAGATTCAACAACTTCTCTGTTGTGCTCGTGGGGATCAGTCTCAGGAAGACTAGACAGATACTTAGAAGAACCAGTCTTTCACCACAGTACAGGACTTCTCTACTGCCTGTGACCAATGACGATCCTCAGACATGTTGTGCCTCATGCCATTTTTCCACTTTTCACTCTGAACCTGATTCACCAGTTTATTCGTCATAATAAAGACTCACATAGATGACTTGTGTTTAAACATTGAGGCCCTACATCCAATGCTAGGTCCACGTCTAACTTTCCTGATTACACATGTGATCTTGAGCAAAATGTTTAACCTCTTTAGGACTCCTACCCATAACCTGAACATAATGTTTAATTCCTGGGGTTGTTTTTTTTCATTAAATGAAATATTTCATATAGGTACTTTGTACATGTACCTTACCAGAAACTTATTAGTGATTAGTACTTCCCAGTGTGTGGAACATAATAAGGGCTTTATATTAGCTGGATACTAGCTGTCATCATTATGAACTTGGTATTTGTTTTTCAATTGCAGAGGAACTCTCAGGCATAGTAATGGTGAGAAAAAGAAAATATTTGCCTCTTGCCTCATGGCCATTCAGGAAATATAAAAACCATCATTACTCTTTCCTAATAAAAGAGGATGAAAGACAGCATAAGACCTTTCTTGAACACCACACACTGGAATTCCCCAGGAATGGGAAAAGTTTCTTCACGGTTGCCTTGAAGAGAACCCAGTGTGATTTCTGTTTTGTTAAGTCATTCTATTGTAATTTTTTTCTATATCTCTTGGCCTTTCACATTTTGCATTAACAGATAGGTTAACACTGTTAGATGACAATGTCACTGAAATAAATTGGGGTAAGAGAATGACAATACTCACAATTAAAAGAGATTTGTATTTCAAATAGCATTTTAACAATTGGTCAGAAAAACCATTGTTGTGTCAATCTTAGTAACACACTGTGTGTGTGTATCCAAGAGTGTGTGAATATACTGAGTAAAGTCCAAAGGCCATGATAGATAAAAGCATACTTTGTTAATACCTCACCCAAAATGTCTCAATTCCAACTTCACTCAAAAAAATAATATAGCCAAACAATGCATTTGCAAAGTTACTAACCAAAATACTCTATCTCCTTACTGTGCTGGGCATATCTATTTTTGTATTATACATTTGTCAGTTTATTTATTGTCTATCTCCCTTACTAGAATTTAAACCTTGTGAAGGCAAGGAATCTGTCCATCTCATTCATAACTATATCTCCAGTATAAGTGCTTAATAAATATTTGTTGAATTAATAAATATCCCTTAAAATCTGTGAAATATTGAGGCAATATATTTATATGCATGGCACAGAATATGGACAAATCAATGGTTTATCTCAGTATAACCAACAGTGTGGTGTGCCATAAAAATTAGTCTGCAGATCCAGATTTAGACTTGCTTTTGCCACCAAATGTGAAAATTTAGGCCGAGAATATGGCTTTCATATATGCCACAAAACATAGATTATAAGGGAAGCCTTTTCTCTGTAGTGTTTTATTCAATTCATTAAAAATTTTACCTTGTTAACTGCCTAGTAACAGAATGAGATTATTTTGGGGAGAAGGGTTATGTGGGGATGGGAAGGAGATGGGCAGTGGTGGGGGTGAGAGGGAGACAATGTCTATAAATAAATCTTTCCACCCAGGAGGTTATTAGTGATTAGCAGAGAGGAGGACAGAATAAGCATTGAGCTAGTTTTATAGATGAGTTCCCTCTTTTGATTCTCTGTTTTACAAAATAAAACTGGGAAGAAGTCAAAGCAGAATCTAATGGAAACTGTAGAAAATAATAAAGTTGTTTGTAGTACAGGCATTTAAAAAATTTAGTTATTTGTAATTTGCTAATTGAGGCTTTTTTATTAAAGTTTATGGAAAACATAAAAGTAAGCATATTAAAATATAGACGTGATTCTTCGCAGTCATTATTCTATTGGTTCAGATTGCAATTTGTTTTAATAATGGGCCTCATTCACTCAAAAGCTCAAGCTGTAATTTTCTTATTTGTTTGCTTGCCTAAGAAAAGTCTGTAGTTGTCTTACTCCCATGATAGATGTGTAGCTCTACAGTACGTTTCAAATTTAGTTTCTCTTCAAAGTTTGTGAGTAAGTGTTAATGAGGTAAATTTAGTTGTTATCTGAGTATTTGGAGATTCAACATTTTTTCATATGAACATATAAAAATATGGAGAGAAGTAATGGAAATCAGGGTAACAGACACGTTTTTAAACATTTTTACACAGTATTCCACTGCTGGAATGCCAAATATCTTAATATTTGGAAATGAAGCTATAATACATAATTCCCAATTGAATAAAAAAGTATCAAACTTCATATTAGTTCCACACTTGAATATATTCAGCTCTAGAACTGACTTCCCTATAGCAATCTCATATTTAGACAGCAAATCTCTTTCCCTGATACACAAACACTGGATTACAGCATACTGTATCAGCACAAAAAAATGTGAGATTTTTGAAAACCTTAGTAACCAACAAACATATAATAATTTTAAAAAAAAATTGGAAGGATAATTTTGCATCAGGGTAAAATAAGGTAGAAAAAGGGGAGTGCTCATTCCATATTCCCTTTTATATAATAGGAAAGCACATGTTTGTTATAATCATGACCAAAATAATTTATAAAATTGTGATTTCTAATTAGTAGACCTGTATAATACATCATAAAAAACAACTCTAATAAGCTTCACAGCCTTAGGAAAGAACTAGAAATGAAATTTGGAGAGTGAAAAGTGAATCATAGTTACAAATAGAATGTACCACTGAAGGAAAGAGCAACAAGCAGGTCAGGCCTGAAGTGTTATCATTTTTAAATTAGTATATTTTCAGCCCATTTTCTTGGGTAATATTCATCACTGACTTTGAACAGTTGTGTCTGAAGCAACATTGCTCAGAGAAAGAGTACAGATGGACACTGGAGTGCTGAGTTCTAAATCAGATTCTGTCAATTGCTAGTGAGGAATCTGGGACCGATTATTTCACTTTCCTTGAGATCCATTTTCTGCATTGGCAAAAATGGAGGTAATGCCTTTTGCTCCAAGGTTTGTTGGGAGCATTAAAAGAAAAGCATCTGGCACCATCCTAGTACATAACTGACATTCAATAAATCCTAGTTTCCTCTTTTCCTTTTCTGAAAATGCAAAGCAGTCCAAGGAAAGTCAAGTGCTTTCCATGTTTATTGTACAAAAATTTGAACATTTCAAGCAATAAATAGCTTGAGTTTGGCAACCATGACTAAGTTTAATGATAGATTTTTTAAAATAATCAACTCAGGACTTTTTTTTGGAAATAATAATAATCACTTTTTAATTCCCAGTTTAATTACCTATAACCACATAAAACACCCCACTAAAATAGAAAAAATATATTGTTCATCAACATAAGTAATATAGTTGAAATACTAAAATCCAAAGGAAGCCTCATAGTTACCTTAATATAAGAAAGACATCATAGAATTTTTAGACAGAAAATGGTGTCTGGCTATAGTTTTACATCAGGCGAGTATATTCTTCTAAAGTGATACTGGCTTCCATTTGGTAGTCACATTTAAAGGTAAAGGCAGAATGTGAAGGCTTTATTCTTTCTTTCTTGAATCTCACCATCCTTAGAATGGATGTTGAAATTCAGTTTCAAATTTAGTTTCTCTTCAAAGGATCTATAATGTTGTTAAGGTTGAAAGCTATTACCATGGACAGCAAGATGTAACAGAGGAATGGCTATACCTGCTTTTCTCTTTCTCTGCTTCTCTCCACTCCTCTGTGCCTGGCACACTATAGGTTCTTAATAAATGTTTGTTGGATGAATTAACAAATGAATGGATGATCTAAAAAAGCTTCTGAAGTTGTAAATAAATATCTATGAAGGGAAATCACGGATTGGTACTCAGTGATGTCATAACTAACGACCATATATAGCAGGGCATTTTAGAACTTTGAAAAAGGGGGTGAATGCATTTGTGCTTTTGAGGAAAAGGAGTAGATGTTGGTATATTACTTAATATATCCAGAAAAAGGAACATTGCCTAAAATCATTGTAAAATGTGCCTGATGTTGAATTTGATCCAAGTATTTGCTAAAGGTTGGGAAAACAAAGTGAATTTCAAAAGTTCACAATATTATGGGAGAAATGAACCCCCAAACAACCTAAAACATATATATATATATATATATATATATATATATATATATATATAATAGAGATATATGTGTGCATATATAAAAATACTACAGTGCTCAGAAAAAGGAATAATCAATGCTGCCAGAGGATAGGGATAGGTAGGAAGCAGAAGTACTGAGATATGCCTCTGACAGGACAGTTTAGTTGGGTCTTAAAGATGAACCAGATGTTATCAGTCATACAAGGTGAGAAAAAACATCCAGGCAGCCAATAGAGGATGTGGAACAGCAGAGAAACCCAAAACAAAAGTGGCCAGTTTAGGGAAAGGCAGGGAGATCAATGTGGTACAGAGCAGGGGAAGGTTAATATAGGGAGGACCTTTTTTGGCATATGGACAAATTTGGATTTTAGATTGCAGGCCAGTAGTTTTCAAATTACAGTGTTGTCTCAGGGCCTGCTGGGAAATAAAAGCTTCCAAGTTTCTAATCTGCTTAGGCTTTCACTTAACATTTCCTTCATGATAAAAAGATTTAAGACCTCTGATACAGGCAATAAGCCTGTGAAAGGTGTTTTGTTTTTGTTTTTACCTTTGCGAATAATGAGAACAGATTTACATTTTAAGAAGTCATTCATTAGATCTTCAGTGGAGGTAGAAGGAGCCCAAAGTCAGATCCTAAGAAAAATTTGATTGCCAAGGTGAAAGATCTGGAGAGCCTGTTTCAAGACGGCAGCAGGCAGGTTGGAAACAAGCCACTGCGACAGCAAGTTAGTGGTTTCTGCAACTATTCTCCACTTACCTGGAGTGAATGATTAGAGTCAAGACTAAGAATAAGTGGATCAGGATTAGCCCCACATTTTAGCTTGTATATTTGCATACATAAAGGTATTCTTCACCTTGATAGGACTAGAAGAGAAGGATCAGGCTTGGGTATATTCAAGGTTTAGGCATAGAAGTGTGGGACAGGAAAGAGATCTAGACTGAAAATACAGCTTTGAGAGCTAGTGGCATAAAGTGTGACTTTAGCTATAAATAAGCAGTAGGTCACTTGAGGAAGAGGTGAGTTCATGAAAGGTCCAAAAACAAAGGTTTTTATCTTGTTTTGGGGATAGACAGAGGAAGAAAATGTCTGCAAAGGCAAACTAAGTAAGAAGAGAAGGAGAAACTAGGAGATCTAGTGTCACACAAGTAACACACATTTCAGGGAGGATCAAACACCATAGGAAGATCAAGTAAGAAAGACTAAGGAGGATCTATTGCATTTGACAATGTGTTTGGAGACCGTAGGGACCTTAGCTAAAGCTGCTCCACTGGTGGAGTTGTGAAAGAAGAAGTGATGTTACAGTTAAGAAAGTTAGGAATTCAGTGAGTGGAAAGAAGGAATTTCAGAAGCAAAAATACTGATTCTTACAGGGAAGAGGTATGGGTTATAAGGACCACAAGATATTTAAAGGAATTTATAGAGCAGTTCTGGAGTAAAAAAAACAAAAAACTTCAAGCTTGATAACTGATTTATAACACTGTCTCCTCATTCTGGATTCATTTTATTATGTTGCCATGATTGTGGAAAATTAGATTAAACTAATTAGAAATTCCAAAGTCAAAATGCCACATAATGGCCATAGCCATGAAGATGGTGCCAGGAATTGGCAAATCTCTATGTTCTTCTGTCTTGAAAGTAGAAGAAACACTGAAGCATTCTGAAGGTAATAAAGCAGGACAAAGAACATGTAAACAGTTATTTCCCAACTAGGGAACAGATGAAGAACACCATGGCCATTCTATCATTAACAATGTAATTTTATTTTTTAAAGTTCAAGGGCTAATATATTTAGTTATTTTTCTGACAAAAGTAATGACCTACTTCCTAAAACTATGCTCAATGAGAGAAAAAAGCCTTATTTTTCAAGGACCCTCATTTTCCTTCAAGAAGAAAAATGCTTACTCGTAAAAACAGGGTTTTTTTTTAAGTGAGGAATATAATTTAAGGATTTATGTTTCCTTGAGTTCTGATGAAAAGTCTATGATCTTTATTTATGAAGAGTACATTTCTAAATAGATCCATTTTAAAGGGTGGAATTCTTCCAGTTCCGTCTTATTTAACAGGTTGCAGCCTGCCCTCCCCCAAATCCGTAGTCCTATTACTGGTGTGTTGAGAGTTGACTGATACAGGCAGAAAAGATCTGTAAATTCCTTAAAAGAAGATGGTGGTATCCTTTTGGATTCATAGATGTTCACTAAATTCTTACTGAATTAAATTGAGTCATATACAAAATAATATCAGCCAAAAGTTCATTTATTCCCATTGTAATTTCATCCTATTTTTAAAAAATACTCCCCAGCACTTAAGATTAAAGAACTCAACAGCTGTTAATCTTGAAAACAGATTTTGTTCGGATCCATTTGGTTGGTTGACAAAGTTATCATTGTTGATATAAACAGGAATACTTTAGCTCGGATATCAAGAAATCATTGCCAAGAGACCAAAACATTCAAAGGGAAATGTGTGGTGTAACGTGTAAGGGACTGAGATATTTGTGCCTAAAACAGGACAGGCAGCAGCTACACCACTGTAGGATATTATGCTGCATGTGCATCTGGTCTCAGATCATTTGATTTTTCAAGAGATCCCAGAAATACATATTTTGAAGCTAAATCTTCTAATTTAAAATATTTAACTCAATTGCTTTTTATAACACCATGTGATTGACTACTACCTTTGCTCTAGGTAGATATTTGGCAATTAACATCTTCAGACATCAAATCCATTAAGAGGAATGAACAATTACAGTGAATGGATTATGTGTTCAGCCTGTGTCATCTGAATTAGAAATAAACTTTCTTACTAACAAGGGTATAAAATATACTCTGCAGAGCTGTAGGAATTATTGTCAAATTCTCTTTCTGCTTTCAGCCACAGCAGTCTATAATGCTACCACAATCTGAAAGCTTAACATCAAAATGATTAAGAAGAAAAACCACTTAGAGACACCTGCATATTTCATCACTGCAGCTGAAACTGAAAGACACATTTTCTTGTAGCACAAATATATTATAAACTACAGCACATAATGAAAATTCATTTAAAATACACTTAAAGTGAAAAGATTTTAAATGTAAGTCTTTTCATTATTAAAAACACCTGCTAAACCATTAATTCCTGCTAACATAAATGAACAAGTCACTGCATTTTAGATCTATTTTATGGAATAATATAATTTAAATGGAGTAGGACATATTTGTGCAATCCACCCATGACACATTCTTTCCACATGGCTGGATTGTAGGTATTATTGTTCCATCACATGAGAAATGCTTCAGGGCCCATTCTTTGGCCAAAGCGCCCATCAGTAGAAACTACTACATGTGGTGCCAATTCTTGTCATACTTCAGTGGAGGAATTTAGAATAATTTATTTTAGCTGTGGATCTTTCCTTAACAAAGACTATCAATCTGTACCATGCAATACTGTCAAGAGTAGATATTAATAGCTTTGTGTTTAGGTGAATGTGTGTGGGAGACAAAGGTAGCACAGCACAGCACACAACAAATGCCCCATAAGCAGGAGAGCTGGAGTCGAATCCCAAATCTGCCACTCATTAGCTACGTAAACTTGGACTGATCACCAGGACTTTATCAAGTAGCTTTCATGTATTATGCTAACCACCAGGTATATAAGAGTGAACAAGATGTCGTCCTTATGCAGTAGAGCTTGGAAGAACCAGAAAAGGAGAATCAGAGAAGAATAAACCATTTCAATACAGAATCTTAAGGACTACAGTAAATGTAAACAGAGCATTTTGGGAGCACATAGAAGTAACAACTATTCCAATCTTAAGCAGTAAGATTTCCTGGAGGAAGTGATATCTGAAGGAAGGACAGTAGATAGGTAAGGTAAGGGAAAAGTGAGGCAAATAATATTTTAGAAGGAGTAAATCACATATGCAAAGATCAGAAATTGAAAAAGAACCTAGAACTTCTGAGAACCTGTTTATGGTTTGTATCACTGTGCAAAGTGTGTACAATGGAATATCAGCTAGATAAACCTCAATGTTTATCATAGCAAAAAAAAAGTTTGAAAGAAGAGTGAAAAATGCAAAAAAAAGTTTCAAGAGTCAAAAATATTATCTTATTACTATTCATTCATTCTTCCTCTTAGCAAATGGTTATTTCTATCTATTATGCTTAAGAAACTATAGATCACCCCTATAGTTTTGACCTCTTCTTAACCTACTTCTGTTCCTGTGAGGTAAGCAGGCACAATGAAGAGCTAGTATGTGAAAGGCTTCAGTGTGGAAGTGGCTAGGTCTGCTCTTCATATGAAAAAGTTTTCTTCTTTAAGAAAAAGTAGCTCTTAAATGTGGAAAAAAGAGATCACAGTGGAACAGGGGAGGAGGAGGGACAGAGCACGTGCAGTAGTATCTAAAGGAAGAAGCTTGAGGTAAATAAGGATAATTCAATTCCTATTATTCCAACTTAGCCAGAAGTGGAAATCAAATTGTTATTTTTGAAAGTGAATTTGCTATCCAAAAAAGCCTTAAGAAAAGGATTCCTTAACAAAGTTAAAGCCTCTTCTGGATGGCCATTATGGAACTCCCTCTCTCTCCTGATTTTAAAAATGTACTTCCAAACTCTTTCTGTTGAAGTTCTATTGCTCCAGGTTAGAAGCCATCTTCAAATGGAGTATTTTAGGACGCTCCCTAATGGAAAGTGATGTCAGCAAGATTGGAGATATAGGAACTTGTAGTGCTTGACCCCTCACAGAAACATTAATTTGAACTAACCAAACAGAAACACCTCCACAAGAGCTAAGAATTCCTGGTGAGGGACTGCAGCACCTGGATGGAGCATAGATATAAGATCAATTGAAGTGAGTAGAAAAGATAGTTTCACATTACTCCTGTCACCTCTTTCCAAAGCCTCAGCAGTCCAGTGCAGAGACAGACATACTCCTGGTTGGGGAGGGAGAATGAATTGAGCATTTGATTTCACCACACACCATAGCACCCACCTACACCACTGCTAGGCTGATTCCTTCAGCCTTAGGCAGCTTCCCACAAACCCAGACTTCTTCTTGACCCCAGTGCCAGGCTGACCACAGTGAACTTATACTCCTAGCCATCAAGCCAGCTCTCATAGCACCAGACTGGATTTTCAGTCTCAGGTTCCCAGCACACCCCAGTGCCAGGACAACTTTTGTGGCCCTAGAATCCTGGCCCACCCAAATGTTAGATTGGCTCCCATAATCCAAGCCTTCAGGCCAGCCTTTGAGGCCTCAGGCTACAGACAAACCCTTGTGTCCCCAGGCTCCAGACTTACCCCAGGACTGAGGCAGGCCCTGCAGACACAGACACCAGGAGCACCCTAGTCAGCTCCTATGCCTAGCTGGCCCCACAGGACCCAGGATATTGGCCCACATATGTGGACTCATGTCCCAGGCCTATGATCACAGACACAAGTGCCAGGCCTGCCCCAGTGAAATCAGGATCCAGGCCTGTTCCTGTGGATCTAGGACCTGAGTCAGGGCCTGTGGACCCAAGCACCAAGCTTACCCATCTCAGATCTGCCCACCCAAAGACTCCAGAAGCAAGCCTGCCCATGGAAAGCATGAGACAGCCCACCCAGAATCTCTGGATGTGTTGACTCGTAAAGGGACTTCCCTGCCTAAGCCAGTCTGTAAAGACTAAAAGAGATGCCTACTTCCTCAAATGCCCAGACACCACTGCAAGGCCACAAGTATTTTGAATAATTAAGGAAACATTATACCATCAAAGGAAATAACTAAATCTCCAATGACTGACCCTAAATAAATGGAGATCTATGAATTGTCTGACAAAGAATTCAGAATAATTTTCTTGAAGAACTTCAGTGAACTAAGAAAATACAGACAATTAAAGGCAATTAGGAAAAGAATGCATAAACAAACTGAGAATTCAACAAAGAAATACATTAAAAAAAGAAAAAATACTAGAGTTGAAGAATACAATGACTGCACTGAAGAAGTCAATAGATAGTATCAACAACAGACTCAATCAAGCAGAAGAAATAATTAGTGAACTAGAAAACAAGACATTTCAAATCATCCTGTCAGAGGAGTAAAAAGAAAAAAGAAGGCATTAAAGTGAATTACAGGATATCATTAGTAGAAACATGGTTTTTCTAGTGAATTTTACCAAGTATTTAAAGAATAATTAATGCCAAACCTTTCTAAACTCTTTTAAAATATTGAAGAGGAGGCAATACTTCCAAACTCATTTTGAGGCCAGCATTACTCTGATGCTATAGCCAGATAAAGACAGTACATGAAAATAATACTATAGGTCAATATACCTGATGACTATAGATGCAAAAATTTTCAATTACTGAAACTCTTAAATCAACTTAGTAAAGTTATAGGATACAAAATGAACATAAAAAATCAATTGTGTTTGTATATACTAACAATCAACTAACAACAAAAAAAAGAACAATCCCATTCACAATAACATCAAAAACAAATACTCCAGAATAAAATTAACAAAGAAAGTAAAAGATTTGTACATAGAAAACTATTAATATACTGTTGAAAGAAATTAAAGAAGACACAAATAAATGGGAAACCTTCCATGTTCATGGATTGGAAGAATTAATATTGCTAAAATAGCTATACTATCCAAAGACATCTATTGATTCAATGTAATCCATATCAAAATTCTGATAGCAGTTTTTACAGAATTAGAAAAAAACAAATCCTAACATTCATATGGAACCACCAAAAACCTGCATAACCAAAGCAATCCTGAGAAAGAACAACAAAGCTGGAAGCATCATAGATTTTGAACTATACCACAAATTTATAGTAGTAAAAACAGACACATTGACCAACTGAACAGAACTGAGAGACATAATAAGCCCATACATATATGGTCAACTAATATTTTACAAGGTAGCCATAAATACCTAATAGGGAAAAAATATTCTCATTATGTGGTATTGGGAAAACTGGATATCTACATGCAAAAGAATGGGACTGGATTTCTATCATACACTACTCACAAAATTAACTCAAAATTGAGTAAGGACTCAAATATATGATCTAAAACCTTAAAAGTCCTAGAAGAAAACAGGTAAAATGCTCCTTGACATTGGACTTGACAATGATTTTTTTAATATGACACCAAAAATACAGCAACAAAAGGAAAAATAAACAAATGAGACTACATTCATCAAAAAAAAAAGTTTCTGCACAGTAAAAGAAACAATGAACAAAATGAGATATCAACCTACATAATGAAGGGAAATATTTGAAAATCATATGTCTGATAAGAGGTTAACATACAAAATAGATAATAAACTCCTACAAATAAATAGCAAAAAACTCTGATTTAAAAATGGGCAAAGGACTTAATAGACATTTTTCCAAACAAGACATACAAATGGTCAACAGGTACACAAAAGATGTTCAACATGCTAATCATCAAGGAAATGCAAATCAACACTATAATGAGATATCATCTCACACCTACTAGAATATCTATTGTCAAAAAAACAAGAGATCACAATGTTAATGAAGATGCAGAGAAAAGGGAACCCTAGTTTACTGTTAGAGGAATTGTAAACTGGTACAGTCACTACCAAAAACAGTATGGAGGTTCCTCAAAAATTAAAAATAGAACTACTACATGATCCACCAATCCTACTTCTGGCTATATACATATCTGAAGGAAATGAAATTACTTTCTTAAGGAAGTATCTGAACCACCATATTCACTACATCATTATTCACAATTCCAAGATATGAAAACAGCCTAAGTGTTTGGGTATTTGGGTACAGATGAAAGGGTAAAGAAAATACGGTGTAAATATGATGTGTATACATACATATGTGTGTATACACACACACATAATGAAATATTATTCAGCCTTAAAAATTAAAGAAATCCTCCCTTTTGAAATAGCACAGATAGGACTTGAGGGCATTATGCCAAGTGAAATAAGTCAGAAAGCGAAAGACAAATATCAAAGGATCTCACTTATATGTGAATCTAACAGAAAGTCCAACTCATGGAAACAGTAATATTGTGGTTGCCAGAGACTGCAGATTGGGGAAAATGGGGAGATGTTGGTCAACATATACAAATTTCCAGTTATAAAATGAGTAATTTCTATTCCAGGGATACAAGTATGGTATAATACTCATAAATTAATCAATATGATAGACCACATTAACAAAAGGAAGGATAAAAACCATATGAGCATCTCAATAGATGCTGAAAAAATATTTGACAAAATTCAACATCCATTCATGATAAAAACTCTCAACAAAATGGGTATAGAGGGAACACCTCAACATAATAAAGGCTGTATACTACAAACCCACAGCTAACATCATACTCAATGGCAAAAAGATGAAAGCTTTTCCGCTCTCACCGCACTTATTCAACATATTACTGGAGGTCCTAGCCACAGCAATAAGACCAGATAAAGGGATAAAAGGCATCCAAATTGTCAGGGAAAAAATAAAATTGTCACTATTTGCAGTATATTTGATTACATATAGTATCATGTCACATACCATATGTAGAAAACCTTTAAGACTTCACTGAAAAACTACTGGAATAAATAACTGAATTCAGCAAAGTTACAGGATACAAATTAATACACAGAAATCTGTTGCATTCTTATATACTAACAACAAACTAGCAGAAAGAGAAATCAGGAAAACTATTCCATTTACAATTACATCAATAAGAATAAAATACCTAGGAATAAACCTAACCAGTGAGGTGAAAGACCTAGACTCTGAAAACTATAAGATACTCTTGAGAGAAATTACAGACACAAATAAGTGAAAATGTATCCCATGCTCATGGACCAGAAGAGTTAATATTGTCAAAATGCCATCCTGCCCAAAGCAATTTACAGATTCAGTGCAATCTCTTTCAAAGTACCAATGACATTTTTCAATAAACTAGAGCAAATAATTCTAAAATTCATACAGAACCACAAGGCCCAAATAGCTCAAGTAATCCTGAAAAGAAGAACAAAGCTGGGGGATTTATGCCCCCAGATTTAAGCTGTACTACAAAGCTACAGTAATCAAATCAGTATGGTACTGGCACAAGAACAGACCCATAGATCAATAGAACAGAATAGAGAGATGAAATTTAAACCAATGCATGTATGGTCAATTAATGTAAGATAAAGGAACCATGAATATACAATGGGGAAAAGATAGTCTTTCAATAAATGGTGTTGGGAAAACTGGGCAGCTACATGCAAGAGAATGAAACTGGATTAGTGTCTAACCCCATACTCAAAAGTAAACATAAAATGGATTAAAGACCTAAATATGAGATATTAAACCATTAAAATCTTGGAAGAAAAAAGGCAAAAATCTCTTGAATGTAAGTATGAGCAATTTTTTTCTAGACACATTTCCCTGAGCAAGGGAAACAAAATCAATAATGAACAAGTGGGACTACATCAAACTAAAAAGCTTTTATACAACAAAGGACACCATCCGCAGGAAAAAAAGGTGACCTACAGTATGGGAGAATATATCCATAAATGACTTATTCAAGAAGGTGTCAACATCTAAAATACATAAAGAACTCATATGCCTCAATACAAAAAACAAACAAACAAACAACTCAATTAAAAAATGGGCATAGGACCTGAACACAAATTTCTCCAAAGAAGAAATACAGATGGCCAACAGGCACATGAGATGCTCCACATTGCTAATCATCATTGAAACGCAAATAAAAACTACAATGAGACATCACCTTATACCAGTTAGAATGACCACTATCCAAAAGACAAGAAATAACAAGTGTTGGCAAGGATGTGGAGAAAAGGGAACCCTCGTACACTGTTGGTGGGAATGTAAATTGGTGCAGCCACTTGGAAAGCAGTATGGAAGTTCCTCAGAAAACTTAAAAATAGGAATACCATACAACCCAGTAAATGCTCTTCAAGGAATTTACCAAAAGCAAACAAAATCTCTGATTTAAAAAGATGTATGTACCCCTATATTGACTGCTGCATTATTTACAAAAGTCCAAATATGGAAGCATCCAAAGTGAACATCAGTAGATGAATGAATCAAGAAGATGTGGTAAACATATGCAATGGAATATTATTCAGCCATTAAAAAAGAAATCAAACCATTTGCAACAACATGGATGGACCCAGAGGGAATTATGCTCAGTTAAGTAAGCCAGATGGAGAAAAACAAAT
Source organism: Manis pentadactyla (assembly GCF_030020395.1). Taxonomy (NCBI): domain Eukaryota; kingdom Metazoa; phylum Chordata; class Mammalia; order Pholidota; family Manidae; genus Manis; species Manis pentadactyla. Next base: position 94,223,376 of record NC_080025.1, read on the forward strand.
ACCATATGATTTATTTATATGTGGTATCTAAATACAAAACATCAGTACACTCATAAACACTGAGAAGTGACTGGTGGTTAACATCAGGGAGGGGTTGGGATGAGTGGATGAGGAGGGTGAAGGGGATTAAGAGACACAAAAATCTCAAACATAATATAAGTTGGTCATGTGGATGGATGTGCAGCATGGATAATATAGTCAATGGTTCTGTAACATTTTCCTCAGTTGACAGTAATTACACTAGTTGGGGTGAGGATTTAATAATGTGTGTTCAACCATTGTGTTGTATACTTGGAACTAATATAATATTGTGTACTCACTATACTTCAATAAAGAATGAGTGGTGTCTGGGGATCTAAAGTACAGCACAGCAACTACAGTTAAAAATACTGTATTGTATAATTGACAGTTGTTAAGAGAGTACATCTTATATGTTCTCACGACACACACACAACAATAATATATATGTGAGACATGGAGGTGTTAACTAACTTTGTGGTAATTATTTTGTATTACATACATGTATCAAATCACTACATTGAATATCTTAAACTTACAAAATGTTATATATCAATTATATCCAAAAATTGGAGGAAAAAAAGACTGTAGTCATTGATTTCATACAGAATCTGTTAGTTTTCACATTAAATACAAAAATACTTCTGACACTATTTGAAATGGAAACAGTTGACCAGTTTTAACGAAGAATGTTCATTTTGAGATCAGCATCTAACGTCACAATGATCTTTCTGAAGAACACTAGTATTTAGAAATTAAAGAAGAAAAATAAACAGTGATCAAATAATTTGGGGAAATGTCACATATTATCCCAACGGACAGTGATTATTTATGTTAGCATACTTAACACTCTGAGAAGTCCCAAAGTAAACAGAGCAATAAACAAACACACTTTAACCCAGGATTAGATGATGGTTAATTTGCACAGAGACCAGAGCCACCATTCACTGGGCATGAGCTCATTGCCCATGAAGTTGTCATTTTTTAAGAAATCCTTGAGAACATACTTCCTAAAGGATCCAATCCCCTTATACCATCATATAAAGAGCACTTTTTCTATCAAAGAAAACTAATGGGATTGACCACCATGACTGCTGTCTATTGTTCTTAATGTATGTCAAGAACTATGTATGATCTTTCCTAGAAATAGCCTATATATCTAATGAGAAGGAAGAACATAGTACACAAGAAATCCTTTTCAAAAATATGTTTCATTTTGCCTGGTAGTCATACTTGCTTGTTTGCCTTTTAAGTTACTTGAATAGAATAGGGAAAGACTTATCAGTATCCAAAATTCATTCAAAGTAAATTGTGACTTACCTGCCACCAGGACCAAAATTTCTTCTCTGAGAAGAGTAATAAAAGAGGTTAGATGCCTCCTCTTCCTTGGTAAGCTTGCCAGTTTGTTCTCTCAGGAGACCTGGGACAACACTTTATGATTAATTACCATGACCAAGTGAGCCATAGTCCTCTCAGGTCCAGGATTTCTCAGGTATTTGAAAAGGGACTTCTTAGGCAAAGGGCAAGAGCTATGCCTGTGACAATGGTGCTACTTGGTACTGAATTTTATAGGGAATAAAACATTAATGAAACTCCCATCTTATTTTTAAAAAGAAGCTTTCTATTGATCTGTTTCTTACCTGACAATAATGCAAATGGTATTATGCAGTTTCTACCTCATTGTTTGCAATAAAATATCTACAACATGGTCTTGCATAGAGAATGGAAGCATCCATAATTTTGGTGGACCTTAGAACACCTTTCCACCTTTTCTGTAATAACTTTAAAATAATATTTAGAAATACCTATAAGAAGGGGATTCATGTCAGATGTGTTCAATCCTGCATCCCATGCACAAAGCACAGGGTCTGGAACAGACTGGACAACCATATTGGAAAGGAAGGGAGGAGAGGCTTAGAAATCAAATGAAAAGGCTGCTACTTTCAAAGGAACAAATTGTATAGCTGTCTTAAAGAAGAAATTAGAGAAATGGTCAAAATAATTTGGTCTCATTAGGGGATCATTATGTTTTGTACTATTTTATATGAAGAGAAGGTCTGGACCTACTTTTAGAGAAAATGTTGTATGATTTTAATTGTAAACAACATTCGTTAGACTTGATCGATCCTACTTCACCTGCTATTCTGAAAGGAAATCTTCCTGTTTTTCTTTCTGTAGCACTAAATGGCATACTAGCATAGGTATTCATATACTTGGTCACCAGAAGCTGTAGCTGAATGAATGAATTACTGTTATTGCACAGTAACATATTTAAGGCCCTGATATATGTTTGAGCTTCCACATACTTTCATAAAATGTTCAGCATTGTTAACTTTCAACTCAGTCATTTTGAAGCACTAAAATTATGGTCATTCATATGCACACTGTAATCAGTACATTTCAGTTGCAAGTAGCAGAAACTGAACTCAGACAGATGTATACAATAAATGAATGAATGAATGAATGAATGAATGAATGAATACATAAATAAAACATTGGCTTGTTTCACCAATCCAAAAGTAAAGCTGTCTACAATTGGTGTGAAAAATATTAGGATCTATTTCACTTCATTTCTTAGCTTTCCGTTTATCTGTGTTGACTTAATTCACTAGCAAGCTCTTTTCATCTGGTAGCAAGATGGCCCCAGCAACTTCAGGCTCAACAAGCCCAATGTGAGAAAGAGCTCTTCTTTCTTAATAGCACCTAAAGGATTTTGATTGACCAGGCCTGGAGTGCCTACCTCTGGAGCCTAGACTGAAAGTAGTGAGGGGTGCTTCCCCAAAGGAAAGTAAAGATGCTGTCAGACCAGAAGAAAGGGATATGGATGGGCAAAAACGTAGTAGTTGTCTGCTATACCCATAATCTACATGCTTGTGGAATTAGTCAGAAGTGTGAGTTTAAAATAAAAAACTTAAAGAACTGCCTGAACAATCCAAATATAATTCAATAAGTTTTTGTTTTAAATACTATTAAAAGTCCTTTTTCAAACCTAGAAAATAGTTGGGTGATCTTAGTTCATAAAAATTTACTGTTAAAATGAACTGAGAGACAGGAAGTCAAGGCTTTCATGCCTTTGTGTAATATTCCATTGAGGTAACAATTTACTGATACAGCTCCATCATTCAAATATTAACAATGACTCAAAAATCAAGCATTCTCATTTAACGTACAAACACAGGAAAAGGTAGATTTAAAAAGTATGAATGTTTATGAGCACAAGCAATAAACTACTAACTAGATAGTAAATTTGAACCCTGCAAAATTATTTGATGAACATATATTTTCACTTTTAAAAAGATGAATAATCATCGGTTAAATAAGCAATCCCAGTTCTGTATGATTTTGATTTTATCCAACACAGCAAAAACAACAGTAAACACAGTCAGAATATTTTACTTTCAATACAAACTTTACTATATTATAGCCTATTTTCAAAAAGGAAGTAACTATTTTCAAAAAGTTGCACAATAGTCAGAAGCATATAATATGGAAAGTAGTTATAAAACTTGTAAAACACAACCTAGATTCATGAAACAAAGGGTTTTCTCCATGTAATGTATTTATATTTATGTTCCTCTCATGGAAATTCTTATCTAGCTAGTGTTCTTTTGTTAGTACTCAGTTATTTTGTTCTGATGAATTTTTCTTTATGACTATTGATTATGTAACCTATCCATGACCAAACTAGAATGCTTTATGTTGCCTAATATATTGTGCCATTGTTTGACCATTTTGAAAATGCAAAGAGAATGAGAAATACCAGTATTAGGAATGATCAAGAAAGTTGTTACTTTGGTATCCTATTGAGAAAATACTTACACGTGAGGTTTAGTTTATTATTTTAACTGCGTTTAATTGAATCAACCTATATTGTTTTAAACACCGGTAGTTACATGTCTATCATTTTATATGAAATAAACTCTAAAAAGATTTTTTTAAGACAGAAGATAATTCCTTAATTAAATGTGAAAAATATGTTCTAGGAAATTAAAAGTTCTCAAATGCTCTTGCATTAAATTTAACTAAAAGTCATAATGGTGCCAACGCATCTTGACATCCAATCATATACTGATCCCCAAATCAGAATAAACCTGCAAGTAGGCATGTAGAGATTTATGCAAAACTGTAGACTTTTTGTTGAATCTGTTTAGCCATGTGCCATGACATGTCAGATACAAATAAAGAAGACAAGCAATACACTGTTTTCTCATTCAAAGGTCTGGAAAATGTGCTGCTACCTTCACTTTTATAGAACAATGGGTTAATATTTCTATGTTCACTTTTTATTAGAATTTATAACTTTATTAGTATGCTTTATTTTCTTAGAGTTTACATTCCAGTTTTCAAACAAGATTTATTATTTATTATATGGTGTTGGTTACTTATGTTATTTATTACATTTATGTATTATTTGTGATAAATATCCAGTTGGAAAAAAGCATTCCTAGCAGAGGAATCATTCATAATATTACTCCCATAATGCAAAATGTCATTTTAATTTGTATTTTGAGTAATTTTGCAGAGCTGGAGTCCTTGGAGATTCAAGTCTATTTTGACATCTGCTTAATTCATCTTCTTAATAACCAAGTTATGATGAAACTGTTGTGCTGTCCAAGAAATTATTGGTGCTGTACTATTCTTAGTTGTATTGTCCTCTGCTTCCAGCCTTCTAGACTTTCATAGAAATCTAGCCAACAAAGGACACAAACAAGCATTTGGAGTACAGGATCATAAAATGCCTTCTGCATTATTATCTGGCCAGTTGTTTAGCTATGTCTTGAAAATGTCAAAGATTTGGATAAAATCAGAAAAGTTCAGTCCATGATCTCAATGTTTCTTTTTACTTAAGGTAACTTTGTGCAAATACCTACCTTTAGGCACCATTGGTAAATGGGATACCATTATTAATATTCTATTTAAGAGTTATCACGCCTTCTATGTGAGAGTTTCAATAAAAACTGGACTTCAAATCAACTAACACTTATGGGGTCCTACTCTGTACCAGGTATTCTATATACTTTAATTTTTAAAGTCTCACTTTAACTTCAAAATAAACCAATATTATTACTATAACAATTTTACAAAATGGCCAATAAAAAAATCAAAGAGGCCCAGGAACTTGTCTCAGACATCAAGCTGATCAGTAAAGTATAGGGACCTAAACCTAAGATTCTAACTTTAAAACCAGTGCTCTCCTTACTACAGTACATTTAAAACAATAAATTATAAATCATGGATACTAAATATTAGCATTCATTATACACCATGTACTTGCCCTATCTGTCATGACCCAATGAGATTATTTGTATTTTTCAGATAAGTAATTTGATGATACAAAGTCTTAGGCAGTTGCCCATAGTTACCCAGCAAATAAGTGGTGAAACTGGGATTCAAATTCAAGCCAGGCGGTCTTGTGTACTTATAAAGTTAATCCTACTTTCTCAGTACTAGTTAACCACTGATATGCTTTATCACTATAGATTAGCTTTCCCAATCTTAGAACTTCACATAAATGAAATCATACAGTATGTGAATTTTTGGTCTCTATTCTTTTGCTCATCATAATACTTTGAGATTCATCCATGTTAATACAAGTATCAGTAAGTAGTTCATTCCTTTTTATTGCTGAGTAATATTCCATTGTATGTATCCACCAAAAATGGTGTGTCCAATCACTAGTAGATGGACATTCTGATTATGTCTAGTTTTTTAGTATTATAAGTAAAGCTTATGTAAACATTTGTGTATGGGTACATTTTCATTTCTATTGGCAAATGCTTAGGAATGGAACTGTATGGTTGTACAAGTATATGCTAGCTGTATATGGAACTGTCAAACTGTTCTCCAAATGGGTTGTACCCACTCATATTATACCAGCAGTTTATGAGAGTTTCAGTTGCACCACATCCTCCTCACATTTGGTACTGTCATTCTTTTTAAGTTTTACATAGTATGTAGTAGTTCATTATTGTGATTTGAATTTGGGAAACAGTTTATTTTTGAAGAGGATTAGATTAACAACTGAGAATCTAGTTAAAAGGGTTGACAGCTGAGCCACACAAGTATCTGAACCCCAGGTGTGATACCTACTGTAAGTATGATTATGAACAAGTTGTCTTAGCATTTCTATGCCTCAATTTTCTCCTCTGTTAAGTCACAATAAAAATAGTACTTTCCTGAGACTTTGTTTTGAACTTTGAAGAGAAAATAAATATAAGGTACTAAACATAATGCCTGAATCATAGTAAGTCTTCAATCAAAGTTAGCTAACATTACTACTCTCTATTTCACAAATAATTATTTCATAAATAAATCTAATTTCTTCAAAGTCAACCATGGTATGAAGATATATTACTCTGGAAAGTATCTTTATAACTAGTTCTTGTTTCTAATACTTTGTTTTGATTTTAAGTTGGGACATAATCCCAATGAAGTATGTAGACAGCATCATTTTACATGGCTTTATTCCTAGAAAGTGGCAGTATCAAATATCTAAAGCAACCTACACTAGATCATATGCACCCTACCTTTACTACCCCTCTTCCACCCACAAGTAATCTTTGAGGTCTCTGTAATTCCATAAAATGCCAGCTTCCATTTTATCCAGATATCAAGTGAACCAACATGTTCTCTCTCCCCTTATTGGTCAAATTCCCTATGCAGATGCTCCCATCCAGGGTGTAGGCAGTTTACAAGCACTGCCTATAACCACTCCTCAGTCCTGGCCTAGTAACACCACAGCTTCCCTTCTGCTTGTCCCATTGCCAAATCTCTCCTCAGATCTAACAGCTTGGCCAGATCAGCTGGTTTTTGTTTCTGTGTGGTCTGACAGAGTTGGCACAGAGATAAGCAGTGACTTCTGTGACTTTCTGTTGGGCTTTCTTTCACAATTAGAAAAGAGGGTTAGGAGTAGCCAACAGACGTTTAAAAAAAAAAAAAAAGGATCCTCCTGAAAGAAACAAAGAGTTGCCATAAAACTCTGAAAAATAGAGTTTGAGCTAACTGCTGGTCAGTCCTTGACTTTTTTGGTGACCCTAACATGTTTAGCACTTGAAAACTCAGTTTTTTGTGAGTTTATTGTGACACAATGCTTTTTAAACTATTATTTTTATCTGTTAACATCATATAGTGATTAACAAATTTAGAGTGATTTTGTTTTCCAGTTCTCTCATATAAATTCTCATTTGAATGTCATAAGCAATACCAGTTTGAAAGCACTAGGTAATAGGCCACGACACCACCATCATCAATACTAAGAACAAACAGTTTTTGTGCTCGCTTCGACAGCACATATACTAAAATTGGAATGATACAGAGAAGATTAGCATGACCCCTGAGCAAGGATGACACACAAATTCATGAAGCATCCTATATTTAAAAGTAAAATTTACTTTTAATTCTTTTTGAAACTTGTGTCTTCTAGTCAAATCTATTATAGAGATCAGAAAATTAAGAAGATGGTTAATGGGATATGGTTTTTTAAATTGGGGGTGAATTTAAGACTGGTTAGCTTTTAACTTGGTTACGAATGATATTTCACTTCTGTGTGTGGTTACCCCATCATAAGTAGGGAAGTTAAACTCCTTATTGATTACTTCCAACTCTGCCCTTGGAAACAAAGTTCATGATGTATATTCACATACACACACACACACACACACACACACACACACACACACACACACACACAAAGAACAAACAGCTTTGAGGGCTGGGCTGAAATCACTGGTAAAAATTAGAACAAAATAGAATATTGGCACTGGAATACAGCTAGAGTAGGCAATTACTAAGAAAGGGCTTCAAGAACAGCAAATAGAAGTCTGTTAATCAAAATTGAGAATGGATACTGGGCAGGAACTAGTTAACAACCAGAGTACGTAATAGAGTTGCATACATTTATCTGGGCAGTAGATCACATTGGTCCACCTTCAGGAGGAAAATGAACTCATGCTTCCAGACATACATCCTTGGGGAATAAAAAAAGGAGAAGCCATTCACAATATTCACAGGATACTCCATTTTTTATGCCTCATTTCTGGTATTTTTTTTCTTAGGCCCATACATACTTAATGCATCTCTTCAGTTGAGCAAAAAGCAAATGAGGATGCCTCCCACAGTCTTTTACTTAGTGTTAGATTTCAGGCAATGCTTACTATGCAAACCCCTCTTTCAGAATTGCATCTACTGAGGGCTAGACTTCCCTGGAACATGGCTACTCCTTGCCTTAGCACAGCTTTCTGGACATCACCTTAGCCATCTTTGTAGGCCTGTTATATTCTAGAACCTCTGTGCCTCACTGGGCCTCAATTCCTGGCTCCTATTCAATTCAGTCCTGCATTCACACATGTATTACACTTAAACAACTCTTGGCGTCTTCTATCCAACCACTTGGAAGTCTGGTGGGATGGCTAGAGAAGAGAACACCATCACCATGAAGATTATTAAGGAATGGCCTCCATAAATATGCAATATGTAAATTCCTTCAGGACTGAGCAGATATAGGCTCTAGGAGATTCCACAAATGGAGAAGTTCCTAAGATGCTTCCACAGACTAAAATGTTGTCATCAGCATTTTCTCACTTTAATTTCCACAAGCTGATATGCAGCCAATTCATAGTAATAAGATGTCAATCTCTCTTTTTTAAAACTCAGGCCTCAGCTATTCTGGTACACAGAGGATAATTTTAAAATTCAAAAACAGAAACAAAAGAAATCTCTTATAGAATATCCTGATCACTTTTGGTTAATTTTCTATATTTCAGGATTCTTGTTCCAAAACAAGTGAATTCTATCCTAAAAGGACTGACCTAACTTCATAGCTCTCTTGCTTGTAGGACAGGTAGCAATTTAACAAGTATATTCAGTTGTCAAAAATGAAATTTAGTTTTATAACTAGTATCTTGTTCTGTCTACTCCAGAAGCCCCTTACCACAAAAGTCAGAATATACATTTTTATCTTGTATTTAAGATTCTCTTGTGTTTTAAATTTTTTCTGTTCTCCTTTCAAATATAGTATCTGGGTGCAGAATAAAGCTGAGATGTCCTTTGACATAGGCATGGCGCTCCCAAGTCTCTAGGTGATGTAACACATCCCGCTTCATCTCTGAGGTGCCTCTGCCATGGCTGCTTCTGCAGCGGAGTAACCACAGAGCCGCTGCATATCTTTTTCGGTTGAGGTTGTCCTGCTTGGTCTTTAGGGTGTATCCTATTACCATTGCTGATATCCATGGACACTGCCCTAGCTTGTAGACACAAACATCCCACACCCTACAGTCTGTATGGTTACAGTAGTCCCCCTACTGATTACTAGGACATGCAGCACTTATGAATGGCCTTGAAGGCCTAAGATTTCTTGCTTGCTTTCTCCACACCACACCAAAGTGAGACTTCATTCAGGCCCATCCTCTTTGATACCTCCTTCAGCTATTTCAGCTGATAGCTCCTTCAAATCCTGTAATATGGGCAAATCTTCATTTTTAAAGATAAAGAGGTAAAGTCCCTAAATGCTACAGTTGAACCTAAATGCTCCTGACATTTCAGATGCATGAGACTTTGGGAAACTTTCCATTTTCCCCAATTACATCCAGAAATGTACAGCATTAGACCTAGAGGTCTTCGGAATCCCCAGAACTACTTGGATGTTGTTAATTTCTTTTTTTGAAATTCACCCTTAAGAGAAGAATCAGAACACTAGGGCCTGATCTTTGGTTTTCCTTTTTGTCTCTATCTCATGCTCCACATCTCAGTAATCAGAGGGGCTTTCCTCTGCCTATGTGTGAAAAGATTTCCTTGTATTGCATCCTTTTCCTATTCTATAGTGCCTGATCCTCTTCAAGCTCAGTGCTTGCTTTGGGACCTCTGAGAAAATCATCCCTTCCTCAAGCAATCCAGGCATTTACAATGATCAAAAGTGCTTGCTTTCAGACTCTAGGAAAAAAAAAAAACATTTTAAAATTCAAATCCAGTGCATCTCTATTCATTACAAGGCTATGATTTCCCCATGAAGTCATGCTATTGATTTCATAGGGCATGCTATTGATTCAATAGCTTGGAGAGCTGGATAACTGGGAACTGTGGATTATCTGGGAGCTAAAACACATTGATTTGATAACTCAAAATTGGTGTCTCTGTAATTCCTCCCATCTTCCCATTGATCTCTCTATGACATGTTTCCCACCATACAAGTAAACTCTGGACATACTTGGCCCCCAGGGCAAGGGGAATAAATTAAACTCCAATGTCCACAGGCCCTCTCTCAGTAAATGGTGGTAGAGTTTAGAGGCTCAGACCAGAACCTGCATCTCATCTAAGACATGACCTTGTCTATTACAACAGCACAGTTTAGTAATACCTTAACTGGTAAACAAACACAACAAATAATTAACATATAATACATACATGTTTTTAAAAGCACACTAGTCAAAGGGCTCTTCTTCCAAACACAATAGAATAAAATTAAAATAAAGGTCTTACTTGAATAATAAGTGTATGAAATAATAGTCTTAACACTTTACAGAAAAAGAAAAATTCACTGATCAATAAAGAGTTACTACATAAATTACTGGGCAGACCTGCAAGGAACAGAATTCCACATTTCTATCATCGGAGCACAATTAGATTTCAGATCTGCCCCAAGGTTAGGCCTACCTGATTAACCCTGTGGAATCTAAAGGAAAACTCAAGGTTACCATTTATTGAAGGCTTGCTAAGTGCCCCTGGATGAACCTATGTGATCTCATTTAGTTCTTACAAACCCTGCAATGTGGGCAAATCTTCATTTTTAAAGATAAAGAGGTGAAGTCCCCAATCACCAGCAGAGCAGCTGAACTCATTTCTGACAGATAATAGATGCTCTCAAAGAGGGATGGGGCAAGTTCATGGGATTGCTCCAATTCTTCCTGGGGGAGGGGTGTGAGGATTTAGAAACGTGTCATATTACCTCCAACTTTAGTGCCAATAAGAACTATATGTTCACCTCTAAACTTATTCTTTAAGTTCAGCTTTCAGTTTTGTTACTAGAGATTTGGTATTGGTTGACTCCCATTCAAATTCACTGATACTTCGGTCAGTCCATTAGTGAATAGACAGGCTTCTCTTAAGAAAAGCAGTCCCTTTAGAGAAAGTGCCTCAGCAGGACTTGAATGGGCACGGGGGGGGGTGCACTGCTCTTTCAGCAGAATACAGTTACTCAGGGGGACCCCGCTCCTCAGTCCTCAGGCGATCTTTGAAAGAAACTAAGGTTGAAAGCAAACAGTGAAGCAGAAAGAACTGGCAAAAAAAGTGACACTCAGCAGTTGTCTTTCCTTTTGGTCCTTCCCTCTGAGAGTTACATTGCAACTGTCTATCTCTGTCTCCTACTTCTCTAAAGGTCATTTTAAATACATTGGAGTCATTTCTGTAGACTATAGAATGTGTTTGATTTTAGGTTTTTAAGTGATTTAAAAAGTAGCACCAGGAAATGTTGCTCTGTGGTTTGTTACTATTGAGGATCCAATAGGGAGCAAGGATAATATCTGCTTTGTATGTTTTGCTGTATTTATTTTATTGAATCTTATAATATCCCCTCAGAGGCTGGTGAATGTCAGGTTTTATTATTCTCCTTTACAGGCAGGAGGTGGAGTAAAGCTCAGTGAGGCATTGAATGTCACACCAGAAACAAGTAGAACAATCAGAAATATATGACGAGTTAGGTTTCTGTCTAGGGTAAAAACACACTAAACCAACATTTTTCAAAGAATTATCCAGGGGTTCCAAGAGATACTTTTGTAAAAACAATTTCTTAGTCAAACACTTTAAAGGTTCTGTGAAGCCCTGTAATTAAAAACACTAAGAAAAACTTTATTTAACTCAGCATCATTTCCTATAGTACTTTTTTTTTTGTTTAGTAAATACTGCCTATATCAACAAAGCACATTTTGGGAAATGCTCCATTAAACCACATCATCTCTCTTTCACTTCACAATATAGTAAAAAAACAAAAATCACTTGTCTCAGAGCTCATCTAAATTATCACCAAAGAGAGAAGAGAGAGAGAGAAGCTGAGGGCAGGTGGTGAGGGGGTGGTCTGTTACTTGACTTTGCTATTTCTGTCAATGGTTATTTTCAACTGTATCACTTCTCCTGAGCCCAATTCCTCTGCTCCAGTTGTTCTGATCTACTTCACTGTCCCACCCTCATTAACGGGATCATATTCCTTCATTTAGCAAGCAAAAGAGCACCTATGAAAGTACTAGGCATTGTGTCTGTCACAGAAAGACAGAAATTAAAGCATAGTTCTTGTCCTAGAGGAGCTCTCTTCCTCCTAAAGGGGGAAGAGGGAGAGTATAAAACAAGACAGGCCAGCAGAACAAGCCCGGAGCTTGTACCACAGGGAGGAGAGGAAGTGCTACTCCAGCCAGCAGGGCATGGCTTCCTCTTGCTTCTTCAGTGGTAGCATTCTAGAAAGCAGTGTTTGCAGATATGGTGATAAACAGATGTTAGCCAAGCAAACTGTGCAGCCTAAGAGAGCCTAAAGAGAATGATATCTACCAGTGCATATAGGTGAGGAAAGCAGTGTTCATTTAGAACATGGCATGGTCAGACCTTAGGACACATATACAGAGATATCCGTTAAAGAGTCATAGATATATACATACGACATGGTAAGGAGTTTGAACTTTATCCTGAAGAGAATATAGTTATTGATTATATATCACTTTTAGCCATTTTAAGTCCCTTTAAATCCTAAAGATTCTTCCACCCTCATTAACTGCTTGTTATCCTCTCTCCTTCTGTGGACATGTCCAAAGTCTGTCCATTCATTTAAGCCCATTACACCATGCCTGCCCTGACTGCCTCAACCCAGGTTTCTTCCTCCTATGAACCTCTCTGCTATTCACTGACTATATGATTCAAGCACTGCTTTGGAAGTTACTCTTTTGTAAGCATGTGTGCTTTCTGCCGATGTGTATGGCAAACACCTCAAAAGCAAAGAACCACGTCGTTTATCCTTGGCACACTGTGGTGCTTCCCAGGATCTCCACCTCCTGCTGTTCACTCCCTGGTGTAAGTCTCGTTCCTTGAGCCTGGGCTGGACCTAGTGACTCACTTCTTACAAACAGAATACGGTTAAAGTAACAGGGTGTTGTTTCCAAGAATAAGTTACCAAAGGACTCTGGCTTCTTTCTCTCCCTCTCTTCACTCTTTCCTCACACACTGAGAAAAGTCACCGGCTATGTTGTGAGCTGCCTTATGGAGTTGCCTGTGTAGCAAAAAACAGTGTCTCCAGCCAGCAGCCCTTGAGACCTGACAACAGCCACGTGAGCCCTATGTGAGCCTGAAAGCCGACAGTCCTACTCCAGGAGAGTCTCGCCATGAGGGCACTCCAGGGGTCATGTGATTTACTGTGTGAGACACTGAGCCAGAAACACCCAGCTGAGCTGCACCTGGATCCCTGACCCTTAGAAATGCAAATAAGAAATGTTCACTGTTCTAACCTACTACATTTTTGGGCAATTTATTATATGGTCATAGATAACTAATGAAAGTACCTAAAGTAACAGTCTACAAAATAAGTATAAAGTGCTCCTGAATGTCCTCTGGATCAGTACGTGGTTTATAATCCCAGCCAGTGGTTTGATCTGTTCCAGTGTCAACTGCCATGCACTCTGCTTCAAGGGGAAACTAGTCTTTTGTGAATTTCTTGTACATAAATATTTGTTACAAATATTTTAGCAAATGCTTTCTATTTCTCTTACTTGTGCATATCTTGGCTGGCATTACAGAAAAATAGTGCAAACATCATTTCCTTACTGGGGAGTAAGGGTTTTTCTTTTTTTTTTAGTGTGGGTGGGGGAGGGATGGTTTATGTCAAATGTTTAGTTTTTCTTCTGGATGAAACATCTTGTGGGATCTTTAGAAAACTTCATACTGTATGAATAAGAAAATAAAATACTTGAAACTTGAAAAATAATAAATGCTCCTGAAGACAGTTGAATAGACAAATGGAAGTACATATTGGAAATAATTAATCTAATATTTATCAAATGAAGGAATCCAAGGATGGATATTTACAAGAGTTCCTTCATGTTTATTTTGGTTTGAAATAAAGTGACAAACTGGTCTTTGTATTATACAAATGCCCTTGTTTTTATCCCTTTGTTTATTTCAACTGGAGAAGTGGGTTGTCACCATGAACTTCTACTTAAACATCTCAGGTAGAATAAAGAAAAAATGTTTGTTCTTCTGAGTTTTTATGCAAAATGCAGAATTGAGAGCCACAGCAGATACACTCAACCAGGTGCCCAGCTACTTACCCACTTTTCACAGCATTATGCTCTTCTCCTGCACAGCCAGAGCTGTTTCCATGGAATGATGAGAACGTCCACCAGGAAGGCATTTATGGACTCAGTGTGCCTGGGACCTACGGTGCAAAAGGGAAAGCAGGGCATCTAGTTAAGGAAACAGGATTCACTGTATTTTACACAAGTAGTAACCATGGAATGTTCTGTTGATCAAAATATTTCTCACATGCTTCCCTAAACTATCAAGCTGTTGAGCCACAAGGGCATTCCACCTAACAGTTTTTCCTGGGGCTCCTTTCTTATTCCAGTTAAGAAAGAAGAAAGAATCTGCTGAATATTACCATCTGTACTCTAGTGGGTTTTTTTTTAATGTATCAGTTATTTAATTAGGTTTTTTGATGAAGATAAACTCTACTTAAGGGAAAAAACATGTAGATTCACCCTAGAGCTAAAAACAGCTTTGATTTATGGCAGAGTCTGAGTCCACAGCTTTCTGATCAACCTTGCACTGCTTGGTAAGCTCATATTTTTCCTTCACTGTGTCAAACATCTCACCTCCCTGGTGTCTGAGCTTGTGAAGCTTCTTCTTTCTGAAGTAAGCATCAGTGGGATGTTTTGGGATTTTCACCTCACCGGTATCAGTGTTGGTGGAGGTGGTGATGACAGGTTTCTGGTGTGTTCTATAGAGGGGAACACAATTGGGGATCAGAGGTCCAGTCACAAGCAGCAAGCCCCTGCTCAGTGTGTCAGGGAAACCACCGCCTTGCCTCTGCAGCAGCTATTGAGGAGGATCAGAATGGTCCTGGGAGGGAGGCGAGCTCCGTTTTCTCATGTGCTGACTGAAGGGATTTCTGCCATGGTTCAACAGCTTCCAGGGCACATCATAGCTAGAATAATATCTGAGCATTTTGCGAAACTGAACCACTCAGGTACCACCAAATGAAGGGAGTGCCTATATATATGGGTACTTCATAGAAAACAGGAAAGAGAGCTGGTACTTACATAATTTCAGCAGCAGGACAAACTCTACCCCAAAACTGTATGGCATATAGAACTTCTAGCTCAAATTTTTGAAAAAAGGTATATGAGGAAGGAGAGAAAATAACTACAACTACCACCATCACAACAGAACTCCCTCCCCGCAAAAACAAATGGATTCCTGTTGAAAATTTCTAACCATTAATATTACTTTTCCCAACCTCATCAGCTAATATTTATTTAGTTTATTTAGTTTACACAATGTATCATGCAGAGCACTAAATAAACCCAGGTATTAACAGGGAAGTTGGCATCCATTTTAATCTCAGGATGATAATGTTAATCAGATAGGTCAGGTTTGCTGGTCACAGTCCAACAACCAGTAAGTGGCAGAACTAGGGCTAGCATGCATGCCTCCTAATGCTTAACATTACACCGAGTTGACAGGAACTGAGAAAGTTAACAGATGAGTCACTTGCCAGGGGGTGGGGGGGAAATACTTTTAATTTAGCAGCTGTTAAGAAGTAACCGTAACTTAGGGGGAATGAAAAGGAAGGTGGAATGAGATTAGTTTTCTGGAGAGAGAATTAATTTCAAGGAAAGAGGAAAAGATTTCAGCAGCTCTCTGTATAGTGCTGGCCAAACAGATCCACTTTTCCGGTATCTCTCATTTCCATTTGTCTACTAAGTATTGGTAGGAACTGACAGAGAAACTTGAATAAAAAGTTTCAGTATGGGCTGCTTCACTGAGTGAGGTGTTATCAAAACTCAAAAACAGGGGGGTAAAGAGATCATTAATTAAAGGATTTCAATGAATTGTTCTGAATTATTTCTCTAATCAGAGTAATAAATTAACTGTCTAATCCCTGGGTGAATAAAGGTTGATTTTAGATTGCTAAATATTCCAGGATTACAAACAGCCAAATGAATGTTTCCTTGAATAATTACTCATTTATTTTTTTCAGTCAATTTCTAGCTAACTGAATAAGCTTCACCTAGAGAGTTTATAATAAAAACATTCCCAGTTTTGATGATGTACTGTTATTATACAAGATGTTAGCATTGGGAGAAACTGGCTGAAGGGTTCATGCGACCTCCCATAACATTTTCTTTGTGCAACTTCCTGGGAATCTATAATAATTTCAAATTTTAAATTTAAAAATGGAGATGGGTAAAAGAGAGAGAGGACAAGATTGATTCCAGGTCTTCACCCTCAAAAATGCTTATGGCGACAGGAGTTGGGCAACACTAAGTATCTATCCATCTCCTACCCTACACCTACCTCCGCAATCAGGCAAGACAGAATGCATTTATGTCTGTCTCCCAATCTTCTAGTCACCTCCAAGTCCAATCTTTATCCTAGATGTTGTCAGTTTTCATGAAGAATCCATCACTTTTCATGAAGAATCCATCAACATTTAACCTCACAACTTCTGGATCTCCTCAATACCAGCAACCTCCATCAATTACTCCATCGGTCTACATAAGTCTGTGTTACCTTCAATGGAAGTGAACAAATCAAATGTTGCTTTCAGCAGCCCAGTGTGAAGCCTAACTTCACAGCTCTTCAAGTCTAAGGACTTCAGCTTCCATGGCTAAAAGAGTCTGCAGCAAACGTTCATGGGAGAGCTCCAGGGTCCCCAGTAACAGAAGTTTAAATGCCAAGTTCACGTTCCATTGTACTCTGTGCTAGAACCAAAGGAAAATGGCTTCTAGGGCCAGAAGTTACCATATTAAGTATTGAAATATCTACTGGGGAACAACACTGTAAACTGTTATTAATTAGGCCAGGTTTAGTATGGAAGAAAAATGATGAGAAATGAAGGTTTCTGGATCCTGACTCTCTCAGGATTCTGATTCAGTAAGTCATTTCTGAAATACAATCCAGATATCTACATCTTAACACATTAGACTGACCATATTCAAAGAAATTGTAACCTGAAATGCAGATAAATTAGCTGACAACCTAGAGTAGATGCTACAGATATAAGAAGCATCTAATACTTTGGCAATAAACAGGAGAAAGTATAAAAGTAGACCTTTGAATATTAGGTTTCTGAAGAGGTACCTAATTGGAGAGTCTACAGGGAATAAAGTAAAGAATTGGGAAGAAGGCAGCTCAAAACAGAAAAGGAGAAGAGGAATCAAGAATATTTTAGCCTATGTAAGAACCTTCCTCAGGACTGACTGCTCCTGGGATAGCACAGAGACAGAGTTCTGGGAAACCTCTCCCAGCTGCAAGATTGTCTCTGCTTTCATCCACAGAGAGATGAGGAGAGAGAAGAAAGGAAGTCATAACATTCTCAAGGAATTACATGAACAAATTTGGTTAATGTGTGAAATAACTAAGGTATAAACAGATTTGAACACAAGACCAAAACTTGGAAACCTCCCTTTTATGCTTTTGCTTTCTCTAGGAGGCTGAAAGAACTAGAAGTGTTTCTCTGCACAATTGTTATTATTAGCAGTAATTCCCAGAGGTAGTTTCACACACCAAAGGGATCATGTTCAGAAGTAGAAAATGATTCAGTAATTTCATTTTAAGGCTTATTCAAAAGTCTATTCCATCCCTGGGTTCTTTGTAGTTGCAAAAACTTAATTTGTCTACCAGATAAAATGTTTGTTCTTACTTCTCTGCTGTATTAGTAACATTCCCATCAGAATACAGAAATCACACAGTAATTTAAAGAGGGAAAACTTAGTATAAGGAAATTGCAACAGGGCACTGACATAATAGGAAATGAGCTAAAGGAGGGGAACCATAAGGAACACCCAAGGACTGCTGAGGGACAGCATGCAAGGAAGGAACAGACTTGGAGGGAGACCATCCTCCCCAAAGCTGGGACTCTTTGGACAGGGTCTGACTGAAGCCCATTGGATGTTGGAAAAGTTCAATGGGTTGTGTGAGGACAGAGAGAGTCCCCAGTTGTTATCTAAGCCAAATCAGAACTTCCTACTAGGATATTAATTAAATTCACTGGGAAGCTACTTGTTTAGGTTGTTACTGACTTGCTGGAAAGCCAGCTTGGGCACCATCTGGACTCATGGAAAGCCACCTGGAAATGGTGGGGGCTATGAAGGGGTTGCAGTTGATTCTCTGAGAAACAAGCTGGTGAATCCATAGAATTTGTCAGTTACCCTCAGGAGTGCCATTGAACTCATTGCCCGGACCACCCCAAGTTGGGTGGTTCTTTAGGGTCATCTCTTGGATTAATTAGAAGGCACTTAAAGAAATACAGATATAATTCTAAAAAGAACACACTAAGTACTTAAAGTCATGAATGCATTAGCAGCAGGAAATAACAAGGGAAGGGCATACACTGATGGCAACACAAGGGAAGAATTTTTTTTTCTTTTAATGTAAAGCAAGCAAACTTTTTATGTAGAAGGCCAAATAGTATTTTAGGCTTTGTAGGCCATATGGCCTCAATTGCAACTACTCAACTCTGCCCTTAGAGTATAAAAGTAGCCATCAGTATTATGTTTTGATGAATCCTTATTTAGAAAAACAGGGAGTAAGCAGGATTTGGCCCAAGAGATATAGTTTGCCAAACCCTGATGCAGAGAAATAGGAAGAGAATTGGGTGAAGAGGACACTGTAAAGGGAAATAATAAGCAGCATAATAGCCCTTGACATCTGTAGAAAAGAAGGCTATGGAAATAGTAAGTGTTGGCTCACTAATCAGTTTTGAAATTTTGTACAAGGAAGATGTAGCAGAGAAAGCATGGAGTGTGGAGTCAGAACAACCTGGGGGCTGCTACTTATGAATTAAGCCTCAATTTCTCATTTGTAAAATAGAGAAATAGTACTATATTAGTCACCTAGTTTCTATGAGAAACAAATGATATAAAGCTATATCACAGGTGTTTAATAGCCATTCTACACTCCATGGCTCTCAATTTCCTCTTCTACTGAGGTGCTTACATTTGTAAAGTTCTAAGAACCTTTTCAATATGTAAGTCAACATACTATGACCAACCATCAGAGTTTTGAAACTGTCTAGATGGGATGTGCATCATAATTTAACCTTGTGGGAGGGCATCTGTTGTCTACCATCACAGCTTCACCACAATTTTGCTTTTTCTAGTACAAAAGAATCACATAGGTACATTTTCAAGTCTTTCTACCGAACTAAATAGTGATTCTCCATAAATAGAGAGGGGTAACAGAGTTTATTGCTCCCTAGAGTATGATTTTTATGTATCTCCAAGGCTGGGAAACCTATGGGCATTTAGTGGATAGGAACCAGGGAAGCTAGACTTCCTAGAATGTGTGGAACAGTCACACACAGTGAACATTAATTCTGTGTTTAATACGGATTTATGTTTCAGTATGTGACTTTAAAACCTGTTTGTAATTTTCTGAGCTGAGAATCTAATCCATGTCACATTGAGATACAAGGCATTTTTTAACTATTTTAATATATACTGAGTTTTCTAGAAATGTAAATATCATGCAAATTGATGGAATATTTCATTTTGTTTCCATCATTACTTTATCAACAATAAAAGAAATAAATTACCAAGAAAAGCACATCACTGATGCCTCTTATGATATTTTACTTGGAAGTACAATGTACTTGGACTAGTCTTCCATCATATCCACAGTTTCTCTGTATAGAAGCATCTGACTATCACATTTTTTTGGTATATATTTATTCCCATATTAGCCTAAAAATACATATAATTTATTAGAAGTAACTTTTTAAAATTTATGCTTTAACTATTAAAGCAAGACATTAATGTTTTGGAAATTATGTTTGCAAATACGTTATATTTATATTTGTTTCCTGGTTACAAAGGGTATGTTGATGGGTATTATTTGAAGATGACTTCACATCTGATAGGACTGGGAACTTCTCTACATATTATCTGAAGCAATGATTGTCCTAGATTCTTTTTGTTAATGACCAGTGAGTGAAGAAGACAAGGGACTTTGTTCCAAGTTCTCTAGAGTAAATATTATGTTTCTATTAAATACCTTATATTTGCAGATGGCTCCACATTATTAATAAGATGAAACTTTGAATAAACCACTTTCTTTAAAAAATGGGATTGAAAGAGTGGATCTTATTTATAGTCACCTTCACTTTCAGAAAAATGACTGGTGCCTTTCTGGCAATGAACAATATAGGACCTTCCCCTGATGTCCTTTTATTTTCATTTCTCTTACTAAAACCCTGAGACTCGGGGACAACAGTTGTCCAAAAATCAGCCAGAAGCAGCTAACACTGCCCTACCACTTCTTCCAGGAGAAACGCCAATGCTTAGTTGTCTACAGTGATTACTACTGGCATTCTAACAGTCCTTTCTCTTCAGTGCTGACTTTGAATCCCTACAGCCTTTCTAGTTCAAATTTCCATAGCCATTTCTCAGCTATTTTGGAAGATCCCTAGCAGTGTCTCTGCAAAAAAAAGAAACCAGAGCAAAATTTCTTCAATGATCTTTTCTTGTTTCTATTTGAAACAGAGAGAATGAAGCTCTTCAATCTCCTAGAGAATAAGATCCAAAATTTCTTTTTGCCAAAAGAAGCATCCAAAATTTCTTTCATGTAAAAATGGAAAACAAATATAAACTAATTCTGTTCACTGGAAGTGACCAAATACACATTAGGAAGCCCAGCATAACAGGTATGTAGGACTTCAAATGAATACTTTTTACATTTATGCTTTGTTTTCTTCCTGGATGAATGCTGGTTTTTCCAAAGAGCTTCTATAACACTTTACTTCTGGTAGCACCTTGATACCACCTGAAATGATTTAAACTGATTTTAGAAGGGTCCTGTTGCTGTGTGCTTGGCCATTTCTGAAATTGTAGGCCAGAATAAAAAGGAACAGACCTTCCTTCCAATTTAAGATAGTCTCAAACTACCAGATCAAGTTTTATACTGAACCACACGAGGGACACTTTTGCTTCACACTTTGTCTTTCTTGATGCTGATTAAGTGGCCAGGTACCTAAAATGCTTTTCCTTTTATTTTACAATTTAGACTGCTTTTAAGGCAGCAACAAGCTGTGTTAGCTGTTTCTATTTTATTAACATTGGAAGCACTGAATACACAATAGTAAATATAACTCAGATCAAATCTTTTTGGTTTTGAAAATATTTGCCAAAGGATATACACTTATTTTTTATTGATATGAAATTTTCATTGATGTTTGCTAATATTTCTCTGGCATGTCAAATAACTTGCTTTTCATATTAGGTGTGAACATCTTCTAGAGAAGATGTAAATTTGGATACAGAACAAAGTTACCTCTGATTTTATTCAATCAAACTTCAAGTTTACTTCCCCCACATTTCCAAGTAAGGATATAGGATGTAACACTATCTAAAACCATCAGTGCTGCTGAGGTTCAGGCAGTCTTGGGCACTCTTATGACTGGGGATTCCTGAGAGCTTTTGATTCAGAAGAAGATGATGAGTGGATCCCACTGACAACAGGACTGGGGGACTAGGATGGAGAGAACAGCAAGAACTCTCCCCCATTTATGGCTCCTCTCTCCCAAGTCAGACACTTTGGGTGCTGATCTGAATCTCACTGAGTAAAGGGGTGGAGGCAAAGGCTGAAGGAGTTATTATGGGACCTAGTGACAGTGTGAGATTGTTTTGTTTCAGTTCTGATATAGAATGAGGTGTGGGAAGGCCTCTCGGACCTCCATCTGACTCTGGCATGGTAAAGTTAATGAAGAGTGTAACTCCAGTTAATGAAGGTAGCTCTACCTGCTTTTGAGCTACAGAGCATCAGGAGACAACCAGCCAGCTCCTTAACACCCTTGGCTCCACCGTGGTTCCAGTGGGGAAATACCACCTTCAAGCCTCTTGTGAAGGGACAGAGTTCAACAGCAGAGTAGAAGAAAATGACACAATAGTTTATGAATTTGCATATGCCATCCCTGGGAACTACCAGAAATGATTAGATGAAGTTTGTGGGGTGGTGGTACTTCTGCATTATTCACAAGGGAACAAGATCCAGTGGATTATTATAATTAAGATAACCCTCTTTCTAGCTGAAGCTGAGGAAATTCCCATGACTTCCAATACCATCCTAAAACCCCATCATCATCTAAGACCATACTTCCGAGCTTGAATCATGTATCCAACTCCCTGTTTGTATGTCCTGTTATTACAAGTGTTTCACAGATACTCCAGATAGTTCATTATGACCAAAATGGAATTTATTGTATTTCCCCAAAACCTTGATCTTTTTCCATATGTCAGTGAGTGGTACAGTCACCTAACCCAGTAATTCTCAACTTCGAGTGCTGCATATTTGAGTTACCTGAGAATCTTAAAACTACTGAAGTCTGAGCCCTGACCAAAAAATTAAGTTAGAATTTTAGAAGTGGGGTCCAAGTGTGTATTCTTTTTAAAAACTCCCAGGTGATTATATGTTGTTAAGTTAAAGAACCACTACTCATCAGTTTATGCCAGAAACCTAGAAATTACCCAACACCTTCATTTCCTCATTCACTGTCCTTAGCCAATACATCACTGAAAACCATTGCTTCTACTTCCAATATAGTTTACGAATCTCTCACATTTCTGCCCTACAATTGCCACCACCCTAATCCAGGTCACCATTATCCCTTACGTGGATTAATGAAATAATCTATTCATAGCTTTCATCTACTCTTGTTAACCTCTAAGCAACTCTACTAACAAATGGATTTTGTCTACATGTTCCTGCTACTTTGGACTCTTTTCCTTTACTTTTTAACTTGGCTTATTACTACCTATCCTTCAAGTTCTAATTCAATAAGAATATTTCTTGTTCTCTAGAAATAAATCTAGGTCCAGCCCCTACAGCTTATTCATTACCATAGCACCTTAAATGTTTTATTTATTGTACTATCATTATAATGAGTCAAATAATAATATATAATTATTTGTTTAACTTTGGCTCACTAGACTCTAAGAGTAAATCTAATGAGGACAATAATGATAAATGTGGAAAAGGAAAAAAATTCAAAACATCTGAATCTACGGCTTTTTTCAAATTAATCATAATTAGAGCTAACACTTAACATTTATAGTGTACTTAGAATATTACATACATTATCTTTTTTTTTTTTTTCATGCCCCTTCGTGAGGCGCTGGGTTCTTGCAGGTGTGGATGTAGCCTGGCTGTTGTCCTGTGTCTTCTGGTCTCTCTTTTAGGGAGAGTTGTATTTGTTGTATTTTCAAAAATATATGTGGTTTTGGGAGGAGATTTCTGCTGCTCTACTCATGCTGCCATCTTGGCTCCGCCTTCCTACATTATCTTATTTAAGCCTCACAACAGTTCTGTAAAGCTAGCATACTCATTCATTCACTAAGCAATTTGCAGAGTGCTCCATGTTCAAAAAGTTTAGGGCCACATTTTTCAAAATGTTGTAAGAGAATGTGAAACACAGGTTAACCAGAACATTTACTTAAAATTCAGAATTGGCTGCTCCCTCCTGGAACTACTGCCTCAGGCTCACAGAAGAGAAGGCCTGGGTATCCACAGGGTTAGTATGCTCCACAGGTGACTTGGGTTCAGTTTAAGTTTCAGAAGCTCTATTCTAGAACAAAGATTCTAACAGGGATGGCCTATGTGAAATTGTCATCTCTATATGTGAAAAATGTCAAATTTTGGTAATTGTCAAATTATATATACCTTCTATAAATAGATATCTGTACCCCTCCTACACCTACTGAGTCAGAATTTCCATTAGGTAGAGCTCAGGCAAGTATATTTTTTAGAAATTCTATAAGTTATTGTGAATCTAGGCATCTCTCAATACTGACCACATTTTTAGATGCTGAGAATCCATTCCATAGGTGGATTCAAGGTAGGTAATTTTGTATAAAAAGAATCTCAATGAAATGAGATAAAGCTAGAGTAAAGGTAAGTATACAATTTTTAGATTTGATTAATTAATACTGTTTTGTTTTGTCAATGGCTAGAAAAATATGTCCTAGTCCACCACATGGAGTATCAGTTTTTCAACAAGTTGTAAATCAGTGAATAGTACAATGTCCTCATCATCCCCACAGCATGCACACAGAAATGTGATCCTACCCAAGATAAATAGGGACATCAAGATTTGCTCATGGGTCCAAGGAGCTATGGGACTCTTGGTAGGAGAGATGGTGGCTAAAACCTCATTAAAACCCTAGATAGCTTTTTGGAACTGCATCTATTTGCAGTGTAAACCTCCCTCATTGTAGATATTGTTGAAGCAAATGTAATCTTTCACAGTCTACACAAGAAAGATGAAAGCAGAGAAAAGGGAAAGTGAATTTATTTATTTACTCATTATTTCATTCACTAAACAATTCACAGAGTGCTATATGCACACACACAAAAAATAGGGCCACATTTCTCGAACTGCAGCAAGAGAATTTGACACACAAGTTCACCAGGATCAGATAGAAGTTTATAGTAATGGCATTGAACCAAAAATGTACTTTTAAAATGAAGATAAAAATACATGAAAACAAAAAAAAAATAGTTTCTAAACCTTATCTGGAATCTCTTGCTCTTTTTGAATTAGTAATAATCACAGCTAACATTTAACACTTACTATATATATGGAGGGCTTCAACATACAAGATCTCATTTAAGCGTCACAAGAATTCTTTGAAGTAAATACTATTATTCTTCATGCATTCATTCATTCATTCATTCAACACATTTTTATAACACATTGACCATGGCCACTCTGTTCCACACTGCCTAAAGAATGGGATGAAACTATCAAAAGAGAGGTAAATTCCCTGCTCTTCTGAAGAGAAATGAACAAAATACATATATTCAGTAAATATGCAAACTGAAGGCTTGGGGAAACTGAGTTCTAGACAAGTTAGACAATGGCCTCAGGTTCCCAAGCAATAAGATGCAGAGCCAGGATCTGAACAAGTAACATAGGTTAAATGCAGAGCCACATCTCTTCATTACTACATCATATGTTCAAAGACCAAAATCAATATAGGTCAAACCATGTGAAATTGTCATCTTTATATGTGAAAAATGTCAAATTTTGGTAATTTCATGTGTATCAATCTGTACTCATACATACCCTTTCTATAATTCTTAGTTCTCTTCATTCCCAGTAATTCTTCCTCCCAGAATTGTTTATGGTTGATGATGACCCAAATTGCAAAGCTGAGAAATAAACCACATTTCAGAACATCCACATTACTAATAGTTTGGTAGGCCAGGGGGCACTGAATTTTGATGATAACTTATTGGTCCTTTAGAATATGTGAAATGTGATCTGTAGCCAATTACAGAAAAGGAGATAGCCTTGAGCAGTTTCTAAGCTGTAAATGATGTGTAGAACAGACTTGCTCATTTACTGCTGGCTATTTTGGCTCATTTCCAACGCAATATAGATCAAATCATACCAGTTGGATCAAGACAAGGATGACTTCATAACAGGTTTCTTGTCCAAGCTTGCAGGTTTAAAAAAAAAGAAAAACAAGTCAAGACATTTTGGATGTGTAACACAGTTGGGTATCAAGGGCAATGTGGCAGTATTACTCTCTGAGTTGGAAATAAAGTTATGTGTTTTGTAGACATAGGAATAGGTAAAAATAGAATTATATCATGATATGAAGACATGAATTTGTCTTGGTATGAAAAGGAGAAGATAGTGTTCGTGAGGGTCATTAATGACCATGTGATACAGTGTTTAATACCTGGACTCACATTGAACAATTCTGAGTTTCAAATCTGCCACATACTAGTTCTGAGATCTTTAAAATGAAAGTTACAGTAGCATTTCAAAGAGTTATGAGCATTTAGTAAGATAAATCATTTAAAGCTCTTGGCATACTGCTTAGCACTGAGTAAATATTCAGCAACTGCCAAGTCTAACTATTTTAGAAAATCCTGCTGATACAATTTTATCTCTCAGTGCCTTTGACTCTCTCTGAATTACATATAGATGCACATGTATATTATATGAGCATGTGCATATGTAGCTGTTCACATATACACATGTATGCATAAATGCAGCTTGGGTAAAATATATTGATAGCATATATGAGTGTGAGTTCTGGAGTCTGTATGTATTGGGGGCAGAAAGAAAGTGAACCACACCATAATACAAAGCAGATGTTAGTCTGTTTGATAATTTCTTTGGCAGATTAAAGAAAGAGGAGTTAAGTAAACTTATCTGGCATGTTTGAAGAATAAGGTAATCAAACGGTATAATTAATAGAATGATAGCACATAAAACCAAACATGGATTATCAATTTTAAAACATTTAAAATAAAACAAAAATGCATTTAACACTAAAACTTCCTAACATGACTAATTCATTTTTATTTCAATCACTATTCACAAATAACTTACTCTTTTCTTAGCTCTCTGCTAAACATTTATTTTTTGATGAAAATTTAGGAACTTACAATTCTCCCAGGTAGTGGTTTAAATATCTTTTTTCTTTAGAGGTGTAAAAGATGTCAGAGTTTACAATAACCCCATATATCATGATTTGAAGGTGTTCTGGAAAGTATTGATACTGCTGACATTCACTTATTTCCACTGCATTTGCCTCTTGCATATAAATTTAGAATACAGAGTATAGAAGATGGCCATCCTTGTTCTCCACAAATAAAACTTTTATGACAAAAGCTAAGAAGCTCATTTGTAAATTTAAATGCCTTCCTTTTCTATCACTAAAGGAGCTTAGAAGATACGTAATTCTTCTAGACTCCATCCTTAATAAAAATGAATTCTGCCTCAGTCTCTGGTAAAGGAACTATTTATTCATCAACAAAGTAACTAGCATAACTGTGGGCAGCTGAGGTGCTGGATTCTTCCTTATATTGAACCAAAGCCTGCCTCAAATTTATATACAATATATTACTTATTTGAGCACTGCAAACAACAGAAAATAGATACAATTTTTCCATATAACGATCCCATGTACACTTGACATCAAACCTCTTACATATATACACAACAGAAACACATGCATACACACACACACATATATACAGAATATATATATACCCATGTATTTTCACATATATATATATATATATATATATATATATACACACACATACAGAAAAAGAGAGGAATAAGGCAAAATATAAACAACTTGTAAATTTTGTGCTATTGTTGCAAAATTCTTTAAGCTTAAAATTGTATCTAAATTAAAAGTTTCTTATGAAAATATCAAGTCATATAGGAAAACCCAAAATATCACCCCACCAAAAAATCAAGTTTTGCTATGCCAAGGACTTACCCTGCTATACTCTTTATTTGATAGTTAAATGAATGCATATAAAACATGAAGTCATAATGCTAGGAACTTTAAACTTAAGCAACTATGATTTATTTATAGTGATAGTTACACCAATAACATTTTCTTCCCAACATTTTAGTTCAAAGGGAAAAACATCTTAAGAAATGATACTCTAGTTAAGCAAAGGGAATTTTTAGTTAGAATAATTATGTTTATATGAATACTTAGGAATTTGTCTATTTATCTGCCAAATGAATACAGAACATAGATTATTTATCAGGTCAATGAGTCCATACCAGAGCTATGAGAAAGTATTTTATTTTGAAACCTGAAACAAGAAGAAATTCATCTAATTTAGGGTCAAAAATAAACTTTCTGTGTGTCTCTCAAACTTCTGACTAATTATGAAATGCATTTCCACATTTTTTTCTTGGCTAGGTCATACTGTATGTAGTGGTTTCATTTTTCTTCTGTGGTAGGTTTTTCATCCTTATTTCCATTTCTGGTTTTAGATGAAACCTCACAATCCTGCTGAGAACCCTCACTTTCACATTGTTTTTGAAACTAGACTTTCATGATAAAGCCACAAAACAATTCAGCAATAATACACATTAAAGAAACATGCTGTTTTGAATTCATATTTAGGGGATTTGGCAAAGAAACCATACTGATGTGACAAATCAGAAGTAGCCTAGCAGACAAAATTTAAAACAACGTCTAAACTCAGATTGCTCAGCCACCTCCCTGTTTACTGATCTCTCAGTTTTCTTTCTTCCTTCCTCTCTCTCTCTCATCCTTTCTCCTTCACCCTCTATTCCCTCTTTCCTTCCATTTCTCTTCCTCTTTCTTTCTTTGTTGAGTCTTTGAAGAAACAGAAACTAGGATGTAGACCAAAGCTGGGCACTGGATTCCTCAGAAACATAGATGAAAACAGACAATAAATACTATACTCAACCCTATAATCAGGAATTTTATCAACTGAAGTCATAAGCAGATCTTGGCAACCTGGAGTAGTTAGTCACCATCACAAATTCAAAAAGAGTTCATGTATATTCACAAACACCCCACTGGTTTAGAATTAGGAGAGTAACACCCCAGGTATTCCCCAGGTGGGAAGGGACACTCCCTTGGAAGTGGGTGAATTCCCACTGGATGTCCCCATTTCTGTTGGGGATGTTGGCTCACATTCCCTATATGGGGAGCCCCATGGGTTTCCTAATTGCTTTCTTCAGGGATGGGAATAGATTTGAGAACCCTGCCATGTTGGGGAAATCTATAAACCTCTTTATTGCTCAACAAAATAAGGGACAAATCAAAGACTGAGAAATCCCTAGGATATTCCTTTTATAGCTTTTATCCTTTAACTCATGTAAACAGCAAGATTTAATCCTTATCCTATTGAAGAGACCCAGGAAATATCATCATGAAATTTCCACTGAATACTCTGGAAAGAAAGCCAAGGGGTTACCCATACCTGTCTGTTCTTCTTGAGATTTATCTTCACAAATTGCTACTTTACTGATTGCATACATTTATAATAAGGAAGCATTTACATACAACAAGCTAATATATATATTTATTTACTTATTTATCTCCATACCATCACCACTTAAAATTTAACTGTTTTGTCTGTCATACTGTTTTTTAATTCAAAAATAACTTCTTTCAGAATACATTGGAGTAAAGGTTGTCTTTTCAACAACTGTTGCTGAAAAAACTAAGTAGACATCCACATGTTAAAAAATGAATCTAGACATAGACATTATGCTCTTCACAAAAATTAACTCAAAATAGGCTGTAGACCTAAAAGTAAAACACAACACTACAAAACTCTTTGGGCAAGTGGAGCCAAGATGGCAGCGTGAGTAAAGCAGCAGAAATCTCCTCCAAAATTACATATATCTATGAAAATATAACAAAGACAACTCTTCCAACAATAAAGACCAGAGGACACAGAACAACATCCAGACCACATCCACACCTGCGAGAACCCAGCGCCTCAGGAAGGGGGTAAGATACAAGCTCTGGCCGGGAGGGACCCGAGCGCCCCTTCCCCCAGCTCCCAGCGGGAGGAGAGGAGACAGAGCCGGAGGGAGAGGGAGCCCAGGACTGCTGAACACCCAGCCCCAGCCATCCGGGCCAGAGCGCAGACACAGTGCATGCGCGGGGCCCTGGATTCTAGGGAAACAGGGCAGCAAGAACGGTGAGCGGCTACCAGAGGCCTGGCAATGAAGGACAAAAGAAAAGCGAGCAGCCATTTTTTGTTCTTGTTCTTGTTGTTGTTTTGTTGAGGTGAGTGCTTTTTGGAAGTCTTAAAGGGACAGGGACCCCAATACTAGGGAAACAGGGCAGCAAGACCGGCAAGCAGGTATCAGAGGCCAGTGCCAGAGAACAAAAGAAAAGTGAGCGGCCATTTTTGTTGTTGTTCTTGTTGTTGTTGTTTTGTTTTGGCGAGTGCTTTTTGGAAGTCTTAAAGGGATAGGAACGCCAATACTAGGGGAACACATCAGCAAGACCGGTGAGCAGGTGCCTGAGGCTGGCGCCAGAGAATAAAGAAAAACGAGCGGCCATTTTTTTTTAATTTATTTATATTTTATACTTTAAATTTTTTTTTCTTTTTTTTTTTTTGTGGTCATTGTTTTGTTTTGGCGGGTGCATTTTGGAAGTCTTAAAGGGGCAGGGTGGGACACTTAATCCAGAGGTAGGGAATCCGGGGATCTCTGGCACCCTAATCCCCTGGGCTGCAGGGAGCAGGAAGGCCCCTTACGGAGATAAATAGCCTCCCGGCCGCTCCCCCTCCAATGGACTCCACCACTTCGGAGCAGCAGCCAGAGCCAGGCCACGCCCACAGCAACAGCAGAGATAAACTCCATAGCAGCTGGGCAGGAAGCAGAAGCCCTGTCTGCATGCAGTTACCCAGCACAAACCACTAGAGGTCGCTGTTCTCCCAGGAGAGGAGGGCCACAAACCAACAAGAAGGGAAGTCCTTCCAGCTGTCACTCGTCCCCGCTCTGCAAACAATTCCTATCACCATGAAAAGACAAAATTACAGGCAAACCAAGATCACAGAGACACCAGAGAAGGAGACAGACCCAACCAGTCTTCCTGACAAAGAATTCAAAATAAAAATCATAAACATGCTGACAGAGATGCAGAGAAATACACAAGAGAAATTGGATGAAGTCTGGAGGGAGATCACAGATGCCAGAAAGGAGATTATAGAAATGAAACAAACTCTGGAATGATTTATAAGCAGAATGGATAAGATGCAAGAGGCCATTGATGGAATTGAAACCAGAGAACAGGAACGCATAGAAGCTGACATAGAGAAAGACAAAAGGATCTCCAGGAATGAAACAATATTAAGAGAACTGTGTGACCAATCCAAAAGGAACAATATCTGTATTATAGGGGTACCAGAAGACAAAGAGAGAGGAAAAGGGATGGAAAGTACCTTTGAAGAAATAATTGCTGAAAACTTCCCCAAACTGGGGAAGGAAATAATCAAACAGAACACGGAAATACACAGAACCCCCAACAGAAAGGATCCAAGGAGGACAACACCAAGACACATAATAATTAAAATGGCAAAGATCAACGACAAGGAAAGAGTTTTAAAGGCAGCTAGAGAGAAAAAGGTCACCTATAAAGGAAAACCCATCAGGCTAACATCAGACTTCTTGACAGAAACCCTACAGGCCAGAAGAGAATGGCATGATATATTTAATGCAATGAAACAGAAGGGCCTAGAACCAAGGATACTGTATCCACCACGACTATCATTTAAATATGACGGTGGGATTAAACAATTCCCAGACAAGCAAAAGCTGAGGGAATTCACTTCCCACAAACCACCTCTACAGGACATCTTACAGGAACTGCTCTAGATGGGAGCACTCCTAGATAGAGCACAGAACAAAACACCCAACATATGAAGAATCGAGGAGGAGGAATAAGAAGGGAGAGAAGAAAAGAATTTCCAGACAGTGTATACAACAGCTCAATAAGCGAGCTAAGTTAGGCAGTAAGATACTAAAGAGGCTAACCTTGAACCTTTGGTAACCACGAATTTAAACCCTGCAATGGCAATAAGTACATATCTTTCAATAGTCACCCTAAATGTTAATGGACTGAAAGCACCAATCAAAAGACACAAAGTAATAGACTGGATAAAAAAGCAAGACCCACCTATATGCTGCTTACAAGAAACTCACCTCAAACCCAAAGACATGTACAGACTAAAAGTCAAGGGATGGAAAAACATATTTCAGGCAAACAACAGCAAGAAGAAAGCAGGGGTTGCAGTACTAATATCAGACAAAATAGACTTCAAAACAAAGAAAGTAACAAGAGATAAAGAAGGACACTACATAATGATAAAGGGCTCAGTCAAACAAGAGGATATAACCATTCTAAATATATATGCACCCAACACAGGAGCACCAGCATATGTGAAACAAATACTAACAGAACTAAAGGGGGAAATAGACTGCAATGCATTCATTCTAGGAGACTTCAACACACCACTCACCCCAAAGGATAGATCCACCGGACAGAAAATAAATAAGGACATGGAAGCACTGAACAACACAGTAGAGCAGATGGACCTAATAGACATCTACAGAACTCTACATCCAAAAGCAACAGGATACACATTCTTCTCAAGTGCACATGGAACATTCTCCAGAATAGACGACATACTAGCCCACAAAAAGAGCCTCAGCAAAATCCAAAATATTGAAATTCTACCAACCAACTTTTCAGACCACAAAGGTATAAAACTAGAAATAAATTCTACAAAGAAAACAAAAAGGCTCACAAACACACGGAGCCTTAACAACATGTTCCTAAATAATCAATGGATCAACAAACAAATTAAAATAGAGATCAAGGAATATATAGAAACAAATGACAACAATAACACAAAGCCCCAACTTCTGTGGGATGCAGCGAAAGAAGTCTTAAAAGGAAAGTATATAGCAATCCAGGCACACTTGAAGAAGCAAGAACAATCCCAAATGAATAGTCTAACATCACAATTATCGAAATTGGGAAAAGAAGAACAAATGAGGCCTAAAGTCAGCAGAAGGGACATAATAAAGATCAGAGAAGAAATAAACAAAATTGAGAAGAATAAAACAATAGCAAAAATCAATGAAACCAAGAACTGGTTCTTTGAGAAAATAAACAAAATAGATAAGCCTCTAGACAAGCTTATTAAGAGAAAAAGAGAATCAACACAAATCAACAGAATCACAAATGAGAACGGAAAAATCACGACAGACTCCACAGAAATACAAAGAATTATTAAAGACTACAATGAAAACCTATATGCCAACAAGCTGGAAAACCTAGAAGAAATGGACAACTTCCTAGAAAAATACAAACTTCCAAGACTGACCAAGGAAGAAACACAAAAGTTAAACAAACCAATTACGAGCAAAGAAATGGAAATGGTAATCAAAAAACTACCAAAGAACAAAACACCCAAGCCGGATGGATTTACCTTGGAATTTTATTAGACACACAGAGAAGACATAATGCCCATTCTCCTTAAAGTTTTCCAAAAAAATAGAAGAGGAGGGAAAACTCCCAAACTCATTTTATGAAGCCAACATCACCCTAATACCAAAACCAGGCAAAGACCCCTCCAAAAAAGAAAATTACAGACCCATATCCCTGATGAATGTAGATGCAAAAATACTTAATAAAATATTAGCAAACCGAATACAAAAGCATATCAAAAGGATCATACACCATGACCAAGTGGGATTCATCCCAGGTATGCAAGGATGGTACAACATTCGTAAATCCATCAACATCATCCACCACATCAACAAAAAGAAGGACAAAAACCACATGATCATCTCCATAGATGCTGAAAAAGCATTTGACAAAATTCAACATCCATTTATGATAAAAACTCTCAGTAAAATGGGAATAGAGGGCATGTACCTGAACATAATAAAGGCTATATATCATAAACCCACAGCCAACATTTTACTGAACAGCGAGAAGCTGAAAGCTTTTCCTCTGAGATTGGGAACTAGACAGGGATGCCCACTCTCCCCACTGCTATTTAACATAGTGCTGGAGGTCCTAGCCACGGCAATCAGACAAAACAAAGAAATACAAGGAATCCAGATTGGTAAAGAAGAAGTTAAACTGTCACTATTTGCAGATGACATGATATTGTACATAAAAAACCCTAAAGATTCCACCCCAAAACTACTAGAACTGATATCGGAATACAGCAAATTTGCAGGATACAAAATTAACACACAGAAATCTGTGGCTTTCCTATACACTAACAATGAACCAATAGAAAGAGAAATCAGGAAAACAACTCCATTCACAATTGCATCAAAAACAATAAAATACCTAGAAATAAACCTAACCAAAGAAGTGAAAGACCTATACCCTGAAAACTACAAGTCACTCTTAAGAGAAATTAAAGGGGACACTAACAAATGGAAACTCATCCCATCCTCGTGGCTAGGAAGAATTAATATCGTCAAAATGGCCATCCTGCCCAAAGCAATATACAGATTTGATGCAATCCCTATCAAATTACCAGCAACATTCTTCAATGAACTGGAACAAATAATTCAAAAATTCACATGGAAACACCAAAGACCCCGAATAGCCAAAGCAATCCTGAGAAAGAAGAATAAAGTAGGGGGGATCTCACTCCCCAACTTCAAGCTCTACTATAAAGCCATACTAATCAAGACAATTTGCTAGTGGCACAAGAACAGAGCCACAGACCAATGGAACAGACTAGACAATCCAGACATTAACCCAGACATATATGGTCAATTAATATTTGATAAAGGAGCCATGGACATACAATGGCGAAATGACAGTCTCTTCAACAGATGGTGCTGGCAAAACTGGACAGCTACATGTAGGAGAATGAAACTGGACCATTGTCTAACCCCATATACAAAAGTAAACTCAAAATGGATCAAATACCTGAATGTAAGTCATGAAACCGTTAAACTCCTGGAAAAAAACATAGGCAAAAACCTCTTAGACATAAACATGAGCGACCTCTTCTTGAACATATCTCCCCAGGCAAGGAAAACAACAGCAAAAATGAACAAGTGGGACTATATTAAGCTGAAAAGCTTCTGTACAGCAAAAGACACCATCAATAGAACAAAAAGGAACCCTAAGGTATGGGAGAATGTATTTGAAAATGACACATCTGATAAAGGCTTGATGTCCAGAATATATAAAGAGCTCACATGCCTCAACAAACAAAAAATAAATAACCCATTTAAAAAATGCACAGAGGAACTGAACAGACAGTTCTCCAAAAAAGAAATATAGATGGCCAACAGACACATGAAAAGATGCTCCACATCACTAATTATCAGAGAAATGCAAATTAAAACTACAATGAGGTATCACCTCACACCAGTAAGGATGGCTGCCATCCAAAAGACAAACAACAAGAAATGTTGGCGAGGCTGTGGAGAAAGGGGAACTCTCCTACACTGCTGGTGGGAATGTAAACTAGTTCAACCATTGTGGAAAGCAGTATGGAGGTTCATCAAAATGCTCAAAACAGACTTACCATTTGACCCAGGAATTGCATTCCTAGGAATTTACCCTAAGAACGCAGCAATCAAGTTTGAGAAAGACAGATGCACCCCTATGTTTATCGCAGCACTATTTACAATAGCCAAGAATTGGAAACAACCTAAATGTCCATCGATAGATGAATGGATAAAGAAGATGTGGTACATATACACAATGGAATACTACTCAGCCATAAGAAGAGGGCAAATCCTACCATTTGCAGCAACATGGATGGAGCTGGAGGGTATTGTGCTCAGCGAAATAAGCCAAGCAGAGAAAGAGAAATACCAAATGATTTCACTCATCTGTGGAATATAAGAACAAAGGAAAAACTGAAGGACCAAAACAGCAGCGGAATCACAGAACCCAAGAATGGACTAACAGGACTGGGGAGGATGGGTGGGTAGGGAGGGATCAGGGGGGAGGAAGAAGGGGGGTATTAAGATCAGCATGCAGAGGTGGGGGTGGGAGAAAGGGGAGGGCTGTACAACACAGAGAAGACAAGTAGTGATTCTACAACATTTAGCTATGCTGATGGACAGTGACTGTAAAGGGGTTTATAGCGGGGACCTGGTACAGGGGAGAGCCTAGTAAACATAATATTCTTCATGTAAGTGTAGATTAAAGATAACAAAAAAAAAAAAAAGAAAGAAAGAAAAGGGGGATTACTCCATGATAGGATAAAACTAAGTGCAAATCAACGATTAATGCATGCTTTAAGTATCCTTAATTTTGATCACTTAAAGGGTGTCAGATGATCGGCTATGGAGGTACACTTTTCTGATAATACTCCTTTCTCTTAAAAAAAAAAAAAGTTCCTGTGTGGTGACCTCCAATGAGTTCTACACAATGGTATAAAGGGCAGATCAAAGTGTGGGCAAAGGGTCTGTTTGTGTT
This sequence comes from Manis pentadactyla, assembly GCF_030020395.1. NCBI lineage: Eukaryota > Metazoa > Chordata > Mammalia > Pholidota > Manidae > Manis > Manis pentadactyla. The sequence continues at coordinate 94,259,366 of NC_080025.1, forward strand.
TATACAGAGGATCAAAGCCTAATTTGGCTACCCAGAAAATGAACTAAGATATGATATGAAAAAGAACTTCCAACATCAGCACTCTCTGGAAGAGTCATACCAGAAGATGATCATCAAAAAACCTCAACAAAGATCCAGGCAATGCTGCAGTTGTAGCTGCATTCATCCCACCGGTTCCTGGACTTGCCATTGGAATGAAGAAGGAGATATCTAATCTGGCCTGTGCATACAGTAAAACAACAAATTTGACTGGATCTACACTGTTGGAACTCAACCAAGAATTAGTAGAAGTGCAAATTGTAGTGCTCCAAATCTTACAACTACAGACTATTTACTGTTAAAAGAACATATGGGATGTGAACATTTCCCAGGAATGGGCTGTTTTAATTTGTCTGATTTCTCTCAGACTGTTCAAGTACAGTTGGACAATATCCATCATATCATAGACAAATTTTCACAAATGCCTAGGGTGCCTAACTGGTTTTCTTGGCCTCAGTAGAGATGGCTGGTAATTATAGATATGCTTTGGTTATGTAACTGTATTCCTATTATGTTAATGTGTGTGTGCAATTTAATTAGTAGTTTAAAACCTATACATGCTTAAATTACTCTACAAGAAGATATGTCAAAGAAATAATCAATCTTCCCATGTTTTCTTCTGTCTGCTACCTCTATAGCTTTTCTTCTTCCTTCCTAATTACAACCCTTAAATAGAATTTGTGCCTCATATAGAATTTACCGAGTATCATAATTCCTCCAAGTACTAAAGATACCTCAAGACAAATGCTGGGCATAGAAGCCACAGGGCATAAATCTGCAAAGAAGTAAAAAGTTAACCTTTTCAAACAATATGGCTTCTCTCTCACTTACCAACTTTACATCTCCCTGTGTGGCCCTGGAAGATGACTGGTTAGCCAGAGACGGGTAAGATTCCTCAAGGGAGGAACAACCTAAGACAGGCACAGTCGCAGGGGGGTCATCAGGTGAGAAATTGGGGATCAACAGAGGTGAGGCTTAGAACCTCTCCCCCGCTGTTTTGAGAGAAATCTTCTGCATCCGTGGATGTTTTCTTGCCCTTGTCTAGCTTGGATTAACACATAGTCTACAGGCACACACCTGATCATCTACATTTACTGTCTTACAACACTAAACTAAGTTTTTTACCTTTATCTTACATCTACCTACCACTTCAGCATTTTATTAAAAATAATAATAATAATAATAATAATAATAATAAAGGGAGATATGTGGGATCCACATATAAATCAAGTATAAAAATCAAATGAATATTCATATTTGACCTGATTGTTTATAGTTCATACTGCGTGATCAAAACCGAAAGTTTCTCTGATGACTGCCCTTGCACTGTTCACCATGTAAGAACTTATTCACTATGTAAGAATTTGTTCACCATGTAAGAACTTGTTCGTTATACTTCAGAAGATTGGAGACTGTTGAGAATTAGGCTTGGGGTTGATTAATGATTGTTCATTGAGTCCCCTATACAGAATTTTATTGTTGTTAACAGCCATTTGATCAATAAATATAAGATATGCCCTCTCAAAAAAAAAAAGAAAGAAAAATAAAGCCCATTTTATAGGGCTCCCACCAAAAAAAAAAAAAGATAATCTACATCTTATCATCAGAGAAATGCAAATTAGAACAGCAGTGAGAAATCACTATACAACATTAGAATGGCCAAAATCTGGAACTCTGACACCAGCAAATACTGGTGGGGATGTGGTGCAGCAAGAGCCCTCTTTCATTGCTGGTGGGAATGCAAAATGGTGCAGTCACTTGAGAAGGTAGTTTGGTAGTTTCTTATAGAAGTAAACATTCTCTTACCATATGATCCAGCAATTACCCATCTTGGTATTTTCCCAAAGGAATTAAAAACTTAAGTCCACATATAAGTCTGCTTATGGATGTTTATAGCAGCTTATTCATAATTGTCCAAACTTGGAAGCAACTAACACATCTTTTAGTAGGTGAAAGGATGAATAAACAGTGGTATATCCACACAGTGGAATATTACTCAGTGCTATAAAGAAATGAGCTTTGAAACAATGAAAAGACGTGGTTGGAACTTACGTTCATGTCACCAAGTGAAAGAAGCCAATCTGAAAAGTCTACATATTGTATGATTCCACCAATAAGACATTCTGAAGAAGAAAAAAATATAGAGACATTAAAAAAGATCAGTGGTGCCAGGAGTTGGGAGCAAAGAGTGATAAATAGGCAGGGAACAGATTATTTTTAGAGCTTTGAAAATACTCTATGTGGTACCATAGTGATATTTATAGATAGATGATAGATTGAAAGATAAATAGGTATGTTAGTTAGGTAGATAGGATAGATGCAGTTAGATAGGTAGACAGTTGTTAAACATTTGTCCAAACTTACAGGTGTACATCACCAAGAGTTAACCATAATGTAAACTATGGACTTTGAGTCATTATGATGTGTCAGTGTAGGTTCATCATTTGTAACCAATACTCCACTTTGCTGGGAAATATTGTAAATGGGGAGGCTATGCATGTCTGAGGTTTGGGGGAATATGGGAAATCTCTGTATCTTCATTTCAATTTCAATGTGAACCTAAAACTGCTCTAAAAAATAAAGTCTTAAAAAGTTAAAAAAAAAAAATTCCCCCCAATAAAAAAAAACTCTTTGGAGACATTATAAGAGAAAATCCAGATGACCTTGGGTTTGATAATGCCTTTTTAGATGTAACACAAAGGCTTGATCTATGAAAGAAGGAATTGATAAGTTAGACTTCATTAAAGTCAAATTTTGCTGCCCTGCGAAAGATAGTCAAGAGAATGAGAAGACAAGCCACAGAATAGAAAAAAAATATTTGCAAAAACTCACGTATGTTAATCTACTGCTATGTAATAAACATCCCCAAAGTTACTTAAACTAAGATCTTTTATTTCTTTCAATTCTAAGAGTTGATTTTCTTCTCCATTTAGTGTTGACTGGAATCTTTCATATGGCCACATTCATCTGAGAATTCAGCCAGTGTTGCAACATGCAAGATGGCTTCATTCACATCTTTAGCAGTTGGTCCCAGTTGTCAGCTGTGATCCATCCTTTCTCTTCTTATGTGGCCTTTAATCCTCAAGGGACTCTTTCCACATACCCTTTCCAGTAAGAGAGTAGTTTTGACTTCCTTACATGGCAGATGGATTCCAAATGAGTGAAACAGAATCAGCAAGGCCTTTTAACTATGAGGATTGAAAGTTGCATTCTATTGGTCAAAACAAATCAGGAAATCAACTTCAAGGAAAGAGAAAGTAGACTACACCTCTTATGGACGAAGGGGCAAAGTCACTTTGCAAAAGAGTACATGGGTGGTAGGCATTGCTGTGGCCATCACAAGAAAAGATCTCCCCCAGACATGTAATACTTCTCCATAGAACTTATTGTAAAATTATAATATTTCTGAGAGTTTAAATATTTGCAAATTTTAATAAGCAAGTGTACTGTGGAACTTCTTTACAGAATGAAGGCTTGCCTTTAAGTCCTGGACTTTTTATCAAAAGCAAATTATTAAATTACTAAAATTGCAGAAGTGCCATTACATACATGCTTCCACTTGTGTTGCCCAAATAAAGATCTTGACAATTTTTTGAGACTTCCCATCAGAGAATGGATGTAGATTATATGTCTTGATAAACTAGTTGGTGTAGTTCCTAATAATAATGAGAAATTTATGTAGCCCATTATAGTTCGATCTTTGCCTACCAGGAAACATTTCATGATTTTCATCAGTAAGGACATATAAAAATATATTATTCCTTTTCTTTATTACTTGTTTCTTTTAGTTTATATTAAAGTGTTGTTTTATATTTTTTGTCCTACTCTTTTTTGTTTTGATTATAAACCACTTAAATTTTTTGGTAAAAAATAAATAGACTTTAAATAATCAGTATTATGTTAATATCTAAAAAGAGACCACAAGAATGATGGACAATGAGGTGATTCTCTTACAGACCAAGAAGTCAGAGCTGTGAAAAGTTAACACATATCACCAAAGGCTTCTCGTCACTTTCAACACAAATACGAGGAAGCAGAGGGAGACTCTGAGTCTCAAAATCCAAACTGGTTTCATTCTTACCATAGACTAACAAGCTTCAAAAGGACTCAGGTTGGTAAATTTAAGGGTAAGGCACAGATATGACCTTTCTTTTTCAAGATTGGCAAAGAACAGATTTTTCTGCCCTGTACTTATCAATACACATGTGATCAATCTTACTCTTACAAATAAACATATTCTTTTAAAAATAGCCAACAACTTTTTATCAAAAGATGTTTAAACACAGGGTGGAGGAATCTTAGGGAAAATCCAGATCCTGAATCCAATTTATTCCAAGAAAGGGACAGGAAACCAAATCACTAAATAAACTCACGATTTGTGTATTTCAAGCACTGTTAGTTTTGTGTATGGTTTGCTTATCAGTGCTACAGGCATGTTTCTTGAATATTTGTGCTAAAATCTCCTACCTGGTTTAATTACATTTGTTTTGAGAGGGGAAAATTTTGGTTTTCCAGAGTATACAAAATTCCCACTGTATTTCATATATCTTAATATGTATAATTTTCCAAAACATAATTTGAAAGAATATATAATTGAAGCATAAATGATTCTCACAGCCTCATAGTTGACTCAATTATTCATTATGGGTAAAATTGGGAAACAATAAAACAGCAATAAAAAGTGTCTCTTTATAATAAAAAATATTACTTCTTTATCCAAAAATCACTTGTGGATTGTTTAGTAGCTAGGCTTGATTTTATTGTTGGCACCCATTTAAATAACGGTTCCTGTTTTAAATAAAACAGTGTCCTATTCTCCAATATCAAATTTACAAAATATTTGACTTTAGTATTTGTGAAGGTGTAGGCTTTTATTACATTGCTTCCTTTTAATATGTATTAGTAGTTGTCTTTGTCACCTTGATCCCCGATCCCCTAACAAGTGATGCTGTGACTGGCGCTGGATAATCGAAATCACTGCATCTGATAAGGCTTCTTCATTTGCAAGAAGCAAACCCTACTCAAACTAACAAAATAAAAGAGAAGTTTATTTGAGAATATAAAATATCTCAGAATACTAAGACAGAAAATGGAGAATAGTTGGGATTTGGGACTTTATGTTTGGAAACCAAGATTACTTATGATTTGGGACTTTAAGTTTGGAAACCAAGATTACTGCTTCTCTGTTTTACTCTATGAAAATGTTTAATATGTAGTATTTTTTATCATCTTCCTCTGCTTGCCAACTGTTGCCACAGCCCAACATGACTATAAGCCCAACTGTATATTACCACCAGTAAGTTCTAGTGCTGAATTCTAAATGACCCAAGGTCCTCAGTATCTTGATGCCAAATTTCCAAGGAGGATACATGATTGTGCCTCTTTTTACTTACCAAGAACATGTCATGGCAGCCTGCAGTAAACAAATGGTCAACCTATGGGTTCCTTTAGCTGTGACTGTAGTAAGACAGAGTCATGTGATCAACTAGGGCTGTGAATAGTCAATGACTAAAATGTCCATTGCAACTTACTCAATAAGTACCTTAGAATATGTACCTTGTATGTAGCACATAAGAATCTTTTTCCTCATGTATAAAACTAATACTGATTACTTAGTATTTGCCTATGGGTAAAAAAGCATATGGGCAACCATAAAGCATTAGAATGCAGCCAATAATAACAACATTTATATCAACTATAAAATTGTTGATGAGGAGACAAACTACAGATAAAAATCAGTCTCTCAAGATACTAGGGAGTTCATATAGCTCATTTTCATTTGTAATGTAGATGAAACCAAGAGTCTACTCTAACTCAAATATTTTTCTTTCTTCCCTGGTCATTAAAGTTCCAGTGCTTTTTCTAAAGAAACTGAAGAGATGAGTCTTTCGCCTCTATGTACAAGGCTTGAGGGATATACATTGATTTTAAATCTTGTTTAAAGGTTCCTATTATTGCAGTGTGTTTATTTGGCTTAGAATTTGGATGTTATCTTTGACTTTTCTTTGCTTCCTTATTTTGATCTGATTTTTCTTTATCTGCTGCTGGTTCTGGGGGTTTATTTATTTTGCACTTTTTATTTTCTAGAATTCTGGAAGACTTCTAGATACTTGAAGAAACAAAGGCTGAAAGAGAAGGAAAGTAGTAGAGAGTCCAAGCCCTGAGAGTAGATGGGATTTATCCAATAGTTTGCCAAAGCTAAAGGAGCTCTATTGAAAAAGTAAGTTATAGAGGCAGATGCTTGAAGTCTACATTTATTTCTTATTTTTATTCATTTGGGGATGAATACTACATTCTTTGCAGATTCCAAATATCCTCAGAATCCCAAGGATGTTATAAGGCCTAGCAAGGATGTAATTGAGCCTTTGTCAATAATAGAGAGACCTTTCACCCACTAATTATAATAATCCATTGACTTCTTAGCATTTCATACTTATAAATTATCATCATTCTCCAAATTTAGTTATAATTCTCTATGGGAGATAATGTTTTAAACAATCACATAACATAGAGCATAGAACTAGTTGGGAATTTAAAAATTAAGTTTCCTACAAAGCCAAATCTGCAAAACTGGAAATTCAACCTTTCTTTTTTTCCTGTAGAATGTTAAACACATTGTCAACAAGTAAAGTGCTTTGTATCAATAAAATCCTTATGATCAATGATATAAAAATTGTGATTGTAAAAGAAAAGTTGATTTTTAAAATATTTATTGAATGTCTATTTGAGCAAAGCATAGCACTTACAACAATAAATATTTAAAAATTTTTAAAGAGTATTTGCTTCCAAAGGACAGAAATAGAAATTCTTTGGGGGAGACAGGCATAGAGACCTGACAAAGTACTAAGTTAAGAGGCAATATCAGCATGGTAAGTGCCAAGTAAGTGAGAAAGAATGAGTTCACATGAGAGAACAATCATTGATTGGAGGAGGAGTGGCTGTGGAGTCCATATGGGCCTTAAAGAATAGGAAATATTTGGAAAAATCATGCAGCATTTCAGCCAAAGGGAATAGCTCAGGAAAAAAATGCAGAGACAAAGTTCCACAGGTTGAAGTGGTACAAACTGGTTCAAAAACAGTGAAACATCTGCTTGGGGACACTGCATTGGATGGATCTGTTGCTACAGAGACCCCTTCTCTCAAAATCACATTGAAATGACAGAAAAAAGACATTACAAGACTAAAACCACAAAGGGAAAGATATCAGCAAGGGACCAAAAATTTTGAGGAATTTCTCTAAATAGAGAGGACAGTGACATAAAATTGACAGAGAAACCAAAAGAGAGAAAACCAGTATACCGAAAAAAGAAACTACTGAGGTGAGAACTGTCTTCTAAATGGTGGCCCAGAAAAACTCCAAGCTCAGACTAAATGAACACAGGGGTCAGGGGTGAATTGATGGATTTTTACACATTAATCACATTAATTTATAACTAAATATATTATATACATTAGCTAATTAATTAAATATAATTTATTAAAGATATCTCTGTAAAGTAGCTGAAACAGAAATACCTCTCCCCATCCCCATCATCCTACTATAGGCAGCAGCTGTTTGCCTCTAGGATAGTGTTTGTAATTTGCTCTAAAAAAAAAAATGCAGGATCTTTTCTTATAGGCCTCATAGGTTGGGTATCAATGCCACATAGGGAAATCTTGAAAAAAACAGGGAAGTCCACAGTGGATGAGGAGGAAATTATTTAAAAAAAAAAAAAAAAAAGACAACTAAGTTTGCAAGCAATATATACTGAAGCTCTCTAGCCTCAGATTAAACTCCTTTTTTCTTGTTTTACCAAATATGAGACCCTCAAGACTGCTGATCTACTTTGTGCTTACCAATCCTGAGAGGAAGTCTACAAAGCTGTACCTTCCCTTCACTGACATAGTGCTAACAATAGCTCTTCTAAAAATCTGTGACAGCTGAACAGCAATAATCCTAATTCAGTGAAAAACAAGAACAGATAATGAAGGATCACAAAATATTCACGGAATATGAACATGGTCGAGATGGGTAAGTCAGGTTCCTGTACCCAGATCTAACGTGTGTGTGTGTGGAGACTTCCCCACACCAGCAAGCAATTCTTGGACACTAGCAGGGTGTCTGAAAATTCAACTCAATTCTGATACTACCTACCTGGAGAAAGAAACAGGTTCCACAGGTGAAGGGCTAAATCGCACAAGACGGTCCCCACCTCAGACAACAGTCAGGAGCCCAGGTTGTTACCAGTGTTTCTGACTGACAGGCTACAAATCAGAGGTTCCCACGACTGCCTCTTTGGGCTCAATTAATGAGCTAGAACGGCTCACAGAACTCAAGAAAACTCTTTACTCACTAGTTTACTGATTTATTAACAAAGGATATTAAAGATATGAATCAATAGCTGAATGAAGAGACACAGATGGTGAAGTCTCAGAAAAGGAGCGTCTGTCCCAGTGGAGCTCGGGGCCTGAAACGGAGACCTGTGAAAGCTCCCCAGGCTCTTTGCTTTGGGGATTTAACGGAGGCTTCATTACGTAGGCATGATTGATTGACTCATTGGCCTTTGATGACTGACTCAACTTCAAAACCCTCTTCCTTCCCCAGAGGTCAAAAAGTGGGACTGAAAGTTCCAACTCTCAAACCACAGGGTTGGCTCCTTTGGTGACCAGCCCCCATCCTTAGGTGCTTTCCAAAAGTCACCTCATTAACATAACAAAAGACATCTTTATCACTCTCCACACTTAGGAAATCCCAAGGGTTTGGGGAGCTGTGAGCTGAAGGAACTGTGGAGGAAGGCCATATATACATTTCTTATAAATCACAATATTACAATGAATAAATAACTAGTAACATCTAACAGATGTTAGATGAATAAAAAAAGTACATCTAAATCTGGAGGCAATGTCTGCAGACATTTTTAGTTCTCACAGTTGGGGTTGGGGTTGCTACTGGCATTCTAGTGAGTATAGGCCAAAGATGTTCAAAAAGTCCTACAATGCACAGCACAGTCCTCGACCACAAAAAATTGTGGGGCCTAAAATTTGAAGAGGGCAGAAGTTGAAAAACTCTGTGCCAGACAATATGCTCCCATCCCTGGAGTCTTTAATGGCATTCTAAAAATACTTTTCTCATCTTCCCAGTACATGCTTCTAGAAGCTCCTCTTTCCTTCTCCACCCCAAGGAGATTCTCATTATTTTTATAAAGATGTTCTCTCAAAATTTTGAGATCCTGAGAGCAAACACCATCTTGTTCTTGTTGACCTATGAGTTTGGAATTTCTTTAGGATACATTGGGAGAAAAAAATCATTCACCTTTACTTTCCCTTACCAGTACTTTACTGCGCCTACTGGAGAATGGTTTTACTTGTGTGTTTGCTCTAGTTTCTTCTTGAAACTAAATCTAAATCCTTTCTACCTTGCATACACATTTCTGTCTGTTAAATCTCTTTATTACCCTTAAAGCAATTATTTTTTTCCCCTTGTTTATATATTTTCTTGTCATTTCAATGGCCTTTTGGGAAACAGGAAAGGTAAGCCATATTCTTAGATTGCCATTTTTAACTGAAAGTTGCTGGTTATTTTTGAAAAACTTACATTCATAAAATTTAGGCTACAATTACCAGAATGGACTTAGTAAACATTTTCAGGTGTTTTGATAGAAAAGTCACTGAAATTATGTCCTATGTGTCCTTGAAAGTGTAAGTTGATGTTGATATTGCTACTACAGGAAATGTTTTTTCTTAAAATGGAATTATATTAAAGCTAGATATTAATAAATATTATAATACTACTTCATATTTTATATCTTTCAGATATGAAGTACTTTCATAAGCACAGTATTCCATTTGAACCTCACAATCCCAGGAGTAGGCATTTTTTTCCTCTTTTAACTGTGAGAAAAGTAAAGATTTGAGAGACAAGGTGACTTCTGAGTGGTCACACAGTTGAGTCTAATCAAGTCATCTAACTCTATATCTAGTATACCTTCTGGTTTACCACATTGCTTGGAGGAAATAGTATTTACATGGATTATATAAATTGCTCTATACCATAATTGGGAGGGAGTTCTATGATCATCCAAAAACAGAGTCTTGAATTAGACCTTCTCTCCTAATACAGCTCAACAGATGTCAACTGCAGAACCCTATTTACATGAATGTACCACTAACTCAGTGTAATAATGTAGAAAATGAAAAACAATAATTAGATGATGATATTTATGATTTAGAAAAAACTTCAAAGAAACTGGAGGCATAAGAAGCATAGTCAAGGCTAACTTCTAGGGTATCAGACCAGAGAGAGAAGATATTTCTTACTGAATTTTCCAAGTGTTGCTCAGGTCATGTTATCTTGTATGCATCTCTTTTCAGTGTACAAAACCCACCTTTGTGCCTTCCAACTCATTATGGGCTTGCTTTCATGTTCACTTCTAACTGGAGACGTTAGAAAAATGACTTCTGATCTCAGTTTTCCTACTCTTGTACAGTGGCAAAGCTTTACTCATGGATCTACTGATTTCTAGTGGAATAAAACTATGGGCTCACATTAGCCCCCATTTTCCATTGAAATCTAGGCAAGTACTGCAATTTATCTTCAATGATATAGAGTAGGAAGTCTTTTTCCCTCTTTCTCCCTCCCTAGAACTGGCCTTTTCATCTAGCCCAAAAAGAAATACTGCTTTTTGTTGTTTGCCATAGTTGGTGTTGCTGAGGGAGAGAAGTTTTTCTGTAATCTAACAAAAGTCCTCATTTAGGAGCACAGCAAGAATGACAGAATTATCATTTTGTATGAACCTCTCACTAGAAGACAAAAATTTCTGTCCTCACTTTTCCTTAGAATCGGTATTAGGAATAATTTTTTAAATAGCTAAAATTTATCCAATGTTTAACATGTCAAGTTTTGTTCTAAAAAATAAGTATTTTGCATTATTTTATAGTACTCAGAAAACCCCATTGAAGATGGCAGTATTTGTAGTTTGACAAATAAAAGGAAGAGCAAGACAGATGAAATATAGTTTGTCTACTGAGTAATGAAGCCTTAATTCAAATCCAGTCTAAATGTAGAGCTTGTTCTTAAATTGTTTATTTCCATTAACTTTATTTTTAAGATGATAGGAATTTCTCAATACAGCATTACTCTGATGTTTCCCATTTCTGACATGATTTTTTCTTGGTGAGCAAATACACCAATGACTTTTTACATATGTGGGTCAGAGTTGTGGACAGAAACACCAATGTGACTTAAATAAAATTCTTATTGCATTGCTACTAAAAAGAATTTTTCACATTCCAGATCCAGTGAGTTTTATTAGTATGGCTGAAGTGTTTGCATTTTCAACTTACTTTTTAAAAGACTGTAATTTTGATATACAGGGTTTTTGTCATTAGTCCTTTCATTTTCAGTTATCTTGCTCCTGGGTAAACTCCCATTCACATTCGCTAAGGAACTGTTACAAATCTCTAGCACTGTCTTGGGATCATGACTCTCATTCTTATCTTTCACAAATACCTCTGCTTCCGGCTTCATAGACAACTGCAGTCCTTCAAATACGAACTCCTTCAAGTTTTCCCTCCACATTGCTAAACTTCCAGTAGTGACACCCATTCTCATGGTCTTGCAATCTATTTTGGAGGAAAGTAATGGTCTTTATCGCTAATATGCTCTGAATCTAGTTCTCCTTATCTCCTTGGAGATGTTTGCCTAGCAATTTATCCTAATCTCTTTCAATTTCCCTCTCTCCAGAGTCTGCTTTCCTTCATGCTACAAATATGCTTTAAGTCTGTTTATTCAAAAAAAGAAAATCCTTCATCCTACAAACTATACAAAATATTGCCAGTTCCCCTCCTTGTCTTTACCACTAACTTCCTTGATAGTGTTACATAATTTATATTCACCACTCCTTAGGTTCATTCATTCCTCAATCCACTGGATTTTCCTTGTCACCATCCTTCTAAAAGTCATCTTCTTACAACCATCCCTACAATCAATTTTCAGTTTCCATCTTACTTAGCTTGTACAACACTAATAATATTTAAAATATACACTTCTTGAAGGTCTTTGTTTATTTGGGTGTGGGGGGAAGATCATCATTCCTTTTTTTTTAATTCATTTGATTTTTATAGTTGATTTATATGTGATTCCCACATTTCTCCCTTTTTTTTTTTAATAAAATGCTGAAGTGGTAGGTAGATGCAAGATAAAGGTAGAAAACATAATTTAATGCTGTAAGAGGGCAAATGTCTGTGATCAGGTCTGTGCCTATAGACTAAGTATTAATCCAAGCTAGACAAGGGCAACAAAACATCCATGGATGCAGAAGATTTCTCTCAAAACAGGGGGGGTGAGGTTCTAAGCCTCACCTCTGTTGATCCCCAATTTCTCACCTGATGGCTCCCCTGCGACTGTGCCTGTCATCATTCCTTTTGAAAAACATATTGCCTAGAGTTTTTAAAAGATGAGTACATGTAAATATACAACATATATTCTAAATATAGATATAAATGCAGATATTAATATAGATATAACTATATCCTAACCTATATCTATGTGCACTAATATAGATAAAGATATATCCTGTGGGATTTCTATAATATGGAGTCTACTGAAATTTAGTTTGCAGGAACAAACTAAGCACATATTGAAAAAGGGTAATGTTTAGCCAAAACTTCATTCTGTCATAGTATGTTTTTACTCAGCTTACTAGATTAAAGTTTACTATTCCTTTTCCTCTAGGCTTGCCTACTGCTACTGCCCAGGAGTTTTCTTCTTTTCTTTCTGGCAATTCTTTCTTAAACATTTGCATGAGCTTCCTTCTTCAACTGGCTTGTGAAAACCTTAGGTCCTGCTCTGGTCTCTCACTCTGCCTCCTCTCTCCGAATGACCCAATTCAAATTTATGGCTTCAACTATCATCTATGCAATGATTCCAAAACACTACATGCCTAATCCAGAACTAACCATTTTTCAACATACAGTTCAGTATTGTTAAGTACATTCATACTGTTAATGCAACCATCACCACCATCCATCTCCAGAATTATTTTCATCTTACAAAACTGGTACTCTATATCCGTTAAGAAATAACTCTCCATTTCAGCCTTATCCCAGCCGGGTAACCATCTTTCAACTTTTTTTCTCTTTGATTTTTGATTACTCTAAGTAACTCATGTAAGTAGAATCATACCATCTTTGTTGTTTCATGATTTGGCTTATTTCACTTAGCATAATGTCCTCAAAGTTCTTCCATGTTGGAGCATAGGCCAGAATTTCCTTCCTTTTAAAGGTTGAAAATGTTCCATTGTATGTATATGACACATTTTGCTTACCCATTCATCTATCAGTGGACTCTCGGGTTGGTTCCATGAATAATGCTGCTGTGAACATGGGTGTATAAATATCTCTTCGAGACCCTGCTTTCAATTCTTTTGGATACATATCCAGAATAGGAATTGCTGTATCATAAGGGAATTCTGTTTTATTGTTTGAGGAATGACCATATGTTTTCCAAAGTGCCTGCATCATTTTATATTCCCATCAACAGTGCCCAAGCGTTCAAATTTCTCCACATTCTGGCAAATACTTATTTTCTGGGTTTTTTTGTTTTTTTAAAGAATAGCCATCCTAATGGGTGTGAAGTGGTATTTTATTCCAGTTTTGATATGCATTTCCATAACAATTAGTGATGTTGAACACCTTTTCACGTGTTCACTGGCTATTTTATCCATTTTCTGTTCAAGTACTTTGCCCATTTTTGAATCAGATTGTATGTTCATTTTTGTTGAGTTTTAGAAGTTTTCGATATGTTCTGAATATTAATCTCCTATCAGATTATATGATTGGTAAGTATTTTGCCCTATTCTGTGGACTGACTTTTATTCTGTTGATAGTATTTTTTGATGCACAAATATTTTTAATTTTCATGAAATCCATTTGTCTATTTTTTCTTTTGTTGACTCTCCCCTTGGTATCATATCCCAAAATTGCCAAATTAATGCCATGAATCTTTTGCCCTATGTTTTCTTCTAAGAGCTGTATAGTTTTAGGTCTTAAACTTAGGTCTCTGATACATTTGGAGTTAATTTTTGTATATCATGTTAGGGAAAGGTTCAACTTTTCTAATCTTTATTATTTCCTTCCTTCCTCTAGCTTTAGGTATAGTTTGTTCTTCTTTTTCTAGCTCCTTAAGTTGTAAAGACAGATTTGAGATCTTTCTCCTTTTTTTAATAAAACCATTTTACACCTATAATTTCCCCCTTATCACTCTTCCAGTGTGTTTCATAAGTTTTGATATATTATCCTTTCATTTTCATTCAACTCTTAAGTACTTTCTAACTTTCCTTGTGATTTTTTTCTTTGATCTATTGTTTGTTGAAGAGTATGTTGTTTAATTTGCAGAAATGTTAATTTTCTCATTTTGTTATTAATTTCTAACTTCATCCTATTGTGGCTGGAAATATACTTCAGATGATTCCTATCTTCTTAAATCTATTGAGAGTTAATTTGTGACCTAATATATGATCTGTCCTGGAAAATGTTCCATGTACTGGAGAATAGTGTGCATTCTTTTGCTGTTGAGTAGTGTGTTCTTTATATATCTGCTAGATCTACTTGGTTTATTATTTGTTTTAAGATGCTTATTTCCTTACTTATCATACATCTGGTTGTTCTATTATTGAGAGCAGAGTATTGAAGTCTCCAACAATTACTTAGAACTGTTTATCAATTTTTGCTTCATATATTTTGATGGTCTGTTACTATGTACATAAATGTTTGTAATTATTATCTTTTCACTGCATTGAATCTTTTATAAACATATAGTATGTTTGTCTCTTGATAACATTTTGTACTGATATTATTATAGGTACACCTGCTCTCTTTTGGTTACTATTTGCATGGAATATCTTTTTCCATCCTTTCTTTTCAATCTATTTGTGTCTTTGGATCTAAAGTAAGTCTCTTATAGACATCCTATGGTTGTATGTTGCCTGTTTTTTTCTTACATCCTGCTGATCTTTGCCTTATTATTAGAGAGTTTAACCCACTTACATTTGAAGTAATTACTGATAAGAAGGGACTTCTGTCATTTTGCTGTTTATTTTCTATATGCCTTATAGCT
Source organism: Manis pentadactyla (assembly GCF_030020395.1). Classification (NCBI taxonomy): domain Eukaryota; kingdom Metazoa; phylum Chordata; class Mammalia; order Pholidota; family Manidae; genus Manis; species Manis pentadactyla. Next base: position 94,274,499 of record NC_080025.1, read on the forward strand.
TTTTTATCCCTTATTTCCTTCATTACTGTCTTCTTCTGTGTTTAGTTAATTTTTTGCAGTAAAATGTTTTAATTCCCTTTGTTGTGTTCTATAGCTACTTACTTTGAGGTTACCATGGAGATTCATTCAACAAAGTTATAACACTTTAATTTGAATTTATACAATCTTAACTTCAAAATCATATAAAAACTCTACTTCTCTACAGTTCCATCCCCAACTCTTTCAGTTACTGACACCACAGAATTATAGCTTTATGCATTGTGTGTCCAAAACCTTAAACTAATAATTCTTTTTAATGCATTAGTCTCTTAAATTATGTCAAAACCAAATGTGGAGTTAGAAACCAAAGTTACTATGAACAGCAATTATTATATGTATATATTTGACCCTAATTCCTAACACAAACCTCCTAAAACCATGGTAAACAGGGGTGATAGGTTGGTTAGAAGTTGACACCAGCTTCTAACAGTTCCAAAGACTGTTTTAACATCCTGAGTGCAAGGTGCATCTGACATCAAACTTCTAAGTCCCTTGGAATTTCTTGATTGATATGAATGTGTTTTGTTTCAATGTGGTGGCTCCAGGTAGACCCCTATATAGCAGCTGGTCACCAGAAAGACCAAACTATGATTAGAAGTGTGAAACTTTCCACCCCACCCCATATCCTCAAGAAAGGGGAGATGGTCTGGAAATGGAATTAATCCATCATGCCTATGTGATGAAGCCTTCATAAAAATCTTAATAGTAGAGGGTTCTAAGAACTGCAGGATTGCTGAATACATGGAGGTACTAGGAGGGTGACATGCCTGGTGAGGGCATGGAAGCTCTGAGTCCCTTCCCTCATATATTTCCCTATACATCTCTTCCATCTGGATGTTTATCTGTATCCTTTATTATATCCTTTTATTATAAACCAGTAAACATAAGTGTTTATCTGGGTTCTGTGAGACATTCTAATAAATTATTAAATCTAAGGAGGGGATTGTGGGAACCCTGATGTATAGCCAGTCAGTCAGAAGTACAGAAGAAAACCTGAGACTTATGATTAGCATGGGGGTGGGGCAATCTTGTGAGTACTTAACCCTAGGAATCTGGTGCTGTCTCCAGGTAGACAGTGTCAGAACTGAGTTAAACTGTAGGACACCCATCTGGTGTTACAGAGAATGGCTTGATGTGTGGAAAACCCACATATCTGGTGTCAAAAGAGTTGTGAATGTGGTAGTAATGTGAGAGCAAAGTAAACACACAGGAGTGTGTTTTCCCCTCAGTTACAATAATACTAGCTTTCATGATCACTCATGTATTTACCTTTACTATCATCTTTATTTCTTCATATAACTTTGGGTTAATGTTTAGTATATTTTCATATCAACCTGCAGGGTTCCCTTTAGCATTTAACAAAGGGCAGATTTAGAGGTAACAAACTTCCCCAGCTTTGGTTTATCTAGGAATGCCTTACTTTTCCCCTCACTTTTCAAGGAGAGTTTTATCTGATACAGGGTTCCTGGTTGACAGTTTTTCTTTTAGTTATTTAAATATATCAACCCAAGGCCTTCCGGCCTCCAAATTTTCTAATGAGAAATCTGCCCATTACCTTATTGAGGATCCTTTGTATGTGAGGAGTTAATTCTCTCTCTCTGCTTTTAAGATTCTCATTGTCTGGCTTTCAACAGTTTGATTATAATGTATCTCAGAGTGAGTCTCTTTTAGTTTATCCTACTTGTTGAGCCTCTGGAATGTTTATATTCAGTTCTTTCACCAAATTTGGGAAATTTTGGCCATTATTTCTACAAACATTCTCTCTACCCCTTTTTCTCTGTCTTTTCCCTCTAGATTCCCGCAGTGATGATGTCCACTTGATGGTGTCTCACAGGTCTCTTAAGCTCTGTCCACTTTTCCTCAATCTCTTTTTTTTTCTGCTTCTCAGACTCAATAATTTCAGTTGTTCTATCTTCAAACTCACTGATTCTTCTGTTTGCTCAAATCGGCCCTGAATCCCTCTAGTGAAATTTTCATTTCTGTTTTTATACTTTAAACTCCAGAATTTATCTTTGACTTCTTTTTAGATTTTCTATCTATTTATATTTCGATTTTGTTTCATAGATCATTTCCGTGATTTTTCTCCACATCTTCCTTTAGTTCTTTGAACATTTTTAAGACAGTTGTTTTAAAGTATTTTTCTAGTAGATCTCTTATCAAGTTGTTCTCAGAGAAAGTTTCTGCTGGTTACTATTTTCCTTTGAATGGGACATACTTTCCTGTTTATTTGTATGCATTGTGATTTTATTTTGAAAATTGGACATTTGATTCTAATAATGTGGTAATTCTGGAAATTATATTCTCCCTCTTCCCTGAGGTTTGCTGGTGTGTTTTGTTTTGTTTTGGTTCATATAGGCTGTCTATGTGCCAAGGATCAGTGTGAGGTGTAAACTAAACATCTTGCCAGGTCTTTCCTGAGCCTGCACATTTCTCTGGGCATGCATAGTAGCTTTCTAATTTTCCCTAAATATATAGTTGTTTTTAGATACCTTACTATTTAATGTCTGGCTCCCAAATAGGAAAGAAAGAAAAATTAAGTAGGGGGAAAAATGATGCCAGCCCTTTAGATCTCCTGGAAATCAATTCAGCTAGACAAAGAGGGCTTCCAACAGTAAGAGGAGGCACAGCAATAACAGCTGCCCACCTCTGTGTCACACCTCCATGTCAGAAGCTGCCATCAGCAATCAGGACACAGATCCTTACTTAGGTGCCTTAATGACTGGCTCCTGAAAGCTGTGTGCAAGCTGCTTCAAGAACATATACACAGCTGCCTGCCATTGGGCTGAGGAGTGGGGGAATGGGTAACTTTTAAGGGCTGAGACTGACTGAACCATAATGTCCAAGCCCTTCCCTGAAAGCAGCTAGTGTTCAATAGACTCCAGAGTTCCAAAATAGCTACTTTAGACAAATTTTGCCAGTGTAACTGTTGTCTGGGTAGGAAGATGGATTCCTGGTGCTTCCTACTGCACTATCTTTCCAGACTCTTTTCATGCCCAGATAAGCCTTTTTAAGGTTCAGCAGTAGCTTCCTGCACTTGCAAGGAATACAACAACTCATTGGAATGAGAATATTATCTTCATAAAATACCTTCTAAATTAAAGATGAAATATGAGGCTAAGATATTGTCTTACTGTTTTCTCTACATATTGGTACAATTTTTGGTCTTTTTTTCAGTGGTTCCAAAATATATTCTAATAGATATGATGGAAAATTGATATTGGAGATTTTCAATAATTTTCATTTTCACATTATTTCTCAGTAAGTCTCCTTTTAAATACAATAGGAGTGTGCTTCCTCTGTGGGGTCCATAACTGCCTATTGACAGGAATAATTTTCCTTGCCTGGCAATATTGTCGGTTCTATCCACAGTATTTGCTTTCACAGTTCCAACTTAGATATTAGAGCAAGAAGGAAAAAGCAAAAAGTAAATACCATCTGAGTCATATAAGAAAAAAAATATGTCCATATAACCTTTTAAGAGAATCATAATCTGTTAGGTAAGAATAAAATCAATGTACATAACTGCAATAAGACACAAAGACCCAGATGTAGTTTCTAAGGTGACAGGGTATGAAGTATAGAAATACATGCCCTATAAAGTTCTAGAGTGAGGCATGAAAATACATGCTCTGAAACTGAGGAATTTGTCCCTTTTCTTATGATTATGAACAGTGGTGTGACTGAGACAGGGGATTCTCCTTTCCCCTGGAAAATCCCTACTTCTTCCCTCTTAGAACTGAAAGGGGCTAACTCTGTGTTATGAGGCTACTGGGGAATTTCAGCTAACTCCTATGGGGAAAGAGATGGAAACAAGCAATCCTCAATAATCCCACTGACAACCACGAGCTTCTCATAAGCATCTTTCAGATTCCCATAGGTCCCACTAAGGGATGAGTGGGCAAAATGGAATCACCACAGTTAGTCATCCTAACTATCCCGACTGTCACCAACTGTAATTTTTCATTCCTCCTGAAACCTGGATTTATTAGAGAGTAAGAACCAAGAGGAGGCCTTAATGGTCCCCATGGTTTCCTGGCAGGGTGGATCAGCCTAGCACCGGTAGGAAATAGGAGACCTATGAAATCAGATACCTGGAAACTTGGGCCCATGCCATAATCAAAATTATTTAAAATCAAATCCCCATTAATTACATGGAATCCCATCTATGTCACTCCTTGCTAACCAACAACTTCCTACCCCCCATCCATTTTAGACACCATAGATTAAGGTCATGAGCCCTAGTGTCCCATCCCTCTGAATGCTTCCACTTCTGCTCTCATCTAAATCCGTCCACAGGTCTTTGGAATCTCCCTTCTAAAAAACAAACAAGCAAATCCAAATTCTCTATATCCTTAAACCCATAACCTCTCCCAGGGCATGTTCTGTATGCCCCTTTTTTAATGGAAACCTAACTTTGACAGGAGATCAATTCTTCTCATGTTGACTTCTCCAGTAGGGGCTACACATTCTCCTGTAAGTCAACACAAACACCTCAGCCCCTGAGGCAGTGCTGGCTTGCTCCTGGCTTCCTACTGCCATTTCCTGTTTATTGTATATTCATTTTCACTCAAGAAGCCTCTTCTCCTTTTAAGCTCATGCTATCTGGCTTTATATTCATCTACCTGCTCTTATTTTTCTAATCTTCAGACAACTCCCTGACATTTAATGAAAGCACTGTCATCTGACCCACAGTCTTCATCCTTATCTAGTCAACATTTTACTGTACACCCAAACTACTGAGCTGATCTCTATTCCAAAGATCTTTGCCTCCATTCAATTTCCACTGTGTAATTCCAAAATCATACCCTGGGTCTAGTCAACATCTGGAATTAACTCACAGCCAGATTCGTAAACTTACCACTATCCTATTGCTTTTGTCCTGTTAAGAAACAAAAGGAAAAGAAGAAAGAAAGGAAGGAAGGAAGGAGAGCAAGGGAAGGAGGGAGGGATGGAGGGATGGAGGGAGGAACAGAGAACAGAGGGAAGGAGTAAGAAAGGGGAGCAAGGAAAATAAGAGGGAGGGAGGGAGAGTGGATGGGGAAAGGGAAGGAAGAAAGAAAATTCTGTTCAGCCCCTCTAGCTGACGCTCCATTTCCTTCTCTTTTCTTTCATAGCCATGTTTCTTAAAAGAATTATCAGTCCTCACTATCTTTACTTCCGCCATTACTTCACCCAACATTGGTATACAATGACTGCTCATTCTATACACATCAACCCAACACTCTTTCTAGTCTAAAACAATAAATTTTTCTTTTTGCTCCTCAAACACCTCCACTTCAAAGTACTACAGATATCTTAGTATCAACATGCTCTTTCTCCACTTTTATGTAGTATATATCACACCACACAAGTGAGAAACAGGTGAAGCTGCTGGACTAAATATCAGAGGATTCAAAGCTCTCTTCCATTTGTACAGCTGCTTACTTAGACACGAATCATTTCTCACCTGAATTATTATAATACCATCCAGGTTGTATACCAAATATTGTCTTTTTATACCCTTATATTCCCATACCTCTTTCTCTTCTCAATATTCAAAATATATAACATAAAACAAAACTTTTTCAAAATCTGGGAACAAATACTTATATTACATAATATAAAATTTAAGAATACAGCATTTCTTTTTAAACTGACAATAAATTTTAGTGCTGCTCTTACTGGTTAATAAATACCACATTTGTACTTTTGACACAAGCTTCTTTATGTTATTCTATTCTAAAGAGAAACCATCTCAGCAAAGGTCATTTAAAAATCATTTTAGAAACCACTAAATCTTTAACACATTTTTTAAATAAATTCAAGAAGGTCATAATATTGTTCAATCTAACCAAACCAGAATTCTAATAATAGAAAAGTATTGACAAAATAATGGTCAAGTCTGTGACAAGTAAGTTAATGGTTAGGTGCACATCTCCATTTGCCCGTCAGGTCCCTTATCCATTCTTCTCCATTCTGTTCTGTCCTGAAAGGCTGTCTGGCCAAAGTAAGGAGAGAGGGAAGAAAAAGAAGTTGTACTGTTTCTTCAATTCCTCCCCACATGATGGTTAATTTTATGTGTCAGTTTGGCTGGGCCACAGTGCCCAAGTAAGTGATCTCACACTATCTTGGATGTTTCTGTGACAGGATTTTTAGGCGACATGAACTCTTAAATTGGTGGACTTTAAGTAAAGCAGATTATCCACCTTAATGCAGGTAGGCCTTATCCAATCAACTGAAGGCCTAAATAAAAGAAAAGATTGACTTTCCCCAAATAAAAGGAAATTCTGCCTGCAGAGAGCCTGAAGGCTTGAACTACAACATAGGTTCTTCCTGAGTCTTCAGCCTGCAGTTTTTGGACTTAATGGCCTTTATAATCACATGAGCAATTCCTTAAAATAAAGCTCTTTCTGTATATATATATGTACACATAAAGCAAGAGAGAAATGTGTATGTGTGTATAGATAGATTGATAGATAATCTTATTGGTTGTTTCTCTGGAGAACCCTGAGAAATACACCCTATTCAGCACTGAGTTTCTGGAAATAGTTGCATCCCTCCAAAACTACAGCTCTGGCAAAATGACCCCTTCTCCACTGGTCAGTCTATTGTCTCCATTGCTCCTTGGTCATAAGGTGGTAATATTGTCCCCCATTACTAGCCTTTGGTGTCTTACCATCCTTTATTTCTTAACATTGCCCACACTTCTAAAAGCAGTCCTCTTCAGTAAAGCAGTGGTTCTCAACTTAGACTGCAAAGTAGAATATTCTGGGAAGCTTTTAAAAATCCCAGGCCAACTAAAGCAGAACCTCTGGGGGCAGGATACAGGCATCAGTAGTTTTTAGAGCTCCCCAACTGTTTCCAATGTATGGCCAAGGTTAAGAACCATTTTATCTGTGTCTCTTCATTTGAATCGCTAGAGATGAATTTTGTTTTCAGCCATGACCCCAGCGAATATGCTGTCATCATCTAATAACCCCTTCAATAAATTCCTCTCAAAGTTTAAAGAAAAAAATGTTTCTTGAAATCCTACGAGTATTTATTACCTGTATTTTAATGTAATTATTTTCTATACTGCCAAGGATTGTTTCACTTTTTTAAGACTTATTTCTCTCTCCTCGTCTCTAACTGTGCCAAATCATTCATTTGTACCTACTCAAAAATTTGTCTCCCAGATACCATTCTCAGTCTCTTTTTTTAACACTCCCCCCCCATTTCTGTCAGAACAATCTTTCTAAAATAGCACTAAATACTGCTAAAATCATTTTGTTCCATTATGCAGTTTAAAATTTCTATGAATGAACATCTATGGCCAATTTGGTAAGTTTAAACTTTTTGTTTGGGCCTTAAACCTCTCTATACCTGTCACACAATCTGGTATTCTCAATTCTCAATAACTTCCCCTATTCCCTGCCCCAACATCCTATAGATCATTTCTCCTGCTTGAAAACTCCTTCTGTTCCTCAGCAGCCCAGCCCTCAGTCCTTCAAGACTCAGGTCAGATGGAACCTCATCAAGGAAGACACATCCAATCTTTCTATAACGCTCAGTAACAGGTAACTATGATTAAGTCTCTTCAGGGCTTGGGGAAGTTTTTCTGAGGGAAGGAAATTGAAAACTGGGACTGAAAAAGAAAACAGTGAAGGGACAAGAGATAGGAAGACAGAGAAGAAAGGTCCAGGCAGCTTACACAAAAGCCCTAGGATGAGACAGCATCCATAGCACACAGGTGACAGACAGCAAATACGGATAGGCAAAGGAGACTGACGAGCCAGCCTTGTGAAGAGCTTGTTCGAGTCCTGATAGCAATGGCGCATACGGCTTCACACGCATCACTCAGAGAGCCATGGAGAACACCCTGCAGGAGAGGGAGATGAGAGGGAGGGGCCACAAGGAGACTCACGGAAACCCAGAAGCTCCCCACCTGAGCTGAGTCACCGGCAGTGAACAGAGGACATGTGCCAACTCCTATGACATCTTGAAGTATAAAAATTATGCCTTTGTCATGCAGGTCTGTTAAGATTCAGAGTAAGAATCCAATGCTTCTCAAGTTCTTTTGATTGATTTAAATATTATATGAAAATGCTCATTCCTTTAAATATTAGTCGAGGATGTTTAATGACATATACGAAACAAATCAATTACCATCAGCCATGGCATTGAAAGTAAACCATTTCTTTGTTTTCTTCCAAAAGTCACCATCTGTAACTGCTTTTTCTCAGTCTACTACCATATTTTTCTTTCCATTTGATAGCCTGGTTGGTCATTTGAGTATCTTTGTCTTTACAGGTATATATAAAAATCTTGAAAAATCCTTTGTCAGTGTATAGAATGGAGTTTTCATGAATACAATGAAGAATAAAGATTGTTAAAATGTTGATAACTAGAAATAAGGGAGGGGATCAAAGCATATCTAGCTCTGCTTATTGTCAGGTTAGGAGAATATAATTTGACTATAGTATAACTCGGAACTCTACTAGAAGATTTTGCTTTATACATCGAAAGGATTTTTACTACGAAACACTTAAAAACTTAATATTTCCATTTCAAAGCAATTCTAGCCATGATATATCATAGGGTATCAAACATGCAGTAACATAAACCATAACACTCTATACATTGATGACCAAAATGTCACATGGTCACGTATAAGACAAACACCACTCAAGACCCTCACATACAGAGACCCAAATGAGTCTCATTCAAACCATCAGCTTGAACTTGATGCTCCAAAAACTCCCTTTGAGGATGATTACTGTACCTGTAAACTTCTTGGGGTTTACTTTTTTAGGTTCCCATTGCTTCCATTCCTAAATCCATGCATCCTATTGGCCCAGCATGAATCTGGACATGTTGCTTTTCTGGTATCCACAAAAACCCGCAAGAAGCATTCTGTTAATCTAATAATTTCAATGTTCATGGGGAAAGTACTGCTATACACAGAACAGCTTTCTTCCATTGCCTGTTGTCTCTGCTTTGTTCCAGTTCTCATCCCTTAATTCTGTCTTCCTCTGCTCCTTTGTATACAAACAACCATATCTCTTCATCACACAATTTCTGAGTCCCTCGTGAGGCCAATACCATACCTGCAGAACTTATCTAAGAACGTATCAAGAGCTTTCCAAATAAATTGTGCTCTTCATCTACTAAGCAAATAAAATTTTCCCTATCTCATCACATGTGTAAATGTCTATGCAGAAGACAATCTTGCCCAATCGGGTCTGATATTTTACCCAGATCATAATCTGCTTGGTATTTGCCATTATATGTCATTATCTATCATTACCTACTATTCATCTTCATAGATTTTAAACACATAGTCTTCCATCAAGAAATGGATGACATTCCTGAGAAAAATATTTATTCTCTCTTCCAAGGAAGGAAAGGGGGTGAGAGGGGGAATTTAGAAAAACAAGACAAAACTATATGCTCGGTGACATGCAAGGCGTCTTACAAATATTACTACTTTCAATAAACTTTTTAATTGAGTCTTCACAACAAATAAATAAAAGGGGTATTATAATCCCTCTTTGTTCAGATGAGAATCCTGAGGCTAAAAGAGACTGAGTAACTTTCTCAAGGTTACCACAGTTATTAAGTAGCATAGGTGAAGTCCACATTTGCTAAAATGCTGAAGTAACTATTAGAATAACTATATGTTTTCTTTACTATCCTTTTTGCTATAGCTATGATGTCATTCTTCAACCTAAATTGTTGTTCCTGTATGAGCAAACTCCAAAAATTAAGCAAGGAAGATGTGCCTTACTAAGAACTTAGGCTCATTACAGACCCATGCAGGAGATTTTCAGAAACCCAAGGTTTGGGATATCACCTGTTTTCTACTAGAGATAGTAAAAGAGAAAAGAGTTGTTTTTACCTACAAAATTAGGTGATTTATCTTAATAAAACAATCCCCTTATGTTAAAGCCCAGCCAAAATTTGAAACTGAACTTGGACCTTGTACTGTAACAAATGTCTGTGACCTTACATATTCACCCAGACTTTTAGCACTCACAGTCATTCTCCAGACAGAGGAAATGACTCATCTTTTTAAAAACTGGAAGTGTTAAAGTTAACGTAAAATATGCCAAGACAAAAATATACCTCTAAAAATGTTTTAGGAAGTATGTACTTGTGTTTTTACAAGCCTAATCCATTTTTAGGCCTTTAATCCTTGGGTACCTGTGTCAAAGGTTTAGTAAAAGTAAGCCCATAATTGAAAATCAGATTATCAGTAGAAAGAACACCTATTCTTGGGTTTAATTTTACCTGTAAGTTATACATTTATTTCAAATGGAAAAAACAAAGGTTAGATCTTGCTCCAAAAGAGAGATTTTGTTTTAAACTACTCCATAAAGAGAATATGGTTGGCTGATATCCAAAGATAAAGAAAGCTTTGGCATTCTTGACCTTGAACACCTTGATGCTTAATACACAAAAAGTCATATGTTACAAAGTCCCATTACTAAGCCACCAAGCAGAGGGCGGGATTATCCTGTGAGAGAAGTACAAGGAAGCTTTTACTGGAAGGGTGTTGGTGCCAGGATCTGAGAAACAAAGGTCCAAAACTAGGCTCTATATAGTATTCCAGAAGTGGAAGCAGTTAAATAAAGACCGAAGAAAACCCTGAAGTTTAACGTCAAGACCCAAGTACACAGGCCAAGGACATAACTCAGAGTTAATGCCTGGCAGAACAAAAAGTAACCTGAGCACTTTGTAGGTGAAGCAAAGCAATTAGAAGGCAGGTTTTACAAATAACTCTTTTTGTGGCTTGCTTTGCCTTTATAATAGAGAACATGAAGGTGTGTTGGGTATGACCTTAAAGTAATGGGGCCTTGGAAGACAACAGGTCTAAATAAAATTTACTGAACAGGTAATAATAATAGACAAGGCATTTCTTATTCTTGGTTTTTTTTTTTGGTTAACTTGGAAGTGGTTTAACATTTTTTTTTTTTGGTATCATTAATCTACAATTACATGATGAACATTATGTTTACTAGACCCCCCACCACAGTCACTGTCCATCAGCGTAGAAAGATGCTGTAGAATCACTACTTGTCTTCTCTGTGTTGTACACCCCTCCCAGTGCCCCCCCACATTATACATGCTAATCATAATGCCCCCTTTCTTCCCCCCCCTTATCCCTCCCTTCCCACCTATCATTCCCAGTCCCCTTCCCTTTGGACTGTCAGTCCATTCTTGAGTTCTGTGAGTCTGCTGTTGTTTTGCTCCTTCAGTTTTTTTCTTTGTTCTTATACTCCACAGATGAGTGAAATCATTTGGTACTTGTCTTTCTCTGCCTGGCTTATTTCACTGAGCATAATACCCTCTAGCTCCATCCATTTTGTTGCAAATGGTAGGATTTTTTTTCTTCTTATGGCTGAATAATATTCCACTGTGTATATGTACCACATCTTCTTTATCCATTCATCTACTGATGGACACTTAGGTTGCTTCCATTTCTTGGCTATTGTAAATAGTGCTGCGATAAACATAGGAGTGCATATGTCTTTTTCAAACTGGGCTACTGCATTCTTAGGGCAAATTCCTAAGAGTGGAATTCCTGGGTCAAATGGTATTTCTATTTTGAGTTTCTTGAGGAACCTCCATACTGCTATCCACAATGGTTAAACTAATTTACATTCCCACCAGCAGTGTAGGAGGGTGCCCCTTTCTCCACAACCTCACCAACATTTATTGTTCTTTGTCTTTTGGATGGTGAAGATCCTTACTGGTGTGAGGTGATATCTCACTGTGGTTTTAATTTGCATTTCTCTGATGACAAGCAATGTGGAGCATCTTTTCATGTGTCTGTTGGCCACCTAAATTTCTTCTTTGGAGAACTGTCTGTTCAGCTCCCCTGACCATTTTTCAATTGGATTATTTGCTTTTTGTTTGTTGAGGTGGCTGAGCTCTTTATATATTTTGGATGTCAAACATTTATTGGATCTGTCATTTATGAATATATTCTCCCATACTGTAGGATGCCTTTCTGTTCTATTGGTGGTGTCCTTTGCTGTACAGAAGCTTTTCAGCTTGATATAGTCCCACTTGTTCATTTTTGCTTTTTTTTCCCTTGCCTGGGGAGTTATGTTCATGAAGAAGTTGCTCATGTTTATGTCCAAGAGATTTTTGCCTATGTTTTTTTTTTAAGAGTTTTATGGTTTCATGACTCACATTCAGGTCTTTGATCCATTTCGAATATACTTTTGTGTATGGGGTTAGACAATAATCCAGTTTCATTCTCTTACATGTAGCTGTCCAGTTTTGCCAACACCAGCTGTTTAAGAGGCTGTTATTTCCCCACTGTATGTCCATGGCTCCTTTATCGTATATTAATTTACCATATATGTTTGGGTTAATATCTATTATTCTTTTCCACTGGTCTGTGGGTCTGTTCTTGTGCCAGTACCAGATTGTCTTAATTACTGTGGCTTTGTAGTAAAGCTTGAAGTTGGGAAGCAGATCCCCCCTGCTTTATTCTTCCTTCTCAGGATTGCTTTGGCTATTCGGGGTCTTTTGTGGTTCCATATGAATTTTAAAACTATTTGTTCCAGTTCACTGAAGAATGCTGTTGGTATTTTGATAGGGATTGCATTGAATCTGTAGATTGCTTTAGGCAGGATGGCCATTTTGACAATATTAATTCTTCCTAGCCAAGAGCATGGGATGAGTTTCCATTTGTTAGTGTCCTCTTTAACACTTAAGAGTGTCTTGTAGTTTTCAGGGTATAGGTCTTTCACTTCCTTGGTTAGGTTTATTCCTAAGTATTTTATTCATTTTAATGCAATTATGAATGGAATTGTTCTCCTGATTTCTCCTTCTGCTAGTTTGTCATTAGTGTATAGGAAAGCAACAGATTTCTTTGTGTTAATTTTGTATCCTGTAACTTTGCTGAATTCAGGTATTAGTTCTAGTAGTTTTGGAGTGGAGTCTTCAGGGTTTTTTATGTACAATATCATGTCATCTGCAAATAGTAACAGTTTGACTTCTTTACCAATCTGGATGCCTTGTATTTCTTTGTTTTGTCTGATTGCCATGGCTAGGACCTCCAATAATATGTCGAATAACAGGTGGGAGAGTGGGCATCCCTGTCTTGATCCCGGTCTTAGAGGAAAAGCTTTCAGCTTCTCACTGTTAAGTATGTTGTTCGCTGTGGGTTTGTCATATATGGCCTTTATTATGTTGAGGTATTTGCCTTCTATACCCATTTTGTTGAGAGTTTTTATGATGAATGGATGTTGAATTTTGTTGAATGCTTTTTCAGCATCTATGGAAATGATCATGTGGTTTTTGTCCTTTTTGTTGATGTGGTGGATGATGTTGATGGATTTTCCAATGTTGTACCATCCTTGCATCCCTGAGATGAATCCCACTTGATCATAGTGTATGATCCTCTTGATGTATTTTTGAATTCAGTTTGCTAATATTTTGTTGAGTATTTTTGCATCTTTGTTCATCAGGGATATTGGTCTGTAATTTTCTTTTTTTGGTGGGGTCTTTGCCTGGTTTTGGTATTAGAGTGATGCTGGCTTCATAGAATGGGTTTGAAAGTATTCCCTCCTCTTCTATTTTTTGGAAAGCTTTAAGGAGAATGGACATTATGTCTTCTCTATGTGCCTGACAAAATTCAGTGGTGAACCCGTTAGGCCTGGGGGTTTTGTTCTTGGGTAGTTTTTTGATTACCGAGTCAATTTTGTTGCTGGTAATTGGTCTTTAGATTTTCTGTTTCTTCCTTGGTCAGTCTTGGAAGGTTGTATTTTTCTAGGAAGTTGTCCATTATTCTTGGTTCCTGTTTTCCTTTCCTTTGCCATGGCAAGTACCTGTCTCAGTTAATGACAGCACCATGACCCTCTCTGAGCAATCCAAAGCAATGGGGAACTTGTCTTGACTCTTCCTTCTGCTACTGTACTTAGTGACGGTCTTAAATAGAATCAGCATTTTTTACCTTAAATAAATGTATTTAAAATAAATCTAAGTATGTATTATTATATTATTAATTAAAATGGAAAACCACTATTGGTTACTCTAAGAGAAACATATTTTTAAAAATTCTATGAAAGTAAAGCAATGTCATTAAATTTTAGCAAAAATCGACTCCCTCTTCATTACAAGAGCTGATTAGCAAATACTACTTAGCACACAATTTAGTATCAACCTAAGAATTTCTCCTTAAATTAATTAGAGGTATTAAAAGATAATTAAAAAGTATTTTTTCATTGTGTGACTAAATTATGACTTAATGATCCTTGTACCATCCTGTATCATCAAACTGTCACCTGGCGACAAGTCCCACACTTCAGGAGGCACTAGACTATGAAACAAAATCCCAACTGTGTGGCTGGTAGGACCTTACTTCCAAATAACTTTCAACCTCATTTCCTGCCACCTCACAAGGCACATGCCCTGACTGTATTTGGCCCCATTAATTTCCCCATGGAGTCTGCTGGGAAAACTCTTGTGCTTCCCTCAAAGGGTTTCAGATATAAGTCGGGAGGGACCTTTCAGGCAGATTTTTCCTTGGCACTGACAAAGATGCTTCCTTGACCAGACTCTAGCCCTGTTCTTCTGGGTCCTCTTCTCCACTAGGCTTCAACGTGGGCCCATAGAGACTGGAATAAACCCGAATATAGTTCCTAACAGCTCCAGACTGCTACGATAGCCCAGAACCCTGAAAGTACCTACCTGAGAAAGCCCGAGGCTGCCACGGGCATGCGCTCTCTGTCCCAGCGGCTCCTGAAGGTAGGGCCTCTGCCTCCCAGTCTCTCTGGGAGGGTGGGAGCCTAACTCTGACAGCGCCAGTCAGCAAACACGGATGGATTCCATGTACACCAAACTCCCCTTCCTGTTTTTTACTTTAACTTTTTTTACTTCCTTGAAAAATGCTATTGTGTCCTGGCTAACTGCCTTCCCTAGTCCCTCACTTGCCCTTTAAACACCCAGTGACCTCTGCACAAATCAGAGTTCAGTTCATGCAGGACTCTTTTCCCTCTTGTATTAGCTATTACTGATTTAAATCTATCTTTACCACTGGAACTAGTGTCTGCTTTGTTTATCTTTGACAGTACTTAATATCTGTTTCTGATTTACTACATTGCAATTATTGAACTATCCCTATTACTTGCTATGCTGTGCTTATTTTTGGTCCTCCAAGTACCTGTTACAGTGTTTCCCATATCAGGAATGCCTAGTACTTTTTAATTCACAGGTTAATAAAGTACTTAAACAATATTTTGTCAGATTTTTGTGCTGTATGTGCACCATGTATGAAATCATAATTTGTCACATCCACCCACCACTGAGGTAGTATATTCTTGAGGGCAATCTCTTAGTTTAAATAACTGCACACATACAAAGGCATAACTAAGTTATCTGTTGTGAACAGGAACATGTGAAGAGGATCTAAAACATTGCTTTAGTTTTTGTCTCAACTTATAAGTCATAAGAGGGACATCAACACTGCATTAAACTTTATAGTTTAAAAAGAATTTAAAAATATCAGATGATTTTCTTTCTTAGTTTGGTCAATATCATTTTAATTCCAGTGTTTCCTTTAATCTCACATCTTCCTCTTTTGGATCTCCACTTCCATTTTAAAAAAAGCCATTGTCTATTACTTTTCATATCTTCTGTTTTATATTAGTAAGAGCATTTCTATAACTATAGCATAGGGAATTTACATGCAGGTTATGGGAGACACTGGATTTTTACTTCAATATTAGTCTTGTTTTATTTGTTTCCAAGTTATATGTGAAGACGTCACTTTACATCAAGGTCTATTTTATTCCATGAAATTAAGTGAACCATAACCCCAGAGTGCAATGAAACACACGCACCATGACCACATTACTTTGGAAAGCTGAAAAGTTGCCAGTCCATTGATCTCAGACTTCAAGAACCACAGTGCAGCCAGAATTGGTTCCCTGCAGTAGCTGTGAACTTCTGCCAAACAGGCACTGCAGAACTCCAAACAACACAAGGTAAGGAGATGGCACCTAGGCACTTTTTTTATAATGTAAACTCTCTTACTGAAGTTTATTTTTTGTTATTTTTATTAAAGCGTTGGTGTCACGGACATTTTTCTTACTTAAAGGTAATATGCTGTAATTGCTAAGATAGCGTAGTACTGAAATGTAAACTAAATGTGGGGCCTGTGTGAGTGTGTGCCCCTCTTTTGCCAATGAATTGCAAATTCTTCTCCCTGTTTACAATTGTCGTAGCATTCAACAATAAATGTAGAATTCTTACTGTGGATTTATTTTTGGCACAAGTCTCTTTCTTCTTTTCAATTGCTACCTGTGTTAGCACCACCCAGTTGCCTAAAACTCTGTTATTTCAGTCTCTGCCCCACCCAGTCTCTGAATTAACCCTGATGCAACCAGGTAACCTATATTAAGACCTCTACCCACATCATTAAATGGAGCCTGGAATTAACCATGTCTTCCTGGGCCAAGAATTCACAGTGCCTGTGTAGTGTCCTATGCATTCATGTTCCCAGCGACCTGCAGCCACTCTCCCACCCAACAATTCTGTTGCCCAAACTACATTGTAAGAATGCCTGTCCTGCATCTTACTAAGCTGATGGATACTATGTAATGGGGCATGTTGGGGGGACTTGGTGGAGTCAAGTAAACATAATGTTCCTCATGTAATTGTAGATTAATGGGGGGAGTCTAGTAAACATAATGTTCCTCATGTAATTGTAGATTAATGATACCAAAAAAAAAAACACATCTATCTTTGCAATCCTCAAAAAGAATGCCTGTCCTTACAGATATCTTCCACTCCTGGGGCTGCAACCAGTGTCCCAAACTAAACCACCACTCGTTTAACAGCGGCCTTGCCCACCCACTAGAATCGGCCCTGGCTTTACATTTTTTTCCAATGAGAAAACAGTATAGTTCCCTTTTGTTTTATTGTTCCAAAATTTGATAAGCTACAGGATCAAGTTATTGTTTTTAAGGTGTCATAATATGTTAGGTGTTAGAGAGTCTAGCTCATACTTGCATTCAGTAGTTAACTTTGCATTATGAGCTTGATTCTTTCTATAAAGCTTTCTATCTACATTTCCAGTTTCCATGGCAACATGTTTGTTCCCATGGAGAAACAAAAATGAACACCTAAACAGAGCTGAACTTGAAGATACAAAACTTCACTCAATGGGTAGTTTGCTCAGAGGCCATTCAAGAGCAAAGTGATAAAACAGAAAAGCAGAAAATAGTCTAGGTTTCAAGTTCCCACGCAAAGCTAAGAAACTATTTCTGATTTATTTTGACCTGCTGAGTAACAAATCATTCTTGGTGTCCTTAATAACAACCTTAAACTGCTTTATCCCCAAAAGCAGTTTTAAAATTCACTACATAGACAAAGGGCCTTTTTTAATGGTGATTTGATGGTTTGTTTTTTTTTCAGCAATTTGGTTCTCATCTTGGCAATTTGTATTTATATACATTTCAAGAATTTTTTGAATTTCCATGGAACTGCTTAAAGTCATAATTGATTCTAAAAAAACATATACACTAACACAATGAGTCTGAGCAAATAAGCACTAGGTTATTTTTTAATAAAAACAGAGTATTTTCCTTTTTCTACCTTTTTTTAATGTCCAGAATTTTCCTAGCTTACCTATTGCCAGTTAATGCCATTTGTGAGTTTTTTGTTTTTTTCTTGTAGCAAGGATTATTATCAAACTCTGCTACAGAGGCAGAGACCCTTGTGGTGGTAGTGAAAAACCTGCCCCTCACAGGGCATACTACCTATTCCTGTGAGTTCATCAGCCAGTCAGTTTTTATGCCATTTGAATAGAGCTTGAAAACTACAAGTGGATAGAAATTTGGCTGGTTTACCTAAATGTGAAGGGAAGCTGGTAGCTGTGGTTAAGATTCACACTACTAAGCCAAATTCGTAACACTATTACAGCAGCAATTTGAATGATACCAGTAAATTAATTCACCCCCCTTTGCAAGCTCCATTCAAGTGGCATAAACTCAGCTTGTAAAAGACAAAGCGAAGTCACTGGGCTCTGGCTCTGCGCTCTGCGCCACCGGCTCGCCTGCTCCTTCCCTCGCTGTATGATCCAGGCACCTCTCCCTCCCTATGTGCACCCCATCTCTGTCCGCTGCTCTCCAGCCTTCTGCTTGCTTTTCTCACCCTCAGACCTCGACCTCTTCTTTCCCATTCTGTTCTGCTGCTCCTACTCTACATGTGCATCACTTTTTTTCTGGCTTTTCTCTGGTTTCTTACTCTTTTCCCTCTTCAACCTTCTGCTTTTTTGTTATCAGACTTATTTTCAGCCTCCTTCTCTGCCTTTAGTTTATTTTCATTCTTACCATCTTTTCTTTCTCTCTTTGCATCCCCTCTTCCCCTAGAGGTTTGTGTATTTTGCTCTTTTTATTATTATATTATTATGTATTGTTTCTGGATATATTCTTTTTCTCTCTCCTTCCATGTATTATTTTTTCCTAACTGTTTGAACCCCAGTCCCACTGACCTCGTGCAAAAGATTATGATTGGAGTGATTTAAAGTATTTCTCTAATATAATAAAAGTAAGGAGAGAAATTACCCTTAGAAAATAACATCTTAAACAGTAGACAGCCTTTTTTTAACCAGTCTCTTTGTCTGCACCCCCTTACATTCACAATGAATAGAATCAGTGAGATTTGTCATCTTCTATATTTGTCTATATTTGTAAATAATGTCTAGGCATTATTTACTCTAATCACTAGTGAAAAGCAGGACTCTGAAATCAGAAACTCCAGCATGCTGAGTTTTTGACACTCAAGATAAAATAACTTTTGAACATTATGTGGCCAACTGACAAGCAACAGAATAAAGATGTAGCCTAGAATTAATTGCAGCTTTTGAAGCAATAGTTACAAGGAAACAGAACATAAAGGTTTTTATCCTACTCATTTTCATACACTGCTGGGGAGTGAGGGCACTTCCATCATTTTATACTGTTTATTGCGTATGGAAAATAGAATAATAAAAATTAAATACAGAAGTTTTTTCTGGTCCCCTATCATCAAATGGGCATATACTTTGAGTTGATTTTAATTTTGGGAAATGAATATGTTCATCTTTCTTTTACATACTTCCATCTAATTTCTAAAAGTATGCAATAGTGAACTTCACATAAACATAAATGGTCCATTAATGTTTAAATGCATTGCTTTGAAGATATGAAATATATATCTTATATCTTAATTATTCATGACCAGTTATATAGATTAGATTTTATAATAAGTATATTTATACATATTATATAGTTATATATACATATAGTTTTAACTAAATCCATTAACACAGTGGCAGATTCTTTATGTTTTGGCATGCTTAAAATTAAATTTTAATGTAGATTACATTTATTAAGCACCTAAAATCACATTAATCCACTGATAAATTTTCAGTCTTTAAATTCATGAGAAAATATTGATGCCGCATAGTATCTACTGGTTTTATAGCACTCAAAGTCTTGGTCAGTCATTCTCACCCACCATATTTATATCTGCCCTTTCTGTTTTGCTCCACTTACTGCTTTTGCATTTAATAGTTTTTATCATGCTTAAAGACCCCGAGTTTTGAAAAAAAGACAATGACTTGGAAATAAAACCAGTATTAAATAAGATTCTTAATACAGAGGAGTTTCCCATACCTTCTCTTCTTTTTATTGATGTAATTATAAAGCCAACACATACAGTCATGCAAATTGAGTGCTAGGGTATCATTCCTGACCTATGTGTGGAGTCCTGCATATGGCTGGATTTACCTTACAATTCTCACGGAAACTCTACCATACCTGTACTTACCAGATGGACAAAATGTTCTGCTTTGATAATGTCAAGTTATGTTTGATTTTTGTTCTCTGAAAATCATGAAATGTAACATTTTAGAGTTCAGAGGAAACTTAGAGATCATCTGGTTCTCTCCTCTTTCAGGTTACAGAGAAGAAAGATGCTTCCAGAGAAATGACGTGTCCTGATGACAGTTTTATCACCACATCAGAGCCAATGCTCATGGCAGCTCTCTCGAATCCTAGCCTCAGGAAGGTCATTTTGAAGATATTCATGGTGACAAAGAAAATATTGTATTTCTATCACATAAACCCTATAGGTACAACTTTCTAGACTTTTATGCTAACTTTACTCCTAGACAATTTTACATTGCAAACTGCTAGTGGACTAAAATAATTTCTGAGTAATTCTCTCTGTGCAGCTTGCTATGTAACCCAGAAACATACTAAATGGTTTTTGAAAAGGGATGTCACCATCTCTATTGATTAATGCAGTAGAAAATATTTAGAAAAGGAACCACTTAATGCTACTGTTATATCTATATTACTACAGCATAATTTTGGGATACTAACATTAATTAATTGAAACAGTTTCTTAGGAATTAAAAATGTTTACTTTCCCAATAATGTGCTAGGAAACCACCAATTTCCTAGATTATTTCCACTATGGAGCTTCTCTTTATTAATATCAACCACACTTTTTCATTATCTTTAATTGCTCAGTAATGATCTGCAGTATTTGGGATAGTATTTTAATTTGTTCCTGTTCTCTTGATGCATCTAGAAAATTTGTCGACTCCATGTAAACTCATTTTCTCAGTTTTTGTTTTCTCTCCTCTGTAATCCTGGATGTGCATACAGTAGATACTAACTGTGTGCTATTTAAGGACAAGAATTGAACTAGAGACACTTTATCACAAAGTCCTGATTAATTGGAGCAAATATCCAAATTTAGTCTATGTTGCCAAAAGCTTGCAAAAGTGTATAATCATGAATCTAAATGCTAACAAAATTAATCATTAATGAAAAATCTCTTAAATGAAAATGACTACAAAGTAATATCTAATAGTGATGCATAAAACTATCTTCTTCCAGTAGATTCATGCATACTGATGAAAAGAACAAACAGGGAGAAAAAACTAGGCATACCACCACAAAATCATATGTTTTTAAAAAAATACTTTATCTTTCCCCTTTTTTTCTAGAACTGAGACACATGACAGAGTTGATCATAAACTTTCATTGAGAGAGCAATGAAAGAAAAGAAAAAGAACACATTCATACTCACAGAAGCCATAATTTCTGGCAGATGTTGCAAGAATGAGTTAGATCATTGCCCTTTTTTTCTGGGGCCTGGTGTTAATTTTGAGAGGAGCTCCCAATTGTACAATGAGCATCTGGACAGTTTTGACATCTTTATTACACTCTGAGATCTTAAAATGCTACCATTTTTTTAATGATTTCTTTTCAAGATTAAAGCAATTATTTAGCTGCCAAGAGAATTAATCCCATGACTCAACACCAATACAATTATCTTCCCAGATCTGGTTTCCTAACTCATATTCATAATCAGAATACCCACTGTTAAATCAAAATTAAGATTTGATTGATCACTTGATGATGCTAACATTCAAATCCATTTTTTTTCATGCCTAATTTTGTTTCTTGTATTTTCTTTGTATGAAATTACTGTGGCTTAAATAGCCCATTTAACAAGGTCATAAATTCTCATAAAAGCAGACTAAGGAATTCATAATCATAGCTCTTGGCCGCCACCTAAAGGTTTCTTTCTTGTTTTATTTTATGTAAGACCTACTGTGCATTTCTTTTATAATAAAATTGTTGCCTGCATTATCACATTTCTACATAAATATAAGGTGAAGAGACTTATTTCAATATTTTTCTCACTTTTGTACATTCGCATTAGCAACCTAAATAATTATATCCACATCTCAGTCTATTCAGTACACAAAACAATTTAAACCAGGTCCTCTAAGTGACCTGAAAATTTTCCATCCATTCAAGAAATAGTGTGTCCTTATTATGTACCACCCCCACTCTTAGGCCCAAGTTGGAAATAGAAAAATATATAAGTCATAGTCTCTGGCTTCAAGAAACATACAATGTTATAAAAAACTGGCTACTCTTTTGTCATAATCTGTATTAGAATGATCATTAATTGGATGCCACAGAGTAAATCTAAGAGAAGTTTAAACAAAGAGACATGTTTCTCATTTCTAACTTTCCAAGCTAATTTCAATTAAACTCATGTTTATTGAACCATTGCTGAATATATACTTATGCTAAACTCTTCAAACTCCATAAAGAACATTACTAACAGGTGTAATTTCTTGATTATGCTTGAAGGTAAATGGGATATACTGAGGGTAATAATCCTTGCTCCATATTCTGTTCTCACTCCCTTTATTCTCTTCTTAAGAAATACTTGATTGAATCAAGATAATATTTCCAACCCCCTACTTGAATTCTGACAAAGCCATGTTTCGGGAATGGAATCAGTGTAATCTATGATACCATAGTTATGAACTCTACAAACTTCTCATTTCAAAATCCATAAGGATAGAATATCAATAATCACGCAAATTATTCTTAAGCATGTAACAGATTTTGTTAGCACCTGTACTTGCCAATATAGATTCCATGTATTTACCCTTTGATTTATTTATAGGCCACTATTCAAAAGATATTTCTTAGTGAATGACTTGGTGTCAGTCATTCACCATCGTCATTGTTCAATAAAACAGATTATTTTAGTCTTTGCCCTCATGGGGCTTGTGAGAAAATAAATAAATAAACAAAACACATTATGATGCAAACTACAAAGGAACTTCACCATACTGTACTGAGACAGAGAATAATGTTGAGGAGAGACAAACCTATTACATAAGGTAAGATAATCAAAAAAGGCCTCTTAGAGGAGGCAATATTTAAACTGAGACCTGAAGAATAAGGAACCAGCTCTGCCAAAAATACAGAGAAACAGGCAGAGGGAACTGTGTATGCAAAAGCCAAAATACTAAGGGACAGTCGTGAGATGGAGGGCAGAGTTAGCAAAGGGGAGTTTTGTGGTGTGGGACTGGAAAAGTAAAATGAGCTCAGTCATGAAGGGCTTTGAAACCAGGTGAAGGACTTTGGGGTTTATTTGAAACAGAATGGAAAGCCAGAGTAGCAGATTAAAGAAGGAAGTAATTTGATCTGATAGCTGCATGGAGAAGGAACTGGAGGTAACCAAAAGAAGAAGACAGAAGTCTATTACAGAAATACAGATGGGAGAGATGATGGTGACAGAAACAAGGGTAGCGGCAGTGGAGGCAAAAAGAAGGGAACACATTTGAGATGAATTTTGGAGCTAGACTTAATAGAACTGGTAGTAGGTCAGATGACGGCTAAGTTCTGAGGTTTCTTCCTAGCTTATTAGCATTTGCTGATATGAATATAACTTAGAAATGCTGATATAGTTTTCCATATGAGATTTAGATTTCTGTATTAGATTTTATGTCACACCTAAACTTTCAATTTAGTAAAAAGTGGCAAGAAAATAACTTAATATAATGACCTATTTGTATGTCAATAAAGAAACTTTTATTATGTAGCATCTTTTGCAAATGAGGCAATCTATAAAAAATAATTTTATAGATTATTATAGGAAGTTTGTCTACTAAAAGCACCAAAGCTTATTTACTTTTAACTACTTAGAAGGAATTTTTTGTATATTTGTTAAATATTTCCCTGATCACTTAAACAGAACACATTTAAAATAAGTTGAGCCTTTTAAAAACTCAGGCTCACCATGATGAATGTGAGCTGTACCTCTGTAATGTAGTGGCACCCCTAAAAACAGTGAGGTACAAAGATGGGCTCTCCCTACTCTAAAGAACTGAAAACTACTCTGGTTTGGAATGCTTAAAATTGTGTTATCATTGTCTCGGTTGCTCCTAGTTCTCATGGTATTGGACCATAGCCACCCACCTCTGGCCTATTCACATGATGCTTCTCTTTTGCTGTAATCTGGGAACCTGTTATCAGACTTTTATGCAAGTCAATAGTATGTAGACACCAAGTAAAATATGAATTTTTGTATCCTATTTTGATTGCCTAGAGGCCTTTCTTACATGTTATTTTCTCAAGTATATTTTAGGTCACTGGTGTTGCTTGATCGGCAAAATTCAAATCAGGGAACTGTACATATGCTAGCATTTTATTTCCCACATTTTTCATGATGTACCTTGAAAACGGAATTCATATTACCATATACAGTATCACTTTTAAGTTTCTACAAAAGATCCTTCCTTATATCATAACCTCAATTAAATCATTATAAATGTTGGGTTTTTGTTTGATGCCTAAGGTATAGTTTTCAAACGTAATATAAAATTTGACCATAAAACTAGACTTTAAAAATTCCCAAATTTCTTGATTTGAATCATAATGTTATCTCTTTCCCTTTTTTCCTTTTGACATGCATAGAAACTAAAACATATCGAATGTCCACAGTATCCCAATCAGCAACACTACTTTCAAAGTGTCTTTTGACAAGTAACATGTGCATATTAAAAATTCAAAGGCATGTTTGACACAGCTCTTCCAAATAGCTACATTCCTCAAAGCTCTCTCTATATCACCACCTTCTTTCATGGAAGAAAATGTGTAAATGTGTAATGGAAATGTGTAGATGATTAATGCATCTGTATAAACACAACATTCTTAACATGCATAAGAATTATTTTGAGGACTTTTGAGAAACCAGATACCAGAATCCTAATGCTGACTTGCCAAATGGGAATCCCTGAGAGAGAGGTCCAGAAATTGGCATTTGTAAAAAGTATTCCCCAGCTTATTGACCTATAGTCCTTAGAAAAATCTTTACATAGTACTGTCATAGACTCCAGGTAAGAAATCCTAAATGATCTGCCTTTTCAACTTTATTTTCCAAAGATGACTGTACCAATAGATATCCTATATGCTCTTCCTATAAGGTGACATTGACATTTCTCCACCAAAAAATGGGGTTTATGTTCCCTCTCCTTGAATCTGGGCTGACTTTTGACTACAGCGGAAATGATGTTATGTGACTTAGGCCAAGACCGATTCATAAAATGCAATATAGCTTCCACCTTATTCTGTTGGTACACTTCTCCTTGGAATCCAGCCACCATGCTATGAGAAAGCCAGCAGCATTATGGAAAGGCCATGTGCAGGTCTTTCAGCCATAGCTCCTGCTGAAGCCCCCACTGACAGCTAGCTATCAACCACCAGACATGTGAATGGGCTTTTAGATTTTCTAGCTCCCAGCTTTTAGGCCATCCTAGTACAATAGTAACAATCGCTCTCTCCTAGTCATGACCAAATTTCAGATTTGTGAATAAAATTAATGTTGTCACTATTCTAATCCATGAAGTTTTACAGTAGTTTTTTACATAGCAATAGATAACCATAACACATTCCAAATACTTCTGTGGCTTCTTCAGATGGAAAATGGAGCCCCAGATAAACCTTCATGCATTCCAGTTTGCATTAAGGATTTCTAATTCCATCCAGCCAGATCTACCCTCAGACCTATTTCCTAGGTCCTGATTTAATTTCTTGCCTAGATCTGTGATTCTCAACCAGGAGTGATTTTGTACCCACAGTGACAATGTCTGAAGATATTTAATGGCTGTCACAACTGAGGAAAAAATGCAATTGGCATCTACTGGGCAGAAGCTAGGGATCTGGTAGACATTCTACAATATACAGAACCACCCCATCCCTAACCACAAAGAATTATCAAGGCCTAAATGGTGCAGAGGTTCAAAAACTCAGACCTCGATTGGGTCCAGCAGTGACGTACTCCATTCTTACCCATGATTCTCTTCATCATCGTATGATCTGGAATTCTCAACTGGGAGCTGAAGAAATGATGTGTGTGGTGAGGGGGAGGGACATGGTGAGAGAGTTAGAATATCAGATTTATTTGTGAGGATTTTCAAACCACACAAGTGAGTCTCATGCTCAACTCTGGCTACAAATTAGAATAATTTGTCTAACTTTCATTGTTTTTCATTTGAAACACCCACTCTATTTAAATACCAGCTCAATCTCCAAGTCCAAAGATTCTGATTAAAAATTCTTGGATAGTAGTCATTTTTAAGAGTACATTAGTTGATTCTAAGGTACACTTAGGCATGAGAACCAGGGATACTGGCCCCTTCACCTGGAGGTCTTTGGGTCCTAACTTGGAAAGAAGTGTTGGTGGAGTCTAGAGAGTCAAATCGCAAAATCCCAACAGTGATTCTGTTGGCACCTTCCTCCCACTTTCTTCATTGAGAACCTTTGGCCTATGTGCTCCTCTGCACTGAGCTCACCATGTTCTGGCAGAAGGACCTGTACCAAACTCTCACTTCATTCTTCTGCACTTACCTGTGATGGAAGAAAACCCTACGGCTTAGTTAGTTTCTGTTAAGCCAGTAAAGCAGCACCACTTAGTAAATGCTGAACAGCCAATTCAGGCAAAATGGGCTCAGGCTGCTATGCACCTCTCCACCAATGAAATCAGCTCTGTCTACTAGATTTTCCATTAATTGCCTAAAATGGATATAAAAACATCAGTCTATATTCTTAGAATTATATTGCTGGTGTGTCAAATAAAATTTGATTTACTGCTAGAGTAAATCAAATAATTCACACAATTTAGTCATCAAGATGATGACTAAGGATGTTGATAGAATGCTATCTAGCTGAGGTTCATGTCCTAAATAGGACTTACCTTGACCCCCCACCACAAAAAAAAACACCAGTTAGGCAAATGCATTGCCATCTGCCTCAGATGCTAAGCTAATGAAAGTCTGCTCATTAAAAAAACGGCTTGGGTGGAGAAAGGAAAAATGTGAAATAGCCCATTATTATAATAATTACTTTGGCAAAAATGTGTTATTTCATCATGACAATAAGCTTTTTGGAACATGTTATTATTATATTACATTTGTGGTAAAAAGAAAAAACAAAACCATGTTTTTCTTTTCAAAATTTATTTGTTGGAGGAAAATGCCAATTTAATAAATGTCCCGATAATTATCTAGTTGTAACTTTTCTGTTTTTAACTCTTTCCCATTAAAGCCAAAATCAGAAAGAAACTTTAACATTATACTCTAGCTCCCTATCCATAAAAAAGAGAGCTGAGTGTCTCTAATAGTTTTGAGTGTTAACTGAACAGCGTGTGTGCCTATATGCTGGAGGAAGGTCCTTATTAAGAGCAAAGCTCCTGAGTCACACTGCCTCGGTTCAAATACTAACTCCATCATTTACAAAGTGATCTTAGGCATGTTATTTTATCTCTTGTGACTCAGTTTCCTATTCTGCAAAAAGGTATTAATAATAGTACTGAGGCCATAATTGTCTTTGAATATTAAAAGATAAAATGAATAGAAAGTGCTTAGCATAGCCCCTGGCACATAAGATGTACTTAATGAATGAGCATCAAATCTAATTGTCAAATCTAACTAATACTGGCTCTGTCCCTAATTAGTTGACCAACTCTGAGTAAGTGACCTTACCTCTCTAGTATTCAATGTTTCATTTGTATTGCAGAAGCCTTAATTTCTAAAATTCAATTAAACAATTATCCATTGCAGTAGGTTCCTTTAGCTCTGAATTTCTATGACTCTGATCTCTGAAGCACATCAGGGCCTGTTTTCCCATATCAGTGTCCAATCTATGTGAATACAATGTAAGTTTTGTCTGTTATTTTAACCAATGCAGTATAGACAATTTACATAGATTTAATTTCCTATAGTATCAAGCATGTTTGAAACACTGGGATATTAGAATTTCCTTGTCAAGTGCTACACATGTTTCTTATTCCCTCTTAGTCTGAAATCTGAAATGCTTTCCCATCCCTTCCTACAACAGGTCAGCTGTCCTAGAGACACAGCTTATGTTGTCATAACAAACAAAAGTTTCCATACTGATATTATAAAAATATTAAATATGGCAGCATACAGAAAGATTCTTTGAGAAATGGAAAAGTCTTACTCTCTCAGGTTACTCTCTGATCTCTTTCATCCTCTTCCATCTCAGCATCTCAAAAGGTACCTCAACTTGTGTGTGTACTGCCGGCTGGCTTCCAACGTACCCTTCAGGCAGGGTGCTCTCCCTAATAACAACAGTGACCTCTTGGGTGCCAGTCTAGTAGGGAATTTGAAGCCCTTGTGATAATTGGCTTTTCTGTAGCATTTGACCTTCTAATCACTCCCTCCTTTTGGAAATGCTTCAGCTCTTTTAGGTCTATCAGTGAGTCTCTGCTATCGTGTTCTCTTTCCTTCCTGACCATCCTGTCTCAGCCTTTAGTTTCTATGTTTCCTAGATTGCTCTTCTTGGCTGAATTCTGTAATCCTTCTATATATTCTTCCATGGGATGCCCATGATTTTATGTAACATCTGGCATATTTTTCACTCCCAAGTCTATAACAGTTCATTCTTCTCTTTTAAGTCTCAATCCTATAAATTCAATTGCCTTCTGGACATCTCCATATAAAATTCCTGCAGGCCATTTCTAAATTATCTTCCCCAGCATATATTAGCTTTCCTCTTATTTTCCTTGACTAATCACTAAATATATCCCAAGTATCTCTTTTTACCTCCTCAATATCTCTTGAATCTATTACTTCTTCTTCATGATCAAATATCCTTTTCTTGGCCCAGGTCCTTCCATCTATCACCTAAACTTGCTCCAATTCCATCCTCTCAAATTCATTCTCCACACTAACACCAGAGTAATGTGTCCAAAGCACCAATCTAACCAAATGATCTGTCTGCTGAGAACTGCTCAATGATACCTCATAATCTGCAGGAAAAAGTCTAAGCTATTCGGTCAGCACATAGGGTCCTTCATGTGCTGTTTCTATACACCTCTCCAGCCTCAACATTGGCTACTTCCTTCCAGAGAAAACTGGAACAACTACAAAACTTAATGCCTCTGGGCCACTGCACAGTCTGTTCTCTTCTCTTTATTACCCCACTATCTACTCCTTACGCATTCTTCAACACCCTGCCCAGGCTTCTCTCATGTAAAATCTTTCCTGATTCCCAGATGGAGTAAATGTCTCACTTCTCTATACTGCCCCACGTTTTAAAAATATTGCTGTTTTCACTCATGTTATCCTGTATCATAGTTTTTTTTTTTAATGACTGTCTTCCTCAGTATACCACAAAGTCCTAGGACACAAAGACTGTGTCTTATTCCTTACTGTATCCTAGCACCTAGGAGAAAGATGGGTATACACACAAGAGCTCAACATAT
Source organism: Manis pentadactyla (assembly GCF_030020395.1). NCBI lineage: Eukaryota > Metazoa > Chordata > Mammalia > Pholidota > Manidae > Manis > Manis pentadactyla. Next base: position 94,303,608 of record NC_080025.1, read on the forward strand.
GTTTCTTGAATTAATAGAATAAGGATATAAATTTGTTCACTGATGACCTTCTCAGTTAAAAATGCATTAGGATAAAGGCCTAAGATAAAAATTTCATATAGTTAAAATACTTAACTTACTCTTGCTTTATTGAGGTATAACTGATACATAAAATTTTAAGATATTTAGAGTATACATCATGGTGATTTGATACATTGTGAAAGGATTCCCCACCTCTAGTTAATTAACACATCCAACAGCTCGTACAGTTATCTTATGACAACATTTAAGTTCTACTCTCTTAGCAAACTTCAATTATATAATACAATGTTATCAACTATATAAAGTCACCATGTTTTACATTAGATCTTCAGACCTTATTCATTTTAGTAAAACTTAATTTCCATCTTTAAACTTTTCACTTACACCTGGACTTTGGCCCCCACATCCATCTCACTCCCACTCTAGCACCACTCCTAATCTTCCTGACCCTGTTTATTCAGCTACTCCAAGTGCTTTCAGACCTCAGAACGAACAAGTCTTGAGAGAACTATTTCTGTTATGCTTAGAAAGCTTTAATCACTAATCTACTATGTCCTACCAAGAATTTTATCTCTTTGAATCCTGCTTAGTCTTAAGAATCTGGTTCCCAGTTAGTAAAAATTATTTTTCATCTTCTTCAAAACATAAATTCTTGTGTATTCAAATATGTTCTTGATTGAATCTCCTGTGCTGGGATCTCAAATAGATAAGAGAAAAGCAAGACACACAGTAAGGGTTGTGAATGATTTTCAAGCTCAGGTTTCCTAAAGGAAGGTCATGTGGCCATTATGCCTCCAGTTGTTATTTCTCTTTCTTCCTAGAGACTATCTGTGTAAAATATTTAAAATGAACCTGTAAGTTCTTCAAACTCTCGTTGTTGTTTAACCTTTCTAATACTCTAAAGTATTTTTATAAATAGGTTCCTAAAGGTGCTAAGTTAATGTCTTCCTGCGCACTCTATGTAAATAACAAGACCTGAGGATGCCCAGTTGCATCTGTATCTTTGCTTGAGTGTCTCTCTAATACTGTCTTCAGTGTTCATGACAAAAAGCTGTATTATTATTTAGTTTCAGGACCTAGAGCCAAGCAGTGTCTAGTTTCATAGAAGTAAATCTGTTTTAATGGGAGAGAAGCTATTATGATTATATACCTCTTCCTGCAGGCCAAATCAAACTCAGAGAGAAGAGGCACAATGGAAAGTGGTGAGGGGCAGGACACAGAACAGGTAACAGGTCATCACTATTTGGTAAAAAAATTGTAAAATGTCACTCATTTTACTTATGCCACATCCCATTGACAGACACTGCAGTTCCTGCTGTGCTGGTATTAAATGTTCAGTTGATCCTAAGAAAATAAAAGAATCAGAGGCTAGGCACTGCCCACTTTGTTAATGAGCAACTAGTTGGTACAGGGATCACAAACTTAAATATCTACAGGACTCAGACATATAACATATATGAGCAGACTAGTTATATGAAAAGCAGTAACATGATTGCACTGAAAAATGATAACTGACTCTCAAATGGACAATAGGGAATGGTGAGGGCTGTGGCAAACTGAAGAGCCTGAGTTCCTTACGTGGCAGCAGATATGCAGCTCACTGCCTTGCAGAAATGTAGGCCCAGCTGTGTCCAATATTCTGACCATTCAAGAGTAACTGAAAATAGGATTTTATGAAAACTGATTTTAAAACACTTGGCAAAAAAATCAACAAGCTTTTAAACCTCTCTACAGTCAAATAAAACGAGTGTTCGTATTTGATTCTGAAATTTGTATTTCACAGCCAAAAAGATCCAGAAAATCTAAGCAAATAATTAGGGGTATGTTTGAGACATTTGAGAGGAAAGGAACCTTAGCTAGCAGCAACATAAATATTTAATAATCAGGCAAAGATGTAAAATTTAGACTAAGGAGAAATTTTCATGTTTCTTTTGCTAATCTTGCCAAGATAATGGCTATCTTAATAAAGCCAGTCTACTTTCCTCGGCCATTTGATCTCCTTTAAAGCTAAATGTGTTGGATATTTCCATTCACCCATCCATTTTCCTTCCCTACTCTTGTGTGTACCAGTGGCCGGTGTGATTGCATTAAAGAATTACTTTATCTCTGGTTTCCATTGAGTTTGGCCCATCTGGAGCACTGGCAGGAGTTTGAAGAGTAGAAAGAAATTGACGTCAGGGCATTTATTTGCCCTGCTTTTTCCCTGCTGGTTCACTGACTCGCTCCCTTCTTTCTATCCGGAGACCTTATTTACACAGCTGCCCCAGGTCCTTTGTGTGTGTGTATTCCTTGAAATACTGCCTCTTCTTGATCCTTCAAGCTCAGGATGTTCAATGCTCCTAAACCCCAGCGGACCATATTGTCACTTGTTCCCTCCGATAAAACCTGCCCTATAGGCTTCAATTACCTAGCTTAACTCTGCTTTCCATCTACAGCTGGGAGCCTTCCTTAAGACGCCATTTCCAAGAACACAATCATTTCCCCATGGTTGGGATCTTAACTGGGCAATGCTTCTCATCAAGTCTTTGAATTCCTATTTTTCTGGGTTTTTTGGAAAAGGAAGTCTATTTGGCAGGAAGTATCAGGAGCCTTGAGAATTATTTAACCTTTGACCTACTAACTTCGCCTTCAAAATTTTTTCTAAGGAGTCTTAAATATTTAAGAGTTTGAGTACAGATTTATGCAAATATGTCTATTATTACAATGGGCAAAAACTATTAACAACCCATATTCCACCCTAGGAATATGAAATTCTCTATTCCTACCTAGGGGTATGCCAGGTTCTTTTGTTTGCCCCGCCAGTTTCCACTCCACTTTGCTCTCTGCTCTGAGGGCTAACCTTTCTGGACATTGGCTATGGCTCCACTACCCTCTGGCTTAGGGATGGGCTTTACCAGTGAGGTGTCTTGACAGGAAAGTAAAGGGAAAAGAATGAAGTAGAGATAGTTATGCTTCCTGTCCCTTCTCTGCAGATGATCTCAGGCTGTCTGTGAATAAAGATGACAGAGCTTATCATGTGATTCTACACATTCAATATCTCTGGGGTTCAGTAAGGTACCCTTCTTTTGCCCTTTGTAGCCTAGGGATAGCAATGCATCTCCCCACAGTTTCTAATTCAAGGATACCGCACTATTGCTGACACCCTCTCCCCACGTTTATAAATAGTCCCTTTATTAACAAATTCTCCTCAAGTTACCCAGTTTGAGTGAGCTATCTGTTTCACTGCCAAGAATCTGGTGGAATCAATGAGCATATTTAAGTAAACTGAACAATAAACTCACTAAGGAATACTACATAACATGGTTATTCATGAAGAATGTATACTAACAACAAAAATGATATATCAATATGAACAAAACTACATTAAAAAAGCAAATTCACCCTGAAAATGCAATGTAGTCTTCAAATTTTCTGTAATAAAAACATATTACTTTTAATAAATATTTTTAAAAATTACTTACAAGTGAAAGACACTGTAGCTTATGTCAAGAGGAGTCCAGAAAATCTTTGTATAAGCAATATTAGAAACAGTTCTTGATAATCAAGTGAGATAAATGAGAAAGAAAAGGGGAAAAGAACATGCTCAGCTGAGAAAAAAGCCTATGAAAAGGCAAGTGAAAGGCCTTGGAAAAAGGCAGGATTCTGTTTTGAGCACGAGGTAGATGCAGTGGGGAGGCAGGCAGGGAAATGTCATAGAAAATGGTTCTGGGAATGTGATTTGGGGCCTGAATATGCAAGGTTTCATAGTTGATATTAAGAGTCTTTTTCATGGCCTATAGACAAGTTGGGAATGGTATTAAATGAATTATAGAAGAGTTTAAGAAAAGGACAACAAGTTTAAATTTGTGTTTCAGAAGGAAAACTCTCACAGCACTGTCGGAATGAGATGGGTGGGAGTTCAAGAGAAGGATGAGAAAAGAGCATATAAAATTTGGCAGCAGTAATGGCATTCCACAGGAAGGAAAAGACTGCAGACAATTCACTAAGGTGGGATTAATATAACTGGTTAACTATATACATGAAAGACAGGGGATGTGCAGCATAAATCTCTAAGAAAGAACAATACCTAGGGCATACTTAAAAAATGGGTAATCTTCTCTGCTACTTTAACTTGAAAAGGGTTTCAACGACCAAAAATATAATTTGCATTTTATGTTGTGATTATATATCATACTGATATGTGCATTTTTATAAACAATTACATCTCTGAGTCTTTAAAGGACTAACTTCACAAACATAACATTAGTGTTTCAAATATTTTAAAGAGTTTATTACATGTTGTCAACTGTTTGCAAGAAAGTTTGAGCCGATTTATAATTCTACCATAAAAGATTCCTATTTCAACCCTTTAATTCTAGCAGTATTGTCATTTTTAAAAGTTTTTGAACATTTAATGGGAAAAAATGGCATCTCAACTTTTTAATTTGTATTTTATTGATAATTGAGGAAGTCCCACTTTCCCATATGTTGTTAAGCATTTGTATTCCCAATCCTTGAGTCATATGCTGATGCTTTTGCTCACTTTTCTACTGTAGGCTAAATGTTTTTCTACCCATTTGTATGAACATATTTTATGGTATGTATTTTTAACACTTCCCTAAAATATTTATAAACACTAAATTTTAAAGATATCAAATTTGTTGATTTCTTCTTTTGAAATTGGATAAATTATTTTTACATTTAGAAAGAATTTTTATTACCAATACCAGAAAAAAATGATATATATAGTCTTGTAGTTTTACACTAAGCTCTTTAATCCATCATGAATGCATTTTAGTATAAAATGAATTTCTAAATTAGTGTTGCTTTTTCTCCAAATAGCTAACAATTGTCCCAGCACCATTTATCAAATCATGTATTCCATCTACATTGATTTTCAAAGCATATTTTGTTATATTATTACTGATATTGGAGTCTACTTCTGAGCTACTCTATTTATCAATTCAGTCATATTTTTTAATTATTGCATATTATTTCCAAACCAGATTATATCTTTGAGAAAAGGATTGGGTTTTACTGATGCTTGTATTTTCCATAGGACCTATCACTTTACACATAGTAAATGTTCAATAAATACTTAACATATTTATTAAATGAATGTTTAAATTGAATATCCTGTGCCTAAAATACAAAGATTTCCTCACTATGTTAAAAGGTCACATTCTTCAAGGTGAAACATGAAGTAATTTTGAAATTGGAGAAGGGTGCTGAGAATGGAAACATTCCAAGGATAAAATGCCATGTGAATTTAATTAGAATAATTTAAATTTCGTAGTGACTTCATTCTCCAGAGGCGATGTGATCATGAGAAAATGCTGAGAGGGAGAATTTTAGTTGTGTGCTCACTCTGAGTTATTGAAGTTTAGAAAGGCCTTTAACTGTGCAATGATGTGCAAATCAGTCCACATACCAATGTGGCTCAACAGATGAACTATGTCAATGGTGAAATGTTGTCTTTATAATGTCTGCTGATACCTTTATTTGGGAAAGCCAGCTGTGAGCCCTTAACATGGCTATACATTTAGAGTACAGAGCAATAAAGCAATAGCATTTAAAAGTTACTGCAAATTCATTTACCGTCCTCCTGACTACATATAAATTTAAACACATTAGGTTTTATATGAAAGGCCGTATTAAGTATGTGTCCTTCTCATATACAAATATGTGAAGCTTTCATGTAGTTTTATGTCAAACTGTACAAGGATGACTTCAGGCTAAAAAGACTGTGGAACAATTTTGTTTGATTGAGGAGACATTAAACTAGACTGTCATTAAGAATGGTAGGATTACAGGCTTCTGTATAAAGACATGATCACTACACATCTATTAATGTGAATAAAGAATTGTATAGCTACCAGAAAAGGAAAGTTATGTATTCAGCAAAATCAAAGATATTTGATGTTATTTCTTTGACAGTTGCAAGAATTTATCCATTTTCAATGTTGTTTATATTGTGAAATTAAAATAATCTAAATTACCATTGCAAAAATCCTTGTGATAATATATGGTGACTTCTAGCATGTTTCACTCACGATTTATTCTTCGATTCTCATAATAATCTTATTTGGTAGTTTTGTGTATGTGTGTTATATAGACCTTATTTTTTAGAGTAGTTCTAGGCTCACAGCAAAATTAAGTGTGAAGTACAGAGAGTTCCCAATGCGTCCTGAACAGCCTCCCCATGTATACACAGTCTCTCTCCCTGCCAACATCCCATATCACAGTGCACACATGTAACAGCGAATGAACCCACATTAACATATGATTACCACCCAAAGTCCATAGTTCACATTAGAGTTAACTCTTGGTGATGTAATATTCTATGGGTTTTGACGTGTACAATGACATGTTGTCTACCATTGTAGTATTATATGAAGTATTTGCACTGCCCTAAAAAATCTCCTATACTCCACCAATTTATCCTTCCCTCCCCCATTACCCTGGCAACCACCTTTTTACTATCTCCATATTTTTACCTTTCCACAATGTCTTATATTCAACATCACACAATAGATAATCTTTTGACATTGGCTTAAATTAGCAATATGCATTTAAGGTTCCTTCATGTCCCCCCATGACTTGGTGGCTCACTTCTTTTTAGCACTGAGTAATATTCCATTATCAATTTATTTATCCATTCACCTATGGAAAGACATCTTGGTTGCTTCCAAGTTCTGGCAATTACGAATAAAGCTGCTAGAAACATCCATGTGCCCATTTATGTGTAGACTAGGTTTTCAACTACTTTGAGTAACTACCAAGCAACACAATTGCTGGATTATATGGTAAGAGTATTTCATTTTGTAAGAAACCAGCAAACTCTTTCAAAGTTTTTGTGCCATTTTGCATTCTCACCAGCAGTACACAAGGGTTCCTGTTCCACATCCTCACCAGCATTTGGTGTTGTCAGTATTTTGGATTTTGGCCATTTTAATGAAAGTGTAATAGTATCTTGTTTTAATTTACAATTTGGGCAGCTGTTTTAATATCATCATTGCATAAATGTATACACTGAGGCTCAGGGAAGTTAAATAACTTCCCTGCGTATCAACAGCTACTAAGTTGCAGAATCAAATTTAGTGTTTTCAGACTCCAAAGCCCTTGTGCTTTTTAGTCTGTGGGTTGCTTTATAGCTACACAAGAAATAAAAAATTGAAATCTACCCATGGAGGACACCAGAGAGTAGTTTCTGGTTCATTTATTACTTGTTTCAGTTTATAGTCTTTCAGAAGAGGACTCTAAGACAAGGAAATACTGGGTACAGTGGAGAAATAAGGGAGGGAAAGGCAGCCAGCGAAGAATGTGTTTGGATACAGTTATCACTGTGGGCAACTGCAGCTTACTCCTACAGGGGAATCGGGAAATGGTGCTCAATATTACTCAAAATGTGTTATGTGATAGTACTAGTCCTTGAACTGTTTCAGACTGGTCCAGGATAAAGAATGGATAAAAAGTAAAGGTTAGTATTTAGAAGTTTTCTTAGTGATTTGACATTCCTGTGAATATCCATTTTTCTAATAATTCTTTTTTTTTTTTACAGTACCAATCCATGATGGATTGAAATTTAAAAAAAACTGGCCTAAAAACAGATTGAGAAGCACTAGTGTAGAACACAAGGCCAAAAGCAATTCCATATAAGGATCAAGGGAGCTGGGGCATGGGTACCTCACTTTCCATCAGCTCAGTCCTTAGGCAGGACATCGTTCAGGATTGTCATTCCCCAGCACTCTTTACCATGTGGAATGAAGTGGTGTGCCTGTAGGGACACAGGAAGGTCAACATACTGTCTGCTAAGGGCTTGGCCAATGAAGTTAAATTTTACACAGTTAAAAAATTAATTCAAATATCATCACATCTCTATAATAATTCTGAGTTAAAGGTTAAGCATTCATTTGCTGTGTTCTGTAGGATAACAGAAAGCTAGGATTAGACAATGTGAAGATAAAATTTTTCATTCAAAAGTACCATGAAGATAACTAATACTGCCAACCAAAGCATCAGTTAGTAGGCAGGGTGTCTCAGATAAAGGTGCATCATTACCCCACATCCAACCGTAGTGCAAAGCGGTAGACTGTGGAAGTCAGGATACGTGAGTAATGAGCATTTGTCACTTTACAGAGCTCCCTTCATCAATTTAGGACAATTTTGTATCATCTTGTTGGGAAACGGTATTCTATCTTCCACTAAGGAAGCCAGAGGCAAGAGCTTATCTTTCCCTCCCTCCACCCCCAGAAAGCCAGGGGGACTGGCATGTGACTAAAATTCTGAAAATCTGAGCTTCCCAACCAGGAGTGAATCTTGAGCAAGGTGCCCAAAGACAAGGGCTGATTGGAAAGCACTGTTGTTTGCCGGATACTTACTGATAATGCTTGTACCTCCTCTGGCTTCTGACCTTACTCAATCCTAGTTCCCCCCAGACTCCTGCTGATTTTGTGAGCTCTCAATTTCCTTCCAATAATTTCCCTTTATACTTATGGAAGCCACTGTCTGACTCAGTTACTTGAAATCAAAAGTCATCACTGATACGGTGTTAGAGAAGAATCAGAGTTCTGATTCATGCCTACTCAGTAATTCATTCTCTTGAAGAAGTGAGGGCAGACTCCTCACCAATCTGGTTCTTAGTTTCCACATTTGTAACATAGGGTTAGTTCAGCAGTATGCTGTGGAAAATTAGTCTATGAGATGTTCCCTGAATAAAGGATTCTTCGTATGGAGAATCCAATCGCATCTTGGCCTATTTAAATTTCTGGAAAATCCTCCAATAAAGGATTTAATTTAATTTTAACCCAGCATTTCCCAAACTTAATTATCCAAAGTGTTTCTGAAAGTATTAATCATCCACAGAATACCTTGGGAAGAGACAGTGGCTCCAAGAGTTCATTTTTCTTTGACTTTGCACCTGGAGTTTGTCAATAAGCACATACATGAGGCCTTTGAGGAGTTTCTGTGTTAATCGATTATGGTAGGGGCTCTTAAACCTCAGGGCATAAAGAATGATTTGGGGTGTTTGTGATAGTGCATATTGCTGCACACAACACAAGATCTATGAATTCAGAATCTTCCGAGATAGAACTAAGAAATCACTCTCCAGGTGATTATGTTGTAGGCAGTCTTCAGTCCACAGTATGAGGAATACTACCTTATATTTCAGTGAAAAATACCTTCCAGTGGTTTATGTTCTTTATCATTGGAAGAAGCTGGAAGTCAGTCACAATGCTACATACCACTGGCTGGACCATTCATTATCTCCAAAGAGTTGCAAATGAAGCAAGCTCATAGACAACTTGTGAGCGCCTACTTAAAACCTACTGAATATCTCTGATCCCAACTTCAAAAAGAAAATAATAGAATGTGAATATGTCTTCAGCTGTAAGTAGGAGGTCAATAGTTTGGACAAAATTTAGTTAAGGCTGAATACATACTAAAAGGGGCAATCTCTCAGATGTCTCTCTCATTCCTGATAGCCATGTATAGCTTATTCATTCCTCACCATAAACTGAGTTAGTGGAAATCAAGGTTACAGGAGTAGGAAAAAAACTTAATTTAATTAATCTAATTTTATGACTTATTAACAACTAAAAGAATCTGATGCTAGGAAGGTTGGAATGAATAGCTAAAGTTATTTTTAGCCTATCTGTGAATATCATTTGCTCTTATAATCACAAATGATGAAAAATTAACTGTCAGAATTTTCAAAGCAGGACAACAGAACATGACAGAAACAGAAATTAATAAAGTCATCATCTTCTGGAACATCTTTTTCTCTGTTTGAATTCTTCAGGTAATAAGATGAAGATAACAATATTGCATTTCCTCACAACATCCTGTACATTTTTAACAGGAAAAAGGTGAGTTGTGATGACCAATGGCATTTATTAAGAATAAGCAAATCTTCTGTTCCTGGGTTACTAGTTATATTTACTATAAGAAAATCCTACAAATGGCTTGCAAGGCTCAGGAGAATTCACTTCTCTCTTTATAGCTCAAAATGTACCGATAACTTGTTTCATTTGCAAGGATCACAGTCTCAGGCTAGCATATTGTTTTATTTTATTTTGATAACCAGAATTATAACCTCTTTACAACAGGGAAGTGGTGATAAACAGCACTGTGCTTATTCCTCAACTCCACAAAACTGGCATCTTGACATGTATTTGTATGGGCTTCATATAACAAAACAAGGAAGTCTTTCTTTTTGAAACACTTCAAAATTTTCTGTAACAGATTTACCACCTTTGCTTTATTCCTCTTGCTACACAATTGTTTTGACTTAGTATATAGGTGGTGCAAAAGTGATACTCATTCAATATAAACTGTACTTCAAATTTTGAACTTTTCTGTCTAGCAGTATGAGATACAATGTGATGCTGGGCATCATGAGGGTGAACAACTGATATACCCACTGTCATTCTATACTCATGCAACCATTCTATTTTTCACCTTCAGTACAACAGTCAATAAATTACATGGGCTATCTGGTACTTTATTATAAAACAGGCTTTGTGTTAGATGATTTTTCCCAACTGTAGGCTAAGTATACTGAGCAAGACTTATAAGGTAAGCTAGGTTAAAACTATGGTGTACCTCAGGTTAGGTATACTAAATCCATTTTCAGCTTAAGATTTATTTTACCTTACAATGTAACCCCATTGTAAATTGAGGAAGATCTGTATAGAGTTAAAAAGTTAGTGCCTACCTCATCAATTTCACAAAACCATATCTAATACTATTTACATAAATTGAAATTTTAATACTATAACTTTCATGTATGTTTCCAATATCAAGAGTTAGATTTTAAAATGTCATAAAACTGATATGACAGTCACTTTACAATGCAGAGTGCACTTACACACACATTCTTACAGGAATCAGCAATTGTCTTTTTTTCTTTACCATAGCACTGCACTGCCTCAAGGGTGGCAAAAAGCCTTAGGACTGTTATATAATTTCTGGAAAATACACATGCTGACCCACTTAAGAGTCACTAAATAAAGCATGAATATGTTCCTTTTTTTTTTTAATTTCAAGTCCTCATCCCCATTCCAATCACTTTTCAGGCCCTTCCTATAAGACTACCAAAAGCAAAAACCATAGCTGTTCAAAAGTGGAACTAAGGAAATAAAAATAATGAAGCTGAACTGGATTTCATTCTATTTAGAGTACATGGTCTACAGTGGAGTTGTGTTTACCAGGATGAATTTTTCAGGTTTGGATCATTCATTTGGTCTCTGAAAAAAGGACATGCTTAGTGTCTCTGAGGCACTTGTAATTTTCCAATTGAGTTCCTAGTTGGCTTACCTAACTCCGTGGGCCCCAGTGTGCAGTCCACACCTGAAAAGGGGGAGTTTTCAACGTTGTGGTTTATTAACCAGGTACTTTCCATTCACTCAATTAACAATTAGAAAACAGAAATAAGAGAGAGAGCACCTCCTACTTATTTTTTTTTTTTTTACTTCAGATATGGAGATGGAAACTATTAAATAAGGAGGGAAACTCCCGCATATTTCACCTTGACCTGGCTGGACTGGTCTGATGCCTCTAAGAGGCAGGAGCTCTGTCAAAGAGTTTGGCCAGGCTGCGAGTGGAAAAATGAGAGGTCAGACTTTACTACGGGGAACCACTCCTGCCCCTAGAGGAAAAAGAAAGCCATCACCCTGTCTCTCCGATTGGAAACAGTGCCTTGTTTTCGATCTGGAGGACGGGGTTGCCTCCCTCGGCCTAGCGCGCTAGTGACAGGACACACGGAGGCGCGCGGCTTTCCGAGAGTTGCTCAGCTCCCTGCTTACACCCAAATTTCTAACTTGCAAGCAGGCAAAAATGCCCTCCTACCTCTTTTCTTTAACTTCTCTCTCCTGTTTTGCTGCCCTTTGTAACTTCTTTGTTCCGTTATTAGGAAGGCGACTCTTAAGGTCAAAAGACCCACTGTAAATTAGGAAAAGCCCAGAGCCACTGGGAAGGAGCAGGGCTGAGGCTCCGAGTGGAGGAGCCGCGATCAGTTTTGCAGGCAGAGTGGGCAGTGCGCACCGGCGGAACTGAGGGTGTTGGGGGCGGGGAGAGGCCCGTGGACTCCACTTTCTATGCTGCAGCTGCCGGCCAGTGAGTGTCTCCGAACAAAGGAGCGCACAGCGCCGGGGTGAGAGGCTGGTTGCGCGCGACTGCCATTCCTTCTTCCACATCCCCTAGGAGAGCCCTGGGGAGCAGGGACCCGGGAGGAGAGGGAAAGGGAACAGGGCGTGCGATTCCTGTGGCGCGGCCACGCTTCAGGAGCTCCTGTGAACGACGGGAATGGCAACGATCAGAGCCGAGGGGGAGAGAAAGAGCTGGAGTGAGCAAAACAAAGAGCGAGTGTGGGCCGCGGTGACTTCATGCCTCACCAATGTCCCGCCCACGCTACTCCGAGCTGTTGCTGCGGCCGCCGGAGCCGCTGCAGAGCCTGCAGGCGGCCGGGGCTACGCGCGGGGTAGCGTGGGGCGGTTTCCTAGCAACTCGCGGCCCCGAGAGCGCCCAGTTATCCACACACTAGGAGTCCCCCCCGCCCAACCCCGGGAGCCAGGGCAGGAACACTGCTCCCCGCCTCTCGCCAGCCTCGCCTCTCTCGCATCCTCGCCGGGTGCACCCCAGACAGCCCCGGCTGCCTGGGCTCTGGACGGTGGGAAGCCTGAGCCGAATACTGGGGCCAAAAGGACGAGGGCACGAAGCTCCCGCCCCGCAAGGCCGGGCTCCTGCACCCCGAGGAACCTCCCCTTCTGCGCTCGCAGCGGTGCGTTCCACTCCCGGCCAGGCAGGGAGCTGCGATGCCTCGCTCCGAGTCCGCGGGCGTCGGCGGGGGCTTCTAGGGCGCTCCCAGAGCCGCCTCCCCTCGCTGCTGGCACCCCGAGCTTCCTCCTTCGCCAGCCAAGACGCTGCCGCTTCGACTTTGCCCGCTGCTCAGCTGAAGAGGCTGCAAAGCTGCAAACAAGTGGAGTTGGCCTCCCTGCCCACCTGTGGAAGAACCTCGCGCTGGCTGGTGCGCCATCGACTTTTCCCCCTTTCGGCCTCGCCGGCGTCCCCTCCCACAGATGCAGCATCACCCAGTGAATGTAACATTAGGCTGGTTTTTCCCCCTGGCTTCAGGCTTTGTTTGGGTTTGATTGTGTTTGGCTCCTTGCTAAGCTGATTTATGCAGCAGAAGCCCCATCAGCTAGAGAGAAACAAAAGCTCTTTTCTTTGTCCCAGAGCTAGTTGCGAAGCCTTTGCTGGCGTCGCCGCCTTGGGCCATTGGCCGTCGAAGGAGGTGCTTCTCGCGGAGATTGCAGGAACGGCCGTGCTGCGCTGGGAGGGCCGTGAGGGCCCTGAGATGCCAAGCGGTGCCTGGGCCAGCGTACCTGCACCGCTTGCTCCGAGCCACAGTGCTCGCCTGCCGTGCCTGCGGAAACGTCCTAGCGACACTTGGCCCGCGGGCCCCAGAGGTGCCCCCGGGAGGCGCGAGGGCGCATCCGGATAGCAGCCACTCGGCGGGCGCGCTGTGGGCTGCTTTGCATTATGAGCTGCTCGGTCCTGGCTTTTTTTACTGCCGCATTTTTCTGTCTGCAAAACTGCCGGCCAGGTCCTGTCCCATTCCTCCGGGCGGCCTGGATGTTTTCAGTTGTTGTTGGACTGGTCCAAAGTGGTAAGTTGTTTTGCTTTCTGTTGTTTTCTTCTCTTCCCCAAAGGTCTTGGGCAGTCACAAAGAGCACTCTGGCCAGGTAAGTGGCCCAGTGTCAGCCTACATCTGCCCTGAGAACTTCTGAAGGGCTGGTGTGTGGCAGCATCCTCTATTGCAGGCTGTCTGAGGGAGGCCAGGTGTCAAGCATTTCCTCCCCCAGTGACAGCAATAACTATAAGAGGAAACACTGTGTTGCTCCCTGGTGTTGGGGAAGCAATAATAGAATGGAAGTTTGGGAAAGTGAGGGTCATATTTACAGAAACCAATTTAGGGGTTCTGCTCCATCCTTGAAGGCACCCTCCTTGAAGGCATCCTTGAAGATGCTCCCCCATCTTTCCAACATGTGTGTCCATTAACTACTAGCTTGCATTTGATTCAAGGCTGGGGATAAATTGGTATAATGGGAGTGAGTCTTCTGTTTTTGAATCCATGAAAGAAAAAGATGGCAGCATACAAGTTTCTTATATCACAGTTGGTAGAAGAATGAATGAATTAGTCACACTTAAGAAATATTCTTTAAGTCACCATTTTTTCTGCTTTAAAAGAATTCTTAGCAAACTGATCCCTCAGTGAGCTCGAAGGCAGAGACTGAGACACCAAGACAGAACCCTGGACAAAGACTGACAGTTTTCAATCATGGCAAGCCACTTCTGTCAGAATTACCTTGATTTTTTTTGAGAGAACACTTTTTTATAAAGTGTATCATCCTCATTTTACCAGTGAGATAGTAATACCTGAACTCCCTAATTCACAAAGAAGAACTCTAGTCAAATGGTACAGGAAAAGGTATTTTGGCACTTTTGAAGTACATGCAAATGTAAGGTGGCAGTACTATACTGTTAGCAAACAGTAAAACATATAGTCAGTAATACTAATAATCATCAATTTAAAATGGGTTCTTACTATTTTTAAACACAGGCCATTTATTTTCACAAATACAGTGATTATTGCATACTTAATTTTTTTTTTTTACTTTATCTCTGTTTGGTTATTGAGCCCTTAAATTATTTCAGAGATTTTCCCTGACCTGTCCTGTTGAAGGGGAGTTGTAATTGTTTTGTACATTAAAATTGTCTCCTATTCTTTAAATTGATGTGCCAGGTTGCTGTCTGAACCTAATTAAAATAGTCAAGTCTTAACCTTAATAAGTATTTATAATGGAAACTTCCAGCTAGCTTCACTTATCTGTTGCATATATAGGTGTCTAGTATTTGTTTCAAAAGGAGATTTACTCAGTTATGTGAATTGAGAGCAGTTAGTGTAAATTTTTATCGTGTAGTTATTTTTTTGGCTTATATGTTGATTTCAAAATAAGTAAAACTTAAGGAAAGGACAAAGTAGCATTCACTATCCATTCTCTTTTAAGTAGAACATGCATTTGTTGCAGATTTTCCACCAAGCATAATTTCATCCTGTGTTAATAATAAAAGCATTTTTCTAGATTTAGTAAACACATACATACACACATGCATAAAATGACCAAAACTTGTGTCAACAGAGTATATACTGTCACCAATACATAGGCAAAAGAAAAACTCCTACTTGTCTCTAGAATTTTCTAAAAATTTAATAATTTTAAAATATCCATTATGTTTATAAAATCATGTAATAGCATTGTATTTCAATCCAGTGACTATAACTGATTTGAAGCAAATATTATGAATGGGCTCCCATGTACCTGCAGTTGTGAAAAGGGAATGCTTATCTGAAATCAGAACAAGGCATCCTTTTCCCCAGTCTCTGTCAATACACAAGGGTTTCTGATGTATACTGGTTTACACTGCAGTTAAAAGCATGCAAAAAATTTAAATTATAGCCAGTACAACTCAGAAAATTAGAGATCAGCATAAACTTGTACTTTCAAGATATAGCTACAAGTCTCAAATTGTGTGTCTTCACAGTGAAAATTAGATGGTTAAAGCAGAATAGAAATTTAGGTATCAGTTACAAAAGAAATCTGGTTTCCTTGCTCAGTAGTTTACACCAAGGAAATGTTGAGGGCAATAAAGCCATACAAGAAGAAACCATAAAATGCACAACAATATAACTTTGGGTTTAATTTTTGAAATAGAAACATCCCAGTACATAGTGGACTTTACTAATGAATAAATAGTGAGCAAGGAGGATGTTATTAATAAATTCTGAACATTTTCCTGATCCAGAAAAAAGTTACTGGAGTTTGTTTTTCAACTTTCCCTGGTGGAAATTACCGACAATGAGAGAAACAATAACACTATAAAATGGTTAATGAGTAGCTGGAAAACACTAAAGAATACCTAGTGGTTAACATTTGAAGAGTTAATGTAACAACACTGTTGTTTCTTCATTTGCTAATTAAAAATATTTTTTACCTACATTTTCATGTAATATATAGAGTGCAATACAGAGTGACAAATTTTTGAAGTTGACCATTTCTTTAAAAAAAAGTGGTAACTATTATTGCAATGAAATTTTACCTTTTGTGCATTATCAGCTATTTATTCTTTTAAATAATAATCAACTGGATTACACTGTTTTGTAACTCTAGTGTTATTTTACCTCAGAACATACTTCATAGCAAAAATGTTCTCAGGTTTCTTTATGCTTATGTAAAGTGCGAGGATATTTATGAGAACCAAGCCTTCAGTTTAAAACTCCAGTCTTTCAAATAATGTGCACAATAAGCATCCAAAACTAATTCTGTCTTAAAGCAACTGAGACACTTTCTGGTAAGAAAAAGTTTGTGCTGTATATGAAAGCAGATTAGCTTGATATGATTTGAAAAATGCCAGAAAAATTCCTGACTCCAAAAAGCTCCTTTGCCTAGTACTAGGTAAGATGATTAATGGAAAATGGATACTTTTGTTTCTTAACATCAACTCTTTGTCCATGAACTCTTTGAGGTTTCTCAGATCTGTCCCCTCCTTTTAATATAATGCCACTAGGATAGAGAAAACCTGAAATATCCTTCATCCTGTGAGTTTCCTAACCAGTCTAACCTAATCATCTTCCTAACCAGTCTAACCTAATCATTTCATGCCTTTGTCCATATTTTACCTCCCTACTCAGGAACTTCCATGGTTCCCATTGTCTTCAGGCTCCTCCACATGGCAGACAAATCCCTTCCAGGACATTCCATACAGAACTCTCCAGCTCTTTATGTCTGTTTCATACCCATGCATGACTCCTTAAGGGAAGAAACTATCTGTTGTTTCTGTGTCGCCAAAGCCTAGCTCATAGTAGGCCTAATAAAATATATGAAATAAATGGCTCAAAAATAAGGTGAGGACAATAGTGATCAGTTTAAAATTGGACAGCTAAGCAAATAAGCCCTATTCATGCTAATCCTCACTAGAATTTGACTTTGATATAGTTTCCTTTTAAAAATGAGTTCTAATAGAAAAGATTGAACCGCATAAAAGAGACTTATTTCTGCTTTCCCAGTCCACTTAAAAAAAAAGTCGCTTTTGACTTTACCGGCAAATCTTCAGCAAAGATAAAAACAGAAACTTACCATTTTTTACAAATTAGTTTTGCTTTCAAACTTCTGTGCTTATTCTTTTCATTATTGATAATTCTATGAAAAGTAACCCTGATCCTTTACCCTCAATTAGTATTTTAAAATTGATTTCTATTTAAATTATATAAACTGGAATTTATAGTCATTTTAATCAAATACTAAAAACACACAATGAAAAGACAAACTCAATCCACTTAATCATTGTTCATGTCGACTTTCTTAAAGCACCTAAAGCTTTGTGTCAGGCACTGCTCTGGGTGCTAGAGTTAAAAGACTAACAAGAGTGAACGTTTCTGAAGTATTTCCTTTATTCCAGGCACCTTCCTGTACATGTGGTATGAAAATATATTGTATCTTTCATTGCCCACAACTTTCTGACGTAGGTAACTTGATAATTCCTATTTTATAGGTAAGCAAACTAATTAAAGAGACCTTGAGTAACTTCTTCAAGATCTCCTAGGTAATAATCAATGGGACCAGAGTTCAGACTTGGGTGAGTGTGGCTCTGCACTCTCAATCACCACTACAGATTATCTCCCAAGGGTGAGAAGAGGCCCTACCCTGGGCCTCGCAGGAACCTGCTGTGATTCTCTCCATGGGCAAGGAAGCCATCAGACATGCCTATCCAGAGTCTTCAATCTCCTTCTAGATCATCTCCAGAATTTTCTGCCCAACAGCCCCAAACTACTTTCAGGGCTGCACTGTGGGTAGACTGTGCCACCCATATGCCAAATCCTAGGAGGGGGGAAGTAAACAGAGCTTGGACATGCAGGCTAGGGTGTCCATCCAGGTAAGCGATAGGCCGCTTGCAAAGCAGAATAAAGCTACAAGAGGAGAGGGGCAAATCAAGGGCTGGAGGGGTAACACTTTACACACTGCCAAGATCCCAACCAGAAATCTAAAGAGTCTGAAATTCTAAATTCAGACCTAGCCTTCTAGTGTATTATAGATGTATATTTATCAAGGTGGGAAAATAGAACTTATTTCACTTGATGGTTTCTTAGTCTGGGTTATAACTGTTAAATATTTAGTCTTGTTATGTATGCCTTCCACCATTTGTACTCTTGTATTTAACCCTAAAAATGTTAGGGGCAGACTTATCAAGTAATTTAAATATTATTGAGGGAAGGGTGGCAATGAAAGCAACCGAGATCACTGCATAACAAGAACTAACTCATGTCAAGGTGCTTTTACATATTAGTAACTAAATGCCTTTTGGTAAACTCAAAGATGTATACATACTACCCTGAATCCTTTCTTGCAAATAATGCTATAGTAAGGGTCTAGCATATGCATATTTTTAATTTGGTTTACTTCTTATTTCCCCCTATTAATTTAAAACATGTCACAGAACATTTTATTGACACAAATTAGCCAAATTTGGTTGAATTATTCAGCTAGCATATATTTAACATCTATTAGTGAATGAATATGTAGAAAAAGTATTTCCATACTGCCTTCATGGACTAAAAGGATTACTTTTCAATTTAAAAATCAATTTTAATGTGACCTCCTTTCTATTTCACAGTAAGTATATTAGTATGATTTACATATTAAGGAAAAATGTAATGAAAGTCAAAGTAATGTCCATTGGGATTTTACAATTTAACTAAAACTACTACCTTTCAAGCAAAGTGCTGGGATTGATTCTTTGTAGGGAAAAACATATATTAAAATTATCTCCCCTAAGTTATTTTTTTAAAGTTCCCAACTAAAATTACATTAGGAAATAAGCTCATTAAATTAAACTGCAATGTTAAAATGTAGTGGTCTTAATGGATATATATACTCTTAAGATGACTTCAAAAGATCCTTTTATTTTGAGTGCTGTTATCAAAGTACTAAAAGTTCACATTTTAAAACAACATATAATGTCTTAAAAAGTGGCCTCTCATGCTAAGTTATCATTGAGCCAACCATAATAGCTTTAGTGGTTTTGGAGATGTGTCAGATCTCTTTCCCAAGTGTTTTTGTTGTTTTGCCTTATTTTGTTTTAATCAATATATACTGTTACAATTTCTCAAAAAGTCTATTGCCATTCCAGATTAGTATTGCTGCAGTCTGATTTCTTGAGAATTGCAGAAAAAAATCACAGTCCCTAGGTAGTAGAGGGTAAGGAATGCAGGTGCCAACAGCTAGTTCAAGCCAGAGTCCATGAGAAAGACCAAGTTTGGAATTGGAAGGAAAGGCTGGTAATGAGGACAGGTGGACAGAAGACAAGAAATATGTCATCTCTGAAGAACTGTGTCAAATATGTATCACTAGGTGGTACACTAGGTATGATATTACCAGATGATGTGAAATGTGCAGTGGCTTTTGGCCAGGGATGTTTTGCATGGCTTCAGATATAAAGAATTGGTATTTCAAGATAGGCCAATGGTAAAATGCAGACTCAGTTGAGGTACTCTGTGTTCTACATACACATAGGACATCAGGGTCCTATTCTTGGAATTCAACCACAGATATTTCCCCAGGTACAAGCATTTTTTCCTTATTTCAGTGGGGGCCATATATTTAGTGTAATTCCCTAGTAATTGTTACAGATACTGTATAGAGAAAGGAGCTGGATAGAAAGCTTCACCCTTATGGAATGAAGAATTGTCACTATGCTCCAAAGAAGCTGTAGAATATTATGAGATTGAAGAAGATAATTAAAAGAAAAATTCAAAATTCTACAAGATTACATTACAGGAAGTACCTTAAGGAGTGCCAAAATAGGCAATGTATTTCCTGATTGCCAGCTCAAGTAGGGCTAGGAGGCCAGGTGGACTATGCTTAGTGGTATAAGGTATTAATTAACTGCAGTAGAACAAAGAATACAAGAAAGTTTTGGGGTAAGAAGGAATTGCTATAGAACTGGTTATTCTAGTTTGAAACAAAGAATGCATTGTAGCAGCATTGTATTATTGGCAGAAAACAGACCTAGCTGGTCTCTTTCTTAATGCAAGGCGTATCTCCCAAGGTGTGCCTCAATTGTCCTTTTTGTACATTTGGTTTGGATTTTTATGATGAATTGAAGACGAGTGGACCACAGTTTGCAAAAGAAAGTCCTCTAGAAATGATAGATGGGGCTCAGGTTCTAAGGGAATTCATCTGGAAGACAGTAACAGTGAAAAAAGACATTTAAGAAGAGACCTATTCCAGAATGTCAATTCCAGACATACTGAATTTTGGTTAGGAAGATCCCTTTTGATGAGTGTTTCAATCACAACCATCAGGTGCAGGGCCCTAAGGTAAGGGCCAATGTATATAATCACAGTGCCTGACCTCTGAGGTGGGTAATGGAAACAAGAGGACTAAATATTATTACTAGAGGACGTAGCATGTTTGATGCCCCTTAAAAATCCAAGGCCACATGATGCCCAGTGGCATCTAATGTGATGATGACAGAGTGGGAGAAGAGGAGGAGGTTCCCAAGCATGTTACCTGTGCCTTGCCAAAGGCAGCATAGCACAGTGGAGAAATAAGGGCCAGTGCTTCCTGTTAGGGTGCCTATGCTGTTGATATACATGTCCAGACTGATCCTTGGCTACCTGGGAGTCAGCACAGTCTTGATGACACAGTTCTCTGCTCTGTGAGGCCAGGGCCGCAGACCAGATTTTCTTGTGGTGCACTTGTTGGGGCAGAAATTGACTTATGAGCGTTATGAAGAGTCAGATTATCAGGACTTTTTGTCCTCCCAGAGATGCATTTGATGTTGAGGTTTAAAAAAAGGTAAGTGCTGCTTCTGACTGAATTATTTGTCAGTGTAGAAATTTTTGGTCAGTTAGAACTATCACTGGAAGTTATATCCTTCTTCCTCATAGGATAGACTTCTCATAAGCCACCCAGATAGCATGTTTTTTTTTAACCTACACAGGGCACTTCTCATTAACTTTAGGTTTAATTTCTTTAAATAAAAAGCCCATGTATAGAACCAAGGTTTTCTTGACCCTCTGGCCAAGAAATAAGATGTTTCTAACACTATGTTACAAACTTGAAGCTCCAGAGTACACCAGAATTGGGCCTTCAGGTTCTATAGGTCTGCCGTGGAGTCATAGGACCTATTAACTGGTCAACCCACTTTAGGATCTTTGTTAGGGGTCTGTATTGGCAAGCATGGAACTAAACACTCAGAAAATCTCAAGAAATATGGAATTACCTAAACTTTTGGAAGCACACCTCTCTAGAATATTGGCATTCCTATTATGATTTCCTATGAAGGATTTGGGTTCCCAGGAACTTTACCCTTAATAGCACAAACTCATCTTTCTAGGGTTTTGAGGATGCTATGCAGTAAGTTGCCCAAGATGGTCCAAATGAGTTGGTTATACAAGACAGGCTGTTGAACCCTTCCATCCAAAAGATCACAGGGATACTACATGAACATTGGGAGACAGTCAGGGATTTCGAGAATCTGAGAAGCATTATCAATAACATATATATATCCATGGCATATTTGGAAAAGGGCCTTTCTTTCATCCCTTTTCCCAACCATTGGCATGCAAAGGTGAAGTGTGGTAGAAATCTGGGTGTTTCGGGGTTGTCCGGGAGCAAGGAAGCAATGCCCACAAGTGTTCGTGCTGCATGTGAGAGCACAGAAGCTCAGAAACAGAATTTGGAGTCTGGCTGTCATTTGTTTGGGAATAGAGCAGAGTCTTCCAGGCCAGAAGGGGTAGGCAAACTGAGCTATTTCTGCACACTCAGTGGATCTGCAATATGGGTCTGACAGGAGGAAGAAACTCTATAGCCTCAGACATGGTGAAGAAGTAGCTCCTATTTATCTATTCAAATATAATCATACTTGATCATGTATTTAGAAAGGCAGCTTGTGAGGTCTTTAGAACAGTGTAGGGGTTGAACCTGAAAGGGATTAAGTGTTTGAAAACAAAAGAGATCTCAAGTCCAAGAGGAAGCTAAGTAGAAAAAAGAGGGGTTGGCGTGTCAAAGTATTAGACATGGATGTTGGATGTTATGTGATTATTTCAATTCTCAAATTCTTTGAATAGATTGGTGCTGTTTCACCAGCTTTTGCTGAGCCAGCTGAATGGTCTGACTCTCAACAGCAACCTAACAATACTGTGTGATTTTTAACAGACAACATATATTTGGGAGCCAGACAGAGCAGAGATGCAATCATGTAATAAAAGGACCTGGCAAATTCCTCAGGGAAGTTTTCTCTGACCTTCCCTGTTTCCCCTTTAGGTGACATCATCCTGTCATCTGCTGCCACAGCACCCTGCCTATTCCTTTCCAAAGCACACTTAAGGTTCTGTCATTAGTGAGTTTTTGCTGTTACTCCGTAAACTTCAAAAGGCATTTTAAAAAATATCGATATACAATCTTACATTGGTTTCAGATGTACAACACAGTGCTTCAACAATTATCCAGATTTATTAAATTCTCACCTCCTCTTGTGGTTACTACCTATCAATGTAGAAACATGTTACAGAATCATAGACTATATTTTCCATGTTGTATTACCATTCCCGTGAACAACTGATAATGTGATGGCAAATTATTGTGCCCCTTTACCCCCCTCACCTTTCCCCACCACCTGACCCAACATGTAGCCCTTGGTAACTACTAGTCATTTCTCAGTGTCTGTAAGTCTATTGCTGTTTTGTTCCTTCTGTTGTGCTTTGTTTCATATTCCACAAATAAGTGACATTTGGTATTTGTCTTTCTCCACCTCACTTATTTCACTGAGCACAATACCTTCCAGATCCATCAACATTGTTGGAAATGGCAGATTTCTTTTCTTTTAATGGCTGAATAATATTCCATTGTGTATATGTACCACATCTTCTTTATCCATTCATCTACTGATGGACACTTAGGTTGCTTCCATATCTTGGTTATTGCAAATAGTGTGGTGGTAAACATAGAGACACATGCATCTTTTTGAGTCAGGGATTTTATTTTCTTTGGGTAAACTCATAGAAGTAGAATTAATGGATTGAATGGTATTTCCCTTTTTAGTATTTTGAGGAATCTACATACTGCTTTCCATAGCAGTTACAAAAATTTACATTCCCAACAGTGTAGGAGGGTTATCATTTCTCCACATACTTGCCAACATTTGCTATTTCTTGTCTTTTGGATAGTGGCCATTCAAACTGGTGTGAGGTGATATCTCATTGTGTTTTTAATTTGCATTTCCCTGATGATTAGTGATATGGAGCATCTTTTCATGTGCCTGTTGGCCAACTGTATTTCTTCTTTGGTGAAATGTCTGTTCAGGTCCTCTACCCATTTTTTAATTGGGTTATTTGGTTTTTTGGGTGTTGGGGTCTGTGAGTTCTTTATTTATTTTGAATGTCAACTCATTATCAGATGATGAATATATTCTCTGATACTGTAGGATGTCTGTTTGCTCTGAAGATGGTGTTCTTTGCTGTACAAAAGCTTTTCAGTTTGATGCAATCCCACTTGTTGATTTTTATTTTGTTTTCCTTGCTTGAGGTGATGTGTCCTGGAAAAAAATATTCATACTTACGTTCAAGAGATTTTTGCCCTTGTTTTCTTCTAAGAGTTTTATGTTTTCATGACCTATATTCAGGTCTTTGATCCATTTCAAGTTTGTTTTTTTGTTTGGAGTTAGACAGTAATCTAGTTTCTTTCACTTATAGGTAGATGTCCAGTTTTGCCAACACCAGTTGTTGAAAAGGCTGTGTTTTCCCTATTGTATATTCTTGGTTCCTTTACCATATAGTAATTGACCATATATGTGTGGGTTTATTTCTGGGTTCTTTATTCTGTTCCATTGATCTATGGGTCTATTCTTGTGCCAGTACCAAATTGTTTTGATTACTGGGGCTTTGTAGTAGAGCTTGAAGTTAGGGAGCTTAATCGCTCCAGCTTTGTTCTTTTTTCTTAGGATTGCTTTGGCCATTTAGGGTCTTTTTTAGTTCCATATGAATTTTAGAACTATTTGTTCTAGTTCACTGAAAAATGCTGTTGGTTTTGATAAGATTTTGATAACATTGTATTAAATCTGTAAATTTCTTTGGGCAGGATGGCCATTTTGGCAATATTAATTCTTCCTATCCATGAGCACAGGATAGATTTCCATTTATTGGTGTCTTCTTTAATTTCTCACCTGAGTGTCTGATAGTTCTCAGAGTATAGGTCTTTCACCTCCTTGATTAGGTTTATTCCTAGGTATCTTACTATTTTTGATATAATTGTAAATGGCATTGATTTCCTGATTTCTCTTTCTGCTAATTCATTTTTAGTATATAGGAATGCAACAGATTTTTGTGTATTTGTTTTGTGTCCTGCAACTTTGCTAAGTTCGGTTATTAGTTCTAACAGTTTTTCGGTGGAGTCTTTAGGGTTTTCTATGTATAATATCATGTCATCTGTAAATAGTGACAGTTTAACTTCTTCCTTACCAATCTGGATGCCTTTTAACTCTTTGCATTTTCTAATTACCATGGCTAGGACTCTGGTTCTATGTTGAATAAGTCATGAAAGTGGGCATCCTTGTCTTGTTCCTGATCTTAGTAGAAAAGCTTTCAGCTTTTCACTGTTAAGAATGGTGTTGGCTATGGGTTTGTTGTATATGGCCTTTATTATGTTGAGGTATGTATCCTCTATACTGATATTGTTGAGAGTTTTTATCACAAATGGATGTTGAATTCTGTCAGTGCTTTTCAGCATCTCTTGAAATGGTCATGTGGTTTTTTATCCTTCTTTTTGTTAATGTGGTTTATGATACTGATTTACAAATATTATACCATTCTTGGATCCCTGGAATAAACCTCACTTGGTCATGATGGATGATCTTTTTTATTTATTTTTGGATTTAGTTTACTAATGTTTTGTTGAGGATTTCTGCATTTATGTTCATCAGGGATAGTGGTCTGTAATTTTTTTTTGTGTGTGGTGTCTTTGTCTGGTTTTGGTACTAGAGTATTGCTGGCCTCACAGGATGAATTTGGAAGTATTCTCTCCTCTTCTGCTTTTTGCAACACTTTAAAAGGGATGGGTATTAACTCTTCCTTAAATGTTGGTAGAATTCAGCTGTGAAGCCATCTGGATCTGGACTTTGGTTTTCTTCGGAGTCTTTTGATTACCAGTTCAATTCCATTGCTGTTAATTGGTCTGTTCAGATTTTCTGTTTCTTCCTGAGTCAATCTTGGAAGGTTGTATTTATTCCATATCTTCTAGGATGTCCATTTTTTCTAGGTTGTCCAATTTAATAGCATATACTTTTTCACAGTATTCTGTAATATATCTGTGTATTTCTGTGGTATCCATTGTGACTATTCCTTCTGTTTCTGATTTCATTTATTTCTGTAGTCTTTTTTTCTTGATAAGTCTGGCTAAGGGTTTATCTATTTCATTTATTTTCAAAAAGAACCAGCTCCTGATTTCACTGATTTTTTTCTGTTGTTTTACTCTCCTCTATTTTATTTATTTCTGCTCTGATCCTTATTATGCCTTTCCTTCTACTAACTTTGGATTTCACTTGTTCTACTTTTTCTAGTTTCTTTAATTGTGAGTTTAGACTTTTTATTTGGGATTGTTCTTGTTTCTTGAGGTAGGACTGTAGTGCTATGTACTTCCCTCTTAGAACTGCTTTTGTGGTGTCCCACAAACTTTGAACTGTTGAGTTTTTGTTTTCATTTATCTCTATGTACTGCTTTGTTTATTATTTCATTGTTTTAATTTGTTCATTGATCCAGTGACTATTTAGAAGCATATTGTTAAGCCTCCATGTGTTTGTAGGTTTTTGCTTTCCCTGTGTGATTTATTTCTAGTTTCATATCATTGTAGTCTGAGAAGCTGCTTGATACAATTTCAATCTTTTTGAATTTACTGAGGCTCTTTTTGCATCTTTGTATGTGATCTATTCTGGAGACTATTCCATGTACACTTGAGAAAAATGTGTATCCTGTTGTTTTTGGGTGGAATATTCTGTAGATATCTGTTAAGCCCATTTGATCTAATGTATTGTTCAGTACCTCAATTTCCTTATTTATATTCTGTCTGTTTGATCTGTCTACTGATGTGAGTGGTGTGTAAAATTCACCTAAAATGAATGTGTAGCAATCTATTTCCTCCTTTAATTCTGTTAGTATTTGTTTTACATATTTAGGTGTGCCTATGTTGGGTGCATAAATATTTATATATGGTTATATCCTCTTGTTGGACTGACCTCTTTCTAATTGTGTAATGTTCTCTTTGTCTCTTGTTATCCTCTTTGTTTTGAAGTCGATTTTGTCTGATACTCCTGATTTTTTCTCCCTATTATTTGCATCAAATACCTTTTTCCATCCTTTCACTTTTAGTCTGTGTATGTCTTTGAATCTGAAATGGGTCTCCTGTAGGCAACATATAGATGGGTCTTGTTTCTTTATGTTTTCTGCCATTCTACATCTTTTTACTGGTTCATTCAGTCCATTTACATTTAATTACATGAAATTATTGATAGATATATACTAATTGCCATTTTATTGATTTTCTGTTGTTTTTATAGCTCCTCTCTGTTCCTTTCTTCCTTTCTTACACTCTTCTCTTGTTATCTGATAGTTTTCTTTAGTGTTGTGATTGGATTTTCTTTTTAAATTTTTTTTATTGTGGGCTTTAGTTTTGTGGTTACCAAAGGTTCATGGATACCTTCTTTACTATATAACATTATATCTTAAGTTGCTGATTACTCTATTTCAAACACAGTCTAAAGGTACTAATTTTTTTTCTTCTTCCTCCTCCACATTTTATATACTAAATATCATACTCTGTGCTTTTTGTGTATCCCTTGACTGATTTTCTGTATAGTTGATTTTGCTTCTTTTATTTTGTTTTAATTTCATACTTGCTTGATAACTAGTTGGTCTACTACCTATATTGTGGGTTTATTTTCACTGGTGAAAGCTATTTAACTTAGGAACATTTCCATCTACAGCAGTTCCTTTGACATATCCTGTAAGGCTGGCTTAGTGATGGTGAATTCCTTCAACTTCTGTTTGTCTGGATATTGTTTAATCACTGATTCAAATTTAATTGATAATATTTCTGGGTAGAGGATTCTTAGTTGGAGGCCTTTTGTTTTATTACACTAAATATATCATGGCACTCCCTTCTGGCCTTTAGTTTCTGCTGAGAAGTCTGATGATAGCCTGATGGGTTTCCCCTATAATTAATCTTTTTTCTCTCACTGGCTGCTTTCAATACTCTCTCCCTACCCTTGATCTTTGACATTTTACTTATTATGTGGCTTGGTGTTATCTTCTTGGGGTTCCTTTTTTTAGGGGCTTTATGTGCTTCCATGACCTGAGTGTCTTTCCAGATTGGGGAAATTTTCAACAATTATTTCATCAAAGAGCCTTTCTACCCATTTCTTCTCCTTCTTATACCCTATTCTGTGAATAGTGTTTTGTTGGGATTGGTCACACAGCTTCCTTATCATTCTTTCATTCCTAGAGAATCTTTTTTCTCTGTGTTCCTCAGCTTCTTTGTTTTCCCATTCTCTAACTCCCATTTCATTTACCATCTCCTCTACATTATCTAATCCCTCCATTGTATGTTTCATTTCAGTACTGTATTCTTCAGCCCTGGGTAGCTCTTTGTCAGGTCTTCTATCTCTTTGTTGAAGTCTTCCCTGAGATCTTAAACATTTTTCTGTAAATCTGTGAGAATATTTATGACTTTTACCTTGAAGTCTTTATGAAAAATATTGGTGATCTCCATTTCATTTCTGGTGTCTTGTCCTGTAGTTGTGTTTGGAGTATATTGCTCTGCCTCATTTTGTCAGGGTTTTGTATTTCTTACTTTGTATTAGACGGTGCTGCTATGCTTCCTGGTCTATAGAGTAATAGCTTTATGAAGGAGGCATCCTATGGTGCCCATAAGCTCAAGACTCTCCAGTGTCTGGTTCTACTTTGCAGAAGCCCCAGCTGTTGTTGGTGTGCAGTGGGTAAAGCCACCTTTGTCTGTCTGTCTATTGGTAGTGGTCTGAGTGTTCAGCACTGGCAGTTTGCCTCAGTAGCCTTTCTGATGTGAGAAGAAGCATCTACTTGGATCACTATGTGTGGAGCTTCCCTCTGCCTGCCCTGCAGCAATGTGGGCTGCAGGGTTAATGGGATGGGTAGGGTTGTTGTGTGGCTCTGGGACAGTGCAGGATACACAGCACTGGGCTTGGATACAAACATGGAGGAAGGCCCTCTTGGGGCTGGCTCCTGCAGGCACCTCCCTGATTGGGCTGAAATGGAGCCTAGAAAGCTGGGAGAGTTGCCTCTGTCTACCAGGCAGCAAAGTCTGATAATGATGCTGGGTCGAGTGGGTTGGCTTACTGGCAGTGCATGCAGGGTGGCAGCTCGGGGCTACCAGTGAGGGGGATAGAATGTCTGGGTGTCCCAAGAGTTCCCGACTGTGGGGCCAATGGAGGGCTGGGGAGTTATCATCCAGGCAGGTACCCTAATCTTAAGATTCTGTGAAATTCCATGGTATAGAGCAGTATTTAATAATTGCCAAATAGTTAATGGATGGATGAATACCACCTGAATCATTACAACTTCAAAACTCCTTAGGTGGAATTTTCTGCTTTCTATTCCCAGATGATTATATCCTTTCCTTTTTGAACAAATCTTTGCCCATTCTCTTCCTTCTAATCAAGGAATCTTTTAATAATACTAGCAGTGTTGCCAGGAATGTGAAAGAACGTGAACACTCATTATAGCTATAGTAAAACCCTGGTTACATAGAGTATATGTGAAAGGTGGTGTTTTAAGTAATTAAATTCATGGTCATTCATGTTTTGACTCCTTCTTTTGCAAATATTTCAAATATGTGTTTATAAAATTTCCTGTCTTAGTAAATACATTATACAGATTTTGAGGGGAGCCTCACAGTTATCATTCAATCAATAAATCCAAAAGTATTGTTTAAGTGCTACTTGGGCATTTGACAGTGTCTTAGTTGCCGTGGGGACAGAGGAGAAATAAGATATCATGCACACATGACAGCTGAACTTGGGATCTGTGTGTCCAGAAAGCAAGACAGTGATGTGGGCTGAAGTGAGTAGTCTGGTTCATTAGTGCTGCAGCTCTTTAGACTTTCAAAGTCAGACAGGATATAGGTCAGATGTGTCCTGATGCCAAAACAGAACCTGAAAGTCTCTTCTAAATACTAATACTCAGCTTTAATTTTTCCTACACTTCAGCATGTTTCCATATACTTTAGCAGATAATTAAAGTGTACAGCTTTGATTAACTATTTAAATTTTACTATAAATATGGTTCACCTTTTTTGGCACAGAATACTCCTAGAGACTGTCATAAAATGCATCAGCATAAACAAAATTCAGGTTATATATCCTTCACCATAATGGTACACATGACTGTTTGCATTGTTCTTAGATATTAGCAGAAACTGTTAAAATGAAGTATGTAAAGACAGGAAGAAGTGGGACTAATTTATCAAATGATAGAAATATCAAAATGGCAAAATTCAGAAACAGTTCAGAAAATAAAAAGTGTTATGTGTGAGCACTGGAAAGAAGTACAGAATGGCCCAGTAATGGACAAATTCTTTATCAACAGGAGGCATTCTGAGCTGAGTTCTGGAGCTGATTGACAGAAGGGAGCACAATTGGGAGAAAGTTGCCTAAATAACACAGAAGTAAGCATATCAAGTCAAAGAGAGAGAGAGAGAGAGAGAGAGAGAACACATAGGCCAATGCCAAGGAGACATGCATTCATCCTCTCATTCAACAAAAATGTACCAAGTCTCTATAATGTGCCAGAGTGCTCAGGGATACAGCAGTGAACAAATCAAACAGAAGTTTCTGCACTCATGGAGTTTACATTCTAATGGGACAAGGCAGACCACAGACAAAATAAATAGAAGGTATATAGCATGCTAGTAGGTGCTATACGTCTAGCACCTTTATAGAGTTAAAAAAGCTCAGATAAGGAGTAAGGAATGCTGGAAAGAGAAATGCGAACCAACAATGCTTTGGAAGTGAAAAGGTTACACAAAGACTTTCCAAACTGCCTAATAGCCTCTCCTCCCTGGAGGAATTTGCTTCTGACTAAATATATTTATATACGTGTAATGTGTAAATTATACACACACCTGCATAATATGCAACTAACTAAAACAAAATACAAGTAACTAAATAACATACATAGAAATAACTAATTCAATGCAGAATGTAAGGAACACAATGCAAATTTTATAAAGATTCAAAAGTGAAAAGTCAGCTACACCTGAAGAGAGTAGGCAGAAATTAAGGGTGGAGATATAGTGTAAGTGAGATAAGTGTCTAAACTGGATGTTAAAGAACTGGCAGGATTGTTTGTAACTAAGGGAAATGCCCAGAATGACTCCACTGGTGGAAAAGAAGCATACAATATTGACTGTAAGATAAGGCTTCAGGAGAGAAGTGAAAAAAGAGAGTTGTAGAATTAGATTATAGGTAGATTTGTTTGAACTTTACTACTCAAGTGGCAAAAAATCACTGAAGGCTTTTTATTTGATTGTTTAGAAGGGTAGTAATACAATACATAAAAGACACTGTATCAGAAAGTAGATCTGGGAGTGACTTTTTAATGAATTTTAGTGGTAGATACCCAAGGTAAAAAGACTGATAAATTTGTTACAATAAAGCAAATGATAAATAAAGAGCATCTAACCTAGGGTGAAGTCCACTAAGGGAGAAATGACTGTTAAGGATACAGAGGTAGAAGCAAGAAGCCTTGGTAATTGACAGGTTGTTGGGATCATGGTAGAAGGAGGAGGCAAGGTTGACCACAAAGATTTAAAGCAAAATTACTAGGAAAATAATATATTTAACAGAAATAGGTCAGTCAAGTCAGGAAGAGCTATTGGTGGGCAGGAAGTTTTTTTCATTTGACACTTGTAGATTTTGAAGTTCCAGCAGGAATCTAAGTATGATATCCAGAAGATTGTTAAAAATTCAAGACAAACTTTGGTGAGCATTTGGAACTGCAGATACTGATCTGGTGGTCATGTGCAAGGGGGTGAGACATAAAGTCTTGTTAGTTTATGAAACCATCAAGGTATAGATAGAGTTTAGAAATGTAAAAATAGACAAAAAGATAAAAAGATAACCAGTTGTGAGAATGGGAGAAGTGGAAGCGTGCCCACTCATTGTTAAAAGACAGAGGGCATTTAAACATTATTAAATGCTAGTTGTTAAATATAATTAGGAAATTATTGGTTGCCTTTGAGTGAGCAATTTACTAGATGGATAGAGGAAATTATATTGGCAAGGAGGAAAACTCTTCTTCCTCCAAAAAGAGAACAAAGACAATTTTGAGTGTTTTCAAAAAGTAAAGTTACTAAGATTTTCTAGGTAATATAAAAGTAAGGTTAAGGTCATATGAGGTTAAGTATGAGGATGTGGCAAAAGTACTTGGGGAATTGAGGAGAAAGAATTGGAATAATGAATGTTAGAAACTATGATGGAACATCAAGAAATGAAAAAGCAAGTCCTGGGAGCTAGTTGAGGTGAAAGGAATTTACAAGATACCCAGTCCTTAGTAGGCCCATGACAGCACCCACAAAGTCAGTTTCTGATGCTAATATTGAAGCTATTGCTGAGGAGTATTGCTCTGCCTGTGTCTCAACTACTTCTGTTTATTTTCAACTCCTAGTTTAGAACTCTTGGTTCAGGAGCCCAACTTCTGTCCCACCCCCTGGCTCCTCCTGAATTTGTCCCTCGTCCTCCTTCTCTTTGCTCTTTGATCATAAGAACTCTTCCATGGTTACATAATCCAGGGACCCATATAGCTCATGAGAATTTCCTGCCATAGTCCCTGGCCCCAGGCATTCCCCATGACTCGGCCCAAGGTGGAGGAGTGAGATGTAAGGGTTGTTTGGATGGTTACATGTAACTGGGTGAGGCCAAATCCCGTAAGCAAGGCGATGAATACACTGTAAAATTTAGAAGAGAGTCTGGTGATGGTCACAGAGGTAGAGCAGGGCATATTAAATAAGAGCTGTGAACTTTGAAAGAATAAAGGTTGATACTGTTGGGAGGTAGGGAGGTAGGGAGGTAGGGAAAGGGGACAACCCTAGAAGCAGCCAGTGAGTACAGGGAGATTAAAACATTGGTTGAAGATTTACTCAAAAAATGATGAATTCTGGTAAAGCTGAATTTTGATGAAGGGTAAGTAGTAATTGCACCATCTTGAGAATTATAGAGAATATGGAACAAGAATTTCATAGGACAATACAGGCTATAAATTAGTTCATTATACAGTATTAACATTAAATGTACCAAATCACCAACTCTGTGGTGATTTTGTAAGAGAATATCCATATTCTTAGGAAGTACACACTGAAGACCATGAGGTAAAGCACTGATAACTAATATATATATACATATATATATATATACTTTTATGTATATAGAAGTACCTAGGCAGATTCCAGCCAATGTAATTAAACTGGAAAATTATAAAATAGTTTAATATAATTAAAGTATTATAGAAGATTAAATTTCTATCCTGTAAGATAGGTGAAAAACTTCTGATTATAATTCAGAATTTCCTCTCCCTCAGCCCAAAGGTAAGTTAGATTTTATAAAAGATGAAGTATTTAGGATAATCTTTGGCACTGAAAATAGAAGAGATTTTGCTGCAGAGAATAGAATGTAAAATATATTATTAATGTGTACATCAAATTATACTAGTATATATTAGTATTAGTGATAATAATCTAATAATCACTTACTATTTACTTAGATACTTAATCTTACTTGGTATTACTACCTATTCCTTTCAGTTCTTCGTGCTGCTGAGGGCTTTGAAGAAGTTTGCAGTAGAATTCTAATAAAAAATAATTTTTAATTTGAAAAAAATTTATTATCCTACAACTCAGTTCGATCTATTTGAAGGAACATTAAAATAACTGACCCCTTGATCAGAACACAAATATAAGGTAGGGATAAATAGCTAACCACAAACTGATCTGTATGTATCTATACGTCAAAAGATTTATATAATGTGTTGCTGGCTTTTTTTTTTTTTTCAAATTGTAATGGTGCATTATTTCACTGGCTATTGTTCCATGTTGATCCATGATCTTTCCACACAGATTCCAGAGTAATTTTTTTTTTGGTATCATTAATCTACAATTACATGAAGAACATTATGTTTACTAGGCTTCCCCCTTCACCAAGTCCCCCCCCAAAACTCCATTACAGTCACTGTTCATCAGCATAGTAAGATGCTGTAAAATGACTACTTGTCTTCTATGTGTTGCACAGCCCTCCCCGTGCCCCCACACACACACTATACATGCTAATCCTAATGCCCCCTTTCTTTTTCCCCACCCTTATCCTTCCCTTCCCACCCATCCTCCCCAGTCCCTTTCCCTTTCGTAACTGTTAGTCCATTCTTGGGTTCTGTGATTCTGCTGCTGTTTTGTTCCTTCAGTTTTTCTTTGTTCTTATACTCCACATATGAGTGAAATCATTTGGTACTTGTCTTTCTCCACCTGGCTTATTTCACTGAGCATAATACCCTCTAGCTCCATCCATGTTGCTGCAAATGGTAGGATTTGTTTTCTTCTTATAGCTGAATAATATACCATTGTGTATATGTACCACATCTTCTTTATTCATTCATCTACTGATGGACACTTAGGTTGCTTCCATTTCTTGGCTATTGTAAATAGTGCTGCAATAAACATAGGGGTACATCTGTCTTTTTCAAACTGGGCTGCTGCATTCTTAGGGGAAATTCCTAAAAGTGGAATTCCTGGGTCAAATGGTATTTCTATTTTGAGCTTTTTGAGGAACCTCCATACTGCTTTCCACAATGGTTGAACTAATTTACATTCCCACCAGCAGCATAGGAGGGTTCCCCTTTCTCCACAACCTCGCCAACATTTGTTGTTGTTTGTCTTTTGGATGGTGGGGATCTTTACTGGTATGAGGTGATATCTCACTGTGGTTTTAATTTGCATTTCTCTGATGACTAGCGATGTGGAGCATCTTTTCATGTGTCTGTTGGCCATCTGAATTTCTTCTTTAGAGAACTGTCTATTCAGCTCCTCTGCCCATTTTTTAATTGGATTATTTGCTTTTTGTTTGTTGAGGTGCGTGAGCTCTTTATATATTTTGGATGTCACCCCTTTATCGGCTCTGTCATTTATGAATATATTCTCCCATACTGTAGGATACCTTTTTGTTCTATTGATGGTGTTCTTTGCTGTACAGAAGCTTTTTAGCTTGATATAGTCCCACTTGTTCATTTTTGCTTTTGTTTCCCTTGCTCAAGGAGATATGTTTATGAAGAAGTCGCTCATATTTATGTCTAAAACATCTTTGCCTATGCTTTTTTCTAAGAGTTTTATGGTTTCATGACTTACATTCAGGTCTTTGATCCATTTCAAATATATATATGGGGTTAGACAGTAATCCAGTTTCATTCTCTTACATGTAGCTGTCCAGTTTTGCCAGCAACAACTGTTGAAGAGACTCTCATTTCCCCATTGTATGTCCATGGCTCCTTTATCAAATATTAATTGACCATATATGTTTGGGTTAATGTCTGGAGTCTCTATTCTGTTCCATTGGTCTGTGGCTCTGTTCCTGTGCCAGTACCAAATTATCTTGATTACTGTGGCTTTGTAGTAGAGCTTGAAGTTGGGGAGCGAGATCCCCCCTACTTTATTCTTCCTTCTCAGGACTGCTTTGGCTATTCGGGGTTTTTGGTGGTTCTATATGAATTTTTTAACTATTTGTTCCAGTTCATTGAAGAATGCTGTTGGTAATTTGATAGGGATTGCATCAAATCTGTATATTGCTTTGGGGAGGATGGCCACTTTGACGATATTAATTCTTCCTAGACAAGAGCTTGGGATGAGTTTCCATTTGTTAGTGTCTTCTTTAATTTCTCTTAAGAGTGTCTTGTAGTTTTCAGGCTATAGGTCTTTCACTTCCTTGGTTAGGTTTATTCCTAAGTATTTTATTCTTTTTGATGCTGTTGTGAATGGAATTGTTTTCCTGATTTCTCTTTCTATTAGTTCATTGTTAGTATATAGGAAAGCCAGAGATTTCTGTGTGCTAATTTTGTATCCTGCAACTTTGCTGAATTCCGATATTAGTTCTAGTAGTTCTGGAGTGGATTCTTTAGGGTTTTTTATGTACAATATCATGTCATCTGCAAATAGTGACAGTTTAACTTCTTTACCAATCTGGATTCCTTGTATTTCTTTGTTTTGTCTAATTGCCATGGCTAGGACTATGTTGAATAACACTGGGGAGAGTGGGCATCCCTGTCTTGTTCCTGATCTCAGGAAAAGCTTTCAGCTTCTCACTGTTCAGTATGATGTTGACTGTGGGTTTATCATATATGGCTTTTATTATGTTGAGGTTCTTGCCCTCTATGCCCATTTTGTTGAGAGTTTTTATCATGAATGGATATTGAATTTTGTCAAATGCTTTTTCAGCATCTATGGAGATGATCCTGTGGTTTTTGTCCTTCTTTTTGTTTATGTGGTGGATGATGTTGATGGACTTTCGAATGTTGTACCATCCTTGCATCCCTGGGATGAATGCCACTTGGTCATGGTGTATGATCCTTTTGATATATTTTTGGATTCGGTTTGCTAATATTTTGTTGAGTATTTTTGCTTCTATGTTCAGGGATATTGGTCTGTAGTTTTCTTTTTTTGTGGTGTCTTTGCCTGGTTTTGGTATTAGGGTGATGTTGGCTTCATAGAATGAGTTTGGGAGTATTCCTTCTCTTCTATTTTTTGGAAAACTTTAAGGAGAATATGTATTATGTCTTCTCTGTATGTCTAATAAAATTCCAAGCTAAACCCATCTGGCCCAGGGGTTTTGTTCTTGGGTAGTTTTTTGATTGTCGCTTCAATTTCGTTGCTGGTAATTGGTCTGTTTAGATTTCCTGATTCTTCGTTGGTCAGTCTTGGAAGGTTGTATTTTTCTAGGAAGTTGTCCATTTCTTCTAGGTTTTCCAGCTTCTTAGCATATATGTTTTCATAGTAGTCTCTAATAATTCTTTGTATTTATTTCTGTTGGGTCCATCGTGATGTTTCCTTTCTCATTTCTGATTCTGTTGATGTGTGTTGATTCTCTTTTTCTCTTAATAGGTCTGGCTAGAGGCTTATCTATTTTGTTTATTTTCTCAAAGAACCAGCTCTTGGTTTCATTGATTTTTTCTATTGTTTTATTCTTCTCAATTTTATTTATTTCTTCTCTGATCTTTATTATCTCCCTCCTTCTGCTGACTTTAGGCCTCATTTGTTCTTGTTTTTCCAATTTCAATAATTGAGATGTTAGACTTCATTTAGGATTGTTCTTCCTTCTTTAAATAGGCTTGGATTGCTATATACTTTCCTCTTAAGACTGCTTTTGCTGCATCCCACAGAAGTTGGGGCTTTGTGTTGTTGCTGTCATTTTTTTCCGTATATTGCTTGATCTCTATTTTAATTTGTTCGTTGATCCATTGATTATTTAGGAGCATGTTGTTAAGCCTCCATGTGCTTGCAAGGCTTTTTGCTTTCTTTGTACAGTTTATTTCTAGTTTTATGCCTTTGTGGTCTGAAAAGTTGGTTGGTAGAATTTCAATCTTTTGGAATTTACTGAGGCTCTTTTTGTGGCCTAGTATGTGGTCTACTCTGGAGAATGTTCCATGAGCACTTGAGAAGAAACTGTATCCTGTTGCTTTTGGATGTAGAGTTCTGTAGATGTCTATTAGGTCCATCTGTTCTAGTGTGTTGTTCAGTGCCTCTGTGTCCTTACTTATTTTCTGTTTGGTGGATCTATCCATTGGAGTGACTGGTGTGTTGAAGTCTCCTAAAATGAATGCATTGCATTCTATTTCCTCCTTTAATTCTGTTAGTATTTGTTTCACATATGCTGGTGCTCCTGTATTGGGTGCATATATATATTTATATATATCCTCTTGTTGGACTGACCCCTTTATTATTATGTAATGTCCTTCTTTATCTCTTGTTACTTTCTTTGTTTTGAAGTCTATTTTGTCTGATACTTGTACTGCAACACCTGCTTTTTTCTCCCTATTGTTTGCATGAAATATCTTTTTCCATCCCTTGACTTTTAGTCTGTGCATGTCTTTGGGTTTGAGGTGAGTCTCTTGTAAGCAGCATATAGATGGGTCTTGCTTTTTTGTCCATTCTATTACTCTGTGTCTTTTGATTGGTGCATTCAGTCCATTTACATTTAGGGTGATTATCTATAGATATATACTTTTTGCCATTGCAGGCTTTAGGTTCGTGGTTACCAAAGGTTCAAGGTTAGCTTCTTTACTATCTTACTGTCTAACTTATCTCACTTAATGAGCTATTATAAACACTGTCTTGTGATTTTTTATTTCTCTCCCTTCTTATTCCTCCTCCTCCATTCTTCATATGTTGCATGTTCTGTTCTGTGCTCTTTTGTGTTTCCTTTGACTGTTTTTGTGGGTAGTTGATTTTATTTGTTGCCTTTAGTTAGTATTTGGTTGGTCTGCTTTATTTGCTGTTATTTTATTTTCTCTGGTGACATCTATTTAGCCTTAGGAGTGCTCCCATCTACAGCAGTCCCTTTAAAATACCCTGTCAAGGTGGTTTGTGGGAGGCAAATTCCCTCAACTTTTGTTTGTCTGGGAATTGTTTAATCCCTCCTTCATATTTAAATGATAATCATGCTGGATGCAGTATTCTTGGTTCAAGTCCCTTCTGTTTCATTGCATTAAATGTATCATGC
Source organism: Manis pentadactyla (assembly GCF_030020395.1). Taxonomy (NCBI): domain Eukaryota; kingdom Metazoa; phylum Chordata; class Mammalia; order Pholidota; family Manidae; genus Manis; species Manis pentadactyla. Next base: position 94,341,504 of record NC_080025.1, read on the forward strand.
CATTCTCTTCTGGCCTGTAAGGTTTCTGTTGAGAAGTCTGATGATAGCCTGATGGGTTTTCCTTTGTAGATAATCTTTTTTCTCTCTCTGGCTGCCTTTAATACTCTGTTCTTGTCCTTGATCTTTGCCATTTTAATTATTATGTATCTTGGTGGTTTCCTCTTTGGGTCCCTTCTATTGGGAGTTCTGTGTACTTCCATGGTCTGAGCGACTATTTCCCCCCCCAGTTTGGGGAAGTTTACAGCAATTATTTATTCAAAGACACTTTCTATCCCTTTTTCTCTCTCTTCTTTTTCTGGTACCCCTATAATGCGAATATTGTTCCGTTTGGATTGTTCACACAGTTCTCTTAATATTCTTTCATTCCTGGAGATCCTTTTATCTCTCTCTGCATCAGCTTCTCTGTGTTCCTGTTCTCTGATTTCTATTCCATTAAAGGCCTCTTGCACCTTGTCCAGTCTGCTCTTAAGTCCTTCCATAGATTGTTTTATTTCTGTATTCTCCCTCTGTATTTGCTCCTTTAGCTCTTGCATATTTCTCTGAAGATCCATCAGCTTGGTTATGACCTTTATTTTGAATTCTTTTTCAGGGAGATTGGTTAGATCTGTCTACCCCAGCCCTCTCTCAGGCGTTGTCTGGACTATTTTGGACTGGACTAAATTCTTCTGCCTTTTCATGGTGATAGAGGTTGCTGTAGGTAGGTAGCACATGTGTCATCTCAGAGAACAAAGTCCTTTCCTGCTTGCTGGTCGCCTTGCCCATTTTCTGTGTCAGTTACCCGCACTCCTGGAGCAGCCTCCGGGTTAATCCCCAAGCTACTGTGGGTGGGGTCTCCACTGGCTTACTTTTTAAAAACCTTATAAAGTAATTTAATATTTTTGTATATACTATCAAGAAAGGAATATGTTTCCTCACTGGGCAATGATTGTCCTTCAGCCAACAAATAATTCACCATCTAAGTTAACTTACAATGTTAATTTTAAATAAAATTCATTATATGATTTATATCAATAAACTGCATCTATCTAAAGTATCAATCAATGAGTTTTGACAGATGTGTAGGCCTGTGAAACTACCACTACAATCAGCAAACAGAACATTTCCACCCCCCAAAAAGTTTGCTTGTACTTCTTTGTGTTAAAACATAAAACAGTGAACGATTCTGCATTACTGGACAACTGATGGGCAACTGATATACAGGGCTTGGTGTGACCTTTAAAATAAATCTTTCATTATCATAAATTGCATCTCCAAATATTCTGAAAAATTAACAGAATTGTACATGCTACAAATGTAAAGCAAATGTTCTCCACCAGTCATGTGATTTTAACTCATACTCTACTTTTTAAGGTGTTTTTACAGCTCAGTGGATGAATACAAAACATAGAGGACAATTTTCCTTACCTCATCACCAAGGAAGCAAAACCTCAGCAAAGTTAGTTTATGAAGCCAAGGTCAGAGAATAAATAGGCAGAGTTAGGACAAGAGCAAGTTGCCTACTTACTTCCCTGTTCCAGACTTGGCTTCCAGAGCAGAACTGGAAATTCACAAATGGAAAGAGCAACTGCAAACACCATTTCAAATGCTTCTGCCTAATTAGTATGCATCCCAGAACCATCTTCTGGTAAAAGGTTGGGGGGAACATGGTTGTAAAAGGCGAAGCTCTCCCCTGTACTGGAAAAGTGCCAACCAGTCTGATTCAAGCACTTGGTGGGATGGTCAGGTTGGGGCTTTGGGTTAAAATTCAAAGTTCCCTTGTGCATGGAAATAAAATGAATTTTGAAAAGGGCACTGAAGCATTTAGGGAGGTCTTTGGTACCAAAACTAGACAACAGTCCTACTGAGGAGAATCTAACATCCTCCTCCCTAGATTGGGACTAATGATAGTAAAAGTAATGACATACTACTTGTATGAAAGAATTATGTTGAGCTAACAGGAATTATGATTAAATCATCAACACTTAAGAACTAATAATAGTATAATTAGTAAGGGTTTTAAATCATACTTTGATAAAACTGTCTGCCTTTACATTATTCTGTATACCACATAGGATAATGTTCAAGAGAAAAGGACCTGTTGTCAGAACTGTGTTCAATCTTGGCCTCTGTTTATTAGCTGTGTGACTTTGGAATGAGGCTTTGACAAAACTTTAGTTCCCCATCTGTAAAATGGGCATAGTAATGCTTTCCTCATAGGATTTTTATAAAGTTTCAATGAAATAATACATATAAAGTGCTTGGTACAGGACCCAAAACAGAGTTTTAACAAATATCTAATATTTTTTATTTTCCTTACTTTTATCCAATTTATGTACGGATTTAATTTTTCAAGTGGCAGAGTCAAACATAAATATCTCCTTGGTCTTTGAAAATGTAATCACAGGAAAACCAAATACTAAACTAAAATTCATTTTGGGTTTTATTTTTTCACTTAGAACAAAATTCTTTTAGCATAGAGTGTTTCTTTGCTGCTCTAATCAGGTGCACACCTGCAATGTGGCCCAGTTTAAAACTATGCAGAAAATGCATTCCTACTATCCTGGAAGGTATTTCTTCTACCTCCTTAACTATGACATTTGATGTTTTGACATGAATAGCAGTGTGATTTTTTTTTTTAAGTGGGAGAAAGGAAATTCATACCTGCCAAGAGCTGGAGAGGAAAATAGGAAGAGGCCCTGGAACTCTAGTGTGTTAGATTAAAACATTATTTAGAGGAATAGAGTGGGAAACCGGTGAATACTTTGGCTTTTAAAAAGGGAGTGTGCCTCATAAACAGGACAGTTGGAATGTATGGAAAAGTTCCAGTTAAAACAAGACACAAAGCACATGACTAATACTGCTTTTCCAAGTTAGACAAATGCAGCTTTAAGCAGAATTTGCCTCAGAGGGACCTTTGGAGCCCTCCCTGAATCTTGAGATTCTGGTCCTTTTTGAAGTTCCAAGTCTGAAAGCTCTACTGAGAGATGCCGTGTTTTGACCCCCATCTTTCTTCCTGAGTTTCTCTCACTTTCTCACAAATTCTCCCCCAGGTGAGTGAGTGTGAAAAGACAAACAGATGTGCTCAGGTAAAGGTACAACTGCAAAACCAAATTTGATCCTCTTATGTTGAAAACCTGCTTTGCCCACCAGGAGAAACTTCATTGTCTAGGAAACCGTAAGAACTGCAAAGCCATTTTCAAATGCAAATGGAAAATATTCTTTATACTTCTTAATCTCTTTCCCACACCAAAGGATGTATGTCAGGATTTAGCAGCATATAATCTAAAAACAATCTGACACACATTTCCACCAGAGCTCTGCCTTGGTGCTATCCTTCAAAACCTGTCAGGGCCTCCTTACATGAAGAGATTCCTTCATACTAACTCATGGCATTCTCTTTCTCCTTCCACATTTCCCATCACCTCAGTGTGGACTCCTTTGTTCATTGTTTTTATTTTTTTGTTCTATACTATGGAACTACTGGGCATTTAGGGTGACCTCAGCTTGCCTGAGACATTCCAATTTACACCTGTTGCACCAATGTAATTAATAGTGTTCCCTTTCAAGTTTAAATGTGTTCTGGTACAGAATTTACATTATATGATCGTCCAATGTATGCTGCAACCAGAACTTTTTCAAAGCAAAGTTAATTAAAATGTATGTATGTAAAGGAATCACAACTAAAGGTTGTGATATGAACCTACCAGGCTAGCCTTCCTGTGATGACCTGTTTCAACACAAATGAGTGTGGTCAGTGGCTTCAAAATAGTCCTTATAAATTCCATCAAGAACTAGAGTTTTGATTTATGCCATCCCAGCCCACTTTAAGTTCTGACTCATGCTGGGATTGCCCCAAACAGGGCAGGGCAGACAAATGGAATGTGTAGTATTGCCCTAACATTTCTTAACCTGCCCAACATTGAAAGTGGCCTTTATTTCCCCTTTTGTTCTCCAAAAATCTTTATGCTAGCATAAAATCCTATTGAACTGACATGAATTTTTTGCTCTTTAACAAGGGAGGTTGAAACTTGTCCCTGAAGCATAAATATTACAGCTAATAAAAGCCTAATAAACCTGGTTAATGAGAAGAAAAGAAACAATGCTATTTCTATCATTGATACCATAAGTAAGTTATGATCAGTAAGAAATTACTCAACCTGATGGGGGCAAAGAATTTTACTGAATTGAAATTTGATTTAGATCAGAGCAACAAGGGGGAAAAAAAAGTGAATTTGGTCACTTTTGCATCTGATAATGCTAGTATTAAAGAGAGCTATTTCAATTCAGTATTATTTCATCTTATATTCAGATTTCTTCAGAAGGAAACTAGTCTTCCTTTGAACTATATCAGCATAACTGTACAATATCAGAGGACCAAATGTGAAGATTTGTTACTATAGGTATGTTACCACACTTGGAAACACCAAGATGAATTCATCCAGATATGGATCATTAATAAACATGTTATACTGCCTTTTACAATAAATAGGCTTTTGGAAATGAAGATTTTTTTTTCAATGTAAGTAATCAAGAGCTACAAAAACCTAAGAAATTAAACTGACAAATCAACCTCAATTTAGGACATCATTTATTCATCACACATTTATTGTATACCAGATGCTAGGCTCAGATACTGGGGATAGAGAGAAAAATATGGTAAGCACTGGTCCTCCAGGAATTAACAGGCTAGTAATCCTACTTTTCTAAGGAAAAACACAACATGAAAAAACACATCTCTTCAGAGTGGATAGTTAAACACAAAGTAATGTTATGCTTAACATTTCTAAAAAAGCATTTACATTCATCCCACTCAAGTCTTTCCTTTATTAATTTATCTTTCGAAACTCAGGTAAATTTTCCTCTTACATCTGAAAGGTTCTGAGAGGCAACCCATAACGGGAGAGCAACTCTGTGGTACTGTGACCTGGACCCTCTTTACCTTTCGATCTTTAGCACTGACTTCCATGAGAAAGGTTCCCTCAGTCCAGAAGATGGCTGCTGCTGGCCAAACATCCATTTATAGGGCTGGTGTACCATCCCCAGATGCTCTGAGTTCTGGCTGTTAATGGCTCACAGCTGCCACTTCAGAAGAATTGTCCTCCACCAAAGAGAGCCACATGGCTCAGAGATGTCTGGAAGTTAACCCACCCTCACCCTCTAACCCTCTCCAGGCTGCCCTCAGTCGATGACTGACTGGAGGGTATAAAAGCCAGACCCCTCTTACCTCTAAGTGGACAACTCTGTTGTGTCATTTGTGCCCTGACTTCTGGGTGGGATCAGGCTGTGATCAGACTCTAACGTGACATCTTTGCTTAGCGCCTTGCTCTGTCCTGACCTCCTTACCTCACTACCCTTCTCAATAAACCACTTGCCAAGAATCTTTATCTCAGTTTCTTCCTCTGGAGAGCTAAAACAATTACTTTTTCTTATAATGTGTTCATTCCCTCACCCTTTCTCCTGAACCACTATATAAGAATTGAACATTATCACACAACCGCTTTTTTTTCCCAATGCACCTTTAGACTATCAAACCTAATCACTGAAGCAGCTAACAAAAGATAAAAATATAGGGAATCGAATCTGTTTTTCACAAAACATAAATATAGGTGTATACTTTTTTCAAGTGCAAGTAGAGGCAAAATTATTGATTCATTTACTCATGTTCATTTAGGGGCTAAACACTTATTTGCTACAAGTTGGAAACAATATGGTAAAGGCAGAGAAGCGGAATGTTGCTGCTAGAGAGTGGTATTTTCTGAATGTATAATTTAGTAGCAGACTACGAACAGTAAAGTGAATTTTTCAACTAATTCTATATGAGCACAGTTGAAGTATGCATTTCTTGCATAAAAATTATTTTTGTAAGCTGAAGTTTTGCTACAGATGTACTAATTCTTTTACTTGTATCTTCTTCCTATCTGTTTCAACAACAAAATTGTTTCATATACTCTAAGTATTAAGTAAAAGAACAAATGAAAATGCTAATAAAGAATGTGGTTTTGTATTTTGTTTATAGGAAGTCCAAGAAAAAAAACTAGGAGAAAAGAGAACTACTAGCAGTTCTGTATTTCCTTGCTCCCTGCTTTCGGGTACCATTGTGAGGCATTAGCTTACACCTCTGGCTCTTCAGAGCTTCCCTGTTCAGATCTACTTTTCTCAAGAGCTTCCCATGCTTCCACCTTTTCTCCCAGGCCTCTTTCTTTAATCCCTGTTAAAATTTAACTGCCTTTGGTTTTGTTTCCTATGCCTGATTTTCAAAGAATATCCCTAACCATCTCTTCCTGTCCTTTATTTTTGTTCCTCCATCGAAATTTGGAATAATAGGTAATGGCAAATGATTAGAACATTAATTTATTTCTTTGTTCTGATTTTTATATGAAATTATATTACATATTAAATTTCTGGGTTAAGGAGAGCTTTCAATAATCAGGTAATGTATTTTGAAGATGTCTGTACCATTTACGTGACCATGACATACGTCTAGAACAAGGAAATCCCAAAGTTATACTCCAAACTTTGTTCACTGTGTGCTCAGTTTGCCTGCTTTGACTGTTATCAAAGTGGAATATGCACTCATTATAACAATGTTTACTTTGTTATTTTTTTAAAGGAAGTAGGTTTATATAATTATCCAAGTTTAATTTCATTTGTATAGTCAAGGCAATTGTGAAAAGGATATGTCCTGGAAAAAAATGCATTTCTTCGTTTTTCACAAATCATTCTGTATAGGAGTAACAGGAGAACCTAGAATGATTGATTCTGAATATCAAGGATGGCAGTCTTTAGTAGTTTGGTTGTTCCCTCTTCCAAATAAAATATGGGCATCCTTTCAATTTTGTTGAAATTTTGTGGTGTGAAGTTTAGAGTAAAAAAAAAACATTAGAAATGCTTCCTAAAACTTTACCTTGATCTGATCACTTGACTTATGGAAAGACCTCAATCTAAACACTGAACTTTCTATTGTATTTTTTATTTTTTTGTCCATTTTCTTCCTCCTCTCACTTCTACAAATTACACATTCTCAAAATAAGATAACTGCATTAACAAAAATAAAGAATACCTGAGTATCACGAATATGTAGTTTCATGATTTTTGTGTACACTATCCTGTTGATGATGGATATTTATTATACTTCATGACAAACTATCATAGAGGTCATTTCACATGCATCAGAAATATTTAATTCTGGGAAATAAGTAGAAAAATATTCAAATTAAGTCAATGTTCATTTTGAAAAATGTGAACAAAATGAGGGTGTTCTAAGAGATTTGCAGTAACCCAATTATAGTCATGCCAAAATTATATTTGTTATAGATTAGACTGATATGTGTATATCTAACTGAATTGGCTTTTAAGAATCATTTTTAAATAATTAAAATAAAAGCAGTAACTTTTTACTTACTAGTCATTTTTACATATTAGCTGTATTTTTAAAACTGTGTTTTTATGACCCAAAGGACTTTCATTTTAAAGACAACTAATTATATTTACAACAAATTTAAAGACATAACACCTTCCTTTTTTTTTGAAGGTAGAACTAAATACACACACATATATACATATATGCTGTCTATTTATATGTAAAACATTATTCTAATATTAATCACAACAAAATTACAATAGTCCTTTTACTGTCTACTATACCCTAAGAACTAAGTTTGGCATGCCTAGCTTGCTCATTTCATCTCATATCAGTATTTTGATACAAGTATAGTTAGCCCTGTGTTACAGCAGAGGAAATGGAGCCTCAGGGAATTCAAGTAACTAGCCTAAGGGCATAGTGCCACTAAGAGGCAATGCTGTGGAAATTTGACACTTGGTTCCCAGTAACCATTTAGCAATACCAACTCATCACATCTGTCACCAGCAGCTGTAATGTAATAGGAAAAAGACCCTCAGACCATGCTCATGGATCAAGGAATAAAATTATGAAGATGAACACATTTAGTGATAATATGATGCTAAATCCTTACTAATGTATGTCATGGCAGCACATTTTAATGACATGGGGTTTATGAGGCACTTGGGACTAAAACAAATGAGCACAAAAAAGGGTTCTGAGGATATATGGTTTAAAATACCATCATTCTATTTCCACTGGCTTAAGAATTCCCATTAGGAACTATAAAAAATGGTCCTTAATTAAAACACAGTGCTAGAACATAAAGAATAAGGTGCTTAATGTTACATCACTGGACAAATAGCGGAACAAGCAGCTACCGCTCTAAAGAGTGGGAGGAAGAACCGCTAGGGCACACCTGCTAATCAGGGAGCCATGCTGAGGGCTGCTAGGAAACCACCACTGGAAGGCAGACTCCTGGGACATAAGGGATGGGACTGAGTAGACCTAGAGGCTGATGACAAACTGTAGTGTCTGGACACAGTGCTCACAAATGGATGTGTGTGCAGTGTAACAATTTCTATTTGCACAGAAGGGCAAGGGTATGTGTGGTGTGTATGTGTGTGTGTGTTTAGCACAGACTAATACAGTTTTAGTACATACTAATAACCACATGGTATGACCATTCAGTGTAAAGAATTGCTAGAATTGGTGTGATCTTTGGTTGTTACATAATAACTTAATTGCATATTTTTAAATTTAAAAAAATCCTTGAAATTATGCTTACCAGAGTGTATCTGGTTTGTCTTCTATGACACTTTGCAGTAATAACATTTGACACTATTTCCATGGAGTTCGATTTATGGCCTTCCTTCAGTTCTGCAGAACTGGAAGGACTATCGCCTCCATATCCATTTATGGGATCATTTTTCCTGAAGTTTTTGTAGACACTGAGAAATGTCAGCCCTGGAACCTGAGAAGTTAACAGGGCCAAAGTTCCTATCCTTCCTGATCATCACTGTTAAGTGTGTGAAGTTAGAGTACAGAGGTTGGCACTACAACTTTTTACAGAAAATAGTCATAATGCAGACTACAAAAAAAACCCAACAGATTTTTGTTTAGAAATTCATTGTTTACTACACATGTTTGGGAACTAGGAGCCTGACAGAACTTGAATCTTGGATTAACTTAGGACAGAATCAGACAACAATTAGAAACAAAAACCAGAGTCATAGAATCTGCAGCTTTCTTCCAGAAGACTGCAGTCTAAATGCCAGTGCCAAAGTCCTACCAACGAGTGAAAGGTTTGTTCAAGTCTGAACTGAAATAGACTTGATTCTGTGTTCCAGTTGGGTCAAGTTTAAGAGCTGTTAAAGGTCAAGTTAGATCTGCAAATGTGCTTGATTTCTTTCTGAGAGTAAAATTTAAAAGGTCACTCTTTCCTCTGAATACTTTAGGAATAAGCAAGTTTTATAGTTTGGAAAAGGTGATGGAAGGATTTTAGGTTCTGGAGTCTTCATAGGTGGCCTGGTAGGAAAAACAGCCCAAAATATCAGCTATTTTTAGTCTTTCAAATTCTGGCCAGATCTAGACAGATCAGTGAAGGAGTTGTAGATAAGGTGTATTAACAGTTGACATAAAGCCAAGGACAAAGTGTGCAAGGGGACCAGAAAGGAGGCAATGGAAAAGTAGTGTTAAGGAAGGATGCTTTCAGCTTAACTTGTTGGGTGTCTAGAGAAATACAGGATGGTGTTCACTAATACCCTAGTTAGCACCTCTCTGTGTTTACACCCCTCAGGTTCCTCTTTCTCTCTTCCCACTGGCAAAAGTCCACCCATACCACCTCCAGGTCAGACCTGTTTTAATCCTGTATTCTAGAATGTTGGGGCAAGAGGAGAAAAAGAAGCCAATTGGATGGGGGCAGCTAGAGATTTTGTGGGTTCTGTCCCCTTTCAAATTACTATACTATGTATGATTTTGTACACAACATGCACACCAAACCCACATAATCCTCTTTCATATGTATTACATTTTTAAAAAGAGATAAACACAGATTAGAAGAAACAAAATGAGTTGGCAAGGAGACATACCAGATAACACTGCCTCTGGGAAGCCATCCTTAAACATGCCCTCTTCGCCTACCCCTGCTCTTCCCTCTAAAGCACAGAAGCCCTTCACTGTGTTCCTACAGTGCCGTGGAGGTCTCTCTTGTGCCTATCACACTGTGTTTTATTGTTTAGTTACATAGTTCTCTTTTCACCTGAACTGTGAATGACTTATAGCCAGAAAGTCTACATTATTTTCTGTGTGCCTGTGAGTGAGATGGATAGACTTCTGTGATTGCCAGTGTCCTAGGGACATTGCAGAGTAAAGTACAGACTATAGAAAGTAGGTGATTGTTCATGATAAAAATCTCACAATAGTTTACGAATAACTCTTCACTATATTTTATGTGTTTAAGTCTATAATGATGAGGCTATTTTTAATGATGTAAGTAGTGTTACTGGCTAGAGGGATAAAGGCAAATCATTTACAGGCACAACTATGTTACTCAGCCAAGTGTGGGATCTATGGAAAAATGAATTGGTCACGATCTCAAAATGATGTAGTCAGAGAAATTAAGTTATGTTAACTAAAACAACTCAATCATTTTAACCACTTTATGTCTAAAATGCCAAATCATGCCATTACATCTGGTTCTGATATCCATCAAGCCAAAATAATCAATATTAAAACAATCAGAATTATCAAGTTAATTTCTTTATATGTCCATCAAAATCATTTCTCAGAAAGTCTATTCACTATGACTCAACATGGATTTACATGTTGAGATTTAGGTCTATAAGATTGTTTTTGCAGGAAAAATTCTAGATCCAAAAATGTCTCATTGGTTCAGATAATATGAAATACAGATAATATGAAACTTATTTGGAGGGTCCTCTACTATTGCAGAATTTGAGCCAAATCCTCACATTTTCATCACCCTCTTTTCTCCCAACCTTATAAAACTAAATGACAACAGCCCAGAAAATTATGCATCTATTAATTGCAGTGAGTAGGTTAACTCTTCTCAAAGAAATTATATATATTTTAATGTCATGTACTTAAAAGTATTGGTCAGTTCATTTCAGTTTTCAAAATACATTTTGGTCTAGAACTGTATATACTTCCTAAAATGAGAGGAAACCGTAACACCTTTTTATCTTCTATTACAGAAGCCAATAGATGTGCATCTTCAAACGCAGCATCCTGCACCAAGTGTCTTGCGCTGGGTCCAGAATGCGGATGGTGTGCTCAAGAGGTGTGCCTTTTTCTTTCCCTCTTTCCCTCATTCCTCCTCCTCTCCCCTCCCTTCCCTCCCTCCCATCCTTCCTGTATTTCCTTATTTGCTCTTTTCTCTTGTCCTCACAGTTGACCTCCTCTCTAGCATCCTTTCACTGCCTTAATATTCTGTGCCTTAAAGGTGCATCAGGAAAAAAAAAGATACTACTGAGCATCAGGAAAATTTCATTTGGTTTTACGCTTGGAAACAGCATATCTGGCTGCATATAAAATAAAGTGTAACTTTTTTGTTAGGAAAATCATGGTATTTTTGAAATGAAGTGCAAATCAATTTATGTTTTCCATCTGTTCTACAGAGAATTGGCAAACACAGAAGTAACTTTTGATAGGTCAGTAGGCTTTGTGTAAAATTTTGCTGCAGCTTGGGGCATTAGGTTGTATATCCAAGTTGGATCATTGTCTTGCACTTGCTTTTTTTTTTAAAAAGCAAGCTAAATCATTTGTCTATTTCATTGCTTGGAGATAAGTGACTTACTCCTTTTCATAACATAGTATATCAGTTTGGTGGTTACTTATGGAAAATAGGATGCTTTTCTTTTGACTTCTGACCCTGCTCAAGTAGTATTGTGTACATCTAAATTCTGTGGAATGGAGAATAATTCAAATAATATTTATTGTTCAAATTAGTGTTTTTATATTGTAACAATAGAAACATATCCTAATAACAAACATCTTAGTAAAACAATTATAATGCACTCCTTCCTTCTTGGCCCTAAAGTTGTTTTGTGAGTTTTTTTCTTTTTTTGGCAATCTTTCGTCAAAACTACCTTATGTGATAAGTTGCAGTAAAGAAGCCATCTGCTAATTTGGCTAATTTTTAATGAGATTGCCTAGGTACTTTTACATTTGTTTATGGAGCTCCTGGAAATTGGAACAAATAGATCTTTAATGGCCTTTTGCTTGACATGAAGAGAAATCTCTAGCTTTTGCCTCCTCTGATTTAGCTCAAAAACTGCACCTACCATCATCTTTCCAATTTTTCCTGCTTCTGCTTGCACTTGTGTATAACCCAGAGGGAAAAAAAAAGCTGAAAAGTAGCAAAGAATGATAGACATTACTTTCTCCTATGAAACAAGTCAGGAAAGAGGCAGGAGAGGGGTGCATGAAACAGTAGTCATGTCTGAAAGCAAGCTCCCCTCCTACTGACAAACCAGAGGCTTACTGGATATACTTTGGGCTTTGCCAATGAGAAAGCTGGATGTCACTCAGAATTAGGCAGTGCTTTATCAGAACCCATGGAACCAGGCAATGCCATAGAGAGGACAATTCCAGAGTTTCTGGGACCAGTCCTATCACGTCCTATCAGACAAATGCCCAAACAGACTTCACTCTGTCCTCTGAGCCTTCCTTTCCTCATCTCTCTAACCCTGAGTTTGGATATTACTTTTATGTCTCATAACTTGATATTCTTCACCCTAAGCTGGTACTCCATTTTAGATTTTTAATGCATCACTAAGGAAGATTATTAGAGCTGTGAAATTTGTGCCAACTTGATATCAGCTGCTGAGAACTTCCTGTGAATGCAGTTCAGAGGAACTTTCCAAAGATAGTTAAAAAACCCAGTTGTAACATGCCAGCCTTATAGAATGTCAAGTTCCAGAAAGACCCCTCCTCCTTCTCATACTACTGCTGGCATGAAGAGTCACGGTTATGGGAGAAGCAATGTCAGTTTTGCCATAGGAAGGCATTTTGAATATTCAGAGGAATGGATGGTCAAATGGAAGGACTTAAGTCAAGGAGGAAAGGTTGGGTGGCTGCCAGAGCAGAGGAGACAAACCTGTATCTGCTAGTCAAATTCATCAGAACGGGATCTAGGGAAACATTCAGAAATCACATGGCTGTTTATGTCCCAAAATATTCTTTTGTGTAGTTCAGGATCTTCTAATTTATGTCTTGCAAAAGTGGGCTCTGAAGTGAGATCAGCTTGGATTCAAATCTCAGTTCCCTTTGTTTCTAACTGTATAAACTTGGACACATAACTACTCTGAACCTCAGTTTTCTCCAGCTCCAAAATGTCAGTAGTAATTTTCCCTATTGACACACGTTGTGAAGATCAAATGAAACAATGTATGCAAATCATTTGGCACACAGGCATTGCTTAAGAAATTGGGAGCTGTTACTGTAAGAACTTGAGTGAGACTCCACTCTCAAAGTACTCCTGAAAGCAACTCATTCAGGCTTAGGAAACTAAGAAGATTGCCTGTGTTAAGACAACCTCGGGGGAAGCATCAGGTATTAGGACTCAGACAGTAGTCACATCATTAACACAAGGAGCTGTCCACTCCTTGGAGGCTGACCTGACATCATCAAGAGGAAGAACGTAATGGTTAATGTTGAAAGACTGCCCACCACTTAGGCAAATATGCAACTGATGTCTTTTATTTCTCAACCAGCAAGGGTGAAGGGATGGGGAAGGAAAAGGCAGTTTTTCTCTGTTCATGATTAGAACAGACAAACAGTAAGAAATTAAGCTTGGTTTGTATAATTTTCAAGGCTGGTCAGAAGTTAAAGATCATTAGAGAAGTTAGGGTATACTCAATTGGCCTATGTTCTCATGTGACATGTTAATCTGCCATTCTATATATTTTGCTTTTGCTTTTTCTCCATGCTATGTAAAAGTAATGGGAAGCAGTTAGGATAGAAAGGACCTTATCAATATTACCTAGTTTAATGCCTTGTGTTCCTTTTTAATACATATGAAAGACTTGATAAGTTTTGAAGAATTCCCTCCCTCTCCTGCCTTATATGTCAGATACAGATTGTGATTACATTGCTGGAAGTTTAGAAGGCAGCCTTGGAGAATAACTTTACCAAAATACTAGATGAAGGGCATTCACTGTCAAAGAGAAAAATGATAAATTCTTTCATTTCTGTGCAGATTTCCATGTTTGGAAGTCACAAACACTCAGACATGAGGAGGAGGAAAAACTTTCCTTATTTATATCCCCAGATTATTATATTAAAGGGATGAAAGTAACAACAGATGAAAAGCCAACCAGGGTAACTTCAACCTGGGTATTTTCATTTTCAAACAGGTATTAGATGCAGACAGAGTATGATTTTAAAAGTCTGTGTATTTCGTGTAGGAAAAAACAGATCACAAGAATTAGAAGAAATTAAAATGATACAAAACACCAAAAATTAAAAGGGTGTGGTTTCAAATTCTTTTCTTTCATACAAAGTGGAAAGTAGGCCACAGTGGGTAGGGGCAGCATTCCATTCTTTATTTTGATGCGATGGTCTTTTCTTCCCTCTGCAAACCTAATTGTCTAAGTGGCAGTGTTTTACTAACTTAGTTTTTACAGTGGAGTTAAAACACCCATGCTGATTCAAACACTGAAAACTGATTGAGACTATTTTGCCTATTTCAGTAAAAACGATTTGACACTTAAAGGCCAAATGGCATAGTTTGATGTATAGTTGCAGCAAACTGACCACACTCCCTTCTTTTCCATTCTATGTACACAAATAACAAAATCCCTGGCTAGAAAGAAAAGGCAGAATTATTTGTACTTTATTTCCTTTCCTGACTTGAAGTCTTAGGGTTTTTACATCTACAAACACATGTGATCCTCAGTCTGTGGCCTATCAGATGAGGCCTGAGCAAGCATGCATGTACCGAACCTTCTGTCCCCTCAATAGTCTCTAGGATCTAGGACAGGTGGGTTTAGACAAGTCCATTTAACCTGAGGGTTTCTGAAGGAAAGTGACACATGTAATAGTATGATATGCCATCTTTCTCCAAGGAACTCAAGATTGTTTACTAAATCTCACATTTAGTACCTCTAAGTTTTATCAACAGATAAGATAAATTTGGATACAAGAAATTAAGTCTTTGAATATTTTAAACTTCAGGCTAAAATCTAGGTGTGTGGTCAACAGCAAAGCAAACTGAATTCTTCTGTTTCCATGAAGTCATTTGCGAAATCTTGACTGAAATGACACCTGGAAATCTTGACTGAAAAGAACATATTCTCTTTTGTGTTTTAATTGTATTTATATTGCTAGCATGCTCCACACTCTAATTCAAGATCAGTACTGTAATGGGCCACATAGTAAAATTTTAAGTTTTGTGGGCCACATACTACCTCTGTTGCACATTTTTTAAATTGTTTTCCAGAATTTAAAAAAAATGTAAAAAAAGCATTTTTTTAGCACTTAAGCAATATAAAAACAGGCCATGGGTTGTATTTGTCCCACTGTTCCTAGTTTTCTAACCCTTGTTCTAAACTGAAAGATAAATTAAACTAAAATTCTCATATGTTTTTATACTGCCTAACACCATCCCATCTAACTACCAGTGCCATAGATGTCCCTGTTCATAATTAGTTATCTCATATTCAACTAATATTAAACTTGATGATCTCTTTTTTTCCATAATCCTGTGACATTCCATGTTTCCCCTAAATTTAATGCCCAGGATAATCACATTTGCTTGCTTCTGGCTGAATTCACCAATGGTCTGTTCACTCTTTAATATGAGGTACTCTGTCTTGCCTCATTCTTAATCCTTGACACCTAACAATACTGTCCCTGAGTAAGCATTCAATCAACATTCTTTGATTGAACGATTGATTGGAAACCCAATTCTCTGAATCAGCTGAACTACAGGAGGAATGACTGAAAGCCAGATTAAAATAGTCACTTCCAGAAAGATCACTGAGCAAATATCCAGCTAATGTGTAAGCTGATCTTGCAAATAATTCAGTCCAACATTACATATAAAAAAACATATTTCTATACTTTTTAGTACAGTTCCTATTCTTAGGAAAAAACCTTAATGGTTACATGAAAAATAATTATCAATTTTTTTCTCAGTTAAGATAAATTAAAATTTAAGCTTGCTCTATGGATTCAAGTATATTGCATGGCTTTTGGATAACCATCAACTAAACAATGCTGAATGGTAAGGAAAGTTCTAGGTTCAGTTGCAAAATCAGGAGAATCTAATCTGCAATCTTGTATCTCCCAGCCTCATATAAGCACCTTCCTTGGTTTACTGAATGATTTACAAGTTATTGTGTGTATAAATAATAAGGAGATTTTATAGTCTATTTTACAGTCTAACAAACGGGGATTTCCAGTTCATTCTTTTATGAATTGTCAGTACCTAATTAGGCATGTGACTTCTGAGGATTTGTTCTCATATTCCAAACACAGTAATATATAATAAACATACCAGTTGAGTTTTTTGAGAACTGAGGCTTACATGTGGAACCATTGGATGGTCTATTCTGGCTAAATTTTCTTTTGGAGCTATCTTTCTAAAGTAAAATATTTATAAAGAATTAAGTTGGTATATTTTATAGTGATTGGTTAACAATATTTAAAGTGTTGGTTGAAATCTCCTCTTAAATATTTATTTTCTTTTCAAATAATATTTATAAATTAAAGCTTTACTCTAAACAAATTTGCTATACTTTTATTGGAAACATGCAGCTATTTTGAATAGTTGCATAATTTGTGCAATATTGGAAGATGGCTTCTTTGCAACATTTGTTATGTGGTTTTCTTTGGTTGTAATTGAGATGATATGCACTAAAAATGTCAGTGATTTTCCTTCTTTTAAACAGGATTTCATTTCAGGTGGATCAAGGAGTGAACGTTGTGACACTGTTTCCAATTTAATAAGCAAAGGCTGCTCAGTTGATTCTATAGAATGCCCATCTGTGCATGTAATACCAAGTGAAAATGAAATTAATACCCAAGTGACACCAGGAGAAGTGCTGATCCAGCTGCGCCCAGGTTTGGTGATTTTCAAATAAATCTATGATGATTCTTACCTTGGAATTTCATATAGTTTTATTTGCTCATATTTAATATTTTGTGTCAGGCAGTATTGCATAGTAGAAATAACAGTGGGCTCAGAAACAATAAATCAAAAATTCTAGTCTCTTTTTGTGCCTATAGCCAGTTAGCTGTGTCGCCTTGGACAGTCTCTGAAAACCTGACCACTCTATACTATAATTACATGTTTCTAGACTTGGTTACATTGTAGTGTAATTATGTTCCTATTCTTCTGCCAGCCCTGGAAGAAAGAGAACATTTTTTAGTGCACTATCTCTCCAAAGTCTAGCAGAGTGCTGCATATAGTAGGCACTCCATAAGTATTTGTTCAAATTTATTAGCTGATTAATTAGTAAGAGATGTGAATTAAGCTAAGGCCTAGAGTCTTTGTAAACTTTTTAACACAAACTACAATTCGTAATTCTCATAATTAACTTAAACTGCTTTGTGGCGGTCCCTAAGACTAATTCACTAAGACACAATTTCACTTCTATGCTTTTCTTGTACTTGCCCTTCCATCACTCTGTATTCCACAGTTTGGTACATGTAATAGACACTGGAGATTATTCATTTTCCTACAGTGCTAGAGAACCCTAGTATGCAAATGACATATGGCAAGTTCAGGTGCACAAATATGCATCACTCAATTAGAGGCATTCAGTTTTAAGCCATATGCAGTTGTCTTCAAGCCTTCATTATTTCATTCTGGGTGGTCTTGTCCTGTCACTAAAGTTTTAAATAACCACTGTTGACACATGGCCTCCCTATTCCAAAGCTATTCCTTCCAGACTCCTCTTGGATTACCAGAAAACAAAGTCCATTTTTCTTTTTTTGGCCCTGCACGTATTCCCAGTTTCCAATTAAAACTGTGTTCTTTACCATATAAAACAATTATACAGCCCAGGATGGACATATATGAGCAACAGTTAGAAAAGGATACTCAAAAATGAAAAATAATTAAGTTGGTAACATAATGGTGTTTGCCACCTTCTATTGCTGCCACAACTAAATCTCACACACTAGGTGGCTTAAACAACAGAAATTTATGTTCTCAGAGTTCTGGAGACTAGGAAGTTTGAAATTAAGGTGCTGGTCAATTCAGTTCCTAGAGAGAAAGAGAAAGTGACAGAGAGAGGGGAAGCTGGGGTATAGAGGCAGGGAGAGAGAGAGAGAGAGAGAGAGAGAGAGAGAGAGAGAGAAGAGAGTTTTCTGGTATCTCTTCTTATAATCCCAGCAGGAGGGACCTACCCTCATGATCTCTCTGAAACCTAATTATCTCCTAAAGGCCCCATCCCCAAACACCATCACCTTATAGATTAAGGCTTCATGATATAAATTTGGGGTAGGGAGGACACAATTCAGTCCATAACACTTGATATATAAAATATTTTTAAAGGGTGTGGAATATTTTTAGAAATTAATCATAGTTTAGACAAGAAAACTGAATTTTCCAAAAATTAAAACTTTTTATAGCCAACATCTGTGGGCATTGTGCAGTAAAATTTGAAATCAATACAAGAGACAAAAACAGAGAAACTAACAAAAGCTTCCCCTAAATAAATTCTAATCAACGCCCTAGTCATAGACTATTTAATAACAACACACACATCAAAATATATAGGATATGCCCAAAGTTGCTCTCAAGAAAATTCAAAACTTTAAATGCTTTTATTATTAAAGAAGAATGAAGAAAAATTAACTAGACATACAAATAAAGATATAGGAAAACCGAAACAAAATAGCCATAAGGAAAATAAAAGGAAGAAATTTATAAGTTAAGGGAAAAAAAATTCAATGAAATGTAAAAGAGAAATAAAAAAGTAAAATGAATTTATCATTTTTTAGCTTTGCCAACAATTTATATCTATAGTAAGCCCAATAAAATAGACGTAAATTGTTGGCAAAGCTAATTTGAAAAAGAGGACAAAAACAAATAATCTAATTATATGGACTATAGCCAATATTTAAAAAAAAGACTTTAAGAAAATATTAAACACAAAAAACTATGGTAAAATGTATAAATCTTAATACAGATAATTTTATAGGAAAATATATAGGACTAAGATTGACTCAAGAAGAGGGAAAACCCTAAGAAACCTAATAAAGATAAAAGAAGTGAGGAAAACGAAAGAAGAAACACCACCTAAAGACAGTAGGCCTAAATGTTGTCATGGCAAGAAATGATTGCATGTTAACCCAGACATTCAAGGAATATGTTATCCCTATGCTACATAAATTCTTCATAGTATTAGAGAAAGCCTAGAAGCTACCCAATTTTTATAAGGTTAGGATAATCCCAGTATCAAATCCTTAATAACATTTTAGGAAAGCAAATTAAACTGCATATGATACTAAAAATAATACCACCATACAAGTAGATTTAACCTACAAAACCAAGGGTAGTTGATTATTTTGAAATTAATGTACTCCTATCATCCCAGTTTGCCAAAGGGAAAAAATATATAGTCATCTCAACAGATGCTGAAACATCATACAATAAAATTTAGTGTCCATTCCTACCAAAACCAAAATTGAAGAATACTTCCTTAATATATATTAGAATCCTTCTGAAAGTTTTTTATAAAAGCAATTAGACAAGAAAACCAAATACAAGTTATAAACATTTTGAAAAATTACAGCAAAATTATCATTATATGTCTAATTGGAAAATCCAAGCAAATCAACTCAAACTATTAAAATTAAAAATTAAAAAATTACTTGGCAGGCTGTTTTTTGTAAAATCTTCAAAAATCAATGATTGCCTATATAATATTAGATACAGTGAAAAAGGATTAATTCTTGGCAGCAAACTAACCTGTAAATGGTCTAGGTATAAGCTTTTTGGAAAAAATGTGTAGGATCCATTGTGCTATGTAAAAGAAGACACAAATAAATGCAGAAGAATTTTATGTTCCTGAATAGGAAGACAGTGTTACAATAATGACAGATTCTATTAATATACTCTATAAATGTAACAAAATCCAAGTGAATTAGTAAATGTAAGACTATCTCAATCAAATCTGAGTGCAGTGTTTTTAAAAATATTCAATGATACTGATCATGTATACATATTTGTATGTAACAGCATATTTATTTAGGATGCATTTCTAGAATGATATACTAGGTCAAATGTATGTAAATGTATTTTGGTTTTTTATTTATATTTCCAGATTATTCACAAGAAAAATGAATATCCAATGAAGGCTTTCATAAGTCAACCCTGCTTATTCTCATTCTTTTGAATATCATCAGTTTGTAAATGTAACTAGTCCATCAGTTCTTTTCTTTTGCTTTTTTCTAGTACTAAAAAGCTTCAACATTCTTCCAAAGCTTATTAACCGTCTTTCTCTCTCATTTTTTGTGTGTGACTTACCTCTCCATATAACCTTGTCTGTTTTTCTAATTGAATGTTAATGTTCAGCAGCTGACATGTGAAACCTATCATATATTATTTGCCTCTAACAAATATGACTATATCCTTTAAAAATATCTTACTTTTTTTAAATACTTGAAGATGTGCAATTTTACAAAGTGCATTTTTATTCTACTGGTGTGTTTCATTTAAATTTATATTCTTAAATGAATTCAGCTTGTTTCCTTTTGTAGATGTACTAGTGGTTGAATCCTGACACTGTAAATTAAAAGTTTAAAAGTTGGGAAATTGTTTCAGTGCTGTAGGTAAGCAATGATAGTAATGATAATGAGGTAGGACAAAAATGAACAGCCTTGAGAGATAATGGGGAGGCAGCATCCCCAAGGGTTGGTGACTGATGATCAGGGGTACACCTGGGCTCTGGCTCAAGCAACTAGGTGAGGTGGGGATGGATGCCCTCTGTGGAAGAGGTGAAACCTAGTTCAAATGTGACCTCTTGGGTTGAGGTACTGAGTTCAAATATGGCATCATATCTATCTGATGCTGAAGTTCAGATGAGAGATACAGGTTGGTTAAAGAGATGTGGGAGATGTCAATATGAGATGGTAAGTGAAGGCAGTATGGATGATCATGGGGAGTAAGAGCATGGAAAGACAAATGCCTAATGTCTAAGTCAGTAATGACAGGGCTTGATTTTATTCATTTCCTGCTATCATTTGAATTTCTGTATGCAAATTAGTACAATTGTCTAATTTGTGTAAGTCATCTTTCCAGCATAGTTATGACAGACTATATTTTGCAATCCCATATATAGCCAAGAATTATTACATTAGATATGATAAGTTCATCTAAAAAATCCATTGTAACACCAAAGACATGCCAGCTGTGAGGCATAATATATAAAGCTACATTTTACCAACTTCAGATATACAGAAACATCACTCCTAATGATATAAAAGTCCTGTCCAGAATGACACATATAAGAGCTTGATATAATGCGCAGGTAAGTATAAAATGCATTTATCCCCAATATTGGTTTAGATTTACTTGATTTATTTATAATTACTTTATTCTTATCTGATAAAATTTTGTGATATTCAATGTATCTGTTAAGAATATTTGAATTTTTTTGTATGACTATCATAAAGAATGTTAGTAGGATTGTATAAAAATATACATAATATATAATTGAATATTTTAAATGAATTTAAAAGTAAATTTTCTTCTACTTACCACTTCTTAAACGATACCTTTTTTCTTGTTTTTGCATATCAATCTTATAGAAAAATAATAATAACAATAGGCTACTGATCCTAGTTGATGTTCCCTAAGAACAATGAAATGACATCTTTAAGAGAGAGAAGGGAATTCTCTAATTCTGCTTCACAAGTGATACAAATGTATATGATAAGGATTAAATAATGTATACCTCACTAATTCAGTAAAATTTTTCAAACTTGATTTGTTTTTATACTGTAAAAAAAATGTCCTTTAATTCAATGTGGCTTAATTGAAAAATGTAAGATTTTCAGGTAGTTTTCTAAATTCAGAAAAAAGGTTTTAAAAATATAAAAATAGAAATCATGCATCCTTTTCCCCTGTTCCCCTATTACATATCCCTGTTTAATCCCCACAGAAATTCGGAAAAATTCTGGAGTCTGTTGTGCCTGGTTGTTTCAAACCAGTCTCATTTGTGGGCCTTCTCTTTCCCCTGCCCAACTATAATGAACAGAAATTGGCTGTTCTTTCTTCCTGCTCCAGTTTTCCACATTCGTAGGGTTTTTCCATTTCATCTTAAGCAAAACATTTATAGTTACCTTTTCTTAATGTCTAGTCATGTTCATTGCAGCCAGTTCTTCAGAGATGCTCACACCATTATTTGACTGATTTGAAACTCACTCTAACAATTTTGAATTCTTTGGTCTATTAAAACCAATACTGGCAATAGCTCTAAGTAGGTCTCAACTTTCCTCCAAGTCCTCTTTCTTATTCTGTGTCACAGACTCACTGCTTCCCTTTGAAGTTAATTGAAGGAATAAGGATCCGAGCCTTTAGAATCTCAAAAAGTATGAGGATGAAGTTTTCCTGAAGATTATAAGTAGTGGCATAAACATTTTGTGGCTAGATGATACTCTTTTCTTCTTAGAGAAACTATTTAAGCTTGCCCTACTTTACCAGAAAGAATCATGTATCTTAGCTTCTTCCTGTGGTAAACATGTGGACCTTTTGAAATGCTCTATCAAACGTGTTTTGAATATAGTTTAAAGAACATTTGTAAATGACTATGCATGGACCAAACACAGAGCCTTCAGAGATTAATAAAGAATTCTTACCCTAATATTGCTTTAGAATCTAGTAATAGTGATCATAGTAATAATTACTAGCATATTTATATAATCATATAAACACATATATAATGTATATATAACATATATGATATGTAAGATAATGTGGATTATCTTAGTAGCTCTTAGCCAGTAAAAGAAATCACCTTGCATAGCTCCTCTCTCAGTGGAGCATTTACAACATTGCTGCCTGCATTGATAACCTCACAACAGTGGGGGCCACAGACATTAAGTCTTATTTCTTGATGTGTTTCTTTCTCCTCCAATATATTCAAAACCTCTTTAATGTCATCCGCCCTTTGAGCCCTGTGCTGGTGGCACCCCAGTATGAACCAAGTAGGGATTTTATCTGGAGACATAGTACCCATGTTCCCTTGCAAAGGTATTTCTACTCCCTCTAAGAGAAGGTTTCTCCTTCATATGAAATTAGCCAATCCAAGGCCAACTTGAAACATTTTGGAGGTAGCTCAAGCTCATGGGCAAGCATGGTAAGCCAAGGTTGGCCTCTTCAGTTTCCTCCTTGATAAGCAGAGTGTGGTTTGGGGACAGCCTATTTAGAGCTGCCTACCTTGAACTACACACCTAATGCTAAAACCTTACAGGAACCTCAAGTGCCCTACAGTTTAAAAGTAGCAATTATGACTTAAATGATGTCTAAAAGATCTGTGTATGTGAAGAGTCTATTTTCCCCTTTATTGAAACTTGTCTCACTGAGGTTTCAGCCCATGCTTAGGTCTCCAAGTGACCCAGGTACATGTGCCAAGGACAGCATCTGTGTAACCCAAAATCAAACTACAGCAGCCTACACACTCCAACCCTGACCATTGGGCAAGGCCTCTGTACAGCCCTCTACTTTGCTGGGGCCAGTGAGAACAGGATTTGCTTGCTAGGCTAAAAGCAGCTGGTGTGTGCTGAGGACCCCTGTGTGGTTTGGTTGGAGCTCCCTGAATATTTTAGCCTCGAAGGATTGTGCTTTGCTGATGATACACACACAGACTCTTAACTGTTTCCTGATACAACCTGCACTCTGTTCCCTGAGATACACCCAACATTACTACAATCTGCACAATATGCTGAATATATCGATAATTTTGCAGTAACTCTATTGAAAACAGCCATTCACATTTAGACAGAGCTACCATAAAAACTGCAATGATACACCAAGTCGAAAATACCAGCTTCTCATTTTGCCATATGCCTGAGTCAACAGTTTAAAAACAATTATACAATTTGTAAAAAATTATAAAGAAGATGACCCACACTCTATAAAGTTCAAGCTCTTCCACATGCACCATACTCCTGTTATGCTCCATTTCCATTTTTTTTCCATCTGGCCCTGTCTACCAGATTCTAAGATTCTAACATTCTCCCAAATTGAACTTCTCCACCCAAATTGCAGGACACTTCCATACAGATAGGCCTTTCCACCAGACACTCAGGAAGCAGACCAGAATATGTGCTTCCTGGAGGCAGCCCAGCCCCTAAAGGAAGGAGCGAGACAGTGGGCTGGGCTGGCCTACCCACACCCAGCTTCTCCCAAACTCTCAAGTTGAACAATTGGTGTTACAGTAAGGGGGTTTCCTACACATAAGAGCAAAGTAGGAATGAGTAAATAGTCTCTTTTTTTCATAATTATTGTTACATACCAGAAAAACCTTCCTATTTTGAATACATTCTAAAATCTGGCTGAAAAACATCTGATCTGTAAAAATTTTAAAGGAAATACCGCTACTTTAAGCACATTAAAGCATACAATTTGATTTGATAAACTAGAGGAGTCCTTTAATAAATAAATAAGGCTACCAATTATATATACAACAAATTGGTGCTTACTAAAAATTATTTTTCCACTCCAAATATTCTCTGCTGAGAAATAATGACTTAACAAAGCATTTGCTTTATTGTTTAAAAAAGTAAAATTCACAAATTGCCTGTATTTAAATTGATGACTTTTCACCATAGCTTTAAAAAATTAAATATAGAGCTACCAACTCTGTAGGGTACTGTTACCTTGTATCAGAAAATACAGGTCCTTGTATCAAACGATAACGGACAGAGAACCAGATAAAACTGTATTGCAGATAGTTGTTCTTGGGAAGCTCCCACACTTCTCCTTGTGGTTCCTTTGCCTCTGTGATCCCTCTTCCACATACATTTAAGTGCCCACTGTGCACTGGACAAATGCTGTCCCCTCCCCTGCCCAGGTCCCCATTGTGGCACTACTGGGGCACTATTCTTTAGACCACTGTCTCATTCTTTCCCATGCAAAACTGTTGCGAAGAATCTTATTAACTAATACATGATGAGGTATACTGATCATTTTGGATAGCTTAACATAGTACTCGGTACTGTAGTTTTCATATCTCACATGTAAATATGCCTTAACCCAAAAGGAGGAATTTACACCTGCATCCAGTACGAGATAATCTTTTCCTTAAGATGCCTTTCTGGTTTTTTTCAAACCATAAAGCCACTTTAAAACACAACAGCTACCTACTCTTTTTGAGATAGATCTCCGCTTGCTGTATTGTGCTGTGCTTTTCTAGATACTAAGGAAAGCAACAGGTTCATATTGTAGCAGATAAATTTCCCATTACATTTGTATTGAGCTGATCCATTTGTTATTATTCTAGCTGCCCTATAGAATTGTGATAAATGCATTGTAGAAGTTGGAGACTAATAAATTGATATGGCTTTCAAATTGTCTTAATTTATTCTGGAATATTCCTAAATTCATTCATGGTGTACAAATTTATGAAAATTGTTCTATATCTAAGATATACAGAAGATATATCTTCTATATCTGATGTATTGACAGCTTATCCTGAGAAGTTTAAAATGAATATACATGATGTTTTTCTTTGAACTAGGAGCTGAAGCTAATTTTATGCTGAAAATTCATCCTCTGAAGAAATATCCCGTGGATCTTTATTATCTGGTTGATGTCTCTGCATCAATGCATAATAATATTGAAAAATTAAATTCCGTTGGAAATGATTTATCTAGAAAAATGGCATTTTTCTCCCATGACTTCCGCCTTGGGTTTGGCTCATACGTTGATAAAACAGTGTCACCGTACATTAGCATCCACCCAGAAAGGATTCATAATCAATGCAGGTATCTGTTTTGATGTGTTTGATGGGGATTTTATAATGCTAAATGAAATTTTTTCTTATGAAATTTCCCTTTGTTTTTAAAGGACTTGATAAATTTTATATTTTTATTAAATGAGAAATGAAAATATTTGCAGAGGAGGTATGTTCCTATGTGAAAACTTCTGTTATTATCTGTAGCTTGGACTTACTATATTGCTTCAGATATCATTCACCTAGTTTTTAATCACAAAAAGACACAGTATTAGGAATTTTGGACAAACCTCCAATAATCAAGTTACCATGTACATAAAAACATCTTTAAAAATTCTGTATTTCTCCTTTTTGATTGCTGTAATTTTGTAGAATTAAGGTTTATCAAATTTAAAGTATTTATGTTGTCAGTACTGTGTCCTATCTTTCCGTTACTGTATTATGACTATGTTTATAATTATATTGCTTCAAAAGTTAGCATGTGAAGGGTAAGCCAAAAGATGAGAATTTACTTGCTAGAAAGAGTCCTTTTTCTTACCATTTTGAAAGTCTGATTATAAATAGCATATGCCCCACTATGAAACGAGAACTAGATTTAAAAATATAAGTTTCTCACACAGTATTCTAATTGGCCTGTTGACTTGTCAAAAAAAAATGTTCAATCCTTCCTTAATAAAACATTTCATTGTAACATCATCTTTTCTACTTCTGTAATTGCCTAGATCACTTTACAGTACACACTCTAATTTACCAAAACAACTCTGCTATCTGTTGTAGAACAGGACTGATAAACCTCCTCTGGGAGCTTCATGTACCTTCTCCCTGGATTTGCATGCACCTGAGGAATGAGTCTCACTTTTTGGGACATCATGGAATTCTCAAAAAATTTTTGATGTCTTAAATTTTTGATTGTTCATCAACGGTTCCACACCAAGCATCACTTAAAAAATAAGTATAATATTCTAAAATATCTACCAGTAGTACAATATTTTGACTAAATTCCTAAAAACATTTCATGGTCAAATGTGAAAAGAAATCACTGTAAATTCCTACTTCCTCTTAAAAATTAACTGAATATTAGCATAGTAAAATCCCTCAGGTGTCCTAGATTAAAGAAACATGTTTAATCTTTATTTTTTGAATACCATACTATTATATTTTATTCCCTATTTGCAAAGAGATATTCGCTGATACTGGAATTTTCTCTGATTTTATAAAACACATATTTTCTCTAATAAAATTACTTTGGCAGAAATAAATATATTCCCATCTCACACCAAACACACAATTTTATGAAAAGAAGTATTTTGGATCTTTGAAGGAAGCATAGCAAAATAGAATTTGCATTTCTTCTGTTCCCATATAGTGACTATAATTTAGACTGTATGCCTCCCCATGGATACATCCATGTGCTATCTTTGACGGAGAACATCACTGAGTTTGAAAAAGCGGTTCATAGACAGAAGATCTCTGGCAACATAGATACACCTGAAGGAGGTTTTGATGCCATGCTTCAGGCAGCTGTCTGTGAGGTAGGAAGTTTCACATTCTTAAGTGTTTGCTCAGATGCAAATTTCTCCAAGAATTTAGGATTTTTATTTTCACACTGATTTATGGGGTGAAAACAGAGCATAGAAGAATACATACTTCTCCTATCTCTTATATGTCACAGTGTTATTCATTTTGGTATGTGTTCAGGACAGAGGGGCTAAATTGGGAGAGGGTTATAAATAAGAAAAGATAAAAGGAAAAGAATAAGTTGTGTACTTGAAAAATTCTTCCCAAAAGGGCTGCTCTTTTCACTCCCCACTTTCCAAGAAAGAACCAAACATAGCCTGCTGTCCGAGTCACATCACACTGGGCGCTCTGCACTTCATAACTCAGGCTTATTCTTCCTCAAGGAACACTAGAAATCTGTAGCCAGGAGCTGGTGTGGTAAACTATATATGGTAAAATAGAGGATATACAAATAAAAGTTAATGCTGCTTATGAAAGAGCATTCTGTTTATGCACATCATTCTAGACTGAATTAATGTTCGTTAACTTGAACTTAACGTTTACTTGAGATAAAGACCACAGTTCAGATATATGTTATTATACAAAGTCTAATTACATATTTATTTTAAGAGTCATATTGGATGGCGAAAAGAAGCTAAAAGATTGCTGCTGGTGATGACAGATCAGACATCGCATCTTGCTCTTGATAGCAAATTGGCAGGCATAGTGGTGCCAAATGACGGAAATTGCCATCTGAAAAACAATGTCTACATCAGATCAACAAGCATGGTAATGTAGCAGTAGCCTCTTAGTAGTTATGTCTCTTTAGGTCAAAGTGTAAGTTTAAATGGGCAGCTGTTCTTGTACCAAGGAATTACCTAAGGGAGCATGATCAGAGTCAGGATAAGCCATGAAAGAAAAGTTATGGAGCAATGCTTTCTATAAATCCTGATCAATAAAACATAAGGCTAAAATATCTGACAATACCAGTAGCTGACTCTGATGTGCTACAAAGCACTGTATAATTCATGAGCAGAAAAGTGATAGAAGAGCTTACATTTTATGCAACTTAACCTTAAATGGAAAATACATATAACTTTGCATTATTTAAATAAACTAGTTCTACAGGGTTGGTAGATAAAAACATAAAGAGTTGGTAAACAAAGTATATTTGGCCTGAATAATCCTCACAGTATAATAGGTAGAATCTACACAGAAATTAGGGGGGAAAAAGGCCAGCTTTCAGTATTCTGTACCTCACTTCTTTCTGAAGTTTGTCTATATTTAGATATATCTATACTTAGATATATCTATTATATATATTTTTAAATCAGTGGATATTTGGATTTCTTCCTAAGGGTTGGCTTCAGCTCTGTAGCATGTATTTAAGTACAAACTCCTAGAACCATCTCTTTCCCAGCATTAGCTATATACTACATGTAGAAAATCAACTGCATAGAACATCAAGTATTTGTGACATTGACACCTATTTATACATTCATGCAAATGTTAGAACAGAAGCTTCCAAACTTCCCCAGATCTTGTTATCATAGTGTCTCAGTAATTTTTTCCCTGGTGCCCTTAGGGAAAGAAAAAATAATTACATATATATATATATATATATATATATATATATATATATATATATATATATATATATATATATATATAACAGTTCTGTTTATTAGTAGTTAGGTCCAAATATCTTAACTCTTTATGTCCTAAAATCATAGCGGTCAGTTAAAAAAATAATACACAAGAATAACAAAATATGTTATATGTGTGTATCTGTGTCATTCTTAGTACATAACCTACTAATGGAACTTCCCAAGCCCTTGGAAACAGATTGGATACCACCCCCCTTCATTTTTTATTCCACACTGGTTTTTATGCTGCTGAGCTTTGCAAAGATATGATGTCATTTAAAGGAACAGATCCAAATGTAATCTTAAATCTTAAAACTGTGAACTACCTCCAGCTAGTAGTTCATGGGTACCTGACAGGTGCTGAATACTACTGTGTATCCCTTGAAAATCTAAGGTATTTTGAGGCAACCACGTGAGTGTACTGTGGTGCTCCAAGGTACCTCATGCATATTAGGGAACTCCAGTATTAGAAGCATATAAATTATGATTAAATGTGTGTGGGTCTCATGAGTAAAATTTAAATAGTTTAAATTTAATCAGAACACCATACCAGACTTACGGGAAGTCTAGAGAAACAACTGTATTACTTCACAAAATAAGTTCATCCCTTCTTGCTTTAGTCTCTTGAAAGCAGCCTCAAAATTTAAGGACTCTAAAAGGTTTGAATTTAAAAATCTACGATTTGGAATTATTCCAATAGTGTCTTTCCTTTTGATAATTCTCCTCTTCTCAGCCACATTTCACTTTGGCAGACCCACCCACTTTTAGTCATTTCTTATCTTTTTTTCCTTCTGTTTAACCTCTTTTAATCTGAGATAGAGTTCTAATTTATTTACTGGGGAGTGGATAAGGAGACAAGAGAAACTATTCTATTGTGAGACAAGCTTTTTCTTTTTTAAGGAAAAATAATAATCACATTATTCCCAAATTGCACTGTATTATTCTTTTGAGGTGTTGCCAAGTCACTGAAGTCATCTTTCCATAATTGTATTCTAGAGGGTGTTATTGCTCATCTAAGAAGGATTCTTTAAGACAAAGAAATGTTCTCATAATTTTAGACACAGAATAAATAATTCTGGTGGAATTTTACAGAGTACCTGGGTTCTTATGACATCAGGAATTTGGGCAATCTATCATGAACTTCATTTGCCTTCTTGAACATTGTTCTACCTACTTAAATGTACAAACCTTCCACATGTCAGTGACGTGTACTAAGTAAACTAAGGAGCAATGTCTTTGTCAATACCTTAGAAAAACACTTTCATCTCATTTATCCCAGCCCTGCTTTTCAAGGGATACTCTTCCTAAGAATTCTCATCCCCTTCATCTCCAGGAACCATGCCCTAAAACAAAAGAAGTTAACTGACCCTTTGAATATTACATTTATACATACAAGATGTGCAGCTCCTCTAAGACCCTATCCAAAGCTACTCTGAACCTGATTCTAAGTATATTTACCTGCTCATTTAAAAATAACCTAATCTTCTCCTATTTGGCCATTACAGATGAGTTAAAAAGGTTTAAGTTAAGACAAACAAATGCACTGCTAGGATCCTGGCTTTATCTCCAGCAGACAATACAAGTAATGTTGAATGGTATTTGAGCTTCTTGGTCCAAGACTCTGGTTCTTTTATTTATAGAAGGAAATAACTGATAAAAGACCCTTTATATGTCTAAATTATATGGGCCAGAATTCTACCACTTATATACATAGCTATTTCATGATGGCCAATGTGAACTACAGAATAATAACAACTACCGTGTTATGAGTGTTTATTAACTGAAACTGCTGTAAACACTGTGTACAGCATCAAATTTATCTTTACAACTCTAGTTGTAGTAATTATCCTTCTTTTACAAACTGAAAAACTGAAGGTAGAAGAAGTTAAATAAGTTGACTGAGGACAGACAGCTAAAAAGTAGCAGAGCTGGGGCTCAATCCAGTTCAGTCTTATATTAAAATCTGTATTCTTAGCCATTTTGCCACAATATCTCAAGGGAAAAGTACAAGAAATAGAGCAATAAAGTTCTTGGTATAATTTCTACTCCAAATTTTCCATTGCAATCTTACTTATGAAAGAATTAAGCAAATAATTTGGCTTACATAAGTTACAAATAAGATAGAATTAAAAATAGTTTCTGTTTACACATTGCTAGATAACTGTGTATGGCCATTGGCAAATGATGTTATTTTATACTACTGAATAAAGTACATTTTCCACCGCTTTTTCTCTAGGTGACAGAATGAAAACTTGAGTAGGAATGTAGTTTTATAATTTATCTAGTAATAATGGAATAATTAATTTATAATGGAATAAAAGTTTAAACACAGCATTCTTTCTAAAATGTAGATGTTAGTAAAAAAATTGCTAATGGTGTAGAAGATAGGTTATTAATACTAAGGGTCTGGAATTTCATCCTGTCTCCCCACCCAGCTCCTCCAGGGTGATTCTCAACCTCACTCAGAGCCTTCCTCACAACCATTCACCACACCCTTGGGGGAGGCCAAGAATAACACCAAGGTCTCCAGGAATAATGAAAGGGGGCCAAGGAGCAACTTTCTGGAAGAGCCACACAGTTCATGTAATGACCCCTTATTAATGTGATTTTCAAATTTTGCTATGACCCTCAGTCCTGAATGGAGAGATGCAAACAGGCAAGACCCTAATGTAGTCCTAACTGTATCTAGTAGCTTAGGTTTAATGTTTCTTTCTCTACTTGGCCTTTTCTTGTGCCTCTTCCTGTATGATGGTCAGTGATTCTTGACCCCTCCATCATGAAACTCCTCAGAATTCCCTTACTGCTGGATTCATAGTTCATGCCCTCTCCTATAGCCTCATTTGGATATACTGGCTGCTGAACTGATCGCCACCTTAGAGGACTGAAGCTGAATTGCAGGAAAGCATATTAGGCATTACTGAAGTGTTTTGCTACTTTGTGGGTAAAAACAGTCAATATTCTGCCTCTGACTTCTTGTGAAACTTTGTTTTTACATGTCCTTGACTTATAGTAACCTATTTAGGAAGCTACTTTTTATAGTAAACCATTTAGGAAGTTTTCTTCTGGAATTATATTCATTTTTTTCAGAACTGCAGGTAAAGAAAGGGAGCTGGAAAAGATAGTTTACTCATTTAATCCTCAGCTTTGTTGAAGTAACAAACTTTCATAAAGTCATTACATTTATTTGTCCTTTTCTTCTGAAAGGGCTATTTCTGACATTTTCAACATCTGAGAGACTCATTTATAGTTGATGCTGATATCAGACAGCATTCCATGTGAAGAGATAATTGTAATCCTTTAGTAAAAAGTCTTGTTAATAATTTTTGCTGCTTTGTAACTAAGAAATAGACACTTCAACTTCAGAAAGTGTTAAATGTCTCCTTTCCCTGCTTCTCAGCTTGTCTCAAACACATACTAATAAAAATGCAATTCACTGAGCATTTATTTTGTGCTGGGCACTGTGCTGAGCATATTGTTTATATTTCTCATTCAGTCTTCACCACAACTCATGCTATAGATGCAGAAACTGAAACTTAGAAATCAAATTAATTTATACAAGGTCAAAGAGCTACTACAAGTACCGAGTCAAGATCCACACCTGAACTATTTAATGCCAGGATCCACTGATGGGCTTCAACCTGATGCTGTGCTTGCTGCCTCCATTTATTACCACTCGCCCTGAGCTGGGTCACATACCTCAGCTCATTAAATGTCCACATTACCTCGGCAGGGTAGGCATCAGCATTCCATCCCTAATGGATGAAGTGGAGAGGGAGAGTAAACATCCTGCTCGGGGTACTTAACTCCCAGTTCTCGAGCTTGCCCCCCATACCACAAGCTTCACACCAACTCAGTATTGTCTGCCTTTCAGAAAACCAGTGAATGCAAGTGACTCTAATGACACTGAAAGGGAGCTGTAATAGCACTCACTTTTCTAAGATACTTTATGCATATTCAGTTTAGTCTTCTCAAAATAATTATTATTCTAAATATTTTAAACACTTGAAAAAGATGTCCTCCCTAAGCCTAAATTTATACAATATTCCTAATTTTGGATAATACTGAAAACTATATCTAATGGGAAAAAAAAAGATCCAGAATAACCCCCAAGTCTGCTGCCTTTTGTCATAGAGGCTTAAGAGAATAGCTATGTAAAATCAAATGGAGAGGCCATCTAAACCAAAACATCATTAGTGCTTATTTAGTCTCATTGAAATTATGGCCTTGTAATTATGATAATAATAGTAACAGTAATTATAACATGGTTTAACTAAAGCAAACAATAAAAATTTTCACCTTATTTCTTGATCTTAATTTTTCACTGCTTAACACTGCATAAAAATGTATAAACATTTTGAAATAATTAAGATAAGATCATCTCAGAATAAGCACCTTTGGGTTTTATGAACATGAACAATCAGGAAATTAAAGGAAACTTCAACCAGGTCTAGAAAGTTTTAAGTCCATGTATAGTTGGATTTTGTAAAACATTGTTATAGCTTTAAAACAAACAAAATGCCTGATTTCAGCCTACTGCTCTCTGAACTATGTTTTAAATTGTAAATGCCATGAGAACAATAATAACTTCAGTTTTAACTTTAGACTAGATCTAATTTGGAAGCTTCTCATGCTTGCAGAAAAATAACCAGGAAATGATCTCTGCAAACAATATTTTGTTCATTTTTTTCTGTTACGTTGAAAGCAGAAGTTTATCACAGAATCACCTAGGCCGGGCTCAGAGTGGCCTGGCACTGCTTTCATAACAGCTCTGAAAATGAGGAAAAATAATGGTTTGTAAAAGTGCCACAAAAGAAAATTTGATGAAAATATTCCTGAAAGAATTTTCCAATTAAATTATATGTTTCAGTTAAATCATATTTAAGCAGAAAACTTTTTATTACCACTCTCTGCGAAAAGCTGACAGAAACTTTTACACCTTCAGTAACTCCTTCAGTAACTAGGATGTCATGGTTACAGTTGATACTGTGTTTGGTAGGACCACAAACTCAACCACTCCTGGGGCCAGGTACAAAGGGTAATAAATGAGGCAAGTCAAAGCAACTCCAAGACCCCAACATCTAATCTTTAGTATTGGCCTCCAAATGCCATTTATTAAGCAGTCTTTTATTGAAAACTATATTTTATTGAGCAGCCCTATGGTGATATCCCTTTACATTTATATAATATCACCAACATCCCAGTGAGGCGTACACATTGCTATTACCTCCATTTTATAAATGAGAAAATGGAGGCACTAAAAGGATCAGGAATTATCTGTGGTCATACAGCCTACGTTGTAGTGCCTCTGATAAATGCCAAGCAGTGTGACATCAGGATATGAGCCCCTACTTACCATCACTGTGAGGTTAATAATTACAGAATAGTCAGTGAAAGCCTTTACACAGACTAACTCATTTAATCTCCATCATAACTCTGAGAGGTAGATACTAGGATTTATACCTGTTTTTAACATATGGAAACTGTACTACAGAGAGGTTCAAGTAACTGTTACATAGTAATTGAAGAGCTTTGAGTCAAAGCCCCAGTGGTCTGTTTTCAGAACCTCTGCTATTGGTATGGTTCTCAACTACAGCAATGCTGCCTGCCAGGAGGACATTGCACTGTCCACAGACACTTTGGTTGTTACAACTGGGGGAAGCGGGACATACTGGCATCTAGCAGAAAGAGACCAGGGATGTTGCTAAATACCTTATAATGTATAGGACAGTCCCAACCCACAACAAAGAACACCTGGCCCAAAATGTCATAAGCACCATTGATGAGAAAACCTGGTCCATGCAATTATTACTATGCAACTGTATAGACAGAAAATAGGCTATTGCAATGAATGGGGACTGACAACACATAATTTAAAGTTTTCATCTCTAAGTAAATCTCTGTTGTCAAAATGCTTTCATCTTACTTGTCTCTTTCATCTAAAAAGTAAACTTAACCTGTAAATATAATCCAGATAATTAAGTACTAAGACATTCGGGTTTTTTTATATTCAATGTCACAAATTTGATATTATCTTATAAAAATTTTTATTATGAAGCTCACTTTTATGAAGAGAATCTTAAACACTTCTTTTTTTGGCCACTACAAATGCACATTATTAAAAATTCTCCCTATACTTCTACAATCATCTCTAACTAAAATTGCTACCAATAAATCTTTCTTAGCTCCTCTTCTCCTCTGACATTTATAAGTTATTTCCCACAAGTCACATTGAAGGTGTTGGTGAAGAAGAAAAATGTGAAAGGTATCCTTTTGCCCTTAATTACTGAGCAGCTGTCTTGGCACATTGCTTTCCCTTCTCCCTTTTGCCCCTGAAATGCCTGTTATCTCTATTAATTATTTTCAGAGTTTAAAGAAACAATATGTAATGAGTTTGACAGAGGGAGAGTTAGAGATGAGGGGCAGTAGTAACATCACCAGGACAGCTGGCTGAGTGGGAGTGTTCCTGCTAGTGAAATACAAGACATGAAAGATAAAATACTTAAAAGAAAATATGCTTCATGGAGGAAAGGAGAAGGGGCTTCAGCAATGGCCATTAATCCAGAGCTCTCCTGTCAACAGTGGTTTATTTAAACATCTGTTAAACATTTGTAATTTTAACAAATCTGCCTCAAGGTATTTGGAATTTTCTTTTAAAATAGGTTTCTTTATAGGACTTCAAAAAAAATGTGTTCTTTTAAGCTTAAAATCCGACTGACCTTCTTAATGAGCTTCTAGCCAAACTAGAGCTTTCTGGATTTAAATTTTGTGTACTTTTGGTCACTGTGACTTCCTGTTTTTGAAAGGGGGAAAGAGATTAGGAAGGCACCAAAAGCTTCTTACAGTTTGGACTGTTCTTTAAATATTGATTTTATGTGAATTAAGTATAAGCTAGTTAAAAACATATGGATTAAATTTTCCTTAAAATATGAATGGTTTTTAAAATTCAGAAAGGGGAATGCATGGCAAACTGTGATTATTTTTTGTCAAAGCAAAAACATTTCAAAAGTAGCTTTGCCATTAAAAATAGATTCCCAGTACAGCTAGATTTACCCTTCCTTTACTTGTTCTGTTTAATTTACTAGAATTATGCAAACTGTTATAAATCAATTTTGAAAGTATACATGGTATTAGAAACTAAGAATTTGGCAGAATTTATACTTTGGGGACTATTTTCTTAAACTATAAAATTACATCCTTAAGGATTGCCCTGGGCAGAACCTTTTTTTCTTTTACTTTTTAAAAAATTTTAGTATCATTAATACATAATTACATGAGCAACATTGTGGTTACTAGATTCCCCCCATTATCAAGTCCTCACCACATACCACATTACACTCACTGTCCATCAGCGTAGTAAGATGTTATAGAATCACTACTTGTCTTTTCTGTGCTATACTGCCTTCCCTGTGCACCCCTCCTACATTATGTGTGCTAATCATAATGCCCCCTATTTCTCTCATCCCTCTCTCCTCACCCACCCTCCCCAGTACCTTTCCCTTTGGTAACTGTTAGTCCATTCTTGGATTCTATGAATCTGCTGCTGTTTTGTTATTTCAGTTTTTTCTTTGTTCTTATACTCCACATATGAGTGAAATCATTTGTACTTGTCTTTCTCCACCTGGCTTATTTAACTGAGCATAATACCCTCTAGCTCAATCCATGTTGTTGCAAATGGTAGGGTTTGTTTTCTTCTTATGGCTGAATAGTAATATTCCATTGTGTACATGTATCACTTCTTCTTTATCCATTTCATCTACTGATGGACACTTAGGTTGCTTCCATTTCTTGGCTATTGTAAATAGTGCTGCGAAAACACAGGGGTGCATATGTCTTTTTCAAAATGGGTTACTGCATTCTTAGGGTAAATTCCTAGGAGTGGAATTTCTGGGTCAAATGGTATTTATTTCTATTTTGAGCATTTTGAGGAAACTCCATACTGCTTTCCACAATCGTTGAACTAATTTACATTCCCACCAGCAGTGTAGGAGGGTTCCCCTTTCTCCACATCCTTGCCAACATTTGTTGTTTGTCTTTTGGATTTTGGCCATCCTAACTGGTGTGAGGTGATATCTCGTTGTGGTTTTAATTTTCATTTCTCTGATGATTAGCGATGGGGATCATCTTTTCATGTGCCTGTTGGCCATATGAATTTCTTCTATGGAGAAGTGTCTTTTCAGATCCTCTGCTCATATTTTAATTGGATTATTTGCTTTTTGTTTGTTGAGGTGCATGAGCTCTTTGTATATTTTGGATCTCAATCCCTTATTGGATATGTCA
Source organism: Manis pentadactyla (assembly GCF_030020395.1). Taxonomy (NCBI): domain Eukaryota; kingdom Metazoa; phylum Chordata; class Mammalia; order Pholidota; family Manidae; genus Manis; species Manis pentadactyla. The sequence goes on from NC_080025.1 coordinate 94,378,676, forward strand.
ATTATGAATATATTCTCCCATATTGTGGGATACCTTTTTGTTATACTGATGGTGTCCTTTGCTGTACAGAAGCTTTTTAGTTTGATATAAAAAGTTTGTTCATTTCTGCTTTTGTTTTCCTTGTCCGGGGAGATATGTTCATGAAGAAGTTGCTCGTGTTTATATTCAAGACAGTTTTGCTTATGTTTCTTCTAAGAGTTTTATGGTTTCATGACTTACAGTCAGGCCTTTGATTCATTTCAAGTTTACTTTTGTGTATGGAGTTAGACAGTAATCCAGTATCATTCTCTTACATGTAGCTGTCCAGTTTTGCCAACACCAGCTGTTTAAGAGGTTGTCATTTCCTCATTGTATATCCATGGCTCCTTTACCATATATTAATTGACCATATATGCTTGGGTTAATATCTGGACTCTCTATTCCTTTCCACAGGTTTATGGGTCTGTTTTTATGCCAGTATCAAATTGTCTTGATTACTGTGGCTTTGGAGTAGAGCTTGAAGTTGGGAAACAAGGTCGCCCATGCTTTATTCTACCTTCTTAGGATTGCTTTGGCTATTTGTGGGTTCCATATGAATTTTAGAACTGTTTGTTCCAGTTTGTTGAAGAATGCTGTCACTATTTTGATAGGGACTGCATTGAATCTGTAGATTGCTTTAGGCAGAATAGCCATTTTGACAATATTAATTCTTCCTACCCAAGAGCATGGGATGAATTTCCATTTATTTGTGTCCTCTTTAATTTCTCTTAAGAGTGTCTTGTAGTTTTCAGGGTATAGGTCTTTCACTTCCATGGTTAGGTTTATTCCTAGGTATTTTATTCTTTTTGATAAAATTGTGAATGGAATTGTTTTCTTGATTTCTCTTTCTGCTAGTTCATCATTAGTGTATAGGAATGCAACAGATTTCTGTGTATTAATTTTGTATCCTGCAACTTTGCTGAATTCAGATATTAGTTCTAGTAGTTTTGGAGTGGATCTTTAGGGTTTGACTTCTTCCTTGCCAATCTGGATGCCTTTTATTCTTTCTGTTGTCTGCCATGGCTAGGACCTCCAGACCTATGCTGAATAAAAGTGGGGAGAGTGGGCATCCTTGTCTTGTTCCTGATCTTAGAGGAAAAGTTTCAGCTTCTTGCTGTTAAGTATGATGATGGTTATGGGTTTGTCATATATGGCCTTTATTATGTTGAGGTACTTGCCTTCTATACCCATTTTGTTGAGAATTTTTACCATGAACAGATGTTGAATTTTGTTAAATGCATTTTCAGCATCTATAGAGATGATCATGTGGTTTTTGTCCTTCTTTGTGTTGATGTGGTGGATGATGCTGATGGATTTTCGAATGTTGTACCATCCTTGCATTACTGGAATAAATCCTACTTGATCATGATGGGTGATCTTTATGATGTATTTTTGAATTTGATTTGCTAATATTTTGCTGAGTGTTTTTGCATCTATGTTCATCAGGGATATTGGTCTGTAGTTTTCTCTTTTTGTGGGGTCTTTGCCTGTTTTTGGTATTAGAGTGATGCTGGCTTCATAGAATGAGTTTGGAAGTTTTCCCTTCTCTTTTATTTTTTGGAAAACTTTGAGGAGAATGGGTATTATGTCTTCTCTAAATATCTGATAAAATTCAGCAGTGAAGCAATCTGGTCCAGGAGTTTTGTTCTTGGGTAGTTTTTTGATTACCAATTCAATTTCATTGCTGGTAATTGGTCTGTTTAGATTTTCTGTTTCTTCCTGGGTCAGTCTTGGAAGGTTATATTTTTCTAGAAAGTTGTCCATTTCTTCTAGGTTATCCAGTTTGTTAGCATATATTTTCATAGTATTCCTAATAATTCTTTGTATTTCTGTGGTGTCTGTTGTGATTTTTCCTTTCTCATTTCTGATTTTGTTTATGTGTGTAGATTCTTTTTCTCTTAATAAGTATGACTAGGGGTTTATCTATTTTGTTTATTTTCCCAAAGAACCAGCTCTTGGTTTCATTAATTTTTTCTATTGTTTTATTCTTCTCAATTTTGTTTATTTCTTCTCTGATCTTTATTATGTCCCTCCTTCTGCTGAATTTGGGCCTCATTTGTTCTTCTTTTTCCAGTTTCAATAACTGTGAATTTAGACTATTCATTTGGAATCGTCCTTCCTTCTTTAAATAGGCCTGGATTGCTATATACTTTCCTCTTACAGCTGCCTTCACTGAGTCTCGCAGAAGCTGGGGCATTGTGCTGTTTCCATTTGTCTCCATATATTGCTTGATCTCTATTTTAATTTGGTCATTGATCCATTGGTTATTTAGGAGCATGTTGTTAAGCCTCCATGCATTTGTGAGCCTTTTTGTTTTCTTTGTACAGTTTATTTCTAGTTTTATGCCTTTGTGATCTGAAAGTTGGTTGATACAATTTCAATCTTTGTGAATTTACTGAGGCTCTTTTTGTGGCCTAGTATATGATCTATCCTTGAAAATGTTCTATGTTCACTTGAGAAGAATGTGTATCCTGCTGCTTTTGGGTTTAGAGTTCTATAGATGTCTATTAGGTCCATCTGTTCTAGTGTGTTGTTCAGTGCCTCTGTGTCCTTACTTATTTTCTGTCTGGTGGATCTGTCCTTTGGAGTGAGTGGTGTGTTGAAGTCTCTTAAAATGAATGCATTGCATTCTATTTCCTCCTTTAATTCTGTTCGTATTTGTTTCACATATGTAGGTACTTCTGTGTTGGGTTCATAGATATTTATAATGGTTATAGCCTCTTGTTGGACTGACCCCTTTATCATTATGTTATGTCCTTCTTTGTCTCTTGTTACTTTCTTCATTTTAAAGTCTATTTTGTCTGATACGAGTACTGCAACACCTGCTTTTTTCTCCCTATTGTTTGCATGAAATATCTTTTTCCATTCCTTCACTTTTAGTCTGTGTATGTCTTTGGGTTTGAAGTGAATCTCTGGTAGGCAGTATATAGATGGGTCTTGCTTTTTTATCCATTCTATCACTCTGTGTCTTTGATTGGTGCATTCAGTCCATTTACTTTAAGAGTGATTATCGATAGATGTGTACTTATTACCACTGCAGGCTTTGGATTTGTGATTAACAAAAAGGTTCAAGGGCAGCTTCTTTACTATCTAACCATCTAACTTAACTCACTTGTTATGCTATTATAAACACAGTCTGATGATTCTTTATTTTTCTCCCTTATTTTTCTTCCTCTTCCACTCTTTATATGTTAGGTGTTTTATTCTGTACTCTTTGTGTTTCCCTTGACTGATTTTGTAGACAGCTGATTTTATTTAGCATTTAGTTAATATTTAGTTGGTCTACTTCCTTTCCTTTGCTATGGTTTTATTTCCTCTGGTGACAGCTATGTAGCCTTAGGCATACTGCTATCTAGAGCAGTCCCTTTAAAGTACAATATAGAGATGGTTTGTGGGAGGTAAATTCCCTCAACTTTTGCTTCTGTGGGAATTGTTTAATCCCTCCTTCAAATTTAAATGATAATCTTGCTGGATACAGTATTCTTGGTTCAAGGCCCTTCTGTTTTATTTCATTGAACACATCATCCCATTCCTCTCTGGCCTGTAAGGTTTCTGCTGAGAAGTCTGATGATAGCTTGATGGATTTTCCTTTGTAGGTGATCTATTTTCTCTCTTTGGCTGCTTTTAATACTCTGTCCTATTCTTTGATCTTTGCCATTTTAATTATTATATGTCTTGGTGTTGTCTTTCTTGGGTCCCTTGTGTTGGGAGATCTGTAGACTTCCATGGCCTGAGAAACTATATCCTTCCCTAGCTTGGGGAAGTTTTCAGTAATTATTTCTTCAAAGACACTTTCTATCCCTTTTTCTATTTCTTCTTCTTCTGGTACCTCTATAATGCAAGTATTATTCCTTTGGATTGGTCACACAGTTCTCTTAATATTCTTTCATTCCTAGAGATCCTTTTGTCTCTCTCTGCCTCAGCTTCTCTGTATTTCTTTTCTCTGATTTCTATTCCATTAACAGTTTATTCCACCTCATCCAGTCTGCTCTTAAGTCCTTCCATTGTTTGTTTCATTTCTGTTATCTCCCTCCTGAATTCATCACTTAGCTCTTGAATATTTCTCTGTAGCTCCATCAGCATGCTAATGACTTTTATTTTGAATTCTTTTTCAGGAATACTGGTGATTTCAGTCTCACCAAGCCCTCTCTCTGGTGTTTGAGGGATTTTGGATTGAACAAGGTTGTTCTGTCTTTTCATCACGATGGATGTGGTCGCCAGCGAATGGCACAAGTGTCAGCTGGGAGAACAAAGTTCCTTCCTGCTTGCTGGTTACCTTACCTGTTTCCGCTGTCTGTGCTGGTTAACCATACACAGGGAGCAGCCTCTGGGTTAATTCCTAGGCTGCTGTGAGTGGGGTGGCCCTCAGAATGGCCTAGGGCAGTGGCGGTGGTCGCAGGCCAGCAGCGCATGTTTCTGGGGCAAGTATGAAGCACCTTTGTGCCTCTCGGTCTCTGAGCCCGTCTCCTCCATCCATGATGGTCAACCATGCTCAGGGAGTAGCCTCTGGGTTAATCCCCTAAGCTGCTGTGTGCAGGGTGGCCTTCGATATGACTTAGGGCAATGGTCAGGGTTGCAGGCCAGCAGCATGTGTTCTGCCAGGAGAACAGAGCCCCTTCGTGCCTTCTAGTCTCCACGCCCATCTCCACTGTCTGTGCCAGTCAACTGCAGTAGAGGGAGCAGCCTCTGGGTTAATCCCCTGAGTTGCCATGGGTGGGGTAGCCCTTGAGATGGTTTAGGGCACTGGCAGGGGTTGCAGGCAAATGGCACGTGTTCTGCCACAAGAAAAAAGCTGCTTTGTGCCTTCTGGTCTCTTCACCTGTGTCCACTGTCTGTGCCAGTCAACCACACACAGGGTAGGGAGCATCCTCTGGGTCTGGGCCGTTTAGCCACACACAGGGAGTAGACCTCTGTGTTAAGCTGTGTGGTTGCTGTAGGCAGGGCTGCTCTCCAACATTATAAACACAGTCTGATGATTCTTTATTTTTCTCCCTTCTTTTTCTTCCTCTTCCATTCTTTATATGTTAGGTGTTTTATTCTGTACTCTTTGTGTTTCCCTTGACTGATTTTGTGGACAGCTGATTTTATTTTGCATTTAGTTAGTATTTAGTTGGTCTACTTCCTTTGCTATGGTTTTATTTCCTCTGGTGACAGCTATGTAGCCTTAGGCATACTTCTATCTAGAGCAGTCCCTTTAAAGTACAATGTAGAGATGGTTTGTGGTCTGTAGCAATGGTGGGGACAGCTGGTTTGCTTGCAGGTGCCCATGCAGAGGAAGGAACGGCAGGCTGCTTATTGACATTAGGGGTCTCGGAGCTGTGTTGCCAACCAAGGGGTTAGGGCACCTGAAGTTCCTTAAAGTTCCCATCCTGCTGGGCTGAGTGTGCCAGGACGATTTTGTGCACCTGTTAAACCCTTGTCCCTTTAAGACTTTCAAAGTGCCTGTGGGAACCTCAGTTCACAGTCTTAGTCTCAGGTTTTGCTTTTCCTTTCTTCTAATATCCAGAGCACCATGCAATGTGTGTCTGTGCTCCCAGGGCAGATTACAAGGGCTGGTTATTTAGCAATCCTGTGGTTCCACTCCCTTCCCACTCTGATTCTTTTCCTCCCAACGGTGAGCTGGGGTAGAGGGAGTGCTCTGGTCCCACCGGGTCATGGCTTTGTATCTTACCCTTTTCTGTGAGATGTTGGGTTCTCGCAATGTAGCCTGGCTGGTGTACTGTATCTTCTGGTCACTCTTTTAGGAATAGTTGTATTTGGTGTATTTTCAAAATACATATGGTTTTGGGAGAACATTTCCACCACCCTACTCAGGCCACCATCGTTTCCTCTCTCCTCTGCTCTGGGCAGAACTTTTATGCAAATTCATGTTGTAAGACTTTTCAAACCTCTTCATAAATTGGTTTCATATCACATTTAAATGCAGTTCATGAAAATTTTATCTGTTTCTACCACAGCAATTACAGGTTATACAGAAATGAAAGGATATTCACTATGATTATTATGTTAGTTCACTCAGGCTGCTGTAACAAAACACTGGTAACTGAGTGGCTTGTAAACAACAGAAACTTACTCCTCACAGTTCTGGAGGTTGTGAAGATCAAGACCCTGGAGAATTAGTGGTCTGGTGAGAGCCTACTTCCTGGTTTCATAAATGACACCTTCTAGCAGTAAACCTCACATGGCAGAAGGGGCAAGGGAGCTTTCACCACTGTCCTGTCTTCATAAGGGCACTAATCCCATTCATGAGGGCTCTGCCTTCATGACCTAATTGTCTTCCAAAGGCCCACCTCCTAATATCATCACCTTGGGTGTTAGGATTTCAACATATGAATTTGGGAAGGAGAACAAAAATATTCGAATCATAGTATTTACTCATGTTAGTATTTTGAAGTACAAGGTTATATCTTATGTCTGTGTACATAAATTTAATATGTCAGAGTTTAGGCTATAAGTGAAACTAGTAAAATTAGCTATTTTACTAAGTTCACACAGTTGCCAAAATACAGAAATGTTAACCAAGATGGTTTAGCACAATGTTCCCTTAAAGAAAACGCAATTAGCATTGGAGATGAAAAGAGGGAGCAAGAACTACAGACTAATTTGAACTTGAATTACATACTACTAATTAGACTTAATCACAAGATCCTTAGCTAATGCAACTAAGAACAAAAACTGGTGAGCAACAGTGCTGGTGAAGGTTGATGTCATCTCTCTGGGAGGGGTCTAGTTATGAAACTTATTTGAAATCAGTGCTTTAATTTCTTGAAGCGCATTTACAGAAAAAATATCAAGTACTATATCTAACTATATAAATGTAATGATTTCCATAGTTGTTAAGATTTCTCATATTAATTGTATTCCCCTTCTCCTGCTCATCCCATTTTTTCACTACTACAAAGAATGTCACACTTGATTCCACATAAATTTTGTTTATCAGAGTAAACAGATTTTAATATATCTCATGACAAAAGGTTAGTATAATGATAGTAAGTTGAAAATTCTGTTACCTACACCTTGTATAAGCTGTGGGAAATAAAAGTCATGATTATTTCTATTAGTTTTAAGTACCTATAAACTGCACTAAGTAGTTCACATACTATTGTTATCTTTAATCATGCCAGCAATCATGGGAGGTAGATACCATTCACATGTTACAGAGGACGGATCTGAAATAGAATTTTTATCATAAAGTGACAACCTGGGATTTGAGTACAGACTTTTCTGCTTTTCAACAGTTTATAATATCATATTTTATATCAACTCTGTGTGTGTGTGTGTGTGTGTGTGTGTGTGTGTACAGGCACACATTTGCATTTCAACACTTGTTACTGAATTTTACCTCAGAATGATTGTCACCAATGTTTGTCTGCTCTGAATAGTAAATTATCATTCAATGATATTAGTTTAAGTCCTAAATTAATCTATAGACGTGCTGTTGAACATTCTTTGTACTATAATGAACTCAGGCCTCTTTCTGAGTTATGGGTTTTTATGGAGCTTTTGCCTATAAAATATCCTTAACATGTTGATGTTGATCTTATTTTTTAAAATAATTTAAATGTCTCTAGCAAAACCTTAATTCTTTCCAACACAGTATATTTTTGTGTCAGTCATGGTTTTCCTCATAATAGATGTTTGGATATGTGTGAGACTGTGATACTAAATTTCACTCTCTTTTTAATATCATTATCTGTACAGGAACATCCCTCACTAGGCCAACTTTCAGAAAAGCTAATAAACAACAATATTAATGTCATCTTTGCAGTTCAAGGAAAGCAGTTTCATTGGTATAAGGTATGTTAATTCCCAAAATATAAAAATTAAAATGTTTGCATTGGCAGTGCAATTAGAATTGTTACCCCAGGTAAGGATTCTGGAGTTACTGTACTTTGTACAATCTGAATTTAATACTGTATTAACTAATATATAGTATGCAGTGTCTAAGTCAGCATGTAAGTATAAATTTTATCTATTTGTAACATCTAGAACCCAGTATGGGCTCTGGTACTTAGTGTGGTATTGACTGTGACAATAACAGAGAAGACTTTTATCAGGTGAAAAGTAGTTCATATTCCAACTACACCTTTCATGTCCACAGTCCTGCTTATATTCTGGCCCATGAATATACCTTTATAATAGATCAGCTTAAGTTTCCTTAGCACCAACATGCTTAGATTTTGTCTAGGTCATCCAATAAAGGAACAAGAGGAGCCACAGCAGTCCCAGTCAGAGCCTTCCTGCAGAAGGATAATCTTGGCTTTGTCCAGACCTTTTGGACGAGGTGAGACCCACAAGCAGAACAGAGAGCTGGCAGCCATGTCACTCTGACAGTGCCATGAAACAGCACCCCCCACCCCAAAATAGAGCTCCTCTTCTGTGGCCCTGCTATAGCTTTCTTTTCACAGTCTTTTAGGTTCTTCCAGGAAACTCTCTTCTCCTCATTTCCATGATGCTGTAATAGCCTACCTGTCATTGCATGTCAGTTCACTGAATCGTCTTCCTCTTCTTTGTTGTCTTTGTTTCCTCCTTCTACTCCCAATGCCCTTTACTTACTTTTTTATACTTCAGAGAAACTGTACTTTCTTGTAGTCACAAGAAATATTTGAATCTTTGAACCCATTTCAGGCTTGACTAACTCACTCATCCTTTAAGACACAGCTCATGAGTCACCTCCTCCAGTAAACAGTCCCTGACAACCTTCCCCAGCTCTCAGATGCTTGCTGGGTAGCCCTCTCACTAGGGTCTGTGAGTATTTCTATTATTTCATGTGTACACTGTTTTTTGAAATTGTCATTTATATAACTGTGAGATTTTAAGGATGGTAACTATGTGGCCTAGCAATTTACCATGTCCAAAGTGGTACACAATAGGTGCCATAAAGGTTAGATAAATTGATTTTTAAAATCTCTAAGTGATACACTTTCCTTATTACCTGAGGTACTAAATTGTTAGTGTCTAAGCAGTGGCTGGCATACAGCAGGAACTTAGTGATATTTGTGAATGGTAAAATGTGTGTATGAATGGATTTCAAGCCTTTTCATAATCTGATTGCTTATAAATATGCATCCTTTACTCCAGTCAGGCTGGTTTCTCTTCTGTTCTTACTTCATCTGCAATTCAGGTCAACCTTTAAGCCCCGCTAATTCCCATTTTCACATGGAATACTTAGCATTTTCTCCATAATTGTTAAGTACCATCCATCAAAAGTACCCACTCTGTAAGGCTTCCACTTGTAACAAAGATTTTTTTTTTCTCCAATCTAGGCCAACATATCCTAAAGCTCATTCCATAGAACAGTTTCTGCAAAATACTTATGTATGTTACATGGAAAATGAGTTCAGTAATTAAAGAAATGTTGAGAAATGCTGCATTAAATAATGCTAACTTATTTCCAAATTGCAAGACTTCTCTGAACCTTTATTTGCAAGTGTGCATTTTGAATCTGTAAGTGGAAGGAACCGTATGCAGAACTTCCCAAACTTATTTGCCCTCAGAACATTTTCCATGTTTAAAATATCTCAAGACAATGTTCCAGCGAAGATACTTTGGGAAGTACTGGTCTGTACTTTGATTGGGTTTATAGGTTGGCATGTAATTTGTGCATGCACACACATTCACACACATACACAACCACCATCAGGTGTATGTATGACACATGATACAGGTGTGTGCATCACACCATTTGGCTTCTCTACTTGTGTCTTGTAATTTTGGATTCACATAATAGCTCACCTTCCACTGAAAACTGTAAGAACTTCTATTATTTGTTGATTGCTAAATCATTGTATACTATTATCATTAAGTAAATGTTACTGATATGTTTTCTAGGACCTTCTACCCCTCTTGCCTGGAACCATTGCTGGTGAAATAGAATCAAAGGCTGCAAACCTCAATAATTTGGTAGTGGAAGCCTATCAGGTAGGTATATATTGTACACAATTCTTTCAAATAAACTTTTAATTCCAATTTTTGTGGCAACATACAAACTAGTGCCCTGTCATCTTGATAGGAGCAGTGAACAGAAAATTAAATGAGGAATTAGGACCCTGTGTTTAGCCCTGGCTCTACAACTAACCAGCCATGGGTGGAACCTTGGGAAAGTCACTTCAGCTTTCTGTGGGTCACTGTATCTCCCTGACAGTAAATTCGGGTTGGGCTAAAGGCTATCTCAATTTCCTTCCAAATCAAATGTTCAGTGAACCACAGAATCATGGCTATAAGAGATACTTTATTACTAAGAAGTTTCATCATTTCCTATGTTGTGAAGATAAAGTAAAAAATCCATACTGTTACTTAAAGCAGCACCCTGTCAGGGACAATGAACTATCTGAGATACAGGGATTAAGAGAGCTCTGATGGGGTCTCCTAGGTTAATCACTTGATTGTTCCACGAGTTATTTTAGCAGTTTTATCAAGCCAATTTGATTCAAACAATCACCTTAAGAGATATACTATTTTGTTGAGTTGACAACTATATGCTGTCCCCAGGTCATGAAGAGTGAGTGCCAAGTGCAAAGGTTTAAAGAAACGTCTGCTTTCTGAACCTAGGCCATTCCATTTAACAGAATAATCTCTGTTAAAATCTTGTAATAATAGTGATTGTTACTTTAACACCACTAAGAACCAGTTACTTTCCATACCTGACCTCATTTAATCTGCACAACAAATGTATAAGGCAGGTGTTAGGACTCCCATTGTCTATTTTTCAAACCTTGGGAAAGTTAGGCAAATTAACCAAAAGTCAAACAGCTAATAAGCAACTGGAACAGAATCAGAATCCAGGTTTCCTTCAGGCACCAGGTGCTTCCCACTGTGTGATATCATCCATTTTTCTTTTCCATTTTTTTTTACAATGTTCAAAGATAAGCTTTATTTTACCCTGAATTTATGGGTTATTGGTAAAGTCTCCCTTCCCAAAACTCTCTGATTCCCTTCCAGACACAGAACAGTTGAACAGTATAAACTGTAGCCCAAACATTGTAAGAAACCTCAGGCTTCTCAGGGTCTCCATGCAGCTTCTGCCTTCAATACAGGTATTAAAGGGAAGGGCAGGAAGTAGATATATAATAGAAAGAAAATAAAGCACTTGTTTAAACTTTCTTCTTTTGAAAGGAAAATAAATCTTGTGAGATATTTTTCTCTTTTTGGCCAAGAAATTGTTCTTTGTCTGAAAACTGCCTTGGATGAAATAAGGAAGATCATCTTTAATTATGTTTTTTCTGTTACAAAGGAACATTAGGACTGGGTGAGCTTCTGAGCAAGGAAAACCAAGTATGTGTGTACAATTTATTCCCATCCATAGTTTGTTCCCAAGAATAATCAAAATAGGGAAGGACCTTGCAGTGTTAGAAATCACCCTAGTTTTTATAGCATGAGACCATTTATTACTCCAAACAAAGAATATAAGTTGACAAACTTGCCTGGGTGTCAGATTGTACCAACAGGAAGGGCAATGGCAGAATTTGGTTTCATGTTCTTTATTTGTCTAGGACTATTATGTGATGCCTTAGCTAACTGCAGTTCTGGTTAACCTTAAACAATGGGAAAGTACTAGTAAATTCAACAAGAACTTAATCTAGTTAACTAATTTGCTTAAATTGGGATTCTGTAATTATTTTTAAATTCCTCTGAAGTTTGATATTATCTTCAGAGTCCAGCAGAAGCAATTCACAATTCATTGAAGAAAAAAAAGAATGAAAATATTCATTCTAACTTTTCACATTTTGCATTTCCTTTTTAAGATTTTATAAAACTATATACAAATTTAGTACATGTGAGTGTGATTAATTTTATTTTTCATTCTTTACATCAGCAAAAAAATAATTTGAATTAAAAAAAAGAATCACACATCAGAAAAAATAGATTCTGCCTCTGTACCTGTGAGATATGAAAAGAGAAACTTATGATTGTGTCTGGAACTAAATCCCAAAACAGGGCAAAATTTTAGGTATTTATCTTCACACCCTGCTTGGAGTAACTAGCTCAAGATTTTAAGAGAAGCAGAATTTCAGAAGAGCAAACTGAGAACACTCATAGGGATTTCCTTCTGATCTGTCAGACCATCAACATATCAATACCATTTACATACTACTGGAAGTTTTGGTTCGATTAAATTGTTCAATTAAGTGATTAGAAAGCATAAGCTCTCTGCAAGATAAAAAAATGTGGCTGACATAGTCTTACCTAATCCAATAAATTTATTAATTCAAGGAAATATGTTGTTCTAAAGATTTACTACCATAATTCCATGATCAACTATTAATCAGTAAACACACACCTTTTTATCAATTATACAGTCTAAGAAAAATTACTCAAGTAAAGAATTAGATGCCTTTGGAATTTTTTTTCTTTATATCTTGCTACTCTTGTTCCTTAGGTGTTTACTTCATCTCTTCTCTTTCTTTTGGTTTACAAATATAAGTTAAGGATTTCTGCATGTAATAGACTCTTAATTTTATGAGATGAAATACACACAGATCTACAGTATAAATTTAATGTTGCTAGAACTTCTGGAGCTCAAATATTGTGATGGAAGAAATTAGTGTGTGCTTGATGCAAGATAGGCATTAATTACATAGATGTTTCAAAAAATTATTGTATAAAAGAGTAAGTAAATGAGTGAATGATATTCTACAAAGTAAGGGCCCTATTTCAGTATTAAGGATTGTAACAAATTTGACTTACAAGGGCAAGTTCCAAGACTTGGCAAAAATCCTAGGCCATTTTTGGAAAATGTACAGGACCATAACTGGCAGGTAATTCTTAAATGCCTACAGTATAGAAATTGCCTCCCAAAAATGTAACTTTCAATTCTGTATCAATAGGCCATTTTAGCTTTCATGATAGACTAGTGTTTAAAATGGAAATGTTTTTTTAACAGTTGTAAATGTCAGAAACATGTTCCAGATCTTAAACTGTCAACATCTACTCTCTGTGATACATGTTTTCTCAATGTATTTTTTAAATTTTATCACAAAATATAAACATTATTGGATTGAAAAATGATTCGTTTTGCAACAGTCTGAGTGAGAAGTATCTTTGAAGTGATCAAAATGCATAGTCATGGACATATATGGAAAAAATAGAGCCATTAAAATGCAGATAGTCTAATTATTCAGTATTTCTTAAGTATTTCAAATATAATTGGGCCATTATGTGGAAACACTGTTTTTATTCATCCTTTAATAGCGACAGACTCTTTGATTTAGTTAAAAATTAAGTCTAGAATGATTTAATAAGCTTGACTATGTTTAGTTGCTTACATGAAACCACTAGTATACAATTAAAAAATGATGTCTCTGCAGAAACTCATTTCAGAAGTGAAAGTTCAGGTGGAAAACCATGTAAATGGTGTCTATTTTAACATCACTGCCACTTGTCCAGATGGGACCAGAAAGCCAGGCACAGACGGATGCAGAAATGTGACAAGCAATGACCAAGTATGTGGGTGTGCATTTTTTTCCCATTTAAAATAAACCAAATTGTTCGGTATGCTTTCTCACAGAAAAATCAAACCATTGTGAAAAAACTTTACTTACTTCAAAGTAACTTTTATTGTCCCTTCTCAAAGTTCCTACTTGTTTTAACTTCATTGACTGTTCTTTCAAATTCTCAAGTTAAAATAAATAAATATATATTAAATTCTTAAAAATGTAATAATAACATTAAAATTAGATGCCACAGACAGTATATACTAGGAAATCACACCTCAAACAAGTAGTGTCTATACTTATGATGGCAATACATTTTTGTTTCAAATCTGAAAATTCTTAGAGGAAATATGAAATTGAAGGTAATAAGCCATAGATGGAACAGTTGATAAAGACTAAGAATTCCAAAATCTTTCACTTTGCGATTGTCTCATACACTCATAATGATCTAGAAAAATTTTTTGACAACATTAAAAAAGAAGTCTTATCATTTAACTAAAAAGGGATGAAATGTGGAAAAGAGAAGTCCAGATCATAGCAACATCAGGAAGTAGAACCAGGGGAGATAGGATTGGCACAGTAGCGAGTAAGCACTTAGAAATATGCTTTTAAAGGGAATTCTTATTAGATGAAGTGATTTTCAGTGAGTCATTTACCTCTTAAGGCATCAGTTGCCTCATTTTTAAATAAATATCTTGGACTAGAAGATTTCTAATCCTTCTTCCTTCCATCTCTAAATTTCTATGATGTTATTAATTATATTAATGCTATGCTATAGAGAAAGAGAAAAGGAAAAAGAGCTATTGAAAGAGATAAAAGGTCCTAAGATTTGAAGACTGAATAAAAAATAATATTCCTTTCTCTTTAGTCATAATACATTTTTCCCTCTTGGGAAGTTTAGAATATGTAAGTAGAACAGTTGCTTCAACAAGCTCTATATTTGAAATTAGTTATTGCTAGTTTCTAATTCTATAGCCTCTTCTCTTGTTTTTTTTTCAAAAGACATTACACACCAGTTTATAAAATATATAGTTGATTCCCATTAAATACAGAGAAAACTTGGTGCTAGCAAAAGTAAGTGCTTCATTACCTTCTGAGAAAGGATTACCCTCTTAGAAATACAGTTGTCACTTAACACAGGTGTTAGGGCATGCTCCCCCCCACGCAGTAGGAAATCATTATGTAATTTTTGACTTCAAAAATGTAACTACTACTTAGCTACTAATAGCCCAATAGTTGACCACAAAAGAGCCTTACTGATAACATCAACAGTTAATTCACACATATTTTGTATGTTATGTGTATTATATACTGTATTCTTACAATAAAGTAAGCTAGAGAGAAGAAAATGTTTATCTGCTGGAAATCTCAAAAAAATTGTTCCAATATATTTATTGAAAAAAAGTCTTTGTATTAGTGGACCTGCACAGTTCAAAACCACATTCAAGGGTTAACTATAGTTCTTTCTTTCAAAATTGGTTTGGAAAAATGGTTTTCCTTACTTCTTACATTTGTTTTCTTTTTCTTGGTCTACATTCTCTTATTTCCCCTTCACTTTCAACTAACTAGTATAAACAGTTTGACTCTCAGGGAGAGTCATATGACCTATTAATTATATAAACCACAAGTTATGTTCTACTATTAATACTGGCAGTGACCACATTACCCTACACATTTGTTAATCCTTAACATTATTAAAGACAAAAATCATTACAACATTAATTGTATTGATTTTAATATTATGAGACTGATTCTAATTCCCAATGAATATATATAATACATAAACTTAAATTTAGATTTTTTAGATCACTGAATATGTGTATGTGTGTATATTTATGTTAGGCTTTTTGTTGGAATGGATATATATACACACACACATAAATACATCCATATATATATCATATACATCTGTTCATATACACATAGATCCATCCCACCTAAAAGCCTAAGCACAAATTATTTTTAAACTATCATGGATCTCAGACTAACATAGAAAAAGAACATATAGTCTTCTTATTTGCCAAAGTACTGAGATCATAAAGTCAGCTAACAAATATTAACCAATCATGTTGGGCAAAAAGGAAAAATTTGGCAAGAGAAATTCTCTAGTTTCATGAAGGACACCAGTTCCTGCCAGCCCAGATTCTTAGTTGCAGACTAAAATCTAAATCGACTAACACAGTATTGAGATCTTGAGGCCTGAAAGTCCTAAATCTTTTTCCCTTGAGTAACATCAGGGAAAACCTCATGTTTTCTTCCATTAACACCACGTATAAACTAAAATTTAACTCTGAACCTTAATTTGAGCCCCTGGAAAATAGGAACAAAAAATATTGTTCATTTGAACATTCCATCTCAGGATTTCAAACCAGTAGAGCAGAAACCCTTTACTTTAGTTTATTTGATTTATCCCTACTGCCAAAAATTCAATAACTCACATTTTAAGGACTGAATCCAGAAAATAGTCTATTCTCTCTTAAGTTTGCTAAGAAATCAATTGAAGACATGAATTAATCATCAAAAGTGGAGTAGAGAGTTCAAATAGGCTTGAATCCATATCCATTTAATGGCGCATCATAAACAAGTAGCAGTCATTGAATCCTTTAATGCTCTAGTTCATTAAGAAATAAATGAAATTTAAAAGGGATGTTACATCTACATATGAAAGAGTGCATGTGTAATTTATAAATATTATTTATTTCTATAAAATGGTACATTATTGATTCAAAATATTATTAATAGATATAATATTGTAGTAAAAATTAAATATTTTAATTGATAATCATGACATATATTTCCTTTCTCCCCAAATTTAGGTTCTTTTCAATATAACAGTTACAATGAAAAAATGTGATATCACAGGAAAAAGCTATGCAATAATCAAACCGATTGGTTTCAATGAAACCACTAAAATTCATATATACAAAAACTGCAGCTGTCAGTGTGATGTACCTAAAAGAAAGTGTGTAGATGAAACTTTCCTAGATGCCAATTGTTTCCAGTGTGATGAGAATAAATGTCACTTTGATGAAGATCAGTTTCCTTCTGAGAACTGCAAGTCACATAAGGATCAGCCTGTTTGCAGTGGTCGAGGAGTCTGTATTTGTGGGAAATGTTTATGTCATAAAATTAAGCTTGGAAAAGTGTACGGAAAATACTGTGAAAAGGATGACTTTTCTTGTCCATATCACCATGGAAATCTGTGTGCTGGTGAGTATAAACGTATACACACAGTTTTTACTAGTCACTGTTAAACTAGCACATATGTTAAAGTATCTTTAAATCACATTATAATTACCAATCTTAAATCTGAATCTAATATTCAAATTTCGAAATCTGTGAAATTAGAGCATAGCATATAATTCTGATATTTATATTTTAAATTATTTTGTACAAGGATACTTAAAAATAAAAACCAAAAATTAATTGTCATTCTCAATTATGCCTTGACCTTGTAAAGATAAATAGCAGAAAAGGAAATTACTGATATGTCTGACAAGTTTTCTATAATTAGAGTACTCTTCCCAAAGGATCTGATTCATTCTCATAAGCGGTCACTCCCTTCAGCTTGCTCAGAGAACAGTGAGCTATAAACACACACTTTTCATTCCCTGGAAAATTCTTAATGCATTATTATAAGTGGTATTGTAAATTTGTAGTAATTTAAGCCTCTCCAGTTTATTTTTGGAACAATGCCTGCAAACGAATTGTCAAAGGACAGCATTCTTCAAGAAAATACTGATTTCCTAAATAATCTAGATTAGTCCTAGAGGCCACACACAGACCAAATATTAAAATGAAATAATTTAAAACAAAAATATCAGAAATACTTTTTTGACTTACTCAGTTTACTGCCACCTAGAGGCTAGATTTCAGAAAATCTACACATTTGAAAATTAATACAAAATATTGTTTTTAAGTATATTAATTTTTCTGTGACAGTGTGCCTAGTACACTTATTGTTAAAACACCTTTTTAATGTTTGCATTTTGGTAAGCAAAAATTAATTAAGCTATTGATGAAATGAAATATTTCACATCACAAAGCTATATAAAATAAATTTTCTATTCTCATGTAAACTAAAACTTGGCCCTGTGTCATATAAACATGTGATGGAAAATTGCCTTTTTTATCCTATTATATACACATAATATTTTATATTCCAAACCTTTATTCACCTGTACCTGGTGTCATGGGTAGAATGTATTATAGATGATGTTAGGAGAAACCAGCAATTGTCTTCTAATTTTTAGAGCTAATCCTTTTTCGGGACAGGTGAGAGAAGAGTTCTGAGATAATTTCCCACAGTTGTCAATCTCCCAAAGAAGTCTGAAATACACTGAGAATACCAGTCTCTGTTTATAGTAAAATATAAAAAAAAAAGTATTTGCCTTCCTATATTATTGCTACACCACTGACCCACAGGCAATTGAGAATCTGTTTTGAATTGTTTGTGTCTAAGTTTTAAGTGCAAACTGTAGGCTGACATGGACTTTCTTCGCTGGATTCCTTTGAGAATAAAGACACATGTTCACAGGTCAGCTGGCTAGGATCAGGTACACAGCCTACATAGGGGGAACAGGGTCTGGCAGGCATTTGTTTGGCCTGGACCTCATTAGTTCCACACTTAGCAAACTGAGCTGATCCAACAGTAGACTATGGAACAGCTACCCTGTGAGGCACCAGCGATAAAAGGAGGGAGAGAAGAAAACAGGAAGCAAGGGAAGGAGGGAAGGAATGAAGGGAGGGAAGGAAATGTCCTTAGCCAAATAAGCTTGAGAAATACTTTATCATCCTCTAAAATGTACTGCTTCTTGAAGATTTTTAATTCACATTAACATATTATACTTTGGATACTTCCTGCAGTCTAAAACCCATTTTACTACACATAATCAGTGCTTTTCCTCAACTTATCTGTCTGCACAAACATCCAACCCCAACACCCACACCCGTTTGCTTTCTTCCTTTACCACAGCTCACAGCATGCTTTAGGACATGCCCCAGTAACCCGCTAAATAACATCCTGAAGATGTTGAAAGGATTAGTTCAAATTCCCCGGAGATCTTATCTTTAAACATGGCACTCTCAGAACTGAAGCACTAGAAAGGTTTGCCTCATGGACATTCAAAGTTATCCCAGGCCATTAACAATAGTAAGAGACTAAGAGAATAAACTATGGAAGCTATTAATCAAGTACCCCTGTTTTTTGGATTTCAAGTCAAACAATTAACATTACTTCAGCCTTTGTAGCTTCTTTATGTTCATGTGTTTTTAATTTAAAACTGAATATGCAGTGACCTTCAAGTCACAGGACAGCCATTGCAGCAGAGCAGACTTTACAATTGTCGGCAAAATAGATTAGCATCGGGAGACTATCTGTAAGAGGACAGCTTTGAACATAGACATTCCTAAATCCTGGCATGTTTATGTCAAATAGAAAATGGTGCTGTTTCCATTCACTTGGTTGTCAATGCGTTTCCATGGATATGGGAGGGGAATTTATGTTTGGAAACTCTTCACAGAGTTGGTGTCCCCATAACTTAAGTCCTGGAGCGTCTTTGTTGCAGGGCATGGAGAGTGTGAAGCAGGCAGGTGCCAGTGCTTCCCTGACTGGGAAGGGGATCGGTGCCAGTGCCCATCAGCATCAGCCCAGCACTGTGTCAATCCAAAGGGCCAAGTGTGTAGTGGAAGAGGCACATGTGTATGTGGCAGGTGTGAGTGCACGGATCCCAGGAGCATTGGCCGCTTCTGTGAACATTGTCCCACGTGTCACACAGCCTGCACTGAAAACTGGTATGTGTTCTCTGACTCCAAACATACATAAAGCAGTCCTTCATTGTAGCGATGTTAATCCATTTTTATTTTGCCTTCCTTAATCTTAGAAGTTGTTGGATCTTCTTCAGATAAAGTGTTACTGTCATGGTAAAAGAGGACTTGAAGGGGGAATTTAGGAATTAGAAGACTCAGAGTCCAATCTTTGGCCTCTACACAGCTGGAAACATCAGAATTTACCTAGGCAATTCACTGCCTTAGCTTTTCTTAAATAGGTTTTTTTTAAAGAATAATATTCAGTGTTCATAAGGGTTCACCGGGGTCTTCTTCCCCAAGTTTATTGAGCTTTAACTGACATATAACCTGTGTTTAAGGTGTACAGCATGATGATTGAGGTCTGCCTGCTTCTCAGCTTTCTATTAACTACAGTTTGATTTAGAACAAGTTGTTGAAATTCTCTGTGCCTTAGTTTCCTCATATTGAAAATGAGGATAACAACTAATACCTTGCTATAGTTCAGTGAAAGAGTTAAATTAGATGATTGATGTTAAAAAAAAAAAACCCACACCTTTATTCTTGGTGAATAGTAATCATAGAATAGATGTTAGCTGTAATTATAGTTGTATTTTTAATATGTTAAAGATGAAGAATGATGGTGGTTATGAAGCACACTAGAAATAAGTGATGATACATGAAAGGCATTATGTCAAATGAAAGTGGCATTGCTTTGTGCCAATAATTTATTTTCCAATAACAATTTGAGTCCTGCTCAAAGCTACTCTAAACATTACTGTGCCTTCTAATTTGTTATACTCAAAATTTTTAAGATATCCACTTTCTCAGGTAGCTCATACATTTTCAGAAATTATACATAGTAATATATATAACTTACTTGGAAATGCAGCACTTAAACATATAACTGACTTATTTCTAATGAATCGAACCAAAATTTGAATTGTGTATTTCGTTGCTAGACTTTCCTATTAATATAGTATTCATCCTGTAAAACATTTTTGCTAGTTGGAGTGTGTGTGTGTTGGGGGAAAGAGGGGTGCAGACAATGAGAATATCTTCATTTCCTGGAGATTTTCTTCTCAATACAGAAAAAATCATCATTTTGATTTCAAACATTATTGAAATATCTTAAATGGTTAGAATTTAACTTTGCTGTGGTATTAAACTCAGCCCAGATTATAAATAAATGTCAGCTTTCTTTCCAAGTTTTACAAGGCTGCTGTCCTAAAACAGTACTCTATTTTATTATTTTATTTCTTGTAGAAAATACTATGGGCTACAGCCTTTTTAAAGATTAAACGTTTTCACTTCTGTTTCCCTTTACAGGAATTGTATACAATGCCTTCACCCTCACAACACGTCTCAAGCTATACTGGATCAGTGTAAAACCTCATGTGCTATCATGGAACAGCATTATTTGGACCAAACATCAGGTAAACCAAAGCTTAATGATCAAAACACTAAGGAGTAACTGTAGAGAATCACATTTCCCAAAAAGGCCCACAATCAGCCATCCTACAGAAATGCTTTCAATCTCTATACAACCAGCTAAGTATACTGGCCATGGTTTGGCTGAACTGCTAGATCCCCATTTCAACTACCCAGCTAAATCCCTATGCTGTATACCTCCATGGAAGTACTACACCAAATGGATATTTCAGAGAAGTCTCAGTGAGTCAAGAATAGGAGTTACCTATATAGAGTCCATTTTACCCATAGAGACAAGATCTATGCAGCCATAACAGATCTTTATAACCCAAAGTTGTGTCCACTTATAATCTTCCTCATGTCAAACCAATATTTACTTTCATGTTTCAGGTGAAGCCAAAAAACTCGTAAGTAGCAATGATCTGCTTCTGCAAAATACATTACTTCAAAAGGGCCATTCCTTCCTCCTACTTTTAATTCTGACATAAACATAATTTAGGGATAAATGATTACAAAGATGGCACAATGGAAAGCTGTGTAATTTTTAGTCTGGAGACTGTGGCTTAAGGCATGTACCTTGACAGTAGTAACTAAGAAGTGTCAGCCCTTTTACAAAATTTCCCTAAGCCTCAGTTTCCTCATCTGTAAATGGAAATAATATTTACCTCAAAGAGCTGTGTGAGATTAAATAAACCAGTCAACATGAAAGAAATTACATAAATTAAAAGATGACACATACATGGGAGAAACATGTGAAAGCTGTGTTTAAAGATAACTTTTAGAAAAAAGATCATTAGAAACCAAAAGCCAGGACCCCACTTTGTTCAGGTACAAGTGTTAAAGTATGCATGAATTAGAAATTATGCTTGGAATTATGTCTTCATTCAAAACAATCCTACTGCTACTATTATTTCCAGTCTCTCCTCCAGATTGTAAAAACAATTCCAGCTCTTAGAGAACAAAACTGTACAGGAGAATAAACTTTCTCCACTGTTTTGTTTCTTTCTTCCCTCATATCCACACTGATCTTAGCCCATAATGAATTTGGCTTTGGAAAGAGTGCATGTGCTGCCAGCTGGGTCTGCAGCAGTCACTCCAGAAAGCCAAGTCCCTTTTCTAATAAATAGAGCCCTTACTGTCAACATGTCATTTATTATGTTAAGTAAACAAACCCACTCTGACCTAAATGTGATTACAAGGAAGTATTCCCTTAAAGCTACTTAGGAAAAGCCCTTACTTGACCTAAACTAAGAAAGGAGTCATTGCCAGGGCTAAATGTTTGTCTATCCAAAACGGCATTTTTAAATGCAGGAGATTTGAGCCTTGGAAACGTCCTCAACCCTAATCCATTACACAATGAAATATCTGTAAAATGTAGCTAGGGGGCTCCCCTTTCCTTCACAATTATTGTGCAAGGAAAGGAAAAGGGCATTTGCTCACCACATCTATTATCTATCCCTTCAATCGCACCTAAAGGGTGGTGTCCTGGTCTTTCTGGCTAAGCTCCTATGAGGCCAGAAGCCACTGAGTGGCATCAAGCCACATGCCCCCTTACAGGATCTGTCTTAGCTGACTGAGTAGTTCTGAGTTAGCTGAGGGAAACAACAGTCTGTCAGGATGAAAGGCATGCATGTCACCAACCTTAAGGGCACTGTGGAAGACTCCAAGGGCATTGCCTTTGAATACGGCGTCTTGGATTCTGTGTGGGAGACCTGTAACAAAGAGAAATTTGCACTTGCATTTGGTGTTTCTATTCCAATTAGTAGTCCTCTAGCCTCCCTTTGGCCTTTCTTTCAAGGAACCTCATCGTTTTCCAAAAGAAAACTGGGCTGTAAGTCTTCCAACTTGGAACCTTTGCCTTGTTACTGAGTTCTTCGCTTATACAAGAGCATGCTTGGTCATTCCTGGGAATTCAGACACAACTAACTCAGGACTACTAGCTCTTCTAAGCGTGGTGGGTCACCTCCTTAAAAGGCTTCTCGGGGATACCTTTAGCAATTTAGGTGAAGTCCCCAAAGTCTGGAAAAGGGGAGGAAAGCACATGCGTCTTTAGGCCAGGAGGTAATTTTGTGAATCTTGGAAAGCTGGTGAATTCTATGGAATACTTCCATGTTATGCAACCATGTTCCTCTTTGATTAGGGTAATATCTCTGCCAAAGGTCTGATCCTAAAGCAGAGACCTAGTATGCCCATACTCTTAATGCATTTCCTTTACCAGCTAGTAATTATTTCTTCTTGAAAAAATACACAATGGAATTTTTAGAAGCAAAATAGGAGAGATTTGCTTAACAAGCAAGTAAACAGTAAATTAATAAAAATGAAATATATTTGCATATTGTCCCAAATTAGACATTCCTATTCCCTGGAGAAGCCATGTAATAATAATGAAACTTATTCAAATATAATGAAACAATTTCAAAAAAGAATATATTTATTCATCCATGAGAGTAGTACTGATTTTAGCTTCTGCAGATGTTTACTTTATTTCCCATTACTGGTGTGCAACAAATGAACAGCAAGCATAAAAAGAAAAACATATGCTAATGCACAGAGCTCTTAAATAATGTTTTAAACCCATTTTCCACTTAGTGATCAACAGTACACACCACAACAATTGTCCCTTACTCTGTCACAGATAAAATTCTATTTGGTTAAGGGATTTGGACATACTCCAGTTACTACAATTAAAGCTGCCAAGAAATGATCTTATTGACTACTTTAATTGTGGCTATTCTCCAATAGAGAGCTTTCTGCTAAAAATATTTTAATAATAAATGTGTAATAAAAATTAGTTTACTTTTTGAATCAACAGTAATGGCATTTCTAGTTCTATTAATTGAGATGTTTACTTGTTAGAATCCTTTGACTTACTCATTCCAGTTTTTAAATCCATTTATTTGTTTGCTTCATTACAGAATGTCTCTCTAGCCCAAGCTACTTGAGAATATTTTTCATCATCTTCATAGTTACATTCTTGATTGGGTTGCTTAAAGTCCTTATCATCAGACAGGTGATACTACAATGGAATAGTAATAAAATTAAGTCCTCTGCAGATTACAGGGTGTCAGCCTCAAAAAAGGTTAGTGAATTCTAAAAAAAGAATTACTATCAGTACTTCATTGTCTACTTCCAACATTTAGGCCCTTAACTCATGATAATATTTCTTCTCAATAAAGGACAAGTTGATTCTGCAAAGTGTTTGCACAAGAGCAGTAACGTATCGACGTGAGAAACCTGAAGAAATAAAAATGGATATCAGCAAATTAAATGCTCATGAAACTTTCAGGTGCAACTTCTAAAAAGATAAAAAGTACTTAATGGGAAACTGGATTTTTAATAATTGCTCCTAAAAATTGTAATTTTAGAAGTCACAGGAGGAGACAAATTATTCTAAATCACACCAGTTGCTGGTTGTCCTCAAAGACTGACAAGCATCCTCATCATAATGTGACTCATATTGCTGCTGAAATTTTCAGAGAAAAATGTGTCTTACTACTGTTTGAGACTAGTGTCATTGTAGCACTTTACTGTAATATATAACTTATTTAGATCAGCATAGAATGTAGATCATCTGAAGAGCACTGATTACACTTTACAGGTACCTGCCATTCCTATATTTCCCAGAGAGAAACAATGCTGTGACATCGTTTTGGCATTGTGTCACTACAAGGGTACAGTAAGCCCTGCACCTATGAACATGCAGATGAAAAAATAAGACAGTTTAATGTTGCCAAACACTTCAACAACTGGCAATGAATAGAGAAGAACAGCTAGACAAATAAATGGTTGGTGTTTCACTCATTCAAGAGGTGAACAGACAAAATCTTAATACTGAGGGATATTGCTTCTGAAACTGTACTTTTATGCATGTGTTTTATGTTTTCTTCTTTTTACAAGATGGATACTAATTCCAACATTCTCTCCTCTTTGCCCTTCCTTATATTTTGGTTTTCTTTCTTACAGGATAAGTTTATGTATGTCACAGATGACTGGATTAAATAAGTACTAAGTTACTACTGCCATAAAAACCTAATAATACAATGTCACTTTATTAGAATTAGTCCAAAAGCTGAATGCTTAATAAGGGACACTGTAGAGTAAAATCAAAACCTGAATGGCTTCATTGGAGTTTTATATCTTCTTGCCTGGTAAACTGGATGGATTGTTTCATTATTTCATCTAACCATCAGGTTGAAGTTCACAAGATATTTAGAAACTCTGCCTTAAGTAAAATGTCACACTTTTGAGTTTTCTCAGATATTTACTCTAAGTAGATGTTAGCACTGTTCAAATTAAAAGCTATGTTAAGCTATATTATTTTTGCCCTTCAATGCAGCCTAAGGACATTCTTTCTCTGAATCACCTCTACCCCACTCATTAAAATTCTAAAAGTATACAATTAGAAGAGGACGACAATATTTTGGAAATAAGCTAATTCACATTTTCAGTTAGTCAGGGAACCAAGGCTCAGAAAGTTTAAATGCTTTCTTTAAAATCACCCAAGTGATTATGTGGCAGCATTTGAAAAGAACTTGTATCTTCTTGTCAGGCCAGTGTTCATCACACAATATCATGCTACCTCTTAAATCTTTAAAATATTCAATTAGGAAGTATTTTTTTAAATGTGATTTACTGAACTCTTAAGTATTTGGGCATAAGAGAATTTCAAAGCAAAGCAGAAAACAGTAATTTGAACTCACTGTTCATGATTGGCTTCTAAGAAACTACAGCACTGCCTAACTGCAGGAAAATCCATTCACATGTAGCCTTTGTGAATAGCACCCCCTGGAGTTGTTCAGGGCTTGGCACAAGAGCTTGATACAGAGGCCATGAGCTTTCATCACCTCCAGTGGAAACTTCTTCACAATTACCATATTCCTACAGACTTATTCAGTCTGATTTTATTGGCTGCAAGACCACTGGTCCTATATACAGTACATAGTTTTGCCTATGACAACAGAGGAATTAATTTAAAATGTCTTATAAATTAACTTCCCAGATTTTGTCTTCCAGCACTTGATTTAATAAAAATGCCAGGTATCTGCATTTCAATGAATACTAGCCACTACCCCATATTCTACTCTACAGAGTATTTAAGAACATATACAGTTGATCTTTGAACAACACAGAGTCTAGAGGCACTAACCCCTATGCAGTCAAAATTATAACTTTTGACCCTCCCAAAACTACAAATGGCCTGCTATTGACCTTACTGATAACACAGTTGATTAACACATCTTTTATATGTTATATGTGTTATATATTGTATTCTCCAATAAAATAAGCTACAGAAAATGTTTTATCAAATTGTTGCAAATCTCAAAAAATTTTCCAATATATTTATTGAAAAAAACCTATGTATAAGTGGGCCCCTGCAGTTCAAACCCATGTCGTTCAAGGGTCAACTGTAGTAAGTTGTTTTGGAGACAACAAACACAGCAGCTCCATTAGCCGTCCTTTACAGCCAAGCAATTATGACGCTAAGTTGAACTGTATTTCCTTTCTCAAATGAGAGACTGGGGACATTGACCTAATTCAGTACTGTGACTTACTTGTATAAGATACCTTTGATTACTAAGAATAATGTAAACATTGTATTTTGCAGCTGCCTGTCACACACAACAGCCTTTTTTAAAAGCAAGTGGAAACCTGACAGCCCTCCAAAAGGAGAAAAAAACACAAAAAATCCATTCATTAAAATGCTGACAATTTAAAAACTGAACATTATGATGTTCATAAACTAATTTCATGCAGAATGAATTATCCAAAACAACATAATATAATGAAATCCTTCAAAATCAAGGTTTTATATTTTCAAACTGTCACTGTTTTGCACTGATTTATATTGGACCAAGGCTGTTAACACAGGAAGGAACAACCTTCCTGAGAGGCAATTCAATACTAAATGATGACTGTAGTTATGCTTGTGATGGCTTATGCTTTCATTTTTTTAAACTAAAGATCTAATTCTTTAAGATTTTAAAGCTTATATTTTACTTGAATAATTGAAATTTTCCTGTAAAATGGCTTATGAGAAAAGAATATTTGACTAGATAGAATTAAAAGGTAAGGGAAAACAGGGTATTCTTAGATTAATTTATGTAAATAGAGTCTATTTTCAACTAATATGACTACAAGAGCCTTTTGAGATTCAATGGTAGTAAGCAAGTAATGAAATTTTAAATGGTTAACAAAGTTAAGAACTTGAACACTTTTGGTACGACCACATTTCTGTGTGCTACAGTATGTAATGATTTAGAAGTGTGTCATACATACACTACAACTGTACGCATTTTATTTCCCTGGGGACATCTTTACACTGCAGTGTACGTGGATTTAAGCATTTGTTATCTTTTTTGGAAATTTATTAATATTTATGAAGTTACAGACATTCTCTACAAGACTCATTAAAAATCTGTCTTAAATGTTTAATTTTGCTTTGGTTTATAAAGATTAATATTTTCTAAACAGAATAGATTTCTCTGAAGGCAAATTTTTCAACACTCAAAATTCATATCAGTGGATGCATTAAATGCAACACTTAACTAAAGAATAAATTACAAATTTTTTAAATATATACCTAATCTTCATAGAAAATATTGTTATGCATGACAACAGGCATCCATGAGACACTGAAATATGATTATAATTGACTATGAAAATATTTCTTCATAGAATTATATTTCTCCAGGTGCCTGGTATAGTAAATTAGACTCAGTAGCTTTTCTTTACTTTCCTTACTCATTTTTCCCACTAACTTTTCCTTAAATATTGCCATAAAACCTCAAGCTCAATAAGTAATTGTGAGAAATAACTGCATATAATGGCATAATGTAGTCCTTAATGGTTTTTAAAACTTATTTGGATCTATGTACCTGAACCAAGACAGACCCATTAAAACCTAAGAATTTAAAATTTTCACAACTGTTCATTCAGTTCGAAAGGATTTTAGATCTATATATTTTAATAAAAGTACCAAGTGAAATATAGCTATGTGGGGGTTCAGTCATGTATATACTGTTTTCTGTTTTATTTACTTTTGACATTCATAACTAGCCTATTTATATAGACTTTAAGAACTCCATTTTATGCTAAGCAAAATGAGGTATATTTTCAAAGAAAAATAGACCAGCATTTTTTCAGATCATTGCCCTTTTCTAATTCCTCTATGGCAAATTTATTATGGGTAACTGATTACATATGTTCATATTTCACTGATTTTAAGATATCTGCTTTTTCAATTTAAAATCTTTGAAACTGTGATGTATCTTGTAATTGTTGGCATCATAGATTACAGGGTTTAAAATTGTACTTGAATAAATATTACACTAATTCATCTTTAAATGTTTATGGGTATAGGGACATTACTTTTCTTGGAAGTATTTGAAAACCCATTTATGACAACATGCGAGGCTAATTTTCAGTATAATTGAATCACATACAACTCAACATAGAGCCTGAGCTCAGATCCTGTAGACCTTTCGATTACAAAACCTCTTTGAACCTCCTGCTTATACATTATACTAGTGGCTATGTTTCAGCAAATCTAACTTAACTGACAGGAATGGATGGGTTTCTCTCAGTTTTGCTAACAAATTTTTATTATTTCTATTCCCTTCTAAAAAAATACTTCATATGATCATCTCACTTTTACACAAAATTAACTGGAAAAATATTACATGAAACCATTATAATTAGATTTTGCAGCATCTTGTATGTCTTATGTCAATGACAGTAGAAAACTATGATACATCCTATCAGTGCTTTGGAAAAAAACTTTCAAGTCCTTCTACTTCTTTGTTTGTCTTTACATATCTGTTCATTTATTTGATTTTTTTTCTTTGGCTCTGATAAACTTGCCCTATGTAATGACTGTCATAAAACTGCATATTTAAATTATTTGAAATATATGAAACAATTGTTCAGCTATCTGGGCAGCTGTTAATGAAATACTTGAGAGTAATAACACTACTCTTTTATCTACCTGGAATACTTTCCTGCATAAAATTTCTCTTTGTAAGCTAACTCTATTAGTCAGGTTTCTAACCTCTACAACCTACTTTAGTTGAAATTTTCTAACCTGACAATATTAAAAAACAAAAACACTGCAGTCATAAAAGATGGAAAATGTGTGATTTGTATAAAGAAACTTTACTAACTTTACACTGTACCATAGATAAATGTGATTTTGATAAGAAATCCCCACAATGACAAGTATGGTACATAGATTTTATTTAGAATATTGAAGTATAAAATATTTTAATTCTAAATTATAAGAAAATACAAATTTGCACATATTAATATAGAAGTTCATTTTGTGTATATTTAACATAACTTTAAAACTATTTTCCATTTACCAGTTACTCATTAAAGTTTTTTAAACCACTGCAAAAAAAATTTTAGAAGTGTTTTTAAATTATAAGTAACATAACCTTATTTGTATCATTTAACAAGTTCTGACTTCATTTAAAAAAATTTAATACAGAGTGTATTTTTAAATTAAAATATTTGAATATAAAATAGCTCTAAGAAATAATTTTTATTAAACAAGTTTCTTATTATTTCTGGCTTTGAATTATACATGAAGTTAAATTTCCCTAAGTGACAGGAGATTGGGGAATGTGGTAATTTCACATAATATACTTTGAACCTGTTCATATAATTCTGATTGACTACTAACTTCTGTTTTATGTATTTATTAAAGATCTGACACTGTAGTTTGTTGTGAGATGTTTATTTTTCTAACAGAGCTTATAACAGTTATGACAAGGCATTTAATTAATGCATCATTCTGTTTAAAAGTAGTTGTTAATCAGTATGAAATTTTATGTTTTAAATAAAAATGTAAAGATCTAAGAATGCACAGAATGCTTCTTTATTTGCCATTATGTGCTACATAACATATGACCCAAGAGCTGCCAGATGATAGCACATGGTCACAGGAGGAAATGTAATAACATCCATACATTGTTATTGGTAGAGGACATTACAGGATTCCAAAACACTACTAATTCTAGAAAATTGTACAGTCAATGATAAAGATGTGGAGTCATGATAACTGCTCTATTTCTCTTTTCATAGCTGCCCAACAGTGGAAGCATAAGAAAGATCCTAATTATTAAGAGCTGAAAAACTATCTAAAAGATAAATTAGGCTTTTGCTACCAGCCAAAAATTTCTACCAACACTTATTAGATACAAATGTAACACATTCTCAAATTTCTCTGCACATATTTAAACAACTGAAATTTATGGAATGCACTTGAGTTGTGATTTTTCTTTCTTTAACCTTGGGAAGAGAGTAAAGAAGATGAGGGGACATATTAACAAGTAGACCAATTCCCTGTCCTTAAGGCATTTTAATATTTTGAAGGAAAAAATATGTGTAGTACACCTATAAGTAGAAGTTTTGCACAGCAAAAATCAGATAGAAGCTATCAGGAGTTCTCACAAGGCCTTTATTTTTGAAAATTCATCCAAGTTGGATTTGGGCTGCAGTCTTTTAGGCTTAGGATCTTGTTCTGTGTTGTTTGACCCTAGTCCTCTCTTCCCACTCTAGCGATAGGATCCACCCCCTGAGTTTTGCTGGAGTGTACAGCTGAGACTTTACTATTCAGATTATTTTGCAGCTAAATATGGTTATAGGACTGAATGTTGGCCAGTGGGATGGGAGAGGAAATAATACATACAACTCCCAGATCTCATGTCCTCTGTCTCTCGTTTGGGACAAGTGGAGTAGCTTGGCGAAATAAGCCCTGTTCTGAAATTGACAGTGTTTCCTCTTCAGCCATCAACTGTTCACCTCAAAACTGATCGCTGGTAGCAAAACAATTATTTTAGCTAAATCACTGCATTCTATACTCTAGAACTAATGATACATTCTTTATGTAGTTGTCTCACTGAATTCTCAACAATACTAACTACAATTGGCCTAAGTTTTTGAAATAGGGAAAAAAAAGGCACAGAGAGGTTAAGGACCTTGTATAAACTCATGCAGCCAGTTAAGTGGCCAAGGTGGATCTCTTTCTCCTCATAAATGACTGATCACATGTTTTCTGAGGATAGATTTTACCCATGCTTCAGAAAACATGTACAATAAAATAAAGTTGGGAAGCTAATATATGTACACAAATACTACCCAGGAAGAAGAGAACAGGATTTAAAAAACAAAATGCTAAGTGTATTCAGATGCTGTCGTTAGATAAGAGTCCATGAATGATAGCATTTGGCCTAGGCCTTGGAGGAAAGGTGAGTGTGGACATGCAGAAAGGCAAGCTCAGGGAAACAGCTAGGGGAATGTTAAAGCAGAAAGAGTGGGGATCCACCCAAGGACATTGAAATCTTGTTGAAATGCAGCATTGGATAATGAAAGGCAATAAAGTAAAGGTCCTATGTTATGGACAACTGGATTTCCAGGCTAAGAAGTTTGAACTTAAGTTACTAGGAAAAAGCAAGCCCTGAAGTTTTTGTACAAAAATGTGGTATTGTTGGAATTATACATATTTTGGCATATAGTTGCATAAGCTAAATATAATATTTTAATTAAACATTAATTTTATGCCCTCTTAAAATAATATTTATACCCAAATTTAAATAAAATGTAAATGTTATTTAATACTATTAAAAATTTATGCTGTTAAATGCTATTTATACTAAGTTTAAATACCATTTAGTACTAGTGTAAAATAGCTGGAACTATACAAAAGCAGGAAAAAAATTCAAAATCCAACTTCCTAATAGAAATCACTTTCACATGTAGGCATATTTTCAACTTATTTTTCTATATACTTTATAACTTTTATTGGGCAGTTAATGCATATTTATTGTAAAACACCCAAAAATATGTATACATTAACATTTAAAAAATATTACTCCACTCAAACCACCAACAGTTGCTATACATATATACATATATATATAAATATATATATATAAAACCTATACTTGCTTATAACCAAGAAAGAAATATGTTAGAAACAGTCCACTTTTTTCTTTAAAAACACTTCACACATTTCTCCATGTCAATCTTTAAATAAATGTTTTAATAGATGGATATTATCCCATCTTTGAATGTGCCATAATCATAACTCCTAGATTCACTGAGCAAAAATGAGCAGGATATGACACAATATATAAAACATTGGTAACAACTGCAGAATTCAACTAGAGGAGATTGGTTAAATAAATTATATTTGCATGGGAGAGATATACGTATTAATAAACGCAGGGGAGAAGATGCCAATGTAGAGAGAAATATTTATGTTAGGAAGGCTTGGATTGGAGTAAGGTATGATAAGGGAGCATTTCAAATGTGACAAAGAGGAGTCAGTGAAATGAGCTTAGATGATTTTTATAAGGAAGTAAAGATCTAGACAAAAAGGAGGAAATGAGCTATTGCATGCATGACTTGAGGGAAGTTGGGGACTGGCTAGGTACAGGTGATAAGGTAATTATAGGAATTATAATGGCAACTCTGAAAGTCAGTAGGTACTGCTATCCAAATTGGATGAAACTCCCACTTGGTCTACTAAACAACATGGTTCTTGCCAATCCATAACTTCTAGATTAAATTCTAACTTCATCAAAATATTTAGGAAGGGAAAACGAAAGCTGTAAACCATAAAATGATCATGCTTTCAATATTATCAAAATAAGCCTAACTGCAAGATAGGCAGTATCTCCTTTTAATCTAGTTACTTACATATGCATATTTTGATAATAATCAGAAGCAGTAGAAGGCTGCACGAGAAAAACAAATGGCATCTGGGCTTTCAACTGGGCAATACTTCAGCACTTATTTGGACTGGTGCAATATTCAGCACTTAGAGCCTGGTGCTGTTTAGACTTCTTCCAGTGAATTGCTGCAAGGTCTAAAAAAATTCTCTGACTATAGTGGAGAGAAGAAAACACTTTCTTTAATGGGCTTTGTCATATTCTGCTGTTTTCCATTGTTAATGACTACAATACATTCCAGCCATCATTAAAGGAATGAGAGGTGATTGTATACACTTAAGAAAATCTTAATTTGCTATTAACAACAATTTTTAAATATTTTCCCTATTAAATTCAGGAAATCTATACATCCACAGTTCTCAAAGGAGTAGTCCCTAAACTAGCAGCACATCAGTGTCCTATGAAAATGAGTCAGAAACTCTAGGAAAAGGGCCGAGAGACCAGTGTTTAACAAGCTCCCCAAGTAATTCTGATGCCTGCCAAAGTTTGAGGAGTATTTCCATAAAGACTAAAAACTAGCATCAGAAGACCATAAGCTAGTTATAGGTTATGCATACTGGCTAGTACCTAATACTCAATACTCAGTACAGGTACTCAATAAATAATTGTTGAGACAATCAATGGTGTTCTTTCTCTGACCCCTCAGACATGTCACTGAACAAAAACTGTGCTCAAAACTTGTCATTTGTTACAGTTAAGTCAAAGTAATAAAATGGCAAGTTGTTTAAAAAGATAAGGTTGAGTTCAATTATGTTTTATAATAAAATTAACATCTCCAGTGTATGAGAGGCCTATATTAAATATTTTTATTATCTACAACCAGTTCTCATTTTTTTCTGTCACTGAAACCTTCTCTATTCTTCCCCAAAGCTAAATGCATTGTGTAAATGAAACAGTGGAGGATCTCTAGCACTGCCCTAATTAACAGGGAAATTCCTAACATGGTCCGTGGAGTTCCCTCTGTGGAAGACTAAATCTCTTCACATTCACACTCTCATCTCCACAAGTATACAACCTCTCTGCCCTTCTGTTCAGAGACACAAGTGTCCAGATCTGTTGGTTGTCTTCAAGGAATACAAGGCAGCCACACCAAGGACAGCTGGGCACAGCATCTCTTCCATTGCTCTCCCTGGTCAGTGGTGGAAAACCCATCTGCTCTTACTTTGAGGAATCACATTTGTTTACTCTTCTCTGAAGTCTATGTCACCCATTTCTCCCTTGGTCCAGATTCAGTTCTATTTTGTCTTTAAAAAAAAAAAGCATCTCTTTATGCATGCATTCAAATTTAGTCCACTAAATTTTGTGCTTTTTGGTACTATTTCTGCTTTAGTGTGAGCTTGGGAAAGGGAAAATAACACTTATAATGCCAATGAATAGCAAAAGGGAAAGGAAACATATACATCAGACAGATCCAAAGAATAAGAACTGGTACTGAGAACCTGTTCTGGAACTGTGGATCCCTTGGGTCATGGAGTATATAAAGACAGGTCA
Organism: Manis pentadactyla; assembly: GCF_030020395.1. NCBI lineage: Eukaryota > Metazoa > Chordata > Mammalia > Pholidota > Manidae > Manis > Manis pentadactyla. The sequence continues at coordinate 94,412,565 of NC_080025.1, forward strand.
GAGATGAGAGAGGAACAAGATTGTTAAAAAAAATTTTTGAGGGATCCCTGCTTTGACTCTCCACTCCACCTCTCTTTGAGGATAGGGTAGGGGATATTCCCTCTAACCTCCAGTCTAGAGGAGCTTCAAGGGAACCACTAGATTTGAAATGTATTCCATACATCTGGGAGACAGAGAAATCTGATGCCTGGCTCATGCCAGAAAAAGAGGCATTGTCAAAGCTCAGTGTTGATAAAACATAAGGCTATGGCCTAAGTCCTATTTCCTCCCAGCAAAAGGGAATGAATGGCAAGTATTAGATATGTCTACCCTAAATTGAAACTGTATATTATCACTCTGTAGGTTAGAGTATAATTTGAAGCAGAATGAGTAAGTGCAATTTTCCTTCCTTCCAAATATCAAAACAATAATATCTGACTCCTCTCAATAATAGTTTGGATATAATTTGCACACCCCCTTGGCCTCACTACAGTTCAAGAAGATTTCCCAGAAAGGAGCTATGTGCTCATATGGAGCCTCAGTTTTTGCAACTGTCACCCAGGAGACAATGCCAGATCTGGTCTGGAAACCAGCAGGGATTATGATTGTAGCCCCAGAGGACTGTATATATGTGAATATTTTAAAAACTTCTGCCTGAATGTCTGGCTTCTGATCAGACTGAAACTAGGTATTAGATGAGATTCCTCCCCTTGGGTAACAAAAGGTTTTTGCAAATCCTCAACAAGGAGGCATAACAAGAATAAAATCAAGTGGTTTAGACAATCACAAAGGTTCCAGAGACAACCAAGAACTAGGGTAAAGTTGAACAAGAAAGATCATCACCAACTTGGAGGCACTCCTTCAAGACTGAGAGAGGTAGCTATTTCCCTAATACACAGAAATAGACACAAAGAGTCAAGAAAAATGAGGAAACAAGAGAAGTATATTCCAAATAAAGGAATAAGACAAAACCTCAGAAAAGAACCTTAATGATGTGATGATTAAGTAATCTACCTGGTAAATCAATGGGCAGAATGATGCTTACCAAACTCAGAAGCAAAATGGATGAACACAGTGAGAACTTCAGCAGAGATAGAAAACATACCAAATAGAAGTCAGAGCTGAAGAATACAAAACTCCTAGAAAAATACATAGGTAGTAAACTCTTGAACACAGGATTAGCAATTTTTGGATAAGTCTCCCTAGGCAAGCAAAAGGCAAAAATAAACAAGTGGGACTACATGGAACTAAAAAGCTTCTGCACAGAGAAAGAAATCATCAACAGAATGAAAAGGCAACATATTGAATGGGAGAAGATTTGTAAAGGATATTTCCAATAAGAGTTAATATTCCAAATATACAAAGAACATATATAACTCAATAACAAAAAAAAAGAAACAATCCAATTAAAAAATGGGCAGAGTATCTGAATTTTTCCAAAGAAGACAAAAAGATGGCTAATTGGCACAATAAAAGACACTTAACATCACTAATCATCAGGAAAATGCAAATCAAAACCACAAATGAGATACAACCTTACCTCTGTCATAATGGCTATTATCAAAAACACAAGAAATAACAAGTGTTAACAAGGATGTTCTGAAAAGAGAACTCTCATGAACTGTTACTAGAAATGTAAATTGGTGCAGCCACTATGGAAAACTGTATGGAGAGTTTCCAAAAAATTAAAAATAAAGCTACCATATGATTCAGCAATTCTACTACTTGATATTGATCCAAAGATAACAAAAACACTAATTCAAAAGATACATGCACCCTTATTTTCACTGCAGCATTATTTAAAATAGCCAAAATTTGGAAATAACCTAAGAGTCAATCAGTGGATGAATGGATAAAGATGTGAGATACACACACACACACACACACACACACAGATACAGAACAGAATACTACTCAGACATAAAAAAGAAGGAAGTCTTGCCATTTACGACCACATGGATGGATCTTGAGGTCATTATACTAATTGAAATAAGTCAGACCGAGAAAGACAAATACCACAGAATTTCACTTATTGGTGGAACCTAAAAAACAAAACAAACAAACAAAATAAAGTCCAGATTCAAACACAAAAACAGACTGGTAGTTGTCAGAGGTGAGGGGGTTAAGTAAGGGAAGGCAAAAACAGGTGAAGGGAATTAAAAAGTACAAACTTCCAGTTATAAATAAATAGGTCATGGGAATATAATATACAATATGGGGAATACAGTCAATAAGATTTTATTAACTTTGTAAGGTGACAGATGGTAATTAGACTTATTATTTCACATCTTGTACAAGTGTCAAAGCACTGTTGTACACTTGAAGCTAAAATAATATTGTATGTATTTATACCTCAATAGATTTTTCAGTTATTTAAAGTTTACATTTTAGTGCATTTAAAATTTATGAGATTATTTTGCATTAAAATATTCACTTTAATCTAGGTTAATTTTGCAAATATTGGTTACTTTTCACTTGGCAATTTCTAACTTCCTTTTGTGTGACAGAGGCTTTAATTAGAATTAAAATTAAAAAATAGAAATGAAGAATATTTTTCGACATGTTAAATGACTATGGAGCTTTCCTTTGGCCTTGGATAAGCTGTGGAAAGACCAATTACTAAGCATTAAGATTTCATTACCTTGTCCTCTGATGACACTGAATCTGAGTAAAAAAAAAATATATAGAACTCTTTGAGGCAAAATTGGATGACTAGAGTGGTGACTATAAATGTCACCTTTTAAATTTCCTCTAATAATAAAAGATAAATATGCAATTTAATTTTCTTCCTAACTCCTTAGTCATTTGTAAGAATATCTTAACTTTCTATTCTGGTAATGGGTAGATAATGGCCTAATTAGTCAGTAATCATTTGAAAACAAGAGCAGAACAGAAAAAACCCACACACTTCCAAGGAATTAGTAATTTTACAAGGAGAAAGTAAATGCATTCTTAAAAATGATGGTGAGAAGGCATCAGAGAGTCTTTATGATGGGTGTGGGTGGTTCAAGAATAAAGGAGAGACAAATGAGAAAGAAAATGTCACAGCAGGAAAAATCTTTACCTGCCTACAAGCCCACATACATACGCACACACCCTCACATACATATATTCTGTATGAGAGATTATATCAGTCAACATATCTGCCCAGAGCCCCTTTGGGTTTTTTCTTAAGTATAATTTAAGTAAAAACACAGATCTTAAGTTTACAACTTAATGAGTTTTGATAAACATATATACCTATGTAACCACCATCACAATTAAGGTATAGAAAGCTTCTGTCACTATGAAGGTTCTTTATGCCCCTTTCCAATCAATCAATCCCCTCCTATAATGGTTAATATTATGTGTCAATTTTACTAGGACACGGTGCTATATATTAAGCTATGTATAATTCTGTATATTTTTTATGAGGGTGCTTTGGGATGACACAGTTAAACCAGTAGACTTTGAGGAAAGCAGATTGTCCTCCATAATGTGGGTGGGTCTCACTCAATTAGCTGAAGTTGACTCAGTTTGTTATATCACTGAAGAGAATAAAAGGCTTACCTCCCTTCAGCAATTCTCCAGCAGACTGTCCTTGGACTCAAACTGCAACTTCTTCCTGAATCTCTAGACTGTTGGCCTCCTCCAAAGCCTCCAGTATCACCTGAGCCAATTCCTTAAAATAAGTGTCTCTCTTGAAATTTCAGAGTCATGTGTAGGCCTGTTTTAAAGCTCTGACCAAATACCATGAAACACAAAATACATAGAAATACAAGTCTGCCAGTGCCTTTCTACAAGACTGAAACAAAGACTCCTCACTGGGCAGAGGGAGACAGAATCTTCCCTGTATTCCATTTTGACTTATGACATTTTTTAAGAGTATAATTAAAAGAACTTGTGCTCTGTTCTCAAAATATATATATATATAATATGTACATAAATATAAAGACAGACATAAGTCATGGGTATGCAATGTATGATATGGGGACTATATAACATTTATTAACTTTGTAGGGTGATAGCTGGTAACTAGACTTATTGTGGTGACCATTTCACAATGTATGCAAATGTTGAATCACTGTTGTTCACTTGAAACTTATATATGTTTGCCCTATTGGTTCCTCTGGAGAACCTAATACACCTCCCTTCCATGAAATCACTGATTTGTCTTACCACAACCAGTTTTCTTACTTGTAATTTCCCTCAGAATTAATACCTCATCTAACATTCACCCAAACCTAATCTTCTTATATCAATATTATAAAGTATGCAAGCTAGCGTAATATTTTAATGAATTACATTTCCTTTCTTTAAAGTTAGGTTTACTGTAGTATAATTTATCCTATAGGAAAGTTTACTCTTTTCTGATGGATCTTCACAAACATGTGCATACAACCACCACCATAATCAAGAAACAGGGCTGGAGATTAAAGATGGAGGAATAGGAAGACAAGGCAGAAACCTCCCCCAAAAAACATATAAAAGAAGAAAATACAGAAAATATAACTAAATCCAAAAAAGAACTGAAGACTGAAGAACATACTACCTCCACCTGGGGAAGAGAAGACCACACAAAAAAGGGTAAAGTGGCAGAGCTGAAACTGAGTGGATCCAAAGCACTATCTCCCCCAGCATACTGGAAGGAGAAAGAGGAATGGAACAGGGAGGGAGGAGGAGCCCAGAAGTACTGCACACCAGGTCCTGGATTTCTGCCCCAGGATCACAGGCGCACATTACACTGAGTTTTGCTGAGTAGGGGGGCTGGATACCAGGGACAGGCAGAACACTCTGGGAGGGTGAGACTCCAGCTAGAGTGGAGGGCAGGCACAGTCCACCAGTCCTGAAACCCAATGTAGAGGTGGCAGTTTGAAAGACTTCCCAGCAGAGGGAGGGGTACCAAAGGGACAAGGATTGGACAGAACTCTTCTCAGGATAAAGGGCAAATGGACCATACGTCCCCAACCGTCCCTTAACCCAAAAGATTGGTAACTTTAGGGAGCCCCAGAAGCCCCAGACCCCTTGCTGGCAACAGAGCCATAAGGCTTCTCCTGGCACCTGCTGCTACAAGACAACCAACCAAACATGAGCAAAATGAGCAGGCAGAGGAATTTGATCCAATCAAAACTATAGGATTGAACCTCAGAAAGAGGGCTAAATGAAACAGAGATCATTAATCTTCTTAATAAAGATTTCAAAATGAAAGTTATAAACATACTCATGGATTTACACTAAAGTATTCAAGATCTCATGGAGGACTTCAACAAAGAGAGAGAAAAACCTTAAAAAGAGCCACTCAGAGCTGAAGAACACAGTACTCAAATGAAACATACAATGGAATGATTTAAGAGTAGATTAGGACATGTAGAAGAGACAGTAAATGAAATGGAAATTAGAGAACAGGAAAACAAAGAAGCTGAGGAACTCAGAGAAAAAAAGGATCTCTAGGAATGAAAGAACTATGTGACCAATCCAAACAAAATAATATTTGAATAATAGGGGTACCAGAAGGAGAAGAGAAAGGCAAAGGGATAAAAAGTCTCTTAAAGGAAATAACTGTTGGAAACCTTCTCAATTTGGGGAAAGAAACTGATACCCAGATCATGCAATCACAGAGAGCTCCCAGTAAAAGGAACCCCAGGAACACAACACCAAGACATACAATATTTAAATTGGCAAAAATCAAGGCTAAGGAGAGTGTTGAAAGCAGCCAGATAGAGATAAAAGATTACTTATAAAGAAAATCCCATCAGGCTATAAACAGATTTCTCAGCAGAAACTTTACGGGCCGGAAGGGAATGGCATGATATATTTAAGGTACTAAAACAGAAGGACCTCAAACCAAGAATCCTCTACCAGATAAGACTGTCACTTAAATTTGAAGCAGGCATTAAACAAGTTCAAGATAAACAAAAGTTGAAGGAATTTGCCACCACTAAGTCAGCCCTACAGGATACGTTAAAGGAACTACTGTAGATGAAAATAACCATAAGGCTACATAGCTTTCACCAGTAAGAATAAATCCACAAGAAAGGTAGTAAATGAGCTAATTATCAAGCAATGACTAAATCAAGACAAAACAAAAGATGAAAATTCAACTCTACAAAAAATCATTTCAAGGGATACACAAAAAGTCAGTTTATGACATCAAATACAAAAAATGTGGAAGAAGAGGAAGAAAAAGGAAAAAAGTACCTCTAGATTGTGTATGAAATAGAGTAATCAGCAATTTAAGATAAACTATTATGTAGTAAGAAAGCTATCCTTGCACCTGTGGTTACTGCAAAACTAAAGCCTACAATATATACACAAAAATAAATAAATAAATACTTTAAAAAAAAGAGAAATCCAATTACAACACTAAAGAAAACTATCAGTAACAAGAGAAGAGAACAAGAGAGGAAGAAAGGAACAGAGAGGAGATATAAAAAAAAGAGCCAGAAAATAATTAATAAAATGGCAATAAGTACATACTTATCAATAATCACCTAAACATAAATGGACTGAATGCACCAATCAAAAGACACAGAGTGGCAGAATGGATAGGGAAACAAGCCCATCTATATGCGGCCTACAAGAGACTCATTTCAGACCCAAAGACATACACAGACTAAAAGTGAAGGAATGGAAAAAGATATTACATGCAAATAGGGAGAAAAAAGAAGGATTAACACTTATATCAGACAAAATAGATTTCAAAACAAGGAAAGAAACAAGGGACAAAGAAGGACACTACATAATGATAAAGGGCTGAGTCCAACAAGAGGACATAACCATTATAAATATCTATGCACCTGACACAGGAGCACCTTAATATGTAAAACAAATACTAACAGAATTAAAGGGGGAAATAGATTGCAACACATTCATCTTAAGAGACTTTAACACACCACTCAGATCAATAGACAGATCAACCAGACAGAATATAAGGAACAGAGGTACTGAATAATACATTACATCAATGAACTTAGCAGAGATCTACAGAACACTCAATCAAAAGCAGCAGGATACACATTTTTCTCAAGCATACATGGAATATTCTCCAGAATAAATCACATACTAGGCCACAAGAAGAACCTCAATAAATTAAAAAAGATTGAAATTTTATCAAGCAGCTTCTCAGACCACATGGTATGAAACTAGATATAAATTACACAAAGAAAATAAAAAGACCTACAAATACATGGAGGCTAAACAACATGCACCTGAATAATCAATAGATAAATGAACAAATTAAAACAGAGATCAAGCAGTACATGGAGATAAGTGAAAACAAATCACAGCAGCACAAAATCTGTGGAAGGCAGCAAAGGCAGTTCTAAGTGGAAGGTACACAGCAATACAAGCTTACCTCAAGAAACAAAAACAATCCCAAATAAAGAGTCTAAACTCACAATTAAAGAAATGAGAAAAAGAACAAATGAAACCCAAAGTCAGAAGAATGAGGGACACAATAAAAATCACAGCAAAAATAAATAAAAGAGAAGAATAACAATAGAAAAAAGCAATGAAACCAGGAGTTGTTCTTTGAGAAAATAAACAAAATAGATAAACCCTTAGCCAGACTTATCAAGAAAAAAAGAGAATGTACACACATACACAGACTCAGAATTGAAGAAGGGATAATCACAATGGAAAACACAGAAATACAAAGCATTATTAAAGAATGCTATGAAAAATTATATGCCAATATACAGGACAAACTAGAAAAAAATGGAAAACTTCCTAGAAAAATACAGCCTTCCAAGACTGACCCAGGAAAAAACAGAAAATCTGAGCAGACCTATTACCAGCAATGAAATAGAACTGGTAATTTAAAAACTCCCACAAAAACAATTGTGATCCAGATGGCTTCACAGCTGAATTCTACCAAACATTTAAAGAAGAGCTAATATCCATCCTTTTTAAGGTATTAAAAATAGTAGAAGAGGAAGGAATACTTCCAAAGTCATCCTATGAGGCCAGCATCATTTTAATACCAAAACCAGAGACATCACAAAAAAGAAAATTATAGACCAATGTCCCTGATGAACATAGATGCAAAAATCCTCAACAAAATATTAGCAAACTGAATCCAAAAATACCTCAAAAAGATTATACATCATGACAAAGTGGGATTTATTCCAGGATGCAAGGATGGTACAATATGCATAAACCAATCAGTATCATGTACCACATTAACAAAAAGGATAAAAATGACATGATCATCTCAATTGATGCTGAAAAAGCTTTGACAAAATTCAATATCCACTCATGATAGAAATTCTCAACAAAATCAGTATAGAGGGTACATACCTCAACATAATAAAGGCTATATACAACAAACGTACAGGCAACATTGTACTTAATAGCAAAAAGCTAAAAGCTTATCCATGAAGATCAGGAACAAGACAAGGATGCCCACTCTCACCACTTTTATTCAACATAGTACTGGAGGCCCTTAGCCACAGTGATTAGACAACTCAAAGAGATAAAAGGCATCAAAATTGGTAAGGAAGAAGCTAAACTGTATTTGAAGATGACATGATATTATACATAGAAAACCCTAAATAATCCACCAAAAAGCTACTATAACTAATTACTATATTCAGCAAGGTTGTAGGATACAAAATTAATACACATAAATCTGTTGCATTCCTATATACTAACAATGACCTAGCAGAAAGGAAAATCAGGAAAACAACTCCATTTACAATCAAATCTAAAAGAACAAAGTACCTAGGAATAAACCTAACCAAGGAGGTAAAAGACTTGTACTCTGAAAACCATAAGACACTAATGAGAAAAATTAAAGAAGACACCAATAAATGGAAACACATCCCATGCTCATGGATAGGAAGAACTGATATTGTCAAAATGGCCATCCTACCCAAAGCAATTTATAGATCCAGTGCAATCCTTATCAAAATACCAACAGCATTTTTCAATGAGCTAGAACAATTTTAGAACAAATAGTTTCAAAATTCATACAGAACCACAAAGAACCTGAATAACCAAAGCAATCCTGAGAAAGAAGAACAGAGCTGATGGCTTTATGCTCCCTGACTTCAAACACTACTACAAAGTTACATTATTCAAAACAATTTGTACTGGCACAAGAATAGACCCATAGATCAGCGGAACAGAATAGAGACCCACATATAAACCCACACACATATATGGTCAATTAATATATGATAAAGGAGTCAAGAATATACAATGGAGAAAGACAGCCTCTTCAACAACTGGTGTTGGCAAAACTGGAGAGCTACATGTAAGAGAATGAAATTGGATTACTGTCTAACTCTGTATACAAAAGTAAACTTGAAATGGATCAAACACCTGAATGTAAGTCATAAAACCATAAAACTATTAGAAGAACACATAGGCAAAAGTCTCTTGAATATAAGCATGAGCAATTTTTTCCTGGAATCCAAGCATCTCCTTGGGCAAGGAAAACAAAATAAAAAATGGGCAAGTGGGACTACATGAAACCAAAAAGCTTGCATACAGCAAAGGACACCATCAGCAGAACAAAAAGACATCCTACAGTATGGGAGAATATATTCATAAACTACTCATATGATAAGGGGTTAACATCCAAAACATATAAAGAACTCATATGCCTCAACACCGAAAAAACAATAACCAAATTAGAAAATGAGTGGTGGATCTGAACAGACACTTCTCCAAAGAATATATACAGATAGTCAAGAGACACATAAAAAAATGTTCCACATCACTAATCATCAGGCAAATGCAAATTAAAACCACAATGCGATATCACCTCACGCCTGTTAGAATGGCCACTATCCAAAAGACAAGAAACAACAAATGCTGGCAAGAATGTGGAGAAATAGGAACTCTTCTACACTGTTGGTGGGAATACAAATTGGTGCAACTGCCATGGAAAGCAGTATGGAGGTTCCACAAAAAACTACAAATAGAAATACTATTTGACCCAGTAATTCCACTCTTTAGGAATTTACCCAAAGAAAACAAAATCTGTTATTCAAAAAGATGTATGCACCTCTATGTTTAGCACTACACTATTTGCAATAGCCAAGATATGGAAGGAACCTAAGTGTTCATCCATAGATGAATGGACAAAGATGTGGTAAATATACACAATGGAATATTATTCAGCCATATAAAGAAAAGAAATTCTGCCATTTGCAACAACATGGATGGACCTAGAGGGTATTATACTCAGTGAAATAAGCCAGGTGGAGAAAGACAAATATCATATAATTTCACTTATTTGTGGAAATTATAAACAAAGCAAAACAAAAGGAACAAGACAGCATTAGACTCATAAGACACTGAGAAATGCCTAGTGGTCACAAACGGTGAGGGGAGGGTGCAGGAGCAGGGAAGCGGGAGGGGAATAAAAGGGCACAATTCACATTCACAATATAAATTGATCAAGGGGACTGATGAACCACTGTGATGTACATTAGAAAGCAACATAAGATTGTATATTAACAATACTTTAATAAAAAAATAATAATAAAATAAAATTTTGGAAAAGAAACAGTATTTCTATCATGCCAGAAGTTCCCAATGCTCTTTATAGCCATTTCTCTTCCCCAAAATCCAGCCTGTGGTAATCACTAATCTAATTTCTCTCCCTACAGTCTCTTTTTTTTCAGAATGTCATACAAAGGGAATTATGCCGTCTATAGCCTTTTGCATATGGCTTCTTTCACCCAGCATAATGCTTTTGAGATTTAACCATGTTGTCATGTATAAGTAATTCCTTCATATTGCTAAATTGTAGGATACCACTGTATAGATGTACCACAATTTGATGATCCATTCATTAGCTGACAGACATCTGGACTATTTTCAGTTTTTGGTGATAATGAGTAAAACTTCTGTAAGCATTTTCATGAAGACATGTGTTGTTATTTCTCTTGTTGAAATACCAAGGAGTAGAATTGTCAGGCCAAATGATAAGTGTATGGTTATCTTTATCACAAACTACTAAACTGTTTGGCAAAATGGCTTTGCACTTCACATTCCCAGCTGCAATATATGAGTGTTTTAGTTGTTCTGCATCCTTGTTAGGACTTTGTAATGTCAGAGTTTTAAAAGCCATTGTAGTAGGTGTATACTGCTTTATCTTTGTGATTTTAATTTGTATTTCCCTAATGATGTGGAACTTCTTTTCATGTGCTCCTGTAGTAGCCAGCATCCAAGATGGTCCCTCAAGTGATTACTAGATCTTGGTATTCACACTGTATGTGTATGTAGCTTCCTCCTAAATTTAACAGGGCTGTGAAACAAACAGGATATTGTGGAAATGATGGTGTGTGACTTCTGAAGTTAAGACATAAAAGCCAATTGCTATATCCTCTTTGATCTCTCTCTTGGCCTACTTACTTTGAGGTAAGCCAACTGCAATGAAGACATCGAAAACCTCATGGAAAGATCGACACAGCAAAGAACTCAGACCTTCTGAGAACAGGCAGCACCAACTTGCCAGCCATGCATTAGTAAGCCTTTTAAAAAGCAGATACTCCAGCCCCAGTTAAGGTTTCAGATGACTGCAGCCTCGGCCAACATCTTGGCTACAACTTCAATGAAAACCAAACCCCAGCTACACTGCTCCTAATCTCCTAACCTACAAAAACTCTGAGATAAATGCTTATCATTATTTTAAGCCACCAAGTTATCTAGTAAACCATTATGCAATAATAGATAACACACTATTCATATATTTTCTTCAGTAAAATGTTTGTTCAAACCTTCAGTCTATTTTTGAAAATGGGTTATCTGTCTTCTTATTGCATTAAAAGAGTTCTTTATATATTTTGGGTTTATGTCCTTTATAACATAGGTGCTTCAAGTGTTTCCCTCAGATTTTTTTTTCATTATCTTAACATTATCTTTCAAGAGAAGAAATTTTACATTTTGATAAAGTCCAGTGTCTCTTTCTGCTTTTGTGTTTAATGCTTTCAGTGTCATATCTAAGAAGTCTTGGCCTAATAGCAGGTCAAAAGATTTTTTTCCTATATTTCTTCTAGAAGTTTTATAAATTTAGATTTTACTTTAAGATACATAATTCATTTTTGAGTTTCTTAAAATATACTGTGAGTTCATTTTTTTGAAAGTTAATTATTTCAGCATCATCTCTTAAAGACTTTTCTGTCTCCTTTAAATAAACTTGGCACCTTTAAAAAAATTGACTATATGCATACTGTTCTATTTTTATTCTCTGTTCTATCCCATTGATTTGCTATTCTTATACCAATATTGCATTGGCTTTATTACTCTAGCTTTATAGTATAAATCTTGAAACCATGTGGTACAAATTCTCAACTTTCTTTTTCCTTTTCAGAATTTCTTTGGCTATTCAAGGTACTTGGCTTTTCTATATACATTTTTCAATACTTTCTTCAGTTTCTATAAAAAAAGCCTGCTGAGGTTTTGATTAGGACTCTATTGAAACAGATCAATTTGGGGAGAACTGAAGATATATCTCTCCATTTATTTAGATGTTCTTCGATTTCTCTCATTAATGATTTATAGCTTTCAACCTATAAAATTTATCCACATTTTGTTAGATTTACCTCTATGTATTTTATATTTTAATGCAACTTTAATGGTACTGTTTTATTGATTTCAATTTTTAATTTTCTATTGTCAATATAGCGAAGTGCAATTGATTTTCATGTGGTGACCTTTTATCCTATGATCTTGCTAAACTCACTTGTCTTAGTAGCTTTTTGTAGATTTAAGGGGATTTTCTATTTAGACATTCATGTCACCTGTAAATGAATATAATATTATTTCTTCCTTTCCAAACTGTATGACTTTTATTTCTTTATCTACCCTATTACACTGGCTAGGACTTCCAGTACAACGTTGAATAGGAATGATGAGAGCAGACACTTTGCATTGTTTCTAATTCTTGCATGAAGACATTCAGTCTTTACCATTAATTAAATTATTAGCTATAAACTCTAAGATTTATGCCTTTTATCAAGTTGAGGATACTCCCTTCTGCCAAGAGTTCTTTCATTATAGACGTTGAATTTTCTCAAATGTCTTTAGTGCATCATTATTTTTTTCTAGCTTGTTGATATGGTGGTTTACATTTTTTAATTTTTTTTGAATGTTGAACAAACCCAGCTGCTTTTTAAGATAGTATAACTACACTCTACTTTTTCAACCATGTTTTGCAAGAAGTGCAATCACAAGCCCTGAACCATGATACCTCACCATCCTGCCTGACTGATGCTCATCTTTTGACCTGCAATGTGCTTTTCCTTTCACCTATCTGGATCCCTGTCTCCCTTTGAGGTCTAGTTTAATTACACCTCCTCCATCAACTTTCTCCAATTATCTAAGTTCTCTCTCCATAGGCCAATAATTTGGACATAAGTGCTCTTCCAATCCATGTTTTTTATTAGCAAGAAGCCATGTCAAGAAAAGGGATAAATTTCTTGGGTTGGGGGTAGAGATAACTGTCACTGGGGAAAAGTACTGGGGAGGCAGGATAGCATACATTTGAGTATCACAATTGCTATTTTCTCCTAGTACAATAATACAGGGAATTTCTGGTCCTAGTTCTGGGGAGATTCCAGTAATGTTTGCTCACAGATAATCTTCTTCCCACCCTTACAATTCTGGAAGACTGTGCCTTTGTGCCTGTGTGTGTGTGTGTGTGTGTGTGTGTGGCAGAACAGCAAAAACAACCTCCTGGTTTTCTGAAAATCCTTTGCAAAAACATGGATAACAAAATAAGATAAAATGTTAATTTATTTATTCAATAAATGCTCAGCAGTATCTTGCATGAAACACTGTGTTATATTTTATAGGAGATACAAAAATAAAACCTATTTGACATCCATGAATTTAAATTACACATAGCACCCTGTGTATACTTAGGCTTGCTTATGTTGAAATCTCTACTCCTTTGTAGTTCCCTACACCAGACACACACACTCATGGAAAAGTGCTATTCAATACACAAATATTATAATGTATGGTCATACATAATGCATTATTAGCATCAATTGAGCACTATTTTGCACAGTTTTACACAACCAATCTCATTATCAAACAATTGTGAAATGTAATCCTTAATTGGTAAAAATCATTTTGAATATTTTCTCATCATTTTTTATTTGAAAGCTCATTGAACATACAGCAAGCTGGTTTTCATTTCAAATTACAAATGAAAAGCAACTTGTTTAAAGCCAGCTTTTAGAATTAAAACCGTATGGGAGCTCTGAACAGTGCAATCTTTGGTGCTGTCAGGATTTCCTGTGATGAAAACTGGCACCTGTTTTCACAGTAGTATTTTGCCACCTATACTTTTGGACATTCTCAGTTTTAGCCTTACCGACAGTCTCTAGATGATTACTAAATTACCTGGGTAAGGAACTGCAAAGTATTAAATATTCCTTTTTGAAATTTATTTGCCTCAGTGTGGCAGACATAGTACAGATTAACTGCCTTGGGAAAACAGAAATTGCCAAATATTGGATTAGTGTTACCCAGCTCAGATCAGAATCTTAAGACACAACAGTAAAACTTTGGTGATTTCCATGATCTAAGATGAAAAACAAAGAAGAAAGTCTTATACTGTAAATGATAGTGGGGATTTTTCTCCCTTATATTAGAATTCAACTAATTAAAGTTCAGCTGGAATTTACAGCACTCAATGGTCAGAATCAAATGAATAACTTGAACTACAAACAAGTCAGCTACAGTAGGAATTACACACTATGATAATGATGAGTCCCAGTTCTACGTGTTACCCAAAATCAAATTCTGTTTGCAAATCTTAAATACTACCTTGAATAATTTAGAAGCCATCTGCCTGAGAAAGTCTGTGTATTCCCTTTGTTTCTATCCCCTGATACTGATTTTTGGTATGTTTTTCTAGTTAAGGCTTGTCAACCTGAATTAAGTAAGTTATTAGTCCTATAAAGATGTGATGGTAGAAGAATAAACAGCATAAAACAGTTATTAAGAGGAATGTTTTTAAAGTCTACAGCTATGTGAAGAGTCTTCTTCAGTGCCTGTCTATAAATCATCTATGAAAACCAGTATAATAGTCTCCCCTTATCCACAGGAAGCCAAGACCCCAATGGATGCCTGAAACCACAGATGGTACCAAACCCTGCAATATACTATGTTTTCTGTATACATAAATACCTATGATAAAGTATAACTTATAAATTAGACATGGTAATATATTAACAGTAATAACAAATAGAACAATTTAAAAAATATACAATAAAAGTTATGTGAATGTGATCTCTCTCACAAAGTATATTGTTGTACTGAATTCATCCTTCTTCTTGTGATGATGAGAGATGATAAAATGCCTACCTGATGAGATAAAATGATGTAAATGACATAGGTGTTGTGACACAGCACTAGGTTACTACTGCCTTCTGACAGTACATCAGGAGGAGGATCATCTTGCTCTTGACTATGGTTGGCCATTGGTTACTGAAACTACAGAAAGGGAAACCACAGATAAGGGGGCACTCCTGTACAGGCAGTCTAGAATACTTGAGCTGAGAGGAAACGTGGAAAGCAGCCTGAGGGAAGAGGAGTACCTTGTTCATCCTTTGCCAGCTCCTGTAGAGCCATATAACACCAAGGAACTAATCTCCACAAACATGTAAATCTTCCCTCCATATAACACCCTCTCCTTCTCTGTCCCTCTCCACAACCTTCCCTTTCTAAGATGTACTTGTTGTATTATTTGAGAATATTCAATTATTTTATAGAAGACAAGAAAAATTAATGGAATCAGTGAAACTCGTAAAAAATATTAAATACTGATAGTAAGTATAACAGTAGCTTGTGAGACACAGGAGAAACTCTTAATGTGCTCAGAACAGATAGTAAGTTAATAACCTGTGACATATGTTAGACATAAACATAACAAAAGAACATAAGCGATAAACAGTTGGAGATGGAAAAATCAAAGACACCAAATTTGCATGGCACATGAGAACCAAAACTTAATGGCCTAAGTATTTATGAGGCAAAGTTAGCAAATATTTAAGAGATACTCAATATTCATGATATTTTCAATTGCCTCCCCCCATCCACTGGTGACACCCATTCTGGCTCACATGTCCTCTGCCTGGGTCATATACATAGCATCTACAACTGCTCAGTAAGCTAACGGGCAAGCTACAGCTGTAGCCAGGCATTCGTGTTCCTGTGTCTCTCCTACAGGCATGTTTATTGACTCTAGACACCTTCCATCAACTGTGTTCCTTGCTCACTCCCAACTCTGGTCCTTCATAATCACACTGACAGTGGAGATAGCTGACAAGACAGAGAGAAAGCTAAGACACAGAAATATTGTGTAATACAGAATTCTCAAAGTGTGGTCCCTCTAACCCTCTAAAGTATGTTAACCTACCCTGTATCTTTTCTCTTGCTTCTCACTCTTTGTTATATGTTGATTTAGTGAACACCAGGACCCTTTGATAATTTTAGTTTAAAATGCAAATTCAACTCTTATACCTCTTAAACCATTATTGGAGCTTTATTCATAAGCCACACAAAATGTTTTGGAGGATTATTCCTGGATAGGTCACAAGGCTTTCTTTTTCACTATTCAATAAAGAATATCCCACTCCCTCTCATTCTACCCTTCAGCTAACTGCATGTAAGAAAGTTGTGTTTCTAAGTTCCTTTTATTATATCTAACCTATTTTTATTATTTTTGTGTGCTGACTAGGTTATAACCAAATCATCTGCAAAAATTATCATCATTTTTTCTGCCTTTATTAAATTCTATTACTAAATGTTTGTTCCTTTGAATTGAAGCATTGTCTCTCAGGTGCAATATCCTTCTGGGAGATTAAGAATATATTTGGTTCTAATTAGTCAATTATTAACTTATTAGTATGAATTCACTAATCAGATTCTTTAGAGAAGGGTATTTAATTGAGATAATGCATTAACACGAAAGGAGAGACTATTCCGGGAGAAAGAAAAGTCTGGGTTTTTTCTAGTCCTATAGAGGTAGGGCAAGAATAAAGCTATTAATCCTGGCCGGGGAAATACCAAAAAAGACTGTCCCCTCTTCTGTAATGATGATTAGGGAAGGCCCTGATCCCCAGTGGCCTTCCCACTTATCAACCTGGACCTTTTCCAGTCTCCATCTAGCTACTGCTTCCACTCTACTGGATGACAGGAAAGAAAAGAGAGAGAATTGCTTTCACAAGGAGCTTGGCTCAATACCCACACATTTTCTAAATTGCCTAGGGCTGCATGCTTGGGCTATGAATAATAGAAAATTCTGGATTTGATTATTACACAGCTGGATTATGAAACTTTTCACTAAATTTCTGAAAGTATGGTACATACACAAAAGAGAGTTTCATTACTTTTTACTTGAGGATCCTAAGACATTGAGTACTTTTTCAAAAAGTATCAACATTTAACAGTACAAGAAGATTACTTCAGGTAGAATATTAACAGCATTTTAAATAACTGTAAATAACTATAAAGAAAGAAGTCTGTATCTGCCAATTCAAAACTTCTCTCTCACTAAGCACCATATGATGGAAAATAAGGAAGAAGAAAAATGAGGGAAAGAGGGAGAGAAGAAAAAAGTAGAAGAAATTTTTATACAGCTAGTAATTGAACTGATTTTTCCAATGAAAGAATCAGATTTAATTCTCATTTCTCTATTTTACTTTATTTTCCTTTAATCAGTATGCCTTTCTACAAGCCATCTTCCTTAATTTCTTTCAGGAAAAATTATTTGGTGGGTGGTGAGAGCTCCAAATAGAATTACCTTTCTGAAAACTAGAAAAGCCTGAGAAAAGTATTACCTTTAGAAAACATAAAGCTTTTGGGTGTGAAATGACTGAAGTTCAAAGTTTGTTTTCAGACTCAATGAACTAAGACTTTACAAAATTATTCAAGAATAGCTTTCATTATCTTTTCAATAAATGAAATAAGATTAACACAATCTAATGTTTTAGAAATCATTAGGTAGAAAATTAAAAATTCTAAAATGCAAAGCTAGCAGCATATATTTCTTAATTGGAACCAAGTGAATACCATCTGTTTTCTTATCCAATGAAGTCAAACACTTAAAATCTTAAATATTGTAGAATGGGTTATTAGGAAGAAAGAAAATAAATTAGTTAATGTTACATAAACTTTAAACATTTAAGTACAAACTCAGTAAATAAATATCATTAAGTCTTAATTATAGTTTGGAATATATTAGTTTTTGTCTAAGTTTCAGTGGACCACAGTTCATGTGCAATATGTTGACTAACATAAGCTGAAATTTTAATCTTGACTTGCTTTCAAAAAATTAGATTAACTTATACAATGTGGATTTTGAATCTTAATTAAAGATTTTTTTTAAATTTTTACCAAAAAAATTGCATATATTCTCTATCACATAAAGTCATCTAACATGTTCAGTATTTTGTTCTGTACTCATTCTTCAAGTCACTGTTTGTATAATGAAAATGGACATTGGATACCTGAAATTCTCAAAAATTAAAGAGCTTTTAAAAATGCATTTTCATTACCAGTCAATGCAATAAATGTCTAGCAATACCTTCACTTGGTAGTTGGACTTATAAAGCAAAAACACCATTTGTGCCCCAGAATAATTTATTGTAATTACATAAATAATCTAAAAATTCAAATACATTTTTATCTTCTTTATAAGACCACTCTCTTATAACAGTCTTGTTCCCTTTTGTTTAATAATGAATGTGGCTGTCCTTTGTCTTGGTTACTGGGAGATGTACTCTAAACCTTTCAAATTTCCATAGTGATAGGAGTGTCTTGGCTATTCACAGTGGGTCTTCGGAACCACTCTTCAGTCTGTGCTAACTAGGTGATGCATGGTAGGCCTTTTGATCATTTATGCTAATGAGATGACTCAGCATGGTGCTGACCATGCCAGAAAGAGCAACCACGTGATTAGAGAGTTGGGGCTTTGAGTCAGGTGATATCAGCTCAAACTCTGAAGAGAAAGACACTGGATATTGAGTTCAGTCATGTGGCCAATAATTCAATCAGTCATGCCTATGTAATAAAACCCCAATGAAAACTCTGGACACCAAAGCTGGGGCAAACTTCCCTGGGTAACATGTCAGACTCCATGGTAAAGGACAACGGAAGCTCTGTGCATGGAACCCTTCCAGACCATACTCTCTGCATCCCAGTTAGCCAGATATGATTTGTATTCTTTAATATAATAAAACTATAATCATTTAAGTATAACACTTTCTTGAGCTCTGTGAGTCATTCTTGCAAATTATCACACCTGAGTAGGTAGTGGGAAACCCTAAATTTCTAGTTGCCTGGTCAGAAGTTAGGGTGCCCTGGAGATCCCCATGCAGCTGGAGTCTGAGAAGTCATGTGGAGGACTAGACCCCTAATCTGTGAAGTCAAGCCTAGTTACTGTCAGAATCTACTCAGTCCTTTTTTAAATGAAGTTTTATCACATTCTAATGATATTCTTCTAAGTTATTATAAGTCTTTTCTTTTTTTGCTTTCCATATTTTATAGTGAGTTCACCCAGTGATTTCATAGCTGAACTGTAAGACTGAAATAGTGTTTTTTGAAGTATAATTGGATGAAGGAGGTCACAACTTTTGCTGTCACTTTTTCCTTTTATCTTCCTAGAGGTTAGGGTGAAGTTCTTATATCAGGATTCACTTCTCCAAGCCAGGCTCCTGAATGCCATTTTAACTTTGGTAAGTAACCATCTTAATTTCCCTAAGTTTTTTTTTTATTTAATGCTTTACTTCTAGATGAGGCCACATTCCTTAAGATTATCATAATAAACAGATTTAATAAGCAGATTTTTCTTATGATTTATCACTCTTTCGCTAATGTTTTAAATCAGTTCTATTTTGAAGAAGAAATTCTCCTGCCTGACAACTAAAGGAAATTTTCAACTACATTTTCTATTATTTTTATAAATAAATGTGGTTTGGTGTTCATAATACAGAGTAGTAAACAGACAAGATAGCAAATATTCTAATGAACCTTTGGAATCACCCCATCTCTTTACTCTGCTGGGACACTCAAATATTACTAAGGTAAGTAATCAAATTATAATGATCTCCAAGGTCTACATTAAACACCATATATGGACTTCTGGGGACATGAAGTAATTTGCCATTAATGGGAAATGTACTAGATTCAATGTTCCTTATATTAAAGGGTTCCCTTATCAAGGGATATAGTGTTCTCAAATAAGACCTTAATTTGAAGAAAAAAAGAGATCCCAGCATTTCCCTCCACCATTAGCAAGGAATTTCATGTTTCTGATTTATTTTTTTTAGATGAAATTTCAAATGAGGAAACAGGATTAGAAAAATTTACCATGGGGAAGTAGGATCAGAGAATGTAAATGTCTTTGACAAGGAATAGTCGATCAGAACTGTTAGCTCACTTACCCAAGCCAAAACACAGTATCAAAAGCTTTGCTTACTGCTTGCTAAAAGTTATGAACCTAGGAGATCCATGTAAGTGAACTGAATGACTACATTAATAAGTGTTTCTGTTATTTAATTCCCATGCTATGTTAGTGTCTGGTAGCTTTGGTTAAAAGTTTGAAAAATGAGGAACTGAGAAGCAAGGCCATGACCACTTCATGGGAGCAGTTTGCCATGGCAGGCTACTTCATTTCTCAGGAGATGAACGGCTTGAAGTAGTGGGGAATCAAGACATCACGATGGTTATTTAAGAACAACTTCCCAAGGGGAGGAAAATGTACAAGGTTGACTGAACCATGGACCATCTGTCTCCTGATTTTCCCATTTCATGGCTAGCTTTTCTTTTCCCACAGCTTGCTTCTTAGTCAGGAGGTATATTTTAAGGAAAAGACAAGTGTACTCACACATTCTTTTTCTTCCCAGCTAACTTTTACTTCAAACAGTCATAACCATACTAGTGGCAGAACACTGAAGGGAAAACAATCCAGATGCCCAGTATTTGAGCATATCTATCTCCCCTCAGGGCAAGAAAGTTCAACATGCCCTAGATGAACTTGAAATTCTCTGCTTAGAGTTTGCCTCCCAAACTGACTATATTCCTATTTATTTGGTTTGTTCATTAATATTCTTCCTTGTTCACCAAAGGAGTCATGACACATTAAAATCAGGGTATGCCCAATAAAAAAATTATTATATAATTACATACTATGAATAAAAAGAGAACAGACAGGCTTGCAAATAGACAAACCAAATCTATCAATGTGTAGATCATATAAGCCACCTTAGCTTCATTAGTTGAGTTTCTGAGTTTCCAGGTGAAGTAAAACGGGCATATAATCACTCAATTCTCACTTGAGAAAGAGAAGGTAATAGGTTAGGTTCTCTAGGAAGGAAACTTGTAGGCAAAGATTAGTATTCAGAAAGTTGAATGGGGAGGGCTCTTGAGATGAGCACCTGTTGGGGCATGAGGGAAGTCCGTGGGCAGGGAGTGGAGTTGAGCTGTGAAGCAAACAAACAAGGCTCCTCTGTGGGGAGCAGTGAAGCTGGGTGGCTCTACGGAATTGTTCCAACTGGATGGCATAAACCTTGACCCTTCTCACCCCAGCCCTACCCCGAGATCGGGTTGTCATGGATGTAGGCTGTTCCTTGGAAGTGGAGTGATGTCAGGCCTGGTGGCTCTCTTCAGCAGCAGGCAGTTGAGTGTGGGTGGAAGGGTCTTAGCTGCAATTCATCAGCTGTCATTTCTCCCAGGAGCTTTATTATGTGTGCTAAAATCCTGAAGGTGCAGAATTGGGCTGTACCTGTACTGTTCACTTACAAAAGAAAGAAAATAGATTACTCTCTCTGGGAAAGTAACATTATTCCAAAACAGGATAAGAAATAAATTATTTTTCTTAACTTGGTACATAGAGTAATATGATGGAAAAAAGTCTCACCAACAGCCCTACAGGGAACAGTTAACAGATTTCATGGGACTGTTTTCTACAGTACCCTTGGTAAGAGAATAAAACTAACATGCCTCTCCATGACAATGATTCTGTAAGGGGCTAACCACAAACAAACCTGGGACTCAGTTTTCTGGTAGTCCAGCTTCATTCATTTGTTCCTTTATTCAACAAATACTTATTTAACACCTACTGTTTGTCAGGCATTATGTTAGGCATAAAAAATAACATGAGATGGGGAAAGACCCCACAGAGATTGGAGATTTTTATCAAAGCATCACAGGAACAAATGTGAACTCACACATTTGATAACTGCACACAAAAGACTCCAATTTTATTAAAGTGTTTAATGGTGGAAACTGACCTGGTTACAGAGGCCAGAGATGCTTACTTGAAGAAGTAATTATTTTTATGAGGGTTTGAGAGGAGAGTAGGAGCCAGCCAATTGAAGCAGAAAGGGGCAACAGACCTGGTGTTAGGAAGGACCATAGAAGTCAAGAAGGCTGGTGCTGACTGGAGTGTTGACTGGGTTTGGAAAAAGATGAGACTACACACTTAGGGAAAGGCAGCCCCAGCAGTGCCTTGTAGGTTACATTAAGGAATGTAAACTTCATCTTAAACGGAGTAGGAAAATCATTCAAGTGGTTTACATGAAAGTGCCAAGTGAGGAAGTACTGCTGATGAGGTTCATTTGGAGGACACATTAGTTATCTCTGGATGCTACAACAAATTACCAAAAACTCAGTGATTTAAATCATGCAAATTTATTATCTTTAAGTTATATCGTTCCAAAGTTTGTAAAGGGTCTCACACTAAGCTAAAATCAAGTTGACAACAGAGTGCATTCCTTTCTGGAGGCCTTGGATAGAATGTTTCCCTGCACAGAAGCCTCCAAAAAGGCTGCCCACATTCCTTGGCTCATGACTGCTTTCCATCTTCAAAGTTAGGAATGGCTGGTTGAGTTTTTCCCTTAGGTACTGACTCATTTGTAGCCTTCTTCCACATTTAAGGACCCTTATGATTACTTTGGAACAAACAAATCATCCAAGAAATCTCCCCCATCTCAAAGTCTGCTAATTAGAATAATTCATTCTGCAGCCTTAATTCCCCTTTGCCTTATAACCTAGCATAGTCACAGGTTCCAAAGATTAGGACATACTATCTTTAGGGTCTTTCTACCACACTGGGAACAGAGTGGAGGCAAGGAGAACAAGTAGAGAGGCTGCTGGAGTTGGCAGTGGTCAATATAAGGAGCTGTGAACAGATTTGAGAGTCACTTTGAAACTAAAGCTCAGAAGACAAGATCATGGTTGTCCTGGGAGCAAGATCTATCCATGGAGAACATAGGATACATGAATATATTCATTTATTTAGTATTTCTTTGTGTTCAGGTACTTTGTAAACAGATACTGTTCTTGTTTCTGGGGATAGAGCACTGAGGAATTCATAAAAGCCCCTTCCCTCAAGGAGCTCACCTTCAAGATAAGCTGCTTATACCAAGAACTATAAACATCTTTTTATCAGGCAGACACTAGACAGACACTAGGTGGAGAGACACTCCTTTTTTATAAGGACAGGACTAAGGCCTTATCCTATGCTCTCTTGTCAGCTGCTAACACAGGCTACCTGAATTTTAATGATAGTTTTGATGTAAGCTTATACCTTTATGTTAAAACAGAAAATTATATGGTTTAAGTAAATATTTTCCTTGACTTGATGTAGTTTAATTCTTCATCTTCCCAAGAGATATGAAAATTCTCCACAAACTTGCCTCTTAACTCGATTGTCATATGGTATATGAAGGTTTTAGGAAAAAAGAGATGCCTTCTGATATTCAGACTAAGGGGCTCTTCTCAAGATTTTTTTATCTTAGAGGAAGTATTTTGCACCTTGTAGGACTTACTGCAGTCCATACTTATGGATAAGTATATACTTATTACAGAAGGTTGCATTCCTACATTTATTCAGATTTTATAAATGAAAAAAAAATGCCTAACCTAACCTCTAATCCAAGAAGCATTTTTACTTCTGCATTTTTAAAAATATATACTTATGGAAAAATATCAAAATTGAAATCAGCTTCTGAAAGCAAGAACAACTAGAGAGGCAATTCCTACATCTTAAGGATTTATACCATGTGCAATTTCAGATAGCTGCCAAAACTGTCAAACAGAATCAGGACTAAAATTATACAAAACCATTAACTCCTGTGCCTTTCCCTACAGAGGGTTCATAATTCTCTAGCAATATATTTCTAGGAATTAGTTTGTTAACTATAACTGATATGGGTAAACTATGATTTTCTCCAGAAAATCATTTATGGCAGTTAACCTGAACAAAAATATGAAATTTGTTAATCAAACACTTTATATATACACACACACATGCACACACAGTCCCATACACCAGACATTCTTCTTTGACATATAACTTGAAGAAGTAATTGTGGCAGATGGTCCTAAACATTTGTCTTCCTTAGAACACCATCTGGCTTTATGATTCACCTCAGTGTTCTCAACTGTTCATTTCTAATTTTCAAAAGAAATCTTCTGGTGTCCAAATTTGCAATGAACTGGAAAAAATAGAGATTGGCTTTTACAAAGTTGCAACAGTGTTCTTTTCTGGAATCTTATACCTAGTTAGCCCTCTATGAGAACAGCTGTCAATGAATATGGCAAGAGCAATACAGATGGTATTCAAATCTCATACATGCCCCATCTGAAAAGCTATCAGTGAATTCTGGAATGCAAAGAGGCATATGTGGGATGGGATCATGGCATGGGAAACCAATATTTTTGTAAGAATGGGATAAATTAATTCTCTGGAAGACAGAGAACAAAGGATTAAAGGTTTCACATGTTCCCATAGTGGAGTAGCACTACTCACAATGGTCAAGAGTTGGAAACAATCCAAATGTCCATTGACAGAAGAATGAATAAAGAAAATGTGGTCTATAAATACAACAGAATATTACTTAAAAAGGAAGGAAATTCTGCCACACTCTACAACATGGATGAACCTTGAAGACATTACACTATGCAAAGAAGCCAGTCACAACACATAAACACCGTGTGATTCCATACCTTACATGAGGTATCTAGAGTAGTCAAATGAAAAGAAACAGAAAGTAGGTAGTTGCTGGGGGCTGGCAAGAGGGGGAAAAGGGGAGTTTTTGTTTAATGAGTATAGAGTTTCAATTTTGCAAAATTAAAAAGTTCTGGAGATTGGTGTTTCACAGCCATGTGAACATACTTACACTACTGAACTGTTCACTTAGAAATGATTAAGATGGTAAATTTCATGTTATTGCTTTTAACCACAACTTCAAAAAAAGAAGTCTTCAAAGAAAAGATCATTTTAACTGAACAATAACATGAATGATTACAATAAGTTTGTGTGAGTGGGCAACAATTCTAGGTAATCTTAAACTAAGAGAATACCTTGGAAAGAGGAACAGAATTGAGAAGAGGCAGGACGGTCACAGATCTGCAACTAGTTCAGGTTGGGTCATATTCCCTTGAGTAACAGGCCAAACAATGAGGCTGGAAATGTAGAATTAAGTCAATGGTAGACATATATTCGTCTGCACAACATCACCTTCCAGCTTTGAATGACTTGCTCCCTCTACACTTTTCTATTTAATCTTCCTCAATCCATATAGTTTTGATAGAATTAATCCCAGGTTTCAACAGAATATACCTACCCCCAAACATATATAAACATACAGGAATATACCAGTTAGATATCCCTCTAGAATTTTGTTGGCACTATCAGAGAAAGGGACTCTTTCTTCCATGGACATTTATGATTTAAGGGCCATATAGACTTGGATATACCCCTGGACATCTCCCATGTAGAGAATCTTACTGAAAAAAAAACAAAGGGAAACAGAATTGAAATGGAAAAAAAAGAAGAAATAGATAAGGAAAAGAAATGGTGGGCGACAAAGGAGGAAGGAAGGAAGAAAGAAGAAAATGAGAGGGAGGAAGGAAGGAAGACAGAGGGAGGGAGAAAAGGAGGGAGGAAAACTTGATAACTGATAATAATGTCTGAACATTCGAAGCCCCCTATGCCTGGAATCAGAACAACTCTAGACTGCTCTATTTTGTTAACCCCAAAATTCCCTTGTTTTGCTTAAGATGAGTTTTTGTCACTTGAAATCACAAGAGCATTGGCTAATCCAGAGCTAGCATGTGGGGAGCCCAGAAGAAGGAAGTTGGAAAACACTTATGAGCATTCACTTTGCCAGACACTGTGCTGCCTTTCAGATATCCCAACGAACAAAACAACTTTGGTCCCTGCCCTCACGGAGGCAGCACTTTTTTGGGCCCCTAACAGATACCTGAGCCTGATCCCTGGTTCTAGGCATCTCTGTTTTTGTTGTTTACTATTGCAATCGTAAGGCACAGCCAGACTTGGTAACCATAGGATCTACAACAGCATGTACAAACTTTCCAAATGATAACTCACCTTGCTCACTGAAAAAAGCTTAGGTCATCCCCCAGAGCCACTTAATTAAAACCTTTAAGGGTCGGGGATCTGAGAGCATTTTTAAACCTTAGCTGCCTCGGTGATCCTTACCGTCAGAGAAGCTGGAGAAATGTTGACCTAACATGGGTTCCTTGGGACAGCGGCAGTGACATTACCTGGGAACACGCTAAAAATGTAGCATCTCAACGTGATCCCTAGACCTGAAGAATCAGGATCTGCCTATAATACTTTAATATGAACAGCTTGTACTATACAAAAATTTTTAATCTGAAAATCAGAGGTAGGGAGAAAGAAATCTGAGGGAGTGCTCACTCAGAAGTGCTTTCCTATAAAATTGTTTGATTGCAAAGTCAAGATGACATTAATTAAAAATCAGATATTACCTGTACTATTTTGGTCTTTTTTAAGCCCATTGCCAATGATGTCCTTCTTTGTGAACTGTGTCAAAGGCTAAATAATAGCCCTATATCACACAGCTCTAGAAAGGAACATTCATGGTGTGTTTGTGTGAATGGCACCCCCGGGAACTGAGAAAGCAGCTGCCCTGGATCCAAGCTCAACTAGCGATTTATTTAGTCAGGCTCTGAAAACTGAACCAGGAGACTGCTTTGCAGTGATAAGGAGACCCACCTTCAATTTTGATAACCAAGATAAATGATAGTGATGACTCCAAACAATAGATAAAATTACATAAATCTAATTCCTAGACTTTCAACTCTACTCATTCCTTAATTGGCAATGAGTTAGTCCTTTTCCTTGGACCACATGAAACAATATCTACTTTATCCCAAGGTCCTTCATCTGAACTACACACTTTTTACATTAGTAGGCAGTCACTATGGCAGTGAGTTTGTCTAGGGCAGAGTACTAATCTAGCATTGTCATGAAGGCTTACATAATTCAGGAAAATCTACTCTGAAAATTTTGCTATGATTCCCTATAGAAATATATCCCCTGTCCTTCACACATTTTACTAACTGAAAAAAAATAAGCAATTAAAAAAAAGAAACGAAACAGGTATCAAAAAAAATCCATGCATAAAACTTGTTATTTTAACCCTATAAAAGCCCTCAAGATCAACCTACTTTTAACCTATATCTAATTGTAAACTTCTCAGAAATTAACATTTATTGAATTCCTTAATGCACCAGGCATATTGCTCATACATGTTACATGTCTCATTTTGGTCTCTGCAAGTTAGGAAATGTTTATTTACTGGAGAGAAAGCTAAGGAGAAAGTGTATATCTATGAAAAGCTGACGTGAGTTCTAAAACCGTAACCA
This sequence comes from Manis pentadactyla, assembly GCF_030020395.1. NCBI lineage: Eukaryota > Metazoa > Chordata > Mammalia > Pholidota > Manidae > Manis > Manis pentadactyla. The sequence continues at coordinate 94,440,192 of NC_080025.1, forward strand.
TCTTTTCCCATTTAATGTAATGGATACTCTATAGGAACAGCTTCAGAGAAACTCAGACTCATAAATATTCTCTCAAGTTATTAGGAAAATATTTCATTGAAGTTTAGATCCCTAGACCTGAAGAATCAGGATCTGCCTATAATACTTCAATATGAACAGCTTGTACTATACGAAAATTTTTAATCTGAAAATCAGAGGTAGGGAGAATACACCATGAAAAAGATGCATTTATTCAAGATAAATTTAACAAATATTTCCACTAATGTGGTTAAGGAACTTTCCTTAAATTTTATGAAAAATATATTAATGAAACAATTGTTGATGGCATTAGACATGTGAAACTTCCAGTCATTACGTTGCTGAATGGGCCACCTATGTTATTCTTTCTTTCCATTTAGCTTTCATTTCATCTGATGATTAGTTTCCTTCTCTGGAACTTGTACCACAATGGAACACATAGCATTAGCTAATCAAATAAAATGTAAAGAATAACAAGGAAGAATGAAAACACAGATCACAAATAATATTCTAACCAGAGGATACAGAAATGGAGGAAGTGTGTGCTGTGAGATGTTAACATATATCCCCTCTATTTATAAGCTAAATAGGGTTGAGCTAACTTTCCAGAATTTTTGGAAAGAAAATCACAATAATGAAAGCTGGTTTATCTGATTGGTGACTTGTTTTTCTCATGCTTTCTCTTTTGCCTTATCTCAGTCTGCTTTAGTACTGCAATAGTTCTATGGGCATATGTTCCCTGCACATGTAAAAAGCAAGTTAATTCAACTTTACTGCCATTCAAATTTGTCAAGACAAAAGTAGCTTAACCTTCTTTGGATTCTATTAAAATTCTATTTAGCTAGTCTTCCTATAAGAGGCAATTAATTAAAATCAAACAAGTTGTAATGAGGATCAAAGAAGAACAGCAGCTGTGAAGTGTGAGACAGTGACCAAACTGTGATGCATAAGCTGAGGCAGCTTAAATAAGAAGAGTCTAAATTCCTCCCAAAGAAGAGTAACTTTTCTTTCCTAAAGCCTTAAAACCATCTCAGATGGCTTTAACCAAGATGAGGAAGAGGACATACAGTCTGTGTGATGACTAGAGAATCAAGTCTCTCTGGGTTCCACAGCTGGAAAGGGAAGTCAGGGAAAGGATGTTGGCGATGAATCAATCAAGTCTTTTTGCGATCCCCTCAGGGATCCCTCTCCCCATGAGGTGTCTTGACAAACTATGAAGAGGGGCCAAGGAACAGCAGCAATGACAGGCTTAGATGGCCTCTAAAGACTGCTTAAAATCTAAAACTCTGATGGATTTAAGTGCTGTAATTTTTCCAATTAAAATCTTCATCATAAAGGCCTATTTGCAAATAGAAGGTATAAATATCAAAACATGCATTCTTATCTGTTCTATTATAAAGAACCCTCTCCTGTTCAGTTATATATATGAGGGAAAAGTCCTTAGTTTTGAAAACAGTTCACTCAACAGTAAGATCAAAGAGTAGCCTAATCAACAGTTTCAGCGTACTATTTTAACATTTAGCCAGGAAAAAACAAATACCCTGAGAATGTCTGGTTTGGTTTCAATGTATGACTTTCAATCTGGTTTTTTAGTACACTCCTTCAGTTCTATTATTACTGATACTACTAAAATGATGCAGCAACTATAGATGCCTTAAGAAAAAAAACAGGAAATGATTGAGTCCCTGTGTGTCAGGCACTTTACAAAGGGTATCTATCTCACAACAAATCAGGAAAGTTGTGTAACGCATCCCTTGTCCAAGTTGATACAGCTTGCAGGGGGAGAAGACAGGATTTGATTTTAAGACACCATCTTCTATCATTTCCTTATATAGAAAGGTAAAGAATTGATACTTCAACAGTTAAAGACATGAAACTTAGATGGTTTTCCCAACTGAGCCAAAAATGCATTGTCACAATACAGAGACATTAGGAAGTACTTTAAAGGATGTGAGAAAAGGCCCTATCCACTGGAAAACTTTCTTGATATTCTAAATATTTCCAAAATACTGGGGATTCCTCTACCAGTCAGCAGGGACCAGACACCAAAGAATTGATTGTACATACGACGGGGGATTCCCCAGCCATCACCTTCATTTTCCCCATCTCAGCATGAAGAAACATTACACCACAGAAGAGACACCAACCGCCTCCCCCATTAACCACAACCCCCAACACAGTCTTTAAAAAAATGTGTATATAGAACATTTAAGACATAAAATTTATGTGAAATAATACAACATACAGCTACCAACTTAAGAAATATCAAATTAGTCATGTTGGATTTTAAGACAAATATATGATAAGGGGAAATAAAAATTCAAAAGAAGAGTTTCCTAATAAGTTTTATTATATATAGTATGAGGAAAATCCATTAAAAAGCAAAGATAATTTGTTTGCCCCAAAACATGTTAAATAATTTATATGAAATGCTTAACACATCTAAGAAAATAAGTATGCATAATGGAAAATGTACAACAAAAGAAGTAAGAGGGATGCTTCTGTATAGAACTCAGTGGCATCAAAAATACAGCTTTGGAACTCAGAGCTGTGCAGAAAGCTTTTTAACACAGTTATGTTAAATTACCCACATGATGTATAGCTTAATGAACTCCCTTGTGCTGATCACACATGACCATTTATCAAGAGCCATGAACAGATCCCCTTATTTCCTCAATGCTGCTCTGATAAACTGCAATTTCAGTTAACCTTGGACAGTGACTTTAACAGCTTTAGGGGACAACTATCGATACCGTTCTGGGTCCTGAGTACACAACGATTAAACTGAAACCCAAGACACAGGTCATGAAATTTTCTTCATCTGAAATTAGAATTTTTATTTTTAATACCTGTTTGCATAAAATAGGCTAAAGACACTGAAAAGTGCCTTTTAAAGATTTGCATTTATCTCAACTCTAGATTTGCCAGACTATATTACAAATATTAATATAATATTCATTAAAAATAAAAGCACATTACCAAAACTTTGGAAGTCTCAGAACTTACACCTGACAGACACGTGCCCCTCACTCTCTCACAGCATTACTACAATTCTGAATTTGATGCTTATTTCTATATTTTTATACCTTTACTCCATCTATATGCATTCCTAAACAACATATATCATACACTTCTCATGTTTCCAAAACTAAACATAAATGGTTTCATACAGTATGAATATTTCGGCAACTTGCTTTTTCTTTCTCTCTTTTCTGATGATCACTATGCTTGTGAGATTCACTCAAGTTAGTATAGGAGGACCTGTTACATTTTCAATGATTGATTACACTGTATCAGTATGTAACAACTTTTCTGACAAACAGGATTGGTTTGCCATTACAAATAATACTGTTCTAGATGTTTTTATACCTGGTGTTACACATGAGAGTTTCTCTAGACTACACTTAGAAATAAGGGTATGGATCAAAGGCATGTGCATCTTCAACTACACTAGATATTGAAAAATAGTTTTTGAAAGAAGTTGGACAAATTTATGACCCCTTTCTCCTTTCAACTTTTTTAACAGAAATCATCAAACATAAATTTGAACTCAAACAATGCTTGATTCTGAGTGGCTCCTCATTCCAGCAGACATTAAAATAAGTTTGTTCTTTCATCCACAATTATTTTCCATCTCCCAACCCAAGTAATTAGCTAAGGCAATCAAGCCAGGGTCCAAACTGATTGCCAGTGATTAAATGTGGCCTTTTTTACTGTCAGTGTGCCAATTCTGAAAAATAAAGATCTCCCATCTTTTCTTGAGAGCAATTTGGCAAAATCTATCAACAGCCTTAAAAATGGCCTGGTCTTTGATTCAATGGTTTCTAGAAATTTACTCTAAGGAAATATATTCAGAGGCATACATGAAAATTTGTATGTGAAGATATTTTCCATAGTGTTAAATATGTCCACTGCAATATTACTGGCGAAAACAAGCAAAATATCTATCAATTAGGAACTAAAAAATGGTCATATATTCACATAATTACACAGTACATGGAAATTAAAAGGAATGAAGTGGATGAAAATGAACTGATAGATTATTGTTTCAGTTACTGATCACTACATGACAAACCACTCAAAAATGAAGGAATTAATTATTACTTTGCAAGATGCTGTGGATCTACTAGGGGTATTCTGTTCCTTCTGGCATCAGCTGGGGTCACTCGCAGTGCTACTTTCAGCTGGCAGCTAAAGTGGGGATGGAACAACCAAGAAGACCTCACTCACACCTGTCACTGTTGCAGACTGTCACCTAGAACATCTCAGCTCCCTTCTATGAAGCTTCTCTTCATCTAGAAGTCTAGACCAGATTCCTTACAGTACGGTAGCTGGGTTCCAAGAGGGAGAGATCCAAGAAAATAAGCCCTGCTATGCAAGTTCTTATTAAGCCTCTTTTGAATCAAGCTTGCTAATGTCCCATTGGCTAAAGCAAGACACATGGCCAAGCCAGACACACTGTGGAAGAGGACCACACAAGGGTGTGAATTCCAGGAAGCATAATTCATGTCATTACCCAATGTAATGACAGTCTACTACAATTATTAAGTGAACAAATTAAAAAGCAGGAGAGTATAATAGGATAAACATTGTTTTAAAAATGTCTACATAGAATATATCTGGAAGAATACATACCAAACAGTATTTGAAACAGTGGAGTAAAATTTGCATGGGAAGTGGTAGTCAAAAACAGACTTTCTAATGAATGTATGTGTGTATATTGCTTGAATTTTTTATAATAACCATGTATTTTGTAAGTTTTAAACTGGATTAGAAAATGAGGTTGTAGAAGAACAATTACATAAGTGAATGTTAATGTCAATTGAAAAAATGTTAATGGTGGTTATTTCAAGATAAACGAATTTGAGCAGTTTTTTCCTCATGATTATCTATGTTTTCTATACTTTGTATGAGAAATACACACAGATTTTGAAATATAAAAAAATGAACAGGAAACAGTGAACTCAAACCATTGGTCAAATCTTTCTTATTTTCATGAAAGTAATTTCAAATTATTACAGCATTATTTTATCTACATTTTATATTACCAAAATGTTCATATGTCTAACAGTAATAAAAATTTTCCCAGAGGCCAAGTGAAAGAGTTTATGTGGTAATCTATTCTGCTTCATGTTTTGCAATCTAATAAGATCATGAAGCAACTGTAAACTGCTCCACAATGACGGGTTTTTCCAAATATGCATTTTGGATTTTCCAAATTCAAATCTGTATTTTCTAACTCATGAGGCATTTTCTGATGAAGCACGTTCTCAACTGTTTACAGCTGTCATCATGTCTTACCCATGTCATCAGTTCTTTGATAGAAAATATAAGTGAATTTCTTCTCTTTATTGTTTTTTGAGGATAAATTTTTGCCTTCACATTCAACTGCTTTTAAAAACATGATTAAGTTATTGTGTGTGATTTCATTTATTTTTTAAAATATGTATCATTAATATAGTCTGGTCCCATTTAACTGAAATTTGCACTCTGTAATAGAAAAGACCATTCTTCCTCTGCTTTTTTGAGTAAGGGGAGATTTTTTTTTTAATTAAATATAATTCTCTAAAAATGTTAATCATAATTCATGGATAGCTGATTAAATTTAGCCTTGTTTATTATGACTTATGTAAACTTTAAGACACAGAATAAATTTAGATATTGTTTATCAATATATAACAGTGAAAATAAACTGTGTTATGTATTTAAGATAGTGGTTCTTGCTGGGACTGATGGAGTAGAAAGAGCTAGGGATGGAAGTTCTGTTAGGTTTATAATTTTTTCATCAACAAAAAGGCAAAATGAAAGAATCATTAAATCTGGATGATGGAAAAACAACCATCTTTTATATTATCTTCTATATGCTGAAATGTTTTATAATTAAAATATTTTAATTAGAAAAATAAAAAATAATTTAAATACACCTGATGCCATCATCAGAATGGCTAATGAATCCATGCACAGCTAATGAAGTATTTCCTGAATTAAGCCAGGCCCAGAAAGGAATCAGATGCTCCACAACCCAGTCATGCAAGGGTTATTTTTAGGCTAAGAATTTGATCCAAGACAAGTATATAATAAAACTGTACTTTCTTAATATATTGTTTGTGGATCAAAAAAATAAGGCCCCAGTTTGGGCAATGTGTTTTTTAGGCTCTTTCTGGAGACAGAACAGGTATGAATCCAACTCTCTCCCCAGCTTTTGGGACTAGAGCTTGGGGAAAGGGGAGCCTCATTAGAATCCAGACAATTCCACAGGCCCTGGAATTTTCCTGACAGAAAGTATCAGGGAGTAGAAACTTTTCTTCCGTGGCCAGAGTTGGCCTTTCCCAAAGACTGGGAAGTAATAGTAACTGGAGATTTGAAGGAGAAGTCTGTAAGAGCTCACATTCTAGTAAATATAAGAATATGCTACTTACGTAAAATCACAACTTCTAGAATTCCTATGCTGCAATGTATGTAAGATTTTCTGGGACCTTAAAGGAAAAAAGATCATTACCTCCACCATGGTCTATGTGCATAAATGGTCTGGAGACTTCAGGCAAGGTTCTATACTTGGGAAAGCAATGGTGTAATATCTGAATTATGGGCCAGGGTACGGACAACAGTACAATTATGAAGAGATGGGATCTCAAAGGGACACTGGTTCTCCATGCCTTAGAGATTATACAAAGGACATGGTCACCATCCCTGTAACCAAGTTGTAAAGATTCCCAAACAACTGATCTTTCTACTGGATTAGCATCCAAATCTGATAGATAATTAGGATTTCTAGTCACTTTTTTGAATATAATAGATTCCCTGCCTCCACTCCCCCATCCCATGTCTAATACTCCCTTTTGAAACTTCAGCAGGATGGCTCTGTGTGTGGGGTGGGAGGGGATGATTTGTGTGAGTGGTGTGTGTGTAGGGGGGTACATGTGTTCTGGGCATGTGCTCTGTGTGTGTGTGTGTGTGTGTGTGTGTGTGTGTGTGTGTGTTTGTAAGCTCTCAAGTTGTTCTGATGCATTCTCTCCTTGGATCTTGGGTTGGAAAAACACTTCATAAGATTAAATTATTTATTATTGATACAATTCAGAGATTTACCCCACAAGCATTCTTCATTATTAATTCTTCAAGGCACCATTTTCTATTACTTGTGATGGTGTCTGGACCTGAGCAGAGAAGCTAGGAAATTGCTATTAAGATAATGGTAAGTAGTGTCTACCTTTTAGAGTAGAAACTAATCTTGGTTCTTGGGTCTGACTAACCTGTCTAGAAGGAATTACTGTGCTGAGCCTTTTAATAGTAAGAATATAAATTCTGTAAGTACAGGGGATGAATCTGTTATTAACCACTGTATCCCAGTTACTTGGTGGATTATCTAGCATGCAGTATACACTCAATAAATATTTGTTCAATGAACAAAGGAGAAGAAATGCAGAGGTAGACTTTGTTCCCAGGAAATCCCAGTACAAAGAAGTATCTAAATGGAGATATTTCAGATAAAACCTATCTGTGCCATGATATAAAAGTCATTCTTCATCTGAGGCCTAATGGCCCAAAGGTAACTATGGGGTTCTTTATTCTAGTTTGTTTCTTTGGCCATTTGTGTTAATATTTTCCTTCCTTTGGATTAGACTAAAGGCAGAACATTTTAGAGCTCTGATGTGGCCCAGAGAGGAAGGGAAAGAGAAAATCTAAAGGGGGTTAGGGAAGAGAAGCTGGGTGCAGTGCCTCGGGAGAAACATGGCCAGTAGAGGGCATTTTCTGAAGAAGCCTCACCAAGAGCAGTGACTACTGAGGCAATGTAAAATTCTTGTCTGCATTGTAATTCCCTCCATGAGCCTTAATGAAAACTATGTTAAGACACCACAGCCCAATGTCAGCTGGGCACTGAGAATTAAGGTCTGAGAGTGGGGAGCTGCAGCAGCATGAGAGAGCTATGAAGAAGCAGCCAAATGCAGAGAGCAAAAGAGTGCAGAGCCATCACTGGAAATGTCCCTGGAAAGCACAAATCCCAGCAGATTTGGGAAACAAGTAAGTACTTCCTGAAGCACTTAATGAATGCTGGTAGGGGGAATGCAAAATACGATGAGAGCTTTGAGCAGGAATTTGGAAAGAGGCCTTGGAATATACATTTGGGGGCTTTAAAAGAAAGGTGTCTTTGACAGACTAGAAAAGTTCAAATTTTGAGTGAACCTGGTAGTTGATATAAGGATCAGAACCTACATTACTCTTTAGATTAAGACTCTGAACTAGAATTTTAGTGTTCAATCATTCTATAAGCTTACAAGTATTTGCTAGCAGCAAAGTTCTGCCCTGAGTGGAAAGGGATAAAGACACATGTGCATATGTACATTTCTCTTTGTACCTATACACATATTCTAGACATGTATAAATATATAGACACACATAATACATATATATATGAATGTGCATACATAAATAAAATCAAACATTTTTTACTTCTGATTCACTATTACTAATGGCTGTATATTATGTCATACTAATATTTTCTTATTCATTCAACCATTGAATAATGCATATTTATTGAATACCTATAAATCAGTTAAAAATCACTGAGTTTCAAGTAACAGAAAATCTCATTGTACAAGATCAGGATTGCCCAAAAATGACTCAGAGAGCACTCTAGACAACAAAATACCTGAAACTGGGGCTCCCCTTTCTCTCAGTGGGAGGAAATGCACCCCAGCTTGGCCCCCAATAGGATTCACGGCTTCCTCCAGCTTCTGGACCTCAAGGCAGCTCTGTTCCCAGAAGACTCCAGTGACACCTGGCAACCCTGAAGGTAAACAGCCTGTTTTTATTATCCCACTGACAAGGCTGCTCTCAATGCTTGCACCCTAAGGAAAGGGAAAGTGCAGACCCACACCACATATTTCAGAGATTGCCAGACCCCAGCATGTTTTCCAGTGCCATGATGGGAAGATGGGAACTGATCTTTCTCTTTTCAAACTTGGGGGTGTGTGAGTGGGTTTTGGCATTGGTTGAGAGTGGCCAGTGTTTCTATTTTCTTACCCTTTTTCGCATGCTTATTGTCTCATTGTCACAAGGCATCTGCTATTTGCTATCTTGATTTGAAAATTTTTAAATATAGATACATGGTGCATGGACCTCAAATCATACTGTTGTGGAGCCTGCAAAGATTAAGGCAGAGACTGTCTCTATCCCTCCACTGAAACAACTCATCAAGGCCAGCAATGATTTCCACATTGCTAAATCAAATAATCTATAGTCCTCATTTCTTCTGACCAGCAACATTTGACATAGTTGACCTCTCCCTGCTTAAAGTAACATATTATAACATATAATATTAAGTATTAAATATCTCTAGCATATAACATTAACATAACATAATATTTTGTATCTATTTACTGACCTTGTGGTATTAAAATTTATGTAGGGAATTCAAATTTTGGAATATAAACTGCTTGGTCTATTGGTTATTGACTTAAGGTCCACACAATTTATTCCTCTTACATATTTAAGAGGAATATGCCTATTGATATGCCCATTTCCTAATTCAATGTGAAAGGATAGTGTGACCGAATTAATGTAAAAACTCTTTTCCAACTGGAAGCATAATTCTGTCTTTTTAATTCTATGTGCACATTGTTCTTAATTTTCAAGCCTTTTAACTGTATTTCACTGCTAGAAGGCGTAACTTTAATCTAGGAACTTTAATCAGTTATTATATTTAGTCAGGATTATTTATAAATCATTTACTAAAATAAAAGGAAGGAGATGTAGAAGAACATAAGAGAAGTCCTATATACACACTTACTAAGTATTTTATAAATAGCATCTCATTTAGTTCTTAGAATAACTCAGTTATGTATTACTGTTCTCATTTTACAAAGGATGAAACTGAGACTGAAAAGATTAAGTAGTTGATAGAAGGTTGGAACAAGAGCCAAGTCTGAATGACTCCAGTACTGTTAAATCACATCACCTCCTAGTTTAAGTAATAAGTCTACAGCAGCAAATTCCAGTATCTCGAGGGGACTCATAGGCCTCACAGGTATTGCAGGCAAGAAAATTGTCCAGACAATTTTCTATCAAAAAATCTCAATGTTAAAATGCCTCATTAATTCTTTCTGCACCAACTCCTATTCATTTTTGTCTTTTCTTAGTCATTTATTTCATAAAGATGAAGGCTATCAAGCCAAATCTCCAAATTCCTACTTTATATGGGAAATTATGTCTTACTCTTCTTTCCCATAGATTAAATGTGAATCCCAATAACTATTAACTCTTCATAGCATTTAAGTCCATGTTTTAAATTTTGCTGATTTTCACCATACTTCAATAACCTTTAAGTAATGGGGTCCTGCCTTCAACTTATTAGTTATATAATATTAACCTACACTTAATAAAAGATACCTAATTCTAATTCACAGTCACTCTTCTCTGATACTGCCTAGGACACTTGGTTCCAGTAGTTTCCCAACCAAAATGATTTCCCTTATTGACCTACTAGGATGTCACCATTTAGAAATTCAACTCTTTATTCCTTCTCCATATGCCCTCTATTAAAGTTCTTATATCCCAAGGAGAGGTTCGATTTTTAGCATTCATAAACTGACATAGCAGTAGAGCAATCTTTCAGACTCTTTCTAAACTGTTAGCCAGGTTCTGCAAAGCTAAGGAAGAAGAAACTGCCTTAAAGGGTCAGTGAGAGGGCACCAAAGACGAAATTCCCTTATATTACAATTTTGTTTCACTTCCCCTTTAACTGCTCCATAGCCTTGGAAATGGATCTCAGTGCTGGTGTCATAATCTGTTTACCCTCTACCATTGCCTTACTCATGGGTAAAGAGCAATCCAACTACTTGAAAACCTTGCAACCAAATTTGGTTGCCCAACAGCATATGACTCTGAATCATTTTCCCATCTCTGGCATTATTGCTTTTTCTCAAAACTGTGCAAGCAAAAGTCATTTAACCACGGGGCATTTACTATCCAACAACCACACCCTAGGCCCATACTCTGAACAGCTTCAGGGGGATCCTGGGGCTTCCCAAAGGGGACAGTGAGGGTGGGTGGCCACCATGGTGTGACAGAAAGATCACTGGCCTCAAAGTCAAAAAACCCTGAGTTTGAATCACAGCTCTGCCATTTACCATCTCTCTAACTTGGGGCAAGTCAGTTAACCTCTCTGAATTTGAATTGCTTCATCTAAAACCTGGACATAATATGGTCCATCTCAAAGGATTTTTTCTAATAATGACATGTGAGAATACTTAGCAGAAGGAACACTAACAAAGGGAAGGCTTTCCATAAATGCATTTATTTTTAAGTTAGACCCAGTCTGTTTTTCCTCTCTGGTCATGGGATAAAGAACCTTGAATCACTTAGAGTAATTCCTCTCCCCTAAAAATCCCCAGGATTCTAGAGCCTGAACCCCAGATTTACATGAAATAACTGAGGTTGTAGTAGTCAAACACCAAATGCTTAATTTCAAGAAAATAAAACAATTTTTGTCTCTAAAATCACCTCCAATAACAACTCAGAGAAATTCTAAAATTCCACAATTTAAAATTAGTTCTTATTATTTTGATGGTGCTTATTTACAGTATAAATGTCCCTGATGGAAATAGCACATTAATCATATCAGTCATTAAAATCTCAGTAGGAATGACTCTATGAGGTAGTATTTTATGAAACCAGTATTTGTAAGACATGTCCAAGAAGGAAAAGCCATACATGTCTCTGCATGGTTCCTATAAGAATAGGGCCGTGTAGAAAAGTAATGTGGAGGCTTTGAGAGTCATCTTCTTCCATGATTTTGCACTGCATATGACCCTGTGTGGAAGGAGCAGAACTCCTAAGCAGAAACAGGACCCTGAACTCAGAGATGACCTTCCAAGACGAAAACTTCCTGGTCCTATATTGGAAATGGCTTTACACTAGTGTTGCCCGCTTTATCAAATAAAAATACAGGACACTCAGTGAAATCTGGGTATTAGAAAAACAAGCAAATTATTTTATTTAAATGGAACATAATTATACTTCTTAGTGTACTTATTTGTTGTTTTTCTGAAACTCAAATGTCACTGGATATCCTGTATTTTATCAAGCAATTCTACTTATACTCTTGAAAAGTCATAGAACAGTAGAATCCTCAGACTTTTCCAGAAGTCAGTTGTTGGATAAAAACAGAAATATGTGGCAGCCAATATTGTCACCATGAAAGAAATAGTGTAGGATGAGATTTACTATCTATGGAGAGACAGGCACCCTTTGGCTGGCCCTTCCTTTTCCAAGACAGATGGTATGCTGAAGCTATATTTCGTTACTCATTCATGAATTCAATTATGGTAGAAATACTTACTGGGCAGTCACCATCCGCTAGCACTGTGCTCATTATGGGAATAAAGAACTAGACAAATGCCATCCATACCCTAATGAAGCTCTCAGTCCATTGGGAACTTAAACACTAAAAAGCAATCCTTATATCTGAAATGATAATTATATCTGTTACAAGTGCTCTGAGCTAAGAAACAAAATGCGTGACTTCAAGTGATTCATTAATCTCATTCCATATATGTGGCTCTTTACTAGGTAATGTCTGGCATATAAAGATGAGGAAAAAGTACTCCTTGTTTTTAAAGGGCTTATGATGTAGTGAGGAAGGCTTACATGGACATAAATAATTATGAAATAAAGAAAATTATGGCAAGCTATAATGCAGACACTCTTATGTAGGAAGAAATGCAGTTTCTTCTTCATACAAGAGTACTTTATTTGACCTAAGGGAGGAAAAAAAGGAAAAGTTCACATTCCTCTTAGAATTTATTCAATAGGTGTCAATGTTATTCTTCTGACAAGATTGATAGTTTCATTACTGAGAATTCCATTGCTTAAATGTGTATGTTAAAAGTAATTTTTAAAAATTAAGGTTATGTCATTGCTTCCCTCCTATTGAAAATCTTACTGTTTCAATTTGGGCTATTATAACAAAAATCCCATAGACTAGGTGGCATAAACAATAAAACTTATTCTCTGAGTTCTGCAGGCTAGAAGACTAAGACCAGGATGTCAGCATAGTTGCGTTCTTGGTGAAGGTGCTCTTCCTGGCTTACAGGTGACCATCTTTTCATTGCTTCCTCACACAGTGGGGAAAGAGAGAATGAAGGCAAACTCTCTCCTGTCTCTTCTTGTAAGGGCACTAGTCCAGCTTCATGACCTAATTATCCTCCAAAGGCCCCACCTTCTAACACCATCACACTGGGGGTTAAGATTTCAACATACAAATTTGGGGGGATACAAACATTTAGTCCACATAGCTAATTAATAGCTTTAATTATTTCATTATCTTCATTCTACTTTTATCGTTGCCCTCTCTTTGGAGGAGTTGCCATATAAAATTAGCTTGGAGGATGAGGGCTGTATAAAAGCTTTGGATTCATCTTGAATTTTGTTTCTTAAGTCATGTGGTCGAACTAAAGAATAAACTTTACATTTTGGACATTAAAATCAATATCATGACCAAAGGCCAAGGTTACTTTTTTCTTTTTGAAATACAAATGTTTTCATAATAGACTTATATCATCCATAAAATGACCTTCTCTTTCTATAAGGAATCTCATGGGTATTAATGGAACATGGGTAACAAAAGCATTGACCAGCAATAGTCCCTGACAAGGATGATATATTAATCTCTTATAAGCCATTTCTGTGATGATTTTTGCCAGCAAAAAGAAGAGATGTCCCTCTTGTATCCAAAATCGATGAGTACAACTATGTTACAACTAATGTACTACATTAAAATTTCTGAAAAAGAAAATAAAAATTAACAAAATTTGGCACACTCCTTTTTCATTCATTTATGATCCAGCATAATATACTGTAACCCAGGAAAACACACAGGTTCTCTTCACTTTTCAAAATCCTTGACAGTAACTACAGAATTAATACACTTCCTAAGAACAAAGGCTAATTTCTGGAAATTCAATCTTTTTTAAAAAACATTCTTCATCAATCATACAAAGCAGACTAGATGACAAAACATTTTTCTGTGCTCAGCTACCTCTTGTACAACTACATAAAAGTTAGTAAGCTTCTCCTCTTAGTGCAAGTTTCCCTATTCACTTCTATCCATTTCTGGAGTGCTGGTGTTCTGCTCACTTTTTCTGTCCCTCTCCCACCTGAATAATAAAAACAACATAAAATAAGATCTGATGAACAATTATATCAATGTCTTGATTAGTAATTACTCTTGAATTAAAAATGCATCCAAAGTAATGAGCTATCTCATTAGACTTTACCTTTTTTGAGTTTTTAAAAGAAAAACAAATAGGCTCCCCTTAAATATGGGTTTCAAAGTTAATACCAAAGAATACTAATTAAAGTTTGCCCCTATATGGAATAGCCAAAGACTTTGCATCTTGGGGTATTCTGAATTTCCTTTATTTCAAGTTTTCTTCAAGGTCTGCCTCTTTCAACTTGGCCAGCCTGTCATTTATGTCACTGATCCAAAATTCATTCTTGAATGGTAACTCTTATTCTTCCTTGTTTCTGTTACCTATTCCTAAGTAATAAAGTCCCCAAATCTTAGTGACTAAAAGCAACAAAGATCTATGATATCTCATGACTGGGTTGGTTGGGAAGTTCCTCTGCTGATTTCTTCTGAGCATACTCATGAGGTTGCTTTTAGCAGAAAGTTCTAGAATGTTCTAGAAAGTTCTACTTAGAAAGACTAGAATGTTCCTCAGGCTGGCAGATAATGCTGGCTATTGGCTGGGTACCCAGGATCTCCTACTCCTCTTATCTTCCCATCTGCTATACTGGCTTCCTTAAATGGCCACCTCAGACAGTGTTCCATAGGCCAAAAGCAGAAGCTTCAAGCTCAGAGGTCATATAACATCATTTCTGCCACATCTTTTATTTTTGTCAAGCATTTAATATCACATGATGTGACATGAGGCCGTGCATTACTAGACTTCCTTATTTCTGTCTTTCATAGTAGATGCAACTTTGTTAAATCAGGGACTTTGTCTTTTTACTTCAATAACCCCAGCATCTACAACAGTGTCTGGTACTGAATACGATCTCTCTGAATAATCACAGAATGAATGTTAAGAATGCATCTTCTCCCTTAGTCACCAGGTTCTGCCAATTCAGTATTCTAAACAGACAACTACAAAATTTCCATTGACTCTCACAGGATGCTGTAATGGCCTCCTAACCTACCATCATTGTTCAGGCTCCTCCCCACCTCCACTCTACCTTCATGTATATCTGAGGGTGGTTTCAGAAGAAGAGGTATGATCATAGCATTTCTCTGCTTCAGAACTTCAGTGGCTTCCTTGCTGCCAACAGAATGAAGTCCCAAACTCTCACCATGGAATTCAGAGCCTTTATGACATGATACGATTCTCCCTTTCCTGCTCCCGTTCCTCAACAAAAACTCCCACTCCCTACCTACATGTCTCACTTCCAGTTTGCATTGACCTCTCTCCTATACTCTCTTCACTGAGTGCTCCAGGCTCTTGGATATAATTTGTACCTAACTTTTTCTGACTGACAAACTCCTGCTCATCTTCAAGATGGAGCAATTTCATCATCTCTCCAATGAAAGTTGCCCAACATCCTATTTACTCTGGGATTATTTGAAATTCTGATTCTTGCTAAAAAAATTGTTTATGATAATTATTTCCTTATATATCTGTCTCTCCCCCTCAATGAACCAGCATCTACTTAAGTCTTTTTCTTTTATTTTTAAAAATTTCTATACCATGTTTTAGGCAAGACTTGGAACAAAATATGTTAAATAAATGTTAGTTGAATAGATTTGAGAGAGATCAGATTTAGAGTAGGATTAATGATCCAGTGAAGCTCACTACACCCCAGGATAATTTTGGACCCAAGACCACTGTGGGTAAAATGTGCAACATTTCCAGAATCTCTCATCTGGCCTTAAGACATCTCCACATCAATAGGTGTTTCCAAGGGGTAGAGAGAAGTAGTCCCCCTCAGTATCAATAGGTAATTACATGGGAAAATGAGAGCATATCTGGACCAGGGAGACTGAGCAGTCGAGTCAAGAGAGACACGGGTGAGCAGAAGTGGACAACTGCTTGTAGGCAATAAATGGGTTTCTCCCACTTTATTTCTCCTTTTGACTGATTTTGGTTCAAAGGTATTTTACCCCAGGCTAGGAAAATATTTTCCCCCTGAAGTTACAACTGGTGGTAGTCAGCAGGACCTCTGAACCTGAAATTTGTCTTCATGGGTGCAATTCTAGGATGGGCTGCCCCTAGAGATGATGGGGAAATAACTGTAACCCCCTATGGATGGTAAGGAAGCCCAAGTGGCTGCAGCAGTGGAGGGTGCAGCTTCACCCAGGAGCCCCATCTGTGGAGCTTCCAACTGGGGAGCGCCTACTGGGTAATTGGTCTAGGGTAAAGCACCTCCTAGATGGGTGCAGCCTTCCCCAAAATTAGGGGAGGGAGGAGACACCAGAAGCTGTGGAATTAGCCCTCCATGGGATAGAAGACTGCTTAGAGGCCCTGAGTGTCCATGTAGCAGCTGTGATTTGGGATGCCTGCTACTCAAGATTGTGGAAAGGGTTATCAAGGAAAGAGAGAGACTTTAGCAGGAGAGAGACACATGTCAGCATCGCTTGGAGTAGCTGGGAGATGACCTATGGGATGCCCTTTAGAAAAATGGACACTTATTGAGAAGACAGGTCGCGCTCCTGGAATGTTAGCAGTGAGGGAAAAGAGAACAGGAGAATCAATAATGCAGGAGGCCATGGGGGAAGGGGAGGAAAGAATGGTGCCTTCAGCCCCAGAGATGGTAGAGGAGATGGGAGAGGATGAGGGGTGGGGTGGAGAGCCAATCTATTGCTGAGGCCGCCACCCAAGGTACCAGCCTCTCCCATAATAAAGGCCCACCCGGTTGTAATTAAGAAAATAAAATTGCAACATCAGGCACCTCTGGAGAAGGAACCGCCCTATCCCTGGGTTGTGCAGCACTCCATGCTCCACGCCTATATCCAGAATGAGCTAGTGGACATGAGCATCCGGTTTCAGCAGAAGCCGCTGGAACCTCTGCCTGAATGGCTTGTGAGTCTCTGGGATACAGGGGTGGATAACATTGTTATGTCAGGTTCTGAAATGGGTAGACTGGCTTCCCTGACAATTCACTCTTCCCTGCGGCAGCAGCTGCAAAGTGCCTGTCACACCTCAGAGAATTAGGTGCTTCTTGACTGGCTGACAGCAGCCATCGGGGCAGTTTGGCCTAATCAGGGTGATTTACCATACTTACCCACTAGCTGGAAAATATATGCCGAGCTCCAGCAGGTGCTACAGGAGTTAGGCATGAAAAATATCATCTATAATATGGAACCCCAGGGCCCCAATGAGGAGTTGTTCACCACAGGAATGAGAAATCTGGTGCTCCACACAGCTCCCCCATCTCTCTTTGGGTCCCTAGTGACTATTCTTGCCCCTGACATAGGGCAGGCAAACCATAAGTGAGGCTACTCATACTTTAGCTGATCTGGGGTAGGTTGAAACAATAAGAGCCCAGAAGGAAGTACAGGCTATGACTGAAAGGAGAGGTGCAAAAGGCCCCATGAAGGTCTCGAGAACCCAGATGTGGGTTGATTTGATAAAATCTGGAGTAGTGAAAAAAAAACTCAATGGGAAGCCCAATAGGATCTTATTAGAACTGTGGTGCCAATTAAAGCCACAGAGGTCCAGCGCACAGAAGCTGGAGGCAAAGCCCCATGTCCAGCCTGTGTCCCTGCAAGACTTTCTGGGGACAGTACTCAGGCTCTGCCTGGGCCGTCACCCCCACAGGATGATGATTGGGCATCGCAGTTCAACTGAGAGGAGGGTCAAGGCCCCCAAGTTGGGATGTGATGGGGAACAGAGGCCACATGTAGAATTAGCAATTTATTAGTCCCCAGCTAATCCAGTGTGTCCTGGCCTTGGTGGACACAGGAATGGAATGCTCTATGATTTACTACAACCCAGAGGGTTTCTCAGGGACCCCACCCTTTTGTTTGCAGGGTAGGGCTGATGGGAACAAGCCCAAATCCCCTTGGGAATAGGGCATCTAATACTGTGTGTGATATTACACTCATGTCTGATTACCTTACAGATAAATGTGGCATTTTTGCAAGAAATTTTGGGTCTTGTAGGCTACTGGAGAGTATTTATTCTGCACTTGGCATAAATTCTGAAGCCCTTATGCCATTTGGAATGAAAGGGCATCAGGTGGGGCTGGCATGAAACATGTGCATTTATCTCTGCTGTTGCAAAATAGTTAAGGCCGTGAAGGTCTTGAGTGAGACAGACCCATCACAGCCCTGTGAGCTAGATGTCCATGTGACTGTGGCTGGGGCCTCGGCAGCACCTTGCATACTGTTTGCCTTTTGCATTGGCCTAGGTGCACTGGCTAGAAGCACAGCCTGCCTTGGGTAGAAGACAATGTAGGCTGTAGCCTATCAGCGGGGCCTGCCTTTGGCTTTTGAAGAGGTCTGCAGAGCACCGTCAGAAGTGCATTGTGTGACTAAGTCCCACAGCAACTTGGAGACTATGTGGCCGTGGACATTTTGACACATGAACCAATGATGGCTGGCCCTTCTGGCACCTTGTATCTGGAACAAGGCCTGGAAGCTGGCCTCCTGTGTGTTCCTGGAGTAACATCAGAGTGGCCACCAAAGATCACAGTAGTGTACCCAAAATGTCTGGGAGATAAGAACATCTTATGGGGGAGTTTTGTTTTATCTTTATGGCCAGTGATTGTACCTCCTGTAGCCCTATATATTGACCCATCTGTAACTCCCACAGGGAGGGGGGCGAAAATCTGGTATACTAGACCAGGATGAGATACCATTCCTGCACTGTCCTATCACAGGACCACTCTTTTGCATGCATCCTACCTGTAACTATAGGGAAAAATCCCAGGGCAAAATACCTTTGAAACTGAAATCAGTCAAAGGGAGAAATGAAGTGGGAGACACCCATTTATTGCATACAAGCAGTCATCCACTTCTGCTCTCCCAAGTCTTTTGTGACCCAGCTGCATAAAAAGAGACCCACCCAACCTCATTGGTCTAGGTATGCCCTCGCTCTACCTTGTGATCACCTATTGATATGGAGATGGTATATCTCTCCACCCCTTTGTACCAACTATTGATATGGAGATGCACTAAAGCCAGGTGAGAGATTCTGGAAATGTTGCAATTTTACCCACAGCCCACCCTCCAGAAATCTCACCTCACAATCTACTCATTCCCCATCTTCCACAATTGTCCCTGTATGAGAAAACTGGAGCACTGTAACCAGACTAATCACATACGATAGCAACAGCAATAAAATCATGATAATCCTCAAGCTGGAAGATTCAGCTTGGTTCAAAGTCCTAGGCAGATTAAGTTCACAGCTCGCCCATTCCACAAGCAGTCAGTAAATGAAAGGGTAACGAGTTCACAGCAATCATTCATGCAGCAGCTGCAGCCAGGGGGCAAGTCAGGCCACAGGAACTGTAGAAGAAAATAACCTTAAGGGCGATAAGATACATGTTTTAATGACACCAGCATAGGCAAATCTTACCCATGCAGTAGGAAGACACAGGCAAGTAGAAGTGGACAACTGCTTATAAGCAATAAACAAGTTTCTCCCATTTTGTTTCTCCCTTTGACTGATTTTGGTTCAAAGGTATTTTGCCCCAGGCTGGGAAGATATTTTCCCTCCCTGGAATTATAACCACAATGGACTCAGGCATTAATAAAAAAGCTGGAGAGAGAGCATACTTGAGGTTTTTGACATGTGTTTTAAGACTTCAGGCTTCTTCTTTTCAGATAGCCTAATCAGAAGACCAGTTCACAAACATTAACTACTAAGAATATGGTTTTCTATTAAACCATGTGGATAAGCAATTGCAGGGAAATCTGAGAGGCTGGTGCTCCTATTCGCTTCACAGGATATGGATGAGTAATGAACTTGAAATGTCTGAAGGTGGGAACTGAAGCCAGTGATTAATTGGTACTGTATCTGCTCAGCCTCACAGTAAGATGTCTCTGGAAACGTTGGAAAAAAGAGACTCCTAGATTAAATAAATATTTCTTCCCCAGAAATTTTTCCCCTAGTCAAGGACAACCAAATCCCAGAAGAAGTAGTTTTAAGTATGAATGTATACACGCATGTGTGTGTGTATATTTGATCAATGAAATACTGAAGCTTTCTTCTTGTACACTGATAATAAAACATTTTTAGAAACATAAGAATAGTACAGTATTCTTTTAGTTCTCACCACACAATAACTTTTCTTATAATCCCCTATAATATTTTTACTAGAAAGTGAGTCAAACATCCTGACCACCTACTCCATGACATTTCCAGCATAGAAGTAAAAGCTTGCCCTATATCAGGTGCTCCAGCTGGTGAGCCTCAAGAAAGGCACTCCTACTGGTGATATCATGTTACATCCTGTATCTCTATACTTGTGTTAGCAGGAAAGCTGAGAACAGACCATTCTACCCTTGAATATTTTTCCCTAGTCAAGGAAGATCAGCTCCCAAGAGAGCAGTTTGTATATTTTTGCTCAATGAAATGTTGAAACTTTTTTCATGAACACTAATGTTGAGAACTTTTTTGAAAACATACCAACTAGTATTGACCTTGTAAGTACTGAGTTCCTTTTTGGATCTCATTTCATCCCTGGAGTCATAAAAGAAGGAACATTCTTTCTGTATCTCTTCAACAAGCATATGATTAAATGTGGTTAAGTTAAATATGATTTGTTTTTCTAAAGAAAGTGTATTTAATCAGCATGCCTTTTGGCCTTTATTGATCACAGTAAGGAACATAAAAATGTTTAAAATAATACTGAATGATATCAATAAGATCCTTTCTATCTAAAATTATACTACCTCGCTTAATTCCTGGGATGCCAATTCTGGTGACTAATAACATGACCATTATCTGGAGATATGATGTAGGCACACTGCTTATCTGTTCCCATTATTGCTTTAGTCCTGACACGGCAAATATGAAGCTCATGTGCAGTCATCACTCCCTCCAAAATTCACAGTCTCATTACTAATCCACCTCACCATTCTTCCCTACTGAACCCAAACCAGACCCAAGAACCCTCTTCAACTGAATGCTTTTGGTACCCATGACTTAGTGAATAGGTCCAGCAGGTGAGATTAAGAAACTAATTTTTTAATATTTCCATTTCTCTCAAATAGAGACATTCCCAACCTTAAAATAAATCTTGTAAGCCAGACGTAAAGAATCAAATCAGATATATGCAGGAGCCAACTTGTAAGTAAAATATATCTTTGTCAAAACAAAACAAACAACCAAAAATTAAAACACAAAAGTAGCAGGGGGTAAGCCCCTTGACATTAGTTTTGGCAATGTTTTTTTGGATTTGATACCAAAAGAAAAGGCAACAAAACCTAAAATAAACTAATGGGATTACATACAACTATATAGCTTCTGTACAGAAAAGGAAGCCATCAACAAAATGAAAAGGCAATGTACAAAATAGGAGAAAGTACTTGTAAACCATGTATCTGATAAGGAGTTAATAACCAAAATGTATAAGGAACTCATATAACTCAATACCAAAATAACAAATAACCCAATTTTAAAATGGATTAATAACCTGAATAAACATTTTTCCAAAGAAGATGTACATATAGCCAATAGATACACAAAGAGGTGCCCCACATCGCTAATCATCAGGGATGTGCAACTCAAAATCACAATGAGATACCACCTCATAACTTTCAGGATGTCTAGTATTCAAAAGACAAGTGATAACAAATGCTGGCAAGGATGTAGAAAAAAGTGAACCATTATACACTGCTGGTGGGAATGTAAACTGGCACAGCCACCATCGCAAACTGTATGGAGGTTCCTTAGAAATTAAAAATAGAACTACCATATACATCCAGCAATCTTACTTCTGGGTACATGTCCAGAGGAAATTAAATCTTTATCCCAAAGAGATATCTATATATCCATACGCATTGTAGCATTATTCACAACAGTCAAGGTACAAAAACAACCTAAGTCTCTGTCAGCAGATGAATGGATAAAGAAAATGCACGGTGTATGTGTATGATATTTGGTATATTGGAAAGTATGATAAACACACATGCAATGCAATATTATTCAGCCCTTAGAAAGAAATAATTCTTACCACTTGCAGTAACATGAGTGAACCTGAAGGGCACTGTGCTAAGTGAAATAAGCTAGATAGAGTAACACTAAAACAGTATGGCATCACTTTTATGCGGATCTTTTAAAAGAGTAAAACTCATAGAAACAGAATGAACAGTAGCTGCCAGGGGCTGGTGGTAGGAGAAATAGGGAGAAGATGGTAAAGGGTACAAATTTTTAGTTATAAGAGGAATAAGGTCTGAAGATCTAATGTAAAATATGCTGGCTATAGTTGACAACACTGTATTATATAATTGAAATTTGCTGAGAGTATAGAACTTAAGGGTTCTCACCAAAAAATAAAGGTTAAATTGTGAGGAAACTGATGTGTTAAATAACTTGAGGGTGGGAATCCTTTCACAATGTGTACGTATATCAAATTATCACATTGTACCCTTTAAATATATTACAGTCTTGTCAATTAAACCTCAATAAACCGGAAAAAAACACAAAAACAGAAAAAGGGTTTGAATGGAGCCTCATCAAACATATTAATAAACTTGAAAGAAACCTGTCTAAAATAGATGATGGTGGTTGAAGAGGGTAAAAACAGAAGTTAGAAATATAAAGTTTGCTAATAATTAATCACCATGATCTACCAAGGAGAGACACTGAACTACTCCTAGAGCAGTGTTCTCTTTTGGGAGGCAACAGCCATACATTAGGCTTTACCAAAGCTTGGATGAACCATTCCTCTAAATTATCTAAACCCTGTGATTTAATTCTGTGCCCACCAAGCAACTTTATAATTACAGCTTCTCAGCTCTGATACTGATTAAGTGTGTTCCCTGGAAAGCTAATATTAATGATCCAAAAACTAGAAATAAATATTTCCCATTCTAAACAAATAAGATGGCAAAAGGAAATTATTTTTTCACAGATGAATGAATGTTAGTATCCAAGCTAATCCATCCTGACTTTTCTCCTTATACATAAATTTATTGACAATTTGGTTTATACATCAATCTCTCTTGAGTTTAGTCATATGGCTGTTCTACTATTTCCAGTCCTCTACCTTCTGGGGAAAGGGCACAATTGCACATTCTGGCCCCTTGTGGTTGGATGAAGCCATGTGACAATGATGTATTCATGAGTGGAAGCAATGTGTCACGTCTGGGCTAGAGCATTTAATTGCCAATGTGAGACTTTCCAGAGCTCTTGTTTCCCTATTGTTGGTGGCTTAGCAACATTTGAGATGTGGGCTGTCCTGACATCTTGGGTCCTGAAAGGAGAACAGTGTGGAATATAAGTCCCCAAAGACTGGTGTCAAGAGCAAAGAGAGAAATGGACCAAATAACCCATTCCAGGGACAACTTAAACAATTGTCATTTTTATGTGTTATTCTAACATGAATTACATACTGGCATAAATTCTTAAGTAGAATATATTGGATATAGCTTTAATAATTTCCTAACAATCCAGTATGGCATTATTA
This sequence comes from Manis pentadactyla, assembly GCF_030020395.1. Classification (NCBI taxonomy): domain Eukaryota; kingdom Metazoa; phylum Chordata; class Mammalia; order Pholidota; family Manidae; genus Manis; species Manis pentadactyla. The sequence continues at coordinate 94,463,841 of NC_080025.1, forward strand.
TGAGCGTGAGCTATTTTTGGATCCACTTAACTATGAAAGTTATTAAAGTATACACAGAGATGTATTCTCAGGCTTTTGGGCCTGAGAATGAAGCAAAAATTGACCAGACATTTTGCACAATTTATTTCATTTAACCCCTACAACCACTCTACAAGTTAGATTATATTATTTCATTTTACACATGATAAAATAGACACTGAGATTTTCAGTAGCTTACCTAGGGTTATAGAGCAAATCAACAGGTGGTAGATTGAGATTTTGTATGTAGGACTGTTTGTCTACAAAAGCCACCCTCTTTCTACACTGTTACCTCCCCACTGTTTGACATTATGATACTTAAAAAAATTTTTTCTCTCTCCCTATATTGAAGTCTTATTTGTTGCTAACAATGTATTTGCATTTAGTAGTATCCCAAGGCTTCCTTTTTAATTTGCTGCATCTAACAAGTAGTGGGCTAGGGAAAGCAAATAAACAGTTCTGTTAGGTGTGTTAGGAGGAAATACACTCTGGCCAAGGACCTGCTCTATAAGCACAGGAATTTTAACATATGGGTTTTGTGAAGTATCTTTTTGAAGCATAGGCCTATATTTGTAAACTTCGTGTTTTTCAGGCAGGTTCTGAAGAGTGAAGCTTACCAAAATAGTATATTTCAGATAACTGAAATATTTCCATCCATATTTATATCTCCCTGCATCTGCCTGGAATTTTCATGAATGTTTATTGGTTTTTTTTTATGATAATAGGCTTAAAAATATTAAGGAATGGTTCAAAAAGATCATACTTTTAAAGATGTGCTGTGTAAATGTTCTGGGTTTAAATGGGTCACTTACTGCTCTAATAGAATAGATTTTAGGTTATTTGAATTTTGTCCTCCATTACATGTTTCTTCAATTAAATTAAAATTATTTTCTGATTGCTTCCCTATTCCTATTTTAGGCAGTAATTTTCATAAAACCTCTATGAGTAAGCTAAAAGAAAATGTTGATGCCTTTTCATGGACATACAAAATAGAAGCCTAATAGGACAGAAAATAAACTAACCAAACAGCTCAAGGACAATCATTCGACCATGTCCTACCAAATAGCAGTTTGATCCTTTTGTAAATTACTAAAATATGAAATAACAGTTAAAGTCGTAAATTATTGCTTTATCAGAAGGAAATACATGCTGTTTGTAATTTCCTTTTAGCTCTTTTTCTTCTTCTTAGTTCTAAGTAATAATGAATAATCATTAAAATTTCAAATGCTGATTAAAGTAAACAGAACAAAGTAGGTTATTTTCATCAATTTCAAGTAGTATACCAGGTCCTAAAGATCCAAAAATAAATTAAGATATGGCTCCTTCCCTCCAGGTATAAAGAAATAAAGGTAGGATTTTTGACGGTTATGATTTAAGACCATGGGGTCAGACCCATCTGTTGTGTATTCTGACTCAGGCACTTGATGGCAGAGGAATTTTAGAAACAGGACTCCTGAGTCTCAAATTCTACATGTGTAAAATGAAAATAACAAAATTAGAACAGTAATAGTATCACCCTGATGGGGGTAGCTTACTGCCTGTGTTGCCTAAAATATGGTAGAAGAGGGGCAGTATGTCTGCATGGATATAAGACAGTGGATGCTAGAATCCCATTGCCACAGTTCTCACCCTGGCTTTCCCAGTCACTGGTTTTTTAAAAATTTGGACTTACAAAACAGAAGCCTAATAGGACTTGGATATCCTAAAATCTTTCATTTGCAAAATAGGGGTAATAATAGCATGTGTTCCATACATGAAAAGTAACAGAGAAAATCAATGCAAAGAACTTAGCACAGTGCCTGTCTGTATTTGTTTGCTAGGGCTGTCATAATAAAATTTCACAGACTGGGTGGCTTAAACAACAGAAATTTATATTCCTACAGTTCTGGAGGCTAGAAATCCAAAATCAAGTTATTGGGAGATTGGCTTCTGAGGCCTACCTAGCTTCTTGGCTTCCAGACAGCTGTCTTCTCCTTGGGTCTTCACAGGGTCTTCGCTCTGTGTCTGTATCCTAATCTCATTTTGTAAGGACACCAGTCATATCGGATTAGGGCCCACCCCAATTAATTCATTTAATTTTAACTACCTCTTTAAAGATTCTATCTCAAATACAATGACATGCTGAGGTACTGGGGGTTAGGACTTCAATGTATGAATCAGGAGTGGGGGTAGGAAACACAACTCTGCCCATGAAACTGGTCTGTAAGAAACACTCAATAAATGTCAGTTATTGTTGCTGCTGCTGTGATTGCTGCTATTATTAGTATTAGAATAATTAAATAATATATTAATCTCAAAAGGCAGAGTTACCAATGCTGCTCTAATAATAGCTCTTTCCTTATATTTTATTTCACAAGTGGGAATTTTAATAATAATGATGTATAAATGGTGTTATCTGACACATCTAAGGGAGGAGAATTCTACGTACAAGCTTCTGGAAGTTTCCACATTGGTAAAAATACTAATAGGGTCCATGTCAAAAGTTCAGTCCATATTTAGGCCAATGGCTTCATTGTTTTCTGTGATTGCAGAATGTACTCCAACTCTAGTCAGTCACATCACAAATAAAATAATTGTTTCATTACAAGATCAGGGCAAGAGTATGTGCACAGATCAGCAGAAATGTATCAGCATGACCCGAAAAACAACCCTGGGTGCATGCCCTTCCCCTAAATGAATAAATGATTTCTTACCAGATCTTTTTTAGAGTGAAATGCAAAAATGCTTAAGAAATGACAATTGTCCACCCAAGGAACAATGAGTGGAAAATGAGATTTTACTTTGATTTTTCTCTTTTTAAAGCACTTAAGATAGTCAAGTGAAATTACTGACATCTACAGAAACATTTAATGGCCGATCACTTACTTTGCCTCTCATTCCTCTTATAATTTCCTTGGAATATTTAAAACAATGTGCTCTGAAGGGATTAAGGGGAGAAAGGGCTCAATTACATTTTCAGATATGGGTACACACACTTTATTTTCTACCAATAAAAGTGTCAAGAATCCAATTCCATTTTATTTTCAGATATGGATACATATACTTTATTTTCCACCAATAAAACTGTGAAGAATCCAGTTCCATTTTGAAAATGATTTGTTGTATAACAGATACAGATAACAGACTTACAGGTATTCAATAGCCTACCTTCAAGATTCTCAAATTACTGTACTTTGCAATTACTTACATTTACATGGAACTTTAGATGATAAAGAAAAGAAAATTTAAAAGGAATGATTCTCTTCCTCTCCATCAAAAATAAACTGAATATTTAAATTTATCTCCTCTGTTTCCATAAAATTTTTCATGAAGCTATATTAAATAAAAATAGAACTACCACTTGTAGAGTATGGCTTAATGAAATGCTCCTAACTTGGTTCTGCCTCTAGCAGAAAATAACTACAGGAACTTTGTGCAGGTGATTTTTATTGGACAGTATTATTTTCTGACTTTACATTCAAGACTTAAAAATCTCCAATAATCTGGATCACTATACAGAATTTCTTGAAATGTGAGCAGTCCCTCTCTAGCAAAAAAAAAAAAAAAAAAATACAAGTTACTAAAATGGGCTTGTGCCCTATGGGTTTTCTTGGACTTGAAATCTGTTAGGGTCACAAAGAAAGAGTTACCAAACCTCACCCCTATAATGAATAGTAACTTTGAACTGGCTTCAAACTTAAACAACTCTGAGTCCATCTAGACCCACATGATCCTGAATTTTTCACAGCTGGACAATTACATCACAGATTAGAAAATAATTAAGATACATCCCACTTCATATTAAAGGAGGGATGCCTAAAAAGAAAGTAGAATTCTAGGCAAATTGTATTTGCCTTTACATTATTAGAGCAACTTGGAAGTATGTCTAACTTATTATAAGCTTACATACCCAGAAAATGCATTTTTTAAAGAACCTGAACAACTATAAAAACTCGACAGATAATAAGGTTAACTATAGTTTCTGCCCAGTGACATATCTCTATATTTTGCTTGAATACAGACTTTTAGGTTTTTACATCAACCATAATATCTATGCATTTTTAATTCTTATCATTTGGTAAATGCTTTAAGGATATAATCTGTTACAAGTTTTCAGGCAAGTAAGGAAATGAAGCCTCAGAGAGACAAAGTAACTACTGTAGTTTGATGTACTACATTTAGTAAATGGCAGGGCAAGGATTCAAACCCTGGTCTGTGAAATTCCCCAAGCCTTTGCTATTTCTGCTCTGCTAGGCAGACAATGCTACCTTCATTTTCACATTTTTTAAGAAAGAAAAAATTTCTCATGCTTATATTCAAGAGATTTTTGCCTGTTTTCTTCCAAGATTTTAATGGTTTCATATCTTATATTTAGGTCTTTAATCATTTCAAGTTTACTTTTGTTTATGGAGATAGACAAAAATCCAGTTTCATTCTCTTACATGTAATTGTCCAGTTTTCCTAACACCATTTATTGAAGAGGCTGTCTTTCCCCCTCTGTATATTCCTGGTTCCTTTATCATATATTAATTGACCATATATGCATGGGTTTATATCAGAGCTCTCTATTCTGTCCCATTTGTCTATAGGTCTGTTCTCTTGCCAATACCATACTGTTTTGATTACTATAGCTTTGTAGTATAGCTTAAAGTCAGGGAGCATCATAACCCAGCTTTGTTCTTCTTTCTCAAGATTACTTTGGCTATTCAGGTCTTCTGTGGTTCTATATGAATTTTAGAATTATTTGCTCTAGTTCATTGAAAAATGTCATTGGTATTCTGATAGGGATTGTACTGAAATCTGTAAATTGCTTTGGGCAGGACTGCCATTTTGACACTATTAATCCTTCCTATCCATGAGCACAGGAAATATTTCCATTTATTTGTGTCTTGGTCAAGTTCTTTCATCAGCATCTTAAGGTTTGCAGAGTACAGGTCTTTCATCTCCTTGGATAGGTTTATTTCTAGGTATTTCATTCTTTCTGATGCAATTATAAATGGAATTGTTTTCCTTATTTCTCTTTCTGATAGTTTGTTGTTAGTGTATACGAATGCAACAGATTTCTGTATACTGATTTTGCATGCTGCTGCCACTTTGCTAAATTTAGTCATTAGTTCTAATAGTTTCTTGGTGGAGTCTTTAGGGTTTCCTATATAGTATTATGTCATCTGCAAATGGTGACAGTTTTATTTCTTCCTTACCAATCTGGATGCCTTTTATCTCCTTTTCTTTTCTGATTGCCATGGCTAGGACTTACAGTACTGTGTTGAGTAAAAATGGTAAGAGTGGGCATCCTTATCTTATTCCTGATATTGGAGGTAAAGCTTTCAGATAACAAAATATCTGATTTGAAAAGACATATGCACCCCTATGTTTATCACAGCACTACTTACAAGAGCCAAGATATGGAAGTAACCAAAGTGTCCATCAACAGATGAATGGATAAAGAAGATGTGATATAGGGGGTTCTCTTGTCCCCTCCTGGCATGAGCCAGGAGCTCTATTCTCTCACTTTATTTCTAAATAAAAGCCTGTACCTTGCTCTCCTAAAAAAAAAAAAGGAAGAAGAAGATGTGGTACATATACATAATGGAATATTATTCAGCCATAAAAAAGAAAGAAATCCTTCCATTTGCAACAATATGGATGGACCTAGATGGTATTACGCTAAGTGAAATAAGCCAGGCAGAGAAAGACAAATACCATATAATTTCACTTCTATGTGGAATCTAAAAACAGAATAAAACAAAATGAGCAAAACAGCAGCAGACTCATAGACTCAAGAAGTGATTGGTGGTTACCATAAGGAAAGGGTTGGAGTGGGTAGGTAAAATGAGTGAGAAGGATAAATAGGCACAAAATCTCAATCAGAATATAAATTGGTCATGGGATGGAAGTGCAGCATGGAAAATATAGTCAGTGGTTCTGTAACATCTTTCTATGTTGACAAATAGTAACTGCACTAGTTGGGGTGAACATCTAGTGATAGTATGTGTAATTGTTGAATCACTGTGTTGTATACCTGAAACCAATATCATATTGTATATCAACTGTATTTCAATTAGAACATAAATCAAAAAAAGAAGAAAGATTCCTCAAGCAAGAATGTGAATAAAGACACAGAAGTTTGAAAAATCAAATTGAGATTGGAGTCTGCTTAAGCACATAGGTTTAGTTGTACATACATTTGGTAACTTTACGTATAGTTATACTTGGAAGAGACATATTTTTGAAAAGATAAGTCAAAGCAATTTACAAATTCCATCTGATATATTATTTCTTTCTAGTTTACTAAAACCAGTTTGTGACATGGAAATATTTTCTCCTTATAAGAAATTGCAAAGAAAACTTGGATTTGTATTCCATAAATATATACCTTATTTCTTAGTCAGGATCAGTAGTTTCTTTCAGAGAAGTCTTCTTGTCCTCTTTCCTTCAATGTCACATTCATTCTACCCTTTCGATTTTGGTAGTTCTATGATCATGCATTATCACATATCAGGTGGCTAGAAGAAAAAGGTCCTAATGCCATTTCATACTCAGTGACTGTGTGACTTCTGCTTTGAGTACATACAGTTTTGTTCTACATAGTTGGGGGTAAAACAATTGTAATCTGCAAGCTATAAGTAAACCAGAATTTAAATATTAAAAAAAATGAAAATACTATCTAAAGAAATTCTTTAAACTTTAGGTAGACCTAATTTTAAAAACCCATAATGTGTTTTCTATAATATTTAGGAACAAGACTAACATAAAAATAACTAGGTCAAAGTGGAGATTATGCTAGAACACAGTTGTACAGTTATGAAGTTTGAATAAATTAATCTAAGAATGTACTTTGATAAAATAAAGCAGAGCTTATTATCTAATAACAGGCACTCCTGAGAAGTCCAAAAAATAAACTGCAATATAACCAAGAAAATCCACTTTGAAATTAAGCCACCTCCTGGAAACTTTCATCAGAATATCTATTACCCGGTATTTTAAATTTCCCAAAGCATTCATTCCTTTTTCAGATATAAAGAAGAGATACTGAAATTTATAGTTATGATAGTAAAACAAAAAAAAAACATAGAAATCAGACATACAGACCAATCAAATACAATACAGAAACCAGACGTCCAGCCTCCAGAACCACGAGAAAATTAATTTCTGTTATGTAAGCCTCTCAGTCTATGGTATTTTGTTATGGCAGCCTGAATAGACTAATACAGGTATCAAAACCAAAGGACAGTCTCTTCAACAAATGGTGTTGGGAAAACTGGATATCCATATGCAAAAGAATAAAGTTGCAGCTTTACATTACACCATATAAAAGTTTATGCAAAATGGATCAAACACCTAAACATAAAACCTAAAACTATGAAACTCTTAGAAGAAAATACAGGGGAAAAGTTTCATGACATTGGATTTGTCAAAGATGTCTTGGGTATGCCACCAAAGGCAAAACCAACAGAAGTAAAAATATTATGTACTATATCAAATTCAAAATTTGTTCATCAAATGACATGATCAACAGAGCAAAAAGGAAACCTATGGAATGAGAGAAAATATTTGGAAATTATATATCTGATAAGGGGTTAACATCCAGAAGAAACAAAGAGCCCCTGCAACTCAACAGTAACAAACAAAAAAAAAACCCTGAAAAACAAGCAAAGGACTTTAACAGACATTTCTCCAAAGATGGTACACAAATGGCCAACATATGGAAAGATGCTTAACATCACTAATCATCAAGGATATGCAAATCAAAAGTGTAATGTGGTATCACCTCACACCCATTAGGCTGGCTACTTATATTTTTAAAAAAATAGAACAATAACAAGTGTTGGCAAGGCTATGCAGAAAGTGAAACCCACCTGAACTGTTGGTAGAAATGTAAACAGTATAGCTGCTATGAAAAACAGTACGTAAGTTCTTAAAAAGTTAAAAATAGAATTATCATATGATCCAGCAACCCCACTTCTGATACATACTCAAAAGCATTGAATGCAGAATCTTGAAGAGATATTTACACATCCTTGTTCATAGCCATTCATAGCCATACATGAATAGCACTGTTCATAAGAGCCAAGAGGTGAAAGCAACCCAAGTGTCCAATGACAGATGAATGGATAAATAAAATGTGGTGTATATATGCAATGGAACACTATTAAGCCATAAATGGAAGGAAATTCTGACACTTTACAACACTGTTGGACATTGAGCACATAGCACCAAGTGAAATAAGCCAACAAAAGACAACATGTAATTCCCATTTAAATAAGGCTTCTAGAAAAGTAGAATTCATAGAGGTAGAAAGTAGGATGGAGGGTACCAGGAGCTGGGGGAGAGGGAAATGGAGAGTTGTTTAATGGGTACGGAGTTTCAGTTTTGCAAGATAAGAAAGTTCTGGAGATTCATTGCATAAAAAGGTAAGTATACTTAACATTGGAACTATACACTTAGAAATGCTTAAGGTGATAAATTTTATCTTGGGTATTTTTTAATACAGTAATTAAAAAAAGAAAAAAGAAATCCACAAGATCCCTTTTAAGAAAAAAGTTAACATCTGCCTCAACAGCATTCTAGAAAAAGCACATTGAAAGAGGAAAAACTCTATAAAAGAAGCCACTCCATGATGAAATATAAACCACTTAGAAATTTATATTTCAGAGATGGATTAGTTCCAGTCCCATTATGTTTTATATAACATAAGTTTAATATGCTAGAAAATGTTCTTTTGCCTTGGTGGGAGGTGGAGAGAGAGAAAGAGAGAATTTAGACACAGAAAACAAAGAATCATTTAGCACTTAGAGGCAGCAAGTGTTGGCCTCTCTCCCTCCCTCTTTTTCTTTCCTAAAATATTTAACAAAAATATGATGTCACACAGCTGAATTACTGTGGGATCCCATGGTGCCCTTAACATTTGAATTCATACTCCTACTCAATGGGTGGCTTTTTTCAGAACAAAGGCTTTTTTACATATTTTCTGTAAAGCACAGCAAGATTTCAGGGAAAGAATATGTGACAGTTGAAGAGGATGCCTACGCAGAAAAATTAATAATATGATGACTTAAGATAAAACACACACACACTGGCAGCATTGGCTATCACATAATTCATGTCCAGCTAATTTCCAAAGAACAATGAATCGCATATGATTTGCAAATACTGGGCTTTTTGTTTCATAAAACACCAAACAAATGTGTCATCATTATGCAAGTGAATACAGACATACAATAATTATCCCTTAGTATGAAGATACTTCCAACAGATAGAGAGTAAGGGTTGAAACATGGGGAGACACACCCAAGAGCAAAGAATAATGCACTTTTCTTTTGTTTTTCAATTCTTTCTTACTAGAAAAGTATTGTCACCATCATTTACAGAGTTCAAAAGACTGGATTTTTTGAAGGCTTATTATATGCTGTGTCAAAGCAGGACCCTAATACCTCAGCTGCTCACAGTGTGCTCCACAGTCTGGCTGTAGTTCCTGATACCTAGGTAAGCAGACAGGAATGTACTTAACTGTACAATGGAAGTGTTGCAAACCAGCCAGCCTGGTTCTTTAAGAAATGTCACATTCTTTTTGGTAGATACTGGAAACCTCTAATATTTAGAGGTGGAAGGAGAAGCAAATAGTCCCCATCCCTATGCCTCACTTCCAAGGAGTCTTTTTTGATAAAAGAAATCTCAGACTACATTCTGCCAAATGCAAAGACATCTATTAGCAAGCAAAGTGACCTCTCTGAAGCTACAGAAGTCCTCTCTTTGACCTAAAAAATAGCCATCAGTCCCTTGCATAGGATGCCTACTCCAAAAGGGACTTAAAGTTGGATCCTGGATATACTTAACATTACTGATTCCCATCTGCTAGGGCAAGGAGGTCTGCAAGCCCACTAGAATGCAAACCTGGAGTTCTGCTCCATTGATACACACTGCTGGGCTATGGGTATCTCCTCCTATATATTTTTTCAGGCCAAGGTGGTGGGTCCTGCATCACCATTCTAACCAACCACATAACCTAAATATTGTTCATTTCAATTTTCCCAATAGCAAGATTTCATTGTCAACTAACTCTAGAGAATTTATTTAGAATAAAGAACTCATCTACTGATTAACTCTTCTTAAGGTGTTGACTATAAAGTATCTTGAACATACCCCACAGTACAGTATTTAGGTAAATTATCCCATAGACACTATACCCAGAGAAGATAGCATTGGAGCCGGAACTGAATCCAAACTTAACTGAAGATCTTGTAACTGTTAAGTCCTTGAGCTTTAAGATAAACAAGAACAGGAGAGAAGATTAGTGAAAAGAAAGAAGAGAAGAGAAGAGAAGAAGAAAAGCATCATTCTTGCCTTCTATGATTTTACCATCTATTCATGAATGATAACAAGGATGGCTATTTTATTTGGGTAGGTGGGTAGAGTGGGTGCAAACGGGAAATGATTTCAAGCTATGGATAAGTGATTTCTACAGAAGCCTCTATATGACTTCTTGGTAAGTAATCAACACATATTTGGTGATTAAACAAAAATAACAAACATTTAGGTAAACATTTTCTTTTTCTTTCTTTCCTTCCCTCCCTCCCTTTTTTTCTTGCTTCCTTCCATTTTTAATTATAAAAGTAACTGTGGCCATCAACACAAATACTCAAGTAAAAGTTCAGACTAAAGAGCAGCAAAATCTCAAATTGTTCCAAAGGAATCTGATAGGTGATTCTATATGAACAGGAATTTTTTCTCATACATTCTTTCTCTTCTACATAGTGGCCAGATCAAGTGCTTTCTCATCAACCCTGAAACAATCTCCAAAATTTGGAAGAAATCTTTCAGTAGATAGGATATCATGACACAAATCATAACATAATAGGCAAATAAACTGCTGCAAAAGTGAGATTTGCAGGAAGCAGGTACTAAGTCCCCGTCCTACTGCCCCCATACCCAAAAGTTTGGTGGGTCAGCAGAGGGACCCTGTCTTCACCTTTATACAATGTACAGGGTTTCTCAGGAAACTTCATGCTTGGGCCAGGGGCTGGAGTTGTAGGACTGGAGAATCTGAAGTGCACTCCTCCTGTCCTCTGGGTAAAGGCTTGGGAACACCAACAGATAGGGACATCATTTTGGTCATTGTCCAAACTTAACTTTCTGTGACCAACACATCCTGGAAAACTTGGTTGCTAATTTTTACCTCTGAGGAGTTGAGTCAATCACAAAACTTATTATGTTCAGTGTGGATAAAGTGAAGTTTCCTGTGGCCAGGATTCTCACCTGGCCATGGTTGGCTAGCTCACTGCACACATGTGGGGAATATGTGGTTATTGACTCTAAATAAAGAGCTTCACCCAGTGCTTTGGGTGACACGGTGACACAGTTGCAAAACTGCAGGAGAGCAAAGCAGAGGCTGGAGTGGTGACAGCGCTGAGGACAGCTGTGGGGATACAGAGGCCCAGAGGCAGAGACCAGTTGCTGCGTGCAGACTCGCTCTAAGTGGACGGGATTCTAGTGATTGACCTGCCACCGTGGAAATAAAGTTGGGGATCCCCAAGAACGTTCTACTGTCATCTCTTTGGTCACATTGAACCCATAGTGAACTTGCCTGGGGCTGAAACCCATCAGCAAGACATTCAGCACCAGCAAGAAGGGTGGCATTAACATAATAAGAAACAGGCAGTTTTCTGTTCGAGGCAAAACCCAGAATTTGGTGAAGCATGATAGGCTGGTCATCATATATTTTCTAAATTTTTGTGTGTGTCTGCTTTGGGCCTCAAAGCAGATTCTTGGTATTCAAACACAGATAAGTTATTATAATGGCACAGCAAGCCAGATCTGATATCAAGGGAGATCTGATCATCTCTCCAGCCAAAATATTAACAATGCTTACAAAATGCAAGAAAAAAAAGGCAGAATGCTACTAAGCTAATTCTCTGCTTGTAAAATATAGAAATAGATTTTTTGTTTTAGGTTGGAAGATGAAAGTATCTACTTTAAAACCTAGATGACAAGCAGATAGAAGTATAATTCTCCTTTTAACCCCCAACTAGCTGACTCACTGGCAGAAGGGTAATGGTGATGTCAGTTTGTAACAGAGCCACCCACTAACATAGATATTAGTAAGGAATAATGACTATGCAGAGGAAGTGAAATTACAAATGTAAAAGGTTAGGTTTAAACTTTCATTCTAGAAGCATCAGATACTCTGAATTACTCTCTAGACAAAATCAACTAAAATGGTCAACAAATATGCATAGTTTTAATTTTGAAGGTATTGTTGAGTTAGAAACTAAGAAACAAAGGATCTGTGGAGCTCCTGCATGGCTGCACATGAAACTTAAGAGACAAGCCAGTGACAAAGGTAGCTTTTCCCTCTGAGAGTTTCTGCTGAGCCCTGAACACCTGAGTTTTCTCTAAAGCCTGCACAGCACACAGGGGACAGGTGATAATGCTTAGGACTTGCTCACAGTAGGAAAGCTAGTAAGATTTCCTATTAGTACTTATAAAGGTGGAGAAGAAATAAAACCTGCTACCCATAAGGAGATAGGAAGGAAGCTTGCCTGTCTCAAACCAGGACAGAGATGAGGATGGGACTGCCCTTAGCCCAACAGGTTGGGAGCCCTCAGGAGCTTCAGACTCTTCAACCCCCTCACTGGCAACACAGCCCAGAGTTTCCTTGTAGTGACGTGCAGCCTGCTGGCAGGCAGTAAACTCAAACTCTACACCCAAGTTGGCAGAGGGAGAACCCACAACATGCTCAACTCTATTTTGGGCCAGCTGGGAGCTGCATGCAAGGACTAGCCCCAAGAGCTCTTTCCTCCTGGCAGGGGCTGGTCCTCTTAGCCAGCATCCCTGCCATCACAGCAGGCTGAGAGAGGCAGCTCCAGTCCCACAGCCAGCACGCATGTGCAGCCCAGCACCAGGAGTTCTTTGCTCCCAGAAGGTGCTAGTCCCACTTGCCTGTGCCCCTACCATAGCAGCAGGCCTAGATGGCAGCTTCATAGAGTAATCTCCCCATTCTCGTGATCATCTGATGGCTCACAAAAGCCTACCAAAGTTCAGACCACCATGAGCAAGGCAGAAACATTGTGCACATACACTGCAGGCCAACAGATGGGGCTCCCGCTCAGGAAACTAACCTCTGGGCACTAGAGGGCACCTCTTACACAAATCTACTATCCCACAGGAGACTAAAAACATGAAGAGACAGAGGAACTTGGTCCAAACAAAAATTCAAGAAAGAACACCAGAATGAGGGCTTACTGAAATTGAAATCACCAATCTGCTTAATAAAGATTTCAAAATAAAAGTTATAAACATGCCCACAGAGCTACAGAAAAATGTTAAATGTGGAGAGAGGACTTCAACAAAGAGAGAAAATTTTTAAAATAAAGGATATGAAATGAAACATACAATAAAGAAATTTTAAAGTATATTAGATGCAGTAGAGGAGACAGTAAATGAAATAGAAATTAGAGAACAGGAAAACAAAGAAGCTGAAAAACAGAAAAAAAGAATCTCTAGGAATGAGAGAATAATAAGAAAGTTGAGCGACCAAACCAAAAGGAAAGATATATGCATAATATGGTACCAGAAGAAGAAAAGATAAACCAAAGGATAGAAAGTCTCTTTGAGGAAATAATTGTGGAAAACTTCCCCAATTTGGGGAAGGAAATAGTCACTCAGGTCAGGGAAGTGCAAAGATCTCCCAACACAATGAACCTTAGGAAGAAAACACCAAGACATATAATAATTAAAATAGCAAAGATCAAGGACAAGCAGAGAGTATTAAAAGCAGCCATAGAGAAAAAATGCTCACTTATACAGGAAACCCCATCAAGCTATCAGCAGAATTCTCAGCAGGAATTTTAAAGGCCAGAAGATAGTACTATGATATATTTAATGTAATGAAACAGAAGGGCTTCCAACCAAGAATACTCTACCATGCAAGATTATCATTTAAATTTGAAGCAGGGAATAAACAATTTCCAGATAGGCAAAAGTTCTCAGAATTTACCACCACCAAACCATTTCTACAAAATCTCTTAAAGGTACTGCTATAGATGGAAATGTTCCTAAAGCTTAATAGCTGTCACCAAAAAAACAAACCCACAGTAAAAGTAGTTCATCAATTAATTACTAAGCAAATATGAAATTAAACTTCACAATGTTAGTCAAAGGATATACAAAGAGTATAGAATATGACACTTAATATATAAAGAATGGAGGAAGAAAAAGAAGGGAAGAAAAAAAAGAACCTTTAGATTGTGTCTGAAATAGAGTAATAATCAGTTTAAGATAGAATGTTAGATAGTACAGAAGCTATCCTTGAACCTTTGTTAACTACAAATATAAAGCACACAATGGCAATAAGTACTTATCTATCAATAATCACCCTAAATGTAAATGGACTGAATGCCCCAATCAAAAGACATAGAGTTACAGAATGTAGAAAAAAACAAGACCCATCTATATGGTGCCTACAAGAAACTTACTTCAAACCCAAAGACATATACAGTCTGAAAGTGAAGGGATGGAAACAGATATTTCATGCAAATAAAAGGGAGAAAAAAGCAGGAGTAGCAGTACTTATATCAGACAAAACAGATATCAATACAAAGAAAGTAACAAGAGACAAAGAAGGACATTACATAATGACAAAGGGATCAGTGCAACAAGAGGATATAACTAAAAATGAATATGTTGCATTCTATTTCCCCCTTTAATTCTGTTAGCACTTGTTTCACATATTTAGGAGCTCCTATATTGGGTACATAGAGGCACTGAACAATGCATTACAACAGATGGACCTAACAGACAACTACAGAACACTCCAACCAAAAGAAGCAGGATACACATTCTTCTCAAGTGTGCATGGAATGTTTTCCAGAATAGATAAAATACTAAGCCATAAAAAGAGTCTCAGTAAATTGAGAAAGATTGAAATTGTGCCAACAGGCTTCTCATACCACAAAGATATGAAACTAGAAATAAATTATGTAAAGAAAACAAAAAAGCCCACAAACACATGGAGGCTTAACTACATGCTCCTAAATAATCAATGGATCAAAAACCAAATTAAAACAGATCAAGCAATATGTGAAGACAAATGAAAACTCAACACCCCAAGCCTGTGGGATACAGTGAAGGCAGTTCTAAGAGGAAAGTACATAACAATATAGGCTTACCTGAAGAAAGAAGAACAATCCCAAATGAACAGACTAAAATCACAATTAATGAAACTACAAAAAGAAAAACAAATGAGCCCCAAAGTCAGAAGAAGGAGGGACATAATAAAGATCAGAGCATAAATAAATAAAATGGAGAAGAATAAAACAATACAAATAACCAATGAAACCAGGAGCTTGTTCTTTGAGAATATAAACAAAATTGATAAATGTCTAATCAGACTTATCAAGAAAAAAAGAGTGGTACACATATAAACAGAATCATAAATGAAAAAGGAAAAGCCACAAGTGACACCATGGAAATATAAATAATTCTTAGACAATACTATGAAAAATTAAATGCCAACAAATTGGATAAGCTTGCAGAAATGGACAACTTTCTAGAAAAATACAATCTTCCAAGATTGACTCAGGGAGAAACAGAAAATCTGAAGAGACCAAATACCAGTAATGAAATTTAACTGGTAATCAAAAAACTACCTAAGAACAAAACCCCTGGCTGAGGTGGCATCTTGGCTGAATTTTATCAAACATTTAAAGAAGAGCTAATACCCATCCTTCTTAAGGTATTCCAAAAAGCAGAAGAGGAGGTAATATTTCAAAAATCATTCTAGGAGGCCAGCATCACTCTAATACCAAAAACAGGCAAAGACACCACCAAAAATGAGAATTACAGACCAATATCCCTGATGAACATGGATGCAAAAATACTCAACAAAATATTAGCAAACCAAATTCACAAATACATCAAAAAGATCATCCATCACAACCAAGTGGGATTCATTCCAGGGATACAAGGATGGAACAATATTTGAAAATCCATCAACATTATCCACCACATCAACAAAAAGTAGGTCAAAATCCACATGATCATCTCCACAGATGCTGAAAAAAGCATTTGACAAAATTCCACACCCATTCATGATAAAAACTCTCAATAAAATGGGTATAGAGGGTAAGTATCTCAATATAATAAAGGCCATATATGAGAAACCCACAATGAACATCATACTTAATAGCGAAAAGCTGCAAGTTTTTCCTCTAAGATCGGGAACAAGACAAGGATGCCCACTCTCACCACATCTATTCAACATTGTACTGGAGGGCCTAGCCATGGCAATCAGACAACACAAAGAAGTAAAAGGCATCCAGACTGGTATGGAAGAAGTTAAACTGTCACTGTTTGCAGACAACATGATATTTTACATAGAAAACCCAAAAGAATCCACCAAAAAACTGTTGGAACTGATAACTGAATTCAGCAAAGTTGCAGGATACAAAAATAATACACAGAAATCTGTTGCATTCCTATATACTAATGATGAACTATCAGGAAAACAATTTCATTCACAATTGCATCAGAAAGAATAAAATACCTAGGAATAAACCTAACCAAGGAGGTGAAACAATATATATACACTCTGAAAACTACAAAACATTCATGAGAGAAGTTAAAGACACCAATAAATGGAAATACCTCCCGTGCTCATGGATAGGAAGAATTAATATTCTCAATATGGCCATCCTGCCTAAAGCAATCTACAGATTCAAGGCAATTCCTATCAAAATACCAACAGCATTCTTCAGCAAAATAGAACAAATATATATGGAACCACAAAAGACCCCAAATAGCCAAATCAATCCTGAGAATGAAGAATAAAGCTGGAGGGACTATGCTCTCTGACTTCAAGCTCTACTACAAAGTTAAATAATCAAAACAATCTGGCACAAGGACAGACTCATAGATCAATGGAACAGAATAGAAAGCCCAGATATAAACCCACACATATATGGTCAATTAATATATGATAAAGGAGCTGCGAATATACAGTGAGGAAAAGAGCCTCCTCAATAAGTGATGTTAGCAAAAAACTGGACAGCTACCTGTAAGCAAATGAAACTGGATTACTGTCTAACTCCATACACAAAAGTAAACTCAAAATAGATAAAAGACCTGAACGCAAGTCATGAAATAATAAAACTCATAGAAGAAAACATAGGCAAAAATCTCTTGAATATAAACATGAGCAAAGTTTTCCTGAACACATCTTCTTGGGCAAGGGAAACAAAAAGCAAAAATGAACAAGTGGGACTACATCAAACTAAAAAGCTTCTGTACAGCAAAGGGCACCATCAGCAGAACAAAAAGACATCCTACAGTATCAGAGAATATATTCATTATCTGATAAGGGGTTAACATCAAAAATACACAAAGAACTCAAATGCCTTAACACCCAAAAAGCAAATAACCAATTAAAAGAATGGGTAGTGGATCTGAACAGACACTCCTCCAAAGAAGAAATTCAGATGGCCAACAGGCACGTGAAAAGATGCTCCACATCACTAATCATCAGGGACATGCAAATTTAAACCACAATGAGCTATCACCTCACACCAGTTAGGATGGCCAACATCCAAAACACATAGAACAACAAATGCTTGCAAGGATGCAGAGAAAGGGGAACCTCCTACACTGTTGGTGGGAATGTAAACTAGTTCAACCACTGTGAAAAACAATATGGAGGTTCCTCAAAGACTAAAAATAGAAATATCATTTGGCCCAGGATTTCCACTCCTAGGAATTTACCCAAAGAAAACAAGATTCCAGATTCAAAAAGACATATGCACCCCTATGTTTATTGCAGCACTATTTACAATAGCCAAGATATGGAAGCAACCTAAGTGTCCATCAATAGATGACTGGATAAAGACAATGTGTCACGGGAAGGGCAGTGTACACAGAGAAGACAAGTGATAATTCTATGGCATCTTACTACACTGATGTGCAGTGACTGTAGTGGGGTATGTGCGGGGGACTTGATAGTGGGAGGAGTCTAGTAACCATAATGTTGTTCAAGTAATTGTACATTAACGATACCATAATTTTAAAAAAGATGTGTCACATATACATAATGTAATATTATTCAGCCATAAAAAAATCTTACCATTTGCAACAGCATGGATGGAGCCAAAGAGGATTACACTCAGTGAAATAAGCCAGGTGGACAAAGACAAGTACCAAATGACATCACTCATTTGCGGATTATAAAATCAAGGCAAACTGAAGGAACAAAATAGCAGCAGACTCACAGACTCCAAGAAGGGACTAGTGGTTACCAAGGGAAGGGGTTGGGAAGGTTGGGTGGGGAGAGAGGAAGAAGGGGATTAAGGGGCACAATAATTCACAATCACAATATCGGTAGGTCATGGGGACAGCCATGCAACACAGAGAGTCAAATAATGACCCTATAGCATCTTACTACACTGATGGACAGTGACTGTAATGGGGTGAGGGTGTGAGGACTTGATAATATATGTGAATGTTGAAACCACAGTGGTGTTCATGTGAAACCTTCATAAGATTGTATATCAATGATACTTTAATAAGTATATATATATATTTACATACTTACAAAAAAACGAAAAGAAAGATGATCTAATAGATCATACTGAATGCTCCGCCCAATGAGTAGAGAATACGTCTTCTTCAAACAATTTATACAAAATGTTTCTGAAGCCCCCTAACAAATTTTAAAGACTGACATCAAACAAATCTTATTCTCCAAAAAAATACAATAAAGAAATAAATGTGCAAAATGATAGCTAGAAAAGCACTATATGTTGTGACATTTTAAAATGTACTTAAAAATGATTCATTGATCGAAGAAGGAATAATAAAAATTATAAAATATTTAAAACTAAATGATATTTAAAATACTACCTAACTAAAGTAAGATGTGGGAGACTTCTGCTTCTGGGAAGATGGAGTAGATATGCTTGTTCCTAATCTTCCCACTATGCCCATTTTAAACTTCAGGACATTGTCTACGCAATAAATGTAAGACTCTCAAAGCAGACTGGCTAGTGACCCCAGCACACAAGATACAATACAATTTGTTCCTCATTTTCTTTTTGCCATGTATATCCCAGACTGGATCCTGGGTAACTGATGACTGGGAAATGCCAAAGGGCACAGACAAAATAAAGATGGAACAAAAGCAGTCTCTCTCAAGCTCTAAGACCAGGAAAAAAGAAAAGATACACTTAGACACACAGCAAGTCAAAAAACTTTTAGACAATAACTTATCTACTCCAGCTGAGTACTCAATACCATATTAATAACTGTGGCTCCACCCCTGCCCTCATCAGCAAGGGCTGAGGGGAGAGCCTAGACTCTTGCCAAGCTGTAACAAGGCCCTATCAACTCCCCCCTCTACCCATCCTACACTGACCTGGTGTCAGAGAAGTCCAAGTAGAGAACAGCATGTTCATCCTCCCCCATGTTGTCACTGAATTGAATGAAAATGAAAATACACACATCAAAATGCACAGGACAATGCTAACACAATGCAGAAAGGGAAATTTATAGAATAAAATGCTACATTAGAATGAGGGAAAGTCTCAGATCAATATTATGTTCCGACTTTAAGAATTGAGGAAAAAGACAAGTAAAATAAATTCAAAGTAAATAGAATTAAATAAATAAAAATAAGAACATAAATCAATGAAATTAAAAACTGAAAAATAGAGAAAACCAATGAAATAAAATGTGGTTCTTGAGATGATTAATAAAATTGGCAAACCTCCAGCAAGACTAACAAGAGAGAATACACAAATTACTAATATCATGAATGAAACAGAATATGACTACCCACCCTGCAGACATCAAAAGGATAATAAGGAAATATGATGAACAACTCCACACACATATTTTGATAACTTAGATGAAACAGACCAATTCCTTGAAAAGTACAAAATACCATAACTCACTCAATATAAAAACAACAGATCATTTGAATAGAACCACAACTTTTAAGAAAATTGAATTTGTAATTTAAAGTGTCCCAAAAAAGAAATCTTGGATAGTTTCACTGGAGAATCTACCAAATGTTTAAGAACTAACACAAATACAACACAACATTTTCCAGAAAATAGAAGAGGCAGGAACACTTTCCAACCCATTCTATCAAGCCAGTATTACTCTGATACCAAAACCAAACAAAATAGCCCAAAAATAAAAGAAAGCTACAGATCAATATCCTCCATGAATACGTGAAAATTCTTAACAAAATATTAGCAAATAAAATTTACCAACATATAATGAGAATTATATGCCATGACCAAGTGAGATTTATTCTAGGGTTGCCAGACTGGTTCAATATTCAAAAATGAATCAATGTTATCTACCATATAATCAGGCTAAGGAAGGAAAATCGAATGATCATATGAATGGATGCAGAAAAAGTGCTTGACAAAATTTAACATATATCCATGACAAAAACTCAAAAAACTAGGGATAGAAGGGAAGTTGGTAAAGAACATCTACCAAACACTTGAACTAATATACTTAAAAAAAATGAGTATGTTTCTCACTAGGATAGCTTCCCTGCCTACTCCTCTGCAAAAGATAAAAAATATTTGCCTATTGAGAATGGATTGGGCAAGGGAGGGAAACCAATCACAAACTGAAAATCTAAGTTCTCACAGGCATGGTTTCATAGAATTTGCTGTAATTTCAATCCTACACAATTTTAGAGTATAATTCAATCCTTGAACTGTCTTATGAAGCTAACATAACCTTGACTGCAAAGCTAAGTTACACTACAAGTAAAGGAAATTTATAGGCCAATTTCAAATCTACCTAGACATAGTCCAAACAAATTATTTACAAGTCACATCTACCAATGTATAACAAAAAGTTACGTATTATGTCTAAGTTGAATTTATCACTTTTACCTTAAGACATTAAAAGAGAAAAACATATTATGTTTACCAGTGTGGGAAAACCTGATAACCTGGTAGGCAGCCTCTAAATACCTCCCAGTGGTTCTCCTTCTTGGTGTTCATGCTTTTATGTAACACTTCCCTTTTGAGTGTGGACTCATCTTAATGACCCCTCTTCCAACAAACAGAATACAGTAAAAGTGATATAACTTCTGATGTTAGATTACAAAAAAACAAAAAACAAAAAACTGTGGCCTCTAGTTTGGGGACACTTTGTGGGTTTCCCCTTTCTCACTCTGAGGTAGGCCAACTTCCATGTGGTAAGCTGCCCAATGGCAAGGCTTGATTATACCCTAAGAATCTTACTTGTTAAAAAGATCAGTTACCCTAATGTTTTATTATAAACATTAATAAGGAAGGCCTTCTCTAAATCTCTAAGACAATTCTTCCTGTTATACTCCCTTATACCACCAAGAACCTCTCCTTCATAACATTTAACTGCGATTATATATTTGTCTATGTAATTTGTATATTAATAACCACCTTGCCGCACATTATAATCTCTATAAGAATAAAGACCATGACTCACTCTTTATTTTACTTGAATTTATATTCTCATCAGCACTAGCACATGATAAACACAGGCTCTTGATATACTTTGTTTGAATAAATGAATGAACCTTCTACTATAAGTATTTTGAGACTAAATTTCTTAGTCATATAATTCATTATTCAAATCAGAATAGTTTTGAACATAAAGAAGGGCATACTTTTAATAACTATACCAGAACAATAGGCACAATCTGATATGAAGTGCCATAAAAATGATTACGTAATAGTATCAGCTAAAATGCATGTTAAAGAGAATAATGATGTAAGTTTTTGTGGTTGTTACAGACAGAATGTTTGTGTCCTGCCCCCAAAACTCATACGTTGAAACCCTAACTTCTAATGTGATAGTGTAAGGAGGTGGGGCCTTTGCAAAAAAATCACAGCATGAGGGTGGAATTCTCATGAAGGAGTTTAGTGCCTTTATAAGAGCCATGAGAGCTTTCTCTTGCTCTCTGCCATGTGATAATACAGCAAGAAAGTAGTCATCCTAAACCAGAAAGAAAACTCACACCAGACACCAAGCATGGTGGCACTTTTATCTTGGACTTCCCAGCCTCCAGAACTATGAGAAATATATGCTTATTGTTTCAGCTATTCAGGCTGTGGTATTTTATTATAGCAACCTGAGCAGACTGAGACAGTAAGCATAGAACACAGGAGAACTTATACATTACTTCTAATAGCTGCCATTAAGAGAATACCCACTATGTGCAAGAACCTTAGTTAACACATTTTATTCTAATAGCAACCCTATTTAAGGACAGCTGATATTTTGCCCATCTTATCACTGAAAATGTTCACTGACAGTTAAGGTTATGACAAAGCAGAATCTGATTTCATATTTCCTTGACAACAAAGCCTTTTTCACTTTATAATAACTTATGATTATTACCCATACCCTGAACCAAACTTGGTTTTCTCACCCTTTTATAACCAACGCCCTCACTTCATAAACAAAGATCTCATGTCCTGTTTGATTATACATTGAATACCTTGACTGAAAGCCAATGAAAGCAATGAGGAAAAATTTAGACAACTATAGCAAGCATACAGAAACACAAATAAATAATTAGCATTAAAGAATATATTTTCATAAACAAATGGTTGGATCTTTGCCTTTCTAAATTATTTTGTTCAAATGGTACCAGATCAAGATAATCTGTTCACAGACTATCTTATATATGGATTACTTACAGGAACCCAGACCTTCAATACCACTCTCACTTTCCCCACATCACTTAAATACAATCAGGACTAAGTCCCAAGCCAGGAAAGAATTCAAGAGAAAGGAGCAGATATGTGATTTTTACTAACTTCTAAAGTTACCTTTAAATGCTTTCATATTATTGCTTTATGCAAACTACATTTTTATCCTCTCATTAGTGCAGTTCGCCCAAAGTTCACCACAGACAGGGCAACCATGTAATTTATCATTCAACCTAGAATACTTTAGAGCATGAAAAGAGGAACTATTAACAATTATGCTAGAACCACATGTGAAAGTCCAATATACCCTGGGAAAATTAGGACATATGGTCACACTTATATATAGGTATACAGTGCCATAATAAGCACATATCACTTAAGAGCTAAAATTTTGTTTTCTGTTCAGTAAAAGAATAGAATAAATTTAAGGACTGTATTCATAAAATGGAAATTGAACATACAGTGAACACACAGTGATGTATTGCCATACATCAAATGGCAATCAACTGTCAACACCATCAACAAAATAAGTATGTATGTTTGTATGTGTCTGTGTTTATATATATATATATAAATCATCTACAGATAAAGGAGTTATTGGGGAAAATGAAAACCAAATGTGTTCATCTTCTTTTGCCAAGAGCAAATATTGGAAAAATATGTTTTGAAATTTATGATTATACTTTCATTCTTTTAAAAATATTTGGAGGTTATATTCACATTTGTACTGGAATGAGACCTGATATATTTTTTCTTGTCTCCCAGATGTTTATGATGGGTTGGGCAAAAAATCAGAAACTGAAAAAAATCACTCCAAATCAAAAGGCTGTTTATTGAGAATGCCACAGCGCAGATAAATGTTTCGTTTATCTCTGTTTAAGTACACATGGAACAAAGCTTGCAGTTCTCACCTGTTTTGAACCATTTCTACATGACATGAAGAACATACAACATTCTTAAATATGGCACCTAGTCACCACAGGTGCTCCACTGTCTTAGTAGCTGAAGGCCATCATGGGCTACCTCTTCTTGCATGCCCCCCACTAGCCCACTTAGCATTCCTGACCCTCTGCATTATCTACTTCCTTCCTGAAAACATAGTACCTAGAGGTCAGAGGTTCTCTCTTAACATTGCCCTTTTAACATCCAGAATACTGGCCAGGAATGAAATTCATGCTTAATAGACTTTTGCCAAATGAACAGGAAGGAAGAAGTCTGCTTTTCTTGACCTTGTTTTAGAGAAACATTATCAGATTTTTTTTCTAGCATTTTAAATTATGAGAAACTAAAAGAAACCCAAGAAAACAGGTTCTATAAGAAAAGTATAAAGACAACTTTGGTTTTGTTTTTTCCCCTATTTTTAATGTTGCAAAGAGAAGACCAAAGGGTTATATAAATGCTTTCAAGTTGATGAAGGATAGAGACCAGCAAGTACCTGACAAAAATTGAAAAGGAATTAGGCTTAATTTCCAACAAAGCAGATGAGCAGTGTTCATGCTCTTAAGACAGAACATGGTATCCACTGTAGGGGTGATTAAGTACTTCAGCCAGGCAAGGCTGTGACCTGCCTGTCCTCAGAGGAGATTCAAATAAGAGTGTCAATTTAGATAAGTTTGGCTTCTTCATGTCTAAGGCAATATTGGAACCAAATGACCCCATAAAGTCCCTTCCAGATCTTTGATTTATAACTTATCCTTAGAGAGTAAATTTGAAACCACAAACTAAACACTGAAAAACTATAGCAACTTTGAACTAGACAGCATATTCAGATCTTTATTAGGCTTTACTGAAGCCATGATTTGGGTTAATGAAAGGATCTCAAAAGATCATTTGTAAGAAGATTAGTAGGAAAAAATATGCAGAGGCACATTTAGCTCCAAGCTGCCTGTCCAAGTTGTAATCATAATATAAAAACTGTGGTGAGGAAAGCAAACAGCTGTAGACAGAACTTGTTAGTATTTCACACATTCTCCAAGAGAAATAGCTAAGTTCTCAAATAATATTACTGAATTCATTATCTTTATAAACATATAAGGACATCTTGTGCACATACTCTTGAATGTGCTAAATGAATAGCTAATTATATTACACTATTTATAAGTCTGTCTTAGTATTAAAGGACAAATGCAATTTGTGGCCCAGTGAAGGAATTTGGTGCTTCTTGTCCTTTTGTTTTAGTCATCATTTTAATTGTTGAGTAACACCTGTGCCAGGGAGCACTGAGGAGAAAAACAGAAGCTATAAAACCCACATTCATTACATCTCATCTGTAATTTTTGGTTTTGAGAACTTCTAGGACTATTTATGCACAAAATAATTGAAATTTAAAAGAAGTATTTTTAAAATGTAAGGGTTTAGGCCAAAATGAAACTCCTGAAAGTCTTTTCTTTAATAATAATTTTTAAAAGACTGAAAAATTAGCAGCAATTTACATAATTGTTTTCCTTATGAAAAGCCAGCCCTATTCATTTGTCAGATATTTGCAAACACTTCTAATAGTTTTGAGTCAAGGTAGGGTACCATCAACTCCTGTAATTATTTACATATTCATCGCTTCTATGAGACTCTGTTCCTTGACAGAAAGGTCTTTATCTCTATAATCACTGTCTAGCACATATCAGGTTTTACTGAATAATGGAATAAATGATTAAACAATTGCCTCATAAATGAAGGAGATCAGAATATGAGTATTTTTCAGCATAATTCTCATTTAACACTATTTCTTGAAAGACCAAATGGTGGAAAGGGTAAGACAGGGTCTGGCATATACCAAGAATTAGTCATTAAGCTGACATGCAGATGCGCAAAGAAATGCAAGTTTCAAAGGGCTGCTTAGCTCTTCCATCACTAAAAAAAGTCACAGAAAGCAGGTGGTAACCCAAGTCATCAAGATGTTGATATAGAATCCTTGGGTGAGATAGGAGATGATAGGCAATAGATAGGATAGAATGGTAAAGAGGATTCACATAGTTCACACTTCAAAGGACTTATTATGTCAAGCAACAGAGGAAACAAAGAGAAACTTAAGATGCAATAAATATTTTTAGAGCAATCAAGTGATGGAAATCTTGTTTTTGTAGATGACTATCTGCTCAGAAGACAGACTACGATGACAAGGAATAAAAGGAAGCACAAGAGGACCATTGAAAATTATTTTATTAGGATATTGAGAAACTGAACCAATGAAATAGCAATAGGGAGAAATGTTGAAGCTAAGTCAATGGAACATCATGGAGTTAGAATTGAAAAGACTTGGTGACTGGTTAGATAATAGAAAGAGAATTCAAGAATGAGACCAAGAAACAAGGTTTGGGAAACTTCATAGGTGGTGACCCACTGAGACTGAAAATATGAGTTTAACAGGTGAGGTATTGGGAGAGAAAGGAAAAAGCACTTGGGAATATAGATCTGGAGCCAAAGAGAAAACTTGGGCCTGGGAGAAAGACATATGTATACATACATACATACATATATATAATATCACACATACACACATACACACATACACACACACACATATACACAGCCATGGAAGAAGGTGAGGCTAACCCCGGTAACTATGTCAAACAAAAAGAAAACAGGTCCAAGAAGTCTAAGGAGCCCCAATAGTCAAGGGACATGACAGATATTCAGTTCATCTTTTGGCTACTTTGTGTACAATGTAGGAAAAGATGCATTCACTTTGCAGTTATATTGAGAGTATTATTCCACTATTGTACCTTAAGTAGCTATTAATAAAGAGATATATTATCTACAATAAAATAGATTTAGCAGGTGAACCAATAATAACCATGTTGAATGTTTGCATACCACATAAGATACTAAAATTCTTGCATGATGCACTGTGTTGAAAGCCATGTTTTCAGTGTACCTCTACCCCATGAAGCCTTCCCTTTTTTCATCTAATTTATAGGTACAAATAATCTTCCTGGATGATGAATGGCAGGGATATTTGGAGGTAACAGATGAATTAGAATGGCTTTTTTCCCCAAAGATCTTCTGCCACATGCTGAGAGGGGGACACACATAACACAACAACGAGGAATTGAGAAAACTACAGTAAGGACATCTAGAGTATGCTCCATCATAATCCTGCCCTTGTAAATACTAACCCCCCAAGCACTCTGCTCTACACCTTGGCTTTACAAAAGGTCATTCAGTTAAGAGGCAGGAAAGAAGAAAGGTATTAAATACCAGTCACCTTTTTTTTTTCTGCCTCCTACATAAATAGACTACAGTAATGAACATAGCAGAAGAAACCAGTTCAAGATTACTCTTTCCCCATGCTATTTCACATGTGGTTTTGATACTGCTAAATGGCGCACATGAAATTTTTGTATTCTTGGATAAAACATGAAATATATTTATTCAATAATTCGTTCATTCACTCATTCAATCAATGTTTACTTTGTACCTACTATATGCAAAACACTGAGCAAGGCACTAAGAAGTCAGTGGCAAACAAGATAGACAAAATCTTTATGTTCATATCCAGAAATACAAATATTCTCCTAATTGATAAGTAGATATTTAACAATAGTAGGTGCTACACAGAAGAGCAGGATGCAGTTAGATATTTCACCAGGATCTGACCTAGTCTGAAGAGTCAGGTAAGACTTCCTTGAGGAGATATCTTTTGAGCTGAGCTCTGAAAGATGATTAAGATTTAATGATATAAAAAGTTGAGCACGAACTCATCAGGCAGAGGAACTGCATATGTAAAGGCACTGAGGTAGGAGCAAGCACCATACATTCAAGAAAATGAAAAATGCAAATATGGTTGAAGTTCAGTGAAACAGGAGAAAAATGGCAAAGATGAGGTAGGAGAGGGTCAGATCTTGGAGAGTCCTGCATGTCAGATCAAAGATTTGGTCTTACAGTGTACTGTTTTTCTTTACTTTACCTGCCCAGCTCTGTTCTCCCTCAAGCTGACCCCTGCAGACTCAGCTACCAAGCAACTTGCCTTCTGGTTTCCAGTTATATTAGGGCAACAGGAGACACTGACAGGAGAGCTGAGACTGGAAGAGAAATGAAGACCAAGGTACTTCCTGTTTCACTGCAGTATCACTGGTGGCAGCTTGTCTCTCCACAGTTACAGTCCTTGCTGTGTGGACTCTCCTCCTTGAGCAGCTCTCTGGTAGTACAACTCCCTCCTCTTGCTCCTTCAACCCGAGGGATAGCAAACAACTTCCACTTTTGCCTATCAGGTCCTCAGCAGGTCTGAGTGGTCTCCTTAACTGTGACCATATTGCAAAGTGGGTCTTTCATTATAATCTCTACATCTGAAATGTGTGAACTATTGAAGTCTGTTTCCTACCTGAATTATGAGTGATACTTAACAAACAGTCAAAATCCATTTGCATTTTTCAACTGATTGCTATAGCTACTGTGAGGAAAATGGACCTGGACGAGCAAGAATGATGTGAGGAGATCCATTAGGAGATGATTGTGGAGGTCCAAGGATGTAATTCTGGCAACTTTCACTAGGGTACTGGCAATGGAAATGGAGATACATGACAGATCTGAAAGCTATTTGGGAGAGAAAAAGCCAGATTTGGTTATTGCTGAAATTTAAGGGTTAGAAAGAGGTAGTATTCAATGGTAACTCTGTTCAGTAACCAAAAGAAATAAAATGTTGGTTGAAAGAAAACAGGCAGTGCTACATTAGCAAGTATATATACCAAAAATTGCTTATAGCACTGAGGATAACTGTAGACATCCTGAAACTTTACTTCCTGCTCACATCTATAAATCCTCCAAATCTTGAATCTTACAAAAAAAAATTTTTAAACAGACAAAATTTTAACAGGCAAAAATAGCATTTTAGCATCAACCAATATTTGCAGAGTATCTATGTGCAAGGTACTGTGGAAGGTACTAGAAAGAGTTAGCATAAAAGAATAGTCTGGAATCTGGTCTCTGAAAGCAGATACTCTAGGTTTTATTCATAACCATGGAGTTACATGACAGAAGAAGGGAAAGTAGGAAAGGAGAAGGGAGAAAGACGGAGAGGTGGGTAAACATGACATTTTCCTCTTCCTTTCTTGGCAACCTAACTCCTTAGGATATATTTATATGTAAAGTTGTAATCCAAGAGCGGGAGCGGAAGATGGCGGCGTGAGTAGAGCAGCGGAAATCTCCTCCCAAAACCACATATATCTATGAAAATATAACAAAGACAACCCTTCCTAGAATAAAGACCACAGGACACAGGACAATATCCAGACCACATCCGCACCTGAGAGAACCCAGCGCCTCGCGAAGGGGGTAAGATACAAGCCCCGGCCCGGCGGGAGCCGAGCGCCCATCCCCCCAGCTCCCAGCAGGAGAAGAGTAGGCAGAGGAGGAGGGAGACGGAGCCTAGGACTGCTGAACACCCAGGCCCCGCCATCCGGGCCAGAGTGCAGACACAGTACGTGCCCAGGGGGCCCTGGATGCTAGGGAAACAGGGCAGCAAGAACAGTGAGGGGGAACCGGAGGCCGGGCGCCGGAGGACATAAGAAAAGCGCACGATCATTGTTTTTTTTTTTTTTTTTGCTGTTTTGTTTTGGCAAGCACTTTTTGGAAGTCTTAAAGGGATAGGGCCCCCAATACTAGGGAAACAGGGCAGCAAGAACAGTGAGCAGGCACCGGAGGCCGGGCGCCGGAGGACAACAGAAAAACACGCGAACATTTTTTTTTTTTTTTTGCTGTTTTGTTCAGGCCAGCGCTTTTTGGAAGTCTTAAAGGGATAGGGCCCCCAATACTAGGGAAACAGGGCAGCAAGACTGGTGAGCAGATGCCTGAGGCTGGCACCGGAGAATAAAGAAAAACGAGAGGCCACTTTTTTTTTTTTTTTAATTTAAATTTTTTTTGTGTGTGGTCGTTGTTTTGATTTGGCGGGTGCTTTTTGGAAGTCGTAAGGGGCAGTGTGGGACACTTAATCCAGAGGTAGGGAATCCGGGGATCTCTGGGCACCTTAACCCCTGGGCTACAGGGAGCAGGGAGGCCCCTTACGGAGATAAATAGCCTCCAGGCCACTCCCCCTCCAACGCGACTCCACCACTTTGGAGCGGCCGCGAGAGCCAGGCCACGGCCACAGAAACAGCGGAGATAAACTCCATAGCAGCCTGGCAGGAAGCAGAAACCCTGTCTGCGCGCAGCTACCCAGCACAAGCCACTAGAGGTCGCTGTTCTCCCAGGAGAGGAGGGCCACAAACCAACAAGAAGGGAAGTTCTTTCAGCCGTCACTTGTCCCAGCTCTGCAAACTATTCCTATCACCATGAAAAGGCAAAGATACAGGCAGACAAAGATCACAGAGACAACACCAGAGAAGGAGACAGACCTAACCAGTCTTCCTGACAAAGAATTCAAAATAAGAATCATAAACATTCTGACAGAGATGCAGAGAAATACGCAAGAGAAATGAGATGAAGTCCGGAGGGAGATCTCAGATGCCAGAAAGGAGATCACAGAAATGAAACAAACTCTGGAAGGGTTTATAAGCAGAATGGATAGGATGCAAGAGGCCATTGATGGAATTGAAACCAGAGAACAGGAACGCATAGAAGCTGACATAGAGAGAGATAAAAGGATCTCCAGGAATGAAACAATGTTAAGAGAACTGTGTGACCAATCCAAAAGGAACAATATCCGTATTATAGGGGTTCCAGAAGAAGAAGAGAGAGGAAAAGAGATGGAAAGTATCTTAGAAGAAATAATTGCTGAAAACTTCCCCAAACTGGGGGAGGAAATAACCCAACAGACCACGGAAATACACAGAACCCCCAACAGAAAGGATCCAAGGAGGACAACACCAAGACACATAATAATTAAAATCGCAAACATCAAGGACAAGGAAAGAGTCTTAAAGGCAGCTAGAGAGAAAAAGGTCACCTATAAAGGAAAACCCATCAGGCTAACATCATACTTCTCGACAGAAACCCTACAGGCCAGAAGAGAATGGCATGATATATTTAATAAAATGAAACAGAAGGGCCTTGAAGCAAGGATACTGTATCCAGCATGACTATCATTCAAATATGACAGTGGGATTAAACAATTCCCAGACAAACAAAAGCTGAGGGAATTTGCTTCCCACAAACCACCTCTACAGAACATCTTACAGGGACTGCTCTAGATGGGAGCATGCCTAGAAAGAGCACAGCACAAAACACCCAACATATGAAGAATTGAGGAGGAGGAATAAGAAGGGAGAGAAGAAAAGAATCTCCAGACAGTGTATATAACAGCTCAATAAGCGAGCTAATTTAGGCAGTAAGATACTAAAGAGGCTAACCTTGAACCTTTGGTAACCACGAATTTAAAGCCTGCAATGGCTATAAGTA
Source organism: Manis pentadactyla (assembly GCF_030020395.1). Lineage (NCBI taxonomy): Eukaryota > Metazoa > Chordata > Mammalia > Pholidota > Manidae > Manis > Manis pentadactyla. Next base: position 94,494,875 of record NC_080025.1, read on the forward strand.
CATATCTTTCAATAGTCACCCTAAATGTTAATGGGCTGAATGCACCAATCAAAAGACATAGAGTAATAGAATGGATAAAAAAGCAAGATCCATCTATATGCTGCTTACAAGAAACTCACCTCAAACCCAAAGACATGTACAGACTAAAAGTCAAGGGATGGAAAAACATATTTCAAGCAAACAACAGCGAGAAGAAAGCAGGGGTTGCAGTACTAATATCAGACAAAATAGACTTCAAAACAAAGAATAACAAGACATGAAGAAGGACACTACATAATGATAAAGGGCTCAGTCAAACAAGAGGATATAACCATTATAAATATATATGCACCCAACACAGGAGCACCAGCATATGTGAAACAAATACTAACAGAACTAAAGGGGGAAATAGACTGCAATGCATTCATTCTAGGTGATTTCAACACACCACTCACCCCAAAGGATAGATCCACTGGGCAGAAAATAAGTAAGGACACGGGAGCACTGAACAACACAGTAGAGCAGATGGACCTAACAGACATCTATAGAACTCTACATCCAAAAGCAACAGGATATACATTCTTCTCAAGTGCACATGGAACATTCTCCAGAATAGACCACATACTAGGCCACAAAAAAGTTTACAAGGATACCAAATTCATTACTCTGAAAACTGACCGGCAAAAAATCAAGTATTTTCTATATAAATTGATTTCAGATCAATTAAATAGTTGATGAGCATAAGTTCTCCTTTACAGACTTTAAAACAAAGAAAGTAACAAGACATAAAGAAGGACACTACATAATGATAAAGGGCTCAGTCCAACAAGAGGATATAACCTTTCTAAATATATATGCACCCAACACAGGAGCACCAGCATAAGTGAAACAAATACTAACAGAACTAAAGGGGGAAATAGACTACAATGCATTCATTCTAGGAGACTTCAACACACCACTCACCCCAAAGGATAGATCCACCGGGCAGAAAGTAAGTAAGGACACGGAAGCACTGAACAACACAGTAGAGCAGATGGACCTAATAGACATCTACAGAACTCTACATCCAAAAGCAACAGGATATACATTCTTCTCAAGTGCACATGGAACATTCTCCAGAATAGACCACATACTAGGCCACAAAAAGAGCCTCAGTAAATTCCAAAAGATTGAAATCCTACCAACCAACTCTTCAGACCACAAAGGCATAAAACTACAAAAATAAACTGTAGAAAAGAAAGCAAAAGGGCTCACAAACACATGGAGGCTTAACAACACACTCCTAAATAATCAATGGATCAATGACCAAATCAAAATGGAGATCCAGCAATATATGGAAACAAATGACAACAACAACACAAAGCCCCAACTTCTGTGGGACACAGCAAAAGCAGTCTTAAGAGGAAAGTATATAGCAATCCAAGCATATTTAAAACAGGAAGAACAATCCCAAATGAATGATCTAATGTCACAATTATCGAAATTGGAAAAAGAAGAACAAATGAGGCCTAAAGTCAGCAGAAGGAGGGACATAAGAAAGATCAGAGAAGAAATAAATAAAATTGAGAAGAATAAAACAATAGCAAAAATCAATGAAACCAAGAGCTGGATCTTCGAGAAAATAAACAAAATAGATAAGCCTCTAACCAGACTTATTAAGAAGAAAAGAGAGTCAACACAAATAAACAGTATCAGAAATGAGAAAGGAAAAATCACGACGGACCCCACAGAAATACAAAGAATTATTAGAGAATACTATGAAAACCTATATGCTAACAAGCTGGGAAACCTAGGAGAAATGGACAACTTCCTAGAAAAATACAACCTTCCACGATTGACCCAGAAAGAAACAGAAAATCTAAACAGACCAATTACCAGCAACGAAATTGAAGCGGTAATCAAAAAACTACCAAGTAACAAAACCCCCGGGCCAGATGGATTTACCTCGGAATTTTATCAGACATACAGGGAAGACATAATATTCATTCTCCTTAGAGTTTTCCAAAAAATAAAGGAGGAGGGGATACTCCCAAACTCATTCCATGAAGCTAACATCACCCTAATACCAAAACCAGGCAAAGAGCCCACCAAAAAAGAAAACTACAGACCAGTATCCCTGATGAACGTAGATGCAAAAATACTCAACAAAATATTAGCAAACCGAATTCAAAAATACATCAAAAGGATCATACACCATGACCAAGTGGGATTCATCCCAGGGATGCAAGGATGGTACAACATTCGAAAGTCCATCAACATCATCCACCACATCAACAAAAAGAAAGACAAAAACCACATGATCATCTCCATAGATGCTGAAAAAGCATTTGACAAAGTTCAACATCCATTCATGATAAAAACTCTCAGCAAAATGGGAATAGAGGGCAAGTACCTCAACATAATTAAGGCCATCTATGATAAACCCACAGCCAACATTATATTGAACAGCGAGAAGCTGAAAGCACTTCCTCTAAGATCAGGAACTAGACAGGGATGCCCACTCTCCCCACTGTTATTTAACATAGTACTGGAGGTCCTAGCCACGGCAATCAGACAAAACAAAGAAATACAAGGAATCCAGATTGGTAAAGAAGAAGTCAAACTGTCACTATTTGCAGATGACATGATACTGTACATAAAAAACCCTAAAGACTCCACCCCAAAACTACTAGAACTGATATCGGAATATAGCAAAGTTGCAGGATACAAAATCAACACACAGAAATCTGTGGCTTTCCTATACACTAACAATCAACCAACAGAAACAGACATCAGGAAAACAACTCCATTCACAATTGCATCAAAAAAAATAAAATACCTAGGAATAAACCTAACCAAGGAAGTGAAAGACTTATACTCTGAAAACTACAAGTCACTCTTAAGAGAAATTAAAGGGGACACTAACAGATGGAAACTCATCCCATGCTCGTGGCTAGGAAGAATTAATATCGTCAAAATGGCCATCCTGCCCAAAGCAATATACAGATTTGATGCAATCCCTATGAAACTACCAGCAACATTCTTCAATGAACTGGAACAAATTATTCAAAAATTCATATGGAAACACCAAAGACCCCGAATAGCCAAAGCAATCCTGAGAAAGAAGAATAAAGTAGGGGGATCTCACTCCCCAACTTCAAGCTCTACTATAAAGCCATAGTAATCAAGACAATTTGGTACTGGCACAAGAACAGAGCCACAGACCAATGGAACAGACTAGAGAATCCAGACATTAACCCAGACATATATGGTCAATTAATATTTGATAAAGGAGCCATGGACATAGAATGCCGAAATGACAGACTCTTCAACAGATGGTGCTGGCAAAACTGGACAGCTACATGTAGGAGAATGAAACTGGACCATTGTCTAACCCCATATACAAAAGTAAACTCAAAATGGATCAAAGACCTGAATGTAAGTCATGAAACCATTAAAGTCCTGGAAGAAAACATAGGCAAAAACCTCTTAGACATAAACATGAGTGACCTCTTCTTGAACATATCTCCCCGGGCAAGGAAAACAACAGCAAAAATGAACAAGTGGGACTATATTAAGCTGAAAAGCTTCTGTACAGCAAAAGACACCATCAATAGAACAAAAAGGATCCCTACAGTATGGGAGAATATATTTGAAAATGACACATCCGTTAAAGGCTTGACGTCCAGAATATATAAAGAGCTCACACGCCTCAACAAACAAAAAACAAATAACCCAGTTAAAAAATGGGCAGAGGAACTGAACAGACAGTTCTCCAAAAAAGAAATACAGATGGCCAACAGACACATGAAAAGATGCTCCACATCGCTAATTATCAGAGAAATGCAAATTAAAACTACAATGAGGTATCACCTCACACCAGTAAGGATGGCTGCCATCCAAAAGACAGAAAACAACAAATGTTGGCGAGGCTGTGGAGAAAGGGAACCCTCCTACACTGCTGGTGGGAATGTAAGTTAGTTCAACCATTGTGGAAAGCAGTATGGAGGTACATCAAAATGCTCAAAACAGACCTACCATTTGACCCAGGAATTGCACTCCTAGGAATTTACCCTAAGAATGCAGCAATCAAGTATGAGAAAGACCAATGCACCCCTATGTTTATCGCGGCACTATTTACAATAGCCAAGAATTGGAAGCAACCTAAATGTCCATCGATAGATGAATGGATAAAGAAGATGTAGTACAAATACACAATGGAATACTACTCAGCCATAAGAAAAGGGCAAATCCTACCATTTGCAGCAACATGGATGGAGCTGGAGGGTATTATGCTCAGTGAAACAAGCCAAGTGGAGAGAGAAATACCAAATGATTTCACTTATCTGTGGAATATAAGAGCAAAGGAAAAACTGAAGGAACAAAACAGCAGCAGAATCACAGAACTCAAGAATGGACTAACAGGTACCAAAGGGAAAGGGACTGGGGAGGATGGGTGCGTAGGGAGGGATAAGGGGGGGGAGAAGTAGGGGGGTATTAAGATTAGCATGCATGGGTGGGGTAGGAGAAAAGGGAGGGCTGTACAACACAGAGAAGGCAAGTAGGGATTCTACAACATTTTGCTATGCTGATGGACAGTGACTGTAAAGGGGTTTATAGGGGGGACCTGGTATAGGGGAGAGCCTAGTAAACATAATATTCGTCATGTAAGTGTAGATTAGTGATACCAAAAAAAAAAAACAAGGGCAGTTCCTGTGTGGTAACCTCCAATGAGTTCTACACAAGAGTATAAAGGGCATATAAAAGTGTAGGCAAAGGGTCTGTTTGTGTTTATACAGAGGATCAAAGCCTAATTGGGCTACCCCGAAAATGAACTAAGATACGATATGAAAAAGAACTTGCAACATCAGCACCCTCTGGAAGACTCATGCCAGAAGATGATCATCAAAAAACCCCAACAAAGATCCACGCACTGCTACAGCTGTAGATGCACTCATCCCACCAGTTCCTGGACCTGCCATGGGAATGAGAAAGGAGATATCTAAGCTGGCCTGTGCATACAGTAAAACAACAAAATTGGACTGGATCTATACTGTTGGAACTCAACCAAGAATTTGGAGAAGTGCAAATTGTAGCGCTCCAAAGTCTTACAACTACAAACTATTTATTGTTAAAAGAACATATGGCATGTGAACAGTCCCCAGGAATGGGTTGTTTTAATTTGTCTGATTTCCCTCAGACTGTTCAAGTTCATTTGGACAATATCCACCATATCATAGATAAGTTTTCACAAATGCCTAAGGTGCCTAACTGGTTTTCTTGGTTTCACTGCAGATGGCTGGTAATTACAGATATGCTTTGGTTATGTAACTATACTCCTATTATGTTAATGTGTGTGTGCAATTTAAGTAGTAGCTTAAAACCTATACATGCTGAAGTTACTCTACAAGAAGATACATCAAAGAAATAATCAATCTTCCCATGTTTTCTTCCGCCTGCTACTTCTATAGCTTTTCTTCTTCCTTCCTAATTACAACCCTTAAATAGAATTCGTGCCTCATATCAAATTTACCGAGTATCATAATTCTTCCAAGTGGTAAAGATACCTCAAGACAAATGCTGGGCATAGAAGCCACAGGGCATAAATATGCAAAGAAGTAAAAAGCTAACTTTTTCAAACAATAAGGCTTCTCTCTCACTTACCAACTTCACATTTCCCTGTATGGCCCCGGAAGATGACTGGTTAGCCAGAGACGGGTAAGATTCCTCAAGGGAGGAACAACCTAAGACAGGCACAGTCGCAGGGGGGCCATCAGGTGAGAAATTGGGGATCAACAGAGGTGAGGCTTAGAACCTCACCCCCCCGTTCTGAGAGAAATCTTCTGCATACGTGGATGTTTTATTGCCCTGGTCTAGCTTGGATTAACACATAGTCTACAGGCACATACCTGATCATCTACATGTGCTCTCTTACAACACTAAACTATGTTTTCTACCTTTATCTTGTATCTACCTACCACTTCAGCATTTTATTAAAAATAATAATAATAAAGAGAGAAATGTGGTATCCACATATAAATCAAGTATAAAAACCAAATGAGTATTCATATTTGAACTGACTGTTTATAGTTCATAATGCATGAGCAAAACCAAAAGTTTCTGTGATGACTGCCCTTGTACTGTTCACTATGTAACTTATTCATTATGTAAGAATTTGTTCTACATGTAAAAACTTGTTTGTTATGCCTCAGAAGATTGGAGACTGACAAAAATTAGGCTTGGGGTGGAATAATGATTGTGCATTGAGCATTGACTCCCCTATACAGAATTTTATTGTCGTTAACAACCATTTGATCAATAAATATGAGAGATGCCCTCACAAAAAAAAAAAAAAAAAAAAAAGGACAGACTTCCAATGGTAAAATAAATTAGTAACCGGGATGTAATGTATAGCATAAGGAATATAGTCAAGATATTGTAACAGCCTGGTAGGGTGATAGCTGGAACCTAGAATTATGTATATAAATGTTCTACCACTGTGTTGTACACTTGAAACTCATGTAATGTAATACTGTGTGTCAACTACCCTTCAATAAAAAATAATTATTAAAAAAAAAAAAAAAAAAAAAAAATGGGCAGAGGAACTGAACAGACAGTTCTCCAAAAAAGAAATACAGATGGCCAACAGACACATGAAAAGATGCTCCACATCGCTAATTATCAGAGAAATGCAAATTAAAACTACAATGAGGTATCACCTCACACCAGTAAGGATGGCTGCCATCCAAAAGACAGAAAACAACAAATGTTGGCGAGGCTGTGGAGAAAGGGAACCCTCCTACACTGCTGGTGGGAATGTAAGTTAGTTCAACCATTGTGGAAAGCAGTATGGAGGTACATCAAAATGCTCAAAACAGACCTACCATTTGACCCAGGAATTGCACTCCTAGGAATTTACCCTAAGAATGCAGCAATCAAGTATGAGAAAGACCAATGCACCCCTATGTTTATCGCGGCACTATTTACAATAGCCAAGAATTGGAAGCAACCTAAATGTCCATCGATAGATGAATGGATAAAGAAGATGTGGTACATATACACAATGGAATACTACTCAGCCATAAGAAAAGGGCAAATCCTACCATTTGCAGCAACATGGATGGAGCTGGAGGGTATTATGCTCAGTGAAACAAGCCAAGTGGAGAGAGAAATACCAAATGATTTCACTTATCTGTGGAATATAAGAGCAAAGGAAAAACTGAAGGAACAAAACAGCAGCAGAATCACAGAACTCAAGAATGGACTAACAGGTACCAAAGGGAAAGGGACTGGGGAGGATGGGTGCGTAGGGAGGGATAAGGGGGGGGAGAAGTAGGGGGGTATTAAGATTAGCATGCATGGGTGGGGTAGGAGAAAAGGGAGGGCTGTACAACACAGAGAAGGCAAGTAGGGATTCTACAACATTTTGCTATGCTGATGGACAGTGACTGTAAAGGGGTTTATAGGGGGGACCTGGTATAGGGGAGAGCCTAGTAAACATAATATTCGTCATGTAAGTGTAGATTAGTGATACCAAAAAAAAAAAACAAGGGCAGTTCCTGTGTGGTAACCTCCAATGAGTTCTACACAAGAGTATAAAGGGCATATAAAAGTGTAGGCAAAGGGTCTGTTTGTGTTTATACAGAGGATCAAAGCCTAATTGGGCTACCCCGAAAATGAACTAAGATACGATATGAAAAAGAACTTCCAACATCAGCACTCTCTGGAAGACTCTTGCCAGAAGATGATCATCAAAAAACCCCAACAAAGATCCACGCACTGCTACAGCTGTAGATGCACTCATCCCACCAGTTCCTGGACTTGCCATGGGAATGAGGAAGGAGATATCTAAGCTGGCCTCTGCATACAGTAAAACAACAAATTTGACTGGATCTATACTGTTGGAACTCAATCAAGAATTAGGAGAAGTGCAAATTGTAGTGCTCCAAATCTTACAACTACAGACTATTTACTGTTAAAAGAACATAAGGGGTGTGAACATTCCCCAGGAATGGGTTGTTTTAATTTGTCTGATTTCTCTCAGACTGTTCAAGTTCAGTTGGACAATATCCACCATATCATAGATAAGTTTTCACAAATGCCTAAGGTGCCTAACTGGTTTTCTTGGTTTCACTGGAGATGGCTGGTAATTACAGGTATGCTTTGGTTATGTAACTATACTCCTATTATGTTAATGTGTGTGTGCAATTTAAGTAGTAGCTTAAAACCTATACATGCTGAAATTACTCTACAAGAAGATATGTCAAAGAAATAACCAATCTTCCCATGTTTTCTTCCGCCTGCTACTTCTATAGCTTTTCTTCTTCCTTCCTAATTACAACCAATAGAATTCGTGCCTCATATCAAATTTACCGAGTATCATAATTCTTCCAAGTGGTAAAGATACCTCAAGACAAATGCTGGGCATAGAAGCTACAGGGCATAAACATGCAAAGAAATAAAAAGCTAACCATTTCAAACAATAAGGCTTCTCTCTCACTTACCAACTTTACATTTCCCTGTATGGCCCCAGAAGATGACTGGTTAGCCAGAGACGGGTAAGATTCCTCAAGGGAGGAACAACCTAAGACAGGCACAGTCACAGGGGGGTCATCAGGTGGGAAATTGGGGATCAACAGAGGTGAGGCTTAGAACCTCACCCCCCCATTCTGAGAGAAATCTTCTGCATACGTGGATGTTTTATTGCCCTGGTCTAGCTTGAATTAACACATAGTCTACAGGCACATACCTGATCATCTACATTTGCTCTCTTACAACACTAAACTATGTTTTCTACCTTTATCTTGTATCTACCTACCATTTCAGCATTTTATTAAAAATAATAATAATAAAGAGAGAAATGTGGTATCCACATATAAATCAAGTATAAAAATAAAATGAGTATTCATATTTGAACTGACTGTTAATAGTTCATAATGCATGAGCAAAACCGAAGGTTTCTGTGATGGCTGCCCTTGTACTGTTCACCATGTAAGAACTTACTCACTATGTAAGAATTTGTTCTCCATGTAAGAACTTGTTTGTTATGCCTCAGAAGATTGGAGACTGACAAAAATTAGGCTTGGGGTGGATTAATGATTGTGCATTGAGCATTGACTCCCCTATACAGAATTTTATTGTTGTTAACAACCATTTGATCAATAAATATGAGAGATGCCCTCACAAACAAACAAACAAACAAACAAACAAACAAACAAAGTACACACTTCCAATGGTAAAATAATAAGTATCCGGGATGTAATGAATATAGTCAAGATATTGTAACAGCTTGGTATGGTGATAGCTGGTACCTAGAATTGTCATGTATATAAATGTTGAATCACTATGTTGTACACCTGAAACTAATGTAATGTAATACTGTGTGTCAACTACCCTTCAATAAAAAATAATTATCTACAAAAAAAAAAAAGTGAACAGCATTAAAAAGAAAATTATTTGATCCATTTCAGGGCCAAAACTGATTCATATCAATTTTTATATGTTACAAATTTCTGTAGATACATAAAGATCTAGTGATGAATGCTATTTTATTCGGTGCTTTTTCTTAAGTTATGTTTGTAATAAATTGATATTATAATTATGTTTTCAGGGAAACTAGGAAGAACACTTTAAAATATGACTAATATTTATTTCCACTGAAGATTGAAAATACTAAGCACTGGAATAGTAATTACAGCAAACAATATTTGAGGCCAAGATGGATCCAGCCTTCTAAATGACATCCAGCCTTCCCACTTTGGGGTATATATCCAAAAGGAATGAAATCCGGATCTGGAAGAGATACTCCATGTTCACTGCAGCATTATTCGCAATGGCCAAGATATGGAACCAACCTAAACGTTCTTTGAGGGATGAATGGGTAAAGAAATGCAATGGAATATTATCCAACCTTAAAAAATTATTATTCAGCCTTACCATTTCAAAAAAATAAAAGAATCTTGTCATAGAACTAAATAGGTATGGAGTTAAATTTCCTAGAAGACTATAAATTTAAGGTTAGTTATAATTCAATGAATATTATCTATTGCAAATTCTCACTATTTTCAGCATTCTTTCCAGAATTTTCTTGCTTATTATTAAGCAATCTAGTGCATATAATTCCTTATTAAAATATTTATCTCTAACTCTGTAAGTCCCTCATAATCTGGTTTAGACTTTTTGTCATTATTTTATGACTTTTTATTAGGGCATTTTTGTAATATTTTAAGGTTGAATTTTCCTTTGTACAAAAAAATATGATTTAACTATTTGATTTCATTAATCTTTTTGAATTTCTTAAGTTCCTCTGTCAAATGGTATTTTAAATGTTTTATATGTACAACTAACATGAGGCTTATTTAATGCAAATTAATAATTTTCAGGATTGATCAATCTTAATAATCAAGCTACTAAAAATTATTTTCAACTGTTAAGCAAGTCACTGGGACCCTAAAGCCCAGTGGAGGAGTGAAGTACAGTTCTGGGAACAGGGGCAAGTGCCCAGGGTAAAGGATAAGGAAAGGCAGGGATACTCACAGGAGAGAAACTGATGGTTGAGTCTTGAGAGGATGCTTTAGTGCAGTTTTGAGAAACGAGCTAGACTGTGATACACAGGAGCAGATATGACACAAGCAAGCATTGAGTGAGTTGTCCATTGCCTCTGTGTCGTTTGTACTACAACACATAGTCTACAAAGCCTAAGAAAAGAGGGGCTGTGGTACCTTTTGGTTCACACCCTTGAGTAAAACCCACCAAGGTGGCCACTACCCTACTGGATTCAATAATATTATTGAGCAAATTGATTTTATTTCTTTAATATTCTGTCACTTGTTTGCTTTAAAACCTAGATTGTTTATATTGTTTCATATTTATTATTGCATCCTAATCTGCCAGTGGCACCTGGAAACAAATACAACCATCCCATCACACACCCAGTCAAAATAGCCCTGTCAAACCCCAAGCCCAGTAAAGCAAATAAAATTTAAAAATCATTTAAAAATACCGCTAACAGAAAATTGAAGAGATGCTATTTTTCAAGTCAATCAATCCTCAGTTAAATAGATACGCGTGTATACATTAAAATTTTACTTTTTCCTTGTGATAGAGATTTTATATTGGCCTAAATTCTTACCTATTCTTAGTTATGAACATTCTTACTTATTCCCTAGTTCCATGTACTGAGGATTAACTCTGAGTGCCTAGAGGTGGTGAGAATTCATCCAAAACTAGAATCCTAAGATTTCTAATCACAGCATGAGCAAAGGGCAATTGCAGCTTGCACCCTCCATATAACTACACTTGCCTTTTTCCTATGTGAATGTTAAATTTCTGAAAAACAATAATAAGTTAAAATATTTAAATAGGATATTTACCGTAATATATAAAGAAATGATGAGATTGAGTAATACGCTTACTTCAGTATTACCATTAATATATGTTCACAACCAAAAATATAACTCTACTGGCTTTATAAAAAACACTGACCTAAGGAAAAATTTCTTGGGGATAAATAATAAAAAGAAGTTTCTACAATTTAAATGCAAGTAAAGATCACAGGACATTGGAATATCTAAAGTCTCACAGAATTGATTATATTATTCAGGGTAGACCAACTGCTATAAAACAGCACCAGTGTCTCTGAGCCTTCACACAAAATTTATTTCCTGCTGAAGTCACATTCTTTTGCAGTCACTCAGGAACCCAGATTTCTTCCAGTTAGTGACTCCACCATTCCCTAGGGCCTTAAATTTCTTCACTAAATCACTGTCTCCCACTGCTTACTAATGGAAGAGATCAAGTGTGGAATAATATATATTTATGTATAGAGATCAAGAGGTGTTTCCAAAATACTTTGAATTCTAATTCAAAATACATTTTTGTTAAGATATGGCTAAATATAAAGGATTTTTATAAAGTAAGTCATAAAAAAGAGCCATTAGATAACAGCAGTATTAAACTTCACTGGTATAGTGAAAACTAACTGTACGCAGATTTGTGAATAAGTGGAATGTGATACCTAAAGTCTCTGCCAAGTTAAAATTCTATTATTCTCTGACATGAGTCTGATTTCCCTGAAATTTCTCAGTTCCGGGTAGTCATTCATGATCTACAGTTCAGTCAGTGTGCACAACCCACGTTGTGGAAAAGGTTGTGGGTCCTAATGCATGGAGGTCAGTGTGAACGACCAATATTACCCTTTCCTACACATGCTTTGACCCAGAAATAGTGAGAAATACTAATATAAATATACAAACAGCATTTAGGTCTAATTCTTTTAAAGTATCTTAATGCACAGCTGACAGTTCTCTTTTTTACAGATCATTAGATTTACAAAAATTTGGGAAATTCATAAAAATCAAAGTGAGACTTAAATATCATTATACATATTCATGGGCCATGAAATTTTACAGTATTTTTGCTATGAAACTTTCCTTGTCTCTAACAGATACTCCTAATATTTCTGCCTTGATAGAATATGCTCAGAATACTGCTAGTCAAGGGCTATCCATCATTATGGACCGAATTATGTCTCCCCCAAATTCATATGTTGAAGTCCTAACACTCAGCATCTCAGAATATGACTGTACTTGGAGATATGGTCTTTAAAGTAGTCAAATTAATTAAAGACATACAGATGGCCAACAGATGAAAAGATGCTCAACATAACTAATCATCAGGGAAATGTAAATCAAAACTATAATGAGATATCACCTTAACGCTAGTCAGAATAGCTAGTATCAAGAAACTAGAAATAACAAGTGTTAGCAAGGATGTGGAGACAAGGAAACCCTCATACATTACTGGTGGTATTGTAAACTGATGCAGCCAATATGGAAAGCAGTATGCAGGTTTGTCAAAAAATTAAAAATAGAAATACCATATGACCTTGCAACTCTAATTCTGGGAATTCACCTAAAGAAAACAAAATCACTAATTCAAAAAGATATATGCACTCCTATGTTTTTTGCAGCATTATTTACAATAGCCAAACTATGGCAGCAACCTAAAAGTCCACTCATAGACAAATGAATAAAAAAGATATGGTATATATAATGAAATATAACTTAGCCATAAAAAAAATGAAATCTTGCCAGTTGTGACAATATATATGGAACCAGAGGGCATTATCCTAAGTGAAATAAGTCAGAGAAAGACAAATACCGTATGATTTCACTTACATGTGGAATTTAAAAATAAATAAACAAATAAGCAAACAAAACAGAAATAGACTCATAGGCACAGAGAACAGACTGCTGGTTACAACAGGAGAGAGGGGGATATGGGGATTGGTTACATAGGTGAAGAGGGAAAAAAATTAGTGAATATGTTTGATAACATGATCTGGGTAATGGTTACATGACCATGACTGTATACACTTGTCAAAATCCATCGAGTTGTACACTAAGGTTTGTGCATTTTACTGTTATGTACCTCAGTTTTCTTAATTAATTAAGGTTAAATGAAGTCATTAAGGTGGGCCTTAATTTCATAAGACTGGTGTCCTTATAAAATGAAGAGATTAGGACACAGACACACACAAAAAACCATGTGAAGATAAAGGGAGAAGACAGCCATCTACAAGCTAAGGAAAGAGGACTCAGAAGAAATCAAGACTGTTAACACACTGACTTCAGACTTTTAGCCTCCAGAACTGTGGGGAAATAAATCGCTGCTGTTTAAGCCATTCAGTCTATGCTATTTGGTTGTGGCAGGCCTAGAACACTAATAAACACCCATGTTTACTAAAATCCTGCAGCACCTTGGTGTTCTCAAACACATGGTCTCCCAACTCTAGGGACAACTTTGGTTTTCTCTGGAATAGATGGAGGAAATTTCTTGTGAACCAAGACAGTCATCCTATCCTAAGGACTTTCTTTTTAGTGATTCAGAGGTCACTTTGGATTATAAATGATTTATGATGGGGCCCACAATTTCCCAATTAAGATGACACTCTTCCTGGCATCAATGCAGAATCAGTCCTCTAGGTAAGCTCTAAAATGTGACACAAAATTCCCACTTAGAAAGCCTTTGTACCAGTAGACTCTTCCTTTGAGAAGGGCCTTTGAGGAATGTTATTTCAGAATAATATTTGGATCTATATACTCTTCTGCTAAGTACCCTACCAATCTGCAAAACTTGCGTAAGTTTAGAGGCTGCTTCTCACACAGACCTTATCTTTTGGGCAAAGACCCCCAAAGCACATTTCAGTAAACCACACTGTTTATTATGAATGTCACTATGAACACTGTTCACTATAAACAGAGAAAGAGGAGGAGCAAGTGGCTGGGGAAATTTGAATCTGTGTCACTTAAGGATCATTTGTTTATTGCTTTCCAAAAAAAGCATAAAGAAGATGTGAGTCTTGAATGGGAGCCATTTTAATGTATTCTTGTGGACTACAAAAGTGTTTCCCAGAATGATCCTCTTGGAACATTAACTTCAATAGACAGGTGCTTCTCATTAGGAAGGTTTCAGGATCAAATGGATTTTGAAAATACTGTATTCCCTATCACATACTTAGGGACTCACAATTTCCATAAATATAAAATAGGAGCTGAAAGAAAAAAGATGGCAGCATGAGAGGTGAGACAGAGGCTTCCTCCTAAAATCTCATATAATATGAAAATAATATTAATACAAGTAATCCTGAAACAGCAACAGGAAAGAGGGCTGCGCCAGACTCCATACACCTGAAGAAAAGAATAAACCTCATTGAACAGGGTAACGGACCAAAGCCATGGCCTGGAGGGCCCCAAGCCCTTCCACCAATCCAGCTCATGGGTGGGAGGAAAAGAAACAGAGTGGGGAGGGAGTGAAGGCCCAGAACTTCTGAACACCTAGCTCTGGAGATCTGCTCTGGGAGCACAAACCTACATTTCATGGTGCTTTCATGGAGCTCTGGTGATTACGAGGGTTGGAAACCTAAGACAGGCAGAATACCTGGAGAGACTGAGATTCCAGCTGCTTGTGGAAAGCAGGGATCCATACCCGGCTGCTCTGGGATAAAAGACAGGCAGGCAGTCTGAGAGACTTCCTAACAGTGAGAGGGCTGCTAAAGGGGCCAGGACTGCACAAAGCTAACTGCTCAGGAGAAAGGACAGGTAGACAAAATTGTCTGGGTGCACTCTGCCCAGCAGGTTGGGAGCTTCCATGATCTTCAGGCAGTCCAGCCCCCTGCCTGGCCACACAGCTCCAAGGCCCCCCTCCGTGATACACAGCCCACTGTGCCTTTCTCCCAGCCAGCCCCACCTGGCTTGCAAACTGGCAAACCCTACCCTGGCATCAGGCCAGACAGAGGGAAGCCCCGTCTACAGCAGCTACAAACAAAAAACATAGAGGCTTATACCTGTGTGCTCGGCCCACTGGTTCTGGCAGTGGAGACAGGCATAGCGGCCAGGAAGCAGGAAACAGCTCTTCCCTCTCCCCAGGCACCAACACGCTCCCCTGTGACACCAGACATCTACAGAACTCTACACTCAAAAGCAGCAGAATACACATTCTTCTCAAGTGCACATGGAATATTTTCAAGAACAGATCATATACTAGGCCACAAAAAGAGCCTCAGTAAATTCAAAAAGATTGAAATTGTACCAACCAGTTTCTCAGACCAAAAAGGTATGAAACTAGAAATAAACTACACAAAGAAAATGAAAAATCCCACAAACACATGGAGGCTTCACAACATGCTCCTAAATAACCAATGGATCAATGACCAAATAAAAACAGAGATCAAGTAATATATGGAGACAAATGACAACAATAATTCCACACCGCAAAATCTGTGGGACACAGCGAAGGCTGTGCTAAGAGGAAGATCTATTGCAATAAAGACCTACTTCAGGAAAGAAGAACAATCCCATTTGAACATTCTAAACTCACAATTAACAAAACTAGAAAAAGAACAAATGAGGCCCAAAGTCAGTAGAAGGAGGGACATAGTAAAGATTAGAGCAGAAATAAACAAAATCGAGAAGAATAAAACAATAGAAAAAAATTAATAAAATCAAGAGCGGATTCTTTGAGAAAATAAACAAAATAGATTAACCCCTAGCAAGATTTATCAAGGAAATATCAGAGTCAATACACATAAATGGTATAAGAAATGAAAAAGGAAAAATCACTATGGACACCACAGGAATACAAAGAATTATTAGAGAATACTATGAAAAATTATACACTAACAAACTGGATAACCTAAAAGAAATGGACAACTTTCCAGAAAAATACAACCTTCCAAAGGCTGACCCAGAAAAAAACAGAAAATCTGAGCAGACCAATTATCAACAATAAAATTGAACTGGTAATCAAAAAACTACCTAAGAACAAAACTGCTGGCCCCCATGGCTTCACCACTGAATTTTATAAAACATTTAGTGAAGACCTAATACCCATTCTCCTTAAAGTTTTCCAAAAAGTAAAAGAAGAGGAAATACTCCCAAACTCATTCTAGGAAGCTAGCATCACTCTAATAGCAAAACCAGGCAAAGACACCACCAAAAAAGAAAATTACAGACCAATATCCCTGATGAACATGGATGCAAAAATACTCAACAAAATATTAGCAAACCGAATTCAAAAATACATCAAAAAGATCATCCATCATGATCAAGTAGGATTTATTCCAGGGATGCAAGGATGGTATAACATTTGAAAATCCATCAACATCATCCACCACATCAACAAAAAGAAGGACAAAAACCACATGATCATCTCCATAGATGCTGAAAAAGCATTTCACAAAATTCAACAATGATTCATAATAAAAACTCTCAACAAAATGGGTATAGAGGGCAAGTACCTCAACATAATAAAGGCCATATATGACAAACCCACAGCCAACATTATACTTAACAGTGAGAAGCTGAAGGCTTTTCCTTTAAGATAGAGAACAAAACAATGATGCCCACTCTCCCCACTTTTATTTAACATAGTACTGGAGGTCCTAGCCATGGCAATCAGACACACAAGGAAATAAAACGCATCCAGATTGGCAAGGAAGAAGTTAAACTGTCCCTGTATGCAGATGACATCTATTGTACATAAAAAACCCTAAAGACTCCACTTCAAAACTACTAGAATTAATATCTGAATTCAGCAAAGTTGCAGGATACAAAATTAATACACAGAAATCTGTTGCTTTCCTATACACCAACAATGAACTATCAGAAAGAGAAATCATGAAAACAATTCCATTCACAATTGCATCAAAAATAATAAAATACGTAGGAGTAAACCTAACCAACGAAGTGAAAGACCTATACTCTGAAAACTATAAGACACTAATGAGAGAAATTAAAGAAGATACCAATAAATGGAAACACATCCTGTACTCATGGATAGGAAGAATTAAAATTATCAAAATGGCCATCCTTCCTAAAGCAATCTAAAGATACAATGCAATTCCTATCAAAATACCAAAAGCATTCTTCAAGGAACTAGAGAAAATTGTTCTAAAATTCATATGGAACCACAAAAGACCCCGAACAGCCAAAGCAATTCTGAGAAGGAAGAATAAAGCAAGGGGGATTACACTTCCCAACTTCAAGCTCTACTACAAAGCCATAGTAATCAAAGACAATTTGGTACTGGCACAAGAACAGAACCATAGACCAATGGAACAGACTAGAGAGCCCAGATATAAACCCAAGCATATATGGTCAATTAATGTATGACAAAGGAGCCAAGGACATACAATGGGGAAATGACAGCCTCTTCAGCAACTGGTGTTGGAAAAACTGGACAGCTACATGCAAGAGAATGAAACTGGATTATTGTGTAACCCCAAACACAATAGTAAACTCAAAATGGATCAAAGCTGAATGTAAGTCATGAAACCATAAAATTCTTAGAAGACAACATAGGCAAAATTACCCTGAATATAAATATAAGCAACTTCTTTATGAACACACCTCCTCAAGCAAGAAAAAGAAAAGCAAAAATGAATACATGGGACTACATCAAACTAAAAAGCTTCTGTATGGCAAAGGACACCATCAACAGGACAAAAAGGCATTCTACAATATGGGAGAATATATTTGTAAATGACATATCCGACAAGGGGTTAACATCCAAAATATATAAAAAACTCACATGCCTCAACACCCAAAGAGCAAATAACACGATTAACAAATGGGCAGAGGATATGAAGAGACACTTCTCCAAAGAAGAAATTCAGATGGCCAACAGACACATGAAAAGATGCTCCACATCAGGGAAATGCAAATTAAAACCACAATGAGATATCACCTCACACCAATAAGGATGGCCAGCATCAAAAAGACTAAGAACAACAAATGCTGGCGAGGATGCAGAGAAAGGGGAACCCTCCTACACTGCTGGTGGGAATGTAAGTTAGTTCAACCATTGTGGAAAACAATATGGAGGTTCCTCAAAAAACTCAAAATAGAAATACCATTTGACCCAGGAATCCCACTCCTTGGAATTTACCCAAAGAACACAAGTTCTCAGATTCAAAAAGACATATGCACCCCTATGTTTATCACAGCGCTATTCACAATAGCCAAGAAATGGAAGCAACCCAAGTGTCCATCAGTAGATAAATGGGTAAAGAAGAGGTGGTACATATACACAATGGAATACTATTCAACCATAAGAAAGAAACAAATCCTACCATTTGCAACAACATGGATGGAGCTGGAGGATATTATTCTCTGTGAAATGAGCTAGGCAGAGAAAGACAAGTGCCAAATGACTTCCCTCATTTGTGGTGTATGACAACAAAGCAAAACTGAAGGAACAAAACAGCAGCAGACTCACAGACTCCAAGAGGGGACTAGTGGCTACCAAAGGGGAGGGGTGTGGGAGGGCGGGTCGGGAGGGAGGGAGGTGGGTATTGAGGGGTATTATATTTTGTACACATGGTGTGAGGGTTTATGGGAAAACAGTGTAGCACAGAGAAGGGAAGTAGTGACTCTGTGACATCTTACTACACTGATGGACAGTGACTGCAGTGGGGCATGGGGAGGGACTCAATAATATGGGTAAATGCAGTAAACACATTGTTTTTTCATGTGAAACCTTTATAAGAGTGAATATCAATAATACCTTTAAAAAACTTTTTTAAAAAAAGGAGCTAAGAAATCTTGCCGGTAAAAAATAAAAAAATAACTATTTAATTCTGTCAAACCTGGCACCTCTCAAACCTATCTGACCATGAAACCTTTATTAGGATTATTAAAACACAGCCTCTGATATGCAATTTGGGACTACAGTTTTCAACAGAGGTCAGTAAAAAAACTCTGCTAGATAGTGATGAAAGGGTTGTATACACTAGAGTTAGAATATAAATGAATTGAAATTCCCTTCCCTTAATAGTAATATCATTTAGTTGTTTTGAGCAAAGCAATATATTTTGGTCCCTCAAGTATACCATATCTCACTACTTAAAACTTGATTATATATTTCTTTAACTGCATGCACCATACTAAAAACTAAAGCACACACACACAAACTCACAATTGAGCCTTAGTGTTTATTTGCAAGGAATGTTTAGCATTTATTTGTAATGCAGTAATGGCCTTTCTGAACTGGGTTAAGAAGCACCATGAAGAACAAAGGGGGAACCTTCTATACTCATGACTTAAATCCAGTTACTCCTGAGTTGAGCTGAGTAGGTCTACATGATATCTGTCAAAAAAGATGACTAGCTCAGTGAAATTAAACCCTCACCCCTTGGCAACCATTTTAGCTTTATGATTGTTTATGCCAAAATTAATCAGTCCAAACTGTACATGTTTCAGACAGGGGAAAAAAAGTCTTGTCCAAAATGGTATGAAGTCAAGTGAAGAGTTAACATTTTCAAATAAATTGATAGTTCTACAGGTTTGTATGGTACATTTTCCTACCAGTTTTGACTCTAAAATGTAACAGAGCAAGTAAGATATGTTTGGGATGTGAAATAATAGTTGATTGCAAACAAAAAACAAATAACCCAATTAAAAAATGGGCAGAGGAACTGAACAGACAGTTCTCCAAAAAAGAAATACAGATGGCCAACAGACACATGAAAAGATGCTCCACATCGCTAATTATCAGAGAAATGCAAATTAAAACTACAATGAGGTATCACCTCACACCAGTAAGGATGGCTGCCATCCAAAAGACAAACAACAACAAATGTTGGCGAGGCTGTGGAGAAAGGGGAACCCTCCTACACTGCTGGTGGGAATGTAAGTTAGTTCAACCATTGTGGAAAGCAGTATGGAGGTACATCAAAATGCTCAAAACAGACTTACCATTTGACCCAGGAATTCCACTCCTAGGAATTTACCCTAAGAACGCAGCAATCAAGTTTGAGAAAGACAGATGCACCCCTATGTTTATTGCAGCACTATTTACAATAGCCAAGAATTGGAAGCAACCTAAATGTCCATCGATAGATGAATGGATAAAGAAGATGTGGTACATATACACAATGGAATACTACTCAGCCATAAGAAAAGGGCAAATCCAATCATTTGCAGCAACATGGATGGAGCTGGAGGGTATTATGCTCAGTGAAACAACCCAAGTGGAGAAAGAGAAATACCAAATGATTTCACTTATCTGTGGAATATAAGAACAAAGGAAAAACTGAAGGAACAAAACAGCAGCAGAATCACAGAACTCAAGAATGGACTAACAGGTACCAAAGGGAAAGGGACTGGGGAGGATGGGTGGGTAGGGAGGGATAAGGGGGGGAGAAGTAGGGGGGTATTAAGATTAACATGCATGGGGGGGTAGGAGAAAAGGGAGGGCTGTACAACACAGAGAAGGCAAGTAGTGATTCTACAACATTTTGCTATGCTGATGGACAGTGACTGTAAAGGGGTTTATAGGGGAGACCTGGTATAGGGGAGAGCCTAGTAAACATAATATTCGTCATGTAAGTGTAGATTAGTGATACCAAAAACAAAGAAAAAAACAAAAGGCAGTTCCTGTGTGGTAACCTCCAACGAGTTCTACACAAGGGTATAAAGGGCATATAAAAGTGTAGGCAAAGGGTCTGTTTGTGTTTATACAGAGGATCAAAGCCTAATTGGGCTCCCCCAAAAATGAACTAAGATACGATATGAAAAAGAACTTCCAACATCAGCACTCTCTGGAAGACTCATGCCAGAAGATGATCATCAAAAAACCCCAACAAAGATCCACGCACTGCTACAGCTGTAGATGCACTCATCCCACCAGTTCCTGGACTTGCCATGGGAATGAGGAAGGAGATATCTAAGCTAGCCTCTGCATACAGTAAAACAACAAATTTGACTGGATCTATACTGTTGGAACTCAACCAAGAATTTGGAGAAGTGCAAATTGTAGCGCTCCAAAGTCTTACAACTACAGACTATTTACTGTTAAAAGAACATATGGCATGTGAACAGTCCCCAGGAATGGGTTGTTTTAATTTGTCTGATTTCTCTCAGACTGTTCAAGTTCAGTTGGACAATATCCACCATATCATAGATAAGTTTTCACAAATGCCTAAGGTACCTAACTGGTTTTCTTGGTTTCACTGGAGATGGCTGGTAATTACAGATATGCTTTGGTTATGTAACTATACTCCTATTATGTTAATGTGTGTGTGCAATTTAAGTAGTAGCTTAAAACCTATACATGCTGAAGTTACTCTACAAGAAGATATGCCAAAGAAATAATCAATCTTCCCATGTTTTCTTCCGCCTGCTACTTCTATAGCTTTTCTTCTTCCTTCCTAATTACAACCCTTAAATAGAATTCGTGCCTCATATCAAATTTACCGAGTATCATAATTCTTCCAAGTGGTAAAGATACCTCAAGACAAATGCTGGGCATAGAAGCCACAGGGCATAAATATGCAAAGAAGTAAAAAGCTAACTTTTTCAAACAATAAGGCTTCTCTCTCACTTACCAACTTCACATTTCCCTGTATGGCCCCGGAAGATGACTGGTTAGCCAGAGACGGGTAAGATTCCTCAAGGGAGGAACAACCTAAGACAGGCACAGTCGCAGGGGGGCCATCAGGTGAGAAATTGGGGATCAACAGAGGTGAGGCTTAGAACCTCACCCCCCCGTTCTGAGAGAAATCTTCTGCATACGTGGATGTTTTATTGCCCTTGTCTAGCTTGGATTAACACATAGTCTACAGGCACATACCTGATCATCTACATTTGCTCTCTTACAACACTAAACTATGTTTTCTACCTTTATCTTGTATCTACCTACCATTTCAGCATTTTATTAAAAATAATAATAATAAAGAGAGAAATGTGGTATCCACATATAAATCAAGTATAAAAACCAAATGAGTATTCATATTTGAACTGACTGTTTATAGTTCATAATGCATGAGCAAAACCGAAAGTTTCTGTGATGACTGCCCTTGTACTGTTCACTATGTAACTTACTCATTATGTAAGAATTTGTTCTCCATGTAAGAACTTGTTTGTTATGCCTCAGAAGATTGGAGACTGACGAAAATTAGGCTTGGGGTGGATTAATGATTGTGCATTGAGCATTGACTCCCCTATACAGAATTTTATTGTCGTTAACAACCATTTGATCAATAAATATGAGAGATGCCCTCACAAAAAAAAAAAAAAAAGGACAGACTTCCAATGGTAAAATAAATAAGTAACCGGGATGTAATGTATAGCATAAGGAATATAGTCAAGATATTGTAACAGCTTGGTAGGGTGATAGCTGGAACCTAGAATTATGTATATAAATGTTCTACCACTGTGTTGTACACTTGAAACTAATGTAATGTAATACTGTGCGTCAACTACCCTTCAATAAAAAATAATTATTAAAAAAAAATAAAAAAATAAAAAATAAATAAAAAAAAAAAAGAAATAATAGTTGATTGATTTTGTTTAAAATATTTGGCCTGAATTTTTTTTAAAAGAACCTGACATTCAGAGATTTGTTCATGTTTGTCTGAAAAAACAGGTATTGTCAAAGCTAGAAAATATACTCAGGGTGATTCATCACATTGGAACAGGTAAACACTGTTTCTGACCAGCTGAAACCAAATTGCTCCACTACATCAATTTATTCCAAAGATTCACAAGCAAATAAGCCACCTGCCATTGTTGTTTACATAAGGTTTTAGGAGGGTTCAGTGACAAAGTTGAGTCTGGCCTATTTCTTGACAAGAATGTCCCAAGCCCACCCCACTAAATAACCCAATCAAAGGAATTCTCCAATATCTACCAGTGCTAAGGAATGAGTATTCTGAGGATTACAGGTCTAATTAATTCTAATTACTAAATACAAAATTGTTATTATTTTTACTCTTTTTTAGAAATTTTGCCACTTATAAAATGAACATGAACATTTAATATTATATGTTCCCTTTTTCACAGGTAAATTTATAATTGGTGACATCTTAAAATCAAAGAAATAGAGTTCCATTAGTATTTTTTTCTCTTTAGAAATCCTTTGAGCAGAACTGCATTAATGTTACATGTTGGTTCATGACACACAGTTATTAGTGATACAGATACCCCTAATAACAGAACACCAAAATACATGAAGCAAAATTGATAGCAATGAAGGGAAAAACTGAAAGTTCAATAATTATAGTCAGAGACTTCAATAGTCTACTGTCAATAATAAATAGAACAGCTAGACAGAAGATCAACAAGGAAACAGACTTCAAAACCATAAACTGACTAGACCTAACAGGTATCTATAGCACATTCAAGACAATAGAGTATCTGTCCTTCTCAAATACACATGGAACATTTTCCAGGATAGACATATGCCAGGCCATAAAGGAAACCTAAGCAAATTTACAAAGACAAAAACAATACAAGGTATGTTCTTTGACTACAATGGAATGAAATTAGAACTCAACAGTAGAAATATATTTGGGAAAATCATAAATATGTGGAGATTAAACAATATCCTTCTAAATAACCAATGGTTCATAGAAGAAATCAAAAGGAAAATCAGAGATGAAAAAGGAAGGAATGAAGAAAGGAAGGAAGGAAGGGACAGAGGGAGGGAGGGACAGAGGGAGGAAGAAAACACAGCATTCAAAAACTTATGGGATGCAGCTCAAGAAGCACTTAGAGGGAAATATATAACTATAAATGCCAAACTAAAAAATAGTAAATATTGCAAATCCATAACCTAGACTTCATCCACAAGACACTGAAAAAGAAGAGCAAACTAAACCTAAAGCAAGCAGAAGGAAGGCAATAATGAAAATTAGAGCAGAACCAAATGAAATAGAGAACAGAAAAACTGAGCATAGAAAAAATTGAGTATATCAATGAAATCAAAAGCTGGTTCTTTGAAAAGATCAACAAAACTGGAAAATGTTTAGCTATACAGAACTAGGAAAAAAGACCACTCAAATTACTAAAGTAAGAAATTAAAGAGGGACTGTTAGCATAGACATTACAGAAATAAAAAGGACTATAAAGGAATACTATAAACAATTGTATGAAAATAAATTAGATAACTTAGAGAAAGTGGGAAATCTCTAGAAAGACACAAACTAATAAAACTGACTCAAGAAGAATACTCTGAAAAGTGCAAAATGCTGCTGGAGGAAATTAAAGACAATCAAAATAAATGGAAAAACAACCTATGCTCATGGAGAAGACCTAACATTGTTAAGACAGCAACATTCCCCAAACTTATTTACAGATTCAAGGCAATCAGAATCCCAACTGACTTCTTTATACAACTTGACAATCTGATTCTAAAATTCATATGGAATTGCAAGGAACCTAGCTGGTAGACAAGAAAGATTATTCAGCTATACACAAAAATTTGGATATTGCTGGAAGACTGCTGTGTAAGTGGTTCTATGGGAAAAAGCTTGCAAAACCAGTTTTTTTTAGCTTGTCACCTGTAAATATAAAATTCTATCAATTTCCATGAGAGAAGCGTCAGAGAGTTCCTGATTTTTGCTTTCACTCTCACAGCAACAATTATTCCAATCGAAAGATATTCAGATATGAAGAGCCTGAATAAACAAAGCTTTATAAAACAAGGATTTTTCCTAAGATTTTCCTTTCCCCACCCAAATTAGTCAGTTAAAGTACACCTATTTAAATAGGCCTCCCATAAACAACATCATAACTTCAACAAGCAAAACATAACCCTTATTTTTATTTCATGGGGCATTGACTGATAATGGTAACTGCATAAATGCTATAGATATTTTACTGATTCAACTTAAAATACATTTCCCTAGTGAAAATGGTATATTATACACAGGAAAAGTTCTACAGAACTAAAACTTTAAGTACAGGTAGTTAGGAATACCACTAAATTATGTTTTTGAAGTTATACAGATTCAACTTTCAAGTTATGTTCCACACATATATCAGAAATATGAACTATTAAATGGAACAAAAATCTAAGAAAAAAAATCTAAGAGAAGTTTCAACAATATTTAACTTACTATTTCAAATAATATTTCACGTGTGTATGATTGTTTTACTATTCTCAGTAATGTTTCAAGACATACGATGAAGATTTACAAATGTATTGGCTTCTTCTAGACAATTCTTAAACCAGGTATATGCCTCTATTCCATGGTTTACCATCATAAACACTAGACTAGAGCTGATTCTCTTAAATATCATACATGTAATGAGCACATTTCGCTTCTATTACCCTCTATAATGAATGTCACTAACACTGATGATGACATGGGTTACTATTAACTATTTTCTTTATACTAAGCTCTAGTATACCCTCTTCTAGAGCAGCAGCTCTCGAATTTTAATGTGCATAATAAAGTATACCATGGGACTTGTTATAACTGCCATATCCCAGACCGGCCCTCCTCCAAGATTCTGTCACATACTTCACATGTTTTGTCTCAAATCTTCATAGCAACATAACAGGGTACTAGTTGCTATTATTATTATTACTTCATTTTAAAGCTATCAAATTTGAGACCACAAAAGTTTAATTAGGTTGTGTACCCAGTAAACATTTGATCCTGAGTCTATAGTTCTCAGAAGTCCAGGATCTTTCCTCCATTCCATGATTTTATGTGTGTCTGCTTGTTGATCAGCTAGTTATAAAACAAAATCCAAATTGGTTTGTATATACCCCAAAGTATGAAAAGTGTAACACACTTGATAGTTTTGGACTCCAGAATAAAACATAAAAACTGCATTGACTTTCAGTAAGACATTCCCTGTCCTGTTTTTGGTTAGCTGTACCTACCAACGAATAGCCATATATTTCTTTTATGGAGTTTGGGTTATTTTCAAAAAGCCTCCCATTCTCAGGAACCTGTGTTTTATACTTGATTTTGAATAACTTTAAAAGATGAAACAGTGCAAGTATCATTTTCAGTTTATGTTTTTTCAGTCTTCCATACCATCTAGCAGCAGCTCTCAGTTTTTAATGTGCATAATAAAGTACACCATGGGACCTGTAATTGCCATATTCCAGGCCTTTCTCCAAGATTCTGGAATAACACTGAGAATTTCCAAATTATTCTGATGCAGGTGACACTCAGGGAACACTCTGAGAAAAATTATTGGATTTTTTTCCTTCTCCATGATAAAAAGGATATGATTATAATCATTTTTAAATAGTAAGAGAGGCAAGAAAATGAACTCCACGTTTGGACTAACATACAGTTACATCTTATTTCTGCTGCTTTCTAGCTCTGACCTAGGATGAACCTAACCTCTCTGAGCCCCAGTGTTTTGAGGATTCAATGAAATAAAGTGTGAAAACCCTTAACTCAATGCCTTTCACTTACCAAAGTCCTCAAAAATTATTTGCTCTCCTTCACATTCCCCTTTTTAAAGCTCAGATGTTTTCTACACTTCAAATCCAGTTTTCTTTCTCCTCTACATTATTAAGAAAGAGCAAAATGCTGCCTGATAGAAATACTGCAGCTCAAAATGCTGCTTGTCTTCTTAAACTCCTATGCATTAAAACCAAGTCTGATCATTTCCTTGATGATTAATCTTCTACTTGTCACTAGTTGAATTTTCCATTGGCACCAGTTCATTTTGGCATTTCGAGCTTTCTTTGGGCAATAATGCCATTATTTGGAGAAAATAGAATGAGGACAGAAATTCAACACTTAAAACAATTTGTAAGGCACTATGTTCCAGCAAACAGAAATTAACCGGAGCTTTGTCATGGAGACTTACTGCTTTTCTGGTTCCTTTTGAATATAGCTGGCAGGTAGCTTGAGTCATCCTGGCCTGACCAGCTTTCACTCTGGCTTTAAATAGAAATAAATTACCTTCTATTACTGGACACACTTCAGGAGACATAAGTACCTGGGAAAAGCCTAAAAGAGTACATTCTCTATACTGCATAATAGCTTAGCTATTATGAAAAAGGACAGGAAAGAAAGAAAAAAAGTTGGGTAATTTATATTTTAATTTTTCATGTTTATAGATCCTTGTTGTTAAAACATAAAAGAATATTCTCTCATTTATTAACTTCTTACAGTCTATGGACTTTTCATCTTAAAGGGGCCCTTACTTTAAAATGATTTTCTAACGGAAAGCAAATGGTAGTAAACTTTAGGAATAGAATGGTATAGTCATTAAAACATTGTTGAACAAATGTAGAATGCTTATTTGAACTGCTACTGGCATAGCCAAAGAATCTTCAATCTTTTAGTAACTTTACAGCTCTGATTCTTGTTTCTAAATTTAGGTTTCATCAGCACCAACAGAAAATGTAAGAAGTGGCAGGTTTGGTATATATTTAGTATTTATTCTGCCATCTTTCAGTTACAGTTCTGTTATGGACAAAAATAAAGAAGTATTTGGAAACAAAAAATGATATTTACTAGTACTCTATTTTGTAGTTTATTTCTTTCAGATAATACCCCACTCTCTCAGGAATTTGTCATACCTATTTCGCCCACAACTAGCTCTAGATCCTAGCTCTGCGGCTTCTAAACTTCTAAGCTATGTAAAATTGGTGATGTTACTCAACTTTCCCGACCCTCCATTTTCTTATGTGTAATATAGGAATAATATTAATTCCCTCATAGAGTTATTGTGAGGATTAAATTAAGCAAGCATGTAGGACAGATGTTGGAATACTGTGGGCACTCAGCAAATAAGAATTTTTAACATGCTATGAATATTTTTAAATAAAGTAAATAACAATAATACCAAATAAAACTACAAAGGAAGACAGGAGGCATTTTCACAGGATGTCTAATTGTCTAGAAACATAAAAACTTAATTGCCACAGGAAACTTAGGATGTCAAAATGCTTGCATTTCTTTAGAACCAAACGTTTGAGTTTCTGCTGTTTCAAGGTTGAGACGACCACATTAATCTTTGGTTTTAATGAATTCATTAGTGTTTTTTACTACACAACCATTGTATCTGAAGCTCTCTCCTATGGCTCTATCTATGTAAGAATGCAGAATATCTACTACTTAATGTGCATTTGGAACATTGCCTACTGTACAGTGATACCTAAAAGTTGAAAGTGCATTTCTGTAGGAAGAATTTATTACAATTACAATAATCAAGGATACAACTTTCAAAATTTTAATTGTATATAGGCAAAATTATTGAAGCCCTAAAATATGTGATAGCTTAGCTCAAGGAAAACTATATTTTGGAAAGTGTATGTGGATGGAAATATTTATGAGATGGCATAGTAGTACATCTGCTATGGAATATTTTAAATGTAACCTTGTTTTACAAGCTGGATTTTACCTGCTGCCTTTATGGGAGGGTTGAACAAGTCTATACATTCACTCAACATGCTAAGGTTGCTGTCTTAGTTTCAATACTAGATATGCTTGAGAAGGTTTTAATAAACTTTTTACAGAAAAATGATCAAATGAAACAAACTAGGAACATTTTCCATATAAGAGCTTCATATTTCACATGCTGTAATGTTTCATGTATCATCCATTTTGTACCAGATTTTGGCCAAGGTAAAGATCCTACATCAATAATTTTTATTTTTTAGACCAGAAACAAGCAAAATTCCCAAAGCAAACTAAAACCAAACCAAAGAAGAAGGCATAAAACAATAAAAATCAGAACCATGACTTGCATATTATATGGAAAAAGAAACCATATAGTAAATTTTCTGTTCATTCTGATTATAATCAAAGTTTGTCAAAACAGAGTGGTCTCTCCCACAAAAGAATCAAAATTCCCAAGTTTACTCTTAAATATGAAAATAGCTACATCCAAATCTACAGATATTCACACAATATTATTAAAACACAAAAAAAATTCAACAATCTAAATTTGTCCAAAGGAAGGAACTGATTGAGATATATTCACAGTGGATTATTCTGCAGCCACTGAAAAATGATGTTGCACAAAAATATAATATGGAGACACAGGCTTTTGACCTTAAGTGAAAAAAATAAATAATGTAATCCTATTTTTATTTTAATAATTGTGCCTTTGCACCACAAAACTTGTTTTAATTCTATTCACCAGTGGTTTTCTCCATGGGGTATTGGCTCACAGTAGCTTATTTGCTTTGAATTTAAATGCATTTTCTAAAATATCTAGCAATGTATGCATTTATTACCTTTGCAATAAGGAAGTATTTTTTATAATAATGAAAACTGAAAAACATATATAAGTAGTGGCAATTGTCTTTTTACAAATAAGTTGACTACTTTTCTACTGACATTTCTGCTTCCAAACTCATGTCAGTGTTCAGATGTGTTCAACCAGACAAATCACCAAAAGAACCAAGTCATGAATCAAGGAGGAAACCTGCACAAAGGCCAAAAGTAAGTTAAAAATTAGAGAACCAAACCAACCTCAAAATACAGGGAAACCAAAGAATTTTACACACATTATCACACTGACCGTTTTACAGCATCATTGCAGAAGCTGAAACCCAAAACTGGAAGGCAACTGTTTCTTGCTCAGCAACTCCTTCCATCTTAAAGTGTCTTTCTTTCTCAGATTTCACAGAGTTCTAGGAGAGTTTCATTTTCCTGAAACTATATTAGAAAAGGCAAATTTAAAATAAATACCTTAAATCTAGAGGAAACCAATGTCCTAAATTTAAACTCTAAACTCCAAAGCAAAACTTCAGTCTCCAATTCCAGGGTTTTGGTGTGCATCTTATGAGGAAAAGATGACCTTGCACACTGCTTGGTAATAACTTTGTCAACGTGCTCCGAACAATAAAAGTTCCAATGTTACTATAGCTATGGTGGGACATAATTACTTAATTCATTTTAAATATTTACTTTCACATTAAAATAATCTCAATTCAATATTTTCCTAATAGGTTTACAAGTAATTTTGGGGTTTTTTTGTTCACCTCTGAATTTCTCTAATTTTTCTGAAAATAAAATGCCCAAAATTGAGCCCAGCACCAATACATTCAATATCACAAGGATTCTATTCCCAGCACTTTTGTGATACTTCATCTCAGGTTATGAATAGGCAACAACTTTTAGAACAACCTGTGTTGTAGCTACAAAGATAAAATAGATGATAATTTTAATAATTTAAAATAATAAATCAGGTGATAATTTCCACTAATAATACTAATTGTTATTTATTAAGTTGGCGATAGTAATAACACAGTTTTACCCCATTATGTCTATGATAAAAATATAATCCCAGGCTGGCTCTTCAAGAAGTTTCTAGCTGGCTTCCCTGATATTCCCAGCTATCTAGAGAATCCCACCATCTCCTTAAGGGTCAGAACTTCTTCAAGCATCTTACCTTGGTCTTAAGGGTGTTTCCTGCTATTTCTTACAGGACTTCCTCCACAGTTCACCTCAAAAGAGCTATTTAACAGTGCAGAAGCCACTTCTCCCATGTGTGGAGATCTCAGGGTACAAAATACATTTCACCTAAGTACAGGTTGGATGTTCAGTTTATCTTAGCATAGGTTAACATGTAGACCTAGGGTTTACAGCCATCTCCAATTCTACTTTCATTTTCACTCTGCGACATTTGAGAACTCTACACACCATTGCTTTTACACATCTAATGAGCCAAACTGACTGATTTCAAATAGTCCACTAGGTGGCAGAGATGTTTACAAGGAAATGAGGAGAAACAATGCCCAAGTCTTTTACAATAGTTCAGCAAGCAGAAAAATGAAAGAACCGAATTACAGGAATGTATGGCATTTATGTTATATAATACATATGTATTAAACTGTGAAACCACAAATACAGGCACGGAAGTTTGAATTTTAAACAAGTTAGTAAAGTCCACCATAAATGGCAACAGCTACCTGGCTCGGCCAATACCGCCTATTTAAAATTTTTTTTTTAATAAAATGTGCTTTTTTTTCCTAATTCTTAATGGATACTGAATTTTAAAGGGAATCTTAGGTTACTAGTATTGCATTGACACAAGTCATTTATTTCCAGTCTGTATACTTACAACCTCTGGGTCTCTTCCTTGCTGCATGTCATAACTTATTTAAACAGAGTTAATATATCTCTTTTAGCCATGCTGGTCAACTCTAGAGTTGACTTTGTCAAAATTTTCAGGAAGCTGTCTGTCTGTTCTCCTTCTACAGTCTTTGTTTAGGCTACCTAGAAATTATCCTTTGGCTTGACAATAACTTTATCTCTAAACATGTTCCATAAGATAAAAAATAATAATAAGGCCTTGTAGAAAGAAACTGAGATTTTTTTTAAAACAAAGACCTAGATTTGAACCCTAACTTTGCTACTTATTAACTACCTGATTCTGGAAGAGTTCCCTGACATCTCCACACCTTGGTTTCCTTGTTAGTAATTTGGAGAAAACAGCTAAACTAGCAGACTCACTGTGAGCATAAAATGAAGAGAATGTGAAAATCATCTTAAAGTGCTACACAAATGTAAATTACTCAAATATGTGGATATATGTAAATATATGTGTAAATACATATTATCATTTAATATTAACAGATCAAATTTGAAAGAAACATAGGACTCATGCATATCAGTATTATAAACCTGGGAAAACTAGAAGTGCAAGTTCTTCAGGGCCCAACCTTAAAGCTTCTCAAGAACTTGTGTTAGCAGGAGGCCATGACTGTGACAATGGCACACAGATTCATTCACAGATTCACCTGCTGAAGGGATTTTTAGGAACCTTGACAGGACAACATGAGAGAACAGATGATTCAGCTCCTCTTTCTAGAAGTCAAAATTATTTATTAGTAGATTGTACTATGACTGTACCCCTTGACAAAAATGTAATGGCATATTCTCTAGAACTTCAGATCTATTTTTTTTGGATTCTTGACATCTTAATTGAATCCTAAAAGTTGTGTGCTTAATTGGTTGATTCTCCATTATATGACTTTCTCTCCTTTTTTTTTTTCGATCTACACACTAAAATCAGAGTACATTTGAAGTTATTTTAAAATTTTTCATATGAGATCTTCATGTAAAATGTATATTTTAATGCAAAAAACAATTAGGGTATTCTAAAACCTTGCTTCTCAAAGTGTGGCGTGTGGTCCAGCAGCACCAGCATCTCTTTGGAACTTGTTAGAGATGCAGAACTCAGGCTCCCTCCTTGACCCACTGAATGAACATCTGCATTTTAGTAAGACTCCCAGGTCTTACTAAAGACACTTGAATTTTGAAAATCATCTAATATTTATATTTAGTTCATCTGATGTATCCAACAGTATTTTCTCTATAATTCTAAGAGAGATCATGAGGTTTCTGTTCAGCGTTTATACATTTTTTTAATCCCCATGGAACATCCCATGTAAGGCTATTTGTTACTGAGCCCCCACTGCCTCATCAAGCTTCTGTTCTCGCTTCTTCATATCCTACCCCTTCAAGCTGTTTCAGAAGGGCTGAAATACTTGAAGACGACATTAAGAGGCTAAATGTGCACTGTGAAGGGTCCCAGTTGGGCATTCACTTTGACTATAGCATAACTCAAAATATAAAATACAGGGATGCTAAAAAGATTATTAGTCAGTGAGAGGTTGGAGAGACTGATAAAAGCTGGAAATATTCATGGCTTCATTGAGATTAGGCTGAGGCACCATGGAACCTTCTTTTCCTTAATTTTTTCATTATGTAATCAGTTTATGAAATTCCTAATTCTGCATGACCTGCTAGAATTGGGAAATAATAGAAAATATATCTAGAATGAGTTGGAGCTTTGCTTTTGGAGGTGAAGATATAAACCTCATTTAAAAAGAAGAAGGATGAAATAGGACAGTAAGGAGAAATAGGACTTCATACAATAGAACAGGGCCTACTCAGAGGATACACATGTGCACAGAATAGAAGCTACAGGTTTCCGCACTCAGAAGGTGGTTTACAGTGGCAAGGGTAAGGAAACAGTCACAGAGATATGAGTAAGACTGAACCCGGAGGACCTGCACAGAAAGAAATATGAGGAATCAATTCTTTGCACACAAAAAAGGACTTCCAAAGTTTCTTGCAACATGAGATAAGAGTACAGTATTAGATGTGTATCATACTTCCATTTTAGAAATGAATCAATATTTAAAGAGATGATTTTTAAAGCAATATAAGTGGGAAAACACTCAGAACCATATTGCTTTAAATATATCCTATGAGATACCATAGCATCCAAAATATCACATTATTAAAGTCCCACAATTTTACTTCAAAGTCTTTTGCCATTGACAATTACAAAGGAGCTTGGATTCTGGAGCTTTCAATTGCAAAAATATTGGGTCCTTTAAATTGCATCCTATGGAAGGAATGACCAAGGATGACTATATAATGTCTAATTATAAACTCACTCTAAGAGAACTCGTAAACCATATGAAGAATTCTACTGCCTGAAGCCATAAATTATAGTATAAACTCAAGTAGAGATTACTTTACTTTGAAGAAGCTATTTCAGTCTTCTATACATCACTTTTCCCTATTTGTCTAACATTGATTACTAACCCTCACTTTACCTGGCTTAATTTATAGGAGCTATAACACAATGGTCCTATTTCCTGACCTACAGTCTGATGGGGATTTCCTTTCTTAATTTTTGGAAGTTTTGCAAAGGCATGAAAATTATATATATTCATTAAAGTATGTAAGAACTTATAAACCTTAAAAAGGTTTTAGTTACTTTCATTGAAAAGCATAAAATTACATGAAATAAAGACTAGGAAAAACTGAGATGGTCCATCACAGTTATCTTTTCTTTGAAGTCAAATAATTGATGCATAACTGACTAAAAGTGTTGGTATTACTAGGTACAAAACCCTAATTTAAATGCAAAGCTTTTGTATTTTATTAGGAAAAAAAAAATGTTAATTTTGAGTACCCAGAAGAATATAGCATGTTTAAGACATTGCATTTATTTATTCCTCAAGATTATAACTATATGAAGGAATTCGATTAGCACATTCAAATTATTGATTTCTTACTAAAAGGAAGAACCTAGAAATAAGTAAAATCCCTACCTTCCTCACAGAGTGGAGTTGAAGAGGCAGCCCTCCAAGGGTGCTTGTTTTCAGTCCTGACAGGAAAGAAGTACACGCCTGCAAGAGCCAAATACGAGTGAAAATTTCAGTTCTCTTACTTCGTTATGGATAAAATTTTTCATTTCCAGTTAAACTTTCAGAATTCAGGCTACCAAAATACCAAATTTCTTCATATCTGCAATGTAATCTCTCAAATGTTAAAAAAAGAGCTTACATGTGTATTTCTGCCAGTTTTTTTAATTTAATAAGAAAAGTCTTTATCTGTTTCTGACTCAATTTAAACAATTACTTACATTTTTGGGTTTTGTTTTTTCTTTCATTTAGAGATTACTTTTAAAAACTATTAGTTGGGAATTATATAAACAATATTTCTAAACATTTCAATCCCCTCTGTGTCAATACTTAAAGGAGTCTTCTATTTATTTTGTGTAATTACATTATATATATTTTATTGAAAATATTTTTGTTTTTAATGAAAGTAAATTTAGCCAAATTACAGATAAAGGTAACTTAGAGGGATTTGGCAGGTAACTCAGTGATAATGTTCATCCTATAGAAAAGGAATTTTAAATAAAATAAGACAGCAAAATGTCCAAACCAAATCAAATGGCGATACTTCATCTGTGAATCATATTCACATGAATAATATGGAAGGAGAAGAAATTTAAACACATAAGGGCATAAACTTTAATGCTTAATTCATCTTCATTTCATTTTTAAGGATAACTAGGCTAGGTTTTTTTAAATTCTTCTTTTAAAATGTACAATCTGCTGATGCTGTTACCAACAACTCTGGATTCAAATATTCCTGGAGCCACCCGACCTCCTGAGAGCCCAACCTACACCCTCCCTAAATCATCCAACCAGTTTACATCTTTCTCAATAGTAATACTTAATCTCTAAGTCAAAGTTTTAGAAGAATGGTCAACTAGGAAAAAAAAAAAAAGCTCCTTGGAAGGTGAAAGGGTATAGGGCATGTGAAAACATACTGACAGCTGCTAGGTACAGATTAAGTTTTTTGCTTTTTATCCAGAATAGAAAACCACTGAAGACACCAAGAAGAGTCAGGACACGCTTGATTTTCTGTGTTTTAAAAAGCTTTACTGCATCTCTATGAAGAGAACAGCTGTCTTTAACATTTATTTGGTGACTATTTACTTGGAGCAAAAATTGAGGGCATCTACTAAGCAGAACAAAATAAAAGTGCTATATTCCCTGAGTTTCATCTCCTCAGATCTTGAATTCCTCCATCTTCCTGCTGCTTACAAACCTGTATCAATAAGAAGCGCCCGAGATAGGAGTTGACTTCTCTATAAACTAGAGTGGCCTAGCAGCAAGCAACCTAAATAAAATAAGATGAATTCTGTTTACTAAGCTACTTAAGCTGGTTTGACCAATTCTTTTCTCCAAAATGTACCTGCAATTTTAAGTAAACTCATGCCAACTATTTCTGTTTTCTCACTCATAAAATAAATTTCTAGATCATCAATCCTCTACTGCTCATTTTTCTGAAGATTGAGAATCTATGTTCTGTTTTTTAAGGTATAAATTTCAAAATGTGAGTAACTTTGTCATGGGGCTATTTAGGGAGGAAAATCCCACTGACGGAGGTTATACTACATCAGGACTCCAAAACAGACATAGGTGTATATGAATTCCATCAGAGCATTTATCAGCATTGTGTTAGAGTGACAACTTGATTTTGAATTCCAACTCTAATCAGGAAAAATTCCAGAAGAGCAAGTGACTTAACTTCTCCCCATCTCTTTTTTTCCTCACTCATATATAATACTTAGCTCACAATACTATGAGGATGAGATTTAATATAATGGGTGTAACTTTGGTGACATACAATAGTATTCCACCATGCTTTTAACTGCAAGCACCAGAGCGCCTGAGTAACAGCATCTTGAACTCATACACCAAGGTGCTGAAGGAGGGCAGCTGCACCCATGGGCTGAGGGACTCGGCACTATCAGGATCACATCTCTGTTAGTCTCTTGGCCTCTTTCTCACGTTTCTCATGTAAATGCATAGTTATAAGGTGGCTTTCTTAGTTCTGATCATTACTTGCCTATGTTCCCACCCCCAGGTTTCATTAACTAGAAATATGTCACATACATAGCTTCAAGAGAAGCTAGAGAAGTTTAGGATTTATCTTTTGCCACCTCTATAGTGATAGTACCCAATGGGGAGAGGGGTGGAAATGGGTGTTTCAAAAAATCAAGAATAGTATCTGCTACGTTTCCTTTCAAGAACTTTAAAAAGTATGTTAGTAATGTTATTAAATTTCCCATAACAAAATACTTTGTAGAGTGTACATTTATTTCTGTCTTGAGGTTGTTTACTTTATCAGCTCCCATAAGCCTCCCTCACTCTGATCTCAATGGCAAGTGATAGCATGTTTTTCTCAAAAGTTGACTAATCTTCCTTCTGTAAAACCTGGCATAGTTATCAAAAATAACTGAAGAGGCACATCCCAGTATCACCGTAAGGAAGAAAACAACAAATTATATCCAATTATTTATTTTAGAGCAATTTCTTATTTTAATTTTATAACTTAATTATTAAATGGAGTAACTTATATACAGTGTTTCCTTTAAACAATTACTCTGAAATTAGTTAACTGTGGTAAGACATCTGCCTGAGGCTATAAAACTTGACTCCATGCCTTGAATGTTGATCTACTAGCTCATACATGCTTTATCTTTATTGCTATCTTCTGGAAAAT
Organism: Manis pentadactyla; assembly: GCF_030020395.1. NCBI lineage: Eukaryota > Metazoa > Chordata > Mammalia > Pholidota > Manidae > Manis > Manis pentadactyla. The sequence continues at coordinate 94,531,929 of NC_080025.1, forward strand.
TTGCTTTTTTATGTAAACAGGTAATACTAGGCCAATACAACTCCTCCCTTACATAGATCTGGAACCACAGGCCCTTTTTTATGTCTCAAATGAAAAAAAATAGATCAAATGTCATAACCACAGAGCACCTTAGCCTGGGCCTTGGAGGGAGTCACCTCAGAGTACAATTCAGAAAAAGCAAGAAAGCCACCTGCCCAGAAAAACAAGCCTCCATTTGCGAGCAGCGGCCTGTATTTCCACTATTAGAATTCCATTTTAATGGTTTAAGACTGAACGATGTCAAAAAGGCAAGTACCACTGGAAACAGTGATCTTTTAAACTGATATCAATCAACTCCACTTTAGTGTCAATGAGTGGAGTGCTTTCCTATTATGATAGATCATGAATGGGGTGCAGGGGGAAGAATATAATACATGAGTGACATGAATGTCATGTTTCTGAATATCACCCAGCACAGTCCTGCTGCCCAACAGATAGACACAAGAAGACCAAAATTTGAAGCTGACTAGTAGAGGGTAAGACCAAACTATGAATACAAACAGAATGATAATTTGGCAGCCAAGGCTCAGCAGCCAAGTGGGTAGGGCAACCAGGTTGTAAGCAGCTCACATCTGTGAATTGACCTCAGTTAGCTAGCTGGCCATCCCCTAAGACAAACTGAGCAGTCTTGGGTAATCGAGTGATGGCAGTGGTTAAACTTCAGGCAGATGGGCTGACAGCTTGCATCAGAGAAGCCCTCAGCAGAGGGTAGTATCCCAGCTCCCTAGCCAGGCTAAAGGTAGAGGCCAGTCCCTGGGTCCAGAGCTATGAAAAGCGGTATAAATGTTTAGCCCTAGAGTTAATGGAGTTTATGACTATTCACTATGATAGGAAATAGGCAGGACAGTGAATTTCAACCTTCTTGCCTCTTGGTTTACAAAGAAAATCGGTGCAGCTGTTCACAGAATTGGCTCTAGGTACTCAGAATATCTTGTCCACATACCAGATGAGAAGTTCCGACAGGAGAGAAGAGACCAAAGCCTGGTTTTCTAAATGGGGTCCACGGGCAGAGCCAAAGGGAAGGAAGTAAGAGGGACTTAAAGCTCCACTCAGAGGACTAGGGAGGGACCTAGGGTGTGGCTGAGCTCACAGCAGGAGGCAAATGGCTCCTGCTATGCAAAGAGAAGGCCCCAAGAGTCTGTGTCCCTTTTTTTAAAGGCATAATCAGATTGCCGAAGCATTCATTCATGCAACAAATATTAAGCCTGTACCATATGAATAGCATAGTGTTCAGCATGACAGATACACCTATGAACAAAACAGACATGGTCTAGTCTTTTAACTATGAGCTTAAGTCTACAGAGGAACTCGACATTAAGTAACAAATGCAAATCTTTTCTCATACAGTTCTGTAAGTGTTCTAAAGGAAAAGGACAGAGGGTTTGTTGCAACAGAGAACAATCGGGCCAGGTAGCCAACTACTTTACACTAAGAGACCAAAAATGCCCTTTCTAGGAAGGTATTCTAAAAACATGTAACAGAAAAATATAAGCAATTCTTTTAAGAATATTTTTAAATATTAAATATAAACTTTAATATTATAGATGTATCATGTATGTAGTAATATACATTACTAGAGAAGGATGATTGCCCAGTGACTAATGGCAAACAACTAAAATTAAGTTTTTTTCTTTAACTGGTTTTACTATGTAAAACAACCCGCTTTTGCTGGATTCCTAACAATCAGTTAGGTCATTTCAAAGTTTAAAATTTTTACCCTGCTTTGGGAACTTGACAACATTTTAAATTTGTTTATACATCATACCCCTGTGAGTTTGTCTGCTTATTCTGTTAATAACTTGAAATTCCTTTGATATTTTCCCCAGAGCTGGGCACATCCACTTACTTCCTCCCTCCCTTCATTCATTTCATGTGAAAGAACAATAAACATTTCAGAAAAACAATGGAGACCCAGAGGATAGAGGGAAGAAAAGGTCCCAGATATTATTGAACTATATATAGGTGTATCTACTTCTAAAAAAGCAATATTAAATCTTGGATACTATTTATGTAATTGGACTATAACAACTGAAATCTGGACCAACAAACAAACTCAAATAGGCACTTTTGTTTAAGATCAGAGTCTTTCAAGTTGACAGATTTCTGAGCACCAGTGGATGTGCCCAGCTCTGGGAATATCAAAGGAATTTCAAGTTATTAACAGAATAAGCAGACAAACTCACAGGGGTATGATGTATAAACAAATTTAAAATGTTGTCAAGTCCCAAAGCAGGGTAAAAATTCTAAACTTTGAAGTGACCTAACTGAAGGTTAATGGGCCCACAAATTTTGCTTGTCTATACAAAAGCTTATGAGCGTATAGAAGGGAATATGAAGAGGTCCTCTGAGGTATAGATTATATGGTGTGTTCAATTTGTGAAAATTTCACCCAGTTTAAGTTTATGATTTATACAAACTTTTCTGTTTCTATATGTCAATTAAAAGTGTTTATTTTGGGAGGGCATAGTTTTAGAAGTGAGAAAAATCAAGTCCAGAAAAATATAAAAACCTGTTATAGAGGCACTACGATGAAATCTTTAAAAAAATAGCTTAGAGCAGCTTGCCCAAAATTAGAAATCAGCTAGTAAGACATATCTAAGCATCTTACCTATATTAAGTAATGGGGGAATATTCAAGAGATGCATAAAAGCTAATGAAATCAGAAATCATTAGATTGACCTAAAATAAAATTTTTCCTTAACTCTACATTTTTTTCCTTAACTCAACACTGCTTTTTAAAAAGCAGTGTCATCCTTTAATCTGTATTCTAATCATAACATTAATATTCACATATGGCCTTCATTTACACATACCTGGAAAATTTCATATTTGCTCTTCTGCAATTTCAATCAGTGATGAATAAAATTATGTACACTGTAAATGTCTCTTTCAGCTATAAAGTAAAAAGTAAAAGTAATAAGATGCTTACTCTACTAGAGGAAAACCTGAAGTTATACTTACTCAATATTTATGAAACCATCTAAATTAAATTAAGTAGTATTTCTCTCTGTACAGCATTTTGCTGTTCTTTTCTCTTTTTGTTTTTTCAGATATTTTGAGACATGAAACAACTTCTACCAAGTGGTCATCATAACTGTTGGATATTTCCCACTTACTAATGCATTTTTATGTCTTAATCCTCTTAAAATTTTGGATTCTCAAAGCACAGGCAATTATATGAGAATAAGCTTTCCTCCAATTTATCATCCACTACCAACTGACATCGTAGATTTCCTTAGATACATTAGATTAATGATGATTGCTCTCTTCGAATGTATAATAACTACGAAGCTCTTGATAAGAATTGGTGCCAAATTTATCTCCTAAGTGGTATATCAATGACTCTCACAGAACTCTTCAAACAATAACCTAGGACATAAATTATACAGATTCACTTGTAAGCAGTTATTTACTTGTGAACAAAAGATAAAAGGAAGAGCAGAGTTTGTGTGGTATGAAAAATTACAGTTTTCCATATCCATTATTTTCATCATGAATGGAGCCTTAAATTCTTTGGAGAAAAAAGAATCCCTGAGCATTTGCTAATGTTGTGGTTTATCCCAATGGCTGCTTCAGATCAGGTCACATGATCCTTCATTTACTTTGTTTGTGAAACCAGTTACTCATGGACATACAATTTCTTTTTTATTGGACCCTGACAAAGGCATTCACCAGGCCTTCTGTTCTCAAAAGTTAAAATACTCCATGAACCTCTACATCATTGTAAAACTGTGCCCCATCATAGGAAGCTCAGCAATATGACCAAAGACTCCTGGGGAGTGAGTGGGGAGACCTTAATTTTAATCTGATCTCTGCAACTAACCGGATGAGAAAAGCTCAGCACCAGAAATAATTTCTTCAAATAAAATAGTATTTGTCTAATGCAGCCATTTCCAAGATGTGTTCCAAAGCATAAAGCTTTTGCTTCACAAAAAGTTAGAGACCTTTCTTTCTTTTCCCCCTCCCTCCCTTCCTTCCTTCCTCCCTCCCTTCATTCATTCATTTATATATATCTATACAATTCTGAGACCTATATATCCATCTTGGAAATTCAAAAGGAATATTACACAGAAAGGTTCTGAGAATTCCTATAGTTCTGCTTGACTTTGTTCAACCCACATAGAACATTCTACATTTTTTTTGTAACCTAATACCCCTAAACATCTGTCGAGCCTGCACTGAGAAATTGTGCACTAGTGATTTTCAAAATATTTCTGCAAAATCCAGTTAGAGTTTGACAAGAAGCCATAGTGAGGAGGAGGGAAAGAAGAAGCTATCAGCAGGTAGGACATTGGGTCCCCCAACCCACTTCAATCCTTTTACTTTTGGACCTCAAAATAAAACATTACTTCACTTAAAGGAAGTAACAACATTTAAAAAACATCTTTTGTTTCTAAGATTCTCTGACTTAGAAATAACTTACTTTTAGTCTGAAAGTCTTCAGTATTTACAAGACAGGTTCTTGCAGTAGATTCAATTATTGTTGTTCATGTCTTTCCTTCCCCACCTTTTTGTGCGTTCCTGGAATAAGAGTTCACTTATCTGCTCCACTGATTTGGGGCTGGGCGATGTGACCTTCCTTGGTCAATGAGATGTAAGGGACAAATTTACTTGTGTGGTTTACTTATGACCCCTTGACATCTCCTCACCATGAGAAAAGCGTGACCCAGATAATAGCTGCTCACTAGACAAAGCCCAGGACTTAGAACACACATAAAGCCCAGCTGATACCAACAAAGCTATGGCCAACCCACAGCACGCATGTAACATGAGCAAGAAATTAATGTTTATTTCTGCAAGTCTCTGAAATGTGAGGATTGTTTGTTGACACATCAAAAGCTAAAATTTTAAATTAAATTAAAGTTTATGTGATTCTAAATCAAACATCTGCAATATTATCCTTGAATAGCTTTAGACTAGATAAGGTTTAAGAAATGAATTGCTGAATTCACTAAAAGTTTTGCGATTACTTTGTATAACTTTAAGAAAGTTCATTGATTTTTTATTTCCACTCTGTATACCCAAATCCCATTCTCCATCCTCCAACGGTAAATGCTTTACCCTCCAGGAGTTACAGGAAAATCAGTGGTTAACAACAATGCCAATAAATTCACTATATATAGTTACCCACAAGGGGAATCAAAGGGTTTTCCCTTTGTTCATAAAGCCAAATACTTCCTTGGGGTTGGGATTTAATAAGAAAAATTCGTGTATGCGTTATCCATGCCTATAATTGTTCAGACAGCTTAATTAGGTCAAAATTAAAATCCATCTATGTTTAGTCAGGCTGTAAATAAAACAAGAGCCTTCCCAACCAACACATATGAAAAGCAGTCCAAAAGAAAAAAAAGATATATTTACTTCCATCCTAAAAATTGAAACCACATATACTAAAAACAATTACATAGGGAATAAATAAACTATTTGTTGGTCTTTTTATTCCAGTTCTTTAAATTTATAGGAAAGTTATATGAAAACAGTGTCTCATAGCATATGGAATGACCATGGAATTCTTCCACTTAATAGAAATACAGTTGGAAAAACAATTACCTCAGAGAAAAATTGTACTACTAAGGTATCAACTCACAGTCATGTATTAGGAAATGAATAATGAACGACTTCTGAAGTAATCTATTTTTACTAAGTTAAACATGCACACAGAAGGTCCATATGATCAGGAGAATTATATAAGAACTATAAGAAACAAAACAGTAAAAGATTCAAAATTCCTTAAAAGTGAATGTTAATAATATGTATGAAGCTTAGAGTTCATGATTCTTTTGAAAAGGAATAAGAAAGGGATTTGTGATCCACAGAGAGAAAGGAGTTTCTCTCTTACTTGAATAATTAAAAATAATACTAATTTCTATTTATTAGATACAAACAATGTGACAGTAAAGAGGTAAATGAAATAAGTAAGGGATGACAATCTGGTACAGTACACAATATGCCCATTTGACAGATGAACAGACAAAAATTCTAAGAGTTTAACATGCTCTCACAACTATTAAAAAGTAGATTTTTAAAGATAAATTAAATTGATAAATACCCAGATTAACTAAGAAAAAAGACAGATAACCCAACTAAAATCAGAAGTGGAAGGGGATATTATAACTACTGCCACAGGAATAAAAAAGATAAGGGACTATTATGAACAATTATACACCAACAAACAGGACAACCTAGAAGAAATGGATAAATTCCTAGAAAGAAACAACCTACCAACACTGAACCATGAATAGGAACTATGAACAGAACTATAACCAATAAGGAGAATGAATCAGTAATCAAAAACCTAAGACCATATGGCTTCACGGTGAATTCTACCAAACATTTAAAGAATTAATACCAATCCTTTCTTCAGCTCTTTCAAAATACAGAAGAGAGAACACTTTTAACCTCATTTTATGAGGTTTCAGCTTAACCCTGATACCAAAGGCAGAGAACACTACAAAAAAAGAAAACTAAAATCCAGTATCTAAGATTAATATTGATGCAAAATCCTCAACAAAATACTGCTAAACCACATTCAAGTGCATTAAGAGGATTATACATCATCACGACCAAGTGGAATTTATTGCCACAATGTAAAGACACATTCAACATACAGACATCAATCCATGTATACAGCACATTAACAAAATGAAAGACAAAAGTCACATCTCAATTGGAAAAAGCATTTGACCAAATTCAACACCAATTCATGATTAAAACACTCAACAAACTAGGAATGGAAAAAAAAACCCTCAATATAACAAAGTTCATATATGAAGTCATACATGAAAAGTTCTACAGATCCATTGCACAGTGTGAATACACTTAACACTACTGAACTGTAAACTTAAAAATAGTAAAGATGGAAAATTTAATATGTGCTTCTTATCACAATTTTTAAAAATTGGAGAGAGAATTCAAATCCAATTTTGTTTTGTTTTGTTTTGTTTTGTTTTTTCCCTGCAACATGCCCTTGGAATGTTGAATGAAAGAGCAGCAAGCAGTCCAGGTGGAATGAAGAAGTAGTCAGATAAACAAGTGTTAACTGTTATATGTGTAAAATAAACCATGTAAACCATGTTAAATAAAAGTAACATGGTAAGAAATCTGAATTGTTACACAAGTACCAATATACATATAGAAGCCTCTACTTCAAATGTCAGGATATGTACCTTTATGAGATTTAAATGACTCAGTGCTTTTTCTTCAAATATTTATTACTTGCTTCATTATCACTGTATTTGTTTGCTATCGTTGCCATAACAACGTACTGCAGACTGGTATTTTTCTCACAATTTTGGAGGCTTGAAACCACAAGATCAAAAGTCAGCAGGTTTGATTTCTCCTGAAGTCCTCTTAGCTTGCAGATGGCCTTTTTTCTCTGGGCACATGAATCCTAATGTCTCTCTCTGTGTCCTAATTTCCTCCTCTTCTAAAGACACCAGTTAGACAAGATTAAGGCTCACCCTAATGGCCTCTTTAACTATAATCACCTCTTAGAAAGTCCTATCTATCTCTAAATGCAGTCATATTCTCAGGTAATGGGGGTTAGAACTTCAACATATGAATTTAGGGGGAACATAACTCAGTCCATAACAATCACACACACAGTTTAATTTCCTCATTCGTTGTACATATGGTTTTTGCTAAAGAAAAACAGAAGAGCTGTGGACAAATAATTCAGGTAATATGCTATCAACCAGGGAAAATAAGAGAACATAATTGTTTTATAATCTCAGCACCGCCAGGCACTTATGCTTCAAACCAAAGTATAAGCAATTTCACAAATTACATATTTCTACCAATCCAGCCTTTTTTTTGTTTGTTTGGTTGGTTGATTGGTTAGCTGTTCTATTTTTACTCAGTAGCAGGAAAAAATATCAAAAAGCAGGTTGTCAGGGCCAAGTGAAAGTTTGGAAGAACATCTCTAAAATTCTGTGAGTTTGTTCCCAAGAGATTACACAACATCCTTGGGGAAGTCTGTAAGCAAAACTTTTCCTCAAAAGGTTTAATATTCTGACCTCTGGAGTAACTCTACACTGGGAAGTTCCTCAGTATTTTTAAATGAAATTTAAAAGAAATCTACTATTTTTTTAAGTTTTTTTCAAATATTCTAAATGGAAATGTGATTCCTTTTTTTGTCCCCTGGGAACCAGATCTATTTTCTTTTTCTCTGGGTTCATTTTATAATAATTTCTCTAAGGCATCCAACAGCCATTAATTTTCTCTTGTGAATTTTCACCTGATATAAATTCTTAAGAAATTCTATTCTTGTACACACTAATTTTCTCATTGTCACTGACATCAGTAAATATTTATTAAAAAACCAGCTGCGTAAGCTGCATTAACTAAATACATACACATATTATATTCTTGACAAAATACAGCTCAGGAGTTGTTTTTAATCCAAGAGCCTAATTGGTATGTTTAAATACATATTGGTATGTATGTTTACTTATTGGTTTAGTTCTCTTAATGGTAAGTCATGAAATTGAGGAAAACAACCCAATTCACAGCTTTCTATAGGCTACAAAGAACTATGTACCAAATACATTCCCTTTTAAATAATAAGAGATATCTCTTAATCTATGAAATAGAAAAATATAGGATAATAATTTAGAACAGTTTCTGAATGGATGAGAAAATGAAATTGTTCAAACTTAAATAATGTTTGAGAAACCTTTCATCAAACAATTAAGAACATCTTTGGTCATGTAGATTTAATGTTTCCAACTATTATTTTAGAATTAAAATAATTCCAACAATTATTTTTAAAATAATTGTATTTTCAAGTACAAATTCATGAACTTTATACCCCAAATACTGTTCGTAAAGGTCCAAGTTTTTCTTCCTTGATTTTATCTTACAAATATTGATGTACATTAAATGTTCTTTTAAAAGTTACATATTTCTATTTGTTGGTCAAAGTGATGATTAAATATTTCACTTAATCTTATTTCAAAAATTAAATATTTCATTTAATAACATTCCTAAGTACAGCTAGCTACATTATAGGAAAAAGTCAGTGAGTTCAATGGGAATATCAGCTATAGAACTGAGTATCAATAACAGTCACATAATACTCAGATGAAGTGATCTGATTGTTAAATTTCAAATACATTGAAACATATCAATTTTCCTTTACAAACCGGAGATGCTGGTACATAATACTTTCCTACTTCCCTGAAAAGTCTGGGAAACAAAGCATCACCATATTACAACTTTAAAATGATCTATCAAGGAAATACTGATGGTGATATATATGCCTCTCTTTTTTTTTTAATTTTCTGAAGACACAGAAGAGCCAGTATTTTATGACCCCCAGATCAGACTGGACCATGTGTCCATCAAAGTAGCATAAAATAGGGAGAGGGCAAATTGGAGATAGATTATATATACTTCAATGCCAACTTCCACCTAACATTCAGAACACTGATGCCTTGTTGGCTTTGGGGATCTCCCAATCAAAGTAACTTTGAGAGCCTACTACCAGGAAGTCTACTAGCCAGTCTAAAAGCATGAGAAGACAAGTCCAGGACAGCCATCCAAGTAAGCCCTCATTCTTTACATAAAGCTTACACAGGGAAAACATTTCCACCTCCTAGATGCTTCTCTGCCACCCAGTGCACTTCTGGACTCTTTTACTACCAACTTTATGGCCTTATGAAATGTACAGTAAGCTTAGCATCAGATTAAGAAAAACAAACCACTGAGTGAAAATATGGAGCCACATAGAGTGCATAAGAGAGTAAAATAAAAATGCTTTTAGATGTCTTTCTTGAGTGAGGAGATGACTGGATTTTATCATTGATTTCTGTTCTTCTATTTCCCCATTACAACATTACCAAGTCATCAATAATTCTTCCTTTGGTCAGAAAGCCTCTCCTGCTGACACTCCCATTTAATCTTACAATGAAAAAATGACATGTTTATGTATAAAAGCTGGTGTCTGACTGCATTTGATGGTTGGCAGGAAATGGAAAGGAAACACACTATCCAACCACATTACCAAGACAGCAGGCTCCTTTTGCAAGATTTATTACTAATTCTTTTGGGGTTAGACAGCAAAAAGTGGTAAGAAGGGGGATTGCTTCTGACACCAGTTATGTTCCGCTCACCTCTCTCTAAAGTCTCTGCTGGTTATGTGGATGACTCTAGCTCAACTCCTGCCCTGCCTTCCAGACCAACATGTCAACCTAATGGTTGTTCCACCTGATTGTTCAGCTAGCATGGCTCCAAAATGTGTTAATGGAGGATCTCATCTCTGCCCTCCATCTACCTCCCTTTCTCCTACCTCATTAAATCTGCCTCCCCACTTTTTGATTTTCTATTTGCCACCACTATCTGTCACCCACCTTTGAAGTCATGTGAGGGTCCTTTTTCCACTACGTCCCACCTAGATTCTACATCAGCCTGTTTTTCCCAAGCTAAGCTCCTATATTTGTTTACTACTGTCAAAGCCTCCCCTCTCTCCCTGAAGTAACTCATTCTACCTTCTGCTTTAAGATGTGTCTACCTAAAGCACAGTTGTCAACTGCCATAGCCCATATGGTGCTTTTGTACAAATCAGAAAACACACCCCATCATCAAGACACTTGACTTCCATCTGTCAGGAAACTTGTCATAATGGAATATATTTACAATGACTCAGACACAGTTATAATAAATAAAAACATGGCATTACCATGGATTTTTACTGCACAACTTGTACACAACACACAGCCCTGTGACACTGCCATCACTCTAGTCTATACATTTAATAACCCCTCACCACCTGTGAAAATAAATACACACCCATTAGCCTAGCACAGGAGCCTCGCTTGGCTTCAGCCTGCATCTCCAGTATTATCTCCTATTTCTTACCTCCTACATGCCTATACGCCACTCTAGCGGGCACACTTTCTCAGAACTGAGACACTTGCCTATCATCTTGCCTTTAATCATTTGTCTGCCTGGTAATGCCCTCTCTCCTTCTTTTTACCTGTAAATATCTCTTCCATTTTTCAAATGTCATTTCTTCCACAAAGCCTATCTTTTCCTGCAAATAGGAAGTGGGCATTCTTTCCTTTAAACCTCACTGTACTTTGTTTATACCCCAGTTATAATACATATGATATACTGCCTTTTATTAGAGTTAGTGGCTCATTTGATCAATCCTGTACCAGACAGTAAACTCCTTGAAGTGTTTATTAGGCCTCGTTTTATGTCTCCTCCAGGGTTAAATACAGGGTTTTATGCAAAGTAATATTTTTTAATTTGCTTACTTGAACTAAATCAATAGGTCTTACTCCCAACAAAGATGTAGTAGATTTTTGTGGCTAAAAGCTTTCCTATTTCTTTAGGGACTTTATCAATAAGAAATTTTCCATTTCCTATTTAATTGCCAAAACATTAGATAATAATTATGTTTCTAGTCTGCATCACATTCCATTTGCTTTACTTCCCCAAAAGCTGGATAACAGCCCCTGCTATTACATATATAACCCACAAGACATATATATGTTCACTATTTCATTTTGCTCAACCAAGCAGGGTTAAATATGATTCTTTCTTGTCTTTGTCTTATAAAGTTAGTCTATCCTTGATTGTATAGGTCTTCATTCCCCCAACATCTTCAGCATAAATAAATAAGGAAAGTCGTGCAGAGATAGTGGGGGTGTTTTCTTATTCAAAAAGGTGCAGATCCAGCTCATAAATAAGGACAGGACAGGAAGCATCTTGGTCTTCATGTGACTACATGGATTTTAAAGAGATCAAGATCCCAACTGATTTGAGAACTATTAATTCATTTTATCACTTTGTTGTTAAAACTATACATAGTCCTAATAAATCATTACCATATTTGATTCAATTTGGATAACTTATAAATATATGGTAAATACATGATTTTTAAAGATTATTCATTTATGTTTCTCAGGCCCAGGGAATCCTAGACATGTGTCAAAAACTGGGCCATGGATACCAATTAAAGATGGTGATAACCAAATATACAAAGACAGAAATACAAATGAGACTAACAATATTTATAATTTAAAATCATTAAAGTCCCTGCTATATCATACTTCCTCCACTGACTGAGCCTAGTAAGCAAAGAGAAACACTTGCATTCAATCACCCTCTGAGATGAGAACAAAGAAAATAGAATTACTTCCCCTGATAAACTCATTTTCCACTTTTTTATATAATTGAGAATACATTTTCCCTTTTTGTTTGCCTTCCAGGAAGATAAACTACCTGAAATTGAACTCTTACTTTCTAGGACCAAAAACACATGTGAATACTGCCATTAAGGAACTCACAGGTTGGCAATTTTCAGTCACAGGGATTTTTAATTTGCCTGGTCTACCAATCCCACTCGAATATGAAATTTCTCTACAGCTTCTCTAATGTGTGCCTACCTAATCTCTAATGTGTCTAGTATTAGGAAGCTCACCATTTCATAATGGAATTCTTTTTCCTAGGATTAATTCAAACTTTAGAAAGCCCTTCCTAATCATGTACTGAAATCCACCTTTTTCTCTATTTGCCCATTCGTTCCTACTTCTACCTTCTAAGCTATAACTGATTTTTTAAACCCCCTTTCACATCATGTCCCCCTTTGAATATTTAATTACGATTACCTTCCCTTTCCTTAGGTTTCAATCCTAGCTCTGCTACTTGACAGCTTCATATGTCATTCTGCCTTTAAATACTTTTAAAGACATTAAAAACCTAGGGAAGTTTACTCAATGTCTTTAAGCCTCGATGTTTTACTCTGTAACACAGAAATGAATACAGGATCCATCTTACAGGGTTTATTCTTAAGGGTTTCATGAAAAAAAAAAACTTATAGACATGCTTAGCACATTGTTTGTACTTCCTCTATTACAAAGTTCTCCTTTCTTCAAATATCCTTTCAGTATCTTATATGGGAAGCCCTCTTTCTCTCAATCTATCACCTTCCCTCCATTCTTGCTTTTGTTCAGTTGCTCTTTCACAGTGCCTTTTCCACCCACCTTTCAAACAAAGAGAAAATGGCAGTGATGTTGCTATGGCCCAACATAATGACTCCTGATAACACAGTCAAGTCCCACTTGTCCCTTTGTTGAGTTTTACCTTCCTGTAAGTTGGAGTTCAGCACATGTTAAAGAAGACCACAATGGTGATTGGTAATGCCCACTCCTCTCTTGGAATTTCTACTCCAGGCTCCTCATCCCAGCCTTTAATCCCCTCTCAGAGATGCAAAATCTAGAGTGTCACAGATATTCATTCTCCTCCAGCTTCCCCCAGGCTCCAACAGAGCAGAAGATAAATAAATGCATATGTTCCATGTCCTTTTTTTGTCAGTGCCCTTATCTGATCAGGTATTGGCCAACTAATCTGACAAAGCAATTTTGCTGTTGAGCTAATGGGAACTAACAGTTTAATATTTTACCCTTCCAAGTAACTAAAAATGTTATATATTAGGCCAGCTTTAGAACCCTGACACATGCTTGGAATTACTTTAAGTTTTTGATAACACTTGATTTCTCCCTGTAGGTATCTTAACAACTATGTTTATAAGTTTATTTTTCTCAGTTCTTTAAATTTGCCTTAATTTAGTGTTGTATGTGTATCACAGCTCATAAGAAGTGATAACTTCCTTTGAATGGCAATGATGGCAATCTCAGGCACTGAAGGATGCTAGTATGAGACGGGCTTCTCAGTAAGAAATCTTGTGATATCTTAAAAAAAGGTACCTTCTCCAAAAAGCTCACACCATCTACTGCTTAGTCCAACCCTAAATACAAATTTAGTCTTGATACCATGCCACGAACATAAGGATACATAAGGACATATTTCACAAATGTTGCTGCTACATTTTGGGGGCAAATGCTCACTGTCAACAAATGATTACATAAAGATCAAGAAATTAACCTAAAAAGAGAAAGAGATGGATGTCAAATGCCCTAGGGCTAGCTGCAGCAAGCCTCTCTTTCCTTAATTTTTTCTCAATGCTTTCTTAATGTCAGAATTCAAAATGCATTCTCCAAGAAATTGATAAGACCCTTATCATCATATAGATTTTCAAACAAAGTCAACATTAGGACAACTTTGCTGCATATTTCACAGAAAAAGACTAAAATTCCTCAAAATTTAGGCTATTGTATGAACAGCATCCCAACCTTTTCCATTTAGAAGTTGTCCATCTAAATATGAGATCACTCTTTCAAACAGAGGTACAGTAATATGTTCAAGTTGATTTTGCTCACATTAGTGGCTAGCTTTTCTAAGGAACATCTTCTAGTGGCTTGTTTTCTGACACATGTGGCAAATTTCAGGAAGCCCATCTTACAGAAATTTAAATGAAAATAAAGTAAGAAAACCAGTAACTGAAAAGGGTTATTTCAGCTATTAAAGGAGACACTTTGGGTCTTCTGTGCCACTCATATAAAGTGACCATCCTGACTTGCTCAAATTTATTGAGAAGTGGATAAAAACTAAAACATCAGTAAAGTCCATCTTCTGTTTCCACAAACACCTAAAATTCTCATTTATATAACAAGGAAGAAATGAGTACTACTTTACATAAAAATTACAAAGACAACACAGACATGTCATAAACAAAGGACATTGAAAGGCTCTCTTTTACAGGAACTGGGCAAGTGTATGGGTGGGACACATGAGCCAGCAAGGATAATTAGTCAACAACTTAACCAGCTAACTGGGCTTGCAATCCGATGTCAGAGGACAAGTTTCTTAAAGTAATGAAATAAGAAAACACTTAAGGATCTCACACTCTTAAATACTTTAAGAGTGTTTAAACATTCTGAATCAATATTCAATACATTCTAAATGTGCCATTGTTTTGAAGAATATAACAATTTCCTAACCTATGAATTACCTCACACTCTAGAAGCCTCCCTCAACCTCAAGATTCCCTTCCTTTTCTCCTTTGGGACCCTTATCATGAGATTTTGCAGTTAAACTCCACCTCATGGTCAGCACAAAGATGCTGAGACTTTCTCTCTGACAAAGGATCATACCTTGGCAATGCATTATTCTGCAGCTAATCTTTTTATTCCTGACAAGAAGTATATTAGAAAAATACTTGGATAGGGAATCAGTAGCCCTGAGTGTCATATCAATCATGCCACTTATTAGTTGTTTGACTTTGGGCAAATCACTGAACCTCATACAATTTCAGCTTTCCTGAATGTTTTAATGAGAATAATACTTTGCTCATTTTCTCATTCAAGAAGTATTTATTGAGGGCCAGATATGGTCTTGGAGACTGGAGACACCTCTCAAAACCTGACTTTGTTTCTGCCCTTGAGAGGTTTATGGTTTAAAACGGGGGACAGACACTTGAATTAGCAAGTAGAATACAGGGTGATAGGTGTCATGTAAAGGGGAGACCCCAGTGACTTTCCTAAAAAATAAAATTGCTCAACATTACTGATGAGATATCCTTTGTCCTTAAACTTGTAGCAACAAATAAATATAAATTAGCTAACATAGAGTGCAAATGTATATACACCAAAAAGTGAATTGGCAATTGTTTGTTTATGGCTGCTAGAAGGGTATCATGTGGATATACTATGGCATTTCAGAGGGCCACTGAAAATGTATGCTAAATTTAGTAGGTATGTTCGTTTTGAGAAATAGGGTCCTCAGCTTTTATCACATCCTCAAAGAACTGAATAACTCCAAAATTCTAAAAATAAATGCTTTCTAAGGTAGATACATTTTGGAGCAGTTGTAAATGAAATGCTTGGGTTCAAATAAAAGGGTAGGGAGATAGAGAGGTAGATAGATTTTATATATATATATATATATATATAAAATCTTCTGCCATCACTAAGTTTACATGCCCCACAAATGGCTGATGTTTCTGTACTTAACATTATATGACTCTTTAATTATGTAAAATATCTACACTCTATGAGGTTCTTGAAAATGTTTCTCAAGATTTACAAGTAAACTAATATCTAGCTCCCTTTCAAATAAACAAGCAAAAAACTTAGGTTACATAATCACTATCTCAATGAGAAAGACAAATATTATAAATTAAAGTGGTACATATGGAGATGTCCAGCAAACTTTTCTCTTGCAAGGACATATGCAAAAAAAGTAGCTTCATTTTATTCTATAACTGATTTGATCTTGTTCTCAAGCCATACACTGATAGATATCAAGAGTGAAAAACATTAACTTTTCTAAGTAAAACATTTAAATTCCTTCTGGCCTATACAAGTTAAACACACAAATACCTACATAAATATTCCCTCATAACCTCATTCCCTCTGAATCCTTTGCATGTCAGGTAGTCTATGAAGAACTAGGATCTTTTACTTCAAGTTCATAAATCTAGAAATCTCCATCTACTAATGCTGTACTTGACTCTGAATTAGGATGCGTAACTGGGATAAATGTGTACGTTATCCTAGAGGTCTTGCCTAGGAAAGCAGGCCACCAATGTAGACATCTTTCCAGATTTCCCCATATTCTGTATGTATCTAGATGTTACTACAGTGCCCCACATTCCCATGCCTACTGAACAATATTCCCCAAGAATGGAAAAGACAAAGACACTGCCCTTTGCTCCATTTCAGACCATGTATTGAAAAAAAACAATTTGTATTACCTAGCTTAAATTCTAAATATGAAAATCACAGAATCTAGTAAGCACAGCCCAACCACATGACTTTGTAAAAGTCAGAACCTCAAAGAAAAAGTAACATCAGAAGTTTAGGTTTTCCAGTCCCGAGTTCATTATTCTTTCCACAGTGCTTCTGCTTTCTTAATTATGCTTTTGATACTTCATGAATCAGATCACAATTCATAGTAAAAGACACTGGAATTGAATGTTCATTAAAGAGTATTTTCCATGTAATAGTAATACACATGATAAGTTATCCACACCACAGTAAAGTGATAACTTTCAAAATACCTTTATTTACATAGCGAACACTCCCATACCATATAGCATGTGCTAAGAACCATTCAAAATACTTCACAAATATTAATTATTTTGATCCTTATTCTAATCTCATTTTGCAGGTATCATAATCATTCATTTTACAGGTAAGAAAACAAGAGGCACAGAGAAAAAAACAACTTGCCCAAATGCACTGAGCTAACAGGTCAGGGAGCCAAGACAAAACCAAGGAAGGCAGCCGAGCTCCATTGTGCATTCACTCAGACAGTGTCGCTCCCCTGCCTGTAAACATCCACTGTATTCCCTCTCACACTGAGTGATAGTCAAAATCCCCACATTGACTTACCAGGTCCTGCATATCTCTGGTCTACCTTAGATGAACCAAGCAATCTCCTACCTCTGGGTCTTTGAGGTGTCCCTCCACCTGGAGCACTCTTTTTCCATAGACACATTTGGCTCTCTCGCCTGCACCATTTCCCAGGCATTGCCCATCTTCCCTACTCTATTTTTCTCCAGAGAATCTAAATAAGTATTTGTTTGATTTTGTCTGTTCCCTCCTCACACTTTAAAATGCAAGCTCCATGAGGTAAGGGCTTTGTCTTTTGTTTGCTGCTGTCTCCAGTGCTTAGAACAGAGGCTTGTGTATAGCAGGCACACAATTACCATCTGTTGGATAACTGAATAATGACTTATGAATGTGCAGAGGTGCACACACATGTGAGAAAAAGGAAGTAGGAAATTTTTATTCTACTCTTTCTGGCCTGCCTTTTTTTACTCCAGTTCCATTTGACCTGATATTTTTTACTCTGTTGCTTGTTTTTTATTTCAAAAGGACCCAGACTACAAGTAATTCAAAGTATACAGAAAATTAGTTATAATATAAGAAGCCAATCCTGGACATAGAGTAATCCCAAAGTATTTGTAGAGAATTACTCAACAGTTTTCTCATGATTTAGTTAAAATTTAAATATTTAAAATAATTTATAGTAAGTAGTACCAGTAGAAATAATCAACACAAATATTCTCACGGTAAATTTTTTATTTATTAAAAACTGACAAAAACTTACATCTTCTTGATACAATTTATAGCCACAAGAACAGGGCAAGTAAGAATTATCCTTTGTACAAATAAACAATGAAAAAAAAATTGACAATAGTTAAACATGTGCATTTTATTCACTTAAAAATATTTATATAGCTTTTATAAACTAAACCCCATTCTAAGAGCTTTATTTTAAAAAGTAACATAAAAACCCTCACCACAGGATTAATCACAAAATTATCACAGGATATTATAAAACATCCTATGAGTTTGATGCTAATATTATCTCTTTCTATAGGTGAGAACAGTGAAACACAAATAAGTTAAATAATGTGCCCCAGTGACAGAGCAGATAAGTAGTGGAGGCAGGTTTGGAACCCATCAATCTAACCTCAGAGTCTGTTCTTTGTACTGCTGCCTTTCTGATAAGCCTTTGTTATTGATTAGAAAATTACAAATTTACCTCTTATTTGAATTCAGATCTGCAAATTTTGACGCAAGCAAATTGAGCTTGTTAGAAATGATAGCCACAAAAGAAAACTGACTAAGGAAAAAGCTAAAATCAGTATAATGTGATATGAACAGAATAACTATGAACTAATAATTGCTGGGAATTTGCACAAAAAACAGTTGATCATAATCAAAATAATAAATAAGTGAAGAAATAAATTGAAAATAAATTAATAAAATGAAAATGAAAAAAATTAAATGACAATGCTGCACAAAATAGTTACCAAAGAGTAAAACAAGTTTATGGTGTTTATTCTTCTACACCAGCTGGGATGGCCTAAGTAAAGCTATGGTAACAGATGACAACCATTTTCAATCATTTCAATGGCTTGAAGCTGAAAAGTTTATTTTTCATTTATGCTACATGTCTATCATATTGTGGCAGGCATTTCTGCACCCACTGTTTCTCTTGGGACTTTAATCATCTGGACTGTCACTGTTTGAGATGACAAGCATCATCTCTTATTTCACAGGCCACAGCAAGTCACATAGCCATTCCTACCTTCAAGCAGGTGGAGAAGTGCCATCTCCCTATATGCTCAGAAATAGGGGGGAACAACTTACTGAGAAAGTTTTCAGTCAAGATTTATGAGCATGTAGCTCCACAATAAATACATAAAATCAATGCTCAGATTATGAGGGTGATGGAGAAGCAGGAAATGTCTATGGGGTAGACGACCAACATTTTCTGTCACCATCAATGCTGGGAATAGTAATAAACATGATAATAGTAGTCAACATTCATTGAGAACTCAGTGCCAAGCACTGTGCTTTCTATGCATTTCTCATTTAATCCCCAAATACCACAAGGTGTTTGTCTGTTTTACAGGAAAGAACACTGAAAAACAGAGAAGTAAAAAACCTTTCTGGGCTTTAGACCTAGTAACTGTTGGAGCTAAGACAAAGACCTAGACAATCTGATAAATAACTCCTCTTAGAACTGCTCCCTTATACTGCTTCCCCTATTGTGCTTCTCTTCTGAATTACACATGATTCAGTTTCGAGCACTTTCCCTCTGGATATTGCAAGCTTTACAACAGTATTCATCAGTGGATCTTGAATGCAAAATAAAACTTGACCCTGGTGGTTTAGTTTTAAATGGAAAAGACAACTTCCACAAAATTTTCTCATAAAGCCAGTTGCCAAGATCACAGAGAACAGCATGTGCTTTTCCAGATTACAGTGATAAGGTCGATGTTGCTGAGAGCTGCAAGTCCTGATGAGGCAGCATGCCTCCAAGAAAGGAATATTTCTACTGGCCTCCACAAAAGCCTGTGCATTGGCTTCTAGGGGAGGAGCTGGCTAAGACTACTGGGAAACCACACTGAAGGGATTCATATTGTTGGAAGAGCCGTCAACAGGAAATGGTCAACAGATTGCAGAGGGGGGCTACTGCAATAGGCTGGATATCGCCATGCTGTCCATTTACTTGGAGGCTAAAAACCCCTTCCATTCAAAAGGGGGAATAATTGAAAAAAGGGGCTTCTGCCTAAACAAGTTTCAGATTACTCACCCACACCTGGGACTTTACACTAATCATACCAAAAAACAAAAATGTAACTATTACGGTGTCTAGTGTCTGCTGAGCTGAGAGTCTCTTCAACAAGAGGCTATTGTCATGGACTAGCAGGCATGGATGAGAATCACCTTCGGCTACTGTCCCCATTACACACACACTCTCCAAGTCTTGTCTTGCCCTAAGCTCCTTTAAGTACACTGGATCGCTTTCAACACTCTGCATCCCCACTGGATCCTTTCTCACCCTTGGGGTGCACAGGACTTTGAGGAAGTTCTTAA
Source organism: Manis pentadactyla (assembly GCF_030020395.1). NCBI lineage: Eukaryota > Metazoa > Chordata > Mammalia > Pholidota > Manidae > Manis > Manis pentadactyla. The sequence goes on from NC_080025.1 coordinate 94,552,211, forward strand.
ACCTATTAGCTCAGGCTCTTCATCAGACCATGGCTGGTCTGTTAACCAGCCCCATGATAACCAAGGGGCTTCTAGTCTGCCCTGGCTACACCCTGCAGTCCTGGGATATGAGGCACCAATTCCCTTCTGCTTGGGAGGGGATACAGGACAGGATTTGGTTCTCTCTTCTTAACTCTTACATCATCATACATTCTGTTGATTTTTGCATCATCTCCGTGCCTTGCTACCTTCAGGACTTTGGATTCTGGTAATTCAAGCCAAGATTTTGAACTTTAAAGTTAAGCACTTGGCCTTTTTAAGACTTTTGCTTCTGCTATGAGTTTCAATATCCATTCATCAATCCAACTGATGTCCCCTTTCTAAGTTGTACCTGCCCTCTCTCTGTGGGAAGTGTACATAAAAAAAAATTTTATGATGAGGAAAAGGTCATTCCAAGCTGCCCAGTGGGAGAGCAGGAAAATGCAGTGAACAACTTTTACTAAGTATCTCAAAATATTATTTGTTGGATATGCTTTCTGGAGTGCTGGTTGTTTCCTTCTATTTTGAGGTTACTCTAATTGTAAATAGCTATGTTTATGTAGCACTTGCTATGTGCCAACACCTTAGAAGATTTTATCCTCTAAAGTTCACAAACACTGTGAGTTGGAGCTTTTCTCTCCTTTCACAGATAAGAAAAGGGAGTCTTGAATACACTTATTAACTTGACTAAGTTCACACAGGTAGTAGATGGTAGAGTCAAGCACTATGTTTGTCTCCACATGTACAAAGATTAATGATACAAAGATGAATAATACAAAGATGAATGCACTGACTGGTGTGAACATCACATGCTTAAATGGATCCTGATAGCCCATGAAGGCTGTTTTTGAGGTTTACACACATGAGAGAGGTATCTGAAGGATTATGGAAGACTTCCTAAAGAGATTAACCTGAGTTGATTAAAGAAGGATAAGTAGGAAGGTTAGACAAATGAAAGGACAGGGAGAGAAGGAAAAGAAATGGTATTGCAGTCCTAAAAAACACTATCAACAAAAACACAGAGGCAAGCTGAAATAAAATGGTTTGCTCCCTATTTAAGCCTAGTTCTTCAGTTATTTACTGCTATGTAACAAGTCAGATGAAAACTTAGTGTCTTATAACAGCATTTATTTTGCTTATGAGCCTGCAATTTTGGGTCTTGTGGGTATACCTCATCTCAGTTCTGCATGGCATCATCTGGGAGAGCTCAAAGACTGGGCTAGAAACAACTGAAGCTCACCCATGTATGAGCAGATAACGGCAGCAGGCTGAGACCTTAGCTGGGTCTGTGAGCTGATAAACCTTCCCTGTCCTGTCCCTGTGGCTTGAGCTTCCTCACAACATGGTGGCTGGGTTGCAAAGGCTTGCAGCCTGAGTGACAGCAAACCAGGTGGAAGCCATATCACATTTAATGACCTAGCTTTGTAAATCATGCAATATCACTTCCATCACATTCTCCTGTCAAGACAGACACAAGATGCCACCCTTCCAAAGAGAGAAGCAAAGACCTCAACACTTGAGGCAAGATTTTAGAAGAGCATGTGCAACTGGCAATATAATTATGATCACTTTTTAAATATACAATCCAACACAATTCTAAACATGAAAAAAAAAACATTAAAAAATGCAGATAACCATTTCCCATGACAGGGCTGTCTTTCCTGATCTAATCACACTGTTGGCTGCATGAGATCACTGATTGATTCATCCCTTACTAGGAAAGGGTTACCAGCACAAATCAAAGAAAAGAATTTAAGTCATTCACAAGACATCAACAAGACTCACCCACACAGTAGGCTGGGCACATAGAAATCCTGTCACCACCACACAAAATGCTTGTTGTGTTATCTTGGCCACATGACAAACAACACATTCATGAACTATCTGCAGCAAAGACTGAGCTAAATCTTGTGTCCAAAGACTTGAATTTCATTCTTTCAAATGAAAGACCATTTCAAGCTATTTGTTTCAGGCTGCCATAGATGCTTTTATTTCTCTAGGCAGTATCTGTAAGTCTTGACCAAGAATTCCTAACGATTTTGCAGCCATTTCAGGAAAGGTCTTCTCGTTTGTGGAAATGTTTTCAGAAATGACTTGAACACTTTTAGCTTCCTCTCACTTACTGGGTACAACAATCACAGCCCCTTGCCATTTAATTCTAACAGTCTGATTATAAGAAGCTAGTTACCATGTCCTACGAGGCCCAGAGCGCAAGTGGTTTGGTGCTGCACGCCATGTTAATGAAATGTAAAAATGTTTTTCTCAGGCAACTTGAAATGAAGCTAAAAGGATTTGAGTCTCATCTAGAATTTAACTCTGAACTTTCTGATTCTTAACCACCTCACCCCCCCACGCACACACACACATACCATGGTATCAAGCACACCGAGTAGCATTGATTTTTACTGTCTCCCACAGTGATGAGAGTGAAAATAATGAAGAGCAAATGCAGATCTGTTACCAAGGAATTTACATTTTAGGAGGGACAGAGGTGAATCAAATAGTCACACAAATAGAGGATATAACTGAGAAGTGAAAACTGCTATGAAGGAAAAGCACTTACGAATAAGTGTTAGAAAGAAACGGACCCCTACGTGGGGAAGGCTTCCCCGAAGAAGTGACAAGCTGAAGCTGAGAGCAGGAGTTAACCTGAGGTCAGGGTTGAAAGCAGGAGAGGGACGGGGGAGGAGTTCCAGCTGGAGAGCAAAGGAGCGGAGCCTAAGCCGGCTCTGAGGAGAAAGCAGCGACTAGAAGCGCAGAAGGCACAGCACGCCGGTTGTTTGGAAGCGTAGGACCAGGTGGGGCAGGAGGGCCTTTATTTTTTTCCCCCGAAAACAATGTTAAGCCTCTGCACTTCTAAGTTCATTCCATTCAGGAACATGTAATTCTCACCCTGAGAAAACCAAGTGACACTGGCGCGGTAGTTTTTGTACTAACCGTCCACGTTTCCTGCCCCGCTTGCTACCCAGACACCACCGCTGTCGTGCGCTCTGCCCAGAGGTACCGGCGTTCCTTACCGTGAACTAGGGCTACCCTCCAGCCTGCGCTGCGCCGCAGAGCCCCGGCCCCCCGAGGTTGGCGACCCCCGACCCGCGGACGCCGGGGCGGACGCCGGAAGCGCCCTGCGCCGGCCGAGGCCCCGGATCTGCAGGCAGGGAGCTCGCGGGGAAGGACGCAGACCCTCGCTGCTGCGCCGTGGGCCCTGCTGTGGACCTCTGGCACTTGGGGTGTCTTCGGCGTCTGTGGCTTCTTCATTGTTTTGGCCTTTAGCAGTACCTTTGTGGCTCACCTGCCACGGCAAGACGCAGGACTGGGCCCGCTGGAAGCCGGGAGGCTGTGAAATACTGAGAAGCTATCGGCCTCCCAGTCGTGAAATCCAACTACTTGGACCCCAGTGAGTTCCAGCTGCAGGACGGAGGAGGCGGACTGACCAATTGCCCAGTGGGGCTCAAGAAGCGCCACCTTCTTCAGCCCCTGACCACCATTCTGCCTTCTCAGATCACCTAATAAAAGGGACGGAAAGTTTTGTTTTTTTTAACATGCTTCCCGGATTTTATTAGGTAGAGTTGGGCGAAAGAGAAAACTGTTGAAACAGTCGTCCATCTGGTTTCAGGACAACTGGAACAGAAGAGCTGTCGGTTGCAAATGTGCAAAGCCTGTGTTTGATGTTTTCAAAGGGAAACTGGCTGAACATCTGAGAGCAAATTCAGGTATTTTTTAAATGAAGGCAGAAGAAAGCAAGTCTCTTGGGACAAGACTAGAGCAGAAACCCCTGATCTATATGACGACAGACAGGTGCCAAGTTTATGTTGGGGGGTGGACGTGATGGGGGTATAACTCTATTATGCCCACATCAAGAATTGGCGAAAAAGGCACAAGACAAATGATAAAAGAACATGACAAATAATAACCAGGCAGAATAAAGTAATTACACGAGGAGGAAACCCCAAGTAATGGTTTATAAGGGATCAAGATAAATTGTGATGCTAAATTGGTACCTGACCGCAATGCCCAACAGTTGATTTTCCTACAGAAAAATTTTTTTTTACACCACTCTTCTGCTTAAAAACTTTTAAAGGTAAATTCAGGAGGGAGGGTAAGACCCAAAGCATTTCTTTGTTATTTCTGGTCCTATACAATCTGTCTCCTCCACAAGCAACTCCCATTCCTCCCCGAATGAGTATTCCGCTTCACGGAGCTCTATATTTATTTCCACCTCCGTGTTTGTGTTCATGTCATTCCTCCTCGGAATGATCTTGCTTTCTTCCTGTGTAGGCCATATCTTACTCATTTGTTAGAACATCACTCACGTTCCACCTGTGGAACCTTCCACAGCCACTCAAGTTTGCATTTATTTCTCTCTCTCAGATTTTATGGCTCCTGCTATCTCTACCTTCCTATAGTCACAAAAGAAGCACATTCTTGGGATATTCTGTAACTGTTCACATAGGTTTGTCATGTATCTTCCAAGGAAAGTACAACTTCCTGGCCAGGAGCCATGTGTTTAATCTCTTTTATATCTCTCATAGCTCTTAGTTTGAGGGTAAACTTCAGGGAAGAGAACCAGAGGCGTTCAATTGTTTATAGTTAAAATAGAAATTCGCCTGGAGTGGGTAATTCTATTTCGTAAGCAACAGTGACATCTAGTGGTTGAAAGGTTGCAAGGATTCTTCTAATTTTTTTAATAGTCGGACGAGACAATTACAGTGTGACAGATTATTAAGTGAATCCATATTAGTCCCATCAAATTGCTTGCTTATGAAGGGATTTCATATGCAAATTTAAGTGCTCTGCTTTCTCAGTGCTTTCCCCACCCTCCTGTGGTCCAGTGACCCACAAACTGCTGGTAAAAATTCCCTGCATGTGCTCCTTGCTAACCACAACTTCCCTTTCCCGTAGGAAGATCACCAGAGGCTTTCATGGTGATTATGCGATTTTTAATTATCTGCTTCCTGTTAGGATAGAGATTTATGTGCATAAATATTTACTTTGGAAATAAAATTTGCAATTGAGGAAGAAACTTGAGATGCTAAATATGATAGCCAGAATAGAAACTCATTTCAAAGCCAAATGGGAGAAAGGCTGTGTGGTATAGAGGAAAGCCTGTGGACTTTGGCTTCTGAGGGACTTGGGATCAGATGCCAGGTCTTCTTACTAAAGGCACATGGTAGTTATGACAGACTAACATCTCTGGGACTCAATTTCCTCATACCAAACAATGGGGGTGACATCTGTTTTACCAGCCTACTTTGGGGAGGATTAAATAGAATCCTAACAATAAAATTCTGGCCCAGAGTAGGTAGTCAATTAATGATAACTATTAAGCTATTACTATTATTATTTGCATTTTGCTAAGAATAATTGTCCTCGTATTTCCAATTTGATATTTTTTTAAACCAAAATCCTGATTTTTAAATTTGGGATTGGCAGTAACTGACCTTGATCCTGACTAAAATTACATCATCTCTTGGTTTCAGATGCTTAAGCTGCAAAATAATGAGTTTGGGAAAACTACTTTAAATCTCTGAAAATGATAGAGGAATTCTAATTATTGTAGACATCAAAATTTGAATAATAATGAAGGGCTTAGTAGAACTGGAGCTAACTGAAATTATCTTTTTTTTTTTTTTTATTGAAGGGTAGTTGACACACAGTATTACATTACATTAGTTTCAAGTGTACAACACAGTGATTCAACATTTATATACATGATAATTCTAGGTACCAGCTATCACCATACCAAGTTGTTAAAATATTTTGACTATATTCCTTATGCTATACATTACATCCCGGTTACTTATTTATTTTACAATTGGAAGTGTGTTTATATATATATATATATATATTTTTGTGTGTGTGTGTGTGAGGGCATCTCTCATATTTATTGATCAAATAGTTAACAACAATAAAATTCTGTATAGGGGGGTCAATACTCAATGCACAATCATTAATCCACCCCAAGCCTAATTTTCGTCAGTCTCCAATCTTCTGTTGCATAACAAACAAGTTCTTACATGTAGAACAAATTCTTACATAATGAATAAGTTACATAGTGAACAGTACAAGGGCAGTCATCACAGAAACTTTCGGTTTTGCTCATGCATTATGAACTATAAACAGTCAGTTCCAATATGAATACTCATTTGATTTTTAAACTTGATTTATATGTGGATACCACATTTCTCTCTTTATTATTATTATTTTTAATAAAATGCTGAAGTGGTAGGTAGATACGAGATAAAGGTAGAAAACAGAGTTTAGTGTTGTGAAATTATCTTTATATACAGAGCTTGAAAAATGACCTCTTTACCTCAAGTTGTGAAGATAATTGTGAAGATAATCTGGATTTGTAGAAGGAGAAAAAAGCCCTGGGAATAAATATGTAAACAAAATTATCACAAGAAAATACTGTGAAGTACTGATTTGTGTGGCCCTCCTGTGGTCAGAATGTGAATCACAATCACCCTTTTAAAATGTATATATTTTATTAGAAAACATCATCTGAGTCTTTGAAGCTTCCGAAGGTAAAGTGAAAACTTGTTTCAAATGTTGCATTTTTGGCCTATTATTCAGAAGTTGACAAACTTTTTTCCATATAAAGATTGTTATGTACTGTGCTTTATTTCATAATCAATTCCACAGATTAAGGCCACAGTTAGGTCTCAACCGTATAATCCCACAAATAGTATTAGCCCAAGTAGCAACAATAGACAATGATAATTCTTTGGAAATCAAAGAACAATTAAATTTCAGGGTTGGCAAAATTTGAGATGTTTGTTCTAAATTCTAGTTGAGTATACCAAAACACACCTTCCCCCAACTTCAGCCCTAGCAATGGGAGTGAATAATTCCCTCCCTACCTGGAACTGGTGGAGCTGTCCGCTTCTCCTGTTTGGTATTATAGAAGGCATGGGCAGAAGTCTTGGTTCTAATGCTCACTTTTCCACCTGTTGTAGGAGTTAGGGGTGTTACAGGAGTAGGGGGTGGGGGTCAGTCATCCCAAAAATCTCAGAGGGTTAAACAAAGGTCTGTTTCATGCTCACCTTAATGACAATTTCAGGTTGGCTGCAGCTCTTTTCCAAGTCTTTATTCTGCAGTCCAGACTGAAGCAGCCACTAATAGGAACATGCTAGACTGGGGACAGAGAGAAAAATTAATTGACTGATGAGATAATTCAAGTTTTTTTGCTGGGAGTGACACAGGCCTCTTCTACTCACTGTCCTCAGTCAATGTAAGTTATAGGACCAAGGCTGGTGTCAGTGGATTGGTAGACATCATGGAGAGGGGCTCCAGAGAAAGTGCAATAAGGAGAAGCAACAAATATTTTGAACCAATAATGAAATATACTACCTTTCATGAATGTAAACAGATCACTTATGGTCTCTTGGTCCTAATACTCAACCCAAAAATTGGAGGTAATAATCTCCATCCTAAACTCAGGATTACAGTAAAGATTAAGACTATAACTATATTATATATGTTGGTATATTTTTTCCCCAGAGATTCTGCCCAGTAGGTCTCATATGGAATCCTGGTGTCTATATTTTTTTAAAGGATTGAAAAGTATTCTGATGAAGTTCTGATCAGTCCCAACCTGGCTATGTAGCTTCTGAAACCTGGAGAGCTTTTAGAAAATGCATACTTCTGGGACTTATGCCAAAGATTCTGATTCAGTAGGGCTGGAATGGAGTTCCATATTCTATATTTTTAAATCTTCCCAGGAGATACTCTTGTAAAAACCAGGCAGGGAACCCCTGAGCTATAGGATCCTTTTCAGCAACAAAATTATGCAATGTCTAGTCAATAATCCCTCCCCCCTCGTTTTTTTTTTTTTTGCATAGAGAGTTCTTTTTGTTGTTGCTGCATTGTTATGTAACTTTTTGTTTTAAACTTTGTACCTCAATCTAATGCAAACTGAGTCAGCTGATTGTAACCAGAGGAGAAAGAACAGATACTGAATTGCTCATAAAAAGTTTGCTCAGCTAGAGAAAGAGGTGGGAAAGGTAAAGGGGAAAGGTACCTAAAATGACCATATAGCATTAGCATTGAGTGCAGAAAATAATGATGATGAGGTCACAGGCTCTGGTTTAACAAGTATCTCTTTGAAGCCTCAAGATTAGCTTTATGAAGTAGGAAAATACCTACCTTAATCTTAGTGCCAGAAGAGTTAGGTCACACAGACCAGAAATGGGAAACTGAGGATTCACACTTAAGTCTGTCTAACTTTAAGGTGCAGGATTTTAGCCACAAAACTGCCTAGATGTCAGTGTCCCCTGAGAAAATCCCAGGAAATTCCATCAGAGGCCTCAAAAGAAAAGGCTAAAAGTTGGCAGTAACAAGAGTGTCAAGGAAGCAGTATTTTATACTTTATAACACCTCCCAGGTGGCAGCATTTCAGTGGTCTGCCCTCATCGTTGTGTCCTAGCCGTCTCTGCTCCACCGGCAAAACTCCCTCTCTTGCATTATCACTGTGAAGGCAACACTAGAATTGACTGTGTGCTTTCACAACTCTCTTTTACTGCCCTCAAAAAATAGTATTCAACAAATGCAGAAACCAAGGTTTACAGATACTTTTGTTGCAGGGCTTAAAATGTCCTGTGCCTTCTATGATATTTAGCAACATCTGTCGATTCTACTCACTAGATACACCACCACCCGAATTAGCAACAACCAAAAATGTCTCCAGACATTACCAAAAGTCCTCTGGGGGACAGAAACCACCCCTGGTTCAGAACCCCTGGCCTAAAGTGATGCAGCAAACAGGTAGGAAGTACTCTCTGACCCATATCTTCTGACTACAAACTTCGGTGAATTCCATTGCATCCCTGAAGCCTTAGAGTTATAAAATTTTAGAGCCCAAAGGTTTTAGTGACATCCAGGAAACTCCTTTAATTTGCTGATAAGCAAAACACCATAGAGATGTGAAGTGGCTATCACAATTTTATGGTTCAAAGCCATTTAAAAATAACTTTAAGAATTCCTAAGGTTCTTGTGAAGTCCATTACTGACATGCATCATACAATGAGGGTATATCTTGTCCTGCGGCCACACCTATTTGCCATCATGTTTGTCACAAAAGAGTACTTCTGTCATGCCATTCTTTGGATAATGAATCTCCTTTACCCTTCACCCCAAGCTCCTCATAAGATCTAGCAGGGCTGATTGAGTTATCAAATGAGAATATCAAGCAAAAATTCCCATGGATGAGCTTCCTCCACTAAGATTTCTTTTTAACCTGCTGATCAGCAGAGCATTTGATAGCAAACAAACAAATAATACTTAAGAGAATCTTTCCTTACAAAATCCAGGGGCCTCTGTCAGGCTTGTAGTCACATGATTGTTTTAACAATGGAGAGGTCAAGGTCATTCCCAGAAAGAGAATTGGAAGAGCAGACTCATCTAGGAGGTGTCACCTTGTCCCCCACAGCCATTGCCAGTCTCAAAGAATGCCTCCAGCTGAAGGTCATCTCATTTAGCCACTTCATTCCCCATATCTATTTTGGCCCTTCGATAAAATCAAGAAGAGTATTTGTTCTTGTCATTTTAACATCTAATATAGTTTTAACTCCTCGGAGCAACTTGAAGGCAAATACCCTCTTGGTTTATTCTATCTTCAGTAAGTAATACAAATTAGTAGCAAATAAATATTTATTAGACAACTTAAAAAGAAAAATTAGGGCCTCCTGATTGACTTTCATGATCCCAGTGTCCATAAGAACCATTTTGCTCCTCCAGTCAACTTCCAGAATTCTGCCTATTTTGTCCTCACTCAGGAGAACCTAAACCAGGAGAGATTACTCTAGTTAACTGAATACCTTGGGGTTTCCAAAGCAAGTGTTTTCCCCACCAGAGATTTTTATCTGCTATAGGTTAAGACTTAGACATAATTCTGGTCCCTGAGTCTGGCTGTGTCTGAAGCCAGCACACTCCCAAAATTTTGTTTTGCATTTATCTATTTGGTATTAGATTTCTATCACTTGTAATCTAAGAGTCCTAATTTATACACTCTCCTCAGGAGAAATCAATTTTGTTATTGTTTAACACATAAAATTTGAAGAAAAAATCAGATAGGTAATCTTATTCAGACTACCAATTCATGCCATACCACTGCTTCCTTTCATGCTGGGGCCTTTCAGTCACCTACAGCAGTTGCTGTCATGCTAGAAGCCAGGCTTCCAAGAAACATAAAATCAGCCGTAGGTGTTCCAAGAAGGTAAGAGGAAAACCACCTTCGTGATCACATGAGGACATTTGGGAAACGGGGTAATGCTGTACTACAAGAGGCTTCCTTCTAGGCATTCTCTGGTTCCTCCCTCCCATCCCTTTTGTCTACATTCTGATCACATCTATTCCACAGGTGGCACTTCACCCAGCTGCACTTTTCCCAGAGGCTCCTTAGACAGCATTAGCTCTGTGTGGTTAAGTATCCCTTTCTTCAGGAAGCCAATGGAATCTCAGATAACCCCCTGCCCTCAGTGCCTATATGGCAGCTGTTGAGATGTAGCAGTTCCTCAGATTTACAAGTTTTCTCAAGTCTCCTCCATTCCTAACTCATAATATTCAAGTGTTTGGTGTTCCAAGGAAGAAAACCAATTAATACTTCTCTTTGGCATCACACAGAATTTCAGAACAGGTGGACCTGGATGCCAAATGTTGCTGCAGAGTTTACTTTTGTCCTTTCTCTAAATTAAAATTATTATAATTATACTTGGTTTATTAAGAATTTAAAGCTATTGTTACAATAGCTCATGCCCTTTCACTCCATGAGAACTTATAGAACATTAAAAAATGACCTCAGAATAGAGCTAGTATATAGGAAACCACAGACACACATGCTTCAAGTAAATCTAATATATGAATTCAAGAATTTGTCCCGTTTCATGGCACAGCACAAGAACCTCCCCTGTATTGATCATTGTTTGTTTGTTTTTTTAACTTTTTGTGTTTCCTGATGCTTTAACAGCCTGGGGACTTGCTGACCCTAGAGGGACTGCCCTTCCCAGGGTCAGGTAATTCCTAGAGTTAGCAAACAGTTCATCCTGGAGTGCTCTTTTCATGCAATCCAATCCATCCAGAGCCCACACCTTCAACCATCTCCTTTATCAGGCCACCACAGACCGAACAAGCCACTACCCCCTGCCCTAATCACCCCAAAATCAGCTACCAGACAACAATAGACAGCCCCTACACACTGGAGCCCACTGTAATTATTCAGACTAGCCAATTCTAAGCCTGCTTATCCTGCTTTGCTATCCCTTTCCCATGGAAATCACAATAAAGCCTCTTGCACAGTTTCCCCTGATTCTTCACCTCCTGGTTAACCCTGGTGCTTCCTGGTGGCCTGTCTGGACTGGGATGCCTCATGTTTCTAGGAATCTGTGAATATAAAATTCTTCCTTCTTGACAATCATTCCCATATCAGTATGTCTTACCATAACTGATCAAAGCAAATTGGGGGTACACTTTTAAATGCCCCCAATCTTATTAACTATTTTGATAAATAGCTTCTATTAGTAACTATAATAATATAAATTTTTAATAATAGTCAGAGATTTTCTTGAGATATGTTTTCCTTTTTAAGTAAGACTTAAGGAGGAAGGACAGTTCAACTCCATTGAGACTGTTTTGGAATGAATCACTTCCATATTCTTCAGGAAAAATTGAATAACAATCAAAGTACATTAAGTTGTATTTAGACCAATGCCTAGCAAAGAGTATGGGTTCATTAAATAGTAGGTATTATTATTAAAGGATAGAGGTGGAGGCATTATAATCAAGTGGTGCCTTACATTTGTAAGAGGTTACTGTATGGTTTCCAGAGCTCTTTTACCTATGTCATATCATTATATCCCCACAAAGTGCATGTGAGGCAGAGGGTACAAGATATTGTTACAATTTACAAATGAGGTTCAACTTCGGTCTGTGCTGTGAGCATTTGCTTATGGATTCAGTGGGGAAAAAATTGAGCCTTAAAGCATCTGAGGAGGTAAGAGTTTCTTTTGCCTTTTGAAGCCAAGGAATTAGGGTGCCCTGGAATGCTCCTGTAAACTTTGGAGCTCATGGTAAGGTTGAAGTTTGTAGAATGACAGAGTAGCACAGTGGTTAAGAGCATAGGTTTTGGAGTCAACAAATTTGGTTCTGCCACTTTAATAGTTGTGTTAACATGACAAAGTTACTTAGGTCTCCTAGGCCTCAATTGCCTCTTGTAAATGTGGGGCTAATGAAGCAGTGATTAAATAAGATCATTCACATAATAGTAATAATAGCTAATATTTATTGAAGCTTCCATAAAATATTTGTCACAGTGCATAGCAGAGTAATGCTCAAAATAGAGCTAGTATCTAAGAAACCACCCACATGCTACAAGTACTACTAATATATGGGAACTCTTATTACTATTGTTACCTCAAATAGTGAAGCAATACATTTTTTCCTAACAAGAAGAGGTAGCTAATGGACAAATGATTAGTCACCATTATAATCACTTACTTTATTAGGAAACAGAGTAAACAAGAAGAGACTATGTAACTAGGCCCAGGCCACAACATGACTCCATGGCACGGTCAGATTTCTGCCCTGCCCAAGACCTCATCTGTTCTCCAGAGATTGCTGTGATCCTTTCATTTCACTCAAAAGAAGATTTTCACTTGGGGAATTGCCTTGTACAGTTACATGGTTTTATCCTAGATGCTCTTGGGTTTGGAATTACTTTTCATTCTTATGTGTAATATTCTGAGTTTCTGTTAAAGACAGAATTTTTGCTGAATTAAAGGCCCACACAGTTCTTACAGGTTCCAATTTGGAACCAACCCTAAGTCTTTTGTGGCTTCAAGTTAGTCTTGGCAGAACACTTCCAGAGTGGGAGGATTTTTAATGGGTTTCTTGAAAGAGTCACTTTAAAGTGTTCATTTAGGCTCAGACCAAAGTAAACTGACTGCTCTCTTCCCATGGATTTTAGAGGGACAAGGGTTAGAATTCAGAGGAAATGTGGTAAGCAAGCCTACTGAGAATTTGGTTGATACTATGGTTTGATACTTTAAAGCAGAAGCAAGACCATGGTGTCACTAAAGAAACTTTCTCACAAAGACTTTTTTAAAAACTTTTCCTACATTGTGCTCCCATAGTATTAGAGGTATTTTAAATACATATACATACATATGTACATATACACACACATATATATGTATACTTTGTACCAATGCCAAAGTTTGAGTAATAAAATTGATACTTCCCTGAGTATCAGATAATAAAATGAACTTCCAGTATAAAAGAATAACTCTAAAACTTTTATTGAATATAGTAGTGAAATGTTTAAAGTCTAGCATGAAATAAAGATAAATGATTTTACAAATATTGTCAGCTACTAACAGCTCCTACAGTCACTACAGAGCATATTTGTCTTACTAAATAGAAATTTATCTGAGATAAGTGAAAGAGAAAGATATTTTCCCATAATAGTGTTTTTTCTCTTTTCCCTAGTGTTTAATATTATTTTTTATGTCTGAAAATTGTATATAATCTTGGAGATATAATCAAATCGCAGTATTTGAGATGGCAAACTAATACTCTGCTTTAATTCTTGCTCATAAGTTGTGAAGAATCCAAATGGGACTTTTTCTTGAGAGAATTTATGGCTCAAATAAATATATTTTAAAAGTTAAAAATTAAATGTGTCATAATGGTGACATTGTTTAGTATTCTGATAAATGTTAGTATCAAATAATTCTATAAAGATTAAAATAATACTCCTTTATTTCTATTGTGCTCTATCTTTTGAATCATATAATATTTTAATAGTGTTCCTAACTCTATCTACTAAAATACCTCCTCTTCTGTTAACATTCAATCAAATTTCTTATTTTGTTAACTATCTTTTTTGTTTTTCAAGATACTTTGACATATAACATTGTGTGAGATTAAGGTACCAATTTGTACACTTATATACTGCAGTATGATTACCACTGTAACATTAGCTAGCACCTCCATCACATCACATAATTATAATTCATTTTATGGTGAGATCGTTTAAGATCTAGTCTTCCAGCAACTTTAAAGTATATAATACAGTAGTATTGACTACAATCACAATGCTGTGCATTAGATCTCCAGAACTTACTTATCTTCTAATAAAAAATTTGTACACTTGACTAACATTCCCCCAATTCCCTACCTCCCAGACCCTGGAAACAACCATTCGATTCTCCATTTCTATGAGTTTGGATTTTTTAGATAACACATGTTAATGAAACAATGTAATATTTGTCTTTCTCTGTCTGACTTACCTCACTTAGCATGATACCCTCAAGGTCCATGTTGTCCCAAATGGCAGAATCTCCTTCTTTTTAGTGGCTGAAAAATATTCCATTGTATGCAAAAACATCATCTTCTTTATCCATTCATCCACTGATGGACACTTAGGTTGTTCCCATACCTTAGCTGTTGTAGTGCTGCAATGAACATGGAAGAGCAGATGATCTTTTCAATACACCCTTATTTCCTCAGTATATATGACCAGAAGTGAAATTGCTGGCTCGTATGGTAGTTCTATTTTTAATATTTTGAGGAGCTTCTGTAATGGTTTCTGCAGTAGCTGAACCAATTTACATTCCCACTGTTGTCTTGTTCCTTATCTTAGAGCAAAAGCTTTCAAACTTTCAAATGTTGACAACTGAGTGTGGTGTTAGCTGTGGACTTAAAGTATATGGTTTTATTATGTTGAGGTACATTCCTTTTATACCCAATTTGTTAAGGGCTTTTATCACTAAAGATGTTGAATTTTGTCAAATGCTTTTTCTGTATCTATTGAGCTGATCATATCATTTTTATCATTCATTCTATTAAGATGATGTATCACATTTATTGATTTTGTGTGTTGAACCATTCTTGCATCATCCCAAAGATGGATCCCACTTGATCATGATGTATGGTGCTTTATATGTGCTATTGAATTTTGTTTGCTAGTGTTTTCTTGGGGATTTTTGCATCTATATTAAAAAGGTATATTGGCCTGTAGTTTACTTTTCTTGTAGTATTTTCATCTGGCTTTGGTATTAGGGTAATGCTGGCCTGTAAAATAAGTTTTGAAGTCTTCTTTGCTATTTAATTTTTTGAAATTGGCATTAATTCTTCTTTAAGTATTTGGTAGAATTTATGGGAAAACCTCTGACCCTAGGCTTTTCTTTTGGGAAACACTTTTGCTTAGGATTCAATCTTCTTACTCATTGGTCTATTTAGATTTCCCACTTATTCATGATTTCAGTCTTGGTAGGTTATATTTTTTCTAGGAATTTGTCCATTTCTTCTAGGTTATGCAGTCTGTTAGTGTGTGATTTATGGTCTTTTGTATTTCTCTGGTATCAGTTGTAACATCTCTTTTATTTATGATTTTATATATTTGAGTCTTCTTTTTTCTTAGTCTAGCTGATGGTTTGCCAGTTCTGTTTATCTTTTCAGGAAATCAGTTCTTATTTGTGTTTTGTATTATCTTTCTAGCCTCAATTTCATTTATTTTTAGTCTGATCTTTGTAATTTCCTTCCTTCCACTGACTTTGACCTTGATTTGTTATTTTTCTAGTTCCTTGAGGTGTACAGTTAGGTTGTTTATATGATATCTTTCTTTATCTTAATGTAGACTTTTATCACTATCAACTTTTCTCTGCTCCTGCTGCATCCCATAAGTTTTGGTATATTATGTTTCCAATTTCATTTGTTTCCAGATTTTTTATTTTCTTTTTGATTTCTTCTTTGATCCATTGGTTGTTCAGGAATGTGTTAATTTCCACACATTTATTAATTTTCCAGTTTCCTCCATTATTGATTTATAGTTTCATGCCAAAAAAGATACTTGATAGACCTGTTACCTAACATGATCTATTCTAGAGAATATTCTGTGTGCAATAGAGAAGAATATGCATTCTGCTCCTGTTGGATGGGATATTATGTATATGTCTAGTATGTCCATTTGGTTTAAAGTTCAAATCCAATGTTTCCTTATTGATTTTCTGTCTATATGATCAATCCATTGTTGAAAATGGGATATTGAAGTCTCCATTACTGTTTTGTTCTCTGTTTCTCCTTTTAGATCTAGTAGTATGTTCTTAATATATTTAGGTACTCCAATGCTGTGTGCATAGATATTTATAAATGATATTCTTGCTAGGTAAAGGATTCTTGGTTCAAAGTCCTTCTGTTTCATTACATTAAATATATCATGCCACTCCCTTCTGGCCTATAGAGTTAATGCTGAGAAGTCTGCTGTTAGCCTGATGGGGTTTTCTTTGTAAGTAATCTTTTTTCTCTCTCTGGCTGCTTTCAACACTCTCTCCTTGTCCTTGATCTTTGCCATTTTAATTATTATATGTCTTGGTGTTGTCCTCTGGGGTTCCTTTTATTAGCGGTTCTCTGTGCTTCCATGACCTGAGTGTCTATTTCCTTCCCCAAACTGAGGAATTTCTCAACAATTATTTCCTTAAAGAGACTTTCTATCTCTTTGTCTTTCTCTTCTCCTTCTGGTACCCCTATTATGCAAATATTATTTTTGTTTGGATTGGTCACATAGCTCTCTTATCATTCTTTCATTCCTAAAGATTCTTTTTCCTCTGTGTTCCTCAGATTTTTTTCCTGTTCTCTAATTTCCATTTCATTTACAGTCTCTTCTTCATGCTCTAATCTATTCTTAAATCCCTCCATTGTATGTTTCACTTCAGATACTTTATTCTTCAGCTCTTAGTGGCTCTTTCTCAGGTCTTTTCTTTTTTGAAGTCCTCCCTGAGATCTTGAATACTTTTCTATAAATCCATGAGCACGTTTATGACTTTTATTTTGAAATCTTTATCATGAAGATTAGTGATCTCCATTTCATTTAGCACTCTTCCTGGGGTTCTGTTCTCTAGTTCTGTTTGGATCATGTTCTTCTGCCTGCACATTTTGTCAGGGTTTCTGTGTTTAGTCCTTTGTATTAGATGTCTCTGCTGTGCTTTCTGGTCTACAGAGTAATAGCTTTATGAAGAAGGTGTCCTATGGTGTCCAGAAGCTCAAGATTCTTTACTCTTTAGTACCTGGTTCTTTTTTGCAAGGACCCCAGCTGTTGGCATGCAGTGGGCAGGATGTCTTTTTTTTTTTATTCTGGCAGTTTGCTTCAGCTGCCACCTTTATGATCAGTTCAGGAGTCTCTGTTGAGCTTGCTGTGGGTGGGACCGCTTTTTGCTGGCCTGCAGCAATGGTGGGGCTGCAGGGATAGTGGGGTTGGTGAGCTAGTGTGTGGCTCTGCCCAAGCCAGACTCAGAGCACCAGTTTTGGATACCCATGGAGAGGAAGGGGCTCTTGGGGTTGGCTCTAGCAGGCACCTCCCCGGTTGGACTAAAACAGAGCCAAGGAAGCTGGAAGAGTACCTCCCTCTGCTTGCCAGGCAGCAAAGTCTGATGATGCTGCTGAGTGGTTTGGCTCCTGGCAGCATATGCAGAGAGGAGATTGGGGACTGCATTGTCGGCAGGGGAGATGGAGCATCTGGGGCTGCCAAGAGTTCCCGATCTGTTGGGCCAAGGAAGGGCTGAGGTGGGGAGGGGGTGTATCCTCCACCTGCCCTTTCTTCTAATAGAGAGTTTTGTCCAACCCTCACCCCTCTGGCCCCCCTCCCACTGCTAGCAAGTCTTTCAAACTGACACCTCTGCTTTGGGTCTCAGGACTGGTGGAGTGTGCTTGTCCTTCACAATGTCTCAAGTCTCAGCCTCCCAGAGTGTTCCATCTGTCTGTGGGTGTGCAGCCCCACTAATCACCAGAACCCAGTGTAATGTGGGCTCAGGATTCCAGGGCAGATCTCCAAGGCCAAGTGTGCAGTGCTCCTGGACTCCTGCCCTCTCCCCACTCCATTCCTCTTTCTCCTGTCTGTAGGCCAGGACTCGGGGAGGGCTTGGGTCCTGCTCTCAATCTTGGCTGTGCCACTTTGCCATTTTCTGTGTGGTCTTCTCTTCTTTCTCAGGTGTAGATGGTCCTTAGGTATAGGTGGTCTGTTCTGCAGTCTTCAGGTTGCTTTCAGGTTTACTTGTGTTTGCCATATTTTCTTCTTTTATGTGTTTTTGGGAGGAGGTCTCTGCCTTGCCTTCCTACTCTACCACCTTTTTCTAGAATCTGCTCTCATTATTTCTTTAAGTAAGCTTTCTTCCCCTTTCTCCATCTCTTCTCCTTCTGTGACTCCAATAATACATAGATTTCTTTCTCTTAATGGTATCCCATAGTTCATGTAGGCTTCTTTACTTTTACTCTTTTTCATTCTTTTTGTTGTTGTTGCTGTTGTTCTCCTAAGATTGGTAATTTCAAATGACCTGTCTTCCCTCATAGATTCTTCTTCTTGATCAGTGGTCTATTGATACTTTCTATTGTGGTTTATTTTAATTTATTCATTATTTTCTTCACCTCCAGAATTTCTGTTTGGTTCTTTTTTATGATTTCTGTCTCTGCTATACTTTTCATTTTGTTCATGTACTGTTTTCCTGACTTTGTGGAATTGTCTTTCTCTGTTCTAATAGCTCACTGGACTTCCTTAAAACAACTATTTTGAATTTTTTTCAGGCAAGTTGTAGATCTCGATTTCTTTGGGATCAGTAACTGGGAAAGTATTGTATTCCTTTGGTTATATCATGTTTCCTTGATTTTTCATGTTCTTTGAAGTCTTGCAATGCTGTCTTTTCATCTGAAGAAAAAGCCACCTCCTTAAGTCTTTACTAACTGGCTTAGGAAGAGAAATACCTAGCATCAGCCTTGTTAGAGTTTCTAAGGTATTCTTAGACCTTTTCTGTGGATATGCCTGCTCCACATTTCTTGTATCCTCTTGGAGGGAAATCCTTAATATTACAAGCCTTCTTTTGATCTGCAAAGACAGACCAGGTGCTGACAGCTTCTATTTTGCTTTCTTTCCCTTAAATAGTGCTCAGTTTATTTGCTTTCTCACAATCCCAGATTCTGGCCAGATTCGCATGTGCATGCTTACTAGCTATCTACAAAAGTTGATTGCTCCATCCTTTGGAGTACAGAGAACCAGCTATGGGGTGTGTGGATGGGGGTAGAGGGGGAGGTACACAGAATGTTGGAGTTGTCCATGGGCCAGTTGGGAGAATCTGCAGGCAAGGAATCCCCAGCAGCTCATGAGCTGTCTTTCTGAAGAAGTGTGCCACACAGTTAACAGGATCTGCATCTCTGATATTCCATTCCAAGCCCTGGTCACTATTCTCTCAGCTGCTCCCGCTCCACCCAGCCTCCCAGCACACTTCAGTATTATGGGTGGGTGAGAAAGAAATAAGTATCTTTCGCAACTTCCCAGCCAGCTGGTAAAGTGAAACTGCTCCTCTTACCCTCTTCATTCCACCCAATCTCAGAATTTTTTTCTCCAACAGTATAGTGGAACCGTTCCACTAGATTCCAGACTTCCATAATCATTCTTATATATGATTAGTGTTCTTTGTGGGAAAGATCATAGAAAGCTCCTACTACACCATTTTGATTCCTGTTTAACTCTGACTGGGTTTTATTTTTTCTTTTTGGATAATCATCTTACACTCACATCTTGTGTTAATTGATATGGCTCGTTTGCCCAAAAGTGACAAAATGAAGCAAGTAGTTACATATTTATCAAAAAGAAAACAGATATTATTCATTGTAGACACTGTGCTTAGTGCTAACAGTAAGGATTAAATGGCTTACCCAAAATTATATGTGTAGTAAGTGAGGAATCCAGAATTTGAGTCTAGGCAGTTTGACTCTAGAATTGTGCTTTCCGATATGATAGCCATTTGCTACATGTGGCTACTTATATTTAAATTTAATTATATAAAAATACAAATTCCATTCCCTCACTAGCTACATTGCATGTGCTCAATACTACACATGTCTAATAGCTACCATATTGGGCCATACAGAGAATATCTCCATTTTTTGCAGAAAGTTCTATTGGACAGTACTTTTAAAAGCAAAATTCTTGGCCTCTATAGTACACAGCTTCATCTATGTTTTGATATTACATTGTCATATTATTAAAGCAAATTTATTTTCAGTTTTAATAATTCTTTCTATGCAGATGACCATTACAAATACATCTCTAGCTTGGCATTTTCCTAATCATCAGTGCTATATTTCCATCTGTGTACCATGTATGTTTACTTGGGAACCCTAATGTCAATCCAAACTTGTATTTTTAAACTGAATGTCACCTTTTCCCCAAAACCAACTTCCTCTTCTGACTTCTCCATTTCCATCTTTGCTTCTGTTTTATTTCCAGTTTCTGAAGTTTAAGTCATTGAATTTTTATTTTTTGCTCCTTTCTTGCTTTTTGAATCTATATCCTATCAGCCTTCCCTTAAAATCATCTCTCAAATATGACTTTTTTACTGCTATCAAATTAGATCATAATGGGTCTACCTAAGTCTCGTCTTTCCCCAAGTCCTTCCTGTCTACAACGGCATTAGATTAATTGTACCAATGACATTAGATTGTACCCATGACATTAGGTTAATCATAGACATCAGCTTAATTGTACCAAATACCAGTAGCCTTGTCCTTCTCATTGTCGAAAAGTTAAAATAGTTGCCCTAAAAAATTGGCTCAATGCATTCTACAATCTTATCTACCTTATCTCTTTCTCTATTTCTGCATGAACTATCTGTTCTAATCAGACTGGTCTCATTCCTCTATTGTGAGTTAAATCACCTTTGCATTCCCAAAAATATGTTCTTATTCCTCCTTCACACATCTCCACTTATTGAAATCTTAATCATCCTCTAAGGACTAACCTCAGTCCCTCCTCACCTGTGGGGTGAAACCATTTGAGGTCATATGTTCTTTTCAGATGCTAGAGTAATCACACTATATACTATTCATCACATAACTTCATGTCTTGCTAGGTGTATTATGATTCTCCAAAGAAGTAAAACCAATAGGATATATATGTATATATATCCTATTGGGTCTATCTATATATTTGTATCTCTGGATATCTGTATATACGTTTGTATATTGATATTTATATATATGAAGAGAGAGACAGAGAGAGACAGAGAGATTGAAGTTGATATTAAGGAGTGTGGTGGCTGGCAAGTACGAAATCCTCAGGGCAGGCTAGAAGGCTGGAAATTCTGGTAAGATAATGTCTTCAGTCTAAAGTCAGAGTCTGGAGGCAGAATTTTTTCCTCTTCAGAGGACTTCAGTCTTTTCTCTTAAGGCCTTTAATTTATTGAATTAGGCCTACCTACATTTTGAAGGGTGATCTGCTTTACTCAAAAGCTACTGACTTAAATCTTAGTCACATCTAAAAAATACCTTTACAACAACATTTAGACTGGTGTTTAATCAAACAATTGTATTCCTTTGCCTAACCAAATTGATAGATAAAATTAACCACCACATTGGGTAATATATATTTTTAGGACTCTTGTGTATAATTCTAAACTCTGTAGTCCAGCTAAACATGTTGAGAGAAGAAGGGAGCAGCATTTGAAGAAGTGTAGTAAGTCAAATTATAAATATTAGAGAATATAAAAGCAGTTGGAGCTTCTAAAGAGTGTAAAACACTCCTGTGTTTCAGAAAGATTAGCTTTATGGAGAAGATGGAAACAAAACAAAATTTTGTGAAATTTGTCCATGCTCAACAATGATCTTCCTACTACTAGTCTGTTTCCTTTGGAACTTCAATAAAATTCATATTTTCTTTCATCTAATCAAAAATACCATGCTTTCCAACCAACTAGTCTGTTTTCACTATACATCAGATTATTCTTACCAAGTGTGCTCGGAGATTAAGTACCATGCAGAAAATTCTTCCCACAGTGGTATTTTGTCATTGCTTTCCATCTTGGCACATGAACCCAGAAATGATTTTTTCAAGCAAGAGTGCTTATAAGCAAAATGCTTCTTTCTACTATATTTCTTTGAATCTTCTATAGTACTTACGCTACATAATTACCAATCAGTAGATGCTACTTAAGCTAAGTAAGGTGTTCAGAATTCTATTCTCACATTACCTATTTTTTTAAGCTATAAATACATGATTATCTCACCAGAACTCACACTTGACATGTTTCAAACCAAATTTATCTTCCTTCCGAAACATTGGATGATGTGGAGAAACAAGGGGACAGCCATCATGGCTAACCTCTATCTCCCCATATAATAATGACCTTTTCATTGTCCCTTTGTCTCATTGCACTTTTTCTCTCAACCATATAAATCATACTCCCTTCACCCAAGATATTCTTCTTGATCTTTATACAGCAATCTCCTTCGTGTAATTCAGCATTCACTTTAAACATTACCTTCTAGAAGAGACTTTCCCTGATTAGAAAGTTTAACTACCACTTTACTTTTCATCACATTGACCTGTTTTAGTTATATGCCTAAAACTTACCACTACCTCATTTTTCTTCTTATGTATGTCTCTTGTTAAAACCATTATTCTCCCTAAAGTGGAGTATAAACTCCATGACAGCAGAGAATTTAAGAACAATACCTGCCAAAATACACATTTACAGAATTAATAAATGGAAAAAATCATCATTTGGGCTTGTTAGAAATGTAGATTTCCCAGCACATTACTTTAAGTTCTCATTCAGTACATGGGAAGTAAGGCTAAGAATCTGTGGAGTTTTTTGTTTGTTTGTTTGTTTTTTAACATGCGCTCCAGGAGATTCTGATGCCAGAATTTCTTTGTTCATACTTTAAACCATCCTATGGACAGTAGATAAGAACATGTTGTTAACATTCCACTATATTTTGAACTTTATTTTTATATTATTAAATTCAGTAAAAACAGCAAAGCTTTCTTTAGAGAATTAGTGCCTTTTGTTTGCTAAGACTGTGCTAAATTCTACAGAGTTGTGCTTCTCAAAATTTGATATGCATGCAAACTACCTGGAGAATCTTGTTAAAATGCAGATTCTGTTCAGTAATTCTATAATGCAATCCTAAATTCTGCATTTTTGGAACAGATTTTTACAAAGCATGATTCAGTGCAGCCAGTATGGAAAACAGTATGGAGTTTACTCAAAATATTTAAAATGTTACTACCATGTAATCCAGCAATTCCATTTCTGGTTATGTATCTGAATGAAATGAAATCATTATCTTGAAAAGATATCTGCACCTCCATGCTCATTGCATCACATTTACAACAGCCAGGAATGGAAACAACCAACCATCAACAGATGAATGGATAAAGAAAATGTATAGATACAGTGAAATATTATTGAGCCATATAAAAGGAAATCCTGCTATTTCTGACAACATGGTTGAAACTTGAGGGCATTTTGCTAAGTGAAATAAGTCAGAGAAAGACAAATATTGCATAATTTCCCTTATTTATGTGGAATCTTTTAAAAAGTTAGCTGCCTTTCTAAATAGTAACAATGATCAGGAAAGAAAAGTAAGAAACAATTCCATTTACAGTAGCATCAAAAAGAATAAAATACTTTGGAACAACTTAGCCAAAGAGTGAAAGACTTATACATTGAAAACTACAAACATTGCTGAAGGAAATGAAAGAAGATACAAATAAATGGAAAGACATCCTATGTCATGGACTACAAGATTTAATATTGTTAAAATGAGAGTATTACTGCAAGTAATCTATAGATTCAATGCAATCCTTACCAAATCCCAATAACATTTTTTTGCAAAAATAGAAAACCCTCTCTAAAATTCCTGTGGAATCTCAAGGGACCCCAAATAGTCAAAACAGTCTGGAAAAAAAACAAATTTGGAAGGCTTCCAAATAATGAAAACAGTGTGGCACTAGCATAAAACAGATTGTAGGCTAATCAAATAGAACAGAGAGCCCAGAAATAAACTCTTGTATATATAAGATATTCAACAAGGATGCCAAAAATAATTCAATAGGGAAAAGATAGTCTTTTCAACAAATTGTGCTATCAAAATTGTATATCCACATGTAAAAGAATGAAATTAGACCCTTTATCTTACACCATATTCTTTTATAAAATAAAAATTGACTAAAGACCTAAGTGTAAATGCTAAAACTGTCAAACTTTTAAAAGAAAATGAGAAGACAGTTTGTAACATTGGGTTTGGCAATGATTTCTTGGCTATGATACCAAAATACGAGGCAATAATAATTAAATAAATAAATAAATTTGATTTCATCAAAATTTAAGACTTTTGTACATCAAAGGATGCTGTAAGGAGACTGGTAGGACCACCCACAGAATGAGAAAGAATATTTGATTTGCAAATCCCATATCTGATAATGGCATAGTATCCAGAATACAGGCATACCTTGGAAATATGGCTGGTTCAGTTCCAGACCACCACAGTAAAAGTTATTGCAATAAAGCAAAGCAAATTAATGTCTTGGTTTCTCAGAATATATAAAAGTTATGTCTATTGTATACAGTGGTTTGTTAAGTGTACAATAGCATTATGTCTACAAAAGAAATCTATAATACCTTAATTTAAAAAATACTTTATTGCTAGAAAATGCTAACCATTATCTGAGCTTTCAGTGAATTGTCATCTTTTTGCTGGTGGAGATCTTGCCTCAATGTCTGCTAACTGATCATGGTGGTGGTTGCTGAAGGCTGGGTGGCTGTGTAATTCCTTAAAATAAAACAATGAAATTTGCTGCATTGACTGATTCTTTCTTTCACAAATTGTTTCTCTGTAGCACACAAAGCTGTTTGATAGCATTTTACCCACAGTAAAACTTTCAAAATCAGTCAATCCTTTTAAACTCTGCCTTTCCTTTATCAATTAAGTTTATGTAATATTCTAAATCCTTTGTTATATTTCAACTATCTTCACAGCATCTTCACCTGGAGTAGATTCCATCTGAAGAAACCACTTTCTTTGCTCATCCATAAGAAGCAACTCCTTATCCATTCAAATTTTATCATGAGATTACAGCAATTTAGTCACATCTTCAAGCTTCACTTCTAATTTTAGTCCTCTTGCTGTTTCCACATCTGAAGTTACTGCCTCCACTGAAGTCTTAACTCCTCAAAGTCATCCATGAGTGTGGGAATCAACTTCTTCCAAACTCCTGTTAATGTTGATAGTTAGACCTCTTCCCACGAATCATTAGTGTTCTTAATGGCATCTAAAATGGTGAATTCTTTCCAGAAAGTTTTTAATGTACTTTGATCAGAGCCATCAGAGGAATCTCTATGTATGGCAGCTATAGCCTTATGAAATGCATTTCTTAAACAATAAGACTTGAAAGTCAAAATGACCCCTTGATCCCTGCAGAATGGATGTTGTATTCGCAGGCATGAAAAAAAACATTCATCTTGTATACCTCCAGAGTTCTTGGCTGACCAAGTGCATTGTCAATGAATAGTAATATTTTGAAAGAAATCTTCTTTTCTGAACTGTAAGTCTAAAGAGTAGGCTTAAAGTATTCAGTAAACAATGTTGTAAACAGATGTGCTGTCATCTATGCTATGTTCCATTTATAGAGCACAGGCAGAATATATTTAGCATAATTCTTTTTTTTTTTTGACAACACACAAAAATGGACCTGGTTTTTTTTAAATCTATTTACATAATCCTTTTTTAAATTGAAATGTAGTTGGTACACAATATTGACTTCAGGTGTACTGCATAGTGATCCAACAGTTATATATTTACTTAATGCTCACCATAAGTCATAAGTGTAGTTGCTGTCTGTCAACATACAAAGATATTACAATATTATTGACTACAATTCCTATGCTGTACTTTCATCCATGTGATTTTATAATTGGATGTTTGCACCTCTTTACCCACTTTAGCATAATTCTTAAGGGCCCTAGAATTTTCAGAATGGTCATTGAGCATTGTCTTCAATTTAAAGTCACTACTGCATTAGCCCCTAACAAGAGAGTCATCCTGTCCTTTGAAACTTTGAAGCCAGGCATTGACTTCTCCTATCTAGATATGAAAGTCCTAGATAGCATCCTTTTCAAATATAAGACTATTTCATCATCTTCATTGAAAACCTGGTGTTCAGTGAAGCCATCTTCATGAATGATCTTAGCTAGATCTAGATCACTTGCTGCAACTTCTCCCTCAGTACTTCACCTGCATTTTTACATTACAGAGATGGCTTCTTTCCTTAAACTTCATGAACCAACCTCTGCTAGCTTCAGACTTCCCTCCTGCAGCTTTCTTACTTCTTCAGCCTTTATAGAATTGAATACAGTTAAGACCTTGCTCTGAATTAGGCTTTGGCTGAAGGGAATATTGTTACTGGTTTGATCTGTTATCCAGACCACTAAAACTTTCTCCATATTGACAATAAGGCTGTCTTGCTTTCTTATCATTTGTGTCTTCACTGCACTATCACTTTAATTTCCTTCAAGAACTTTCCCTTTACAGTCACAACTTGGCAACCTGTTCAGCCTAAGAGGCCTAGCTTTCAGCCTGTCTTGGCTTTCAGCATGCCTTCCTCATTAATCTTAATGATTTTTAGCTTTGATTCAAAGAGAAAGTTACTCTTCCTTTTACTTGAACACTTAGAGGACATTGTGGAGTTATTAATTTACTAATTTAAATATTGTTGTATCTTAGGAAACGAATTTTTGCATTTTAAAAATGATTTTGGTTATTCTGAGTTCTTTTCATTTCTATATAAATGTTAGGAGCACCTTGTTAATTTCTGCAAAATAGCCTGCTGGGATTTTTGACAGGGATTGCACTGAATCCATAAATTAATTTGGGGAGATTGCCATCTTAACAATTGAGTTTTCTAGTCCATGGACATGATTGCCTCTCCATTTATTTAGATATGTTTTAATTTCTCCTAACGAGTTTTTGTAGTTTTCAATGTACAAATCTTAGATTCCTCCTTTTCATTTTATTTTATAACCCATTTTCCTCCTATAATATTACAAACATTTTTCCAAAAAAATTTTTTTAAGTTCAATAGTATAATTTTTATTAAACTTACAGTGTTTTATGCTGTCTTTAAAGAACCTCTCTTATTAGAAAACAATCAATTCCCAAAATTTTCAATAGTTATGTTCTGTTAAAGTCATCATGAACACTGAGTTAGCAAATACCTGGGGTAACTATAGGGGTAGATTCCTGTGAACCTTGGTCACAACATTTCTATCAATCAAAACATACATACCTTTATTTTATGTGTGTTTCTGTTTTAAGACACCTTTATTTAATATATTTTTTATTTCATTAACATTGAACTCACAGTCAACAGGACTATAACTCATGCCTGAAAAACACTTATCTAACACATGTATTTTCTACACAGAGCACATCACAGCCTTCTTACACTTATGGAACATTAGGCAGCACTTTATGCTTCTTCGAAGCCATTTCAAACAGTGGAATCATCAACAAAAAGCACAAAAATGAGAAAAACCTGGCACTATTGTAGACCACAAAAATGATACCTGTTTACAGTATGAGAGCTGAAACAAGAAGGCACAGTATTACCTTATTCATCCTCAGCTAAGCACATCTGTGTTGGGCAACTCAAACTTTTTTTCACTCTGTGCATATCCATGAATAACAATGAAAATATCCAAAGTATTGATTTTGGAATTACAAATAAATTTTAGCAAATAGGAAAATTTGCCAACACAGACTCTGGGAATAATGAGGATGGACTGCATGTTCTTCTGTGTTTTCCCTAGTACTTCACTTTCCTGGCTTTTCAACTGCCTCACTGGCCACTCTTCAGCTTTCTTTATAGGCTCTTTCTCTTCATCCCAAATTCTACTGTGTTTGGAGACTCCATGAGCTCATTCCTTGGTCCCCTTCTCTTCTTTATCTACACCTCATTCTCTCTCCATGTGTGGTCTCAGCTAGTCCTTTGTTTTAATTACCACCTATAAGCTGAGGACTTTCAAATTTACATCTCTAGCCAAGACATTATCCAGTGATTTAGACTCTCATTTTCAGCTATGTAATCTCCACTTTGATGTTAAATAGGCATCTCAGACTTATCATGTCTAAATCAAAACACTTGATCACTTCTGCAAATCTGTTCCTCTCCCACTCTCCCACATCTGTAAATTATACCCCGCCCACCGATTACTCAAGTCAAAAATCTAAGGAGTTATCCTTAACTTGTCTCCTTCCTGCATTCCTCACATCTAGTATGCATTGGCAAATCCTGTTTGTTGTATTTCCAGCATTTTTCTGGAATCCGTCCACTTATTTGCATATCGGCTGCTATCAATCACCCTCACCCAGGGCCCTTTCCTTCTCACCTTGCCATTGCAATAGCCTCCTAATCAAACTGCCTGCTTCCATTGTTGTCACCTCCATTCATCTTCCACAGAGGAATGAAAGTGATCTTTTAAAACGTTGAACAATAAGGTCATCACATGCTTAAATCCTCCAGTGGTCTTTTGTTTCTCTTAGAATAAAACTTGTGCAGTACATTGTGGCTAAATGCCCTATGATATTTGCCAATTTTTCAAACCTAGTTATTTCATACCATTTTGGACTTCTTTTGTTCCTGGAACATATTAAGCTTTTTCCTGCCTCAGACCTTATTACTTGTTCTTTTCTCTCCCTAGAATGCTGTTCTTCTAGCTCTTTTTATAGCTGGCTCCATTTCACCTTTTGGATCCCAGCTATATCACTTCCTCAAATTTTTCTTAACCACTCTATCTGCACTAGCTCTCCCAATCCACCTTTACCCACCAGTCATTCTGTGACCTATTACCCTGTTTACTTCCTTCATAGAACAACCTGAAATTCTTTTACTTTGTGTATTGTCTGTCTCCTCCCATCAGAATGTAAACATTTCATGAATAAGGGCTTACTACTTGCTCGTGACTATATCTCTAAAACCTCACACATAGTAGATACTTATGATACAGTGATTAAATAACTACTTTTTTATCTGTTCTACTATTAGATATTTAGTTTGTTTTCAGCTTTCCTATATTGCTGTTAATACTACAATGACCAGACATCTAGATTAATCTTTTTACATATTTCCTTAAGGTAAATTCCTTAAGTTGAATTTTGTATTGAATGGTATATATATATTTTATACAATGCTGTTGACTACTATCATTTCCTTTTTTGTTTGTTTCCTTTTTTTTATTGAAGTATCATTGATTACTATCATATCTTTACCCTCCTGTTCCACATACAGGTATCTTAATTATTTCAGTGTAACTTTTTCAAATGAAAGTATTAAAATATGCTGAAAGGAAATATAAATAGCAAATATGTTTTAAATTACTAATTTCTGCTAATAAGGTAAGAGAGATATGCTCTAGAATTCTTACTAGGGAAACCTAGATTCTTATATTAAATGTACTTCATTTTTTTCTCCTGGAGGTTTATTTTTAGTTATTTTAAGAGTTCTAGAACAAATTCTCTCAATCAACTATAATGGTGGATTTCTTTTTCTTTTCTTTTTTTGGTAACAAAGAAAAAAGTTGTACTTCACTTTCACTAATACTTCCAATAATCTTTTTTCAGGTTGACCCTGTATTATATTGGAATAGGAGTTACTGCCTTGATTTTTGGCTATATGCAGATTTTCCTTTTGGGTTATAACTGCAGCATAGAACAAGAGAATTCAAAAACAGTTTTTCATTCAGTTCTGGCACAGGACATCAGCTGGTTTGATGGCTGTGACATCGGTGAACTTAACACTCACATGACTAAGAGGATGAATGTGTAATATATCAATTTTGTTTTCATATATGATTTATAAATGACTTAATTGCTTTTATTTACTTGTTTCAGTGCCATCAACAAAATCAACCATGGCATGGGAGGCAAGATTGCTCTGTTGTTTCAAAACATATCTACTTTTTCTATTAGCCTGGCGATTGGTTTGATGAAGAGCTGGAAACTCACCCTGGTGACTGTCCACATCTCTTAAAATTGCTTCAGTGGCCATGTTTTCTAGGGTAGGCAAGATGGCTAATGCAGTGTTGTCTGGAAGCGTGAACTAGATGGTTTACTGGATTTGTCCCAAAAAAGGCTTTTCTATTCATTTCCTATGTCCCAAAATAGAAAGAGATATTGCAAATCACAAATACTTTTGATTTAGTTCACCATTAATCACCTATCTACAAGTTATTTGGCTACAAAGAGGTTGTTTTTAATGTCTTAATAACATTTTTTAAATTCCTTGTCATTTAGTAGCCTAATACAGCTTCAAATAATATCATGAATAAAGTGTTATGTCACTACACATTGGATGTTAGGAGAGTCTTATGTGTTCTAAATTCCAAAATAAATGTGTTGCAGCTCATTCCACTAGAACATAATGAGAAAATCCTAAAATAGTAAATACCCAAACTCTTTTTATGTCAGCCACTTGAAGTTTGTATTTTTTTACAAGGCTCTGAATTACATTTAAAATATCTGCTATTGTCTGTTTTTATATACAGTATAAATCTGTTTCAATTTTTTGACAAATTATACATTTGCATTTTAAATTATATTTTTAGAACTGTTATACTGTAGGTATATCAAAGACATTAATTTATTTACAGCCTTGTTTTGGAAACAATATTCTGCATGAAGCTCCAAAACAACTGAGTCCCTAGTATCTCTCTCCAAATCAAGTCCTTGGTGATTTTATCAGTGTATATTCTCAATTCCTAAATAAGAGACATGGAGTATTCTTGAGGGATGGATGGAATTCTTAATTTTGCAAACCTAATTGTTCTTTGTGAAAATCAATACCATAAAATCCACTGAGTTTATTTGCTAGCAATATATAAATTCAACCAAATAAGAATTTTAACAATAAAATATCCTATGGTTGAATAATTCCTTTACAATAGGCTTTTATGTTTAGGTAACACATCTCTATTTAGTGTGACTTCTAGTCTGGACTTTGTAACCCACGCCAAAATCTTCATCCCCGGCTTACTTGAAATGAGGACCCCTTAGCAGGAAGATTACCCACAGTATGATACTACAATCAGAGCCACAACTTAACTGCCCAGGAAAGTGAAGTGAACAAAATTTTTTAAAAAACAACACTGGGATCTTAAACTCTGCTGTTACAGTAACTGATTCTGAAGAGGAAGCAAGTAAAGGTCAAGGTTATCCAAATGATTAAAGAAGCCAGATGGTTTCTAGCTCCCTTAAGTTCAGTTTAATTTGGCAAACATTTATTGAATATTTGTTATGTACAAGACTTGTCGATAGGTGCTTCCACTTCAGTGATATATTATAGGAATAGTTATCTTTAAGTGAATTTAGAAAATAATGAGTATTACTGAGCTTATTCTACCTCTGTCTTTAACAACCATTAGAGCATATCTTACGTAAAATGAGCCCCAATTATGTGGAATGTATTTTCAAAATAGATAGGTTTGTTAATGGGAGTAGGCAATAGTTGCAGACTCACAGTTCAAAGGAAATTGTCCTCATGTTCCCTTTCATTGAACCATTGTGCTAATTACTAAATTAAATCCTCAACTAATTAAAGGAGTAGTAAGCGGGATGTATAATAAAAAGGTACACACAATCTGATTTTAAATTTTTGAGAAATCAGGTCAACCTGCCTAATATCACCAAGAATGATCTTCTCTCTCTCTCTGAAATCTCACCTCAAGTGTTTGAAAATAAAGCGTTTATTATGCAGGCTGAACTATACAATAATAGCTTCAGCAGCCATACTCCAGACACATGCAGGATCATCTTCCTCTTCCTGCCGCAACTCTTTGACCTGTACCCTCTGGAAACCTTGTTTTTTACATAATAAAACAAATCAAGTAAAACGATGCTCACAAATTTCCAAAGTGTACCCAAAAAGAACTGTGTCCCTAACATCCTTCTCCAAACAAAGTATTTCTCGATTGTATTAATATAGATACCATCCTTTAAGTCTTATTTTTAAAATACAGGGAAAAACAATGAAGCTCTACTTATAGAAGACAAAATAAGGATTTAGCTTCTAGGTTACATTAGGCTAAGCTCTTCACTGCTGTGAGAATTTAAAATGTCAGTTAATATCTCTGACATTGTTTTCCCCACTTGCAAAATGATGAGGTTAGATTAAGTGATATCAAGTACCTTTTTAATAAGAAAATTCTGTTCTAGGTTCTACTTGAGTTCAATTCTCTGCACATTGTTACTACCCCACGGTCATTCTTTGATTAACTATGGTCATGGTTTATTACAGAAAATCATCTCATTGACCAGTAAAGAATTAAATGCCTATTCCAAAGTTGGGGCTGTGGCAGAAGTCTTGTCATCAATCTGAACAGTTATAGCCTTTGGGGCCCAGGAGAAAGAAATTCAAAGATCTGTCCCTTTAATTAAGACAATATATGCTTAGTTTTATTACTCCAGTCTATTAATTGTGTTTTGTCTTTTGACAGTATATGAAGAATCTAAATTCTTTTGGCATAAAAAGGCTATAGTTTCGAAACTCTCTCTCGGTGCTGTGTACTTCTTTATGAATGGAACCTTTTGGTATGGAACCTCCTTGATTCCTAGTGGAGAACTCGGTTATACCATCAGTACTGTTCTTGCTGTAAGTCTGGCCTAGATAATCTTTTCTTACCTAGAGTTTAGTAAAAATGTCTCTTTGAATGATAATGAATATTCAGAGAGTCACGTTTTTAACAAACATGATTCTTTTAGAAGACTCACTATAGAATTCTTCACTGAGATAAAGAGATTTTTTAATCAATCAGGCAAATTCTTTCAGTTTTGCTGAGATAAGATGGCACTCTACATTCACCTTGATAAATGCCTTCTCTCTGGAAATATTCTATAAATTGGACTCTCCTGTCCTTCCTCTGTACTTTCAGCATATAGTAATATTAAAAGCAGACTATATACAGCTCTGTCCAAAATCACAATTTAGAGTTTTTTAAAGTCTTAAGTGTTATGCATTAAATTTGAATTTATTCAGTTATCCCTCCAAGTCTCAACAATAAATAGATCAGTTCAGAATTAAGAACCATATGTCTTGCTGAAATGAATTGATATGGCATATATACTTGAATTCTTGTTTGGCCTTTCCATTCTGTATAGATTTCTTTTCTCTTGACTCAAGTCATCTTTTGAATTTGAGACTTTCATAGTTAAGACTTTAAGCTATTCATTTATTTATATGAACATGAGGAATTTGGGACACATCCTTGCTCCTCAATTTATGTGTGACTGGGCAAGTGACTTGCTAAGCCTTAGCTTCTTCATCTGTAAGACAGATAAAATAGCACCTAACTTGTAGGGTTCCTTCCTTATTTGACCTTTTGCAGAGATGTGTCTGTATGAAAATGGACAGATGTCCTGTAATACAAGAATTCAGAAAGTTGGACAGGAATAGTACAGTGTATCTAAGCTAGTGAAATCTATCATACCCTTTCCATAAAGCTCAAGAGGTTGACCAGCAGAACAGCACAAATCACCTGCTCACCCAACCAGATTCATGTAGAGCCAGTAAGCAGATTTTCCTACAGCTTCCTGGCCAGTGATAACAACAAGGCTATGGGACAATTACAGCTATCCCACATGAAGAAAAAGTGAAGCATAAGCTTGGATTAATTTGTATTTTCTTCATATTTGGCAGCAGCTTCCATTCTTTCCCACTAATTTCTCTAATATCTCTCTGAACTCTAACAAGGATATATTTCATTCTCTTGTCTCTATTTTTTAACTGAGGACCGATATTCTTTTAGGTGTTATTGTTCGTGTAGGTTTTCTTTAATGTTATCCATAATAGTTATTGCATTGAACCAGCAGCCCCCAACTTTGAAACCTACACTATATAGCCCGAGGAGCAGCCTTTAATGTTTTCCAGGTTATTGTTAAGGTATGACTTCTAATTGCTCTGAAAGACAACTACCATTACTGCAGGAAAGAAACCAAAAAGCAGGCACACTCACTTCAATAAAATAAAAAGAGGAGAAAAAAAACATATTGGGCAATTGGCAATGGAGAGATTGTTTTAACTCTTCTACAAGGATATTGTGTTTTACTGAAACCTTCATGTCTAACTCAATGTACTTCTTAAGCAGAAAATAAAACTTTGTAAAAGAAAAGCATCTTTAAACTATTTTTAGGATATAGAGAGTGTCAACTTTAATTCCTTGAAAATTTATAACATTATTTTTCCAAGAACCCTACTACAGATAACTTTTCAACAACAGGGCATAAGCCAGAATGGATAGAAGAAACTGTGGAATGTTAAAATGTTTCTTCCAGTTATCCATCAAGACCATTTATCAAGGTAGGTTAAATTTAATTATAGAATTGTGCGATTTTCTGATACTATCTTCTATTGTCTAAGGTTTCCTCTTATGAGATTATTTATGACCATTTTGACCAAGATTTGGCTACTTTGCTTAGAGACTTGCAGGGAAAGGAAGAGAATACGAGAGGTTGAGAGTGACAGAGAAAGAAGTAAGAGGAAAGAAAGAGTGGGCGGAGGGAAGGAAAGAAGGTGAGGTTAATAATGGACAGATAACTATGGAAGAGCTAGTTAACATTTTGCAGCATCCTTTCTATATTCAACTGACTAAAGCATTTTCAACTCCCTGAAATTCCTTCATTCTGCATTTGGGAGGACAACAAAATGTCCTGGATTGATGGTGCCACCTCTTGGAGGTCCCTGGATGTTATCTTGGTAAATACAGATAGCTCATTTTAACCTCCTAGTTTTTAACCAGAGGAAATGATGCACATGCTGTGCCTTTCCCTTCTGCCTTTTAAGGGCTTTTACTGCATCAGCACTTGTTTGTGCTTTGATTCTTGCTTTTACACACATACACACAAACACACACACACACACCATACACCTCCTCCATCATTGACAAGTTCTTGTGAAAATTTCTATACTCTTCCTCCTTTCATTTTTATTAGTGTATTTATGCAAAAAATAGTTACTATTAAAGATTACAAAGAGTAATTCTAATAAAATACCTGTTTCATAGAAAAAGAACATGATTTAAGTGAAACTGATAAAATTACTAACGCCATCAACCTCTAATGCCCTTTAAAGAGTCCAAATGCTCCCTGCATAATTTACATCAAAAAAGATCTACCTACTACTTCCTTTTTTTTCCCCAAAGTCTTTGATTGAAATTCTCTTTTCAAAGCTCTTTCTAAAAAAATTTTTGTTACGTAATTACCACTATTGGAATAATGTAGCCTTCTGCCATTTTTCTTAATATAAATATATTTTTTCTAACATAAATGCAACCCATTTTGCAACTACATTTGGGTTGGTTTCCTGAAGACTTAATCACCAATTGTGCCATCATGTTGTATGGTAAAGTGCCCTCTGAGTTTTAAACAAGTATTTTTTAAATGAACATTTGAAACATAGCCCTTTTTGTTAAGCTAAAGAATGAATAATATTTTTAAAAAGGAGAAGTCCACCTACTTTATATAAACAAAACACAGATTCTTCCAAAGAAAAGAACAAAAACCAATTCTAGAGTGAAATGCAGGTGGGAGAAGAATTAGTTTCACCAGGGGTTTCCAATTTCTCACCTCCTTTAGAGAATTTTTCTCTGCTTGGCCCTTTGAAGGTTTTATATTTTATACTCTTATTTAAAGAGTCCATTTTCTTACACATGGGAAGATCAAAGTGAGAAAATCCAGGGAGAGATTCCCATGTTTGGGGCCGAATACATACAAATGCAAGCAAAGAGTTTCTCAGTGGGATTGCTATTGTCATTTTGGGAGGGTAATTATTTGTGAAACTTCTCTTGCATTGCAGATCCCTGGAACACTAAATGCTGGTAGCAACCCCCAGTTATTGAGACAGTTTTAAAAGGGCTCCCCAAAAGTTGAAGTATCCCCTTGAGATCCACCCCTAGAGAGGGAAGGTCTCTAATGATGGAATCCCATTCCTGGGAGTCCCTAAGGAGTCTGGCCAGGTGTTTTACTTTGAGTGTTTTGCAGTAACATTAAATATATTCTTGGAAAGAACTTCCCTAAGTACCTCACAAAGATATCTGGCAAGATTTTATTCATTTGTTGCAAACTAAATAAAACTTTGACTAACTTGGTAAGTCATGAAATTCACATAAGGTATTGTGTGAACAGTTTGCTTATAGCTACTTAATATTCTGAGTACTCTTGATTTAGATCTCCTCTTTAGTTAAAAGAGATGATGAGAGATTCTTTTATTAGTTTCCAAAATTATGTAGGGTGTTATTACATACATGTACGTGAAACAAACATAACATTAAATTTATTTATTTATTTATTGTTTTTGGATCTATAGTGTTGAACACTTGGATCCTTATCTGGAATTCTACCTTTTTCTAAACCTGGAAACATATTTTCTTTTTTTTTTTTTTTTTTTGGTTTTTTTTTTATTAAGGTATTATTGATATATACTCTTATGAAGGTTTCACATGAAAAAACAATGTGGTTACTCCATTCACCCATATTACTATGTCCCCCACCACATACCCCATTACAGTCACTGCCCATCAGTGTAGTAAGATGCCACAGTCACTATTTGCCTTCTCTGTGCTACACTATCTTCCCCTGATCCCCCCCACGCCATGTATGCCAATCATAATACCCCTCAATCCCCTCCTCCCTCCCTCACTCACTCCTCCCCTTTGGTAGCCACTAGGGACTAGCGGTTAACATTAAATTTATTTTTAAATGCCACAAATTCATTTTCTGTTCACAATTACACATAAAATTACTGAAAATATGTAAATCATATTATCACTTGCCTTGGTTTTATGGAATTTTCTTCCCATACATTCCAATAGATTCTGAAAGGCCTGAATCTCAAAATTAAGTCTGGAGAGATAGTAGCCTTAGTTGGTCCCAATGGCAGTGGGAAGAGTACAGCGGTCCAACTTCTACAGAGGTTATATAATCTGGACAATGGCTTTCTAAGTACACCTTGCAAAATCACACATAGTCCACATAATGAGATTTGGAAATACCATCTATTACAGAGAATTTACAGCTGTGTCAACTTTTAATTTTTAACACTAAAGCAGGGAGAGAAATCATATTATTTTCTTTCCTGCATATTAATTCACTCAACAAATATTTACTGAACACCTACTATGTGCCAGATATTATTCTAGATACTATAGATACCTTGCTGAACAAAGAATAAAAACCTCTGCTCCCATCAAGTTTACATTCTAATAAGTAGAGACAGACAATAAATCACATAAGTAAATTATTTAGCATGTTAGAAGGTAATAAAAACTGTGGAGAAAAATAGCATAGTATTTGTGGTACCCAAAACTTACAAGCATTTCAGTTTCTCAAAACATCCCAGATGAAATCTATATTCTTTTGTAGAAGATAAGCTTTATTTTTTTGTCATCCATAATGTCACACTTAACTTTCTTGTCCTTGTAAATGGCATAGAGGATGAGACTATGATAGTCACAGAAGCATAATTTTTAATGTTTCTTTTCAAATTTTCAACTGTTATTTTTAAAAGAAAACCTACTCTCCTAGAGCTTGATGTCACTTAAGTTTGACTTCATAAACTTCATTGGGAGTATACTAGATTCATGCATCCATGCTAATCTTGAATAAATAAATTATTAGATAATGCACTCCATACATAAAACAGTTACATAGAATACCCACGCTCAGGCAGAATACCAGAGTTGCTGAGTATACTATGAGTTATAATTATCAAAGCTTGGCTTCTGTTACTGGAATATTCCAGGGTAATGGGTAATGGCACTATCTATGGAGAAGACAGTGTTCATTTACTATTATTTATAACAATGAATAGAAGACACTGTTGCCTATTGCAGGGGAGTGGAGTGTTGAAGAGAAGGAGAGTATTTCCTAGAAAAAAAATGCACAGGTCACATCAGTCTTAAAATAACAAAACTGAACTTTGTTACAGGTATTTATATGATGATATTTGTGGCTCCTAGAGTTTAGATCTTCCTATTACCTAATTTGTAGATCTTAGAATAAAGGTATTCTGGTGGTCTGACTAGATTTTTAAGCCAATTTTGCGAAAGTTTTATAGGTTACCATCTACCAGAAAAAGTCTGTTGACAGTATGCATACTATAAATATTTCATTAAAAATGTAGTCATTCTTTGATTCCAGACATACCCTGCTCCTCAGTTTCTGTTTTGGAAAAAGGCTGTAAACCCAGTGCAGTAAAAGGCATCACATGATTCATTCCTTTGTATTGGCAGATCTCGGTGGACAGGAATGACATCAGAACTTTAAATGTGCAGTATTATCGAGAACATAATGGAGTGAGTGGTCAGCCAAGAACCTGTTTTATATGGGACCACCACTAATAACAATATTAAATATGGATGAGATGGTATGACCAATGAAGAGACTGAGACAGCAGCAAAGGAAGCAAATGCTTATGATTTTATAATGGAATTTCCAAATGTAAGTACAGTGTGTAGCCTGTGTCCTTAGCTTCGAGATAAAGCAATGCAGTATTCCAAAATAAGATAACAAAACAATAACTTCTGCAGAATAGGGGGAGTGTGATCAATTTTGGTTTGTCCTAGATGAAACATCTATAAATGAGAGAGCATGGTAACAACCAAAAGAAGAAATGCATCATTGAAAAGTCAATTTTTAAAGATCATATTTAGTTCTTACTGGTTCTCACTACAAATGGAAAAGTAAAAAATGAAAGGACATATTAAGATATAATAAAGAAATATGAGACAAAACCATCAGTCCAAGCTGAGGAATGATGTCTGCAAAATGTTGATTTGCAAGGCCACCTTGTGGCTAAGAGTGGGAATGTCACATCCAGTGTTCAGATTGTTTCTGTGATAAGGCAATAGGAAAACTATGATCGTTTTTAGAAGCACATGGAGCTAATATTGAAAAAGAAATGTGAAATCATACTTGGAAAGAGATATAATAAGCTAAATTTCTTGGTATCAGGGCATATAATATACTAACAGGTATTTAGAATTGATAGAGAGCTATAAAACCATTTATTTACATTTCTCTAAGTATACATTCATCACTATCACCTAAAATTGTTGTGGGGAGCACCTGTGAAATATGAAAGCATAAGAAATTAAAATGAAGATAAAATTCCACCATCCCATAAAATTATAATAACAAAAATGTTTATCTTAATGAATATACTCTACAATACACACTCCAGGGTCATAATAATTTTGTTCTTTTTTTAAAAAAAAACTTTTGTTATGCCAGTAATTGCCTTCTATCTCTGTATTTATGGTCACAATTTGGATAGCAAATTCATTAAGAGCTTGAGGTCATTCTTTGCCTGTGGTATGGAAAAACTTAGAGTTCCTTTCTTTGAACTTTTGACACTTTCTGTGACTTCCTTTCATCAAAACACCAATGATCTTCAGTTTGCCACTTGAAATTAGGGAATTTCTGGGGCCTCTTAAATCATACCCTGTAAGTTGCTACTTGCTTTTATTAGAAGTCCAGTATTTACACGAAGATGTCCATTGCTATAATCCAATAGTAAATTCTAAAGATATAATCCAAAGAACAAATTAAAGATACAGTTTATCATGATAGAAACTAAATCCCACAGCCATGGTTAACCAGAGAAATAAGAACAAGCACAAAAACAAATAAAACTTTCAGAAGTGGTTAATTCATACAAGTGAAAGACTGGGGGAAGCTATGCTCAAAAATAAGTATCATTACTTTTTCTATGATATACACATGTTTATTGATTAATATACTAGGATTAACTGATACTTGTTAGCTAGCCTTTTCCATAAACAACCATGAAACTGGTTGAAATATATGAGGCATAGGACAGTTGTTTCCAAGAATTGGATGAGAACTTGCACAAAACTGTGATTCCTGAGAGAGAGAGAAAACTCATGAAGAAAGTCCGTGAATTTGCCACATTCTGGTTGAGAACAAATTTCTGACCAAATTTATGTGAACTGGAATCCAGACAAAATACGGCAGTTCACTGAGCTGAAAGGCAGAAATAGAATTTCAGGGCCACTTAAGCAGCTACAGAGGCAATAACAGAGCTGTGGAGTTGAGTTGGTGTCAGAAATCCATGTAGTCATCCCTCAGGAATCCTTATCTGAGGATAAGACTACCTAACATCTAGGGAGCAGATGCTTCAAAGCTGGGAACAGAACAGAGATACTAGAAGTCAAGCAGCATGGTGGGGATGTGGAAAGCACAGTTCAGCCAGACTGGAGAGATCAACATTAACACTTTTTTAATACCTCAGGCATATAATAACTGAGACACACATACACACACACACACACACACACACACACACACACACACACACACACAAAAGCTACACCTTCTGAATAAAGACCACAGCTTAAAGTAAGGCTGACTCTAGACCTGCCCTAACAAATCCTAAAACCAAGCCATGGCAAGATCCCTAGAGGAGACAGAACTTGGAGGTTGGGTCCTGCCAAGTTTTAAGACTTTCCACAGATTCACTCCAACAAAGCATAAAACCAAGATTACACAAGTTCGGAATGATCAGTCAGTATTTTAATTGCCACTAGAACAAAAGTCAACATTTCTTTTCAGAAGGAAACATAATTCAGAGTCCAACACTACAATTTAGTATATATTCTACAATAGCCAGATATGCAAAGAAACAGGAAACCATGATCCATAGGCAAGAATACATTATCTGAATGTTTATGCACTTTAAGAAAGCTTTAAAATGCATGAGAAAAAAAATTGATAGAACTGAGAGAAAAAATAAACAAATCCACAATTTTAGTTGGAGTCTTACATACTTGATAGAACAAGTAGGCAAAAAATCAGTAAGGATATGCACGACCCGAATAATACTATCAACCAACTAGATCTGACTGACATTTATAGAACACTCCACCTAATAACTGCAGAATACATTCTTCTCGAGAACACCTGGAACATTCACCAAGGTAAACAACATTCTGGGCCATTAAAAAATATGTAGTATCAAAGAAAATGCATAAAATATGTTCTCAGACCATAATAGAGTTAAAATATAGAAGTCAATAACAGAAATATATCTGAAAATCCAAAAATATTTAATAATTAAATAACTCCTAAATAATCTATAGCTCAAAGAGGAAGTTTCAAGGAAAATTAAAAACCATTTTAAATTAAGTAAAAAAATTAAGCAAAAAATATTTGTGGAATACAGTTGAAGCACTATTTTAAAAGAAACTAATAGCATTAAGTGCTAATTTTAGGGGAAAAAATGGCATAAAATATGTAAACTAAGTTTTCACCTTGAGAAATCAGCACACAAAGAGCAAATCAAACCCAAAGCAAGCAGAGAGAGGGAAGTAATAGAGTACAAATTAGTGAAATCAAAAACAGAAAAGCATTATAAAAGATTACTGAAACCAAAAACTACTTATTTAAAAATATAAACAAAATCAATAAAACTACAGCAAGAATCAAAAAAAGAAAAGCAAAATAAATTACCAATATCAGGAATGAAAGAATGTATATGACTATTGATCCAAAAAACATTAAAAGGTTAATATAGGAATACTGTGAACAAAGTAATACGTATAAATTTGACAACTTAGATGAGAGTCAATTCCTTGAAAGACACAAACTACCAAAATTCACTTGAAAAGAAATCCATAACCTTAGTTAAGACGTATAGCTATCAAAAGAATCAATTGGATCTCTAAATAGTAGTAACAGTTATGGTAGCAAACTGAAATTAAAACTGTCAGTGGCATTCACAACAGCATGAAAAACATAAGTTAGAATAAATTTAATGAATGATATGTAAGTCTTCTTTGGGAAAATGTAAAAACATTGCTGAGAAAAATTAAAGATTTAAATAAATAAGATATGCCTTATTCATTGATTTAGAGATTCAAATTAAGAAATGCATTCTTGGGAGGGGCGGAAGATGGCGGTATGAGTAGAGCAGCGGAAATCTCCTCCCAAAACCACATATATCTATGAAAATATAACAAAGACAACCCTTCCTAGAATAAAGACCAGAGGACACAGGACAATATCCAGACCACATCCGCACCTGAGAGAACCCAGCGCCTCCCGAAGGGGGTAAGATACAAGCCCCGGCCCCGCGGGAGCCGAGCGCCCCTCCCCCCAGCCCCCGGCGGGAGAAGAGCAGGCAGAGCGGGAGGGAGACGGAGCCCAGGACTGCCGAACACCCAGCCCCAGCCATCCGGGCCAGAGCGCAGACACAGTACGTGCCCAGGGGGCCCTGGATACTAGGAAAACAGGGCAGCGAGAACAGTGAGCGGGCACTGGAGGCCGGGTGCCGGAGGACATAAGAAAAGCGCGCGACCAATTTTTTTTTTTTCTTTGCTGTTTTGTTTTAGCGAGCGCTTTTTGGAAGTCTTAAAGGGATAGGGACCCCAATACTAGGGAAACAGGGCAGCAAGACTGGTGAGAAGATGCCTGAGGCTGGTGCCGGAGAATAAAGAAAAACGAGCGGCCACGTTTTGTTTTTTTTTTCAATTAAAAAAAATTTTTTTTTTCGGTGGTCGTTGTTTTGTTTTGGCGGGTGCTTTTTGGAAGTCTTAAAGGGGCAGGGTGGGACACTTAATCCAGAGGTAGGGAATCCGGGGATCTCTGGGCACCCTAACCCCTGGGCTACAGGGAGCAGGGAGGCCCCTTACGGAGATAAATAGCCTCCCAGCTGCTCCAGCTCCAACGCGACTCCACCACTTTGGAGTAGCTGCCCGAGCCAGGACACGCCCACAGCAACAGTGGAGATAAACTCCATAGCAGCCGGGCATGAAGCAGAAACCCTGTCTGCGCGCAGCTGCGCAGCACAAGCCACTAGAGGTCGCTGTTATCCCAGGAGAGGAGGGCCACAAACCAACAAGAAAGGAAGTCCTTCCAGCCGTCACTCGTCCCAGTTCTGCAGACTATTCCTATCACCATGAAAAGGCAAAGATACAGGCAGACAAAGATCACAGAGACAACACCAGAGAAGGAGACAGACCTAACCAGTCTTCCTGAAAAAGAATTCAAAATAAGAATCATAAACATGCTGACAGAGATGCAGAGAAATACGCAAGAGAAATGGGATGAAGTCCGGAGGG
This sequence comes from Manis pentadactyla, assembly GCF_030020395.1. Classification (NCBI taxonomy): domain Eukaryota; kingdom Metazoa; phylum Chordata; class Mammalia; order Pholidota; family Manidae; genus Manis; species Manis pentadactyla. The sequence continues at coordinate 94,595,173 of NC_080025.1, forward strand.
AGATCACAGATGCCAGAAAGGAGATTACAGAAATGAAACAAACTCTGGAAGGGTTTATAAGCAGAATGGATAGGATACAAGAGGCCACTGATGGAATTGAAACCAGAGAACAGGAACGCATAGAAGCTGACATAGAGAAAGACAAAAGGATCTCCAGGAATAAAACAGTATTAAGAGAACTCTGTGACCAATCCAAAAGGAACAATATCCGTATTATAGGGGTCCCAGAAGAAGAAGAGAGAGGAAAAGAGATGGAAAGTATCTTAGAAGAAATAATTGCTGAAAACTTCCCCAAACTGGGGGAGGAAATAATCGAACAGACCACGGAAATACACAGAACACCCAACAGAAAGGATCCAAGGAGGACAACACCAAGACACATAATAATTAAAATGGCAAAGATCAAGGACAAGGAAAGAGTTTTAAAGGCAGCTAGAGAGAAAAAGGTCACCTATAAAGGAAAACCCATCAGGCGAACATCATAGTTCTCGACAGAAACCCTACAGGCCAGAAGAGAATGGCATGATATATTTAATACAATGAAACAGAAGGGCCTTGAACCAAGGATACTGTATCCAGCACGACTATCATTCAAATATGACAGTGGGATTAAACAATTCCCAGACAAACAAAAGCTGAGGGAATTTGCTTCCCAAAAACCACCTCTACAGAACATCTTACAGGGACTGCTCTAGATGGGAGCACTCCTAGAAAGAGCACAGCACAAAACACCCAACATATGAAGAATCGAGGAGGAGGAATAAGAAGGGAGAGAAGAAAAGAATCACCAGACAGTGTATATAACAGCTCAATAAGCGAGCTAAGTTAGGCAGTAAGATACTAAAGAGGCAAACCTTGAACCTTTGGTAACCACGAATTTAAAGCCTGCAATGGCAATAAGTACATATCTTTCAATAGTCACCCTAAATGTTAATGGACTGAATGCACCAATCAAAAGACACAGAGTAATAGAATGGATAAAAAAGCAAGACCCATCTATATGCTGCTTACAAGAAACTCACCTCAAACCCAAAGACATGTACAGACTAAAAGTCAAGGGATGGAAAAACATATTTCAGGCAAAGAACAGCGAGAAGAAAGCAGGGGTTGCAGTACTAATATCAGACAAAATAGACTTCAAAACAAAGAAAGTAACAAGAGATAAAGAAGGGCACTACATAATGATAAAGGGCTCAGTCAAACAAGAGGATATAACCATTCTAAATATATATGCAACCAACACAGGAGCACCAGCATATGTGAAACAAATACTAACAGAACTAAAGGGGGAAATAGACTGCAATGCATTCATTCTCGGAGACTTCAACACACCACTCACCCCAAAGGATAGATCCACCGGGCAGAAAATAAGTAAGGACACGGAAGCACTGAACAACACAGTAGAGCAGATGGACCTCATAGACATCTATAGAACCCTACATCCAAAAGCAACAGGATATACATTCTTCTCAAGTGCACATGGAACATTCTCCAGAATAGACCACATACTAGGCCACAAAAAGAGCCTCAGAAAATTCCAAAAGATTGAAATCCTACCAACCAACTTTTCAGACCACAAAGGCATAAAACTAGAAATAAACTGTACAAAGAAAGCAAAGAGGCTCACAAACACATGGAGGCTTAACAACACGCTCCTAAATAATCAATGGATCAATGACCAAATCAAAATGGAGATCTAGCAACATATGGAAACAAATGACAACAACAACACTAAGCCCCAACTTCTGTGGGACACAGCAAAAGCAGTCTTAAGAGGAAAGTATATAGCAATCCAAGCATACTTAAAAAAGGAAGAGCAGTCCCAAATGAATGGTCTAATGTCACAATTATTGAAATTGGAAAAAGAAGAACAGATGAGGCCTAAGGTCAGCAGAAGGAGGGACATAATAAAGATCAGAGAAGAAATAAATAAAATTGAGAAGAATAAAACAATAGCAAAAATCAATGAACCCAAGAGCTGGTTCTTCGAGAGAATAAACAAAATAGATAAGCCTCTAGCCAGACTTATTAAGAAGAAAAGAGAGTCAACACAAATCAACAGTATCAGAAACGAGAAAGGAAAAATCACGACGGACCCCACAGAAATACAAAGAATTATTAGAGAATACTATGAAAACCTACATGCTAACAAACTGGGAAACCTAGGAGAAATGGAAAACTTCCTAGAAAAATACAACCTTCCAAGACTGACAAAGAAAGAAACAGAAAATCTAAACAGACCAATTACCAGCAACGAAATTGAGGCGGTTATCAAAAAACTACCAAATAACAAAACCCCCGGGCCAGATGGATTTACCTCGGAATTTTCTCCTTAAAGTTTTCCAAAAAATAGAGGAGGAGGGGATACTCCCAAACTCATTCTATGAAGCTAACATCACCCTAATACCAAAACCAGGCAAAGAGCCCACCAAAAAAGAAAACTACAGACCAGTATCCCTGATGAACGTAGATGCAAAAATACTCAACAAAATATTAGCAAACCGAATTCAAAAATACATCAAAAGGATCATACACCGTGACCAAGTGGGATTCATCCCAGGGATGCAAGGATGGTACAACATTCGAAAGTCCATCAACATCATCCACCACATCAACAAAAAAAAAGACAAAAACCACATGATCATCTCCATAGATGCTGAAAAACCATTTGACAAAGTTCAACATCCATTCATGATAAAAACTCTCAGCAAAATGGGAATAGAGGGCAAGTACCTCAACATAATTAAGGCCATCTATAATAAACCCACAGCCAACATTATATTGAACAGCGAGAAGCTGAAAGCACTTCCTCTGAGATCGGGAACTAGACAGGGATGCCCACTCTCCCCACTGTTATTTAACATAGTACTGGAGGTCCTAGCCACGGCAATCAGACAAAACAAAGAAATACAAGGAATCCAGATTGGTAAAGAAGAAGTCAAACTGTCACTATTTGCAGATGACATGATACTGTACATAATAAACCCTAAAGACTCCACCCCAAAACTACTAGAACTGATATCGAAATACACCAAAGTTGCAGGATACAAAATCAACACACAGAAATCTGTAGCTTTCCTATACACTAACAATGAACCAACAGAAAGAGAAATCAGGAAAACAACTCCATTCACAATTGCATCAAAAAAAATAAAATACGGAGGAATAAACCTAACCAAAGAAGTGAAAGACTTATACTCTGAAAACTACAAGTCACTCTTAAGAGAAATTAAAGGGGACACTAACAGATGGAAACTCATCCCATGCTTGTGGGTAGGAAGAATTAATATCGTCAAAATGGCCATCCTGCCCAAAGCAATATACAGATTTGATGCAATCCCTATGAAACTACCACCAACATTCTTCAATGAACTGGAACAAATAATTCAAAAATTCATATGGAAACACGAAAGACCCCGAATAGCCAAAGCAATCCTGAGAAAGAAGAATAAAGTAGGGGGGATCTCACTCCCCAACTTCAAGCTCTACTATAAAGCCATAGTAATCAAGACAATTTGGTACTGGCACAAGAACAGAGCCACAGACCAATGGAACAGACTAGAGAATCCAGACATTAACAGAGACACATATGGTCAATTAATATTTGATAAACGAGTCATGGACATACAATGGCGGAATGACAGTCTCTTCAACAGATGGTGCTGGCAAAACTGGACAGCTACATGTAGGAGAATGAAACTGGACCATTGTCTAACCCCATATACAAAAGTAAACTCAAAATGGATCAAAGACCTGAATGTAAGTCTTGAAACCATTAAACTCTTGGAAGAAAACATAGGCAAAAACCTCTTAGACATAAACATGAGTGACCTCTTCTTGAACATATCTCCCCGGGCAAGGAAAACAACAGCAAAAATGAACAAGTGGGACTATATTAAGCTGAAAAGCTTCTGTACAGCAAAAGACACCATCAATAGAACAAAAAGGAACCCTACAGTATGGGAGAATATATTTGAAAATGACACATCCGATAAAGGCTGGACGTCCAGAATATATAAAGAGTTCACATGCCTCAACAAACAAAAAACAAATAACCAATTAAAAAATGGGCAGAGGAACTGAACAGACAGTTCTCCAAAAAAGAAATACAGATGGCCAACAGACACATGAAAAGATGCTCCACATCACTAATTATCAGAGAAATGCAAATTAAAACTACAATGAGGTATCACCTCACACCAGTAAGGATGGCTGCCATCCAAAAGACAAACAACAACAAATGTTGGCGAGGCTGTGGAGAAAGGGGAACCCTCCTACACTGCTGGTGGGAATGTAAGTTAGTTCAACCATTGTGGAAAGCAGTATGGAGGTACATCAAAATGCTCAAAACAGACCTACCATTTGACCCAGGAATTGCACTCCTAGGAATTTACCCTAAGAATGCAGCAATCAAGTATGAGAAAGATCAGTGCACACCTATGTTTATCGCAGCACTATTTACAATAGCCAAGAATTGGAAGCAACCTAAATGTCCATCGATAGATGAATGGATAAAGAAGATGTGGTACATATACACAATGGAATACTACTCAGCCATAAGAACAGGGCAAATCCAACCATTTGCAGCAACATGAATGGATCTGGAGAGTATTATGCTCAGTGAAACAAGCCAAGCGGAGAAAGAGAAATACCAAATGATTTCACTTATCTGTGGAATATAAGAACAAAGGAAAAACTGAAGGAACAAAACAGCAGCAGAATCACAGAACTCAAGAATGGACTAACAGGTACCAAAGGGAAAGGGACTGGGGAGGATGGGTGGGTAGGGAGGGATAAGGGCGGAGGAGAAGTAGGGGGATATTAAGATTAGCATGCATGGGTGTGTAGGAGAAAAGAGAGGGCTGTACAACACAGAGAAGGCAAGTAGTGATTCTACAACATTTTGCTATGCTGATGGACAGTGACTGTAAAGGGGTTTATAGGGGAGACCTGGTATAGGGGAGAGCCTAGTAAACATAATATTCGTCATGTAAGTGTAGATTAGTGATACCAAAAACAAAAAACAAAAACAAAAACAAAACAAAACAAAACAAAGGGCAGTTCCTGTGTGGTAACCTCCAATGAGCTCTACACAAGGGTTTAAAGATCATATAAAAGTGTGGGCAAAGGGTCTGTTTGTGTTTATACAGAGGATCAAAGCCTAATTGGGCTACCCCGAAAATGAACTAAGATACGATATGAAAAAGAACTTCCAACATCAGCACTCTCTGGAAGACTCATGCCAGAAGATGATCATCCAAAAACCCCAACAAAGATCCACGCACTGCTACAGCTGTAGATGCACCCATCCCACCAGCTCCTGGACTTGCCATGGGAATGAAGGAGATATCTAAGCTGGCCTGTGCATACAGTAAAACAACAAATTTGACTGGATCTATACTGTTGGAACTCAATCAAGAATTAGGAGAAGTGCAAATTGTAGCGCTCCAAAATCTTACAACTACAGACTATTTACTGTTAAAAGAACATAAGGGATGTGAACATTCCCCAGGAATGGGTTGTTTTAATTTGTCTGATTTCTCTCAGACTGTTCAAGTTCAGTTGGACAATATCCACCATATCATAGATAAGTTTTCACAAAAGCCTAAGGTGCCTAACTGGTTTTCTTGGTTTCACTGGAGATGGCTGGTAATTATAGATATGCTTTGGTTATGTAACTATACTCCTATTATGTTAATGTGTGTGTGCAATTTAAGTAGTAGCTTAAAACCTATACATGCTGAAATTACTCTACAAGAAGATATGTCAAAGAAATAATCAATCTTCCCATGTTTTCTTCCGCCTGCTACTTCTATAGCTTTTCTTCTTCCTTCCTAATTACAACCCTTAAATAGAATTCGTGCCTCATATCAAATTTACTGAGTATCATAATTCTTCCAAGTGGTAAAGATACCTCAAGACAAATGCTGGGCATAGAAGCTACAGGGCATAAATATGCAAAGAAATAAAAAGCTAACCATTTCAAACAATAAGGCTTCTCTCTCACTTACCAACTTTACATTTCCCTGTATGGCTCCGGAAGATGACTGGTTAGCCAGAGACGGGTAAGATTCCTCAAGGGAGGAACAACCTAAGACAGGCACAGTCGCAGGGGGGTCATCAGGTGGGAAATTGGGGATCAACAGAGGTGAGGCTTAGAACCTCACCCCCTCTGTTCTGAGAGAAATCTTCTGCATACGTGGATGTTTTATTGCCCTTGTCTAGCTTGGATTAACACATAGTCTACAGGCACACACCTGATCATCTACTTTTGCTCCCTTACAACACTAAACTATGTTTTCTACCTTTATCTTGTATCTATCTACCACTTTAGCATTTTATTAAAAATAATAATAATAAAGAGAGAAATGTGGTATCCACATATAAATCAAGTATAAAAATCAAATGAGTATTCATATTTGAACTGACTGTTTATAGTTCATAATGCATGAGCAAAACCAAAAGTTTCTGTGATGACTGCCCTTGTACTGTTCACTATGTAACTTATTCACTATGTAAGAATTTGTTCTCCATGTAAGAACTTGTTTGTTATGCCTCAGAAGATTGGAGACTGATGAAAATTAGGCTTGGGGTGGATTAATGATTGTGCATTGAGCATTGACTCCCCTATACAGAATTTTATTGTTGTTAACAACCATTTGATCAATAAATATGAGAGATGCCCTCACAAAAAAAAAAAAAAAGGTACACACTTCCAATGGTAAAATAAATAAGTAACCGGGATGTAATGTATAGCATAAGGAATATAGTCAAGATATTGTAACACCTTGGTGTGGTGATAGCTGGTACCTAGAAATGTCATGTATATAAATGTTGAATCACTATGTTGTACACCTGAAACTAATGCAATGTAATACTGTGTGTCTACTACCCTTCAATAAAAAATAATTATCTACAAAAAACAAAAAAACAAAAAAAGAAATGCATTCTCCCTACAACAAAAGAAGGTCAAAAACCACATGATAATCTCCATAGATGCTGAAAAGGCATTCGACAAAATTCAACATCCATTCATGATAAAAACTCTCAACAAAATGGGTGTAAAGGACAAGTACCTCAACATAATAAAGGCCATATAGGATAAACCCACAGCCAACATCATACTGAACAGCGAGAAGCTGAAAGCTTTTCCTCTGAGATCGGGAACAAGACAAGGATGACCACTCTCCCCACTTTTCTTCAACATAATTCTGGAGGTCATAGCCATGGCAATCAGACAACACAAAGAAATAAAAGGCATCCAGATTGGTAAGGAAGAAGTTAAACTGTCCCTGTTTGCAGATGACATGATATTGTATATAAAAAACCCTAAAGAATCCACTCCAAAACTACTAGATCAAATATCGAAATTCAGCAAAGTTGCAGGATACAAAATTAAGACACAGAAATCTGTTGCATTCCTATACACTAACGATGAACTAGTAGAGAGAAAAATCAGGAAAACAATTCAATTCACAATTACATTAAAAGGAATAAAATACCCAGGAATAAACCTAACGAAGGAAGTGAAAGACCTATACTCTGAAAACTACAAGATACTCACGAGAGAAATTAAAGAAAGTACTAATAAATGGAAACATGTTCCATGCTCATGGATAGGACATGGCCAACCTGCCTAAAGCAATCTACAGATTCAATGCAATCCCTATCAAAATACCAACAGCATTCTTCAATGAACTAGAGAAAATAGTTCTAAAATTCATATGGAACCACAAAAGACCCTGAATAGCCAAAGCAATCCTGAGAAGGAAGAATAAAGTGGGGGATTACACTCCCTGACTTCAAGCTCTACCACAAAGCCACATAAGCAAGACAATTTGGTACTGACATAAGAAAAGACCCATAGACCAATGGAACAGACTAGAGAGCCCTGATATAAACCCACACATATATGGTCAATTCATACATGATAAAGGAGCCATGGATATAAAATAGGGAAATGACAGCCTCTTCAAAAGCTGGTGTTGGCAAATCTGGCAACTACATGCAAGAGAATGAAACTGGATTATTGTCTAACCCCATACACAAAAGTAAACTCAAAATGGATCAAAGTCCTGAATGTAAGTCATGAAACCATAAAACTCTTAGAAGAAAATATAGGCAAAAATCTCTTGAATATAAACATGAGCAACTTTTTCCTGAACGCATCTCCTTGGGCAAGGGAGGCAAAATCAAAAATGAATAAATGGGACTGCATCAAGCTAAAAAGCATCTGTACAGCAAAGGACACCATCAGCAGAAGAAAAAGGCATCCTACAGTAAGGAAGAATATATTTGTACACAACAGATCCAACAAGGAGTTAACATCCAAAATATATAAAGAGTTCACATGCCTCAACACCCAAAAAGCAAATACACCTCTTAAAAAATGGGCAGAGGATATGAACAGACACTTCTCCAAAAAAGAAATTCAGATGTCCAACAGGCACATGAAAGATGCTCCACATCACTAATAATCAGGGAAATGCAAATTAAAACCACAATTACATCACCTCACACCAGTTAGGATGGCCAACATAGAAAAGACTAGGAACAACAAATGCTGGCAAGGATGTGGAGAAAGGGGAACCCTCCTACACTGTTAGTGGGAATGTAAACTAGTTCAACCATTATGGAAAGCAATATGGAGGTTCCTCAAAAAATTAAAAATAGAAATACCATTTGACCTGGGAATTCCCCTCCTAGGAATTTACCCAAAGTAAACAACTTCTCAGATTCAAACAGACATATGCAACCCTATGTTTATCACAGCACTATTTACAATAGCCAAGATATGGAAGCAACCTACGTGTCCATCAGTAGATGAATGGATAAAGAAGAGGTGGTACATATACACAATAGAATACTATTCAGCCATAAGAAAGAAACAAATCCTCCCATTTGCAACAACATGGATTGAGCTAGAGGGTATTATGCTCAGTGAAAGAAGTCAGGCAGAGAAAGAAAAATATCAAATGATTCCCCTCATTCGTGGAGTATAACAATGAAGCAAAACTGAAGGAACAAAATTGCAGCCAACTCATAGACTCCAAGAAGGGACTAGTGGTTACCAAAGGGGAGGAGTTGGGGGAGGGCGGGTGGGTAGGGAGGGAGAAGGGGATGGTAAGGTATCATGATTGGTGCACATGGTGTGTGGGGGTCACGGGAAAGACAGAGTATCTCAGAGAAGACAAACAGGGACTCTGTGGCATCTTACTACACTGATGGACAGTGACTGCAGTAGGGTATGGGCGGTCTCAATAATAAGGGTGAATGTAATAATCACATTGTTTTTTCATGTGAAACCTTTGTAAGAGTGTATATCAATGATACCTTAATAAAAAGAATGCATTGTACCAAAATTGATAATTTTGATATCATACCAATCAAAACCCCAGAAGTCTTTTTTGTGTGCAGAAATTGTCATGATGATTCTAAATTTGTTTGGGTGTTAAGGGACCAAGAAGAGCCAAAACCATTTTGAAAAAGGAACAACAAAGCTGGAAGACCTACACTATCTATTTTTAAGACAACATTTAGGACAGTGGTAATGGCAATACAGTGGATGTATAGATGGATGGATCAGAATAAAGAATTCAGATATATCTAGACTCACATATATCTAGTTAATTGATTTTTTTTAAAAAGGCCAGTGTAATTCACTGAGGGAAAAGAATTATCTTCTCAAGATGTAGTGCTGGAAAAATTGGATATCCATGTGGGTAAACATAATGGAAAGTGGCCCTTACTTCATACCATACACACACTAATTTGCCATGACCTTAGACCAAATGTAAAAACTTACGGCATCAAACTTAAAAATAACAACTTAGGGGAAAATCTTTGTGACCTTGAGGTAGTCAAAGATTTCTTAGAAAAGCGTTTACTATTAAAAAGAATGATAAACTGGACTTTACTGAAATTGAAACCTTTAAAAAGACACCATTTAGAAAAGAAAAAGGCAAAGAAACATGGAGTGAAAGAAAATGTTCACAATACACAGATCTGACAAAGAACATGTACCCAGAATATATAAAGAACTCTTAAAAATAAAAATATTCAACAGTAATAAGACCCCCAAAAAATGGACCAACACTTGAACAGAGATTTCACACACACACACACACAAAAAGAAATCAAATGAGCAATATGGAAGTGAAGAATACCTAACATTATTTGTCACCAGGGAAATCTGAAGTAAAACCACAGAGATACCATTTCACACTCATTAGAATGACCAAAATAAAAAGAATGCGAATAATAACTTTGGTAAGGATGTAAACCAATTAGATCTCTCATTTATTCTGAATAAGATGAAATTAGAACAATAATTTTAGAGCAATTTGACAGTTTATTAAAATGTTAAACATACATTTACAGCTCAGCATTCTATTCCTATATATTTTTTCCAAAAGAAATGAAAATATGACATCACATACATGAATGTTCATAATAGTTTTATTCATAATATTCAAAAATTGGAAAAAATCCCAATATTCACCAGTAGCTGAATAGATAAAGAAATTTTGAGTACTATAGGGTTGCCAAATGAAGTACAAGATTTTCAGTAAAATTGAATTTCAGATAAACAGTAATTTTTTAGTACACATATATCCCAAGTATTGTATGAAATATACTGAAGTGTAAATTTTATACTTATATTTAGTATAAATGCACTAAAAATTTTTTTGCTGTTTTATCTGAAAATTAAAATTCACTGAGCTCCATTGCATTTTTTTCTGTTTTTTTTGCATTTGCTAAATCTGACAACCCAAGGTAAATTCACATTGTGTAGAACATTGTTCAGCAATAAATAGGAGTGAATTATTGTTCCACACAAAATGGATGAATCTCAAAATATGCTAGGTAAAAGAAGACAAACCAAAGAAGTACAGACTTCAGTTGCAGCAAGACTGCAGAATACAAGGTTAATATACAAAAGTCAATCACTTTCCCATATATCAGCAATGGAACAAGTGAAATTTGACATTAAAACACAAGACCACTTACATTAGCACCCAAAAAAATGAAATACTTATGTATAAGCCTAACAAATATGTACAAGATCTACATAAAGAAAACTACAAGACTCTGATGAATGAAATCAAACAAAAATTAAATAAATGGAGAGGATATTCCATGCCAAAACATCTGTTCTTCCCAACTTGATCTATAGATTCAGTTCAATACCAGTCCAAAACCCAGGAAGTTATTTTGTGGTTATCAAACAAACTGATTCTAAAGTTTATATGGAGAGGCAAGAGACTCAGAATAGCCAACACAATATTGAAAGTTAGAGGACTACACTATCTAACTCCAAGACTTACTGTAGTGATAAATTACTCAACACAGTGTGGTATTGGTGAAAGAACAAATAGATCAATAATAAAACAGAATAAAGAGTCCAGAAATAGACCCCTATAAATATAATCAACTAATCTATGACAAAAAAGCAAAAGCAATACAGTAAAACAAAGATAGTCTTTTCAGAAACAAATGGTGCTGTAACAGTTGGACATCCACATGTAAAAAAATGAATCTAGTTACGACCTTACAGGTTGATACTCAAGTCTTCCTTATCCTTACAGATTCTGTATACTTGTTCTATAAATAATTGGAGAAGGGGTATTGAATTATCCAACTATTATTATGGATTTGTGGATTTGTCCTGGTAGTTGTATCCATTTTGGTGTCATGTATTTTGGAGTTCTGGTATTACCTGTGTAAACATTCAGGATCATCATGTCCTTTGATGAAATGACCCCTTTATCATTATGAAATAAACTTCTTCATTCTGATTATGTCCTTTGCTTTTTAATCTATGTTGTCTGATATGAATATGACCACTCTCACTTTCTTTTACTTAGTGTTAGCATGTTATATCTTTTTCCATCATTTTATTATTGACCTATTTATGTCTTTATATTTAGAATGTGTTTCTTGTAGGTGGCATATAGTCGTATCTTACCTCTTGTATTCAATCTGATCATTTCTGGCTTTTAAGTGGAGAATTTAAACTATTTAAGTATAATGTGATTATTGATATGATTAAATTTAAGTAGATTATCTTGCTATTTGTTTTCTGTTCTTGGCTTCTGTTTTCCTCTGTTCTTCCCTCATTTGGATTAAAAGAGAATTTTTCATTATTCCCTTTTATCTCTTGGGAGCTTATGAGCTATAACTCTGTTATTTCAGTGATGGGTTTAGGGTTTACAGTATACACCTTGAACTTATCACAATCTACCTTCAAATGATATTCTATCACCTCTCATATAGTAAAGGGACTTATATTAGTACACTTCCATTCTTCCATTTTTGGCCTTTAATCATAAAGTGCTACTATTTTCAGTTTTTCATAATAGCATCTATTTGTTGCTCATATGTCAATTTATGCTACTGATAGGAACAAACTCTACAAAAAGAGAACATATTTTTCCAATTTTAGCTTTCCTGCCTTTACTATTTTCTTAGCTTTCTCTTAAACAAAAGTGAAATGCATGTACATTAAATAAAATTGAGATAATTGAGACAAGAATACAACCCATAGGCCCAATAATTAACTACAATAATTAAATAATCTTTTATTCTGAGAAGTTTCCTTCTCTTATAGAGTTAGTATGGAAGACTATGAAAGACATACTCTTCTGCTTCATCAGATTCATCTACTGCAATGGAGAGACCCTTTTCAGAGGATGGAGAACACCATTCCAGATTCTAGTACCAGTCCTTCCAGTGACTAGTTGAGGACTTTACAAGCTCCTTAATTTTTCTGAGCTCCAGTTTCCTTTTCTGTAATAGATAAGAATAAAAATATAGACAATAAAAGTAATATAGCAGTAGTACTAAATAGTGACAATATTACCCACCAGTTCTTCTAGTATGCCAAAAGTATCAGTTACTATGCTAGGCATTAATAAAAAAACACATTACCTCAAGAATATCAAGACAAGATCAGCAGTAAAGCTGGAAAACTTAGATTAAAAAGTATCAAGGCCTATTTTAAATCTATAATATTTAAAGCAGTGTAGCATTTCTTTAATAGTAGACAAATTGAATAGTAGAATGTATACAGAATACAAAACAGACATAAAATTATGATCACCTGATTTAATGACAAAGACAGCTCTACAGTGCAATGGAGAAAGGATGGTCTTTTCAAAAAATATTGCTGGGAAAATTTTTTAACTACATGGGGAAAATGTACATTGACTCCTACTTGACATTATACACAAAAATCAATTTGAAAGGCTAATGATGAAGATGATAAAAGATAAAAATGTGATATTGGAGCAGTTAATCATTTATTAAATAGGACACAAAAAATATATAAATAGTAAAAGTTTATAAATTGGTCTCCATTAGTTTTTTTCATTGAAGCATCATTGATATACAATCTTATATTAGTTCAATTTATATAAAATATGAAAGAAAATCAAAACTATGCTTAGAAGTCAAAATAGTGATTACCCTTGGTGTGGATCAATGGTAACAGTGATTGGAAAAGAGCCTGAAGAGGATTTCAGGGTGCAGGTAGTGACCTGTTTCTTATTGTGGTTACTGTGAATCTGGATGTATTTGGTTTGTGAAAGTGCATTAATCTGTACACAACATGTACTTTTCCTTATGTATTTGATACATGTAAGAGAGTTAAAAACATATATTACCTTGAATCTGTGCCCAACTACTTAACTAATATACCCATTCTACATATAAGGAAAATGGGAATTAGTGAGTTTAAGTTACTTGGTTACTTTTAGTTGCTAATAGCCAGATACCTATTGCATTGCTCAGATTAAATGGTCTTTAGTTTCCTTTCTAGTTCTAAAAGACTTTGATTTTATAAATCCACAAATTTGGAATAGAATTAACTTTCTGACTTTCTTTTAATTTCTATTGGCCTTCCTAAAACTTCCTGAATTCCTAAAATTTCCAAATTTGTCTATCCAAAAATAAGATTCTTTGATATTTAAAATAATACAAAAAATTTTCTTGAATATTGCAGAGTTTGTTACTTCTACTGATTTTACACTTATTTTCTATACTTACTCTTTTGTAGGTAAGCAAAGGTCAGACTACCATTGTGGTAGCCGACCGAATTTCCACTACTGAAAGTGCAAATCTGATTGTGACCATAAAAGATGCGGTGGTGGTAGAAAAAAGAACACATGCTGAACTAATGGCAAAACAAGGTCTATATTATTCACTTACAATATTACAGGTAATGTTCATATGACACAATATATGTTAGCAGGGATTTTTTTCTTTTAACTTATCAGAGAACATAACACACCACAAAACAGAAGTCCTGAATTATAGTTTTAGATTTCACAAAGCAACCAAGGTTGTTGTTATAGTTCCTCAGTAAAGAAATTCAGTGTAACTAAAATCCTCAGCATTGTGTTAGATAACATGATGAAAGTTAAACTAATGGGTACATAGCACCAAATATTTGCCAGGCTACACTACATATAGGCTTCAAAGCTTGTATGTAGCAGATCCAGAAAAGTCTAACTATATCACTGTGATCTTTTCATTAGAATAAAATGAAATATAACAAACAATCCCTACTTAAAGACTTAAAACTTACCTATTGGGAAAATGCAGAATCACATATACAGATGTTACAAGTTATGGAAATAAGAAGCAAGATTGATAAGAAGAGCTAGATTGCCCATGGAAGGTTTCATGAAGAGCCTTGAAGGATACCAGGTAGAAGTTGGAAAGGAAGAAGTGTAGGTAGGTTGGACAGGAGCCTGGAGGTAAGAAAGAACTTGGTATGAACCAAACAGAAAAGACACCAGCCTTCCATGAGTAAAGATGAGTGTGGAGGAAATCATGGAAAAGAGTTGGATAATTAAGGTCAGATCATGGAAGTTCTTAGAAGCTAGGCAGATGGGTTAAGACTTACTGGACAGGAAGCACCTAACATAGTGCCTAGCACACAGTCAGCACTCAATAAATATCTGCCAAATAAAAGGATGCACACATGAATTGATACCTTGCACATGCCACACATTTTACAGGTAGACTGGAAAGCTCAGGTTGGGTGATCAAGAGGAGGCATGATAATGATGGAGGTAAGTGACAAATCCTTGTTTTTTTAGGATCCATATTTCTTCATGCCATATGATACATCCTACTGGATTTCACATAGTTTGTTCATGAGGTCACATTAGGTAAGTAATAGTGATTTGGTTCCAGCTAACTTCATTCTGGCCCAGCCTTCCCTTGACTTGTAAGGTAGCCTTTTTCTAACAGGTGTTCTACAGACATCTAATCTCAACTCTTTTCAGTTTATTTTACTACTTCAACTTTCTGATTATATTTTTTATATCAGTATTATCTCACAAATCAGGAAATTTAGAAAATCATGAGCCACCATATCCTCACCAAATATAAAACTTCACATTTCAAACCCTCGCTTTCTCCACAGTACTAGAATAAGGTATTTTTTAAACACATCCTACAAAGCAATGACAGTTTAAAAACAAGTTTGAAAATGTAATGTTATATTGATTTAAAAACTCCCTGGTTCCAATTTTATTTCATAACAGACCATATTTTCCTTTAAAAATAAAGGCTAGGTGGTATCTGCCAGTTGAATTTCATGATTTTTTCCATTGTTGACTTAATAATTTATGAAGTTATTAGTTCAATATTTTCAAGCTGATATGTGTAACAATAAAAGAAAAACTCTGCAGTCAAATTAACCCTATTTTGAGATTTTTTGGAACCACTACACTCAGATCTTTATTTGAAGCAACACATCCTTATTTTTCATTATAAATAAACTGAAGTTTTAGTATGTATGTATCTCTACCTGCTTTTATTTCATTTTCATGTGGAAACTCACCAAAGGAATATGTATGTAAATAATTATGTATGTTCAAGACAAATAAAGCATTAATCTTCATGGTTTGAATTTATCTGAAAACCTTGACTAAATAATGCTAATTGTAATAATAGTAATATAATAAAATGCCAACAATAATTCTAAACAGTATACATGAAGGAACTCATTTACTACTCATAGTAATTTATGAATAGGTTACTACTGATTTTCTCTATTATCAGATTTAGATTAAAGAGTTTCACAATATAAGGAAAACAAAAATTGAGTGTTTGTGGTATTAATGTATAAACTTAAAATACCTTATTCAAAATGGGTCAATATTCTCTGGTTAGCTAAAATATAATGTTTATTCTCGCATAACAACATGATTATAAATATTGACACTCAATGAACAGCTATAATATTCTGAGTATTGTACAGTAAACATAGCATACATGATATTTATGTAAGTAGTAACTCATTTCTAAAACTTTGAACATGCTTATGTGCCACTGTTGCCTGTAGTGTCCATATGGATCAATTTATGAGAATTCCTGATGATTAAAAATATTACAAAGTTAATCCTCTAAGAGACTCAATCCCAAGAGGTAGCATAGCAAAACGGTTAAGGTCACAAGTTCTGCAGACACTGCAAGTTGAAATCCCAGTTTTACCACTTAATAGTGTCAGGAACTTGGGCAAGTTATTTAAATTCTTTGTTCCTCCATTTTCTAATCTCTAACATGGGGAAAATCAGTAGTAATCTATTCATAAATTACTATGAGTAGAAAATGAGTTCCTTCATGTAAAGTGCTTAGAATTATTGTTGGCATTTTATTATATTACTATTATTACAATTAGCATTATTTAGTCAAGGTTTTCAGAAAAATTCAGACCATGAAGATTAATGTTTTACTTGTCTTGAACATACATAATTATTTACATACATATTCCTTTGGTGAGTTTCCACATAAAAATGAAATAAAAGCAGGTAGAGATGTACACATACTAAAACTTCTTGTTATTTTGTCTAGCAGCCTTCTCAGGAAAAAGAATTATCTTTGACCTGTTAAAGCACTTTCTTAGAAATATTTATTATGAGAAGAGGATAAAATTTTATTTTAAGCTTGCCACAAAGTAAATAGCTCCTGAAAAAGGCAAAATTAAAGATGTCTCTTGGTAGAGAAATTTTTAGGGAAAAAAGCGATAGCATAGAGGAATGTCTGATTAAAGGTTTCAGGATCATATTAGACTGGTTAAAGTTCATTATACTTTGAAATGACTGATTAACAATCACTAAGTTTGTCAAAGAATCATTGTCTGTGGGGAGTCTTCCATGTATATATTCTCCTTTGCACCCATATCCATTTGTCTTTCCATCTCCATTCCCCACCCTGATCTGGGCCACCATCATCCTAATAGGGCTCCTTATTTCTGTCTTCTCCACCTCATCTCATCTTTTCATGGGTAAGTCACAAATTTATTCACACCACATTTGGATGAGCAGAGAATGTCCTGTTCCTTTATTTCACTAAAACTTGTCTCATTTCTCTGAGTAACAAGAAAAATGAAAACTAGACGTAAAGCAATCTGGTGTAGAACTCTGTCCTATCATATGATCTAAATGGTTCCTTAAAGTTAAATTGATGTCTTCAGAATTTCTTACTCTTTAAAAGTTGTCCCCACCAATTTTGCTTTTTGGTCAGTTTCTAATGTGCAGCAGTGATAAGCTTGAAAGTGTTATTATCTCCTGAGATCTCTTTCTCTCAGGCCCAGTACCTGGCTACATGTTATAAATTTGTAAGCTCCAGAAAAGGCTAAGAAGAAGGGGTCAGAGCAAGTGTCTTTGAGTCATCTCCTTCACAAATCTCCTTTTATACTAAGATCTGTCCCTGTTAATGGAATAATTATCTTGGATTAAGGCATCATTTTCTCCAGTTAGTTATAACAGTCTTTGGAAAAGAAGGCACAATAAGATGATGTTGCTCACTGATATTTTAATATGAGTTGGACGTACAAGCTCTCTTTCAAACCTGAAGATTTCAGCAAGATGGCACAATATACTACTTTCAATACAGAGGCAATACAGTTTTAAAGTGATACTTACAATTCCTTTGAATTTTTAAGGAATTATTCTAATGGTAACATGTATGTTTTTCATTTAAGGATATTAAAAGATCTGGTGAACAGATGGAATCAATGTCATATTCTACTGAAAAAAGGACCAGCTCAGTTCCTCTGTGCTCTATGGGCAGCATTTGTCAGACTTTATTGACAAGTCTGAGGAATCTATCCAATATGAAAAGGTAATGCATCGACTAACAACAGGTTTTACACATGCATTCCCCAATGAATTTTTATTTCATCCTTATAATATTTAGAATTTATTAATGATAAAATGCTGCCATAGCGCTAAGTTTACAAAATATAAGTCTTCCCCAAACTTCATTTTAGCATCATTGTGACGCTTAAAAAGGAGGCCCCCAACTAAGACTGCATTTATGTCCGAGCACTCATGAGACCACTGTTGGGGTAAGAAATCTCATGAGAATGTTACATTATACTTTCCTATGAGGCAAACTATGGGTTAAAAACTGTGGCTCAGGAAGTATGGTACAGATACTACCAGTGATAACTCAATATCAGTTTGAGTCATAAGGGCCCCCATTCAGCATCCCTTCTCTTAACATGCCCAGCACCTGCTTTGGACCTCAACCTCTACTCCGAACATTCCAAACACTCTTTCATAAAACATCATTCCATCTCAATAACACCTCAGCCCATGCTTCTTCCAGCCCCCAGTCTCTTTGAAACCTGTTGGTTATTTAGTATATTGATATCTATTCTTTTGAAAGGAATCCATAGACTTCACCAGGGTTCCAAAGGGTTCCACAACACAATGCAAATTAACACCTGAAATGAAGAGAAAACCAATCAATGGAATAGACCCAGAAATGACACACTTGGAAGAATTAGTAAGAACATTAAACAGTTATTATAACTATGTTTCACATGATCCCAAAGGAAAAATGAGAGAGAACCGAAAAGCATTTGAACAAATAATGAAAAAAGTTTTTAAAAATTTGATGAAAACTAAAACCCATAGTTCCAAGACACTCAATAAATTCCAAGTGCAAGAAACATGAGGAGCATTATGCCAAGGCACATCATAATCCAATTGCTTAAAACCTGTGATAAGGAAAAAATTTTAAAGCAGTCAGAGAAAATCAACATATGTATAAACAACAACAAAAATAATAAGAGGAAATACCACAGACTTCTCATTAGAAACAATGCAAACCAAAAGACAGTAAACCAATATCTTCAAGGTGCTGAAAAAAAAGAAAAATTCATATTAGAATGTTATATGCAGAAAAGATAACTTTCAAAAATGAAGACAACATATGAAATTTTTCAGGAAAAAATGCTAAAATAATTCATCACCAGCAGACCTGCATTATAAGAAACTGATCATTAGCAAGGTTGCCAAATACATGACCAATATACAAAATTCAACTCTAATTCTATATACTAAAAATGAAAAATAGCAAATTGAAATTTAAAAATTAATGTCATGTACAATATTATCAAAAATTTCAAAACTGGGAGATAAATTTGAGAAAATATTAAAAGACCACATACCAAAATATACAAAATATTACTAAGAATAAATGAATTAATTAATTACACCATTTATGTGAATAAGAAGATTCAATATTGTTGAGATGTCAGTTCTCCCCAAAGTGATACATAGGTTCAAAGCAATCAGCAGGCTTTTTTGTAGAACCTGACAAAATGATACAAACTGAGTCTAAATGGAAATTCAAATGGATAAAATACACAAAACAACTTTGAAAAAGAACAAAGTTGGAGGATTTATACTACCCAATTTCTGTTCTTAACATAAACTTACAGTAGTCAAAATAATGTCTATTGGCACAAAATTAGACAAATCAACAGAGCAAAATGGAGTCAAGAAATAGACCCACACTTACATGGTCAATTGTATTTAGAAAAAATGCAAAGGTACTTCAGTAGAGAATGTATAGTCTATTAAAAAATGATGCTGAATCAATTGGATATTGACATACAAAATAATCATCCTCAATCCATATCTCAACACAGATAAAATTTAACTAAAAATGGATTATAGACCTACTGAAAATAAAAATTAGAAACTTCCATAGGAAAATCCAGTACAAAAATCTTTGTGACTTTGAGTTTAGCAAAGATTTCTTAGATATAACATTAAAAACATAATTCATAAAAGAAAAAATTGTTAAATTAGACTTCACCAAACTCAAGCACTTTGCAATTTGTAAAACACTTTTAAGAGATTAAAAAATAAGCCATAAACTAGGAGAAAATATGTGTAAGTCACATCTGTTAAAGGATTTATGTACAGATATACAAAGACTATCAAACACAAAAATAAGAATACCACAACCATTAGAAAAATGGGCAAATATATTAATTGACATTTTGCCAAAAAAGGTGTGCAAGTGGGAAGAAGCACACAAAAAGATGCCTCACATCATTAGTCATTAGAGAAGTACAAATTAAAATCATAATTGAGATATCATGACACACCCATGAGAATGGTTAAATCTAAAAAGACCAAGGGTACCAAGTGTCAATGACGTTATGGAACCACTGGAACTCCACATTTTTCTGGTGGGAATATAAAATAATTTTAAAACATTTTGGTTTTTTGTTTTTTAGATTTTTTAAATTAAAATACAGTTATACACAGTATTTTATTGGTTTCCAGTATAGAACATCATGATTCAACAATTATATACATTATAAAATGCTTTTCAGAATAAGTGTAATTACCATCATCACCATACAGTTATTATGGTATTATTAACTATAGTCCCTATGCCGTACCTTTTTCATCCCTGTTATTTTTTTATGGAAGTTATAGTTGATATACAATATTATATTGGTTTCATCCCTGTGACTTTTTGATTTTATAGTTGGAAGTTTGTACTTCTTTAATCCACTTCACCTATTTCATCTGTCCCTCCAGTTTCCTCCCCTATGGCAACCACCAGTTTGTTATCTATATTTATGAATCTATTTCTGTTTTGTTTGTTCATTTTTTTATATTCCACATATAAGTGAAATTATATGGTATTTTTCTTCCCCTGCCTGACTTACTTCACTTAGCTAATTCCCTGTAGGTAAATCTATGTTATAGCAAAGACAAATTTCCTTTTTTATGGATGAGTAATATTTGATTGTATCTTCTTTATTCTTCTATCAGTAGGCACTTAGGTTGCTTCCATATCTTGGCTACTGTAAATAATGCTGCAATAAACAAATGGGTGCATATATCTTTTCAAATTAGTGATTTTATTTTCATCAGGATATACCCAGAAATTTTATTATTGGGTTATATGGTATTTCTATTTTTAATTTTTTGAGGAACCTCCATATTGTTTTCCATAGTGGCTGCACCAATTTGCATTACCACAACAGTGAATAAGGGTTCCCCCTTCTCCACTTCCTTGCCAACACTTGTTATTTCTTGTCTTGTTTGTCATATCTTGTCAGCTATTCTGACTGCTGTGAGGTGATACCTCATTGTGGTTTTGATTTTCATTTCCCTGATGATTAGTGATGTTGAGCATCCTTTCATGTGCCTATTTGCCAGCTGTACATTGTAGAAAAATGTCTATTCAGGACTTCTGCCTGTTTGTAATCAGATTGTGGTTTTTGTGGTATTGGGTTGTATGAGTTACTTAAATATTTTGGATATTAACCACTTACCAGATATATCATTTGCAAACATATCCTCCCATTCATTAGGTTGCCTTTTCATTTTGTTGATGGTTTCCTTCAATATGCAGAAGATTTTTAGTTTGATGTAGTCCCACTTGTTGTTATCTTTGCTTTTGTTTCCCTTGCCTGGAAAGATACATTTAGAAAAAAATTGCTAATGTCGATTCAATATTCAAAGTTTGCTGCCCATGTTTTCATTTAGAAATTATATTTTTAGGTCTCAATTTAGGTCATTAATCCGTTTTGTGTTTGTTTTTGTGTATGCTGTAAGACAGTGGTCCATTTTCATTCTTTTGTATGTAGATATACAGCTTTCACAAAACCATTTATTGAAAAGACTGTCTTTTCCCCATTGTATATTCTTGCCTCCTTTGTCATATATTGACTGTATAAGCATGGGTTTATTTCTGGGCTCTCTATGCTGTTCCATTGATATGTGTCTACTTTTATCCCAGTATAGTTTGAAATCAGGGAGTGTGATACCTTCAACTTTGTTCTTCTTTCTCAAGATTGCTTTGGCTATTGGGATCGTTTGTGGTTCCATACAAATTTTAGAATTATTTTCTCTACTTCTGTGAAAAATGCCATTGATATTTTCATAGGGATTGCAATGAATCTGTAGATTGCTTTGGGTGGTATGGCCATTTTAACAATATTAATTCTTTCCAATATTATCTCTCCATATGTGAATATGGAATATCTTCCCATTTGTGTCAGCTTTAGTTTCTTTCATAAGTGTTTTATAATTTTTAGAATACAGTTCTTTTACCTCCCTGGTTAAATTTATTTCTAGGTATTTCATTCTTTTTGATGCAATTGTAAATAGGATTCTTTTCTTAATTTCCCTCTCTGCTTGTTCATTATTACTACATAGAAATGAAACATATTTCTGTATATTGATTTTGTATCCTGCAACTTTACTGAATTAGTTTATTAGTTCTAATAGTTTTTTGATAGGGTTTTATGGTTTTCTGTATATAGTGTCATGTAATGCATTTAGTGACAATTTACTTCTGTCTTACCAATTTGAATGCTTTTTATTTCTTTTTCTTATCTAACTACTGTGACTTCGGCTTCCAGTACTATGTCAAATAAAAGTAGTAGTGATAATGGGCAACTTAGAGAAAAAGTTTTTTTTCGACTTTTCACCATTGAGTTTTATATTAGCTGTGGGTTTATCATATATGGCCTTTATTATGTTCATGTTCCCTCTGTACCTATTTGTTAATGTTTTTAACATGAAAGGATGCTGAATTTTGTCAAATGCTTTTTCCACATCTATTGAGATGATCATATGTTTTTTATCTTTCCTTTTATCAGTGTGGTGTAGTATCACATTGATTGATTTGCAGATAATGAAACATCCTTATATCTCTGGAATAAATCCCACTAGGCCATGGTGAACAATCATTTTAATGTATTTTTGAATTTGGTTTGCTAATATTTTATTGAGGATTTTTGCATTTATTTTCACCAGGGATATTGGTCTGTAATTTTCTTTTTTTTGTAATGTCTTTGGCTTTAGTGTCAGGGTGATGCTTGTATGATAGAATGAATTTGGAAGCATCTTCTTTCATTTTTCGAAATTGGATAGGATATTTGAGAAAGGTAGTTAATAACTCATCTTTTAATGTTTGGTAGAATTCACCTGTAAAGCCAACTGGTCCTGAAGATTTTTTGGAGGGGGTGGTAGGTTTTTATTTTTTTATTTTGGTATCATTAATATACAATTACATGAGTAACATTGTAGTTATTAGATTCCTCTCATTATCAAGTCCCCACCACATACCCCATTACAGTCACTGTCCATCAGCATAGTAAGATGCTAGAGTCACTACTTGTCATCTCTGTGCTATACTGCCTTCCCCGTGCTCCCCCCTACATTATGTGTGCTAATTGTAATGCCCCTTATTCCCCTTATCGCTCCCTTCCCACCCACCCTCCCCAGTCCCCTTCCCTTTGGTAACTGTTAGTCCATTCTTGGGTTCTGTGAGTCTGCTGCTGTTTTGTTCCTTCAGTTTTTGCTTTGTTCTTACACTCCACAGATGAGTGAAATCATTTGATGCTTGTCTTTCTCCGCCTGGCTTATTTCACTGAGCACAATACCCTCTACATCCATCCATGCTGTTGCAAATGGTAGGATTTGTTTTCTTCTTATTGCTGAATAATATTCTATTGTGTATATGTACCACATCTTCCTTATCCATTCAGCTACTGATGGACACTTAAGTTGCTTCCATATCTTGGCTATTGTAAATAGTGCTCAATAAACATAAGGGTGCATATGTCTTTGAATCTGAGAAGTTGTATTCTTTGGGTAAATTCCAAGGAGTGGGATTCCCCAAGTCAAAAGGTATTTCTATTTTTAGCTTTTTGAGGAACCTCCATGTTACTTTCCACAATGGTTGAACTAATTTCCATTCCCACCAACACTGTAGAAGGGGGTCCCCTTTCTCCTCATCTTCACCAGCATTTGCTATTACTAATCTTTTCAATGTTGGCCATCCTAACTAGTGTGAGGTGGTATCTATCTCATTGTGGTTTTAATTTAAATTTCCCTGGTAATTAGTAAAGAGGACTGCTTTTTTATGTGCCTTTTGGCCATCTGAATTTATTCTTTGAAGAAGTATCTGTTCATATCCTCCACCCATTTATTAATAGGGCTATTTGCTTTTTGAGTGTTGAGACATGTGAGTTCTTTATATATTTTGGAGGTTAACCCCTTGTCAGATATGTCATTTTTTAATATATTCTCCCATACTGTAGGATGTTTTTTTGTTCTACTGATGGTGTCCTTTGCTGTACAGAAGCTTTTTAAATTGATGTAGTCCCATTTGTTTATTTTTGCTTTTTTTCCCCTTGCCCAAGGAGATGCATTCAGGAAAAAGTTGCTCCTACTTATACTCAAGAGATTTTTGCCTATATTTTCTTCTAAGAGTTTTGTGGTTTCATGAGTTATATTCAGGTCTTGGATTCTTTTTGAGTTTACTTTTGTGTATGCGGTTAGACAATAATCCAGTTTCATTCTCTTACATGTAGCTGTCCAGTTTTGCCAACACCAGTTGTTGAAGAGGCTGTCATTTCCCCATTGTATGTCCATGGCTCCTTAATCATATATTAATTGACCATATATACTTGGGTTTATATCTGGACTCTCTATTCTGTTCCATTGATCTATGGGTCTGTTCTGTGCCAGTACCAAAGTATCTTGATTACTGTGGCTTTATAGTAGAGCTTGAAGTCAGGAAATGTTATCCCCCCAGCTTTATTCTTCCTTCTCAGGAATGCTTTGGCTATTTGGGGTCTTTTTCAGTTCCATATTAATTTTAGTTCATTGAAGAATACTCTTGGAATTTTGATAGGGATTGCATTGAATCTGTAGATTGCTTGAAGCAGGCTATTTTGACAATATTAATTCTTCCTATCCATGAGCATAGGATGTATTTCCATTAATGGTGTCTTCTTTGATTTCTCTTATGAGTGTCTTATAGTTTGCAGGGTATAGGTCTTTCATCTCCTTGGCTAGGTTTATTCCTAGGTATTTTATTCTTTTTGATGCATTTGTAAATGTAATTGTTTTCCTGATTTCTCTTTCTTCTAGTTCATCATTAGCATATAGGAATGAAACAGATTTCTGTGTGTTGATTTTGTATCTTGCAGCTTTGCTGAATTCAGTTATTAGTTCAAGCTTTTTGGTGGATTCTTTAAGGTTTTCTATGTACAATATCATGTCATCTGCAAACAGGGACAGTTTAACTTCTTCCTTACCAATCTGGATGCCTTTTATTTCTTTATGTTGTCTGATTGCCATGGCTAGGACCTCAACTACTATGTTGAATAAAAGTGAGAAGAATAGATATGGTTGTCTTGTTTCCGATCTTAAAGGAAAAGCTTTCAGCTTCTCACTGTTAAGTACAATGTTGGCTGTGGGTTTGTCATATATGGCCTTTATTATGTTGAGGTACTTGCCCTCTATACCCATTTTGTTGAGAGTTTTTATCATGAATGGATGTTAAATTTTGTCGAATGCTTTTTCAGAATCTATGGAGATGATCTTGTGATTTTTGTCCTTCTTTTTGTTGAAGGGGTATATGATGCTGATGGATTTTCGAATACTGTACCATCTTTGCATCCCTGGAATAAGTCCTGCTTGATCATGATGGATGATCTTTTTGATGTATTTTTGAATTTGGTTTACTAATATTTTGTTGACTATTTTTGCATCTATGTTCATCGGGGATATTGGTCTGTAATTTTCTTTTTTTGTGGTGTCTTTGCCTGGTTTTGGTATTAGAGTGATGCTGTCCTCATAAAGTGAGTTTAGAAATATTCCCTCTACTACTTTTTGGAAAATGTTAAGGAGGATGGGTATTAGGTCTTCACTAAATGCTTGGTAAAATTCAGCAGTGAAGCCATCTGGTCCAGGAATTTTGTTCTTAGGTAGTTTTTTGATCACCAATTCAATTTTGTTGCTGGTAATTGGTCTGTTCAGATTTTCTGTTTCTTTCTGCGTCAGCCTTGGAAGGTTGTATTTTTCTAGAAAGTAGTCCATTTCTTCTAGGTTATCCAGTTTGTTAGCATATAATTTTTCATAGTATTCTCTAATAATTTTGTATTTCTATGGTGTCCATAGTGATTTTTCCTTTCTCATTTCTGATTCTGTTTATATGTGTACACTCTCTTTTTTTCTTTATAATCTGGCCAGGGGTTTATCTATTTTGTTAATTTTCTCAAAGAACCAGCTCCTGCTTTCGTTATTTTTTTCTGTGGTTTTATGTTTCTCTATTTTATTTATTTCTGCTCTGTTCTTTGTTATGTCTCTCCTTCTACTGACTTTGGGTTTCATTTGTTCTTTTTTCTCTAGTTTCTTTAATTGTGAGTTTAGACTGTCTATTTGAGATTGTTTTTGTTTCTTGACATAGGCCTGTATTGCTACGTACTTCCCTCTTCAAACCACTTTTCTGGTTCCCACAAAATCTGAGCTGTTGAATTTTTGTTTTTATTTATCTTCATGTATTGTTTGATTTCTATTTTAATTTTTTCACTTATGCATTGATTATTTAGAAGCATCTTGTTTAGTCTCCATGTGTTTGTAGGCTTTTTTGTTTTCTTTGTGCAATTTATTTCTAGTTTCATACCTTTGTGGTCTGATAAGCTCCTTGATATAATTTCAATCTTTTTGAATCTACTGAGGCACTTCTAGTGTCCTAGTATGGGATCTATTCTGGAGAACGTTCTTGGTACACTTGAGAAAAATGTGTATCCTGCTGCTTTTGGGTGAAATGTTCTGTAGATATCAGTTAAGTCCATGTGATTTAATGTATTATTCAGTGCCTCTGTTTCCTTATTTATTTTCTGTCTGGTTGAAATGCCTAATAATGTGACTGGTGTCTTAAAGTTTCCTAAATGTATGTGTTACAATCTATTTCCCCCTTTTATTTCTGTTAGTATTTGTTTTACATATTTAGGTGTTCTTATGTTGGGTACGTAGATATTTATAGTGGTTATATCCTCTTGATGGACTGATCCCTTTATCATTATGTAATGTCTTTCTTTGTCCCTTGTTACTTTCCTTGTTTTGAAATCTATTTTGTCTGATATAAATACTCCTACTTTTTTCTCCCTATTATTTGCAGAAAATATCTTTTTCCAACCCTTCATTTTTAGTCTGTGTTTCTCTTGTGTCTGAAATGAGTCTCTCGTAGTCAACATATGGATAGGTCTTGTTTCTTTATCCATTCTGCCACTCTGTGTTTTTTGATTGGTGCATTCAGTCCATTTACATTTAAAGTAATTATTGATAGGTATGTACTTACTGTCATTTGTTAAATGTTTTCTGGTTGTTTTTATAGCTCCTCTCTGTTCCTTTCTTCCCCTATTATACTCTTCCCTTGTGATTTGATGGTTTCCTTTTGTGTTGTGATTTGATTTGTCCTCTTAAATTTTTTATGTACCTATTTTAGGCTTTAGTTCTGTGGTTACCAAAGGTTCAAGGATAGCTTCCTTACTATATAACAGTCTATATTAAGTTGCTGATTGCTCTATTTCAAACACAATCTAAAAGGTTTTTTTTTTCTTCTTCTTCCTTTTCCACACTTTATGTAGTAGATGTCATAATCTGCACTTTTTGTGTATCCCTTGACTGATTTTGTGTATAGTTGCCTTTGGGTTTATTTCATTGATGAAATCTATCTAGCCTTGGGAACATTTCTGTCTACAGCAGTCCCTTTGACATGTCCTGTAATGCTGATTTTGTTGTCATAAATTCTTTGAGCCTTAATTTATCTGGAAATTGTTTAATGCCCAATTCAAATTTAAATGATAATCTTGCTGGGTAGAGGATTATTGGTTGAAGGGTCTTTGTATCAATACAGAAAATATTTCATGTCACTCCTTTCTGGCCTGTGAAATTTTTGCTGAGAAGTCTGCTGATAGCCTGATGGGGTTTCCTTTATAAGTGATCTTTTTTTTCTCTCTCTGGCTGCTTTCAGGACTCTCTTTACCCCTAATCTTTGCTATTTTAATTATTATATGTCTTGGTGTTGTCTTCTTGAGGTTCCTTTTGTTAGCAGCTTTCTGAGCCTCCATGACCTCAGTGTCTATTTTCTTCCCCAGATTGGGGATGTTTTCAACAATAATTTCCTCAAAGAGACTTTCTAACCCTTTGTCTCTCTTTTCTCCTTCTGGTACCCCTATTATGAGAATGTTGTTTTGTTTGGACTGGTCACACAGCTCTTATCGTTCTTTCATTCCTAGAGATCCTTTTTTCTCTTGGTTCCTCAGCTTCATTGTGTTCCTGTTCTCTAATTTCCATCTCATTGATTGTCTCCTCTACTTACAGCAATCTACTGTGCATGCCATCCATTGTATGTTTCTTTTTTTTTAGGCACTTTCAAGATCATAGTTTATTTATTACTTCTGATAAAAAGATTGCATATATAATAAAGAATCCCTTAAAATTCAAGTCTAGAGTTATACACCATCTAGTATTTTTGCATTGAATGTTAATCAAAAAAATCTCTGAACGCCTAAAAGCCGCACTATCAAAATGAACTATGATAATAAAAATGTCTGACATTTAATTTCCTCAATATATAGTATTTACATTGTGAAACCAATGGTGATAAGACAAACAGTGATAAGGAAATAGTAACAATACATTTTAAAAAGCAAAGGATTATATTCTTACAGTGTGCTAATTATCATAATTGTATATAAACATTAAAACATAGCAGAGCTTTATGTTGCAAAATTCTGAATCATCTGAGTTGCAGTCATTATTTGCTAACAATTTACATGCAACATCTGCCAAGACTGATATTTGATTTTTTTTATCCCAAGGAAGTATGAATAGATAAATGACATTTAAGAGCAGACATTAATTAACTTGTGGACAGAAAAAGCAAAAACTGTACTCAAGATTAGTGCAAGCCTCTTCCTTATAGACATGATAAAAACATTGAGACCAAAAGAAATTTTAAAAAGGAGATGCATAGGCAAAGAGTACCATGAATGGAACAGCTCAAAAAATCTTGGAACCAACCAGACACAAATCTTTTCTCCTTCCTTCAATGATGAGAGTTCTATCTTGCCATCAAATAAGAATGAAAGAAGCAATTAAAGGGTACCAGGGGTACATTTAATTAAATCTGCAGAATACTAAGATGGAGGCAGGATGGCCAGAAGAAGGGGCAATCTATATATACAATTCCAACTATATACAGCATAACTGGAATGCAGTCCATCCAAAACTGGCTTTGTGAAACAATTGGACCTTTATGATTTAATAGTTAAAATTATAATAAGTGTAATTATACATTAGATTTACATGGGAAGCAAAATCCAAGGGGCATTTCAAATTATTTACTGTGTTGTTTCAATTTAAAAATAATTATGCTAAGTATACATCTCAACTGAAGTGTATGTATAAAATGTCCTAATAGATATAGATATTTACCTTTGATGAGTTAAAGGCTGTGTTGTGGCTTTTCATCTGAATTGTAGGCAGAGTGTTCGATGTATGTACACATGTGGGAGAAGCTCATCCTGAGGTAATCTGAAAGATGTGCATGTGAGGAGACTGGAGGTACTCTGAAAGTCAAAGCATGCCAGAAACCCAAACAGGTAACAGTGAGAATGGCGATGAGGAATGGGATGCTAATATGGCAGTAAAACTTTTTTGAAAACAGACAAAGGAAGGCCTCTTGTACCAGCATTATTCAACTCTGAGTGGCTGTTTTTCAGTTCTTCTCTCTGTTTGTTGAAGTCTTCCCTGAGATCTTCAATACTTTTCTGCAAATCAATGAGCACATTTATGACTTTTACTTTGAAATCTTTATCAAGAAGATTGGTGTTCTCCATTTCACTTAGACCTCTTTCTGGTCTCCTGTCCTGTAGTTTTATTTGGAACAAATTCCTGTGCCTCCCCATTTTGTCAGGGTTTCTGTGTTTCCTCCTTTCTATTAGATGGATCTGTTAAGCTTCCTGGCCTAGAGAGTAATAGCTTTGTGAAGGAGGTATCCTATGGTGCCCAGAAGCTCAAGACTCTTCAATTTCCAGTGCCTGGTCCTACTTTGCAGGAGCCCCAGCCGTTGTTGGTGTGCAGTGGGTGGGGCCACCTTTGTCTGTCTGTCTACCAGTAGTGGTCTGAGACTGCAGCATGGACAGTTTGCTTCAGCCACCTTTGTGATCAGAGCAGAGGCCTCTGCTGGGATCTCTGTGGACTGGGCCGTCCTCTGCCTGCCCTGCAGTGATGGCAGAACGTCAGTGTTAATGGGGTGAACAGGGCCATTGTGTGGCTCTGGGCAGGGCAGGACACGCAATACCAGGCTTGGACACCTGCAGGGAGGAAGGAGCTCTCAGGGCTGGCTTCTGCAGGCACCTCCCCAATTGGGCTGAAACAGGGCAGAGAAAGCTGGGAGAGTCTCCCTCTACCTGCCAGGCAGCAAAGTTTGATGCTACTGCTGGGCCAGGTGGGTTGGCTTGCCTGCAGTGTGCACAGGGAGGTATGTCGGGGCTGAGCTGCCAGTGAGGGGGATGGAGTCTCTGGGGGTCTAGAGAGTTCCTGACCTGTTGGGCAGAGGGAGGGCTGAGGAGGTATCATCTCCTGAGGAGAGAGCTCTGTCCAACACTCACCCCTCTGGCACCCCTCCCACTGCTGGTGAGTCTCTCAAACTCCCACTTCTGCTTTGGGTCTGGGCCCGACCAGTGGAGCATGCCTGTCCTTCACAAGCAGCTAGAGCCTCAGCCTCCCCTCCGCGCCCTCACCTCCGCCTGTTCCAGCGCCCTCACCCACTCCCTCGCCCCCTGTGCCGGCCCGCAGTCCCAGCCTCTGGCGTCCCTGGTAGCTCCCTGGCCAGTCCGCAGACCCTGCTGACTGACCTGGAGCACTGGGCAAACGAGGAAGCTCTTGGTGGCGGCTGCCGCTCTCACCACCTGGGACACGCCCAGCACCCGCAGGCAGGGTGGAATCCGGATGTTCCTCATCTTTGTGGCAGACTGAAAGCCTTGGGGGCTCAGCTCAAGGCAATAAGGAGAGAGGCCCAGCGTTATCCCAACTTGGGGGTGTTTGGGCTGGAGGAGAAGAGGCAGGTGGCTGCAAGGGGAGAAAGAAGCCCCCACCCTAGAGTGTTCCAGCTCTCCCTGGTGTCCAGCCCCTCTAATCGCCTGAAGCCAGTGTAACACGGACTCACGCTCCTGGAGCAGATCTGCAGGGCCAGGTGTGCAGAGCTCCTGAGTGCCTATCCCCTCCCTGCTCTGTTCCTCTTCCTCTCACCTGTGGGTTGGGATGGGGGAAGAGCATGGGCCCCCTCGTTCTGCCACTCAACCCTTTTCTATATGGTCTTCTCTTCCTCCCTAGGTATACGTGGTCTGTTCTGTAGTCTTTAGGTCATTTTCAGGTTCAGTTATATTTGCTGTAGTTTCTATCTTTGGGTGTTTGTGGAAGGAGGTTTCCACCTTTCCATCCTGCTCCACCATTTTCTTTGAGGATCTCGCCTACCTTGGTTTTTAATTAACTTGGTACTGCTGTCAATGTTCTCAATGTTTTGAGCAAGTGTTCTCACCAAAAGGCTAATCATCTGATACAAATTTGTGCTTTCTGAACACATTTCTTCCACTGCTGGAATCAAATATTTAATTAACTCACCATCCATAAATGACTTTCTTTGCTTAGCTAATCGTCCTCTAACGATCTAGCTAAACTTACTCTAGTTTCAGCCTTATTTTCACTTTTTATTTTTTGGAAGAATTCTGCTAAGATGAGATATTCCATTTTAAATTGTCTGATTTTTCTTAATGTTGCTTTACTGTGAATTAGGAGTATTGTAATGAGTGTTTAGTCTGGTAATGCTGACTTATTTCATATCTTTTTAGTAGTATGTAGTGTCATTGCATAATAAACACAACATTGTGGCATCTAGTTAAAACACAGGGTAATCCACAGTCCTCTGTGTTCTAAAAGCAAGACATTCAAAGTCCAGTTTTCTCTTCCTTTCTTGTTTTTAGACAATGGATATACAATGGTAATTTTTCAAATTAGGATAAAATGTTACAATACAGCAATACATGTGGCACTCAACATGCTTTCAAATTATAATCTCATCACAGATTTGTGGCATGCTGAGCAGCAGTACAAAGTGAAGACAGTGGCACTTTTGGTTTCTCTAGCAATTGCTCAACTTTGCAATTATAGTGCTAAGACAGCCATAAACAGTAAGTAAACAAAAGGGCCTAACTACTTCTAACAAAACTTTATTTATGGACACTGAGAGTTCCACTTGTAGAATATTGATGTGGGTCTTGTTTATATCTTCCTTATCTCTTAACTTTTGAACATATGTTATGCAATGATAATAATTTTTAAATCTTCTAAATCTAATATTTGTGTCAGTTCTAGGTAGTTTCAATGAGCTGATTTTTATGTTTGTTATTGTCTCTATTCTGCATTTTTCATGCCTGTTAATTATTTGACTGGATGCCACACATTGCAAATACAACATTTTTGGGTGCTGAATATATTTGTATTTCTATAAATATTCTCATTTTGTCTGCAATGCAGTTAAGTTCCTGGGAATAGCTCATTCCTTTGTCTTAAGGTTTATTAGGTAGGACTGGAGCTTACTACTCAGGCAAGACTCTTCTATATATTCTACCCAATGCACCGTCATTCATGAGATTTTCCATCTGCCTGGTATGACCAGGCACTGTTTCCAGCCTTCACACATGCACTGTTCAACTGAATACTCTAGGACTGGATAGATATTGTCAAATTGCTCCTTTAAAAGATGATATTTCCAAATTAGTATCATTATTAACTAGCACCATAGATTGACTTCTAAATAACATTCTCCCTGAGGACTCCTTGGAGAAATGACAGATTGTTACAGCAGTAAGCCTGGGGAATCTTTCTGTGTCAGAAACTAAGGACATATTCAAAAAATGACAGAGACAGGTCAAAGGAAAATAAGACTGGGCATAAGGTAGACAAAGGATAATGACTCTTGATTAGAGGAGATTTTTAAAATATGGATATTATTTAATCTATATGTATAAATTCAAAGTAAAAAATCTTAAATATAAATCCTATAAAGGACCTTGTTTTGCCAGAAACTATAACAGGAATTCCTGTATATTTAAAATTAACTGACTTTTTCCCCAAAATATGTCTGATTATAGGCAACAGGTTTGAGAGATGGTGTCTTAACAGAAAATACAACTAATGGGACTGTTAGTTATCATTTCCTTCATATATGGATGGGAGATGACACTCTTGATTCAAAGTATTGCTCCACTACTTGTTCTGACAGGAATGATAAGAACTGCAGCAATGATTGGATTTGACAACAAGGATAAGCAAGAACTTAAGAGTGTTAGAAAGGTAAAATAAAGACTGCTGTTACCATCATAATATTTTATGAGAAAGACTATCAGAGTCCCCCACTTTATGATATATTAACTTCCTTTTTTAGGAATTTTTAAAGTGTTGTATATGTATTGAAATGCATACAGACCAGTTTAAGATTGGGTGTAGCTATGTTATAGCAATAGAGTGCATGATTTAGAGCATGATCTCTGGAGTCAGACTGGCTGAATTAGATGCCAGATTCTATCACCAACAAATGTGTGATATGAGCAAGTTATGGCAACCTTTCTGGACTCCAACTTCTCCCACTGTAAAGTGGGAATAATAATAATACCTCTTACAGATTTGAGTATTACACAAAACACTTAGCATTATTATATGCAAAACACATATAATGTCTGGAAGACGCTAAGCACTCAGTAATGTCAGTCATTATCACTGTTACCCTATCATGAGGAAATTTGCTAAAATCGTGATTCACCTGTTCTCTGATTGTTGAATAATTAAATTCCCTTGAACAATTTTGGGTATTTTATTTTTCAAAATGAAGAGGAAATATAATAGTTATGAATATAAGGCAATGCACTGTTATTGATAGAACCTAAAAAAAAGTTTTAGAGACAAGGACCATTTTTACAATGATCAAAATGAACAATTTATTCAATTACTTGGAAAAAGCTTTGACATAATTAAGCTTTGCAAGATCATCATATTCACAAAAACAAGCCCTGTATTGGGGGTTTCGGGAAACATTAGTATTGTTGTATCATAAAATCTAAGAACTGAAAGAAATGTCATTTGATCTAACCACTCACCCAAAGTAGGAATTAATCCCTTGTACAACATCCTGTCAAGTGTTCACTTCCTACCCACCATTTCCCTCCAGTGGCAGTCATAACTTTCTCAGGCTGCCTACCTTTGGATAACCTTGGCTGTTCTTTCCCTTTTTTTTTTTCTTGGTGACCATCTATCCTACTCTTCTTAGCTTTTCCCTTAGTAGAAACCCAAAGCCTGTTTCTCACAACAGCCTATAGGAGCCTGTAGCAGAGTAAATGCTGAATCTTCTCTTGGCCTCATCCTGAAAGTCTTGAAGCTTTAAGTTCTCACATGATACAGATTCAAAGATCTTTATCACATTGGTGAACATCCTCTGAATATGAAAGTGATTTTAATATCATTTGTGATTTGTATCACAGTAACTGTGTCACAGTTGGTACATTATAAATAGCATGAATATTCATGGATAGGGATGCTAAGCACATAACCCATCAAAATCTAGTTTACATGACCCTTGGACCTGTCCACCTTTCTTGCACTAGATAAGGACACTTACATGTCTACTTGGGTGGTACTACTGAACTACTACTTACACCTCAGAGACAGTGAAAAGTTGTTTTACCTTCCCTGTGTGCAAATTATTACAACTTCCAAATTAATGGGGTTTTAATTATATTTTACTCAACTTTTATATCATGTTTAGTTGTATATGTGCCTTTTGGTTTTTACTTTTTGGATTATTACAACAGTAACCTCAGACTGTACAATCAGTAACTCCAATCCAATAGGAAATGTGTCCTTTCCCAGTAGCTTTTAATCAGTCAGTTTACCAAACACCAAAACTAAGATTATGGACCAATAAAACATGTTGGTCCTTCTTTGGTTTCATGTTTAGATTTGGATAAATTATCAAATGTTTCATTTTTCAGACTTAAAATGGTCATTTAGTATAAAAAATACTATTTTCTGAGATTCGGCAATAGTAATCCTTTCACCATTGTGAAAAATGGCAAAGATTTTTTCTTTTTTTTCTAAAGGTTTTAGCATTCTTATCCAATTTTCTTGCATACTACAGAATATGTTACAAATGTAGGCTTCCCTGATTTTACTTTGTAATTAATGAGAATTTAGAACGACTCAACATCAAAGTTAAGTGATTTCCAGGTATCCTGACCACAGTCCAGAAATCTAGTTGTCTCCAGTAACCCAAATTCTCCTTCAGATAATACTGGATGTCCATCTAGGTCTTCCTCTGTTCCACAATCCACTCCACCAGTCTGGAAACAGAATGTGAAAGCAGAAGTTTCTCTTTGAAGTCAACATGTATTCTCATGTCCAAGAAATTATTCTAAGCCAAAAGTCTTCTCCATTTTGGATGCCATGAGATTATTCCTTACTTTTAAAAATTATATAAATATGGAGAAGCATTAATTATATTTGGATTAAGTATCTTTCCAAGTTCACAGATATCAAAATGAGATACGGCTGTATATTAAACAGAAATCTACACCCACCACCATGTTACTTCATTGCAATGTTCCTGAGCCCTTTTGTTTGCTATTTATATTTCTGTGCTAGAATAAAACCATTATTTATTTGATTCTATCTGCTGTCTTCCTGAATTATCTCTAAACTCATAGGACAACTCTTTGCATAATTGCATATGAACATAATGCTCACTAATATTTGATCCCTTTGCCTATGGAACCAGTTTAAAAACAAATTCAATAAAGAAGGGGACTAAATTTAGAGTCAGTGGGCTAAATCTCTTCAAAAGAAATTTTTCTTGAATCTCTTGTCTTGAAATGTTATTTTCCTACCTTATTTTAGGGAAAACAGAAAGGAATCTAAGAAAACTTGTCAGGAAAACTTATTGACTTGATGTTCTTAATATGTCCCTGGCCCTAAGTGACTGGAATTTACAAGAAGTTTAACCTTTACTAATTTTATTTCTATATTTTATTTTCCTATTTTATAAGATAGCAACTGAAACTGTGGAGGATATACTTACTATAGTGTCATTAACAAGAGAAAAAGCCTTTGAGCAAACATATGAGGAGATGCTTCAGACTCAGCACAGTTGATTGTAGATTCATACTGACTCCATTAACTATAGTTTGTTCCTGTAAAGGCAGTACTCCTGGATAACTCCAGGCATTTGACTGCCAATTCATTTGCTCTGGAATCTTTTCTAATAGTGGTATATCATAATTTTCATATGACTCACCAAAAAGAACTAGAAGAGGAATCAAGAACAAGCACGGTAGGAATATATGTTTTAGGTCCTCCCACATTGCCATGAACTGTTACGGAGTGCCGAGTGTCCATATTTTTCTTATTTTCTGAGACCAGGTTGAGGAAATAACATATTCAAAAAAGAAATTAAGATTGCTCAGCCATTTGTAGCTCTAAAATAGCTCACATTTTAAAAAGAATATACACACAATAAATGTGATAACTCTATTTAATTTTAAACTAGTCCTCCTTATCACATTTACTTCATGATACTCTTTGTATTACTTTATCAGAGAGATAGCTTTGTGCTCTTTTACACTCATGCTTGTAATTAGTATCACCCTTTAATTTCCACTAATTATTCTCTTACCACAAGATTATGATAGAAAATATTTCTAAACCAAACTTCTTTAACTCTTTCATTATCTGTCCTTTCACAGACCTTCTCCGTTCAGCTGAAAGAGGAATTTTGTTACACTGAACTATGTAGACTGTATAGCTATAGAGAAAATCATTCTATTTTATTTTCTCTATAACAATTTTCAGTAGTTTAAAAAATTACTTTCTCTTTAATTGTTTGAAAAATGTATATCCTCTAAATGATTTCATCTTCTAAATTCATTACTCTTCATTTATTAAAATGACCTTACTATACCTCATGCCCCATTATTTAGTAAATTTTATGCATTTCAGAAATACCTTGAAGAAAGCACAGATCATTGGAAGCTGTTATGCGTTCAGCCATGCCTTTGGATATTTTATCTATGCAGTGGGGTTTCGATTTGGAGCCTATTTGATTCAAGCTGGACGAATGACCCCAGAGGGCATGTTCATGTAAGTTGTACAAATATTTAAATCCTGCAAATGGGTCATGTGTTTAAACTAACCAGAAAGATGTCTAGTTTATAGTGCATTATCATTTAAGTCACATATTTGGGGAAAACATGCTAGGGAAATTTTTTATTTTTTT
This sequence comes from Manis pentadactyla, assembly GCF_030020395.1. Taxonomy (NCBI): domain Eukaryota; kingdom Metazoa; phylum Chordata; class Mammalia; order Pholidota; family Manidae; genus Manis; species Manis pentadactyla. The sequence goes on from NC_080025.1 coordinate 94,632,637, forward strand.
TGTTACTTAATATCTATAAGTGCAATCTATCTGGTAAAATACTAATACTGATATAATACAGGGAATCTGAGTTACACTCCCAAGTGAATTTCTCCCTACCTCAGTCTACTAGAATATGGGAATATAGAGGTAAACTATGCCTTCATGTCATCCATTCCTTCCAGAATTTATACAGCTCCATGGAACACCCAGGGTGGAGATGGCATTATCAAATATTACTGTAAATCATATTTATATATAAGGTTGAGTTCTTTGCTAAGTTTCCAGAAGAAACACATAAATATTTCTCTTCAAAAAAAAGTCATATCTGGAATTGATCACAGCATCCTAATGAGGTTGCCTCTTTCCAAAGTATTTGTTGGAGCTTCTGTTTTAGAATTCTATTCACATAGTTATTAATTTCTTTACTTCATAGGAACACCTAAATTCACCTTCTGAAATTAGAAAAATTAACTTTTGGGTCTTAATTCAGAGCCTCCTAAGCCTCTCCAAGATGTCAGAATGTTGCCAATGTGTATCATAAATGTCATTGCTAAACATTTAGACCTAGAGAAACCTATACAATATTTGGACTCCAAAGAGTAACATTTATTTAACAAGCCCCCCAAAACATACACATCAAAGCAAGGATAAGACTCTTCAAAGTAATAACTTGCAAGATTACACCTGTTCCAAGAATGCTGCCATTTGGCAAATATGTTGGGAATTATTCTTTGAGATTTGCCTCCCAAGACATAGGCACATTCTTTTAACCTCCCCACTGGTTATACATATTTACACTTTGAGGATATATTCAATTTGAGGTAATGACCAAAAGTCATTTGAAGACAAATAATTTCAGAATAACCTGGAATAATGTTTAGTTCCTATTCATGTGATTATTTATTTATTTATCTCTCTATTTCTCAAACATTAACTGAGTTCCCAGGAAGTTTCTTTCCTAGGCACTCAGAAGAAAACAGTCCACAGTTCACCAAGCCAGTATTCCTGAATCTTACTTGACTATAAGGCCACTTAGCAATTTCCTGGAAGCAGATTTCCTTACAAAATGGAATATCTGTATTTAAAATTTCAACAGAAATTATCAGTTTGTTACTCAACAATTGTTGTCCCCTGTTCTACCATTATCTAAACAGTATTACAGTGTTTATTGTGAACATACAAACTACAACTATGACACTTAGCCTTGGGCTTTATTCTGATTACATAGATTATTTACTTAGACAGATTAAGAGAAACTAAATGTGGAGTCACCTAAATTAATTTATTCAGCTCACTGGCCTGCACTAAATTAGTGAGTTTTTTCCTCCATTCTAATGTAATATAGGCAATTGCAATTAATAGTCAGTTGATACCAATATGTTGAAATATCAGTCCCTCCCACCACCTCCAAAGAAAAACACAATTCCATATCTATTTCCAACTACTGTTATTTCCTGCTCTTCATTACAGCAAAACACTTTTAAAACATTGTCTATCCCCTGTTAAGTAGCAAGTGTCCCTAAATTAGATAAAATCCATTTTAAATTACATTTTCAGGAGCACTTGTATGACATCATAATAACACTTATATAACAATTTGCAACTTATAAAGAACTTTTATATATGTTATTGCCTTCAGATCCTCACAATAACCCTACAGAATGAGTATTGCTATTATCTCTGTTTAATAGAAACAAAGGATCAACAGTTTTATAACCTGCCAAAGGTCAGACACCAAATAAATGATTCCTAACTTTAAAAAAAAATAAAGTTGGTTATATTCCAAGTTTGTTTGCAAACCAGATGTTTGAAACTCAGAACATATTTCCACATGTTGTTCTAAACTTTCTGCAGCTGTCTTTAAATCTCCAGTGTCTCATTCCTTCAGTATAACTGGTCTTTGATATTAGCAGAAAGCAAGCCAAAATAAATATATTCATACTAATGTAGGATGTCTGATGATTTTGTCAATTCTTCAAAAATGAAGAATTCTTATTTTTAAAAGCAATTGTAATCCAAATTAATTTCTAATGGGTTTACCTGAGGGTAATATAACAAAGCAATCAAGAGAGAACCACCTCATCTTTCATGACAAAACTCAGCAGGCTACCACATGCCTGTCATCTCTGTGGAAGAACTAACTGCTGGTGGACATCGCCACTTGGCTGTCTAATAATATCTTAAAGTGGCCAAAACACAACTCAAGTTTTTTCTGCCGAAAGTTTCTCTTCCCTAAGACTTCTCCATCTTATAAATTCAGTAATAATTACTAAGTAATAATTTAGTAATATTTTAACTAATATTTAGTAATATTTTATTTGGTAGTAATTTAGGGAAGAGAAACTTGGGGGAGAAAAAGGCTTGAGTTGTGTTTTGTACACATTAGGATACTATTATGTAGCCAAATAGAGATGTCTAATAGGTAGTTGGATAAGTGTGTAGTACTCAGGGGTGGGGTCAGAGTTGGAAATACACAGAAGGGAGTCATTAGGACACAGGTGATATTTGAAACCATCATATTGGATGAAATCACCAGTGAGAGTGTATAGATGAAGAGTGCTGAGAGCTCTAAAGCCCTCCAACACGTGGAGGCCCAGCAGAAAAACAGGAGCCAGTAAAGGACACAGGAAGAGGGACCAATGACAAAGTAGAAAAGCCTAAAGAAAACATTTCAGGAAGGAGATTATCAAAAGCGGCTGAGATGTTAAGTTAGGTGAGGTGGGAGAACTGAGCACTGGATGGCTATATGGGTGGCTGAGATGGAGGTCAGTGGTGACCTTGATAATGAGTCTTTCTAGTGGCATGGTAGGAGCCAAGGCTTGACTGAATGAGTTTAGGAGAGACTGGAGATGAGAAGGTGTAGAGAACAAGATTAGGCGTCTCTTTGGAATTTGTTTTGCTGCAAAGGAAAGCTAAGCACCATTAAAAGTAGTTAGAAAGGGACTTAATGTCTTGCAAGAGATTTCTTTTTCTTAAGATGGGTGATTATAAAGCAAAGAATTAGTAGTGAAAGAGAAACTGATATGAAGAGATGATTGCAGGAACCCACAGTAAATATCACCACCATCCATACGTTTGCTCATGCCCAAATTTGTCATCCTTGTTGCTTCTCTTGCCTTCACCCACCACATACAGCACAAGTCCTGATGACTGTAACTCCAGAATACTCCTCACCATCACTACCCTGTTACCCTACGTCTTACCTCCTTGGTTGTGTCAACTGGACCACTGTAACAACCTGCACACTGATGTCCCTGTGTCCACTCTTGCTTCCCTATAATCCATTCCTCACACAGTAGCTAGGCTGATCTTTTAAAACTTGAATCTAATTCCATCAATTTATTAAAATATTGTAATGACTTACCATTAAAATATGAATGAAGCCCAATTCCTTGCTCTAACATGAAAGCCCTCCACGATCAGGCCTTTGCCTTCCTTTCCAACCTCATCCATCACTGTCTCATCTGTAAACTGCATGTCAGCCCTGCACTTGCCATTTCTGTCCCTGGAACTTGCATCTCAATGTCTTTTCATTTATTCTTCCCTCTGCCTGAAATGATCATTCCCCAGGTCTTTGCCAGGCTGCCTTTCTCACCATCCAGGCTTCTGCTCTTAAGTCCACTCCTCAGAAAGACTTTTGCTGATGGCCCAAAGATGTCACCTTGCCCCGCCTCATCATCACTTTCTATTCTATTACCATGTTTTATTTTATGTATAGCATTCACCAGCATATGAAATTATCTTGTTTTGTTTCCATATTTATTGAGTACATAGACTGTAAGCTCAGTGAGAGCAGGGCTTAGCCTGTTTTGGTCACTGGTGTTTCCTTAGAGCAAAAAACAAGAGCTTGGCATACAATAAATATTTATTGAATGAATGACAACCAAAAATAAGGGGTAAATTTGGAGTGATAGTTTCCAATCATTCCTGAAAATATGCTTCCAGAGTCAACTTTACACATTATTCCTACTTTTCACACACTTCTGTTTTTCTTCCCTTCTACATTCACACATCTAACACCAGAATGCTTTGGCAGAAGGACTGGGTCTAAGTCAAGGAGAACCATTTATATGAAAATAGGATGTTTGTGACTGGGAGTCTACCTCCATATAATGAAATTTGTTCGGTTAAAACTAAACTAAGAATTTTCTTAGCTGAAGAATAATACAACCTCAGAATCTTGCTAATTACTGTCATGCCTACAAGTGACATCAGGCAGCACGTTTCTTGAAAGCAACCTCTCAAGACTACCAACCATTTTGTTTCATATGATAATCACTGTAACAGCAAACCGATTGAGTGACTCAGCATTAAAAATTTGTTATGCATTATCTTCTTAGTCCTCTCATCTACCCTATGAAATACTATGATTCCCATTCTACATAAGGGGAAAATTAAGACTCAAGGAGGTTACCTGACTTGCTCAAAGTCACTTAATCAGCAAGAGGTAGAGTACAGATTCAAGATACCAGAAGCTTTGCTTAGTGGACATTTAAAAAATTTTTTATCATTATGCTTATTATTGTTACTGATTATTGTAGACAAACTTTCACAGAATCCTTCTATAAAATTTTTTAATTCTGAATATTCAGAGCTGGGCTAATTCTTAACACAAAAAGAATAAGTAACTTGCTTAATGTTATTCTAAAATATAGGAAAATCAAAATCAATACAAAATTCCTCCTACTACTAGTCTACCACACTTCCTGGATTTCTTCTCATTAAATTCATTAAAAAGGCTCATTTATAGAGAAATAAGCATTTTAGCTGTCAGAACATATGTAGGACTATTAACAAGAGAGGAATGATTAATGAACAGTATCACATTGGTATTTCCCAGTACCCTGAGGGAAGGAAGAAATTGGGAGCTATCTGAGCCAGAGCCACTAGTATCAGTTTTTATTTGAGTTACATTCAGCCACACTATGGACAAAGTAAAGAGACCCATCCTTTAATAGTATGGAAAAAGGGGAGAGTCTCTAGCAAATAGGGGTACAGGATTGTGCAAAAATAGATGAGATTTGTCTTCAATACCAAAGCCTCCAGCCTCATTAAAGACCAAATGTGGCCCCCAACCACCATGAATGTGTCACAAGTGTCCCTACAGTAAATTATAACTGGCCTAGAAGACTCTGTGCCTTCCAGAATCTAAGGTGATGGCTTTCTATCTAATCAACTAACTGAATGGACCAAGTGGAATTTATTCTGGGGATGCAAGGATGGCATAATTCATAAATCAATCAACATCATATACTAACAAAACTAACATATTTAACAAAAAGAAGGATTAAAAATCACATAATCATCTCTATACATGGTGAAAAAGCATTTGATAAAATTCAAAATCTATTCATGATAAAAACTCTCAACAAAATGGGCATAGAGAGTATGTACCTCAACACACTAAAGGCCAAATATTACTAATAAAGAGCTAACATCATACTTAATGTTGAAAAGCTGAGAGCTTTTCCTTTAAGATCAGGAACAAGACAAGGATGTCCAGTCTCACCACTCTTATTCAACATAATACTGGACAAGACAAAGATATAAAAGGCATTCAAATTGGTAAGGAAGAAGTTAAATTGTCACTGTTTGCAGATGACATGATATTATACATACAAAACCCTAAAGACACCACCAAAAACTATTAGAACTAGTAACTGGATACAGCAAAGTTGCAGGATACAAAATTAATACACAGAAATCTTGTAGCATTCCTATATACTAACAACAGACTAGCAAAAAATAAATCAGGAAAAAAACCCACTTATAATTGCATCAGAAAGAATAAAATACCTGGGAATAAACCTAACCAAGGAGGTGAAACACCTGTCCTCTGAAAACTGTAAGATACTCATGAGAGAAATTAAAGAAGACACCAATAAATAGAAATCTATCCATGCTAATGGATAGGAAGAACTAATATTGTCAAAATGGCCATCCTGCCCAAAGCAATTTAAAGATTCAATGCAATCCCTATCAAAATACCAACAGCATTTTTCAATGAACTGGAACAAATAGTTCTAAAATGCATATGGAACCACAAAAGACCCCAAACAGTTAAAGCAGTCCTGAGAAAGAAGAGCAAAGCTGGGGAAATTACACTCCCTGACTTCAAGCTCTACTACAAAGCTACAGTAATCAAAACAGTATGGTACTGGCACAAGAACAGACCCATAAATCAATGGAACAGAATAGAGAACCTAGATATAAACCACACATATATAGTCAACTAACATACAATAAAGAGGCCATGAATATACATGGGGAAAAGACAGCTTCTTCAATAACTGGTATTAGGAAAAGTTGGACAGCTATATGAAAGAAAATTGAGCTACTCTCTAGTCCATACACAAAAGTAAATTCAAAATGGATCAAAGACCTGAATGTGAGACATGAAACCATTAACTCTTAGAAGAAAATATAGGCAAAAATCTCTTGAACATAAGTTTGAGTAATTTTTGCCTGGACACATCTCCTCAGGCAAGGGAAACAAAATAAAAAATGAACAATTGGGACTATATCAAACTAAAAAGCTTGTGTACAGCAAAGGACACCATCAACAGAACAAAAAGGCAACCTACAGTATGGGAGAACATATTCTTAAACAATCTAATAAGGGATTAACATCCAAAATATATGAAGAACTCATGTACTTCAACACCAGAAAAAAAACAAATAACCCAATAAAAAATGGGTATGGGTGGAGGGCCTGAACAGACATTTCTCCAAAGCAGAAATACATGTGGCCAACAGGCACATGAAAATATGCTTCACATCGCTGATCATTAGAGAAATGCAAATCAAAACCACAATGAGATATCACCTCACAGCAGTGAGAATGATCACTATCCAGAAGTCAAGAAATAATAGTGTTGATGAGGATGTGGAGAAATGGGAACCCTCCTACACTGTTGGTGGGAATCTAAATTGGTACAACCGCTGTGGAAAACAGTATAGAGTTTCCTCAAAAAACTAAAAATAGAAATACCATTTGATCCAGTAATTCCACTTCTAGGAATTTGCCCAAAGAGAACAAAACCCTGATCCAAAAAGATATACACACCCCTATATTTACCGCTCCATTACTTACAATAGCCAAGACATGGAAGCAACCTAAGTGTTCATCCATAGATGAATGGATAAAGAAGATGTGGTACATATACACATGGAATATTATACAGCCATAAAAAGAAAATAAATTCTGCCATTTTCAAAAACATGGATAGATCTAGAGGGTATTATGCTAAGTGAAATTATCTAGGCAGACAAAGACAAATACCATATGATTTCAGTTATTTGTAGAATATGAAAACAAAGCAAAACAGAATGAATAAAATAGCAGTAGACTCATAGAAACTGAGAAATGACTAGTGTTACCATGGGAGAGGAATTGAGGTGGTTGGGTGGGGAGGGCAGGGGGGATAAAAGGGCACAAAAATTCTCATTCATAAAAAAAAACAAAATTAATGTAGTGAGGATTCAGTGACAGGAGCCCCATGAACCCATGGAGAACTTACAGAACTAAAGAAGAGGCCCAGAACATGAAAATCAACACCTCTTCCTGCTCAATATTCTCTTCCTTCCCTCAACTCCAGCCAATGCAAAGACTTTTGCTATAAATTTAGTATAAATACATGTAAGTATAAAGTATAGATAAGATTTATTCTTCTATGGACAATTTAAGCTTAAGAAAGTTACGGAAGTTAAATTCTAGGTTTTTTAATTCCTATTTTACATATTTGTGCCTCAAGAATTAGTTCAACATGAAAATCATTTCTCAACTGTGCAATATTTCTTGTAATTTTATTTATAGGAATGAAGGAAATGCATAGGCAAATATTATAGATTAATACTTTGACAAATGTTTTATTGGTTACTTTAAAATATTTGTGTCATTATATCAAATTATTTATCTTTATATATCCTAAATGGGTAATATTCCCAAGATCAACAGTGGTACAGGAGGTTGGCCTGAACATTTCCCTGGAGGAGGCTCTTAGTTCAAATGCCTCCAGGAGTTTGGACCAAATTTGAAGGATCTGGCTTAACTCTGTTATGGAGTTATAGCACTGTTTGTTACACATAAATAGTATTTGAGTGGACATAAATTGCAGTTTAGTTCACTCCAGCTAATTGGACCAGAATAGGTTAGGACGGGTTCTTTCTAACAGAAGCTACTATTTTTATACCAGACCCACTAGGGGACAAAGTAAATAAGAGAAAAATGTCCTTGATTCAACCCCTGATAGTCCCATCACCACAGTTAGGTTACTCTATATAATCGTGAACTTCAACCGCCACCCAATTTACCATCCCCTCAAAACACACACAATAAAGACAGCTCCAGGGCTTTTAGTTGGTACCCTTCCTTCTCTACTGAAACTTTTTTTCTTGCTCCATTGTGTATCCTTTAAGTCATTTATTCTCAGAGACACAAGTTTTAAATGGAAGGCCTTTCTCACCTTCTTGGTAAATTTCCATTTTAAGAGGGACCTAACAAAGACATTAGTCTCTGTACATTTATGCCTGATGCTTAAACTGACTTTTATTGGTGAGAATTTTAGAATGGGTAGATATTTTGGCATATCAGAGGAGGAAGGTAGTTTCTCAGTTGTTCTGAGAAGCCCTCTATCTCTGTAGGACTAGAATCTAAGCCTCCTGACTCATATCCAATATCTTCCCATCTCACTTGCTGACTCTTGGATCAGACTGAAGCTTAAGTCTGAGTCAGTCAGGTTTTTTCCTCTCAGTTAAAAGCAAAAACAAAGAACTCATGTTACCTAAACTCAATAAGTACTTCTGATATTTATCGCTGAATATTAAACATTACATATTTTGAGCTTTAAACATATTCTGTAAATATTAGTACTAAAAATGCCTTGATATCACAGAACTAGTGGCTGCAATAATTTTAGCATCAGACATCACAGTAAACTGGTTGTTTTTATATTTTATACTCTGTTTAACCTTCATAAAGAAAACAAGTTTCAGGATCTGTAGTTTAGGTTACCAAAGAAATTGCATTAATGTCCATCCCTTGGTAGGTTCCGTCTCCGTAGAAACTCAGAGACCAGACATGTTTACCTTGCTGTGATCTAGCACAGCAAACAAGCAACTGGGTTTTGTAATGTCCTTTTACTGCCTAATGTTTAAGCATTGCCAGTGAGGGGAGAAGGGTAGGGAGATGGGTGAAATAGGTGAAGGGGATTAAGAAGTATAAACTTTCAGTAATAAAATAAGTCATAGGGATGAAAAGCACAGCATAGGGGATATGGCCAATAATATTATAACTCTGTATGGTGACAGATGGTAACTAGACTGATGGTGATCATTTCATAATGTATATAAATATCAAATCACTGTTATACACCCAAAAATAATACAATATTATATGTCAACTATACTTCAATTTTAAATTAAATAAATAAGTAAATATTGCCAGTGAACTTGTCTAGTCTTAGGTGAATTATATCTTTAGCTCTGCTACTGAAATGCATTATTTTTCACTCCAGTGAAATGTTTTCATACCTAAAATGAAAATGAGAGAAAAATATTTAACAATGACCACATAATATACCACATATCTCTAAATATTCTGGATGCTTTCAGACATCACTGGCACACTTACCATTTTATAATTAACATGTTTTGAATCTATAGGAAACCTAAAAGATCAAAGCTCTTCTTCAGGCTTGCTGAGGTATATTTTATTCAGATTTTGTTGTGAGGACCTTAACAAAGTACAATCTCCCTGCTTGCTCTCTTTAATCAGGTAATACTTCAGGCAGATAACTAATCACCTGGCATCAATTATCTGTTCTAGCTACATTATATGCAAAGAAAAAGAAAAACAAAACCTACTCATATCTACTATGTAAATTCAGATCTCACCACTGGAGAGACATTCTTTCTATTGTTAGCTGAAATCTCCAAGCAAGCCTTATATCAAGGTGGCTAAGAAGTTTTATATTCACTAGTTAGGGCCTCTGATCTTTGTCTCTAAGTGGAAAAGAAACGTTTAAGATTACTTGAGTCCAAGGTTATTTTGGTGTACAGTGCAAGGGATATTCACTGTGTGGTAGAAAATTACAAAAGAGATAACATTGTTGGGTCTTTAGCATTAGTGGTGCTGTCTGGGCCAAAAGATTATATTCCTCTGCCTGCTTTTCCTTTCCTTTTAGAGATCCACTGTTGGGCCTAACTGAAATTCAAATGCTTCATCTTGCATTAGAGTTTTTATTGCAATTGCCTATGGAGCTATGGCCATTGGAGAAACACTTGTTTTGGCACCTGCATTTCGGGAGCCAAATCTGAGGCTGCTCATCTGTTCGCTTTGTTGGAAAAGAAGCCAACTATAGACAGCTATAGTCAAGAATGGAAAGAAACAGTAAGCACAGTTATGATTTTAAATCTCCAGTTACTATTAATTATCCACATGCATCCTTCCAAAATGGAGACCTAATTAAAGGTATTATTTGATAACTTTGCAAAAGATAGCGCTATGAAGAGAGGTTGTATAAAATAATTGTTATGGCTATAAAGGGAAAGGAGGGTTCTGTCTTAATTGAATTTTCACTTCTAAGTTTAAGTTTAAATTCGTTTTAATTAAACTTTCACTTCTACTAAAATACACGTTTAAAATATTTAATACTTTAAAATATATGCTGCTAGTTTATTTGCTTGATGCCATGAGAATGCTCTTGAACAAAGGACTGATTTATATATTTTATTTTATTTAGACAGCAAAAGTTTTAGTCTTGGGTGAAGATTTGCCAAAGGATTTGTCTTTTTCTCTGATAATATATGCAAAGTAAAAATGTCCTGCTGTTTCAGGCACCATTTTTCATGGGAAATATATCTACCAACAGAAGAGGAAAAAACTGTATTTATTAAGTTCACATATTTATTTAGCCGCAAACTCTAAAAGACTGTGGATATTAAAAGGGAATTATTAGATTATATAATTTGAAAACAAGCCTCTCATAGTAGTCTTACACATTAAATTTATGGTAAAGACCTTCTTGACATATTAAATTTAAAAGGAAGGATAGGCCTTAGGTATATACTCAAAAGAAATTTTTCCTTTAAAATTATTTCTCTCTAGAATTTTAACAGTGTATTTTTATGTATGGCAGCTTCAAATAGTACATTTTCACTAGAGCTACATAATTATTAAAAGGAATGCTGCCTGTTAGTGCCAGAAAAAAAATACTGAAGTTCTCAAATGCGCAAAGATATATCACAGTGAAAATAGGATTTCATACTTGTCTTTTGGAAAGCAAAGAATGTAGGAAACTTTTTTTTAAATCTTAGGATTTAAATATATAATAATAGTGCTACTCTTATTTCTTTCTAAACATTACAATAGAGGAATTAAGTGTGTCACTGATAAATGTCCTCATAGAACTATATACATGGCATAAAATATGGAAATGTTTCTTAAAAAGATTATAAAATTAAGTTATTTAATCTTCATTTTATTTAATATACAAATACTTCTAAATATCACTACCTATGCTTTTAAAAATGAAAGTCTTGTAAAACAACATTGGTAAATATTGGTGATTATTTAAGTTAGGAGGTAGGCATATGGCAGTCTATTACATTATTTTCTCTATTTTTATGGATGTTTAAAATTTTTCATAATAAACTATTTTAAATAGTAAGAATAAAATTTTAAATGTATTAAAGTCTGTAAGTCTGGAATATTTCTCTATGACTTTCCCAAAGGCACCAGAGCATACACAGAAATAATTGCACTCTCCATTATTCTGCAGTATTTTGGGGTGTTTTTTTAAACTTGTTTTGCACAAATAATATTCATATGTTTTAGGGGGCAAAACAGAAAGCATTAAATAAATTAAAAATAAGGAACTACTATACTTAACATTTTACTATTTAGCTATTTAGCTATTCCAGACTTTTTTTCTAATTCTAGAACTCTTAACCACATGTTAACATTTCTTTCCTTTGACAACAAAATAATATCATCATTAAACCTTTTTTGGTCCTCTTCCACACCATCTACCCCTGCTCCTACCTTTATGCTGGGCTCAGAATTTGCTGAGCAGGACTATTAAACTGGACTACTTAAAATTCAGTTGATTGAGGGAAAACATGAAGTTCAAAAGAACCTAAAATTTTATGAACCCAACATACAAAAGGAAATTTAATCATCATTTAGTGATAGTTCTGGAAAATCTGTGATAAACATCCCTGGTGTATATAAATATTAGTTTACATATTACTAACCACTAAAGAGATTAAAGCACCAAGAGAAAAACAAACTTTTAACCAAGTAGCACTGCCAAATAATGATCAATTGAAAATAAAGATAAATCTGAATTCAAAGATAGTGTTTATTAACTGTAAAACATGGTCCAACTTACAAAAATAACATTTATACATACAGTTTATGAGAACCCCAACTATTCAGAATTAAGCAATAAAGATCTGTAAAGCATAAACAATTTTTTAAAATGTATTTATTCAAGGTAGCTGGTCAAACAGCTCATCTACAGGTCAGACTGTGTCTAGGTAGTGAAAGAAACCCATGTGGTTTAGGAATGTGGTGAAGTCCAGTAGTGAAGACAACAAGAAGTACAGATATAAAAATCTAAACAAAAATGACAGAAACCAACATGCAGCCAGCAGCTCTACAGAGAGGAATACAATGTTTGTAATTCAAATGATTGTGGAAACATGCACAATTTTCAGAAAACACTCAGCCCATGTGCTATAATATGTTACAGCCTTTCTAAATCACCCTTCTAAAGACTGCAAAATTTCTTTCACAGGACACCTTTGAAGGGAATATAGAGTTTCGAGAAGTCTCTTTCTCTTATCCATGTCTCCCAGATGTTCTCACCCTTCATGCTTATCCCTCAGTGTTGAGAAAGGGAAGACAGTAGCATTTGTTGGGAGCAGTGGCTGTGGGAAAACCACTTCTGTTCAACTTCTGCAGAGATTTTATGACCCGGTGAAAGGACAAGTGGTAACACCGAATTTAAATACAGCTTATCTGGGGATTAATGGTGCTGTTCTTAAATATTCCCTTGGGCATAGGCATCCTGACTGGTTTGGGCAGGGCAAACAGTGCAGTAGTTTAAAAAAAAAAAAAACTCTATCACTTAACTAAGAGAGCAAGCAAACCAAGAATGGAAATGATACACAGGACTTTGAGGCTAAGTACAAAGACCCAAAGATTCTTCAACCATTTTGGCAGTAGAAAGTTTGATCTTACAAGCCATGGAATTCATTTAGAATATAGGTGCTAGAGAATGGGTCTGTTACCCACATCTGAGCTCTTTCTTATTCTGGTCTGGTTTAACACAGAGATAATAGTTTCCTTTGCCTCCCTGGTTCAGTCTTCCTGCTGTTCCTGGTGACCATCACCACAGCTTGCTGGCTTTCAAAACCTTATGCATAATTAGAGCTTATTTTCATCAGCTCCATTAAGACCTGCATCCTGATCTCAGAAAAATACAACCTCTTCTCACTTGGAACTCCAACAACTGTTTTTTTCATCTGGCCCTTTTCTTACTCTACCTTATACTCGAGTTTTCAGGTATCTGCTCCCCAAAACTACACCACATCACACACACACACACACACACATACACACACACACACACACACAATTTCCTGTTCTGCTCCTCCTCCCTACAAAAACCTGTAAGCCCCTAAAAGTCAAAGACTTGTCATTTTATCCTCATTCTCCTACAGTTTAGTCTTTTCCCCATCACAGATTCTCAATGACTATTTGCAAAACAGAACAATCCCAAATGGCTCCCTTGTTATAATAATAACAATGAAGTAGGTCACATTTATCTGTTTGCACATAGCATAACATACCCCCTCCTTTAAACCCTCCAGTAGTTTCCCACCACAGTTAGAATAAACCAGAGTCCATACCATCAATCAAGGTCTTTCATGGTCTGACCCCTGCCTTTTTCTCCAAACTCTTCCCCTATCACTCCCCACTCATTGTGCACTGTGTGTCAGTCTCACTGCCTTCTTTGTTCCTTAAACATACTTATGGGCCTTTGTTCTTGTTATTCTCCTGCTTAGAATTTTCTTACTCTAACTTCTTTGCTGGCTCTTTCTCATTATTCGTGTCTCAATCCAAGTGCTACTTCCTTATGTAGGACTTCTTAGACATCACTATAGAAAATAACGCATCCACCCACTCCCTTCCCATATCCTCAGTCACTCTCTATCCCATTATCCTGTCTTCATGACACTTTGGAGTTATTTGTCAGTGTGTTTATTACCTGTCTCTGTTCACTAGAATAAAAGCTGCACGAGGGCAAGAGATTTGTCTTGTTTACCACTATGGCTCCAGTGCCTGAAGAGTTCCCATCACATAGTAGGTATCATCAAATGCCAGTTGAATGTTGTTATATGTCCAAGTGAAAAAACATGGCTATGTGCAAAGCAACCTGTTTCTACATGTGGACAACTGTCTCCGTCTACACCTAACGCTCTCACTGAGTGTTAATGAAGTGGGGTCCTGTTACAGTGGAGGTTGGTCATTTCTACCTGACTGCAGCACAGAGCACCAGGCTTTACCCTAGACTCCAGGAAGGTCTTTAGAATATGGGACCATTCCTAGAAATGTCAAGTAAGTTTTACTCAGTCAAACGCTGTCTGCTTCTATACATCATATGATTTATAAGCCTGCCTTAGGTAATGTTACATTATGAAACAGCTTGAATTCCTAACCTTCTTGTTATAATCTGTATATGTTTGAATACAGTGAACTGTAAAATGATACAGCTCTTGGATCTTCACATACCATTCCCCATTCTACTTTTGGCAGCTATTTGATGGCTTGGGTGCAAAGGAATTGAATGTACAATGGCTCCATTCCCAAATAGCAATCGTTTCTCAAGAGCCTATGCTCTTCAACTGTAGCATTGCTGAGAACATTGCCTATGGTGACAACAGTCATGGTGTGCCACTAGATGAGATAAAAGAAGTAACTAATGCAGCAAATATCCATTATTTCATTGAGGGTCTCCCTGAGGTAAGAAAATACTTGAAATCTTGAACTATAATGCTGCTAAGTAAGCCCAAGTCATTTACTGGGCCTAAGTGGATGTTTTTATGTGCTCTTTGGATTATGCAGTTTATTTATTGCCAGCATCTAATCTAAAGTCAGATGCAACAAGCAAAGTTTGAGATTTTTGTGTGACTGTTTTTTTCCAGGATCAAACTGTATTAACACTGGATTTTTATATTTTGATTTTTCACTTCCTATCCATTTACATTGTACTCATGTCTACACCATCATCAACCCCCTCTGGACCACTCCAGTAGCTTCTTAGTAAGTCTTCCTGCTTCCAGTGTTGTCCCTTTATAATTATTTTTCCTCACAGCAACTAGAGGGATCTTTTAAAAACATAAATTAGATCATATTTCTCCATGCTTAAAACATTTGAATGGCATCCCCTTGCACTTAGAATAAAGTCCAAACTCCTTCTGTGAGCTGCTTGCCCTTCCAGTTCCTTCCTCACCATGTGCTCACCATACTGGACTCTCTTCTTTCTAATGAACAGGTCAAGTTCTTTCCTATCTCAGGACATTTACACTTTCTATTTCTTCAGCTGGAACCTCCCTTCCTCTGGCTCTTTGCAGAACCAGCTTCTCAACTTTCACATGTCCCCTTTGCAGAGGCCTTCCTCGGGCCACCTCATTCAAAGGAGTCCCCACCACTCCTACAGCCTATCACAGAGAGCGCTTATCGGCCTGAAATTACCCAAGTACTTACTGACTTGTTTGGCTTCTCTCCTCACTGCAGTGTTAGGTCCTTGCCTGCCATTTTTGGCATCTCTGTATTGGCTGTGACAGCTGACACAAAATCTCAGATGACCTACAGGCCATCTTCTGGAAATATGGGCCTTGGAGAGGAGTTGAAGCAACACTACCTTTGTCTTGAGGATCCTCTGAAAAACACACCAGGTATATAGATGTCCCCCAGACCCCACAACATCACACAGTAGCAGCTCTTATGTCACATCATGATTTCTGGAGTAAGACTTTGACCACTGGAACCACCCTAGAACTTCTCTTCTGGGCTCACAGGGATTCTCCAGAATGTAGTTGCTTTAGAATTACACTCTGATGTTCCCTCCAGGACCCAACAGGCTTTTAGCCCCATGTACATAATGGGGAGCCATTACCCCTTGAGCATCTCATGAAATTTATGACTTCAGAGCTCTCAACCTCCCAGTGTTTTCCAGAATATTGATTTAGATTTTCAGTTTAAATAGGAAAGAATGATACTCTATGGTTCCTCTTTAAAAAACAAAAGCCTTCAGTTTAAGTATCTGAAAATGTTCTTTGGTACTGAAACAATAGATATATCCACATTTATAATCTTTTCTACTTAATGATGGTCAAAAACATCTGAATTGAATCAAGGCCAAGGAATGCAAAGTGTTTTTAAGCTATATTGTATCTTCTTCAGCTACACTATAAGAATCCATGTACAATTTAAGCCAGACTGGTGGAAAGAACTACAAACCCATTATGATTCCCACCCAGTCCTCTCTCAATTTTTGGTTTAATATTGGATTGTCTAATTCAAATAGGAACTTTGTAGTGTGTGGAAATGAATGACAGTTTTATCTGATTATCCTGCCCTATGATTCCAAATTTAATAAAACACATTTTATGAAAAGGGGGGCCAGCCTATTGGAAGTCCCAGAGAAAATTACAGAGGGGATAGCCAAAGTCTGTTTTCTTTGTAAAGCATTCACTTTGAAAAGACACTTCTACTGGACTTCAGTAATTCAGACACCCATTGTTTCACATAAAGCAAGCAATGTGCATTTTAAATTAAAATACAAACTTTGAGATAAAGTAGACACATTTATCATAAGGTTGTGTCCCAGGCTGTCTTGATTCCTACTCCACCCAAATGGCACCCTCCAAAGGAAGTCAGATGTGAGGGAAAAGGCAATTTGTTTGACCTTCTCCAGCTTACTAAGACTAAATGAGTGATGTATTAATCACATGCTACATCTTCTCTGTGATACAGCCACAGAATCCACCTTTAGAAGGTTGTACACTTGGACTTGCTTTCCGTGGAGCTCATCCATCCACACATTCTTGTTTGAGTACCAATGGGATGTATTTGTTAGACAACTGGTAAGGGTTACTAAAAAGCAGTTTGAGTCCTTGGAGGGAAGCAGATCAGTGGGGTGATCTCAAAAGCCCAAGGGAGCCGGCTTGTACCAACTGAACTTACCAGTTGGTACAAGAAATTTCCTTTACCCATTGATGGAGGGAATCACTGGTAAAAGGGGTCATTAGTAAGTAGGAAAGCAGTGGAAACATTGTGAAGTGCTAAATATCACTTATGTTTATGTCACTGATATAACACAAGTGTTATGTCCTGATAATATCAATGGCCTGTGACTGTCTCAAGATGCCCACCTAACTTACGAACTTGTGCCCAAGAATGCCATCCTGGCATCTGGAGAGATGTGCTGATAGGGAATTAGTGAGAACCAAAGTGGAGAAACCCAATGATTTCCTTGTGTTTAGATACTTTAAACCATTTTGAACTGAAAATAGAAGGCAATGTAACTAAATGGGAAAAGGCTTATGTTTACTGAGAAATCTTTTTGCCAGTAACTTGAACAACTCCTTTGCAGAAGTACAATGGCAAAGGTCAGATTATATATGTAAATGAGATGGTAGTGTTTATTGCTGGTTTAGCATTTATTTGTGATAAAACCCAAGAATAGATTTCAGCATTTGTTGGGACACAAATTTTCCAGAGTAGCAAAATTTGAAATATTTAGATGGTTCTCACACACAATTGCCATGCTAATCTAAATAACCAAGACTTGCTTTCTTAATTGCATGTTCCTGTAATAGAAATACAACACATAAGTTGGAGTGAAAGAACACAGCTTTCTGGTGGCCAGAAACAAATACTAGCTATTGCAAGGGCTCTTCTCCGAAAACCATAAATTTTATTGTTGGATGAGGCCACTTCAGCCCTTGACAATGAGAGTAGAAAGGTAACATCCTCTTCTTTCATCTCAAAATATAGTATCATATATGAGAGTAGAGTATCATGGAAGAAGTAAAGGTCAGCTTGGGGAAAGAAAGGCTAGAGAAAATTGTAGTCATAGGGTCCCAGTTTCAATTAAGTTTATGGCCTTCAAAAAAGGTTAGAGGCTGTGGGAAGGGGGAAGAAAGTTGGGATACAGGGCATTTCATGTTCTAGAAAGGTTCTCTCACTTGAATTGGTCTCATTATGAAAACGGTCCAATGCTTGAAATGTTTCTCCACTCAAGGAAAAAGCCCAAGAAAAATAACTTTCCTATTTTATTATTCTAATGATGCCACACAAATTAATTAAGCAATCTCCACTACAGTATCAGAGCCTGCTAGTTATTCCACCTATTAGCTCTATTAGCTCCAATTGAGGAGGAAACAAGGAAGCAAACAGACATGTGACAACAGACCTACAGTACAAGCTCCTTCAGATGCTTAATTTTGCTATGCCCTTGCCTCTTAGTAGTTTCTTGCACATAGTAGGTACTTACTTGTTATATGAACATTGGTTGCATGAATGATAATCCTTAATATTTATCGAGTGCTCACTATATACCATTATCCGAATCCTCAAAACTTGATGAATTAGGTTATTTTATTGTGCTGTTTTCACAGATTAGCACACTAAGACTTAGAAAGTTAATTTGCCTAAATTCTAATAGAGGGTGTCTGACCTAAAAGCCCATGTCTGACCACCACACAATTGCTATTTGTACTGATTATCATTCTTGATTTCCAAGGAGACAGTTGTTATGGAAAAAAAAACAAACACGACTTTTGGAATCAAACATAACTGGGCTCAAATCCTGGACTCATCAGTTACTAGCAGTGTGATCTTGGTCATGTGACCTGGACTTCTCAAATCTCAGTTTGCTTATAGAAAAATGAAAATATCCCCACTTTACAGGGTTATTGCAGAATTTAAATGAGATATTCATCATTGGAATGTGCATTTTATGTATTTAACAAATATTGATGTTCACTCTCATTTCCTTTACATTGCATTAAATCCTCATCATAGCTGACATGCTGTTTTATCCAGGACAGTTTTACACCTAAATTCTAAAAATAAAAAATTTTTTTAATTTTAAGGATTAAAGTAAAAGAAGTAACTAAATTAAATACTTCTATTAGGTGTGGAAATAGTACTACCTGGCTGCTTATGTATAAACAGCCAACTCATTTTTATTCATTGCCACAAGTTTTTCAATTTAAAATCTTACTTAATGTCTTCATAATTACTTTTGCTAGATTTCTATTGAGTAGGGTTAATATTTCACAAAGTAGGGCAATTTCCTTAGGGATAATCAGGTGCACAAATAATTTTACTAGATTGCCTTAATCAATTTGACAAAGGCAAGTTTATTAGCATTTAAGCCAAGCTAGCAATCACAGGGCTGTTTCTCTTGCAAGTGGCTCAACATGCTCTTGATAAGGCCAGTAAGGGGAAGACGTGCTTAGTGGTCTCTCACAGACTCTCCACAATACAGAACACAGATTTGATAGCGGTTCTGTGCAATGGAAAAGTAAAGGAATTGGGAACTCATCAAGAGCTCCTGAGAAACAGGCACATATGTTTTAAATTAGTAAATGCACAGTCAGTGAAATGATGCTGTTGGACTTAGCACATATTTCAATCTTTGTGTAATGCAAAGAAAGAGTCCTTAGTAATTATTTGGCATGTTTTGATCTCTTTTATTGTATGTATCAATACCTAGAATCATGCTATTCAAGCACAGACATGTTGTGTTTATATACCATCAACACTTCAGATGTTTAAAAGAAAACAAAAATTTGCTAAACTTGTTTAAGTGAGATAATGTCTCTATCCCTCACTTTATAAAAATGTTCTAACACAATGGAATACTACTCAGCCATAAGAAAAGGGCAAATCCTACCATTTGCAGCAACATGGATGGAGCTGGAGGGTATTATGCTCAGTGAAATAAGCCAAGCGGAGAAAGAGAAATACCAAATGATTTCACTCATCTGTGGAGTATAAGAACAAAGGAAAAACTGAAGGAACAAAACAGCAGCAGAATCACAGAACCCACGAATGGACTAACAGGTACCAAAGGGAAAGGGACTGGGGAGGATGGGTGGGTAGGGAGGGATAAGGGGGAGGAGGGAGAAGGGGGGTATTAAGATCAGCATGCATGGGGGGGTGGGAGAAAGGGGAGGGCTGTACAACATAGAGAAGACAACTAGTGATTCTACAACATTTAGCTATGCTGATGGACAGTGACTGTAAAGGGGTTTATAGTGGGGACCTGGTATAGGGGAGAGCCTAGTAAACATAATATTCTTCATGTAAGTGTAGATTAAAGATAACAAAAAAGAAGAAAGAAAGAAAAGGGGGATTACTCCATGATATGATAAAACTAACTGTAAATCAACGATTAATGCATGCTTTAAATATCCTTAATTTTGATCACTTAAAGGGTGTCAGATGATCAGCTATGGAGGTACACTTTTCTGATAATATTCCTTTCTCTTAAGAAAAAGAAGCAGTTCCTGTGTGGTGACCTCCAATGAGTTCTACACAATGGTATAAAGGGCAGATCAAAGTGTGGGCAAAGGGTCTGTTTGTATTTATACAGAGGATCAAAGCCTAATTTGGCTACCCAGAAAACGAACTAAGATACGATATGAAGAAGAACTTCCAACATCAGCACTCTCTGGAAGAGTCATACCAGAAGATGATCATCAAAAAACCTCAACAAAGATCCAGGCGATGCTGCAGTTGTAGCTGCATTCATCCCACCAGTTCCTGGACTTGCCATTGGAATGAAGAAGGAGATATCTAAGCTGGCCTGTGCATACAGTAAAACAACAAATTTGACTGGATCTATACTGTCGGAACTCAACCAAGAATTAGGAGAAGTGCAAGTTGCAGCGCTCCAAAATCTTACGACTATAGACTATCTACTGTTAAAAGAACATATGGGATGTGAACAATTCCCAGGAATGGGCTGTTTTAATTTGTCTGATTTCTCTCAGACTGTTCAAGTACAGTTGGACAATATCCATCATATCATAGACAAATTTTCACAAATGCCTAGGGTGCCTAACTGGTTTTCTTGGCCTCACTGGAGATGGCTGGTAATTATAGATCTGCTTTGGTTATGTAACTGTATTCCTGTTATGTTAATGTATGTGTGCAATTTAATTAGTAGTTTAAAACCTATACATGCTTAAATTACTCTACAAGAAGATACGTCAAAGAAATAATCAATCTTCCCATGTTTTCTTCCATCTGCTACCTCTATAGCTTTTCTTCTTCCTTCCTAATTACAACCCTTAAATAGAATTCATGCCTCATATTGAATTTACCGAGTATCGTAATTCCTCCAAGTGCTAAAGATACCTCAAGACAAATGCTGGGCATAGAAGCCACAGGACATAAATCTGCACAGAAGTAAAAAGCTAACCTTTTCAAACAATATGGCTTCTCTCTCACTTACCAACTTTACATCTCCCTGTATGGCCCCGGAAGATGACTGGTTAGCCAGAGACGGGTAAGATTCCTCAAGGGAGGAACAACCTAAGACAGGCACAGTCGCAGGGGGGCCATCTGGTGAGAAAATGGGGAGCAGCAGAGGTGAGGCTTAGAACCTCTCCCCCCCTGTTTTGAGAGAAATCTTCTGCATACGTGGATGTTTTATTGCCCTTGTCTAGCTTGGATTAACACATAGTCTACAGGCACACACCTGATCATCTACATTTGCTCTCTTACAACACTAAACTAAGTTTTCTACCTTTATCTTACATCTTCCTACCACTTCAGCATTTTATTAAAAATAATAATAATAATAATAAAGGGAGAAATGTGGGATCCACATATAAATCAAGTATAAAAATCAAACGAATATTCATATTTGACCTGATTGTTTATGGTTCATAATGCGTGATCAAAACCGAAAGTTTCTGTGATGACTGCCCTTGCACTGTTCACCATGTAAGAACTTATTCACTATGTAAGAATTTGTTCACCATGTAAGAACTTGTTCATTATACTTTAGAAGATTGGAGACTGTTGAGAACTAGGCTTGGGGTTGATTAATGATTGTGCATTGAGTCCTCTATACAGAATTTTATTGTTGTTAACAACCATTTGACAAATAAATATAAGATATGCCCTCTCAAAAAAAAAAAAATGTTCTAACACTCTTGCTTTGGAGTAACTTTATGCAAAATGAATCACTTTTCCCATCAACTTCTGCTAAAATTAGGGATATATTCTAAGGGGAGAAAATTAGCCAGTTAAGCAAGTTGAAAGATTTTAGCAATGAGAGAGTATGATGTAGTTGGACATGCCATTATATCCCTTTGTCAGGGAGCTAGGGAGGATTACAATATAAAATTTCTGGCAGAATTCCACTTCACGAGTAGGGATATGCCTCACATGATCCAGCCTGAAGATTCCATTACTCCAAGTTTTGAGTCTGGCTGAATAAGTCACAGGCTTACCTGTGTATGAGTAATTATTTACAGTACTTAAAATAAGAGCTACTTTTATTATAGGTGAAAATTTTTTAAATGCCTCTCTCTATTATTCAATCAAGTAATTTATTAAATTTTATGCATACATTATTGTATGTAATATATGTATGATTTAACAGTTCTGTGTAAATAACAATATTGGTAAACTGAGTCATGTTTTCAACTTAATTAAACATGTAATTTTACCTAGTAATTTTATTTCTATTAATTATATTTTCTTTCATTTACAGTGATACAGCTAGCCTTTCAGAGCACACTATGCTAGTGATCTGAAATTTTGTAAAAATTACTAAAACCATTTGTGTATTACGACACTTTTTTTAAAAATGCAAAATAAAAATAGGCCTGGGGGTTTGAGAACCAGATGTATTATTTAGAAGCATTGGCACTGAAAGCCTTGGGACCACTTTGCTATGCATGGATACAGAACTCTTAGTTGTTTCTCTTTCCAGCATAGGGTGCGCAGGGAAAAAGGCAGGATTCTAGGGATACACTAAAGCCTCAGAGCAGGAGAACCTTAGGCTCCAGTTCTGTACCCTGTCCTGGATTAGCAAATACCTGCAATGCTTACTTTCTCCTCAAATCTATCAACAGTAAGCCCATGGTCATACCTACAGATGTCTGTAAAACATTTCCTTTCTAATTAATAGTTTTAATTTTTATTCACATTGTATTTCTAAAGATTTTAGTAAAAGATGATACACATCTTTTTCAAAAGCCACTCCCCTCACAGAACAACCAACCATGCTGAGAACTGGAGTCCCAAAGAATTTACAAAAATCGGTGGGGTTATCAGCTGATGAAGACAGAAAATCAGAGGAGACCAGGTACTTTTAGGGACTGCCACAATTTAAAAGTTAAAAAATTACTATATTGTTCTTAAAATGGTTTTAAAGTATATCATTTTAATTAAAATTAATAGAATCAAAGCACCTTGTCCCCAAAATTACTCCAGTCAGCTGTGGAATTACTTGATGAGCTCAGAATTTTAGGAATACTTTTAACAATTTTTTCAAAATGAACAATCATTTACACACACCTTACCAATTTTGTAATTCTGACTTTTTAATACCTACACTTTTTCTTAAGGCAGGATATTCTATAACTGAAAAAAAAAGCTGACTTAGGAATTGAGATTTTATCTTAAAAAAGGAAAATGAGAAGGTACGTTAGCATTAAATCTAGGTTTTAAATTTTAAATTACTCATTAATTCTCTTATAAATTAACTATTAAATCATAATATGTTTAGGTTTATAGTTCAAAATTTGATGTTATTAATTAAAGGCTTTAAGTAATGATTGCCACATTAGCCAGGGCACCAAGTCAGTAAATTTAAGATTCATTGTCTTTTTACAGTACCTTGTGTACAGAAGATATTCAATAAATGCTGGGTGATTCCTGAAAAGGTATTACAGCTTTATACTAAAATGGGGCACATACATTTATTGAGCAGATGACCTTGTAGGCTGCAAATTGTTTTTGCTTTGACAATCACAAATTGCCATCTCCTCATCATGAGTATTATCAGTCATTGATGACCCATTGGATAGTTTACTTTTATTGTAGACTAGCTGAGATCCATAAAAACTTTCTTTCCTCTCACATGGCAATGTTAATTTTAACTTAACTTTAATTTAATTAATTTAAGTATTTTTAGCATAGTACATGAGTCACCTTAATTTATTTAATTTTGAAATAATTTGATACTTGAGCGTACATTGCCAAATTCCTTTTAGATCCTTGTGGACCTAATTTCCCACAAGACATTTTCCTATGTTACAACACATTACCTAGTCTCCAGGACTTCCCAGTCTTAGGAAAACACTATTTTCTGCCAGTCATGACTCAATAGCCTAAACTTATTCAGACTGACTTCAATCCAAACTTATCCAAGCATCCTTGCTCTCTGCTTCTCCTTTACCTTTATGGCTAGGATATAGTTACAAGAGACAGAATGAAGCACCAGTAGAAATAAAAAGAGGTGGGGGGAGGTGATAGTGAAGGAGGTACAGTGCAGGCCGCTGACCAGACAGGTCCAGATCCATCAGTCATCCTCTAATGTTAGAGTGTGACAGTAGCCCTCAGCCATTGCCACATCTTATCCTTTGCACCACTCTTCCTTCCTAGGAAGAAGGGCTGTTCAATGAGTCTTAAAATAATTGAAATACCAGTGATGGTAACAGTGGAATAGAAACAATCTAGTGAGGATACTGTATGGCACAGATGTTAGCAAAAAGAAAAATCCACCATGTCACACCTGTTTTATAACTAACCCAGCCAACCTGCTTTATATCTTGCCACTCCCTAAAACAAGCTGTGGTGTGCTTATATGTTAAGTCAATTTAGGTCATAGTTAATAATCTGGGTTTTAGCCTTCTCAATGTGTCACTTCTACAGTACACATAAAGTATTTTGCACATGATTTATTGTACACATAGAATGTGCATAGGTGCTTTGCATATGACCTATTGTATGAAAATATTTCCTATTATGTCCACCTGTATATTCACTGTTTAATTTCTGAGCTCCTATTCCAAGAGAGTGTGTGAAGTAGAATCCCAGATTGATTGGAAAGTTCACTCGTAAGAACTAGTCAATGGAGGAAAATGGGAAAATTGAAAGTGGAAGAATGAGGATAGAGGGATCAGGAGACACAGGAGCAAAACTTTTATTTGCTTCCCTACCTTTAGTAATAATTACCAGAAATTTAAAAACTCTTTTAAAAGCCATCATTATTTAAAATGCATCGATATCCACCAAATGTCTCTACACAGTACCTCAAGGAACATAATTTGCCTCCTTTTAGCAGAATGACACTGATAAAGCCTGTGTTACTTTTCTATTGCTGCTGTAACAAATTACCACAAATTTATTATTTTCTGGCTCTGGAGGTAAAAAGTGTAAAATGTTTTTGTAGGCTCAACAGATAAGTCCATTCCTTGTTTTTTTCCAACTTCTGGAAACTGCCCATGTTCCATGGCCTGCATCCCCTCTGATCTCTGCTTCCTTCATCAGACCTTCATCTCTCTCTGCCCTTGACATTCCTCTCTTACTCTGGTAAGGACGCTTGTGATTACCTTGGGCCACACCTTAAAAATAATGTTTAACATCTACACACTGGAACAAAATTAGAGTCACCCTGAGGTATGAGATCTGTTTTTCCTTTACTGTTTACTTACATGTATTAAGTGCTATGGATTTGGATGCTTTTTACATGGTCAAAACTGCCCATGTAAATATTGGAAAGCTAAAAAAATTTTGAGAGGCACAGTTCTTAGACAAAAGCATAGTATCCGTGATTATGGTACCGAAAACATCACCAATGTTTGAACACTTGAGTTCATTGGGCATGTTTTCTTAATGATGTATACTTAATTTAATCAAGGTTCAGTTTAATCCTACTAAAATGTTTTTTTCTTTTTCAATTGCTTGAGGATCTGCTTAAAGGAGATGTTAGTGTGTCGACATTTCAGAAAAGCAAAGGTTAAACAAGTAGGTGTGAAAAACTCTAATAGATGAATGCAATCACTACTGCATTATTAGACTGGGGGTTTGTTTTTAGTAAAGTGATCTGTGTTTTTGTAGATGTAAATGATGGAGTACTATTTTTTATAAGCCAAGTAAAATTTGCTATTGAATGGAGCTATTTTATCAACTTTACTATATCACAGTAATATAATACATGGCTAAAATATTTTCTGCCTAGTTGAAAGTCAAGAAGAGATTCTAGGATAAGGGTTAAAATTGTTAAATCACCAGAACATTCTGGAGAGTTGTGAAGCAAAAAAGAGAAAAAGAGAAAGGAAGAATTAAAGAAGGAAAAACTATTTGAAAACAATAAAGAATGTAAAACACTCTAGCAATCAGCTTAGGACTGGAAGCAAAAAATAGTCCATCAAAGCCTCAGAAAACCTAAGCAACAATTTACAAATTTAAATTTAAATTTAAATTCCTAGTTCCATGGCCCCAGTTCAGGCAGAATTATACCTTTGACTACACTAATTTCATAAATTCCTTTAGTCCACAGTTTCATAGAGCTAAGTCACCTGAAAAGAGAGCACATATTAGCCAAGAAAGCAAAGCCTGGCTCTCACAGGGTGGTATGTACAGGACACCAAAGGAAAGCAGGAGCAAAAGGGGTTAATCGAGAACAACAGCAAGGCCAACAGGCCTCCCAAGGACAGAGAAAGGAGAAAAGCTCCCAAGTGACAGAGAAGGTAAATGCATTAGCATCAGCAATACAAGATCAGCAGTGTAAGATAAGATAAGAACTACTAACCTAAAATAAATTCACATTCACTGAGCACTCATCTATCAGCCACTCCAATTGAGCCTTATAGGCATTAACTTACTTACTTGCAAGAGGATATGTTCTATTATTCGAATTTTACCAAATGGGGGAATTGAGGCACAGGACTTTCCCAAGGACAAATATCAAGAAAGTGACACAATGAGGATACAACCCAGAAAATCATACTCCATGGCCACACTTGGCCTGTTACCCCTCTAAGAGAGAACTGGAAATGGTAAGTTACTTTTAAGGTATTCACATGGAAAAACTGCTTGCTCCCTCTACACTGCAAAAGTACAAAGAATGGTACATGGTTCCTCTTCAGTTAACATTCTGGCATGAAGCTGGATTTTCTTCTGCCTACCCAGACTCTGAAAATATTCTCACACACAACCCAATTACAACTTGGAAGAGTTAGAAATACAGCTGCATCAGCACTGACACATTTTCCCCACAACTCTTTGGTCTTCCCTACCTCCAGACACACACATTCACAAGTGTAACGGAAGATTAAATCCTGGTATCTATATAGATTGTCTCTCACTGTTGAATCATTGCTAGTGTCTTTACATTATGTTTATCATAACTCTTTTGTTCCATTTGCAACCCACTTGCTGCTGCATCATTCCTCTCTTTGGTTTCGATAAAAAAGATCTTGGTAGCTGTATCATTCAAAAACCAAGACAGTTTACAAATGCTGAAACAAAAAAGTGGTAAAATATGCATTGAGTAAGTGTTGGCTAAGGTGGAGCCATCGAAAGTGCTTCAGGTTTCTTAACTACACCGTGGCTTCTATTCATGTGAATAACTTACCATATATTGTAAAACAAATGTTGCCTCAAGTAATGAAATTGTTTCAAAATTGGAGTATGTAATGATGGACTATAATATTCTATATATTTTCTTATTGGCAGAAGTCCTTATGACATTAACCTAGACAAAATTACAACAAAATTAATTTGGAGTGACCACTAGTAAATTATACCACAAACCCAGCTGGCATATACAGAACAAGCAAGAGAAATACAAACACCACAAAATTTTGATCATATTCTTCTGAAATGTGTGACAACATCTCCATGGTTTTTCTTATTTATTTCAAGTTGCTCCTTCAGAAAAAAATTGGATCTTTTTTCCAGTCTGTCAGACAAGAGTTAGCCCCTCTCCCTTATCCATGTTAATTTTTATCAAGGTAAATTATAGAGCCAAAGGTAAAAGATAGTTTCTCTAATTTACTCAAGTAAAATTCTTCAAAGTGTATAACATTTTAGTAAAGCATAAAGACTAAAAACTCAACAGTGCATCTCTAGCTCTAAACCTAGGGTCCACTTAGGTATCAGAGTCTCAAAGGAGTGTGTTAACCAAAAAATCAAAACAAAACAAAACAAAACAAAAAACAGTTTAAGAATCATTGCTCTATACAAACTAGAAAACCTGTCTTTAAAATAGTAACTACATATATAGAACTCATGAATAAAAGTTACAAACTTGAGCATGGAAAGAACAATTAATAAAGATTAATAAGGGTTAACTTATTTTTTCTGTTGCAGTAAAATTTTAAAAAGCCTTAGGCTTATTTTCTTTCATCTCTTTTCAGTGTCAGAATTTCCTGTAAAGAGTTAAAAGAAAAAAGAGCTGTTACTTTTTAAAAGTCTATTTACCACCATCAATGAGTTCTCTTAGTTTGTTATACACAATGGAATATTCAAATTTACTTAACAATCAAGTAACTTTATTTGGAGGTGTGAACCTTAAAAATAAAAGTCAGTTGTTTTACCAGCAAAAATGGGTTTATCTGGGAATAGCAGTGCATTGCAATCTTGGACATTTAAGCTACAGCAGAACCATAGGCAGTCTTTTATAGAGGAAGGGCCTGAGTTAGTATAGCTATTTCTAAGCTCAAAGTCCAGGAGCAAACTGGAAGTCCCACGAATCATGGCTGACTTGTGACAGTCTCTCATTGGCTGAGCAGTAGCCAGGAGGCAGAAGGCAGACGCCTACGTCCTGCTGGATGGTAAAGTAGCTAAAGCATATGGCTTCTGTGTCTTCGGTGGGATTTGAGATTTACCAGGAGTGATGGGCATGAGAACTTCTCCTGCAGGCCTCCTAATGCCATGTCAGTGAGGTTTCCCATAATTACTTCTCACAGAGGGCAAACTAAATAAGCTTCTGTTCCCTTGTAACAATTTTAGATGAAAATAGATTGGGCTTAATTCTGGATAAAAACATACATTCACACACCAAGGTTTAAGTTACTTTAACACAGTTTGAGCATTTTTAAATTATAATACTATCATGCCTACATATTATTAATTTAAATAGTTCATTTTAGAGTTACAAGGGCAGGATGGTAGGGTAATTTTTTTTCAAATGATAATTTTTTCCTTAAAGAAAACACAAGAAATATATTAGTTTTGCTTTACAATTATAAATAAGTTCTCAAATTATTACTGTGATTCATGATCATGCTCAAGGCTTATTTTTAACCCAAAGTCCTGAACACAAAGTAAGCATTCAGTATTTGTTGATTTCTTAAATTTTTGAGCAAAAGCAAATATATCATTTAAAATATCACTTTGAGATACTATGGTCTTTTCAACAGGCTGAGGCTATCTTAAAGATATGATGTATGTCCAGTCTACTCACCCTCTGCTTCCCTTCCCACCTCCAACCAACTGAGGAGTTTAAGACTCGTTAGTGGTTGTATTTAAGTACTTCTTTTAAGTGCTACTGAATATGTCACCTAGGTATTACAAAACTTCAAGTTTTGCTAAAGAACAACTTAATTTTATAGAATTATGTGAGAAACTTATAAAAGTTAGAACTAATTAGTGACTAAGTAGACCTGACTTAACTCTTGGACACGTTCTCTGATGGCCATAAAATAACAAAATTTTCAGATCTTTTTGTCCAGTTGATTCAAATCAGACTCATCATCAGTGGTGGCCATGAATGAATGAATGAATGCTCTTTAAAGGTCAGTTCTGTGGTTTCATGGAGCCAGAGGCCAAAACATCTGGCTAGTTCAATTAATAAAGTAAACTATAAAAAAACATTAAGTCATTTTTTTGGGTGTTCCATAGACTCATTGATTAAATTTTTTTTTACTTTCAACCAGTTACAGCTAACATGTTCAGTTGAATCTATACTTTAGAACCATGTGACGGTGCAGAACAATGTCCAGTCTTAAGTTGGGAAACAAAATTGGATGTTTTCACAAAATTCTATGTAAAATGATAGCATAAATAAGGCTCCATTCTGCCCACTTATCATGGTTAATCTAGTACTAGTAATAAAAGAAAACCTATTTTCGGGTCCGGTTTAAGGGAATGTGTGGTGCAGAAGTTTGAAGGGAGTTTCTGTGTCCAGAGGAAGCACTTTCTTTTCCCAGAATGTTCTCCATTAGCCCAGATAATCTGCCTCATTTTGCAATCAAGTGGACTCTTATTTAGAAAAGGGCATAGTTACATAGAAGGACAATTCACAAAAGAGAAAATAAAAATGGCAAATAAACATACGGAAAAAAGTTTAGGAATCCAAAATTTGAAACTTAAAGCAATAATGAGATTTGTTTCTTCCCTATTAAATGAACAAAGATTAAAAATTCAGTGCATTTAAGGCAGTTTCTCTCAGCTGCTTTTTGCTGGAGTATAAGCTACTACATACTTCCAAGACAGTAATCTGATCATCTCTAGATGTTTTAAAATGTTCTTATCCCTCAAAAATTCCTTCCTCTTCTAGTATCCTAAGGAAATAATCAGAAATCAAAACCAAAATCATACATAAGGATGTTCAATTATTTGGAAATAATTAAATGTCCAATGTTAGAAAGTAGATAAAATTTTGATATAGCAGTACATACAGTATTTTATAACCATTTAAAACTAAGTTTGCAGAGAATTTTTAATAGTAAGGGATATTTATTTTGATATTAATGGAGAAAAAAGTAGGTTATACTCTTGTGCATGTAAAAAAAATCACATAGAAAAAGAAATTTTAAGTAAAGACACAATTTTTTATGTCACCAGTGGTATTAAGGTAATTTGTTTCCCTGCTTCTTCTCAATTTCTTGTACTTTCTAGAATACCTTCAGTGAGCATTTGTCCCCAGAAAATGAAGTTTAAAACTTCTGTTGAAATGGAAAATCTTTGGATGGGGATAAAGGTAACATGATTTGCCAAATTACACTTGTCTGTGATGCCTCCCTTAAAATTCAGAGGTAATTATATATTTTTAAATATCTTAAATACAAATGAATATCTAATTGGTTTTATAAAGCAAAGTAAAGTGGGGTGGGGGCTGGAGGGGAGACAGTTTGTGGGAACCTGTTTAATTTTCCTTAAAGAAAACACAAGAAATATATTACTTTTGCTTTATAATTATAAATAAGTTCTCAAATTATAACTGTGCTTCATGATCATGCTCAAGGCTTATTTTTAACCCAAAGTCCTGAACACAAAGTAAGCATTCAGTATTTGTTGATTTCTTAAATTTTCCACAGAGCGCCACCATCAAGCCAGCTTCCAAAGTAAGTTTTTCTAAACTTCTCACTACCAGTTACATCTGAACCCTCACATTAAGTGCTGTCTAGTGAAAGTAGAATCTGAAGGATGGCTACCTTTTAAGCCTGGGTAGTTGATAAATACCCTGTTTATGGAGAAAGACTGCTTGTATTGTTCTTAATTATTTATCTGATTGGCATACATGGCCTGTTAATATTGCTTTTACTTACCCTTTGAGCTGTATGAAGATAAGATGGATAACCTTAGATGCCAGGTTCATTCTCCCTCTCACCTCTTACTAGCCTGTATTGTGTATAAGCTAATAGACTTCTACTCATTACTTCTGAGGATAATCACAAACAATAATTATCAAGAAATAGGAAATTGTTAGAAAATTAAATTAATAGCATAAATGAAGCACAAGAAAGAAACTGTTGTATTAAGATAATGAGCTGCTTCTTGAGAGAACATCATGAATAAATGGATGGATATTACCTCTTCCTATAGCAGTACTTCTGCAGAAGGACAAAACAAACTCCTCTGGGATAGAGAACTTAAACTTCTGATTATTTAGTTTAATTTATAAATCACCTAGCAAGTGAATTTCATATGTAGAACTGCTGCTACCACTTATACCTGACTTCTAGAAATACAGGAATCCAGGTTTTTGCCATTTAAGGAGTGGGTGTACAGTACCTAAGGAACAGAATTTGCAGGAACAAAACTTCATTATAGGGTCTCTATTGCCCAAATCTCATGAATAGAAATTGGGTTTTGTTTTTTCTTTATAAGATAAACCTCCTTTTTTTTACAGCATTAATATTAGAAAGAAGTGTAGAAATACTGACCAGCATACCACAGAATAATGCTGCTTTCTTGAAAACTTGGTAAATGTAGTTTGTTAGTACGGCAGGAGAGTACTAGTACTCTAAATGTTTAATGATAGCCCACAATGAAGCCAAATGAGCTAAAAGATAAGAAACACAAAAGAGTAACAAGAAGAGCAGTTTTCTTTTACCCTGAAGATAACAAGTAAATCCTAACTACACTGTGTCCTGTATTTCCCTTTCCAAATAGTACAGAACACTACCCTTACCATTTTTGTGAACTGGCCCAAATTACTTTGTTTTTATATTGCTTTTTTTTTAAGCTTTGTCTTTATGCATGAATTTCATTTGAAATAAAGAAAAAATGAAAATTCAGGAGATCCAGGTAAATTTGAGTTTCATAAAACAAATCAAGTCTTGTAGAACTATGTCCCAAATATTGCATGGGGCGTACTTATGCTAAAAAAATTTATTGTCTATCTAAAATACAGATGTAACTGTGTATCCTGTATTTTATCTGGCAAGTACTTTACCCCTAGGTAGAATGAAAACACATTCTAAGTAAAGGATACTTTCCTTTTTTTATGAAGCTCCTTATAATCTTTCTTTGACAAGACAATAACCCATGCAGATGTATTGCTCCTTGGCGTGGAGGAGATACACTTATCTGTGCTTTAAAAAAAAAAAAAAAAAAGAAAGACTCAACCATTAGGTTGTAGAACTTCATATATGCTAACAAACTAATTTCATTAGCGAAAATAGCCCTACCATTTAACTTGAAAAATGTGGAGGAAATAAATAGAATCATTAGATTATTTGTATTTTGTAGGACAATCATAATGAGTAAATAAGTCATTTTAAATTTTAGAATAAAAGATCTAGGCTACAGTTAGAACAATTGTAAACACTAAATTGTAAGACTGCAATTGCTAGAACTACATTTTTTATAATTTCAAGTGAAATTGTCAATCATTCAAAATTTAATCTCATGCTTCCATAAAATGAAATAAAAATGAAAACTGAACTAGATGTTTTCGTAGATTTTAATTAACTATTTAAGAAATACAAACTTTTCATTCTAAGAAACTATAACTTGAAGACATATCCCAAAGGAATAACTTTCTCTGTAACTTACTAATTTAGTACGTAGTCTCTGCATACACAAGCTGACCATAAGAAGCTAACCAAAAAGAGGCCATTGTTTTCCTAAGCTACAGTGTCCCAAGGACTGGTGTGCAGAGCAACATTTGTTGCCTTTAATTCTTTATTTTAAATAATTATATTCCAATACTGATCTCTTAGGTCTTACAAATATACCTTCCTAATGTAAGATGTTAAGAAAGGGAAAGTATGGGAACTCACTGTACTATTTTTACAACTTTTCTATAAATCTAAAATTATTCCAAACACTTATTTTTAAAGATGAAGTGAAAAACAAAACAACAAAAAACACACCAGCCCATGCCACTGCTTTTGGAGTACAGTAACATAATAAAAGTAGTTCCAAAAGCACTTCGCAGACATAAATACCATTTCTCTGTAACAGGAATCACTATTATGCCCCTCTTTTGAAACTACAATTTTCTCTGCAAAACAACAGGTAGAATATTAAGAATGGAACTGATTCTTATCACTTCACTGATTGTGATTTTCCTGGATATACATATTATAACACTCAAGTGACTATGTCACTAAGCAAAGCATGTTCACATTTAATAATTACACCATAAAATAAATACATTGTATCATATCCTTTCTACAAAAACTATGCAACTGAAGAATATATAATGTTCTATTACCAAAATATTTACAAGGTTGTTTTCCTGCATTACTGTTACAACCTTCAGTTGTGATAACTAAAATATGTCACTACTGAGAGCATAGAAAATATATGTGTAACTTACTCATACTTAATTATTGCAGATTTAAGCCAAGTCATTATTGGGAGAAAGCAAACATAATTTGCCTCATAGTACAAAGGTTACTGAATTGTCACCTACAAGAACCTTATTTTTTTTAAGTTTGGGGAGAAATATAGTTTAATGTTATAAAAATTACTATCTTCCCCTAAATATAAACTACATGTGCCTAACACAAATTCAGGTAAAAAACTTGATACTTTTAAACATCATTAAATCAAAGTGAATATCTTCTAAATGCATTTTCACCTGCCACTAGTTTTCCCTTCCTTACAAAGGCCATTGTTTGTTAAATTGAAAGGAGAAAGAAACTGCTTATGTTAAAAAAAAAAAAGTCAAACTAAGGGATAGGTAAGTAAGAGAGAAATGAAGCATTGATCAGTATAGAAGAATGAGCACAAAACTTCCTGAAATGATGGGATACCTGATGATAGAGTACCCGAATAATTAGGGACATTAAATTGGGTGCAAAATTGGGCAGTACAAATCCTTTATTTTCAGTTGAACTAGACAATCACCTGAACTCTAGAGCAGGGAGGGGACACCTACTTTCTTCTATTTCAGTACTGAAAATGGAGTGGCTAAAAAACTTAAAGCTGTAAGGATCAGTTCTCTCAAAGAGGAAAAGATAACCCTAGGTGAATTATTGAGGTTTTTTTCAACATTCACATAGAATACAGAGTGCAATGAGCATAATGTAAATCAACTCATTGTTTGGGTCCTTTCAAATTAGTTGCCAAAAGAGAAGTGAAAACTTGATAAGCAGGCTCCAGTTTCTATGTGTTGATTTAGAAATCCTAAAGCTTGTGGGAGCTCAATTCATTTAAAGGAAGAAATTTAAAGGGAAGAAACGTAAACAAGGAAAATCCTATGCAGTGAAACACTGATGTGAATGGGGTACAAAGGGTTTTCTTTAAAAAAAACCAAAACAATGAAGAGTTCCATTATGCTTTTAAATTACAAATTTAGATTTCTTTGATTTAGGTTGAAGAGTCTGATTTCCTTTTGAGTATCAAAATGCCATGACCCATTTAAATATTCAAACTGTTGATGCTGTTTGAATATCTACCTTGAGGTAAAATAAAATACATATCAAAATCTTAAAGAATTTTCTCCACATTGTCTAAGAGGTGGATATTTTGAATGAAGCAGCGAATGCATTTTTCCTTTCAACTTACCCTCCCCCACCCCATCCCTTCCCACCTATGGAAAGTTCATTTCTGAGCACAAACTAGGTTGTTCCAGAATACTGACTTTGGCAGCTCCAGGTTTTGACCCTTTTTCTCAAGAATCAAGCAAAACACTAATTCACTAAACTCAGTCGAGAGAGCTGCCAAGACTAAGTCCAGGTATTCGGAGGCAAATCCCAGGTAGGTCATCTGCCTTTTCCAGGAAAACGAGGCTCCAGCTTTCATCAATGTGTACTTTGTCTTGATAGGAATGCATATTTAATCATCAATGCAAAAATTTTTTACCCTCAAACATAATATTCTTTAGTAGTTTTTAAAGTATTTTTAAACCACAAATAAAACTTAAATGAAAAAAGTGACAAGAAAGGTAAGAGCAGGAAAGGACTAAATCTTCGCACCGAGATTTGAAAGATACTTGTAGCTTACTTTCAAAGTTTCATTTAGCATTGATGGTACCGGGAAATTTCTGTTCCTGGTGACAGCGCAGTGGGAATTCCCACTCCAACAATCCATGAAATGTTGCTGCATAATTATTCACCTTCTGAGGCCCATTAGAAGTTATCAGTAGTGAAAGAAATTTAATTTAAACTCACCCCTCTGTGCTAAAGAATGACTGGGACATGAGATCAAAGCGCGTAGCTCTGTCCTCCAGTGGTTTGCAACACCTAGGCATAATAGGGTGAGAGAACGCGGCATTCCAGCGCTCTCCGGCTTTCCGGACCCCGGAGAGAGGGGTGGGGGCGGGGGCTCGCGTCACCGGCTGGTTGGAGGGAGGGGGGTTGATGGCGGCTCCGGAGGTGGACGTGTCAAGTATATTCTGGAGCTTCTGGCGGCCAGACTGCTTCTACCGGCGGCAGCCGGGGCTTGGAAAGCAAGACCTTCGCTGCAGACTAAACTGGCCATCCCGGTGCCTTCCTCGCTTCGGGGATCGGGGTCCGCGGAGCCCGCGGATCTAACCGCAAGGCGGGACATGGTTAGAGCCATATCACGCGCGGGAGTGCAGCTCTGAGAACTCCCTGGATATGTGTAGAAGATGTTTTTGTTGCAGTCTCATCACAAGGTGCCTTAAACGCGTATAGATGGTGCATGCATAACAATAAGCACCAAGTTTAATCCTTGGCATACCTCAGGAGTACAAAGTAGAACCCAGGGATCCAAACCTGCACAACGAGCTTCCACGACCAGAGAGCCTGAGTCCTAAGGCGCCTGAGGGACTAAAGGGCAGGGAAGAGGTTTACCAGGAGCTGGCTCCTCTCCTCGGGTCTGCGAGGAAGTGGCAGGTACATTCTCCAAGTAAAGACCTTTAAAGACGCTCCATCCTCCCGTTTCTTCAGATGTCACTGAATACGGAGCCTGGAGAATGCTGTTATTGCTCCCACAAATAACCAGCTGCCCAAAGGGTCGAGAAGCAAAGAGGGAGGGGAAGAAAGCCCAATAGAGGTTGTTGGGTTTTAGGTACAAAGCAGTAGAGTTAAGTGCTGTTCAACAGGTACAGTGATTCTATGTCTATGTATCTATAAAACACTCCTCTAGCTAGTCACCGAGGTGGCTAAGTTGTTTTTTGAAATCAAAATGGGCACTTTTCGAAGCAAATTAGACTTGATTTTGCTCCCTTTATGAGAACGGTGTGGGAAAAGGTGCTAAAGTTCCTTCATTCGAGTCTGGCACATAGTAAAATAACAAGAATAATAATTCCCGCCGATGGAGGAAGCCGCACTTCGTCTAACGCCGCAGGGAAGGGGAGGCGGGTGCGCATGAACAGAGAAGTCTGGTCAAGAAGAGAGCACAGGAAATGAAGCAATCGCTCTGTGGCCAAGAGAGAAATTCCAGCAAGTTTGGGAAGAACTATCCCCGGTGGCACAGGCAGTGGGAAGAGGCCCCAAAGTCCAGGCGCTCGGATGGCCAAAGGTAGCGGGAGGATTCTAGGGATCTGGAGAGCAAGGAAAGGGAAGGCATAGTCCCATCCCCGTCCAGCAGAGCGTCTTTTCAGAGCCGGGAGGCGAGCTCGCGGGGGGCTCTCCGGGGCGATTAGCACAGTGGGTTAGCTAGGGCCTGCGGCTCCGGGAAGCCGGGTGCGGCCGGCGTAGCCCGAGCAGGGAACGCTGCAGAGCCGGCGCGGGGCACATGGTGGCGCTCGCTGTTCGCGCAGCCGGCAGAAGCTGCCTAGATGCCTTTGTGTGCGCGGGCGCGGCGCCGGGCGACTAGGGTCCGCAGCACGGGAGGGATCTCTGGCTGGGGCCTGGGCTCGCAGGGACACTCCAGACGGCCTCCGCGACCCTTAGCTGCTACCCGCGAGTGGTTCGCCGGCTCGGAACCCGTTCCGGGGGGCTCGGAAGGTTTTTCTGAGAGCAGCCGGCACGTCGAGGAGTAGGGACAGGAAAGAGGAGATAGTGTTCAGAATGGCTGGGAAGTTGTCCCAGGCTCAAAACCTCGCCCCTGAATTCACTGATAAAGAGAATGAGGGAAACTTTGGACACTCAGACCTCAGTTAGGAGCCCTGCTACAGAAGCAAAGGGCGCCACCACCGTTTCCTCCCGCGCAGCAAGACGTGCTTGCCTGAGAAACAAAGTTAGGGAGTAAGCTGAACAGACGCCCCAGCAGATGGACTTGGAAGAATGGGGTTAGAACAGCAGTGAAAAGCGGCAGCTTTGGGCGGTGCTTTATTCCTGGTTCTCAATCACCCCAAACTGTGCTCTCTGTACTTAGAGCTCTAGAAGTCCCGACTGTCGTTAGGAACCAAGGCAAAACGTCTAAGTCTGCAGCTTCACCGCCAGGAGACTTAGCAGAAAATTAAATTAAATTAAACACGCGCCTAGGGACCAAAGAAAATAGATCCACCTCCCCCGCGCTACAGCAAATCAACACTTCTGCGCACGGGGAGTGCAGCGAACCTAGAGATGGCCATTGACGCGCATCCCCTTAAACCGCAGCGGCTGCAGCCCAAGATGACAAGAAATTATTGGTTTTCCTTTAATCCGAAGCACGGAATAAATACGGCAGAAGCAAATTATGAATCTTATTTTTTTTTAAACAACAGCAACAGTTGTACATCGAGCAAAGTCTTGAAACATGCCACCCAGAACGACGGTTAAAATGAGAACAGCATTCATTACTCTACGTTTCACTCCTTTAGATTTCTTTCTTAACATAGAATTAATGTGCTGGGCTTTTTTTTTTTTTAAGAAAGAAAAATAGAGAACTGTAGAAACCATATTTTTCAAATGGGAGAGAGACTTGATCATACCTGAGTTTTTCTTAGGTGTATAGGGAGAAATAATAATGCCTTTTTGGACAGACACAGAGAAAAATCATCAGGGAAATAAAAACACAGTTTATTTAAAATGCCTATTTGTATGAAAAAGTGAGCGAAATGTAGAACTTCTTTCATTACAATATTTATCTCTACCATTTTAGGCAACCAGAGAATAACCAAATCTAGACTCTTTTCCTCTAAATTTCCTGCCAGGTTAGCAGCCTAAAAGATCATCTGACCTGTGAGCTAATCTGCTGAAATTAAAATATTTATTTTAAAAAGTTCCTCCATAGGCCTTTTGTAACCTTCTATTCAATAATTTCACTAAAAGATCTAAGAGATGAAAATGTTGATAGCAGAATTATTGATCTGCCTACTCAGTCGTCCAATCTCATCACCTGCTTGTCTTTAGTTTTTAATTTCAGCATTCTCTCCCAAGGGAATCCCAATTGGGAAACTGGGTTAAGAGGAAAGCGGAAGGAAGACAAACCCAATCCAGGAACTTTTTCTACTATCAAGTGATATAATAGAGTAACTCATCACATTTGAGTTTCAAGCATAAAATACTTTTGTTCATAGACCAACTTCAACAAATCAGTCTTATCCCTAAGTGAGAGAGACCTCCCCCCACCCCACCCCACCCTCCAAAAAAAGAAGTTGAGCCAGAAAAGGAGAAAGCAGGATAGGGAAGAAACAGTGGAGTTTGGGGAAGAGGTAAGTCAGATCAACAGGAAGGCTGGGCTGAGCTGCAACCCTGTTCCACTCTCTGGAGGGTGGACTGATATATGCTGACCTGACCTCTGGGTCAACAACTAGTTTAACTCTACCTTGATCTGCAAGACTGGACGGTTGTCCCTTGGTTCAAAGTGAGACCCAGCCTTTGGCTTCACTCCAGGGAGCCTCAGGGCGCTGTTAAGAGGTGCTTTATCTCAGACAAAAGCAGAGAGAAATCACAATTTTGCATTTCATCATCTGTCCTCCGAAAAAAAGGATGTTCATCCTCAAAACGGAACCCTGCCCATCCTGCAGAAAACGAATCTAGAAATACTGCTCGTTAACCGTCAGAACAAAGTAAATCAAAGCTAGAAGGGAAGGAATTGTGAAGGAAGAAAGTGAAAGTTTGCACATCTGTAACACAGAGAAATCTGGCCCTCTTCAACCACCCCCAAAGAATCTTCCAGACAGTATCTCTCCTTGTCATTACTCTCTTAAATCAAATGTGATTCTGTATGTAATGCAATTTATAAATGTACCAAGCAACTTTCCTCTTACCTGCCACTACATTTAACTCCTTCAGAGCCATTTTCTCCGACTCCCTCAGCACTGCAACTTTCAATAAAAAAGAAACAACACTTATACTGTGTTCTGCGTGTTATTCCTAGGAAGAAAGTGATAGAAAGAGACTATTTTACTTTTTAAAACAATTACTTAAAGCTACAGTATACCAAAGAATCAGACCTAACTTGCTGGCCTAAAACCATAGGGACTGGAGGTCTCAAATATCTGCATAGTCAGTAGGATTGGGCAGTTTGTTACTTGGGCACAAATATATTGTTCTAAAATATTTTACCCCTAATTGTTTTTTCTTCTGAATTTACAATATTCACAACACTCTGTTTCTATGGATAATAATGACTTCATGAAAATTTCAAGGAAATCTTCAGTTCCAGACGTATACCCATACTGAACTTGGGGTGAGGAGAAGGCAAACGGAAAGAAAGAAGCTAAACTTATAAGAATCTGAACACACTAACTTTTTATTCAGTTTGATTCAAAATAATATTAATCTAATAGTGAAATAGCTTGATATAACAGCAATCAACATTTAAAGTATTTTATGTTTCAAAGTATGGCTCAAGGAACACCCATTGCTTAAATGCACTTAGACATAACAAGACAATATTTTTTATTGGCATCATTGACACCTATGAACAATAGCCTAGTAAATAGATTAAGGTTTAACCTTCCTTTTCTTTGGTGGCTGTTTAGAGACTTTAAAAGAACAGATAACTCATTTCAACAGGAATCTACTACTGATATTTACCTCTGCATAATCTTTAGCTAAGACATGGAATGCCAAAAACAAGCTTTTGTTAGCTTGACCTCCTCCACCCCCTAACAACAAAAGTTATCCCCAAACCCATGTTTTTATTTTAGATGTATTGATCTTCCAATGTAAGGCTTGGCCTTTTAAATACCAAATGCAATCAATGGCCAACACCCTGACTCCTCAAGAGTAAGAAGGAAGCAGAACAGGGAAATTTATTTGAATTGTTTGGTGACTTAGTACAAAATTTAAGAGGTCAGTAAATCCTGATGCTTTGAGCTAAATCTACTGGTAAATAATTAATTACATTTCTTAGACACTATAATCTTTATCTTGTTAAATAGAGAAAACACAGCTTTGCCAGATAGATCATTCCATCTAAGTAATATCTTAAAGGCAATTATTTAAATATTACCACAAAAAAACAGGGTTATATTTTGTTTAGACATTTAGCTGAAAATGCAAATTCCATAGTTTCAAAAGGAAAAAAAAAAACAAATTAACTGTCCTAGTCTTTTATCTGAGTTTATTAATACCATTTAAAATATTACAAATAAATCAATTACATTTCATGCATTTAAAATGCAAGTCTAAAATGTTCCAGAGAAAGGTTTTTCATTTCAATGTGAAATATCCAAATTATTTCAACATTACAATGAGCAATTTAGTTTGCAGAATCTGCAAACACTTAAATGTAGTGTCAGGAGTGTTTATTAACAGTTAAGAATATTACCTTCAGGAAATACACAAAGGCCAAAGTTAGTTGAGTTTCACTTGGACAATTTATTTAATACATGGGTTTTGGCAGACCCAGTTTTTAATGAAATATAGGAGAACTCTCACTTTAACTATGCCTGAACTGCCAGCAAATGCAAATAAGTACATGCTCCATTAAATTAAATGTCATCCCACATTTATCAAATATTGTCTTAGTTACAGTTTGATAACTATCTAAATTCATATTCGAGCAAAACTAGGCCCGGAAAGTGCGTTTGTGGCTCTGCACCTCCAGAAGTGAGTTCAAAAAATCTGCAGCTTATCAGAACTGCAACAATAACTCTTAATATTTTCTTGTGACAAAAAAAAAATCAAGTTTACTTCAATATAATTTCAAATATTTACTGGAAGTAATGTACAAGAAAAATACTATACAAAATCGTCTCCTGGACAACTGCATCTCGCCCCCATACACTGGTGGAGTTATAGTTAATTGGTAACTAATCTAGAACGATTCTCCAGTTATACAAACCATTAGGTTCGGATATATTTTACAAATATTTTTTTTATCCTATTTTCACTCTTTTGGCATTTAAACTACAGCCTCGTCTGAAATAAACGATAGCTTCTTCACTTGTTTAAATCACACACAAAGAAAGTTTAACCCTAAGCGTCTTCAATGAATTGCAAGAATTTACAGAAATGGGTACTATACAAATTGACGGCTGGACTAGAAAAAAAGATTGGAAGATTATGCCCGGGAGTGGTGAAAAACGAGGTAGAAAAGGACAAACACGGAGATAGTTAATCTGGTCTCACCGGAAAGGAGTATTTTTGCATAAGAAAGACACCTACCCTCACCCCCGCCCCCACCCCATAAGTTAATGCGATCAAAATAACTTTGGGATCAATATTAGCAGTTTCGAGGGAAGGACTTGCTCACTGATAGAGGAAAAACTATTTAGAAGGGAACCAAGTGGGAGGATACTGGTTTTTTCTTTAGTATTTTTAGTTTTTAAAAAATATTATAAAGATGAAAGAAGACTGCAGCAGCGATTCGCAAAAAGTGCCCTTAGCTGAAACTTGCATCGGTTCCACCTCAGAGAACAAAGAGAGGCAGAACTGACATCGCAGAGCTAAACTCTGCAAACTTGGGGTCTCGGTGCAGCTAGATGGACACCCCCGCAGCTCTGCGCAGGACGGGCAGCCTCGCGCGCAGAGGCTGGGCAGGGCTCCCCGAAGCCGAGACACTCAACACGGCGGTTCTGAACCCAAGTCGGAGGCTGCCTTGCCCGGCTTCCTGACTCGCCCTCCCCACGACGCCGTTCAACCTCGCTCAGCCGCGTTGTTCTCCCGAGTGCGGAGGTCCCCAGTCTGACAAGCACTGCATTCGTCCAGATCCACCTCCAACGGCCGCTTCCTATTTCCATCACAACCTGGGGATGGCTAAGGGGGGACGAGGAGGAGAGGACTAGCATTAAAGGCCCGGGGAGGCACCGGTTCGGGCTGTACGCGGCTCCAATAGTGTTACCCGGTGGAGACGGAAAGCCAGGGCCCAGGAGAGCAATGCGTGTTACTTACATGTCAGTATCCCCTTTACAAAGTTAAGTCAGAGAGGCAGTTAAAAGAGGGAAGGAGACTAAAAGAGACAGAGCAAGCGAGCAGAATGCAGTGGAGGGAGGCTGGAGCTGAGGCCAGGGCAGACGGGGGCCCACGGTGGGAGGGGGTCGGGGAGAAGGGCAGGAGCGAGGTGCGCGTCACTCTAGGCCGTTGCGGTGCCCGGATTCGGACGGCTGCAGCAGCTCCGGGGAGTGGCAGGGCGGGCTGCCCGCGGCGCTGTGCTCGCTGTCGGTGTCGCTGCCCTTCTTACCGCCGCTGCCAGAACCAGCCGAGCCGCCGCCGCCGCCGCCGCTGTGCGTCTTCACGTGCTTGCTGAGGTGGTCGCTGCGCATAAAGCGTTTGTTGCAGACAGGGCAAGCGAAGCGCTTCTCGCCCGTGTGGGTCCGCAGGTGCCGCTGCAGCTCGTCGGAGCGCGTGAAGCGCTTGCCGCAGAAGAGCCAGTTGCACACGAAGGGCCGCTCGCCCGTGTGCCAGCGCAGGTGCGCCTTGAGGTGCGACGTCTTGCCGTACACCTTGCCGCAACCCGGTATGTGGCAGCTGTGCAGGCCCTTGCGCCGCAGGCTCGCCCCGGCCGGGCCCAGCCGCTCTGCCTCCTGGCAGTTGGGGCAGTCGCAGGTGGCGCGGCCGGAGTAGCGGCGTGCTGAGGAGCGCGGGGAGCCTCCCAGCGGCGCCGACGGCCCTGCACTCAGCATGGAGCCCCCCGCGCCGGCCAGCGGCGACGGGGCCGAGTCCGGGTAGGAGCCCGGCAGCACCGGTTTGAAGCCGTCCATTAGGTGCTGCCCCGCGGGGCTGAGCAGGTGCGAGGAGGCGCCGCTGCTGAAGGCTGAGTGGCTCAGGCCTGAGTAATCCGAGTTGTAGCCTCCGAGAGGCGAATGCAGCGAGGTTTGGAGCCCCCCGGCGGCAGGGTGCAGCGAGCCGGGCAGCGCCGCCGCGCCATTCGGGTTCTGTACGTCGATCCAGCCGGCGCCCACGTCCCACCAGCTGGAGGCGCCGGCCGTGCCCACGTCGCCGGCGGTGCCCAGTCCCGGATGCGAGGGCTTGAACCACGACTCGTATGGGTGCGCCATACCCACGCGCGGGTAGATGCCCTGCAGCCCGTCCACCGAGGTGTGCACCTTGGAGATGAACACGGGCTGGTGGGAGCCGTCCTGCGAGTGCGCCGAGGAGCCGCCGCCGCCGCCGCCGCCGCCGCCGCCGCTGCCCCCTGATACGCCGGGGGCCTGGAACACCGAGTAGTCGTTTGCGAACGGCGAGCTGGAGGCGGCGGCGGCCGCAGCCGCGGCCGCGGCGGCTGCGCTGCTGGAGGTTAGGG
This sequence comes from Manis pentadactyla, assembly GCF_030020395.1. Taxonomy (NCBI): domain Eukaryota; kingdom Metazoa; phylum Chordata; class Mammalia; order Pholidota; family Manidae; genus Manis; species Manis pentadactyla. Next base: position 94,676,879 of record NC_080025.1, read on the forward strand.
AGAAGGCGCTGGAGCCCGGGGAGCCGCCGCAGCTAAACGAATCAGACACCAGGGCTGCGGCCGCCGCCGCAGCAGCAGCAGCCGCAGCCGCCGCCGAAGACGTGCCGCCGTTTCTGGTGGCCCCTGACACGCCGAAGCTTGAGAGACTGGAACCCACTACGTTGCAGCTACCGGAAGAGGAGGACGAGGAGCGTTTCCAGGGGTGGAAGCCTTTGCCGAAGGAAGAAGAGCTGTCCGAGAGGGAGGAGGGAGACGGGCTGGGGCTGCCGATCTTGTTACAGGTAGCAGCAAGCATGGCCAGAGGAGTCGATCCCAACCTCGGTTCTTCCTGCGAGGAGGAGAGGAGAAGGGGTGGGGGAGGGGAGGTGGGCAGAGGGCCGGTGGGGGAGGGTAGGAAGAAATGTGCATCAGTCCTCAGGTAGCCTCCAAACGCCCCACTGCACCCCATCTCTTGCTGCGGCGCACCGCCACCAACTCACCTGGCTCCCCCAACAGCCCCGGCGCCCGGCTGCTTCCTACTCTACGGGAGGGGACAAGTTTGGCTGCCGGCGTCTGATTCGGGAGCAAAGCGCCATGCTAAAGGAGTTTGACAAGTATTCTCACCTAAAACAACACTCGCGTGCACACAGGCCCCAGGCACTTCGAAACAAGCAAGCAAGCAAAAAGTCCAGATTGGGAAGTAAGGAAGTTTCCTTTTCCGAGAAGCCTGGGGAGAAACCATTGGATTGCTTTCAAGAGCGCTTCCCCAGTAATCCAGAGAGCGCTTTGAAAATCCTTTTCCGGTCCCCAGAAACCCATCCTGGGTTTTTTCTCCCAGCGCGCAAGAGGCCAATAGGGCTTGCTCGCTCTTCCTGCTTTTCATTTTATTTTTTTAAGAAAGAAAAAAAAAGTCAACAGTAACAAAAAACGAGATGGGTTCAACGTACCTGCAAGGCAAGGCGGGCTGCGGAATTTTTTAAAGGGAAGAGAGAAAATCTGCAGTTTGCCCAAGAGGAAAAACTTGCTCTCTTTACCCGCGAAATCGTCGCATGTAAAATGGGCTGGGCGCACGTCTCCCGGGCAGGGAGCGGCCGGGCGCTGCGAGGTGGCTTGTCTAAATGCCCTTCGAACCTTTCCTGTGCTGAAAAAAGTGACTCTGCCCCCCCTCTCCCCCTCTTCCTTTTCTCCAAACTCACTTGTATTTAAAGGAGGGGGGGGGAAGCTCTCAATAGAGACTGATAGCCCATGGCCTGGCCGGGGCTACTTTAACCCCCTCCGAACAGCAATAAAAGGAAACTAATTAAACCAGCAAGAGAAAATCCTGAGACTCACCCCTAGAAGTGAAGTTGCCATCACACAAAAGTGCCCTCCTCCTCTCAGAGGATCTTTTTTATATTGATAAATCAGAGGCAGTGTTTTTTTTAGAGGTGTGCAATACAATGATCAGTTCCGCCCATTCCACCACAATTGTAGCTCCCTCTCCGGCTTTGAAGTGCCGCGGAGGCGCGGCCAGCCAATCTGCGGCCTCGCCGGGCCGCGCCGCGCGCGCGCCGTGAGGTCATCGGCGCCGCCGCCGGCCGCCGCGGGGGGGTGGGGAGCGGGCACGGGCGGGGCGCGGCCCCTGCGTGTGTGCCGCAAGGCGTGTGTGAGTGTGTAACAATGTAACTGTGTGTGTGTGTGTGTGTGTGTGTGAGATCAAGCTGAGAAGAAGGGGGGAAGGGGATGTGTGTGCGGCAGTAAGTGATATTGTGGTGAGGGGGGCCGGGGGAGGGACAGTGCAGAGAGGAGGGAGGGTGTTGCGGGCGGCAGTGTAACTGCTTGTGTGACAAAGGGGGTAGAGGGACAGACCAGTAAAGTGTTGAGGCGAGGATGTGAGTGCACTATAGTGTAACCGTCCGCACAGACCCCAGGGAGGGAAGAGGGACAGTGCCGTAAAGTGCGGGGGCAAGGAGGTGGAGTGAGTGTGTCTGGTGTGGGGGAGGAGTGTGAATACATGTGTTTGCGTGTGAAAGAGGAGGGAGAGTTGGATGAGTGTGTGTGCTCGATGTGAGGGAGAGAAGGCTGTGTGAATGTGTGTTTGTGAGGGAAGTGTGTGTGTGCGTGCGCGCGTGTGTGTGCAACAAAGCCGGGGGTGAAGAATAGAAACTGAGGTAAAGTGTGAGTAGGGAAGAGAGAATGGTGGTTTGAAGAGTGAAACTGCGAAGTTGAGTGAGGCTGAGTAAATAAATATCCGTAAACGCTACCTCTGTCGCCAACTTCCTCTGCTGATTCCTTCTGTCTAAAACCTGAGTGATTTTTTTCTTCCTGGACACTATCACTATCTCTTTGAAGAAAATCGTATTAATACCTACCTTTCCTTTCGTGGCTTTACAGCCGAAGGGTAGACTCCTAGGGAGCCTGAGGGATATTTTTAGGGGTGAGTTAGGGCGTGTGTGCGTCTGCGTCCAGAGTTGTTAATTCGATGCGGTGGCTTTTTTCTTCCCCCTCCTGAGGTGGGTTCGGCTTTGGAAGTGCAAGTCTCTCTCTAGGGGAAGGGATATGTTTGTCCCTCGGCAAGGAGTAAATTTCAATACAAAAGGATTAGATAGAGAAGAGGACGAGAGAGTATTGTTTTTTCTTTGGGTGAGAAATTGAGGAACCTTTTATGGAATTCAGACGTTTTCACAGGAAACCTCACTGACTCTTTCTGAGGAAAAAAATCAGGATGTTGATTGGAATATGTGAACTGTATTTATCTGAGCATGGAGACAAGCTTATGGCAAATCTTGTTGAAATGTATGGAGGCATCTGTGCTTACCAGAGAATCTATTATGAGTGTGTGTGCATATTAATACACGTAGTTAAAATTTAGTGGATTTTAAAACTTGCTTCCGATTTGTGTTCTTAGTTGCCTTCAGAAATGTCATTATTATTTTACTGCCACCACAAGGCAATATCTTAAACCACAGAAAGCATCACATACCAGTGTAGCAAAAAAGTTCATAGCGCTTGGAGCTCTCTTGAATCTTCGTATGTTTAAAAAGAGCAATTCAGATTTTTAAGCGATCTAAAATGCTCTCAGAAATAGAATTTTAGGACGAAATTGACTGAAATATTATCAGCTAGGAGAAGTGTTTTATTTTGACTGGGGAAACATTTTTATTTTATTGTTGTTTTTGAACCCTCTTCAAGTGAATCAACAGCTTCTGGAGATGTAAAAAAAAAAAAAAATCCTCCAAAGTCAGGTTGTATCATTTGTACAAGTTTTATAGAGCAGGGTTGAGGCTGATGTTTGTGGTGTGAGAATGTGTGTTTCTGACCCCTTTTAACAGTGTTGGGTTATTGACTGTACATCATATCTATTGATTAAGGGAGTAAGCTACATTCTCATACTTTCAAGTAAGTGTGAAGTAAATTAATGAACTGCTTTCTTTTTCTGAAGGCTGACGCTTACCATAAATGTCGCGTTTCTCCCTGCAAGCCTCTCTGAATGATTTTAGCGTGTTGAGAAGGCGTGACAGGCCAGCCCAGAAGGAGGAAGGGGTGGGGGAAGGAGGGAACTCCGTTTAACAAATAAAGGAGAATTAACTTCATTGCTTTAGTCTCCTTCTATAATGATATTCATTTTAAAGACTTAATACACAGTTGTTCAAATTTGAGGTTTAATTCTAATCAATACCGTCACCCTCAAAGGTGGAGGAAAAAAGCATTGAGGGAAGAGTACCTTTTATGATGTTATTTATCTTTTTATCTTATCTTCTGGAAGGAAGTGAGACAAGACAATTAAAAAGTGAAATGCTGATTCTGAGACTAAACAGAGGCATTAACCACTATGTCCTAAAAAAATGCCAGGAATTAGCAAAACAGCATCACTTGATTATAATTTTGAGTTACCTATTTCTAATATTTTTTATTTGCATTAATTCACTTTAGAACATGTAATTCTTCCCATGCCAGTGTGTCACAACACTGGTGTAGATTTAATCAAGTACTGGAGTCTTGTATAAGGTTGGCTTTCAATTTGGGAATTTTCACAAAAGTTCTTATGTGCATATTTCTTGATTAGAAGAAATATATTTATGTTTTCATATATGCATATGTGTGTATACCATATTTTCCCATTTAAAAAAGTTAGGTTTTTATTTCATAGTAGCATTGGTCAACGGGCACTTTTTCCTATATACTCCTCCCCCTCCACACCACCACCAAAGGAAGTGGTTAGTCTTTGTCATAAAGCATAAGATAGCGGAGTTAAGAAGAAAAAGAGAATTGTATAATTGGCCAAAAATTAAAAAGTCAAAACAATCATCTTCTGGTTTCAGGGAAACTAGTCTTAATGGCAGTTCTGTCTTCACTTTGGAGAAGTGACTCCATCAGTTTTGAATCCCGGTACAGGAGGGAACATCTGTAATCTAGCGTAGATACAACCTGCCCCGTAAAACATTTCATGGCACAAACAATTCAGTTTGCCTTTTGTGATATTGCTTATTGTTCTTGGGTATTATGCAGAGATAAATATAGAGGTTTGGAAGGGAAATAGGAAAGAAAGGAAGTACAGGCTTTCTAACATTAATTAAAAGTTTCCCCCAGCCCACATGAAGTTTAACATGCTAGTGGGTTGAGGGGTAGACAGATACTCTGCTGTTTCTTGCAAACCTGTGGGATCCACTTTCAATAAAGCTAGAATCTATTAGCATTCTGTATGCATCTGCAGCATAAATTTCATTTGAATTTCAAATTTAATAAACCAGGAGGTTTTTAATCATCCCTGGTTTTATTTGTTTGATATTAACATGCTTATTGACCGGGTCTGGTGACCAGTTTGATCATTACAGGACAGCAAAAAGTTAATTAAAACGACCACAGCCCCTTAATCATATCATCTGTCTCATCCATGTCGCTCTCTTTATTACCGGTGATGATGGATAGTCTCCCAGATTAATTTCTCTGTTTCTTCGATTTGGACAACAGCTTTTGGGACCTAATTTACATCCTGGGAACAACTTGCTCAAGTATATCTAACACCTTGCAGCTACAATATACATCAACATCTCCTTAGATGGAGCGGAGAAGGGGAGCATTTTTTTTCAGGCGGACTTGAAGACTAATCAATGCTGCGGTTTGGATTTCTTAGGCTTTCACAACCAAAGAAACAGAAGGTCCTAAAAAGCAAATTAGAGGCCTCTATCCCTTCTTTTCCTTTTCCAAGAGTGGGGAGTGAACTATGCCTTTACTGTTTGGTTAAATAGATTAAAATGTGTAGATACAACGACAAGTAAATAAAGCCATTTGTAACCATTAAGTACAATTAGGGCTTGATTGTCGAAAACACCAAAGTTGCCGAGGCTTTCAAGTGCCCTGTGACATATCTATACCAAATACGTTTTCTAACGTTTTAAGTGTGGTGGAGTATACACACAGCATTGAAACAGCCTAATGTGAGGGGAAATGTTCATGAACTATATAGGCGCAAACCTCTGCTGGGTACGTTTAAACCGGGCTCTTAGCATCTTGGGAGGGAAGCGGGAAGCGCAAGCTCTGGAAGCTGACCGGCTGGTGCCGACTGGGGACCGAGGGAAAGCTGTGCGGGCCGCGCGTGCCTGGCCGGCTCCTCTCCCGAAACGGGGTGACAGCCTTCAATCCCTGGCTACTGTGCGGGGACCGTGCGCTCGGACGCGTTGGCTACTACATAAAGCATGAAGAGGGGTGAAGGCAGCCTAGCGCCGCCGGCGGCTGCAGGGAGAAGCGGGTTGGGCCGGATTGGGGTGTTTTCTAGTCAGGAGCTCTCTGGTCAAAGTTTCTTTCCTGCTGAAAAGAAAATCTGGCTAGGCGTGACCCTATGGATTCCTGAGGGGTGCCCTTTTGCTGTCCACTCCTGCGTTCGGGCAGCTTTTCTAGGAAGTTGCCTAACATTTCCTGGGAAGGGCGATAATAAAAGCCCCTCGCTGGTGGCAGATTGTTAAACCGTAGGTGGGAAGGGATCAGTCATTCAGAGCCCAGAGAGGGCTGTATTTTCCTGATTTGAAAATGGGAACTTCCACACGGAACAATAGCCCCTATTAGAGAGAATATTCGGTTTCAAACTGTCCAGCCACATTTACAACCGGGTCCTTATTTTACTGGTATTGCTTAATTGGATGTATTTGTGGACCACAGCTAAGCAATAGCGACTCTTGATCTTGGTGAATGCAAAGCATTGCTTTGGTGGCTCTTTTTAAATAAATGGGACCACTTGAGAAAGCACTTCATATTTTTTTCTTAGTTGACTTGATATTTTTCTTCCGTATCATACTGCTTAATAATTTTCTTTTCTGCCACTTTAAAGCTTTAAAAAGTTAAGGAAGGTTTAATTAAAAGATGTACTCATCTAACTTTGGATATTACCTGCTGTGATTCACTTTAGCTAGGGACTCCAAATTGCATATATTCTGAAGACAAGGAGGACTCTTTGTGTATACCGATCCTATGACTGTGTAGGTAAGTTCATAGGTGGGAAAAATATGAAGATGTTTACCAAAATAGGTATTTCTTCCTATATTCAAGGAAGAAAAAAATCCTATTTCCTTATTGTCTACATGTGCATAATGTTCACATCCTCGTAATATGATTGTGGGGTAGTTCCGCAGGCAGTCCTGCACTCTGTGGTATATTTCATATTCATCTCTCTGCCAGACTACAGATGAAATTGATAATTCTACAGCACTTCATATTCCTCCTTCATCATGTAAATGAAGGAAATACATGTAAGGAAAAGAGTTCGCTCATTTGGGGTGAATGGTGTGTGTGTGTGTATTCTTGTTGTGCAAGGCAAGAGAGAGAAGAGAGGCTTAGACATTCAGATGAGTTTGTCCAGATTTTTTCCTAGAATGGAGTTGTTTTTGCTGTTTTCTTTTTTGGTATTATATATCACTTTCTCACAGCTAACATGCAGAGTTAAAAACTACTAAATTCTTATCCTCAACACTATTGATTTCTTTTCATTCTGTCCTGTTGCTAGAGGAGGTAATGCTCCTAGATTACCCCCACCATCTTCTCCAGACGGTTGACAATTGCAATCGCAGTTTAGGGAAGATAAATGTTACTTTGGGAATTGTGTTTAATTACAAATAATCTAGGAGCTGCACTGGGTCTCTGGGTTTAACCACACATGTGTTCAAATCATTGTACAAGGTTTACAAATTGATGCTATTTGCAAAAGGGGATACAGTTCACTTTTCTAAAATCAAGGGGAAAACAGGGATGTCCCACTTTGGGTTTGTCAAGAGACCCTCAGAGATAAACCAAAGTAACAGGAAACAACAAAAAGTGTGGTGCCTCTGAGTATTTGAAAGATTAAGAAAAAAATTTCCACTGTAGCTTGACTTTAGGTCAATTTTATTGAAATGAAAACCTGAAAACAAACCATTCTTTGTTGAGTTCTTAGGCTCCCTTAGCTAAACCAGTTTTTGTAGAGCGCTCACATATTCAAATTTCTTTTTGCTGTTTTTTCTTTGTTTTTTGTTTTTTGTTTTTTTCCCTGACAGAAGTCTTGTAGATTTTCCTTGAAATAAACCTCTGGTTATTTTTTACAGTTCCTCTTGTAACTCAGCTGCTACCTTTGTGTGTCTGATTCTTTGCTTGTATGGCAGCTCAATTAGTGTTGTTTGTGTGTGTGTGCTCGCTTTTTTTTTCTAATAGTCTTATTAACAAGAAAAAAGGTGGCGAACAGGTTATTCTCTTAATCTGACCTGGCTGTAAGAGTAAGATGAGCAGCACTGAACAGATGTCCCCATTTAAGCCGTTCTTTTCCCACATGCCTGCTGGATATTGCAGGCGCGCAGGAAGCTCGCTTCAAACCTGGCCCATTTCAGGCCATAATGGCCACGTTATTTCGGCCCAGTGAACACGAACAAAATCGCGTGCTTTAGAATCATTCGACTCTGAGTCCAGGAAAGGCAGGGGGTGTGGTGGCAGTGGGGGTGGCTAGGGAGGGGTGTGTATGTATGCGTGCGGGGGTGGGGAGCCGATTTAATCTAGGATCGCAGAAGAGAACTTGCTCAAAAGAATTTTTCTCCAGCAAATATGGTATAATTTACAGAGCAACTTAATAATCCGAGGGGCAATGCGAAAGCCCTTTGCGTTGTAAACCGCTTCTAATTACCTGCCAGAGCAATTAGCTGACTATCACGAAGAAATTAGATCGCTCAATGTAGCATAAATAATGCGAATAATTTTGTAAGAAGAATGGAAAACGAGACCTGGTGTTTCTTTATAAGGAAATAACACCTCGTACTGTACGAGCCCTCCATGAACACATATTAATGTCTAGGCATGCATGGCAATGAGTCCGAGCAGGAGCCCTCTGGCTGCGGTTCAGCACTTTTTCCGTTTACGTATGCGGGGTGAAAGTCGGCTTCCAGGCGTTCGATCTCCAGCCTTCCAGCTCACAGTAATTAACACATAGCGACTTCAATGGGAAAACCTGTTTTCCAGATGATTTTTACAATGCAGCTTTATGTCTCATTTGGCAGTTTAAATAGCTGGAGTTGTTTTCTGGCTTCATCTCTGCTATCATCTGTTGAGCATATTTTGCTTGGAATATTGAATCCCACCCAAAACTTGGGTACAGGCTTTTGCTAACTTTTTTTTTCTTAAGAAGTGGGGATATCAGAGAAGCCACTTTGACAATAGGGCAAAGAATTCTTGTAGGGACCTGAAGGATATCTACTTTTCTGAATGAGGTTCCTGGATGAGCATATTAGAATATTTTTGTGTACATCACTCAACCTTCTATAAAAAACCTACTTCAATCATCTTATATATTTAACTCATTTCTCTTGACTGATTCCTATAGTGAAATTCAGGCGATGACTTCACACATTCTTAGCACAGGATTTTAAGAGTAAAGTGCAGACCTAATTTTGGAGGAAAGCTGATATGTAGGGGCATGTAGGTGTCTGGTAACACTATCAAGCTCCTTCAAATTTACTGGGTTTGTAAATTACAAATAAGAGGATAGCTTCAAAAGATGTTTGAGAATCGAATATGTGTGCTGACACCTACACACACACACACACGCCCACACGCATGCTGTTGTCCATAGCTCCATGCTTTCAGGTGCACAGAAGGGAAGGGAGTGATTGGGACACCCCTTTTCCCTGGTAAAGGAGATAGGTCTTACGTTGGGTCAAGTTCAATCAGCTCGGAGAGCTTCCGTGGTAAGTGAATTGGACGTATGTATTGGTCACAGCAAAGGGTGTCGTGTGGATCCTGGATTTGCTTGGTCCAGCACAGCCATCGGTGTGAGTCCCGTCCTTGCAGCCCTGGTAGTTAACGACTAGTTCCCCTACAACCCGCTCGTCCCTACACATGGAAGGCTTCAGCCAAGTCATTTTTTACCATCTTACACTCCTGATTTCAGTGAGTTTTGCAGGACTTCTCAATGGCTTTGGCCCGACCCGTTGCACCAGCCCAACTTCCTGCTCCTGAGAAGACAGATGTTTTGCTGGTGACTGGGCAGGTCTAGATACAAACGGAAGGAATTGCGGTGATTAAGTTCCTCAATACAGGCTACAAATTGGGTTACTGCTCTTTATGGCTTCACGTCTATGCAGTTCTCCCCTCAGGGCTGCTAGGTTAGCGGGGAGGGTATAAGCCTAGAGAGACTTAGCAAATACCGACCCTACTTTAGAAGGTGTTAGAATATCTACATCAGCGCTAGGAAATTCGTGACGTAATGAGCAAATCACTGGGTTCAAGGTCGCCTACCCTACGCAGTGCCAAGTACCCCTACCAATTCCAGACAGAAAAACGCCCATCTAGATGGAAAAGAGGACACGTTTTTATTTAAGGCTTTACAAATACCTGCTTCTGTACTCAGTGGAAGTTACTTTTTAAAAGGAAATCAAATCTTGATTCTTGTTAATGGATTCTGGAAAAGTAATACAGCTTTCTTAGATACTGATAATGCAATTTTCCACTATCACATCATCTGAACATTCCAATTTACTGAAGTGTTTCGCAGCTGTTTCCACTCCACCCCCACCCCCAACACTTAGTATCTCCTCTCCCTCAAAGATGCCATGAAGATTCTCCATCCTAAACATCGAGGACTCTACAGGCCGCCAAAGAAGGCTGCCCCATTTTAATTGAAAACAAGGACCAGGATTGTAGGATTTAGAGTGCGAGAGTGAGGATCAAACTTTTTTTCCTCTCGAGGGGTCTTCACTTAGCCTGCAGTAACCAACGTAGTCCCTCTTTTCCTCTCCTCTGTCTTTATTTAAAGGTCTTAATTTTTTGGCAACTTAAGGTGAAAGAAATAAGCTGAACGGATGATTGCCATGTCTGTAATTGTTCTAAAAACATTTTCCAATGGTGCCTCATAAAGCAAACACACTGGGTTCTTTGATCAACATTGAAGAAGTAAACATTTGGAAGATCCAAAAGCCCACCACTTTTGGAATCTACACTCAGCATTTACAACTCTGAAATGGAATGGCCATTACCTTCTAAAGGGCAGCTATAAACAGCAGAAAGTTCTTATTTTTCTGTAGATGGTGCTTCAAGTAGTTTTCTAGGTTACACTTACTCTAACATAGGCATAATCCAACCCCTTCCCCCCATGAAGCTGGAAAGGACAGTTGTTGAAAACAGTATTAATTACTAGCACTGTTCACGATCAATTTATTTCAAACTTTCTGGATAAAAATATTGGAAGGACTAATGAATCCACTTCAAAACTTTTTCTGCTTTGGTTCAAGAAGTCCTTTAAGCATAGAGAACAAAAGGAAGATAAAAGTGACATCTCCAATTTTGGTGCACTTACCAGATGGAACTCTAATAAGAGGTGTGCCTCAAACGAATAAGAGCCAAAGTCAAACCAAAAGAAGCATTACTTCTTGTTGCTAAAACTCACCTGCATTATTGCTTTTTATGATTGATTGGTATTAGGGCATTAAACAGCGTTTTGCTAAATTTCAGTGTTTAAAATCTTAGCAGACTTAACTGAAAGTAGGCCAATTAATATACGGTATTTAAGGTTTCGAAAAAAGCTTTAGATGGACATCCACAACTAGTTTTGTTAGGTGATCTACTCTTGATTTAGGAGCCAAAACTATTCTTTTTCTTAACTAGGCTTCAGTGATAAGAATTTCCCTTAGCTACTTAAGATTGAAGAAATTTCAAAAACGGTTAGACATAGGTGGGAAAAAACGTAAGTTTACAAGGAAGTAAGGGAGACAATTACGGTGTTGACTTTAAAAATGTCGGGTAAGTCCCAGTTCATAACTCAGTTGGAGGGAAGAACTTGAGGACCGAGCGTCCCAGAGCCTCTTAAGGCATTAGCACCACCTTCCGCACAGCTGCTGGGCTCGCGGAGGGCGCCACCCACACAGGAAGCCGCGAAGATCCTGCGTTCCGGCGATTAACTGTCCGGGCCACTTCAGAGGTGTTCCCGCTTTTGGTTTCACGTACACCCGGGGTGTTTTGCCCTAAAGAGTTTTCCATTGATCTCGTGTCCCGTTTCTGTGCTGTGGCCACCTAAGAGATCAGTTCAGGAGACTGACAACGAAAAGTGCCAGGCTATAGCGGAGCGGCGGGTGGGCGGTAGAAGGAAGACCAGAGGCTCCCCCCTCACATCCGCCTCCAATGGTGCAACGGCCCAGGGCTGTCCCGGAGCTGAAGCTTTCCAAGAAGTCAGATTAAATACCCTGTGTTTGGGGAAACTAGAGTAAGAGGTGAGTAGTGGACAACTTTCCCCACCGGTCGCAGTGTCGGGAAGAAATGAGCTACGGGTTCTGTGTCGTGGCAGCGGTCTCTGTGCAGTTCAGAGACCTTCCGAGCGAGGGGTCGTCGGGCTCCCCGGCGATCTTCCGGGACTCCGGGAGTGGGGCTTCCGACAGCTCCCCAGAGTTTCTGCACCCAGCAGTCACAATATTTGCACTCCCTTTTCTTCCCGGCCCGCCCCTCCCTGCCTGTCCTCCCGTCCTCCGCCCGCCGGGCGACCCCGCCGCCTCCCGGCGACCGCCGGCAGCCCCAGCGCCGCTGGCCCGCCGCGGCCAACCCTGCGCGCAGGGACGCGCCGCCTCGCACCCTCTGGCCCCCGGCGCACTCCGCCCTCCCGCGTGGCTCGGGCTGCGGCTGCCGTGGGCGCGGCGGGCGGAGGCGCGAGGGCTCGGCTCCGCCGCGGCCCGGCCCCGCCCCGCCCCACCCTCCGGCCCTCCCCTTCGCTTAGCCGCGCTCTCCCGCCGAGCGCCGCCGCCGACTCCGCGCTCGGCCCGGCTCGTCGCAGCCGGCCGCCTCGGCTCGGGCCTGGAGGGCCGCGTCGACTCCCGCCAAGGGGGAGGTGCCACCCCGCCCCGGGGCGTTTGTTCCCGGGCCGGCCTCCGAAGTCCCTTTGCGCCGGGCGGGACGGCAGTCGGGTGCGCGGCGGCGGCTCTCCACCCCGGCACTCAGCTGCCCGCCCCTCTCCTCCTCCTCCTTCCCTCCCCCGGCCCTCCTCCTCCCCCACCCCCCGAGGGCTCGCACACCCCGCGGGCGGGAAGGTGCCGCCCTCGGGGCGGACAAAGGGGCAGGCTGGGCGGGAGGGGGCTGCGGCCGGCACGCGCGGCCGCGGGAGGGGCCCGCCGCGCTGTCGGCTGTCCGCCTGACTCCTGCTGGGCGGCGGGCGCGGCCAGGGGTCGGAAGGAGGCGGGCGGTGAGGTTGTGCGGGGCTGCGACGCAGGAGACGTGTGTGCGGGAGGGGTCGCGGATAGGCCGGGTGGCCTGGGACCCACCCGACACGGGCAGTAGGTGAACCTCCTGCTCTGCTTGTCTACCCCTCCTGGGTTTTGGCTGGACTGGACTTTAAAGCTCCCTAAAAATTTATATTCTTGTTTCTCTGTCAGCGATGATACATCAGGCACCCGAAGGGCTAGCTAAAACGCAGATTGCTGGGCCCCATCTTCAGTTTTTGGTTAAGTAGGCTGCACTTCCTTTGGTTAAGGTCAGTTGCACTTCCTACATGATGCTGAAGCGCTGATCCGGTTCCACATTAGAGAATCACTGCTACACCATCTTTCCTCCCCACGCCCTTCCGGAGAAGTGGGGAGAGGATCTCCCACAGGGATCCCAGATGCACTGCTTGTGCTCTGCTGTGCCAGGGTAGTTTTACCTGTTGTGAAGGTAAGTCCTACATTGAATATGTGGACTTCTTTTTCTCACCGGAAGCTCCAAGTTTTCAGACTAACCAATGCTGGAGGGTAATCCTAACACCAACGGTGCTTGAGAAAGTAAGGCTGCTTTAGATGAGGACCAGAGAAAGCCACAATTCAGCTGGCCATTTCCTCTCAATTCAAGGCTGGAAGCAGGAGGATGGTTAAGCACAAATTCAAATTCAGCTTTCCAGCACAAACTCGAAAGGGAATCAAATCATTCCTTTTTTATGTAATGACAATCGCCTGCCGTCTTTTTAAGTTTTTTATTTTTCTTTTGTTCAGTCCTATGCTCTGCGTATATTCACTGTTTTATATTTTACTGATGGGCCTAAACATTTGTAAAGCAAGGAATAAGAACAGCAGAGAAGAGGTTTAAATGAAATTTGTTTTTAAATTCACATTACGGCTGAAAATTTCTGATTTTTTAAAAAGCGTATCTATATATTTAAAGGGAACATAATCAGTCTTATCACTTAAAGTGCACTCCCTGGCCTCACAAAACTGGTTCCTCCAAAAAAATTATTTGAAAGTCTAGTGTGAAATATATTTTGACATAATCCCGTGAGAGTTAGTTGAGGAAAATACCCAAAAAGAGACACGCTAAACTTTTTATCCCTAGTTGACGGTGTTAATCATCTGGTTTGAGCCTTGTAGTTTTCATTGTCAAATACTTGGGTTCTCTCTCAAAGGGAAGAAAGTTGGGGACTTGCATTCACTGTTTTTCAAGAGGAGATTAAACACAAAATCGATTTAATGGAGCATCTGTAATCTTAAATGCAAGAAGTCAAGAGCTAAGGCTATAATAGAAAGGTTAGCTTTCCTCCATTGTTCACACAATCTAACTCATATTTTTGGAACTTAATTATCAATGAAAGCTACCACATCAATGCTATACAGTATAGGCAAATTACAAGAACCTTTTACTTCTCCCAACTGGGTTTAAATTGCAAATCTTAACACTGAACAGTGTGCTTTTGGCATTGAATATTCAATACAGTGAAATGTGTTTTAAGTGAACCACCCAAGGGCCCAGGAACATTTGCTTAATAATGATACTTTGCAATTCTATAGGGCCTTTCAGGCAAGGATCTCAAGTGGAATGCTCTTTAACTATACCCTGCATGGGAAACCTTGGGAATATTTTAAAGTGCTCACTTAAGGCCTATTGGAAAGAATCTTTAGTATAGATTTCACAGTATGGTTTTAAGAAATGAGGTACTGCAGAATTTTCAGTCTCAAGGGTATCATATTCATGTGCGTTTGATGGGTACTGAATATTTATTAGTTATTTTGTGTGAAGCTTAAAATGTACGTTTTTCCCCAACTTTTTATTTTGAAAAATTTCAAACCTACAGAAAAGTTGAAATAATAGTACAATGAAACATTTAATTTCAGTGAACACCCATATTCCTTTAATCTGGGTTAACATTGTTAATATTTTGTGACAATTGCTTGGGTTCTTTTTTTCTCTTCAGATATGTGGATCGATAGATAGACATACTATATTTGAATAGATAGGTAGATGCATAATATAATTATTTGTTTGGTTGTTTGTTTATCCATGTGCATGCATATACTTCTCTCCCCACCCATTTAAAGTAAATTACAAGCATCATCGCACTACACTCCTAACTTCAGAACACTTCTCCTGGTAAAAGGGCATTCTTCTACCTAACTGTAATGTCAATATAAATAATATATTCTTATTGTTGATTTTCAAAAAGCATTCCAGTGACTTTATTTTTGAGTTCAGAATGTCCATAAATTGTATCAGTGTTGTTTATGAATGTAGGAAATGAGATTTAATCCAGTGCTGGTATAAACAATTCTAAATACTATTTATCCTGTTCCCTAGGCATCTTGGGAATTTAAGAACCTGACATTCTGATTAAGGAATTGCTGTAGAAACAATATATACTAAGTGTTTTGAAATCAGAATTCAAAAACAATTAAAGAAACAAAATCGTTTTGACGTGCTTGTGGAACAGAAGAGGAACATTAATATTCCAATCCAAGCCCCCTCCACACCCAACTTAATCTGCTTTTACCTTAATTAATGTTTGATCTAAATTATCAGAATAATTGTCTTAATTATCCACTTCATTTTGCTAGCTAGTGTAGACTTGACCAAAATGAAAATAGCATTGGCAGTTATGTATTTTGAGAAGTGTATGTAGACAATTTACATAATTTAGCCAAAATGGCCAATTAATTGGTATAATTATGAGTGTCTAGACTTGGCTTTTATGGGTAGGTGGAAGAAGAAAAACCTCTCCTCTTTCCAATGGTTGCCCTCCTCTAGCTTTTTAAAGATCCATACTTTTCCTCTTTTGAATATTTTACATTCCTAATTTAAAATATTCTCATATTTTTTATAATATAGGCATGTTAATTAAAAGTAATTATCCAAAGACTAACAAGTACATCTTCTTGCCTCTTACAAGTCCTTGAATTATGACATAACTTAATGTGTGATTTATCCCACTTTTGGAAATGTATGTAATTACATATTTACCTCTGTAGTGTTAGTGCCTTATACTTAATATTCACTAATTAGCATTATTCTCTCTCTGTACAAAATCAACTTCCAACTGCATGAAATTTCTGGAGCTTAAAGCCATCTTACAAATAAATGTTGATGAATATTTGCACTTTTTTAGGTGTGAAATTCATACAGCTTTATGTAAAAATTAGCAGGAACATTACATTTTATACATACAATTACCTCCTTGGGTCAGAAACATTGTAACTTTGATTATTTAAATGTAATTTAATGTTTTCTTCATTCTTACATAGTTCACATTTTTAAACATGTCTTTCTGATGTGTTTCAATAATGTCCTCAGCTTCTAAAGCTATTTGTCAAGGCAGAGCAGAAGTGTTGAGGGTTGTGTTAATCCCATTAAACAAAAAATTGCAGTATGAATAGTTTTAATCAGAATGTAAGCTTCAGAGATGTATGACCTAAATAATAAGTGAATGTTTTTTTGATAACTATTAATGGTTATTGTCTCTGTCGCTGGGAAATTTGTTATTACTGATCAGCTGAAACAAATTGAGAATAAAAATACTTACACAATTGATAGACTCTTTCATACATTAAGAGAAGCCGTAAATATAATGAATACTGAATTGTAAATTGGGAAAACTAGTTTCTATTTCCAGTTTCACTGAATCTGTTAAGTTAGCTGACATATCAATTAACCTGCTAAAGCCTCAGTTTGTTCATTTATAACAGGGTATTACTTGCTCTGCCAACTCCATATGTTGGCTCTGAGGTTCCAATGAGATAATGTATCTGAATTGGCCTACTTATCAAGCACCTACTTTAGATAAGCCTAAGCAATAGATGCCTGACTTCATGATATCTACAGTCCCTGCATAATAGAGCACAAGTACAGGAAGTCACCAACACACCCTGGTAGAGAATTGAGTATGTATTTAATGAGTTGTACAAATCTTTACTTTGGGTAAATAGGGTGTTGCATGAAGACAAAATAGAGGTCTCTGTTAGATAAGAAGAAGATAAATGTAACAAATGTGGAACATTTTGAAGATTAAAATTTTTTCTTCTCAGATTTTTGATGGGTAAACCTAAGGCAAACTTAGAGCAGCCCTTATTGTTTGACACATGATAAAGCCATAGTTGGAACAGTAGCATACACTGTATATCTAATAAAATATAGATAGAATTAAAAGGTAATAGTAATAAGCTAGGGGAAAAACTAATTATTGGTACTTTGCTTGGATTATAAGGTAAAGTGTTCTGAGACCTAATCAGTAATTACTGCCTTGTACCAGTATCTTAGATATAAAAAAAGACAGCTGGCTTTAAAAACAATTTTTATTGAAGTAAATGGGGCTCCAGGATAGTCATCCTCTTTTGTTTGTCCGGGATGAGGTCCTGCCCACTTTGGGGCATTGGTTCTACATCTGTCATTCCATTCATCAGTGAGTCTCACAGTCGGGATACTACAGCTGTCCCGTTCTTTTCAACCTTTTCTGGGATGGACGAGATGAGACGACTGGCTGGCTGGTCAAGGCTTCATCGCATATTCAGCAAGTCTGCACAAGCACCATTGTATAATTGTATTGTTCTCTTCTTTATTTGTAGAGCAGAACTTTTCAGTCTAAAAGGTCATTGGAATGTTTATTTTACTACGTGTCCCTATTTAATTATTTTGCTTTGAGTTGCATTTGTTCATAAAACAATGGTGTCAAACTGTTAGCCATAATTTATGTCCTATCATGCACATGCATGCATTTACATAGCCTGAAGTAGTGAATGGAAGAGGAAAGGAGAATTCAGTTGGAAGGTTCTGGTTAGGTTTCCTTCCAAATGACTAACCTTGTTGACTTCCCAAATAAGACATGTGGACATAAGCAGAATCTTTTGTGTTTGGAAGTAGCAAATTCTACTAATTCCGTATTAATGGCTTGGATCTGTCACAGGAATTTGAATGTAGAGAATCAAATGTTTCTTCTGTTGGTTGGTGACCAGGCTGGTTCTGGCTAAACTGCAGCTCTCATTTGGATGGAATTGGCGAAGACATTATCAAAGTTCGTTTGGACTTTCTTTTCACTGGCTGTTGAGTGTTCGCCCCTGTGTGTGTTTTTGAATTAGTCTTTAGTCATCCCAATAATACTGATGGAAAAGTACTAATTCTAATTTCAGCTCCAGAAATTTACATCACTCCACAGATGGGTGTAGGGCGGGCGGTTCCAATGAAACAGACTTTAGAGTCAACAAACAGCAAACCAAATTTCTAGGAAGATACTCCAAACACAAATTAATGGGAGAAACACATGAATTACAAAGATAGTTTCCATTTGGAAATTCAAATTTATTTTCTAGATTTAAGAGTATTTTGCCAAAGAATACCATGCCCAGCTACTTACCTTAGGAAACTTAGTGACATAAATAACCAAGAATATAAGATTTCTGTACAAATTAATACATACACAGAGGTTTGAGCAAAGTAGCTGGAATTAAAGCTAAATAAAATACTAAGGAAAAGAAAAACAAAGACTTTTTACATTTTTTAAATTCTTGGAAAAAATTAGAAGTCCTGTTATTTTGAAGATTAGTCTGTCAGTTATTAGTACTGTGCTGTAGATTTCAGCAAGATGGGAGTCATTAAACTTAAACCTAGCTGTGTCTACATCAGAACTTCAGCTTCAAATAACTTAGCTTTGTTCTTTTTCTTTTAACTTTGTTCCTATTCTAAACTGTTAAGTGTTCAACAGCAGAGAAAATCAGAAAAATGCTTCAATTATTCCATTATGTTCTACCCAAATACTTAGGAAGCATTGTAATGAGGCATCTCTAAGGCTGCTACCTGGCAGTCCTTGCTCAGTTGCCGTGCACTTAAATGCATAATCTTAATTTTGATGCCATCACATTCTTAGGCTTCTCCCTTGAGTCTCAGTTGTTTTTAACATTGGTTGTACTTTCATACTCTCTTGAGAAGGTTCCAGAAATCCTGATATCTGGGCCAGACCCTCAGAGATTGATTTCATTGGTCTCAAATGTGGCCTGGGCATTGGGATTTTGAAAGCTCCCCCATACCTGATGATTCTAACCTGCAGCTGAGGTGAAGAACCCTTGACTCAATGATAGCAACCTGGAGTTGCTCAAGAGCTTACAGTTTAGCAGCTCCTCTCAAGCCAGGTCTTTCCTTCTGGTCTTCAGTAAGAGTGATAATCTCAGATATCTACAGGACAGAAGCAGGTAGGGTGAGTTACAGAAATTCAGAATGGGACCAAAGTACACAGGATTCAGAGCCCTGTAGTGTAAAATGGTTTTTCTCATTTAATTACCTCAGTGTCCTGTACTGAGTGCCTCCATTTATGTTGTAACCGCTGTCTTAGATTTTAAACTCTTGAAGTGCATTGTTATTTCTTCATATAATACCATGTACCTAGAAGCACTAGGTAGATTTATTTAAATAATAGTTACTTCTACTTCCTTTCTTCATACCCCCTCTGCTGACTCCTGTACAGTAGACTCAACCAAATGTTATTATTAGGGTAAAAAGGCATAAGTTGAATATTTCTCCAACAGAATGTTACAGGGAAAGGAATCCTCTCACAAACCTTTAGCTGTAGAAACTAGAAGCCTCCTCTTGTACTAGCAATTCTTATCTTTTGCTTTATCTTTTTAAATCACCTATTATAGTCTTACTATAAATTTTCTAGTTAATTCTCTGAGGCTTTCTAGGCTGACGGTTTACTGGTATCATAATTTGGTCTATCTCTTACATGCTCGTCAATCTGAAAATGGAAATTTTGTAAGTTTGGTACCAAAACGTGACTTGAATGGCCCTGAGGATGTGTATAGTCTTTATGTTTCCACTTTGTGTTAATATTCATATATTTTAATGTAGAAATATTGTTGATTACAGAATGCTGCATCAGCTTCTGTTATTATATCATATATAGTAAATTAACTTTTCTGAAATATGGAAACTTGTAAATTCTGAAATACAATCAACTTGAGTCAAAAAAAAGGAATGTGGACCTTATTGCTTTATCTCGATGTGTTTAGTTTTTGGCCTCTTTACAATCCTATTTAATGTCTAAATTCCTATTTAATTTGTTCATTAAAAATCTAATGTAAAATCTTAACTATTTTGTGAGTGCATATGGCACTACATTTTTTTAGTGATGATGAAGTTAAATTTGCTACTTTTAGTGATGGTGAGGTTGATCTTGCCATTATGTTCTCAGTAGAGAAAACAGCCACTGATGGCAACAGAAACTTTCTGCACTGAAGGTAAAAAAAATTTTATTGGAAAGAAGAAAGTTGAGTAGAGAATGCTTTTATCCAAATATATTTAAATCCCTTATTTAGTCCCTGAAAAGTAACATGAAATACTTTGTCTTTACTTCAGCTAATTGCAAGCCACTGGAAAGTTGTGTAACTGTATAGCAAGTAACCATAATGATCAAAATTATATACATAATCTGTTCAGTTAGATGTTAACTGCTGTGGTGATTATTTTAAATTGATGTTATACCCATCTTTAAAAAAAAATGAATAAAGACAAGTCTAATCCCATTATAAAAGGCTACCTCATTGTAAATAGTCTCTGAAGAAAATAAGATTTAGGGACTGTTAGATTAAATATACTTTCCCATCTTTCCTAGAAACCTGTCAAAATCATAGTGAAAGAATATGAGACAGCAAAGTAGAACCAGAAAGTTACCCAAGAAATAAATAGTCATAGAATCCAGGAAATAATCCAATCAAAGAGAAGAAGTGAAGGAAAGAATGACAAATGGGTAATAGGTTTAGAGAGAGTAACTAATCCAAATTGTAACAGGAAGCTATGTGAGGGAGGACTTCAAGAAAAAATATAAAAGTAACTGATTATTCAATGTGCATAAACCTTCAGAAAAATTGATGCACATTTAACGAATCTGTTACAGCATTTGGGGAAAAAAATAGCCACAAGTGCTTAGAAAACTAACCCAGTGTAATTAATAACTACAGGAAAAATAAAAAGGAAACTGGGGGAGGAAATAATCAGAATATACCACTTGACTCAGTAGTAAACTATATTTATGTGGCAATACTACAGCAAATACCAATTATTGATCTAAATAAAAATTTTTATATAACTAAGGTGGATGGGAGAGATAAATGTATATTTTTTGGAAGGGAGGTGAGGTGATATAAGATAGCTCAATCATCATCCATATCATCCAGTTGAAAATCAATGGTTAATACAAAAATTTTATATACTTACAACTTGGAAATAGGTACTTAATAACTAAAAGTGGTTACTTTGGGTTATAGGATTTGGTGGGGAGATGATGGAGAGAAATGGGAATAGGATGAGGAGAATTTTCATTAATATTGGTTTTTTTCACTATGTTCATATATTACATAGATAAAAATGTAAATTACTTTAAAGGAATACCTTTAAAAAAACCAAACATGTGGTTTGCAGAAACACTTTGAAACTATTCTTTCACTTCCAAACCCATTAACATGTACATATGTGATTTTTTTTGGCTTCTCATGTCAAAACATTCTTTTTACATTGTTACTTTGGGAATACTGAAAGTAAAGTCCTCAAGAACTCAGTTCTATGGGCTCAAAATTCCAATCAAACTATTAAAAACAAAAAACAGGTTATAACAATGAAGAAAATAATTTACATGTTTTGGCCTTTATTCTACCTCTTTGATATCTTAATGGCAGAGTGCAATGGAGTCAACATTCCTGGCTTTGAGTAAGCTCCATCACTTAACTGATTATGTGATCCTGGGCCAGTAGCTTAACTTCTCTAAGCATTGGTTTATTGTCTAAAATCATATTAAGAGTTTCTATCTTCTAGGGTAATTGTGAGGATTAAATAAAGTGAAATATATTACTTAGCAAAGTGTTTGGAATGGCACAGGCATTTATTAAATGCTAACTACTGTTACTTTTCCTTTCCTTTCCTCTTACTTTTCTTCCTTCTGAGAAAACAGAATATTCTCGAAGAGCTCCATCAATATGCATTATCTTCTGTTATTGGGTGAGCTGATACTTATTTTAATTTTTTTATTAAGGTATCATTGATATACAATCTTATGAAGGTTTCATATGAGCAACATTGTGATTACAACATTCATCCATATCATCAAGTCTCTCCACACACCCCATTGTTGTCACTGTTCAGCAGTGCAGTAAGATGTCATAGAGTCACTACTTGTCTTCTGTGTGCTGTACTGCCCTGTGAGCCACCTGCATTACGTGTGCTAGTCATAATGCCCCTTAATCCCCTTGTCCCTCCCTCCCCACCCACCCTCTTCAACCCCTTCCCTTTGGAAACCGCTAGTCCCTTTTTGGAGTCTGTGAGTCAAGCAGATACTTTTTAACTTGCCCTATTAGATACTTATCTCTAGCTACATCCATTTTATAAATGAATGAATTATGGGCCATTATATGCTGAACTAATTTCTTAGTAAGTGTCAATTATATATTATGCAAGGATAGGTAACTAGTTTCTGATGTTCTGAGGTAGCAAATTTAGCATTAATTAATTATATAGGACTTGCATTTGCCAAGCTTAAATTGCTGTGTGTGTGTGTGTGTGTGTGTGTGTGTGTATGTAATCTGATTAAACCTTTGCTTGGGTAATTATTGTCCCATCTGGCAGACAAGAAAACTGAGGCTTAAAGAGGGTATATAATTTGCTAGAGGTTATACAGTTTATGTCTTTAAAACGCATTTCATTTTGTTCTAGTATAATATATAGTTTAACTTATTTTAAATTCATCATTTTAGCATCATCATAAGTACTGCTGAAAGGTGGTAAAACAATGTTTCATAACTTGAATATGCAGTCAGTGATAACTGTGCCACAAACTGGATGGCATTTTTGAATCCTAAGTAGTTGTAGGGCTACCTTTGGTTGCTGCCCACTCAGTAAGAATTTTCGCCATTGATTGCTTTGGTTAGTTTATTTGAGTTATGCATTTATTCATTCAATAACTACAGAGGCTCACTGTGCGATAGGCACACTGCTTGGTGCTGAGCATCTGTGGATGGAAAGGTGTGATCCTTACACTCCAGCAGTCCAGTGGGGAGATTTATTGGTGTGTATTTGTAACATAGTGCTGTCAAGGACATATGCAGATGTTAACAGAGCTCCTGGTTTAGGCCAGTCCTTCCTAGACAATCCAGGAGCAAAGGACGTCTTGTCAGGAACATACCCTCCTTTCTCTCAGAGGTGACCCCAGGCAGAGGGCAATGACTTTCCCCATCCTTTCTGGCAGTAGCCCTCTTGCAATCCCTCATTGTCTCTGTGCTCCTCTACCATGTAGGACAATATTCTAATTTCGATCTTAATCTTAATGGATGGGCCTCTGGTTGATAGGGCATGTGGCTTGTTGGCTTCCGATACCAATTTTCAGTGACTGTCAGGCTGGACCCAGCTCTTGGAGGCACTTGAGAACCATGACTACAAATTCCATGCTCCATTGCTATACTATACTACCTCTGATTCCTTATTTCCAATATCAATGTAAACAGGAATATGGGATCTCCATATGGATCCCATAATGACTCTTGGCTAGCTTGTGTATGTTTCCCTGATCTGTTCACCAGTCCTTGTGAATTCCTAATACTGGAATGCCAGAAAGAGGTATAATGTGACCATAGTGGCTGACAAATCTCTGAAAGGTTTCAGGTGGAGTGTGCTTACTGGCTAAGAGGACAGTGATAGTTTCAGGTGGAGTGTACTGGCTGAGTACAGTGATTCGAATGTTGGCTTTTGTTCAGGTTCATCTTTGGTTAGTTACTTAACTCTCTAATGCTCAGTCTCCTCCTCTGTAAAAGGAGACTATAGTAGTGTCAATTTCATGTGGTGGTTGTGAGACGTACTCAACTGTAAGTATCTAAAGCAGGCTGTTTGGCTTCACTGTTTGTTCTGTACATATTGGGTATTAATTTTTGCAGAGAATACAGCAGCCAGAGCTTGGCAGCACTTTTTCTGCATCTTCCCTCTGGTGCTGTGTCTCAGATGTGCTATTTCTCCATCATGTCTCGCTTTGGTATTTGCCTCACTTTCAGAGACAGGAGCTGCATATGGTGACTTGCCTACTGTCCTTCCATCCCCAAAATTACAACTACTGTGAGATTTTATATAAGTGTAGGGAATATATTGGGACATTGGGAACTGGAGGAATTTCATTCAGCTGGTGGTTACTTTTCAGGAGTCCTTTTATATTTTTATTTCAAATTGTACCCACAAATATATGATAGCACCTAGAGAAAACTTGTATTGAGCCTCAAAAATTTATGAACAGGTTAGTAACATCATTCCTAAAGTATGTATTTGAGTGTCATTTTTATGTAGTACAGAAAATTAAGTGTGATAATACTGCTTTTTTTCTGTTATACAAACAGGATAATGGATTGTTGTGACTCTGAAAGTACAAAAGTAATTTCTTTGTAAGAATATAGAATGTGGAATCTTTTTAATTGAATCATAATGTATATTTTAATCATTGATTCCATAAGAATCCCAACATTTTAACTCTGAAATTTCAATTACAAAAACTATCAACATGTGATTACTTATATTTTGATAATGGATATTTTAGGAATTTTTTTTGCTGAAGCTTAATTTTTACATAGTTAATTATGTAGTTTAATTATGTAATTTTATTAAAGCCTTAATCAGCAAAACAGAATTTTCTAAATTTCTGCTTAGTGTTTTTTACCCCCCCAGTTCTATTGGGAAATAATTGACATACATCAATATATAAGTTTAAGGTATGCAGCATGATAGTTTGATTTGCATATAGTATGAGATGATTACCACACTAGGTTTAGTTAGCATCCAGCATCTCATAGATACAATAAAAATAATAGGAAAAAAAATGTCTCCTTGTGATGAGAAGTCTTAGAATCTATTTTCTTACCAACTTGCCTATATATCACACAGTAATGTTAACTATAGTCATCGTGTTATACATTACATCCCTACTACTTATTGATCTTATACTTGGTATTTGTACCTTCTGACAACCTTCCTCCAAAACCCCTTCCCCCTCCATCCACCTCTGGTAACTACTGTCTGACTTATTTCACTTAGCTTTCAAGGTCCATCCATGTTACAAATGGCAGGAGTTCTTTGTTGTTTGGTATTTTTATGGTTGAATAATAACAATTTCTTTATCCACCCATCCATCAGTGAACACTTAGGTTGTTCCCTTGCCTTGGCTATTGTAAGTACTACTGCTGTTGACATGGGGGCAAAGATATCTTTTCAAGTTAGTGTTTTTATTTCCTTTGGATGTATTCCCAAAATTGGAATTGCTGGAGCATATGGTAGTTCTATTTTTAATTTTTGTAGGAACCTCCGTACTGTTTCCGTAGTGGCTGTACCAGTTTACAATCCCACGAAGAGTGCAGGAGGGTTTCCCTTTACTCCACACCCAAGGAGCATTTGTTATCTCCTGTCTTTTTTATGATGGCCATTCTAATAGGAATAAAGATATCTCATTGTGGTTTTAAGCTTTAAGAATTTTTTAAAACAATTTGTCATGAGACAAATTTTAAATATAGAATATTTGATGGAAATTGAAATACTTGTTTCACTTATAAGTGGATCTGAAGTTGACCTGAGGTCTAAATGATGTATACAAGTATGAGTCAAAGATCGCATTTGCGGGAATCTCTAAGGCTAAAATTAGTCACCTCTTAGAACTTTGTATGTCTATCTTCCCTACTGATTTGAAAGTTCTTTGAGAGCAACGACAGTATCTTAGGCCTCTTTATTTTCCTCCAAGCATACGTTATCTTGCCTTGCACTTAGAAAATACTAAATGAATACTCAGATGAATGAGCTGAATATCAGACATGAATTTGAGAACTGAAATTTTTGGAATGAACTCTTAATTTTTTATCTGGGCCCAATAATTCTTATATCATTTTTAACTTCTATCACTTCTGGTTAGGTTGTTAAAAGATTGGAGTTTAAGTTAATTTGAAACATTAGAATTTATCATGTTATTTAGAAAAAAACAAAACTGAGATTGTTGATTAGATGCTCTGTGAAGTATTTTGATGAAGATATTTTTCTTTAAATAATCATTGTAAAATAATGGTTTTGATGAACATATGGAATGATTTGTGTAAGGCAGACTGCTTCTAATTTTTTTGTTCTTTTGGAATACTAAATATTGGACATAAAATAGGAAGAAATTAATATACAAAATATATAATATCTTTGGTTCCTTTAAAATCATGATTCCTTCCTTTCTTTTTTTTTTTTTTTTTGGTGGCTGATTTGTAGCCCTTGGAAAATCATATACACTTCAATCCCAGAAAGAATGGTATTGCCAAAGCAAAACATTTCTATTTACATATAAATATCCTCATTCAGCATGACTGAATACCTTTCTCATTTATAATGAAGTGGCAACAATCATAACAATCAACTTCTAAGACATAGATACTAGATTAAAGTGACTGAGCATATCTCAGTATCAAAAAACAATCTTTCAAAAAATTCAGTCTGTTCTCAATGTATAATCCTGTTTAAAGCTATTTTGAATTACTGCCAGATCCCTGGCTATGATTTTGCAATCCCAGCCAAATAATTCATAAGACCTTTAGAGGAGAATATTGGAACTTCCTGCCTCATCCAGTGACACAGAGGGAGTGTTGATCTATTTTCACTGTACCATCTATCTTTTGCTGAGAGACCAATAGTTTGAATTTATAAAGTGACCTATAGAAGTCAGTGAACATTGTGGTTTCACACTAACCACAATATTGTCATTTCAAATGGAATGTGCAAGTTCTTCACAGTCCGCTTTAACCCTTTAATGTCTTTAAAGCCCCAGGAAGCTAGTTTATGTGGTCAGTTAAATGGCTATTGACTTTGACTTACCCACTTGTGTCATGCTGTCCTTATCATTGAACTTGAAAGATGTTGAAAAACAGATTATTTACAAAACTGACCATGATTTCTTCTGTAATTTTTCATTTTTAAATTTAAATTTATTCATTTATTATATAATCTTTGAATAAATATCATTTAAATATCAATCTCACTACTAGTTTAGCACAATCTTGTAAGTCATTTTCCTCCTTTTAAGTGCATTTTTGTATCTTCTATTTTTGTCCCTTTATCCCACTCATAATTGAAGAAGTATGACTCCATAAAACTGTTAAAAGGACTAAAAGCATCTCAAATCGTATAAGCAAGAAGCATTGGCATAGCTGATTTTCATGAAGTTTACAGCACTTCAGCTAATGCATTCAACAAATGAATTATTTATTTTTTAAAGAAATTCCATAAGTCTCTGACTTTCATATGTGATGATTTCTATAATAGAAGGAATGATAAATAACCTGATTGGGATGTGATTGGAAAAATAATTATTTTGCATTTTTGAATCAAGTTCATTTTTACGGAGTATAAGAAAAATTAATCTACCAAGATTGTCCATTTAATATTAATACTCATAAATACTGATTTTGTATTAATATTCAATCACTGTTACATTTTAAGAATGTAAAACATGAGGTTATTTATTGGCTGAGGATCTACCATCTGATCCAGTAGTGTAACTAAATAAGAAGGTATTCAGATGCAGGATTTAAAGTAGGGATCCCTAATTTTACCAAGATTAACAGGGAAGTGATTTTGCTTAAGTGAAGATGAGAATCTTTTGGGGAGTACAACTAGAATTAGTGCCAGCAAGTTTACCAAAGAACCAAAGGTGGAGACCTCAGGTAACGCCATTTCATTGTCCTGAAGATGCTGAGAGATGTTCATGGAGAGCATGGCTGCTGCAGAATTGAGGTCAGCATATGCCATCACTACCTAAAAGTACACTGAGGTGTAAGTAGAAGCTGTGACCCTATCTGACTGGCTCCTGCATGAGTTTAGAGCTGCCTCAGCCTAGCTTTACAGGTTTCTAGTAATCCTTCTAGGCCAACTTGTGACCCATACCAAAGGCTGTTCTGGTAATGAGCTTTTATGGAATGTTACAGAGACTTTGAGCTGACTGGCAAATATCACCACTGGTTAAGTTTTGCCATCTCTGATTCTCCTACTCTGGAGCTGGATAGATGGCAGGAATAACTCCTCTTAAATGGAATTGTGGATGTATGAATATGAGGAGCACATTAAGTAGACATGGAGCCACTTAATTGAGTTTCCTTTCAGAGTTGTTTGATATGGGGTGAGGGGCAAGGCCTTAGCAACCTGGATGAGATCAAGGAGGTAGAATACAGACAGGGTAAATGCCCATGGGAAAGGGTGGCTGAAGTCATTAGATCATTGGTAATCTATGTTACCTTGTAGTGGAACATGCCAACCACTCCAAGCCATGGCTTATGCACTTCTATGTTGGAATGCCTTGCTGAATGGACTCCTGAGCATCTTCTAAGGCCCTGCTTGTTGACATCCTCAACTTGCTTCTTCCTTTTCCCATCCTAACCTTCCAATATCTGGGGACTGCCAGCTCTATCCTCTGGTTTCTTATACATTTCTCTTACGGTATGTAGAGTTAGTTCATGATTACTTTCTTTTCTATATTACAGAAGAGACCTTGTCTTTATAATCTTAGGGCATAACACAGAGATGACATATAATTTACACATCATAAATGTTCGTATAGTGAATTGATACTCCAAACAGCTGTTCAAATGATTCCAGAGAACACAGAAAGGACTGGATTGAAGGACTTTTTTCCTAAAAGTTGGATGTAAATATTAACTTCTTGTCTTGTGAAATAAATAGACCTTGTTTGGTCAATACCTGCAAGAAAGAATTGGCTAATGCCAAAACAGTCAGACTTCATTGTCAACTAATAAAGAACCCACTGAATATCAGCAGAGACCATTCAATTAAAAATTATTCCACCAGAAAAATAAGAACCTGTCAGAAAGAGGTCAGAGGAAACTAGATTTATAAAAGTTTATAAAACAAAAGAAAACAGATTGGGCATTTCTGCAGAGAAGAGAGCTCTTAAAGGGCAGCCAAAAAAAAAAAAAAAAAAAGTTTCCACTTCTAGTCTTTTCTAGGACTTTCCTAATCAACTACTTTTTATAATATAGCTTTATTGAGCTACTATTAAAATATAATAAGAGCCATGAGGCTCTGACCCTGAATCTGACAGGTTAAGCCAGAATTCTAGTCAACCTTCAAAGCCCACTTCATTCATTCATGCATTCACTCAGTAAATATTGATTCAGTCTCTACTCTGTGCCATGTACTGTGTTATGTGCTGGGGAAGCAACAGCAAACAACAAATAGTTATTGTCAGTATTTATATTTTGGACAAATAAAATTATGATAACTCGCTGAAATTAAGAGGCTGAACTAGGATTAGAAAATTTAGGTTCAAATCCTATGCCCTTAGTCTGCCAATCTTTTGTTCTGTAATGTGATGGAATTCTTCAGGTGTTTTCTCATCTGTGAAACAGATGTAATATTTTCTACCCCATGAAGCTGTGAGGATTCACTTTAGTAATATAAAGGGAAACATTCTGTAATGTGTAACAAGTTACTGTTGTTCTTTTTACTATTCTCTTCCCTGTGAAACAGAGTAGGAATGAGATTAAGAGGGCCAGACTGCCGTGGCTGGATTTTAGCTCTGCCATTTACTCACAAGGTTATTGTGAGGTTAAAATCAGTTAATACATGTAAAATATTTAGAATAGTGTCTCACGCATAATAAGCACTCAATAAATAGTGGTTGTTATTATTTATAATGTGAACTTGCATAGTAGAATCTTTCTCTTTTAAATTTTGGTTATTTTCTCTCACAAAAACCCCTCTCTGTTTAAAAAATTCTCAGTATTTTCCCCTGTCCTCAGTAGAAGCAGATTTCACAGATAAACATTTTCACAGGTAAATATAAACATTTCTAGTAGATGAGCAGCCTCAAGGACTTGCCATGTCTGGTTGTCATTTGTTGCAGAGCCAGCAATAAATGAATAACGCTGAAAATTACCTCAATAAGTACATCAGACTCGAGATGCAAATACGCTTTACACCTTCCAAAGCTACTTTCTGGATAAATGTAGAGGTCATTGTAAAATCCTGACTGAATATTTAACTCTGACAACACTTATCAAATGTTAATATTTGTAGATACGGTCCAAATCTCTTCAATATGTGAAACAGTGATGGCATTTTATTCCCTTTGTTTCTTAGTTTCCTTTAATAAACTGTGTTTAATTCCTCAAGATGACCAAAATTCATTTATTAATATTACTAAAATCTGTAAGCATTCATGGATAGTTAACTTAATTGGTCAGCATTAATCATGATTGGATACCATTATGGATGTGGGAACTTTGCCCCTTTGAACAGTATGACCTGTATCCCCTGTATCCATTACCTATTACTTATATCCTCACAAATATGACATTCATTAACATGAGAAAAACTGCATCTTCAGGGAAAATATCTTATATTAATTATAAAGATAAGCTGACATAACAAAGAGATGATAAATACAATGGCTTAACGAATATAGAGGCTTATTTTTCTCTCATAACAAAGAGGACAGTTCAGGGTATCTATCCTGAGGTGCCATGAGGCCATTCAAGAACCCAGGTACCTTCTTTCACTTGCACAAGCATCCCCTAGGGCATTATTACCATCTGCTTGCTCAGAGTGGGATTGTTCCCTCTCCAGTTTCCTTCACCTGGAAAGGGAAAAGAAGGTATGAAGAAACATGCCCAGTGTCCGAAGGCTCAGGCCAAGTAGTGGCATTTATCACTCTCCTAACATTCTATGGCTACACATAACCACAAGGGATGCTTGGAAATGTAGTCTAGTCATGTACCCATAAAAAGAAGGAAAATAGATTTTGGCAGACCACCAGCAGTTTCCACTGAATATATTTTGTTGACTTTCAGAATCCTATCTCCAAGACAAATAATTTGTTATTTCAATAAGCTCTTTTTTCTTTCCACTGATTCATAGCAATTTAAACCTGTTTTCATATTCCAATGGATTGCTATTTTATCATGCTATGTGGAGAGCAAAATTCATGCTTGGGAGTAAAGACTTGGGCTGTTTTCTTGATCAAAGCCACATAGCCCAAAAATCTTTTGAATGAAGAATATGTTTTCCTCAGGGGCCAAAGATGAATACTTACTCTTTGGGGATATCAAAGAAGAATGAAGAATATGTTTTCCTCAGGGGCCAAAGATGAATACTTACTCTTTGGGGATATCAAAGAAGCTATAATAAGTGTAAAAGCACTTTGGAAAGTGTAAAGCCTTTTATAAATGCAAGATTGTTAAGTGGTATTATTACTTAAGTGTTGGTAGTCTACTCTTATAGAGTATTACGTTGTATTGGCTCAACAAGGAGTTTGTTCTTAACCTTACCAGTTCATTTTTCCAGTTGATCCTAGAGAGTTCCATGTACTCTGCAAAAGTGACTAAAATGGATGATAAATATAATGGACTTTGTCAAAGACTAATATAGCAAAACCTTGTTTTCATTATCATACTCTATATATTTATGCAATTTTACCTTCGTGTTCTGAACTCATAACATTTCCTATATTGGTAATATACTAGTTTTGCACAAATTGTTTATTTCTTATAATTTGCTCGTACTTTTTTAGAACAAGCTTCATTAAAATTTACCTTTGTTTCCTGTGATACTGGCTTTTCCATCCAAGATCCTCATACTTGTTTAGAATGTTCTTTGGAGAAATAACCCTTAATTTTCCTATAATAATTCCATAGAGAGGTCTCCCAATAAAAAGAGCTTGTTTGTCCTGTGGCTGTGTGCCTGTTTTAGTAGGTAAGAAGAAACTCGTAAACATCTTGCCTCTCTTCTTAGGAAAATTAAAAAAAAAAAACATTTATTTTTAAAATAACCAATTTGTTTTCTCTTGTGACATGCTCTGTTGTCATTGTTGAGCAATGTTGATTGTTGTCAAACAGTAATTATTTCTTATAATTGCATATGCTTTTCATTTTTGTACTCTTTATGTGGAATTATCTCCAAATCTCTAGGAAAAATGAATGGAAGAGAAGCCTTACAGTAATAATCACACCTTCAGAATGCCCATGATTGTAAGATAGCATTAGGGGAGTGAGTTATTTAATGTTTTAGTAATTAGGTAATCCCTGCATATTAGAAGTCATGAAGCATGAAGAAACCATTACTTTTAAAAAGGTCACATTCTCATATTAGAAAAATTGGACCACACTGAACAGATGAATAGAAAAAATTTTGTCCCTCATGGAAAACCTAACTGCTTTTAGAAAGTACCTTACCTGACTCATCAAAAACATTAGTCTAGGTCTTACTGGAGTTAATTTTATATATCACTCTTATTGTTTTAAGAATGTTTGTCCTCTACAAATGTATCTGCTTTCAAAAGTAAGCCCACCTGGGGATTATGGTAAGCTTTGTTCCTGATTAAAATTTCTCTGTCCTGTTGCTTTGTTCTTTACCTTTCACAGTAGTATAATCCACATTCTATGGTTTTGTGATTAACTCTGCATATGGAATTTTAGGGTGGGTTTCATATGAGCCTTATCTGAACATAAAGCATACTTCTTTGTTTCACTTAAAATTTCTGCAGTATCATTTATTTACTTCGCCTTCAGTGTTGTTCACTGAACAAATAATTTTCTTTTGAGTTTTTGCCCTCCCATTTCTTTCTTAATTGGTCTGCTCTGGTGAGTGAGTTTGTGCCTTTTTTTTTTCTTCAAAGCACTGATCAGTGATTCATAAAACTGATTTTTTTCCCCTTACAATTAAAATAAGCAGTGACATTTTGCTATCTACAAACCCTAGCCCTACTGTCTTTAGTGTTAAGATAACTGATTAGTTCCGCATCCCTGACAAACACCTCCCAGCATGCACCTATAATGGACCATAAACTTGAAAGCCTCCTAGGCCTCTTTCCCTGTCCTGGGTGAGGCTTGCAGGGTGGAGGAGGGGCACCAAGCCCAGCAGAGAATGAGTGAGAAACACTGACAGAATCACTGGGGGAATGGGAAAAAAAGAACTTAAGAGGATTATAACAAGAAAGGAAGCATTTGGAGTCCTGGGAGGTGATGCCAGTCAGCATCTCTGAATTGCTAAGAAAAGAGAAATTTTCCCCATCACTTGTAGGCCTCAGGCAGGGAATTCCTTTTTCCCTCCAACATCCTCTTGCATCTTTCCTCCTGACAAGTGTTGGTCCTGCATGTCAGGAGGGAAGGAATCAGTCCAACCACTTCAAGGAAGGAATGATTCCTTGAAAAGGGGGTTTTGGCTTTACATTTCCATGGGGTAGGAAGGGGCAATCAGGAGAGGCATGAGCTTTGGCCAGACCAACTGATGACATCTGAAAAAGGCAGGCCAACCTGACTCTGACTGGAATGGAGAAAATTGCTGTTCAGCTGCGGCTATTCAATTCAGGGCATTCTAAGAAGGGCTTTTCCACAAAAAGCCTTGAACTTTCTGAAGGAAGGTCAGGCAACATGGAATGTTTAAATGAAGATTTTAATCTTGAAGTGTGTTTTGATCATATTAGATTGTATAGGTCTTTTTTTTTCTTGAAGACTTTGCAAATATTCAGTATTAGAGAGTACTGTAGTTTTGAATTTTAAAAATATTACTAGATTGTTACTAATCACATGATCTCTCATGAGCCCATTTCTAGTGCTTATAATCTACACAATATTGTCAAAAATATTCAAAATTCTAAATATGTATAATTGCTGATTGTAGAGGTGAGAACTCTTTTTTTTTTAAACAACAGGAGAAATTTGCTTAGTTGCTTAAGAATAGTGCCAAATACTTTAATAGAGACCAATTGATAAATACGGTATTTAAATGACTTACAAAATTATTTTGAGGGACTAGACAGCAGCAGGTCACTTGTCACAGTCCAGTAACAGTGGGTATGGCTATGTAACATGACCGTCTTTCCTAGATTTTTTAAATTAACACTGGTTGTTAGAGCAGTGTTTTTCTGTTCACAGCCAACCAGGGCCAGGTGAGAATCCTGACCCTAGGAACCTTCACTTTCTCCACATTCAGGAAGCTGTGACTCCTTGTATTTGCCTCTCTGTCCCTCCAATCTCAGGAGCAGCAGTTTCACTTGCATGCTCCCTTCTTACGGATCCAAGAAGAGTTGTTGAATTTTCATCGGCATTTACCTATGAGGACCAAATAGCAACTTCCAAGTTCTTTGCACACTGAACCAGAGAACACTAGAAGTAATGCATTGGGGGGTTCGGTGTCCCTGTGTCTCCCTGGAATGAATGCCTTGAGAGGGAATTAACACGGCATCTTGATGCCAGCACATCTGCTGTCTGTAGCTGGTGAGTCTCATACCTTTCAGTCACAGTGAGAGAAGTTCCCAGCAAAAGCTTAGTCTTAAGGTAAAATTTCTTAAGAGCAGCATTCAGAATGTATTCTTATTGACTACTGGCTCTGGATAAAGATCGTTAAGATGGTGGCAAAGTTTGAAGTACAGCCCATGTAATTATTAAATGGGACAGGCTCCTGTGGGTATAGACATTAGAGGAACATGATTCACTAAGGGCCTGGCAGATCTTGAGCAGTCATCTAGCAAACCCATGTCAGCTCATCCTTAAGTGTTTGCTTTGCCCTTTTTTACTGATTAGCTTAAAGGTAATACAGTGTGATGGTGTTGGTTCTGGTAAGTTCTTGACTATAAATTAATCAACTTAGTTGTGGTAATTGTCCAAAGCAACATGTTATTATCAGTGAATTGCACTTAACCAGCATCTAGGCTAATGTTGCTGATGAGGTTTCAGGTGGAACTAGGAGAACCTAAGCCCTTCCAGTGGTAAGATCTGGGGCCAGCACCTTTTGCTTCATCTTGGATGATTTCCTTCTGGCTTATCTACTCTCCTACCTTCTTTCTATTCCTTAAAAGGGCCAAGATCATTCCTGCTCTAGCTACTTGCACCAGCTCTTTGCATTTCTCCCAGATTTTCTTGTGCAGAACTTCCTCCACCCCATTAATTACTGTCACTTTCTCAGAGAGGTCTTCTGAAATGAGCATGGCAGTCCTCCCATTTCTCATCCCCAGACGATCAAATCACTGTTTCATTTTCCTCATAACATTTACCACTCTGGATTTTTTTCCTTTCTTTTTCTTTGATGGCATTCCCTGCTAGAATGAAAGCTCTATGAAAGCTAGACCTTACTGGACCTTACTTGCTTAACGCTGTATCCCTAACACCCCACATAGCAGCTGACACTTAGGAACCTGATAAATATGCATTTAATGAGTAAATTTTAAAATTCCCATCCAGAGTAATCCTCTAACTCTGGGCCAACACCCCATCCTTGTTTTTCTCAGCTTTCACACTGGATCTTACAAGCATACATTTTCCAAACCAATTTACAGTTATATTTGTGTATTATGTAAATAGCCTCAGATTCCCGTTTAGGTAGGGAGTGCAGTGGTCACCAGCTCAGCTCTGGGTTCTGCAGACCCCTTTCCTCATAAGAACAGAGAGTCTTATAGGTTGCCTTGAGATTTGGTATTCTGTGTCCCCAAATGACCCTGAGAATCTACATTTTTGACCTCCTCCATTGGTCCTGGTTGTCAGGACTATGCTGCTGCTGGTTTTCTAACACCCACTATAGATCTGGTATGGGAACTGAAGCCCTGTGCTTGGCAAGGATCCCATTCCACATGGACAGAGTGCTGAGATGAAAACCATCTGCCATTCACTGGCACTTTCTCCGTCCTAGCAGCCTCTGCCCATCTCCCTTTAACCCCACCAAAGTTAATTTACTGCTAGATAGTCCAGAAATTGCCTATAGGATGGGGAAAGCAATGCTATTACTTAACTCTGGTTACACTTGCTTGCCTTTGGAGAGAAGAAAAACAGTAGGTTGTAAATAGCTTCAGCGAAGCTTGAACTTCTTGCTTTGCTTTTGGAGTAAGCATTTCTTGAAGTACATATACTTTTAAGTGCAGTGGATACCAGGAGCATTTATATGATCAGAAAAGTAACAAATTGGCATTGGAATTTCTGATTTCTCATCTCTCCTTTCTTACTTTTTATTTATGCTTAAACCTTAAGAATCTAAATGTAGTAATTCAGATACCTTTCTTAAAATCCCACTTGTCTTGATATGTAGTCCCTTTGTGGACTACATAAACAAGTTTATTTGGCCCTGGTGCCAGCGGGTAGGAGGGAACAGAGTGAAGTTAAGGTATGTATTCTCCTGGCTCCTTCCCTGCTGGGTTGCGAGGTAGGCCATGGCTCCTGCCAGGGGGACTTTCACAGCCACAGCTGCTCCTTCTGGGTCCCACGACCTTTTCTCCCTTTTGCACCATCAGGTCTAGGGTTACTTCTGTTGCTACTCTCTAGGGTCCTTCACCCTTGTTGGTTTCTCTTTTCTCTTCGTACTTGTTTGTAAATGGTCACTTTATTAAGCTTTTCCGGTGATCTGTTTAAGTGTGTCCTTTGTTTCTGCTGAGACCCTAAGTACATGTGATATGAATTAGCATAAAAGTTGGTGTATTAAGATTTAGAAGAAAACATAGGAGAAAGTCTCCAGGACCTAGGACTAGATGAAGTGTTTTTAGAGATGATACCAAAAGCACAATCCATACAAGAACAAAAATGAACAGATTGGGCTCCCTCAAAAACTTTTGCTCAGTGAAAGACCCTGTTAAGCATTTGAACAGGCAAGCTACAAGACTGAAAGAAAACATTTGTAAACTATTTGCAAACCATATATCTGATAAAGAATATCAATAAACTCTTAAACTCAACAGTAAAAAATAAGCAAAAACAAAAAAACACAAAATCTAACCTAGTTAGAATCATAAAGGCTAAAATTAAAAAATTTTGATAAGACCAAATGCTGGCAAAGATGCAGCTAAACTGAATTATTCATACCTTGGTTGTAAGAATGAAAACTGGTATAGACATTCTGGGAAGTATTTTGACAGTTCCTTAAAAACTAAACATGTTCTTATTATGTAACCCAGAAGTGATTTATATATCTTTCTGTGAATAAATAAATGGTTAAACTGTGTTGCATCCATACCATGGAATACTACTAAGCAACAAAAAGAAACCAGCTATTTAAATACGTGTATAACTTAGGTGGGCCTCAAGACAATTATGCTGAATGAAAAAAGTTACAAAAACAGGTTTTATACTGAATTAATCTACTTATATAATATTCTCAAAATAACAAACTTATAGAGGTGGAAGAGATTAGTGGTTGCCATGGTGCACTTTTTGCAATTTCCTGTGATTCTATGATTATTTAAAAATAAGAAGTAAAAAAAGAAATTTAACTCCAAACTGGGGCCATTAACTTGGAAAATATGTTGTTTTAGTGTTTAGCATGGGGGAAGCAAAGAAATGGGGGTACTTTAATAAGCGCTTTGCAATAATTAGCTGTATGTCAGTGGTAAGCTGTGTCAATAATTGTTAAACTGGCCAAAGGACTAAAATCAAGACCCCAGTATTTCCAATGGGAAGATTTTATTTTCAACTGTGTTCATTTAAAAAATTTTTGACTTAAAAAAAATAGGTTTTTCATACATGATCTCTTTGTGGAAGCATTTCCAAGAAAGAATATAAAATCTATGGTAAATTATCTTAATCTGCAATTGTAAAATTTCTACTTTAATATACTTGTCATTGCTCCTTCAGAATATTCAAACTTGTATAGACTTCACTCCTCTTCAAAGAGCCCTGGCCACACTTACAGAGACTTTCTAAAGAGACACTAGTGTCCAGTTACACACTCCTCTGCTCAGTGATATCAGGGTACCCTGGACCCTAAGATGCTAACTCTTCCCGCCGAGCTCTGATCTCTTAGGTCATGGCTGCTGTGGTTGCCAGCTCTGGTGTTTCTCTGCCATGAGAAAAGCTCCAGAAGCTACAGACATGCTATGAAGAGAATACAGGAGTGGTAGATGCACCAACTGAGCAGCATGGGGTTTGAGAGAGGCTGGATCTCATCCAGGGTGACTAGCTTCTCTTTGATCACAGACTTAAGGATCATGGCTTTTATGTCAGATTACTGACCCAGAGTTTGGGCAATGTAGAAGGTAGACAACATTTCAAACATCTCATTAATTCAAACGAAAAGAGGAAACATCAGTTTAATTTCATTAAAGCTTAGAATTATATATAGTACCTCTCAAAAGACAAACAATATTTCCCTATAGATCTACTTCCAAAAATAGGTAAGAAAATATGTGATAGCATTTCAGGCACTTGTATATGTTATTGTCATCATGTAAGCAATTCCTTGTCACATTTTAGAAAGACCTAAAAAATTCCCAAAGCCTGGGTTGAATGTTTTGCCTCTACTGATAGATTCAGGAGTGCTTCTCTAGTGCTCAATACTAATGTGCTTTCCAAAGAACATTAACTATTTCCCTTGTGATCTTTTCTTTGTCTTCTAGAGACACATATATTCCTTTTTTAATATACCCATATTTTGATCCATCCAAGTTATAAATAACATATTTTCTGAATGAATAAATGAAACCTAAAACTTAAGAGTTCCTATGTTCTCATTTTACAGATTAAAGATATTTTATGACATTGTGAAAGAATACCTGGATTTGGATAGAGGCATATTTATCATCTGTGCATCCATAGGTAAGTTACAAACTCAGTAAGTCTGACCTAGTATGTACAGGTTTTCTGGAAAGATAAATGAGATCTGAACTGTTGAAATGATTTGAAATGTAAAGTATCTACATTAGGACTGGAGTTAGTGGACTAACCGAAAGATCAAAGTTAGTAGTATGATGGAATGACAGAGATTGGATTTGTGTGTTCCCAAATGTGGTTCAGTTCCTTGTCCTGTAGATTTGTTCCATGTTGTTGCTTATCTTCTAATATTTTCTAAAGCTAATTTGAGGGCAGCAAGTATAGTTTTCTACAACATGACACAGAGAGTACCAGAGCAAAATTGTATCTGTCACAGATGAAAATATCCTATTTATGTGTCATAGTAATCTATTTATTGATTTAAGGACCCAAAATTCTCCAAGAGGACTCACAAATCCTCATAATGTTTCTATGTGCTAGGTTTTTCATTTGGAGCTCTGATTTAGTTGACAGATGTGTAAAAATCACATGTAGCCAAATGACTCTTCAGTCAGCACAAAACTGATAATGCTGTAAGTCTGGTTATTCCAGCTAAGATTCACTGGAACCTCTACCCACACCATGCTTTTCAAATCTCATACTAGACTTGAATCTTGTTTTATGCTTATGCTTGCCATATCTATGCCATATCGTGCTCCTTTCTATTAAAAATACTAACTCAGAGAGCTTTCTTTGAGGTCATCAGAAGAGATCAATAACTGCATTCAGTTTCTTTTTTTTTTTTCTTTTGGTATCCTTAATCTAAAATTACATGGGGAACATTATGTTTACTAGACTCCCCCTTCACCAAGTCCCCCCCACAAACCCCCCTACAGTCACTGTCCATCAGCGTAAGATGCTGTACAATCACTGCTTGTCTTCTCTGTGTTGCACAGCCCTCCCCATGCCCCCCCCAACATTATACATGCTAATTGTAATGCCCCCTTTCTTCCTCCCTCCCCCTTATCCCTCCCTTCCCACCGATCCTCCCCAGTCCTTTTCCCTTTGGTAACTGTTAGTCCATTCTTGGGTTCTGTGATTCTGCTGCTGTTTTTGTTTCTTGAGTTTTTTCTTTGTTCTTATACTCCACATATGAGTGAAATCATTTGGTACTTGTCTTTTTCCACCTGGCTTATTTCACTGAGCATAATACCCTCTAGCTCCATCCATGTTGTTGCAAATGGTAGGATTTGTTTTCTTCTTATGGCTGAAAATATTCTATTGTGTATATGTACCACCTCTTCTTTAGCCATTCATCTACTGATGGACACTTAGGTTGCTTCCAATTCTTGGCTATTGTAAATAGTGCTGTGATAAACATAGGGGTGCATCTGTCTTTTTCAAACTGGAGTGCTGCATTCTTAGGGTAAATTCCTAGAAGTGGAATTCCTGGGTCAAATGGTATTTCTGTTTTGAGCTTTTAGAGGAACCTCCATACTGCTTTCCACAGTGGTTGAACTAATTTACATTCCCACCAGCAGTGTAGGAGGGTTCCCCTTTCTCCACAACTTCGCCAATATTTGTTGTTGTTTGTCTTTTGGATGGTGGCGATCCTTACTGGTGTGAGGTGATATCTCATTGTGGTTTTAATTTGTATTTCTCTGATGACTAGTGATGTGGAGCATCTTTTCATGTGTCTGTTGGCCATCTGAGTTTCTTCTTTGGAGAACTGTCTGTTCAACTCCTCTGCCCCTTTTTTAATTGGATTATTTGCTTTTTGTTTGTTGAGGTGCATGAGCTCTTTATATATTTTGGATGTCAACCCTTTGTCAGATCTGTCATTTATGAATATATTTTCCCATAGTGTAGGATGCCTTTTTGTTCTGTTGATGGTGTCCTTTGCTGTACAGAAGCTTTTCAGCTTAATGTAGTCCCACTTGTTCATTTTTGCTTTTGTTTCCCTTGCCCTGGGAGATATGTTCATGAAGAAGTCACTAATGTTTATGTCCAAGAGATTTTTGCCTATGTTCTTTTTTAAGAGTTTTATGGTTTCATGACTTACATTCAGGTCTTTGATCCATTTCAAATTTACTTTTGTGTGTGGGGTTAGACAATGATCCAGTTTCATTCTTTTACATGTAGCTGTCCAGTTTGGCCAACACCAGCTGTTGAAGAGGCTGTCATTTCCCCATGCATTCAGTTTCTTAAAGGTGTAAGTGAAACTGCTTTGGAAATTCACATACAAATCAGACTGGAAGAAAGTTTCTTAGAATAATAATTATAAAATCTTAAATAAGAATTTATAAGAATAATAAGTTATAAAATCTTAAAACTTAAGAATTGGTTGAATGTTAAATGTTGAGTCCCCAGCTGTGCCTTCTCACTAATTAAGAGGAGCTATGGAGGTAAATGGACTTGCCCAAGGTCTTGCAGGCAGTAAGTGATAAAGCTGGAATTTGAATATAGATCTGATTATTCCTGTTTGAGTGCTCTTTCTGCTATTACTATCCCTTAGATAAAAATGTTAATTTTATGTTGGTAAGCAGTTCTGGTAAACACAGAAATATATTAG
This sequence comes from Manis pentadactyla, assembly GCF_030020395.1. Classification (NCBI taxonomy): domain Eukaryota; kingdom Metazoa; phylum Chordata; class Mammalia; order Pholidota; family Manidae; genus Manis; species Manis pentadactyla. The sequence continues at coordinate 94,717,619 of NC_080025.1, forward strand.
TGCCAGTAGAAGCAATATTAAATATTAAGAGGTTATATTAGACTTCTCCAGAGAAACAGAACCAATAGGAGATATGTCTTTCTGTCTATCTATCTATAAATACATGTATTATAAGGAATTGTCTCATGTGGTTATGGAGGCTAAGAAGTCCCAGGACATGCAGTCAGCAAGCTGGAGAACCAGGACAGTTCACTGCATAGTTCTAGTCTGAGTCCAAAGGACTGAGAACCAACAGAGCCAGAACTGTAGGTTCTAGTCCAAGCCAGAGTCCAAAGGCAGGAGAATATTCCTCTGTACCAGTTTGAAGACAGGCAGGCAGAGGGAGCAAATTCTCTCTTATTTCACTTTTTGTTGTATCCAGGCCTTAAATGGATTGGATGAGGCTCCCTGACATGGGGAGGGCAGTGTGCTTTATTCAGTCTTCCAATTCAAATGCTACCCTCATTCAGAGGCACCTTTGCAGACAGACCCAGAATAGAGTTTAACCAAACATTGGGTTTGGTTGAAACCCAGATATTTAAATCAACCATCACAGAAGTGGACAAATTCCTGGGTTTTTGTTTTGGATTTTATAATGGTGATTATGACCTCTAAATAGGATAGTTATTTAATAGAAAAAAAATTGCACATATTTGTCCTTTATTTTTGCCCCTTTCATAATTTCAGGGTATGTTTTTCCTTTTTTCTCTCTTCAACTGTAAAAACGTGATTTTTTTTCCTAAAAATTCTGTTATTGCTCAAGTGATATAAGCTGTTTTCCTGACAAGAACAAATAGTTTCAATTTGTAGTGCACGTACTATATCAAATATATACTAGGGTGTATATCAGAAAAGTATGGTCTTAAATAGAGTAGATCTTTTATATTTATAAATCTTTACAGATTATATCTTGTAGTCACTTTCAAATCCATAAATTAAAACAATTATTTTTATTGAATTATAGTTGATATACAATATAATATTAGTTTCAGGTGTACAACATAGTGTTTGACAATTATACATTACATAATGTTACTATGATAGGTGTAGTTGCTGTCGCTATACAAAGTTATTACAATGTTATTAACTATATTTCCTATATTGTACCTTTAATGTGAATTATTTCCTGTGAATTATTTTATAATTGAAAGTTTGTACCTCTTTATCCCTATACCCATTTTCCCATCCTCCTACTCTCTCTGCCCTATATGGCAACCACCAGTTTGTTCTGTGTATTCATGAGTCTATTTCTGTTTTTAGATTCCACATATAATTGAAATCATATGGTATTTGTCTTTCTCTGACTTATTTCACTTAGCATAATACCCTCTAGGTCCATCAGTGTTGTCACAAATGGCAAATTTCATTCTTGTTTAGGGCTGAGTAATATTCCATCTCATCCTCCCACTCCCACCCCTGCCCCTGCGTTCGTGCGCGCGCACGCACACACACACACACACACACACATCTTCTTTATCCATTCATCTGTTGATGGATACTTAGTTTGCTCCCATATCCTGGCTGTTGTAAATAATGCTGCAATAAACATAGAGATGCATATATCTTTTCAAATTAGTGTTTTCATTTTCTTCAGATAAGTACTCGGAAGTAGAATTGGGTTCTATGGTATTTCTGTTTTTAATTTTTTGAGGAGCCACCAACAGACTGGGTTGTATGGTGTTTCTATTTTTAATTTTTTGAGGAATCTTCAAACTATTTTCCACAGTGGCTGCACCACTTTACATTCCCAAAAAATGGCATGAGGTTTCCCCTCTCTCCACATCCTTGCCAGCACTTCTTATTTCTTGTCTTTTTTGATAATAGCCATTCTACTAGAATAAGGTGATACCTTACTATGATTTTGATTTGTATTTCTCTGATGATTAGTGATATTAAGTAGCTTTTCTTGTGCCTGTTGGCCATCTCTATGTCTTTGGAAAAATGTCTATTCAGGTCCTCTGCCCATTTTTAAATCATATTATTTGTTGTTTTTTCTGGTATTGGGTTGTGTGAATTCTTTATATATTTTGGATATTAACCACTTAACTGGATATGTCATTTGCAAATATATTCTCTCATACAGTGGGTTGCCTTCTCATTTTGTTGATAGTTTCCATTTCTGTGCAGAAGCTTTTTAGTTGATCTAGTCCTACTTTTTTACTTCTGCTTTTGTTTCCCTTGCCTGGGGAACCAGATCCAGAAAAATCTGCTAATGCAATGTACAAGAGTTTAGTGCCTATGTTTTCTTTTAGGAGTTTTATGATTTTAAGTCTTACATTTAGGTTTTTGATCCATTCTGAGTTTATTTTTGTGTGTGGAATATTATAGTGGTCCAGTTTCATTCTTCTGCATGTAGGTTTTCAGTTTTTCTGGTACTGTTTATTGAAGAGACTGTCTTTTCCCCATTGTATATGCTTGCCTATGTTTTCTTTTAGGAGTTTTATGGTTTTAAGTCTCACATTTAGGTTTTTGATCCATTTTGAGTTTTTGTGTATAGAGTAAGGTAGCAGTCTAGTTTCATTCTTCTGCATGTAGTTTTTCAGTTTTTCCAACACTGTTTATTGGAGAGACTATCTTTTCTCCATTGTATATGCTTGCCTCTTTTTCATATTTTAATTGACCATAGAAGTGTGGGTTATTTCTGGGCTCTCTATTCTGTTCTATTGATGTTTGTGTCCATTTCTGTTTTGAGTGCTATAGCTTTGTAGTATAGTTTGAAGTCAGGGAACATTATACCTCTAGCTTTGTTCTTCTTTCCCAAGATTTCTTTGGCTGTTGGGGGTCTTTTGTGGTTCCATACCCATTTTAGGGTTATTCTAGTTCTGTGAAAAATGCCATTGGTGTTTTAGAAGGGATTATATTAAATCTGTAGATTGCTTTGGGTAGTGTGGACATTTTAATACAATTCTTCCAGTCCCTGAGCATGGAGTATCTTTCCATTTATTTGTAATCTTTAATTCTTTCATCAGTGTCTTATAGATTTCAGAATCCAGGTCTTTCACTTCCTTAGTTAAGTTTTTTCCTTGGTATTTTATTTTTCTGGTGAAATTGTAAATGGCATTATTTTTAAAATTTCTCCTTCTGCTAGTTTGTTATTTGTATATAGAAACACAATAGATTGTTGTATATTGATTTTGTATTTTATACCTTTATTGAATTCATTTATTAGGTCTAATAGATTTTTGGCAGAGTCTTTGGGGAGATTATATATAGTTTTTATGTCATCTACAAATAGTGACAATTTTACTTCTTCCCTGCCAGTTTGGATGTCTTTTATTTCTTTTTCTTATCTGATTGTTGTGGTCAAATCCCTGAGTTTTTAAAAACCACTATGCGGATAAAAAACTAAATTACTTCCAAGGGCCAGGGAAGCATGCTGTAGTTAAGTTAATAAAAAGAGTGGAGAGTATGACAAACTGGAAAGCATAAACCTATCTGTAAGTCTATAAACAGTTCCAGTCCTATACACTGGAATGTGAGTTCAGTACTGTAGGCTCCTGTGATTTTTTTTAAAGAACAATTTGAATTAAAAAAAAACATTTTTATTTTGTATTTTTTAATGTAAAGCTGCAACTAATCCTAGTTTTAAAAAAAGTGTTCAGACCATAGTAAACACATCTATCATCCTATCTGGCCTATGAGGTGTTTAGTTTTTGACATCTGATCTGAAGCATTTATTTCCCTCCTATAAAATTAATTCATGACAAGTGGATGGCAACAAAGCCCAACTGAGAGCAGATGCTGGATGATCAGCCAGGCTGAGTCTTTAACACTCCTATTCATGATTTAGGGAAATGACACATCCTATAAGCCATGAGTCTCAAGATCTCTAATGGAAACCTTGAGGCCAAGTATGTTCTATATTGGGAATCTGGGTTACCCCTTGTTGATTTGGAGGACCCTCTGGTCCTTTCTGTTCTTTTCCAGACCTGCATGGCCTCTCTCTGAAAAAACAACTGAAGAGATTAATTCTCTCATGGTAGAACTTCAGCTGCTATTTGGCCATAAGTGATAGGGTTTCTTTTGCACTGATGGCAGCCTCTGCTAGCTTCACCAATGCATATGGCTAGTTGATTAGGGTAAAATCATAGCATTGAAGTAATTTGCATTTTCTTTCAGTCATAATTGTTTTTAACCCGTAGTCTGTCTATTTACAATTTATTTATTTGCAGGGATAAAACCAATGTCTTAGGAAAAAATGGTTAAAAAACTATTATAGTATAACTTAGCATCATGAGAAAGAAATTCCCCTTCTAGAATATTCTATAGTATGTGTGTATATATAGACATATTTCAACCTAGGGTTGCTTATCTTACCCATCACAGCTAGTACTGCTGTGTAACAACAACTTACTATGAATGCTCAAAACTGCTGGTACATTAAATCCAACAACCTCTGCTGGGTTTATCACCTTATAAGAGCTATTGTAAAATTATAACTGTAAGGTTCTCTGTGTAAAAGCTCTCTAGTGGTGGCTGCCTACAGGTCTTCTTATCTCTGTACATGCATGCTGCTCCTTCCATCGAAAAAGTCTTGTTTTCCAGATTCCTCTTGAATCTGGGCAGTGTGACTTGCTTTGACCAATAGAATGCTGAAGAGTCATCTCTGAGTCTGTTCTGGGACTAATTCTTAAGAGACCTGGCAATTTCTGCTTCCATGGCCTTGGAAACCAGGTGTCATGTCAAGAAGCTCACCCCCTATTTAGCCTATTGAATAGTGAGGGATCATGGAAAAGAGAGACACCCACATTGAAGAGGACTAGGATGACCCACTAATGGTCAGCACCAGGACCCCAAACTGCATGAGACCTTCATGGATGATTCAGCCCAGCAGAGCTCCCAGGTCAATGCCACTCCGGAAGTGAAAGTTAGTACCTACTGCAAAGGATAACACATTTCTGAATAAGTCGGCAACTTCCTCTGTAGTGTAGAGTTGATGTTTAATTTTCTAGCTTGAAAACAACCAAGGGACAATGAAAACTTGACAAAACCAACTCTTTTTATTCTACTTCCCACCCCCCACCCTTCTTTTTTCAGCTTGATCCTGGGGAAAGCATTATCAGGGAGAAGCTAAACTTCATCCAGCAGAGTCTCCTGGTCATTTCAGCCTTCAGGAAGGGAACCCACTTTTGTTTATTTCATTCTTGCTCTCTGGAAAAGCAGAAAGGGAGCATTTCAATAAAAGTACTTTTCACCCATGTGGTGTGTGATAAGTACATCACTTTAACAGTGGCACCTCTTTATAGGTAAAAGTATTCACTTCAGTAAGTGGAATGAAACCTTGCTGATTTGTGCTGAAGCTATTTAGACCTCTTATTCCACTTCACTATTGGAGAATTTCACTATAAGCAACATTACAAAAAAGGATGCTATAGAAAAACACTCTGTGGTAAGCACTTCAGATGGCTTGTGTAGTCTTGAAATGCAAACCTTTCTTTTAATTTATCAGGAATCTTCCCTTTCTATTATAGATGTTATAAAATTGTAAACTGTAAATGATTAACTAATATAGGTGAAATATATGTTATCTTGAAAGTAGAAAGTGTAATGTAAATAAACAGAAATACCCTTAGAAAATACTTACCATTCATATTTTATTACTTTTGTATTTTTTTTATAATGTATTTAAATAGGTGTTACAGTTCACCCTACACATATTTTTTAATGTAGTCACCCACATTATCATTTTATCAACTAGATGTGTTAAATTAGTGTTAGTTATTTACATCCTCCTCCTACCTCAGCCTTTGTAGGCTAAGGAGGGTAGATAATCTCAGGAACATGTTTATTTTTTGTTTTGTGGAGGGGGCAAAAGAATGAATATGTAAATCATAAATTTCTTCAAATAAGAAAGGGACAGAGATACTAAAGGGGGGATCAGAGCTTGACAAAAAGAAGAAGATTCAGGTGACAGAAAGAGGGCAAGAGAATCTGAGGGATTTCAAGGAAAGAGAAAAGGGATGGGGGTAGGATGAAAATATTAAAGATTTGTTGTGTTATTTGATATGTAACTCTTCTCTCAGCCACCTTATAAAACCTCAAGTAAAATTCAGTTGTTCGTCCATGCTTTTGGAGTGTTTATATTTGTTTATGGTTCTGGATATATGTGTGAGGTGGCTTTTAACTGTCAATGTATATGAAAAGAGTGGAAACTTTTCAGTTTTGTTTAGAATAAGTGGTGTACTAATAGGCAGAATGTGGTTGGGTGGTTTGCTCAAGTAGGAAGGAATATTTGTCATGTATGTCATTTAGAATTTTCTGTGCACAATGATAATAAAAAGCAAACTGTTTCTTATTCACTCTTGCTATGTTTTTTAAATATGTTATAAATGTCCCTATTTCAGGCACCCAGCAAACTGCTCCTCCCCAACTCCCACATTGGTCTGTCATTAGAAATAAGCAAATAGGACTAATATAAAATAAGGAAAATGTGGGAATTTCAATCTGAAGCTTTTCATTGTTTTCCCAGATATTCTATATCAACTTAGAAGACTTTGCAGGTACCTAAGTGGCCAATACACTTTAATATCCCTGGTGAGTTGGATCCTAATTTGTAGTCATTTTATTGTACTTACAGATTGAAAGGCAGTTCCCAAAATGGGGAATATAGAGAATGACATTCCTGTCCTCCTTCTGATAGCTGAAATTCTTTTGTACAATTCCTGAATATGTGTAAGGAGGTCAGGATAGGCAATTGGTATTTCTTTCTCTCATTTTGTCTACCTGTCCTTTCTTGCTGACTCTCATTTCCATGTCTACAATAGTGGTTGTCAGAGATCAGTGAAGTGGGAAGGGACAGAGTTAGAGTACCTGGTAATGGTAAATATTCTGGTTTCTTTCTTCCTCATCACTAGTCAAACTCAAGTATAGTGAGTTTCAGCCATCAGTTTTATTTTGTTGGGGCAATCAAAAGGAAGAGTCAGGAGAAAAGAGAACAAAAAGGGAAATGAGTAAGCTAAGACACTACCACAGAAATAATGAAAGTAAGGCCATAAAAGTTACATTAGTCACTTTTTTCCAATCTGCTCTCTCTGTCTTCTTTCACCATGTCTACACTTGCAGAGTATTTGTCATGAGATTAGAAATCTTAGTTGTTTATTTTGATGTGAGCTTAGATTTCCTCAAATAGTAGATTAGATAACTGTGCTGAGTTGCTAAAGTTGGAGTTCTGCTGATACTTGTGTTCCTGCAGCTGTAATAATGTAAGGAGGGGAAAAGAGCCAGAGACAGCAAACACAGACTCCTTCCATGGATTCTTAGGCCACTTGTGCCTTTCCTTCTCTCTTAACACTTTCTCACTCACTTCTGATGGGTCCTGGTCATTCTTAGTGCACCTTTGCTCTTCTGATAGGAACTCCCTGACCTTCATAGTTGGGTGGCCTCACACGGGTATGGATGGTAGCCTGAAGCTTGTGCCTGGGCTGCCAAAACACAGAACACCCACTTTCCTTCTTGTTGCCAAACAGTGAGTGCACAATTTTTGACTGCTTGTAAACAACTGTGCATTACAGCTAGAACAGAGATCATCAAACTTCTCCCAAGGGCCAGAGGGTAAATATTTTAGGCTTTTCAGGCAATATAGTCTCTTGTTATAATTATCCAATTTCAATGTTGAGATGCAAAAACAGCCATAGATAAGATATAAACAAATGGGTGTGGCTGTGTTCCAATAAAATTTATGTATGGACAAACAAATTTGAATTTCACACAACTTTTCATAAAATATTATTTTCTTATATGTTATAAAATATTATTTTGATTTTTTTCAACCATTTACAAATGTAAACAACATTCTTAGGTTGTAGGCTATATGAAAATGAGACAGGCTAGATTTGATCTCCAGGCTATAATTTGCTGGACATAAACTAGAATATTATTCTTTGCTATGTTACTGTGCACCACAAATTTAGTGGTTTAAAACAACAATTGTTTGTTTATTTATCTCACCACTTGTTGGTTGGCAGTTTGGGATAGGCTTGATCTGGTAGTTCATGACTAGTTTAGCTCATGTATCTGTGGTCAGCTGTTGACCATCTTTGGCTCTGCTTCTAGAGTTTACTGGCTATTGGCTGGGACAACTGAGGTGACTGGGCCATGTGTCTTTCATCATCCAGCAGGCTAGCCTGTGCTTGTTCACATGATGAACAGCCAAAGAGCAGCCAAAACAGGCAAACTCCAATATATGAGTACTTTTCAAGGCTCTGCTGGTTCCATTTTGCTATTGTTTCATTGACTGACACAAGTCCCATGGCCAAATCCAGAGTGTGGGGAGGGCTAAGTAAGGTATGAATACTGGCAATGAACAATTAGAGTCTATTACTGCTACAACCTACCACAGAAAGCCTCTGCTTTGATAATTCCTATCTCTTCTATATACAAAATACATTTTCTCCCTCCTAAGACCCCGTCAGTTTCATCCAGTTACAATATCAGACTCATCAAAGTCCAGGATTTCTTGATAACGTAATCATGTCTGGAAATGACTTTTGGATACAGCTTCTCTTGATCCAGTTGCACTAAAAAGTTAAATTATAACACACAGTGATAAGTCAAGAACATGATAACTATAACAGAGAGAATCATTCCAAAGAGAGTAATGGGAGACACTTAGCAGTCACATAGAAATTCTGAAATCCAGCCAGGCATTAATTGCCTGCTCCCCATACGCTGGGCTCAGGACATTTTCCTCAGTCAGGCTAAAACCCTGCTTCCTGGGAGTGTTTCTGCACTCTGTGGTTTTCTGCAGCTCTCTGGGAGTGGCACCTCAGTCCATTGTTCCTCACAGTTCTTGGCCCAGCCCTGCCCTCTGCGATGTCGTTCCTTACATTGTAAGGAATGGCTTGTGTACATAACTGAATATCTTACTCAGCTCTTCTTCATTCTTGTAGAGGTTAGGGGCCCAGTGCCCTCTTTGTTTTGAGCTGATGTGGTCTCTTTCAATACAAGATGGTAGTGCTTTTATCAGTACAATTGACTTCAACATTTTGAGAGCTTCCTATGAATCTGTTTCAGTTCCAGAAGCCACATCCACAATTCTTACTGAGACGGGCTTCTTTTTACTTGGGTGTGTCAGGCTTCTGGGAAAAATGCCTGTAAGAATTTAAAAAGCTGTTTTGTCTAATTGGAAGTGTCTCTTGTGCATGTCCTTAAAATTTTTAGACTCCTTAACAAAGGGACCTACAGTTACACTTTGAGTTGATCTTTACTCTGAAGCCATTTATTACTTTGACAATGTTTTACTGAGGGGGGAGATTGGAGATAAGGAAGAGTTTACTTTCTTCCCAGCTTGTCCTGGCCCCTCCGTATTCTAAGTTCAGCTTACAAACAGAATTTTCTTGAGCTCTTCTCTCCTTTGTAGTACCTTATCATAGGCAACTAAAAGAAGCCAATTAGCAAGTTTAACTTTCTGTGAGGCAGTCTCCCTAGCCAATTCCAGAAGTTTATTAGTTACTATAGGCAACATTTTTAGTAATTGTTCCTCAACTACCTAACTCAGATCACTCTATTTCTAGCCTGCTATAGCAGTTTCTTTATCACTTTTGCAGCTTCTGCTAACAGTGCTCACCAGTGTACATAGTTTCTTTGCAGCTTTTCCAGCCTGCACCAGCCGTTTATTCCAAAGCCAATGCCATATGTGCTTGGTTTTTGTTACAGAAGCACCCCACTTCTCGGTACCAATTTCTTTATCAGTTATTGTTGCTGCAAAACAAAGCATCCCATACTTAACAAAACAATCATTTGTGTGTTACTCATGACACATGACATATATGTTGGGAAATATGAGCAGGGCTCAGTGGGGCAGAACATAGCTTGTCTTGGCTGGGCTTGCTCATGCTTCTGCAGTCTTTGACAGAGAAAAGGTTCAACTTCATGTGTTGGTTGGCTGTGTGGGGCAGCCAGGAGACTAAGCCACGTGTCTCTCATTATCAAGCTGGCCAACCTGGGCTTGCTCACACAGTGGTGATGACAGGGTTCCAAGATGAGCCAAAGAGGGCCAGCCCCAATGCGCAAGCACTTTTCAAGTCTCTGCTATGGCACATTTATTGTTGTACCATTGGTTAAAGCAAATCATAGGGCCAGGTCCAGATCAGATTGATTATGGGAGAGAATTATGCAAGGGCTTACACTGAGGGAGGAGATGAATTCAGAAAGGTGTGGACAAATTTGGGGGGCTCTTACTGCGACAATCTATTAGTCCCATGCTAAATGGAGTAGACTTTAATCTGACCCACAGGAAGCCTGCCAAGTTTCTGGAGGAGTTATACTAGCAAAAGAGCAGAAAGATTGCTAAGAAAGGTCACTAAGTTTGCTCACATTGCAAGTTTTGAGTGACTGGTTACATAGTTATAGCTGCACAAATGTGGAAAATTCAAATTATGGCTCTAAAGTGGTAAATGAAACTTGTTGAATATCAGGACTACAATTTCTGCAATATGCTTTTGGAGCTATCAAAAATGCATGGGGATGGAAGAAAAATGCTCCTGAGGGTAGGCAAATGTAGAGTGAAAAACAACAAAAATTAATAATATCTAACATTTACAAGTACCAAACACTTATGCTAGTGGCTTTTCATGGATTATGTCATTATCCCTTTTAAAAACTGAAGAATTAGCACTAAGAGAATTAAAAACAACTTTTTTTTTAAGGTCTAGGAAACCTGGCCTTTTTAGTATGATGGGAAAGGTTTTACATTGTAGTGTAGCTTTGGATTAGAGGTTTCTTTTCAAACATCACTGGTTGGAGGTTGGAGTTTCTAGAAAAGTATGGGTTACTTTGGGGTCTATTGGTGATTTGCCCAGTTTCCTAATTGCATGAGTGTTACTGTTTGGAGCATTTTCCATCTTTATAATGAATTGAGCTCAGACTGCAGTCCATTCCCCTTGCCTTTACCAAGTAAAACATCCTAGTATAATAATTGGGTCTCAGGAATAGTGAGCCTATTTTAGTTCCCTTTGCACATTCCTCATCTGTTATTTGTTGACCCCAAGATGCAAAAGAAGAAAATAACAGAAATTTCCCTAGAATAAAATATTTGCTTTTCATAATTAAGGTAATTTATAAGGCTTGACAGGAAAGGTAGCAAAGAAATGACAGTAGTTAGATTTGATGAGAAAAGTGAAGTAGAATCAGCAAAGGTGTTTTTCTTCAGCTTCTTAGGAATAATGAAACACACAGGACTATGTCAATGGCTTCCCTCTAAATGGATAGAAAATAATGTTAAAACTCTCTGAAACACACATACACATACACAGATGATTGAAAAATGGATGGGTGGGGGTGAAAGAAGATTCTATAAAGACATAAAATTGATAACCAAGCTTTATATTTAAATTAATTATTTTGGAAGTGATACTTTTTAAAAAAATTTTGGTATCATTAATCTACAATTATGTGAGGAACATTATGTTTACTAGACTCCCACCATCACCAAGTTCCCCCCACATACCCCATTACAGTCACTGTCCATCAGTGTAGTAAGATGTTGTAGAATCACTACTTGTCTTCTCTGTGTTGCACAGCCCTCCCTGTGCCCCACCTCCCACGTTATACATGCTAATCATAATGCCCCCTTTCTCCCCCACCCCCACTTATCCCTGCCTTCCCACTCCTCCTCCCCAGTCTCTTTTCCTTTGGTAACTGTTAGTCCATTCTTGGGTTCTGTGAGTCTTCTGCTGTTTTGCTCCTTCAGTTTTTTCTTTGTTCTTATACTCTACAGATGAGTGAAATCATCTGATACTTGTCTTTCTCCTCCTGGCTTATTTCACTGAGCATAATACCCTCTAGCTCCATCCATGTTGTTGTAAATGGTAGGATTTGTTTACTTCTTATGGCTGTAAGTGGTACTTTCTTCCATGAGAGAAAAAGGATTTTTAAAAAAGTTTAAGTTGAGCTATAAATGAGAAAACAAAATTTGAAAAATGTCTCAAGTGTTCAAGTTTGTGACTCTACAGTATGATCTGACTAACTATGGCAAAACTAATTGAGGAACTTCAGATAAGAAAGTGCCTTTATTTAGACAGGTAGACATATATGCCAGCCTTAACAAATGGAAAATTCTGAAACCCTTACAGAAAAGCAAGCACATTAGAAATATTCAGTATTGACAGTATAGTTCAATGATGAAGGAAGGGTAGTAGCTAGTCCACTCAATTGTAGAATGTTTAATTTTTTATTGATGGATTTGTCACTGTGATATGAATTGCAGAAATTCTTCTTAGTTTTATTTTTTAATTTGAAAAATTTCAAACCTTCAGAAAAGTTATGGAAAACTTTACAGAATTTTTGAAAACCTATATGCATTTCACATAGATTCTTCATTTTCAGTGTTTTTTCACGTTTGTTTTATCTCTTCATGAATATGAATACCTTATCATCTATCTTGCTGAATTATTTGAGAATAAGTTTCAGATGTCATGATTCTTCACCCTTAAATACTTAGAGTGTATGTCCTTAAAGTCTCATGTATTAATTTAATTTAATACAATGTAATCATCTGCTTTGTAATTGTAACTTGATTTAAATGTAGTTTATCAAATTAGGAAACTTAATATTAGTACAACACAAATTACCTAATATATAGTTCATATTCAGATTTTTCCAATTGTCCTAATTGTGTCCTTTAGAAAAAAACCAAAAAAACCCCACATTTTTTCCTATCCTGGCATCAATCCTAAATTACATATTGTATAATCTTCTTTAATCTGGATCAGCCCATTAATTTTTTTTCATAACATTTTGAAAAGAAAAGCATAACATTCCTAAATTTGTGTTTGTTTCCTCATGATTAGATTCAGGTTGCGCATTTTTGTTGGGAGAACTGTCTACATGGTTTTGTGTCCTTCTCAAGCATATCACTTGTCACACAATCTCCATTTATCCCGCTATTGGTGATGCTGACTTTACTCCTTAAGGAGGTGTCTCCTACTGTCTCTATTTAAAGAGACATATCATTCCCTTTGGTAATTATTATGTAAACCAAAAGGAGACACTTGGATCCTGTTTCCCAGCTAAATTTTGCTTAAGCTTTGTAACATTTACTGATAATTTTTGCTTAAATCAATGATCACTATATTAGCTGCGAAATACATTAAAAAAAAATACGAGCAGAAATTACCAGGGATTCTTTTAAAAAGTGTAAGACAAGTTATATATCTGTAGACAGTAAGAAGAGCACAATATCATTACAGGTACTTAATCTGGAAAGGCAAAAGAATGACCCCATTGAAAAACAAAGCTTTTGCAACAAATACTCTGCATTTTCCATCAAACAGCAGGATGGTAATATGTTAGGTCTATGAAGTGAAATGCATGCATCAACCATCTCCCTCTGCATAATCTTAAACTGCTTTGCATTTATATACAATCATGCACAGCAATAATCAGGAAAATGTTTGGACTGAACAAAAAAAGAGCTTGACAACAAGTATAATGGAAGAGAAATGTGAAAACAAGGGAACTGGGTAAAGCATTTAAGATTATTAAATGTTTACATGAAATTTCTAAAGCAATTGATAAATTACACTATTTGTATTACTATTTTTTCTTTCTCCATTTCTGGCTAATTTTATTAATATACTATAGTTTTAGATTATTCTCAGTTGCATCTAGTGAATTTAAAAAAGAACAACAACCTTGCAGTAAAGTATCTATCATGTCCTGCCAAATAAAATGTATATTTTGTGCAACCTGAAATTGAAGGCTTTCTAAGCTTCTTGGAGTTTTAAATCAGATAACCCCCCCGCTTCTTGCAGACACAGTTGCTTATTTGTCAGTTTGAGTTTGATTTATCTGGAGCAGGAGCTAAAACTGTATTAAAATCTTCTGTTAAGCATGTAAAACTCCACATATATACAGTCAGTAAGTTAAGCATCTCTAATAATAGACAGCTGTGTTCTCATTGGAAGCAAAAATAGGATAGAAAAAGATTTTTTCTGTGAAAGATGATATGAAAAGTATGAAACACAGGTGTCTTCTCTTTACTCTGCAAAATGGCACTGATAGATAAGGCAATAAAAATATTTTTAATGATTTTTTTAAAGTGCACATAAAGTAACCAGTGAATCTGTGTATTCATCTATTGATCAGTTTAGTGATGGGCTTCAAAATCAGTGCATTAATGAGTGCCCTCTGCTGTATTCATTATTTTACTATTTTATATTTTTTCCTTTTTGTTTGTATCTAACAGAAAAAACCCAGAATATAAAGTTATATAATACTGATAGTTTTATAATAATTGATTCTGTGTAATTCCTGATATTATTTTTGGCCTCTTCACGTTTTTAGTTTGCTCATTTATAAATACATTTTAATTTTAAAAATATTATTAGATAATTTTAAAATGTTATGAGTATGGATTTTAGCCTTAAAATGTACAACCAAAGAGAAAGGCACATTTTCACTAGAGTCAATATAAGATATCTAATTATGTCATCTTACAAATTTCATATGTATGCCATAAGGTACATGAAAGGAAACAAAGGTAATAATTGATAACTGCATGTTAAGAAACTTTAGCAGAAATTAAGGCAACATGATTTGATCACAGCTTAGTCTTTGGAATTCTATTTTGGTTTGTCTGATTATGGTGGTGCACTGAAATTCTAGGATTCATTAATTTATCCAGAACATTTATTTATTGATGACACATAGAAATTGTTAAATAAACAGTCATCATAATGTTTTAAATGTTTTATATGTATCCATGCACATCCACACGTGTATATTGCTGACATGGACTTTTCATAATCTAAGATTTAAATTTTGTTTTTATAATATATGCAGTATGGTTTCATGTTTATTTCATGCATGTGATAAATATTTGAGGGCCTTCCATGTGCCAGGCACTATACCAGGCTCTAGCAATACATCTGTGGATAAGATTGGTGGATTCTCAGTCTTTGGGCAGCTTATATTTTTTAGGAGAGACAGAAAAGAAATTAGTAAACAGGTAAACAACATAATTAAATATTCTGATGACTGCCATGAAGGGAAAATGCCCAGACTAACTGGTCTTGGAAAAGTGTGTGCGCGTGTCCCTGTGTACTGGTATTATGGATATGCATGTGTGTTTTCTGTGTGTGCATCTGTATATATTTATGTGATACTACAGATTGGGTTGTCAGGAAGTTGTCTCTGGAGGGCACGGTATAGACCTGAAGAATGAGCAGAACTCAATCACATAAAAAGGCATGGAATGTTGTTCTAGAAACAATCCTCAGAATTTAATGACTTTTATGATAATTTTAAATTTGAAAATAACCGAACAACTCATCTAGTCCAGCTGAGGCCCCCCAAACTCAAGTTACTTGCCAAGACCGGAATACAGGTATGGTGGCTACTTCTTAAAACAGAATCAATTAAATATGTGGAAACATAAAAGTAGAAAATTATCATGTGAGGCATTAAGGGCATGGAGTTGAAAGCTTAGAAAAACAGATTTCCTGCATCTTCACATTTTCCATTTCATCTAAATTCAGTGAAGAGTTTAGAATTGAGTATAGGTAAGTTGGCTAAAAAACTATAATTCTGAGTCATCAACAACATATGTGAAAGGAACAACACAGCCAAGCCTGGCAGCTCCTGCTTTTCAGATTAGAAATCAACTGCTATGTTGTCAGAATGAAATGGTATGTTTTATTATTGAAAAGGCAGCTCGGTTAGCTTCTTTGGGCCACAAGGGCCCATTTATTTAATTACTTCTTTGAGGACACTAAGTGGATCCCTAGTGACCAGGCCAAATTATTGCTCCTTAAAAGGTGAGCAACACATTCACTTTGATGGGTAGTAGGTTTTCTTTCCTTTCCTTCCATTTATTAATTTTTTCACTAAATACATAAAGAATTGGAGGAATCCAGTTTCTTTTCACCTTTGCTGGAAAATGCTTAGTGCCAGAAGCATTTTTTGATTCATTTTTAATAAAACAGTATGATAGATACAGAAATAAAAAGACAAATCCTTTAAGTAAGGAACACAAGACTTTTTTAGATTCCTTAAATTTTTTCTTAGTAGACTTTATTTTATAAAGCAGTTTTAGGTTCACAGCAAAATTTGAGGGGAAAGTATGGAGATTTCTCATATACCTCCTCTGCCCCTTCCTCCCAGTCTCCCCCATTATCTATCCCCCACCAAAGTGGTCTGTTTATTACAATCAGTGAACCTACACTGATATATCATTATCATTCTAAGTCCATAGTTTATATTAGCATTCACTTTTGGTATTGTGCATTTTGTGGGTTTTGGCAAATGAATAATGACTTTACCCATCCATTACCTATTATAGTGTACCTAGTGGTTTCACTGCCTCCAAAATCCTCTTTGCTCTGCCTTATTCATCCCTCCCTCTCCCATAACCAATGGCAACCATCTTTTTACTGTCTCTGTAATTTTGCCTTTTCTAGAATGCCATATAATTGAAATCCTACCATAGGTATAGTCTTTTCAGATTGGCTTCTTTCGCTTATCAATATGCATTTAAATTTCCTCTGTGTCTTTTCATGACTTAGTAGGTTATTTCTTTTTAGTGCTGAATTATATTCCATTGTCTGGCTGTAAGATTCCTATTTTAGAGCTCAAACTCAATAGAAATTTTAAATGAGAATATTTAAAACCAGAGAAGGAAAAATAAATTAAAATCATTATTTTAAAATTATTTTTGCAATAAAGTATGAAAGAATAGATGGATTTTTGTAATTTAAGCATGCAAGGATATAAGTATTGTTTTGTAAAATGTTTTTCCTTTGTTACCAAAGTTAAGGTAATGCTAAAATCTCAACAGTAAGAAAGGATGAAATAAAAGTTAAAGATATCCAACAATGTAAATATAGGTCATGGGTAAATACCATAGTAGAAGAAAAATCTATATCTTGATGACATTTAATTTTACCAGCAGACAGCCTTTCAAGTAGATTTTCTTTCAGATTTTTTATGGGTGTGGTTGATATTTAAGCTTTGCTAGCACTAAACACCCAAAACTGAGCACCTCTTACTGATGGGTTATGAATTTCATCCTTTAATTTCTAATTCTTAATTTAACATGCTGTAAGGCAGTGACAGTTCTAATCTTTTCAAATGAGTTTTCATTGGTACTCACTTTAATTGTTGGGGATAAGAAAAAAGTCATAGCATCTTTCTTAAGAGAAATGAAAGCTTTTCAAACATTACTAATTTCCAGAATTTTCCTGTAAGGTAAGTGGAAGATATTAATCACATTTCCTACTGGATGAATAGAAAAACATATGCTCAAACACAGAGCCAAGCTCTTCAAAGTTAATTAAAAAATCAGTAAAGGTAAATGAGAAAAAAAAGTCTTTGGTTTGACTCTTGAGATCTGGTGTTTTGCCTTCTAAACTTTCCCTTGTTGATTTTAGTTATGTAGGAAATCAGCATGATTTGTCCTTCATTGAATCAAGATGTATGACAACTTAGGTGGCCCTCTTAGTTCTATTCTGTCTTTCCTCTAGTCCTCTTCCCCACTGGTGGATGGAGGTGATCTGGTATATTGCTTATGATTAATAGGCCTGGTTTTGAAGACATAGGCCCTGCCTGAAATCTTGACTCTACGCTTATTAAGAGTATGATCTGGGAAAGGTTACTTAATCTGTATAAATCAGTTTTTTTTTAAAAAGGGAGATACACATCTGCATCAAATAATATTTAAATAATTAATAAAATGCATAGCAGAGTTTTTATGGAGATAAAACCAAATATTAACTAAGGTAGAAAATTGTTCTTGTTGTTTTATAGATCATAGGTTCCTCCAGCAATAGGAGTTTAAACTTTAGCTTAAATTACTTAAATATGTGTTTTACTGTTATTTTTGGGCTTAAAAAATCCTTCTCTATGACCTCAATTAACACAGATTCATGAGGTTTCAACTTTGTGAAAAAAACCTTTGTGCTCCTAATAATATATTCAAAGAACCCAAGCTTTTGTATTGGAAAAAGTGTCTTTGTTTTCTCATTATCATGGCACAGTTAACATTTTAAATACTGCATATTTGTAGAAGCATCCAAATTCTAGGACTTTATATATTATAACTTGTATAACTTGTTGCTTGATTGGCTCTAACTAAAAATCAACCTTAAGATTCAAGTAAAATGGGCTGTAATTTTTATTAAGTATTTTAAATACTGGAGTCAAATAGAAAGCTTTGGTCTAACGGACAAAAATTGGTGTGTTAACACGATGTATATATTTTTAATGTTGGGAACAAAACACATCCCTGTTCCCTAAAACATATTAATATTAATATATTAACCTAAAGGAAGGATTAATTCACACCTTCCATGATCATTGACTATAAACTCAGTGAATATTTGTTGAGTTGGTCCTTTGTATATGGATGACCTTATTTTACTGATACTAGTCTTTAGTAACTTGTTCAAATCATTATATGGGCTCTAGGAAGACACTTCACTGGTTTCTTTAAAATTCATCTTACTTGTTTTGTAACAGACTTCAGATTTCATTGGTTGGGGGAAGGGAGTAGGCCTCATTGGGGACATGACACTGAAGCTGAGATGTGAAAGTTAGGAAGGAATTAATTAGTCTAAGAAGGAAGAAAAGAACAATTCAGGCAGAGAGAATAGCATTGCAGTGACCCTGAGACAGGAAAAGCTTGGTATATTCAAGGCCAAGAATCTTAGAATCTTTGACCAGTCCAACTCATGAACATGCTTGGTCCATGGTAGGCTATTTCTCTGGAAAACCATGATTTAGTTTATGTGAGGTCCTGATTGCCTTCCAAGTATACAACCCTTCCTCTGCCAATTTGCATAGGCCTGTTTATTTGATAGCATTTGACTCCAGAATTTCTGCTTGAAATCTGACTGGCGTATGTACTGATCACATTACAACACAATTACTTTGTTATCCTAATAAAAATTCCCTGGGTTCCACCAGGGCTCTGTTTTTCTCTTTAGCAGCACCAGAATTTGAGGTACAGAATGAAAAGTTAGGAAAGAACTATGTAGAGGCCATCGATCCAATTCTAGGCTACCTTCCTTTCACATAAATGACAGAAAAAAAATCTCTCTTCAGGATAGCTGTGGGGCTTTAGAGGAAATTTATAATAAATTCAGTTCTTAGCAGCCTTCTAAATATTGTCAATGAACCAGCAAAAGCCTTAAACAGAGGTACACATGATCTATTTCTGAGCATATTTGTGAAATCAAACACTGAACAGTACAAGTCACACATGCCTTCAAAGGGAAGTTAAAACTATTCATTCCTCTCTTTCGCAATAAAGAAGTACAACTCTAAACCCAAAACCCAACATTTTCACAGAAATTAGTCATAAATCATGGATTATGAATCTCAGAAGAAACCTCAAAGATAATAATATCAAATCCTCTCATTGTATAGATAAGGAATCCCAAAGAGGTAAAGTACTCTTCATCTATTGTGGGAGGTTAAATGACTTGCTTAAGGTTATATAGATAGAGGTGAGCTATATCTAGAACCAAGTGCCCTAATTTCTAATCCAGTGCCTTTTCCACTAGGCCTTACTTACTCCAACATGATCAAATTTTTATAGCAACATTCAAAAAGGAAAAAAAATTTCTAAACACAAAACAATATGACTCAAAAAGATTATATCTAATCTGGGTTATCTTATTGAAAACTCTTCATTGTGAACACCTGTGATGCAATTTGTAGACACTGATGCCAATTTCCAAGTTTTGAAAATACTGGCCACAATACACTGTTTGCCATGAGTATTTTCTCTTAAAATCGAGGATTGCATATATTCTGTGACCAGATCTGTACCTTTCCTATGCACCACCTGCCCTTCATCTTGTTCACACTCTGTGGCTCTTAGCTCATTGATTTTGTCCTTCCTTTCAGAGGGAAAAAAATTCTGAAGTTGTTTATTCTACAGTGTATCTTGGCCTCTTACTTTAATATCAACCCCTCACTGATAAAGATATTATGAACTCTTGAAATAAAACCCACATCTGAAAATTCCACATGTTCTAATCAAGAGAATTGGCTGGGTGTGTCTTAGCATTATGGATCATTATGTGTAAAGAAAATGGCCTAATAATATTTTTCATCCAGCTGTTGTCTTTACAATTTTAGGAAATGGACTAGCCATCAGGTGTGTTTAACAAAGAAATGTATTTAAAATCAAGGAAGGAAATTGGAACTGGATGGTTTTGTTTTATTTAGCAATCCATCTTTGGTCAGATTTAGTCATATTATGTGGCCATTACATGTACAATTTTAATGAAGGGAAGACATCACTCACTACTTAATTGGATCTGATGGGAAGATCTGCCCATTTGTTCCCAAGAATCTGAAGGGTGTATCTTGGGTATGTATAGTAGACAGCTGAGGGGGTTTGCTTCAAAGTTAACTTCATTTCTAAATTTCTTCCTTCTGTTGTTTCTGTCCAGGGCAAGGATTATTTGGAAGAAGTAAAACAACATACCAACAAACATTCTTATGAATACTGTATTAATTAATATTTTTAACATAGCATGCAAATCCAGACTTTGGATAAATGCAAATTTTTACACATTTCAGTGTCTTCAGCATATTTTATGCAAGTAGTTGTTAAGAATAAAAATTCTAATTTCAAATGAAGAAAATTCATGACATGCATCTTGGGTTGTGGTTTAATCACTGTGTACCCAGGAAGGTATCGACAGTTGTCCTGTGAAAGCTATTAAAGTTGCTGTCCAAGGTTAAATGAAATTGCAGTTTATCAGAGCAGCATTGAGAAAATAAGGGAATCTGTTCATGGCTCTTGATTAATGCCAAGCGTGATCAACACAAGAGGGTTCATTAAGCTATACATCATGTGGGTAATTTAACATGTCATTGTGCCTGCTGTCTGCTTTGACTGCACAGCTCTGAGTTTCAAAGTTGTGTCTCTGATGCCACAGAGTTCTACATGCGGTATCCCACTTACTTCTTTTGCTGTACATTTTCCATTGCACATACTTATTTATTTTAGATATGTTAAGTATTTCATATAAATTATTTAATATATTTTGGGACAAAAAATTGAATCTTGGTTTTCTAATGTATTCCTGTCACACTATATGTAATAAAATTTATTAGGAAACTCTTCTTTTGAATAATCTTCTCCTAATCATGTATGTGTCCTAAATCCTGATGTGACATGGAGAAATCTATTGAAATCATTAACTCAATTCAGGTAAATTTTTAATATTTATGTGTTTTAGTTAAAATATCACTTTTATGTCTCAGAGATTTATTTTTCAATGATCTTAATTTTTGTAGACATGAGGAAGACTTTATCTAAAAGTATAGAAGCTGTGATTTTGACTTTTAGTTTGAATTTTTTTCGTATGTGTTATAAAATTCAGTTTGCTAATGTCATTAGTATTGAATAGAATTTGAAAGCTTCTTGAAGAATATAATGTTTTTACTTAAAAGACTAAAAAACTGTAACTTATCATTTCACATTATCTATTTGTTACCTAATGCATGGAATTCAATGTAATCATGCTTTATCATTCTCACTTAAAAGTAGACTCTCCCAGTCACTGGAGATTTATGAGATGTAATGAACTGGAGGCCAGGATTTCAGTCATAATGTCAATGGTTGTGGCAAGGAAAATATGACTACATTGAATACAATCTTAATATTAAAATGTTTGGTTGCAGGAATTTAGAGAATAGGTTCCATGTTGTGCTTCTTTTAGAATCCTGTCATCTGTACAGAATCCTAAAACTTCCTAAGAGATCACAGTATGACAGTTATAAACTGGTGACCATGTTTTGGAATTTCCCAGTGTTTGGATTTATATGTCTAATGTCCTATTAAATTGAAAGCTTTTAGTGTTCTTTTAGAAATGGACTCTCTTGTGGTATAATAATGCTTTTGAGAACAAAAAAATACCAGGTGAATAATTTACAGGACCTAAATGCACATATGAAAGACACCACCATCACTGTTGTGGAAAATACTGTTAGGTTTGTTGGGGGAGATAACCTTGTTGGCATCTACCATTCTTAGGAGGGGCTTAGAATGCCATTTAAGGACTGATGAAACCAGGTCTGAGCTTTTAAAAGCACACCTGAATAATGGAATACTATTTTCATTTGTCTTTTTTTTTCTTTTTTTGATGAGTTGTGAATGCACTATCTACAATATCCTCAAAGTAAGCTGTTTGATTATTTAAATTGGGTGTTTGAAAATGTATTTGAATTAGGTCTAAGACCAAGTTAGAATGGTGTCTAGTGAATACCAAACTTACTCAAAAGCAGCACAACATAGTGTTCTCTTTTCTGTTATGGAAAGTAGAAAGGATGCTTTTTTACTTGTCAGCTTTCAGTCACAACTCCCAACCCTTCATTGTAACTATATGATAGGTCTTCCCTGAAAAATACTGCAAAGGTCATTCACATAGTCAGGGTCCTCTCCTTGAATACTTTTAAAAAAAAAGTGCTGATTGTTTTCTGCTTTCATTAATTGCCAAGGGTTTATTTACAAGACAATAATTAATTATACCTCTGGGAAGCTCAAGAGTCAACATGAATCAAAGCAAGCTTGGTAAGGAGCATGGAAGTTTCACATAATTAAGCAGGGCACTGAAGACCAATTGTTTATAGAATGATTTTGCTGGAGCTAATTGACACTAATTATTTAATCTAATTTTCTTCTTCCTAGTTATTCTTCTACAGAGTCACTGCTTTCTGCTAATGATGCACAGGGCACTATCAAGGTGCTCTATGCCTCCATTTAGTGTAGCCTGTCTTCTGTATAGGAAACTGATACTGCTTAGATCATTTCCTAACATGCTACAGTGTTACATAAAACAGACCACCAAGGAAATCAACAACAGAGCAGTGGTAAATACATATCAGGCAATCGCTTTTATTGATGAGTGTTACCTTTTTCTCATGTAAGAATAATCCAGTTTTCACTCAGATTTAATTAAAATTCATTTGGAATAAAAAATTATTGGTATGCACTGAACTCAAAGTTTCCACACAGTATTTTTTTGCATGAGATAAAGACTGGAGTATGAGTGAAAAGGAAAACAGAAAGTTTATGCAGCTGCCTAAATAAAAAGAAATATTCCAGTTGAACAAATGGTGAAACTTAGGATCAGTTCACATGCAAACATGCTACTTTTATACAAGATCTCTGCTGATGGGCAAACGGAAACTTGAAAAATATGCTAGCTAATTAAGAAACATGCAGTATGAACGGCACCTACGGTACCAAATATCTCTGTGATTTCTGCTTATGGACTGCTCCTTCCTCTGAATATCACTATTTCATGACTGTGTTCATAGTTAAGATAACCCCAAATGGATATTAGTTTACTGGTTGTTCTGATTCATAGCTTCTTAATCCTCACCATATTCAGGCTGTTGTATTTGGTGCAAGATTCAGATTCTAAATTAACCTTCTGGCTAAGAAATTAGAAAAAATGGAGTCTCTGCCTCCTTTGTAGATTTGTGAAGAATAATAGGTTTGTTCTTGGATCCCTGTCACCTATTCCATTGTCTCTGTACTTTCTCATCCCCCTTTCTGGTGGTCCTAATCTAGTCCATACTAGTCTCTTTTCTAAATCATTCTCTCCTCCCACTTTTTCTTTCTCTGACATTAAAACTTACATGTTCTGTAATTTATGCCTCTCTCAACCTCTGTTTTCCAATATGACACGTAGCTAAGGAGTCTATAGTTGATTTTAAAGTGCCCATTTTCCCCATCATTGTGTGTTCTGGATTTTATTAATATTTTGTTCACTGTAGAGTGCCCAGAAGAACTTAGTGCAGTGGGAAGATTTAGACATGAAAAGAAGTGTTTGGGGATCTTGTGAGAAATGCGAATGGTAGATTGCAGGATTCAGAGTGCAAAGATGTTTAGCCCTCTGTGGTTTAGTTAAGGCACCCTAGAAAGTTGAAGAGTAGATAGTCTTCCTTCTTTCACTAGAGAATTCAGTAGACATGATAGAAATCCATCCCTGAGTTAAATAGCTAAATAAGCCAGAGAGACCCAAAAGTAGTTTTCTTTTAAAAGATACTGTGAGGTATAATAATTGCTCTTATTTTATGCCAAACATCTTCTATATACTTTACAGGCTCCAATCAGTTAATCTTCCCAACAATCATATGAGGTACAAAATTTTATGTATTTATTTATCCCCATTTTATAGATGAGGCATTGAAATTATATAACATGCCCAAGATCATTTAACCATTCAGTAGTGGAGCTGGGATTCAGCTTAAGTGGTCTGGCTCCAAAGCTGAGCTCTTAACCATGGTGTCTGGAGGGGACTGGCTGATATTTTTATTCCAGTCTTTGTCAGTCTGGTTCTCAACCCTGGTTTCGCATCAGACTCACTTTGTGGGGGTAGGGTTTTTTTTGTAGATAATTATTTTTTATTGAAGGATAGTTGACACACAGTATTACATTAGTTTCAGGTGTACAACACAGTGATTCAACATTTATATACATGATAATTCTAGGTACCAGCTATCACCCTACCAAGTTGTTACAATATTTTGACTATATTCCTTATGCTATACATTACATCCCGGTTACTTATTTATTTTACAATCGGAAGTGTGTACTTTTTTTTTTTTTTTTCTGTGAGGGCATCTCTCATATTTATTGATCAAATGGTTGTTAACGGCAATAAAATTCTGTATAGGGGAGTCAATGCTCAATGCACAATCATTAATCCACCCCAAGCCTAATTTTCGTCAGTCTCCAATCTTCTGAGGCATAACGAACAAGTTCTTACATGGAGAACAAATTCTTACATAGTGAATAAGTTACATGGTGAACAGTACAAGGGCAGTCATCACAGAAACTTTCGGTTTTGCTCATGCATTATGACCTATAAACAATCAGTTCAAATATGAATACTCATTTGATTTTTATACTTGATTTATATGTGGATACCACATTTCTCTCTTTATTATTATTAATTTTAATAAAATGCTGAAGTGGTAGGTAGATACAAGATAAAGGTAGAAAACATAGTTTAGTGTTGTAAGAGAGCAAATGTAGATGATCAGGTGTGTGCCTGTAGACTATGTGTTAATCCAAGCTAGACAAGGGCAATAAAACATCCACGGATGCAGAAGATTTCTCTCAGAACAGGGGGGCTGAGGTTCTAACCCTAAACTCTGTTGATCCCCAATTTCTCACCTGATGGCCCCCCTGCGACTGTGCCTGTCTTAGGTTGTTCCTCCCTTGAGGAATCTTACCCGTCTCTGGCTAACCAGTCATCTTCCGGGGCCATACAGGGAAATGTAGAGTTGGTAAGTGAGAGAGAAGCCTTATTGTTTGAAAAGGTTAGCTTTTTACTTCTTTGCATATTAATGCCCTGTGGGTTTTATGCCCAACATTTGTCTTGAGGTATCTTTAACATTTGGAAGAATTATGATACTCGGTAAATTTGATATGAGGCACGAATTCTATTTAAGGGTTGTAATTAGGAAGGAAGAAGAAAAGCTCTAGAAGTAGCAGGCGGAAGAAAACATGGGAAGATTGATTATTTCCTTGACATATCTTCTTGTAGAGTAACTTCAGCATGTATAGGTTTTAAGCTACTATTTAAATTGCACACACACATTAACATAATAGGAGTATAGTTACATAACCAAAGCATACCTGTAATTACCAGCCATCTCCAGTGAAACCAAGAAAACCAGTTAGACACCTTAGGCATTTGTGAAAACTTATCTATGATATGGTGGATATTGTCCAACTGAACTTGAACAGTCTCTGAGAGAAATCAGACAAATTAAAACAACCCATTCCTGGGGACTGTTCACATCCCATATGTTCTTTTAGCAGTAAATAGTCTGTAGTTGTAAGATTTTGGGGCACTACAATTTGGACTTCTCCTAATTCTTGGTTGAGTTCCAACAGTATAGATCCAGTCAAATTTGTTGTTTTACTGTATGCACAGGCCAGCTTAGATATCTCCTTCTTCATTCCCATGGCAAGTCCAGGAACTGGTGGGATGAGTGCATCTACACCTGTAGCAGTGCGTGGATCGTTGTTGGGGTTTTTTGATGATCATCTTCTGGCATGAGTCTTCCAGAGAGTGCTGATGTTGGAAGTTCTTTTTCATATCGTATCTTAGTTCATTTTCGGGGTTGCCCAATTAGGCTTTGATCCTCTGTATAAACACAAACAGGCCCTTTGCCTACACTTTTATATGCCCTTTATACCCTTGTGTAGAACTCTTGGAGGTCACCACACAGGAACTGCCTTTTTTTTTTTTTTTTGGTATCATTAATCTACACTTACATGAAGAGTATTATGTTTACTAGGCTATCTGCTATACCAGGTCCCCCCTATAAACCCCTTTACAGTCACTGTCCATCAGCATAGCAAAATGTTGTAGAATCACTACTTGCCTTCTCTGTGTTGTACAGCCCTCCCCTTTCTCTCACCCCCCCATGGATGCTAATCTTAATACCCCTCTTCTTCTCCCCCACCCCATCCCTCCCTACCCACCCATCCTCCCCAGTCCCTTTCCCTTTGGTACCTGTTAGTCCATTCTTGAGTTCTGTGATTCTGCTGCTGTTTTGTTCCTTCAGTTTTTCCTTTCTACTTATATTCCACAGATGAGTGAAATCATTTGGTATTTCTCTTTCTCTGCTTGGCTTGTTTCACTGAGCATAATACCCTCCAGCTCCATCCATGTTGCTGCAAATGGTAGGATTTGCCCTTTTCTTATGGCTGAGTAGTATTCCATTGTGTATATGTACCACATCTTCTTTATCCATTCATCTATCGATGGACATTTAGGTTGCTTCCAATTCTTGGCTATTGTAAATAGTGCTGTGATAAACATAAGGGTGCACTGATCTTTCTCATACTTGATTGCTGCATTCTTAGAGTAAATTCCTAGGAGTGCAATTCCTGGGTCAAATGGTAAGTCTGTTTTGAGCATTTTGATGTACCTCCATACTGCTTTCCACAACGGTTGAACTAATTTACATTCCCACCAGCAGTGTAGGAGGGTTCCCCTTTCTCCACAGCCTCGCCAACATTTGTTGTTGTTTGTCTTTTGGATGGCAGCCATCCTTACTGGTGTGAGGTGATACCTCATTGTAGTTTTAATTTGCATTTCTCTGATAATTAGTGATGTGGAGCATCTTTTCATGTGTCTGTTGGCCATCTGTATTTCTTTTTTGGAGAACTGTCTGTTCAGTTCCTCTACCCATTTTTTAATTGGGTTATTTGTTTTTTGTTTGTTCAGGCGTGTGAGCTCTTTATATATTCTGGACATCAAGCCTTTATCGGATGTGTCATTTTCAAATATATTCTCCCATACTGTAGGGTTCCTTTTTGTTCTATTGATGGTGTCTTTTGCTGTACAGAAGCTTTTCAGCTTAATATAGTCCCACTTGTTCATTTTTGCTGTTGTTTTCCTTGCCCGGGGAGATATGTTCAAGAAGAGGTCACTCATGTTTATGTCTAAGAGGTTTTTGCCTATGTTTTCTTCCAAGAGTTTAATGGTTTCATGGCTTACATTCAGGTCTTTGATCCATTTTGAGTTTACTTTT
Source organism: Manis pentadactyla (assembly GCF_030020395.1). Lineage (NCBI taxonomy): Eukaryota > Metazoa > Chordata > Mammalia > Pholidota > Manidae > Manis > Manis pentadactyla. The sequence goes on from NC_080025.1 coordinate 94,745,114, forward strand.
GTATATGGGGTTAGACAATGGTCCAGTTTCATTCTCCTACATGTAGCTGTCCAGTTTTGCCAGCACCACCTGTTGAAGAGACTGTCATTTCGCCATTGTATGTCCATGGCTCCTTTATCAAATATTAATTGATCATATATGTCTGGGTTAATGTCTGGATTCTCTAGTCTGTTCCATTGGTCTGTGGCTCTGCTCTTGTGCCAGTACCAAATTGTCTTGATTACTATGGCTTTATAGTAGAGCTTGAAGTTGGGGAGTGAGATCCCCCCTACTTTATTCTTCTTTCTCAGGATTGCTTTGGCTATTCGGGGTCTTTCGTGTTTCCATATGAATTTTTGAATTATTTGTTCCAGTTCATTGAAGAATGTTGGTGGTAGTTTCATAGGGATTGCATCAAATCTGTATATTGCTTTGGGCAGGATGGCCATTTTGACGATATTAACTCTTCCTAGCCACGAGCATGGAATGAATTTCCATCAGTTAGTGTGCCCTTTAATTTCTCTTAAGAGTGACTTGTAGTTTTCAGAGTATAAGTCTTTCACTTCTTTGGTTAGGTTTATTCCTCCGTATTTTATTTTTTTTGATGCAATTGTGAATGGAGTTGTTTTCCTGATTTCTCTTTCTGTTGGTTCATTGTTAGTATATAGGAAAGCCACAGATTTCTGTGTGTTGATTTTGTATCCTGCAACTTTGCTGTATTCCGATATCAGTTCAGGTAGTTTTGGGGTGGAGTCTTTAGGGTTTTTTATATACAGTATCATGTCATCTGCAAATAGTGACAGTTTAACTTCTTTACCAATCTGGATTCCTTGTATTTTTTTGTTTTGTCTGATTGCCGTGGCTAGGACCTCCAGTACTATGTTAAATAACAGTGGAGAGAGTGGGCATCCCTGTCTAGTTCCCGATCTCAGAGGAAATGCTTTCAGCTTCTCGCTGTTCAATATAATGTTGGCTGTGGGTTTATCATAGATGGCCTTTATTATGTTGAGGTACTTGCCCTCTATTCCCATTTTGCTGAGAGTTTTTATCATGAATGGATGTTGAACTTTGTCAAATGGTTTTTCAGCATCTATGGAGATGATCATGTGGTTTTTGTCTTTCTTTTTGTTGATGTGGTGGATGATGTTGATGCACTTTCGAATGTTGTACCATCCTTGCATCCCTGGGATGAATCCCACTTGGTCATGGTGTATGATCCTTGTGATGTATTTTTGAAATCGGTTTGCTAATATTTTGTTGAGTATTTTTGCATCTACGTTCATCAGGGATATTGGTCTGTAGTTTTCTTTTTTGGTGGGCTCTTTGCCTGGTTTTGGTATTAGGGTGATGTTAGCTTCATAGAATGAGTTTGGGAGTATCCCCTCCTCCTCTATTTTTTGGAAAACTTTAAGGAGAATGGGTATTATGTCTTCCCTGTATGTGTGATACAATTCCGAGGTAAATCCATCTGGCCCGGGGGTTTTGTTCTTTGGTAGTTTTTTGATTACCGCTTCAATTTCGTTGCTGGTTATTGGTCTGTTTAGATTTTCTCTTTCTTTCTGGGTCAGTCTTGGAAGGTTGTATTTTTCTAGGAAGTTGTCCATCTCTCCTAGGTTTCCCAGCTTGTTAGCATATAGGTTTTCATAGTATTCTCTAATAATTCTTTGTATTTCTGTGGGGTCCGTCGTGATTTTTCCTTTCTCGTTTCTGATACTGTTGATTTGTGTTGACTCTCTTTTCCTCTTCATAAGTCTGGCTAGAGGCTTATCTATTTTGTTTATTTTCTCGAAGAACCAGCTCTTGGTTTCATTGATTTTTGCTATTGTTTTATTCTTCTCAATTTTATTTATTTCTTCTCTGATCTTTCTTATGTCCCTCCTTCTGCTGACCTTAGGCTCATCTGTTCTTCTTTTTCCAATTTCGATAATTGTGACATTAGACCATTTATTTGGGATTGTTCTTCCTTTTTTAATTATGCTTGGATTGCTATATACTTTCCTCTTAAGACTGCTTTTGCTGTGTCCCACAGAAGTTGGGGCTTAGTGTTGTTGTTGTCATTTGTTTCCATATATTGCTGGATCTCCATTTTGATTTGGTCATTGATCCACTGATTATTTAGGAGTGTGTTGTTAAGCCTCCATGTGTTTGTGAGCCCCTTTTGCTTTCTTTGTACAGTTTATTTTTGTAGTTTTATGCCTTTGTGGTCTGAAAAGTTGGTTGGTAGGATTTCAATCTTTTGTAATTTACTGAGGCTCTTTTTGTGGCCTAGTATGTGGTCTATTCTGGAGAATGTTCCATGTGCACTTGAGAAGAATGTATATCCTGTTGCTTTTGGATGTAGAGTTCTATAGATTTCTATTAGGTCCATCTGCTCTACTGTGTTGTTCAGTGCTTCCGTGTCCTTACTTACTTTCTGCCCGGTGGATCTATCCTTTGGGGTGAGTGGTGTGTTGAAGTCTCCTAGAATGAATGCATTGCAGTCTATTTCCCCCTTTAGTTCTGTTAGTATTTGTTTCACTTATGCTGGTGCTCCTGTGTTGGGTGCATATATATTTAGAAAGGTTATATCCTCTTGTTGGACTGAGCCCTTTATCATTATGTAGTGTCCTTCTTTATGTCTTGTTACTTTCTTTGTTTTGAAGTCTGTAAAGGAGAACTTATGCTCATCAACTATTTAATTGATCTGAAATCAGTTTATATAGAAAATACAGTAAAATGCTTGATTTTTTGTCGGTCAGTTTTCAGACTAATGAATTTGGTATCCTTGTAAACTTTAAAGGAAATTCCTTTTTTTTTTTTTGGTATTATAATCTTACATCTTTCAATGCACTACAGTCATAATTATTTTCCATGCTTACATTGTCCCATTTTCAACTTGATGAACTTCTCTTCAAGTAACTGCTGTGTTCATTTGATGTGACTCCCTTAGACCTTGATAGCACCTTTCTTTGATATCATCCTTGCTAAGTACATTCTGTGTAATTTCTGCTCCAGCCCTGGAATCGGCCTTGGTTCCTTTATAGTAAAATGGTATTTAAAGGTCAAAATCTAGACCCTAGGGGATGCTCATTGCTACTGGGTTTTCATTTGTTCTTAATCTTTTTACCCAGCAGATATGGCAGACCTTTAAGAAAGAGGTAAATTGTGAGTGTGTACTGATATTTCCAATCTAAATGTAAAACTGCAACTTTAAAAAAAATTAATCCTTTTGATTTCTATTTGATTTTTTATTTAGGTTTGTATTTCTTTTCTCTTAACTGAAAATCTGGCTTCCTAATAACATTAACATAACCCATAATCATTTATTTGCTCTACCTTTCTCCATTTGTATATAAATATATATATATAGAATATTTTCACTAACAGTTCTTAGTAAGAGACTCTTAACCTGAAAGCAGTTTAATATTTATTCATGGTTCCTTTTGCCTTTTTGATCTATGCTACTAGAACTGTATAGTCAAATACTTTGTTTTAAAGTAATTTGAAAGAATTAATTGGCTATACCATCATATTAATAAATGGCTAGATTGATTTTCAGTATGTTTTCCATTTTAAATGATTCTTTTTAAAAAAATCTATTTTAAATTATGCAAAACAGTTACATAGTTCCCAAGTCAAAACCATAAAACCATTCAGTGCTCTAACTTCTGTCTTCATTCCCTTCTCTCCTCTTCCTGTCCCCTTGTAGGTAACTATTTTTATTTGTTTTTTTTTGTTATCCTTCCACAGTTTCTTCAGCAAATACACAAATACGTAAGTATTCACATACTCCCCCAACATCTCCCAGAATGCCCCTCTGTCCTTACATAGAGGTAGCCTGTGATACATACTCTTCTGTCTCTTGCTTATTGTATCTAATGATATAGCCCAGGCTTGATTGCTTGACTACAGTGTTCAGAGGTCTTCTTCATCACTTATTATAGCTGCATGGTATGAGTGTCTGTGTTAGGCTGCTTAATCTCCTAGTTCTTTTTAGTTCCAACATGATCTCTCAAATTCAGTTTTCTTACCTTCTAAAGAAGCCCAGTCTTTTTGGTCCAGCTTCTCATTTCTTGTTCAGACTTCCTTCTGCCACTCACACAAAGCTTCCACATTTGGTCTTGCTTTGAAGTAGGAATTCAATAAAATTGGGTGACTAAATATATGTAACAGTGAGGTTTCCTTTATTTTACTCACAGAGAGTCCCTGAAGTTAAGACTCATCTTTTCTTCCTTGAGCTGCTCCTCATTTTGCAGCCTGAATGACCTTACAATAGTTTCTTATCTTTCCCAGCTCTAAATCTTGCCTCTTTCTGAATCCAGCTTCTCTCTGAGCTCCCTTCCTTATCGAGTTAACTGATTTGATCCTGCCGCCTCATACTCCTGGATGACAATGGATTTTAGGATATGGAGATTTTTCTATCTCCACTTCTCCAAAATCATCTCAGGAACTCATCCATGTTCAGTTACAACATGAGGCTATCTTTAAAAAATTATTTATTTATTTATACTGAAGTTCATTGCAGATTCTAGGCACCTAACTGTGACTATGTTATAGTTATTTAGTGGTTTGCTATTGGTATTTAGTGAATATTTGAGGAGAGTTTTAAATGATGGAAATACAAGCTCATACCTCAGATAAACCTATCAGAAGAATCTTGATATTGAAATAACTGCTAAACTACTGTGTGTGTTATTACTAAATTAGAAGTCATGTTAATATTCAATAGTATAGATAATCACAGTGTGTGACTTCGAAAAATTTACATGCCTCTCTAGAGGAATGTAGTTCCTAAGGTTAATCAGAAGCTTCTGCTGGTTGTCTTCATCGTATCATAGTTCCTTATCCATCTGAGTTTGGGAATTTTAACTATCTCAGAAGCTAAACTTTAACTGAATTCTTCAGTGGTCTTATAAAAGACATTCTTGAGAGTAATTTAAATTAATTTTTTCAAAAGACGCTACCTTTGTGGTGGATATAGAGACATGAAAGTTGAAAATACATTTGCTTTATTTCCCTGTGAGGGAATTTAAGAAAACACCAGTGTAAGAATAATTGCTTACCTTTTTTCTTCTAAGTTTTTTTTTTCTGAATATAAATGTAATACATGCTCAGATTATAAAATACAGATCTTATGTACATGTAGTAAAAAGAAAAGAATAAAATCTTGCCTAAACTGTGATAAATACTATTAATATTTTGATAGATTTTTCCAGAATTTTTCTGAATCAGTATAAAATAGAAATTTATATAATTTAAAATAAAGTTGGAATTGTATTACATATAATCTTTTATATCCTGATTTTCTTCACTCATCATTATGCTTAAGCATGTTTAAGCCATATCATTAAAATTTGTTTGATGTAATTTTAACACTTTCATAGTATTCTATCATGCAGAAATTGCAAAATTTATGCAATTGTTCCTCTGTTGTGTAACAGTTATGCTCTTTTCCAATTTTTGAAAGTATAAATCACTATTCACATTTTGGATAATTTCCTTAGGCTCTACTCCAAAAGTGAAGTTACTAAGGACCAATCAGCTCAGTGTTTGGTCTGTCACCCCCATGCTTACCAAGATGGTCAAGTTAATCAGGAAATCTAGGAGGTACAACTTTTGTCTTAATTTTACTCATGATATACAGACTGCCTGTCAAGAACAATTGTCATTAGTGAATAAGTACATTTTGAGTAGAAATGAGTCCTGGAAGGTCTCAGATGGTTTGACACAAAATAGTGCAAGGACATTGAGTAGAAAACAGGGTTCCTGGGTTCTAGTCTCAGCTTTTCACCGCCTACTTGTATGACCTCAGCAACATTAGCATCTCTGTGCCTTAGTTTCTTAGTCTATAAAATGAGGGAATTATATTTACAGAGATTCCTTCTAGTCCCCAGATTCTCTGATTTTATGTTTGGAAGTTTAAGGTAACCTACCCAAGTCCAGAGGCTACTGTCTAAATATGTGGCTTGTTGGATTCCTGTTTTTAGCATCCCATCAAAGCTATGCTTTATTTGCAGATGGGGAGAGCACAGCTTCACTTGTTAGGCTCAGTCCTAGTTTTAGTTCATACAGCTTGTACTTGAGGAAGTACCAAGTTACTTGACAGTCTTTGTGAGTTTGCCTCACGTCTTCTGGGAAACTCTTTCAGCTCTACATATTGCAGACAACTTCTAGAGACAATTGTCCCAGAGCTTCTGCTCACTAATAACCCAGACCTTCTATCTGCCTATACAAGGAGACATGCAAATGATGAGTGTCAGCTACCCAGTAAGGTCCACTCTTCAACCACTTGTCATCTACCCCTAACAAATGAAAACTAATAGACAAAGACAAATCTGCATCAGAAAGTTGAAAATGTCCCTTGGAGTATAAGGTAGAGGAATGTAGTATTAATTTGCCATTGCTCTTCAGCCTGAGGCAAAGGTTTACAGAGTGGCAACTGTATATCCAACTTATCTTGTGGCTATGACATTGAGGAACTGCCAACAACATTTCTCAGAATAAGAGCAGTGGTTACCAGGCCATTCACACTAATCCTCAAATGGAAAGGGGTGGCTACTTACCAAAAGGTGTCAGAGGAAAGTTGGTTAACTGCAGTGGTTCTCAAATTTTAGCATGCAGCAGAACCCTGTGATTGCTGGTCCCTATTTCTGGTGTTTCTGATTCAGTAGTTCTAAGATAAGGCAGAGGAGCTTGCATTTCTATCAAATTCCCAGATATTCTGATAGCGCTGGTCCAAAGACCACACTTTGAGAATCACTGGCCTACTGCATTCAAAGCACTATTCACTGTTACCACATTGATGCCTTCTGTTTGAATGAAAAGTGAGCTAGCAACAAGATGTTAAGTAGCCTTTATAAGGAGAGGTGAAGGGTGGTCGCTGCAGGTAGAGCTGACAATGGATATTCTGCAGAGACTAACCTAGGGAGAGTCAAAGTAGTGCAATAGAGGATGTAGAAGCTAAAGTGTAATAGGTGCAGGTAGTCCTTGTGGAATTTGGCTGCCTGAGATGAATTAGCTAAGCCTAGAGAAGGAGCCACCAGGGTAAGAGGTTAAACTGACAGCAGCAATAGGCTTTTTACGGAATAATAATCTGTCAGTCAGTTATACATTAAACTAGTCAAATATCAGCTCTATCAATTTATACCTTTTCAACCAGTAATGTTACCTCTAGTTTTCTCTGAAAAGATGAATAATAGTGATGTATCACTAATAGAGTGAGCTATTGTGGAATATTGGCTGACAGGAAACATCTCTTCTTGCATTGTTTTTTTTCTACATAGGAATTTTTCACATTTAAATGATTTGCATCTTGAAGTACATGCCACTTATAAAGAGAGTTCAGTATACTGCCATACCCAGGAATATGGACAGGAGGAACCCTACTTTATAGTTGTCTCCTAGAGGCACTCCCTCCTGTCCAAGTTTCAGCTAGATAATCAATGGGAGACAAACCAGGATCAATTTTAATTGATTGTTCAGTTTTCTTTAATAATTAGCATTCTTCCCTAATGCTTGACAGAATAACAACTAGAGCCTGATGCCCTATAATTTTAACTCCCATTGTAAATGTATAGCACTACTGTACCTACAAACAGCATACTGCCCACAAGGTATGTTAGAGGAAATAGGGGAGGAGAATGAAGGAGAAATGGACAAAATTGTGGTTATATGTGTTTACTTATACACATGCACACAAACACATAGGCTCCAGCTGCTATGGTTTTGGCCCAGATGTCCATTGTTGATAATATAGTACTGTGTAAGAAGTAATTTGTAGATGTTAAGTTGGTATGCTTTAGTTTCCTCCTTAATTCATCTTTGCAAAGTTTCAACTCCAAGATTATATCATGAGGTTGAAAAGCAGGTTTAAATGCAGGAGAGAACAGGATTAGGAATAGTCTTGAAAACCAGGCTTGGACACAGAGGACACTGGAGATCTCTTTAGCAAATGTGATTGACAGTGTTGGTTGCCTACCCAACAACTATTTCCCCCCTCTAATCTTGCTAACAGAATTCAGACTGGGATACCCATTGTGCCTTGCCTCAAGGGACGAATGTGAGTATTTAAAGTAAACTCTAGTAATCCAAAAGACTATAAAGTGCCCAAAGAGACTATATGAATCAATGATTTTCCATGTTGGTGACATATTATATTCAAGTGAGGAGCTAAAAAACATACTGAAGAGAGGCGGAAGATGGCGGCGTGAGTAGAGCAGCGGAAATCTCCTCCCAAAACCACATATATCTATGAAAATATAACAAAGACAACCCTTCCTAGAATAAAGACCAGAGGACACAGGACAATATCCAGACCACATCCACACCTGCGAGAACCCAGCGCCTCGCGAAGGGGGTAAGATACAAGCCCCGGCCCGGCGGGAACCGAGCGCCCCTCCCCCCCAGCTCCCGGCGGGAGAAGAGCAGGCAGAGCGGGAGGGAGACGAAGCACAGGGCTGCCGAACACCCAGCCCCAGGCATCCGGGCCAGAGCGCAGACACAGTACGTGCCCAGGGGGCCCTGGATGCTAGGGAATCAGTGCAGCAAGAACAGTGAGTGGGCACCGGAGGCCGGGTGCCAGAGGACATAAGAAAAGCGTGCGACCATTTTTTATTTTTTATTTTTTTTTGCTTTTTTGCTGTTTTGTTTTGGCGAGCGATTTTTAGAAGTCTTAAAGGGATAGGGACCCCAATACTAGGGAAACAGGGCAGCAAGAACGGTGAGCAGATGCCTGAGGCTGGCACTGGAGAATAAAGAAAAACGAGCGACCACCTTTTTTTTTTAATTAAAAATAAATTTTTTTTTTTTTAATTTAAAAATATATTTCTTTTTTTTCTTGGTGGTCATTGTTTTGTTTTGGTGGGTGCTTTTTGGAAGTCTTAAAGGGGCAGGGCGGGACACTTAATCCAGAGGTAGGGAATCCGGGATCTCTGGGCACCCTAACCCCTGGGCTGCAGGGAGCAGGGAGGCCCCTTACGGAGATAAATAGCCTCCCAGCCGCTCCTGCTCCAACGCGACTCCACCATTTTGGAGTAGCTGCCCGAGCCAGGCCACGCCCACAGCAACAGCGGAGATTAACTCCATAGCAGCCGGGCAGGAAGCAGAAACCCTGTCTGCGCGCAGCTGCGCAGCACAAGCCACTAGAGGCCGCTGTTCTCCCAGGAGAGGAGGGCCACAAACCAACAAGAAAGGAAGTCCTTCCAGCCGTCACTCATCCCAGCTCTGCAAACTATTCCTATCACCATGAAAAGGCAAAGCTACAGGCAGACAAAGATCACAGAGACAACACCAGAGAAGGAGACAGACCTAACCAGTCTTCCTGAAAAAGAATTCAAAATAAGAATCATAAACATGCTGACAGAGATGCAGAGAAATACGCAAGAGAAATGGGATGAAGTCCGGAAGGAGATCACAGATGCCAGAAAGGAGATCACAGAAATGAAACAAACTCTGGAAGGGTTTATAAGCAGAATGGATAGAATGCAAGAGGCCATTGATGGAATTGAAATCAGAGAACAGGAACGCATAGAAGCTGACATAGAGAGAGACAAAAGGATCTCCAGGAATGAAACAATATTAAGAGAACTGTGTGACCAATCCAAAAGGAACAATATCCGTATTATAGGGGTCTCAGAAGAAGAAGAGAGAGGAAAAGAGATGGAAAGTATCTTAGAAGAAATAATTGCTGAAAACTTCCCCAAACTGGGGGAGGAAATAATCGAACAGACCACGGAAATACACAGAACCCCCAACAGAAAGGATCCAAGGAGGACAACACCAAGACACATAATAATTAAAATCGCAAACATCAAGGACAAGGAAAGAGTGTTAAAGGCAGCTAGAGAGAAAAAGGTCACCTATAAAGGGAAACCCATCAGGCTAACATCAGATTTCTCAACAGAAACCCTACAGGCCAGAAGAGAATGGCATGATATATTTAATACAATGAAACAGAAGGGCCTTGAACCAAGGATACTGTATCCAGCACGACTATCATTCAAATATGACGGTGGGATTAAACAATTCCCAGACAAACAAAAGCTGAGGGAATTTGCTTTCCACAAACCACCTCTACAGAACATCTTACAGGGACTGCTCTAGATGGGAACACTCCTAGAAAGAGCACAGCACAAAACACCCAACATATGAAGAATCGAGGAGGAAGAACAAGAAGGGAGAGAAGAAAAGAATCTCCAGACAGTGTATGCAACAGCTCAATAAGTGAGCTAAGTTAGGCAGTAAGATACTAAAGAGGCTAACCTTGAACCTTTGGTAACCACGAATTTAAAGCCTGTAGTGGCAATAAGTACATATCTTTCAATAGTCACCCTAAATGTTAATGGGTTGAATGCACCAATCAAAAGACACAGAGTAACAGAATGGATAAAAAAGCAAGACCCATCTATATGCTGCTTACAAGAAACTCACCTCAACCCCAAAGACATGTACAGACTAAAAGTCAAGGGATGGAAAAACATATTGCAAGCAAACAACAGTGAGAAGAAAGCAGGGGTAGCAGTACTAATATCAGACAAAATAGACTTCAAAACAAAGAAAGTAACAAGAGATAAAGAAGGACACTACATGATGATAAAGGGCTCAGTCAAACAAGAGGATATAACCATTCTAAATATATATGCACCCAACACAGGAGCACCAGCATAAGTGAAACAAATACTAACAGAACTAAAGGGGGAAATAGACTGCAATGCATTCATTCTAGGAGACTTCAACACACCACTCACCCCAAAGGATAGATCCACCGGGCAGAAAATAAGTAAGGACACGGAAGCACTGAACAACACAGTAGAGCAGATGGACCTAATAGACATCTACAGAACTCTACATCCAAAAGCAACAGGATATACATTCTTCTCAAGTGCACATGGAACATTCTCCAGAATAGACCACATACTAGGCCACAAAAAGAGCCTCAGAAAATTCCTAAAGATTGAAATCCTACCAACCAACTTTTCAGACCACAAAGGAATAACACTAGAAATAAACTGTACAAAGAAAGCAAAGAGGCTCACAAACACATGGAGGCTTAACAACACGCTCCTAAATAATCAATGGATCAATGACCAAATCAAAATGGAGATCCAGCAATATATGGAAACAAATGACAACAACAACACTAAGCCCCAACTTCTGTGGGACACAGCAAAAGCATTCTTAAGAGGAAAGTATATAGCAATCCAAGCATACTTAAAAAAGGAAGAGCAATCCCAAATGAATGGTCTAATGTCACAATTATCGAAATTGGAAAAAGAAGAACAGATGAGGCCTAAGGTCAGCAGAAGGAGGGACATAATAAAGATCAGAGAAGAAATAAATAAAATTGAGAAGAATAAAACAATAGCAAAAATCAATGAAACCAAGAGCTGGATCTTCGAGAAAATAAACAAAATAGATAAGCCTCTAGCCAGACTTATGAAGAGGAAAAGAGAGTCAACACAAATCAACAGTATCAGAAACGAGAAAGGAAAAATCACGACGGACCCCACAGAAATACAAAGAATTATTAGAGAATACTATGAAAACCTATATGCTAACAAGCTGGGAAACCTAGGAGAGATGGACAACTTCCTAGAAAAATACAACCTTCCAAGACTGACCCAGAAAGAAAGAGAAAATCTAAACAGACCAATAACCAGCAACGAAATTGAAGCAGTAATCAAAAAACTACCAAAGAACAAAACCCCCGGGCCAGATGGATTTACCTCGGAATTGTATCACACATACAGGGAAGACATAACACCCATTCTCCTTAAAGTTTTCCAAAAAATAGAGGAGGTGGGGATACTCCCAAACTCATTCTATGAAGCTAACATCACCCTAATACCAAAACCAGGCAAAGAGCCCACCAAAAAAGAAAACTACAGACCAATATCCCTGATGAACGTAGATGCAAAAATACTCAACAAAATATTAGCAAACCGATTTCAAAAATACATCACAAGGATCATACACCATGACCAAGTGGGATTCATCCCAGGGATGCAAGGATGGTACAACATTCGAAAGTGCATCAACATCATCCACCACATCAACAAAAAGAAAGACAAAAACCACATGATCATCTCCATAGATGCTGAAAAACCATTTGACAAAGTTCAACATCCATTCATGATAAAAACTCTCAGCAAAATGGGAATAGAGGGCAAGTACTTCAACATAATAAAGGCCATATATGATAAACCCACAGCCAACATTATATTGAACAGCGAGAAGCTGAAAGCATTTCCTCTGAGATCGGGAACTAGACAGGGATGCCCACTCTCTCCACTGTTATTTAACATAGTACTGGAGGTCCTAGCCACGGCAATCAGACAAAACAAAAAAATACAAGGAATCCAGATTGGTAAAGAAGTTAAACTGTCACTATTTGCAGATGACATGATACTGTATATAAAAAACCCTAAAGACTCCACCCCAAAACTACCTGAACTGATATCGGAATACAGCAAAGTTGCAGGATACAAAATCAACACACAGAAATCTGTGGCTTTCCTATATACTAACAATGAACCAACAGAAAGAGAAATCAGGAAAACAACTCCATTCACAATTGCATCAAAAAAAATAAAATACGGAGGAATAAACCTAACCAAAGAAGTGAAAGACTTATACTCTGAAAACTACAAGTCACTCTTAAGAGAAATTAAAGGGCACACTAACTGATGGAAATTCATTCCATGCTCGTGGCTAGGAAGAGTTAATATCGTCAAAATGGCCATCCTGCCCAAAGCAATATACAGATTTGATGCAATCCCTATGAAACTACCACCAACATTCTTCAATGAACTGGAACAAATAATTCAAAAATTCATATGGAAACACGAAAGACCCCGAATAGCCAAAGCAATCCTGAGAAAGAAGAATAAAGTAGGGGGGATCTCACTCCCCAACTTCAAGCTCTACTATAAAGCCATAGTAATCAAGACAATTTGGTACTGGCACAAGAGCAGAGCCACAGACCAATGGAACAGACTAGAGAATCCAGACATTAACCCAGACATATATGATCAATTAATATTTGATAAAGGAGCCATGGACATACAATGGCGAAATGACAGTCTCTTCAACAGGTGGTGCTGGCAAAACTGGACAGCTACATGTAGGAGAATGAAACTGGACCATTGTCTAACCCCATATACAAAAGTAAACTCAAAATGGATCAAAGACCTGAATGTAAGCCATGAAACCATTAAACTCTTGGAAGAAAACATAGGCAAAAACCTCTTAGACATAAACATGAGTGACCTCTTCTTGAACATATCTCCCCGGGCAAGGAAAACAACAGCAAAAATGAACAAGTGGGACTATATTAAGCTGAAAAGGTTCTGTACAGCAAAAGACACCTTCAATAGAACAAAAAGGATCCCTACAGTATGGGAGAATATATTTGAAAATGACACATCCGATAAAGGCTTGATGTCCAGAATATATAAAGAGCTCACATGCCTCAACAAACAGAAAACAAATAACCCAATTAAAAAATGGGCAGAGGAACTGAACAGACAGTTCTCCAAAAAAGAAATACAGATGGCCAACAGACACATGGAAAGATGCTCCACATCGCTAATTATCAGAGAAATGCAAATTAAAACTACAATGAGGTATCACCTCACACCAGTAAGGATGGCTGCCATCCAAAAGACAAACAACAACAAATGTTGGCGAGGCTGTGGAGAAAGGGGAACCCTCCTACACTGCTGGTGGGAATGTAAGTTAGTTCAACCATTGTGGAAAGCAGTATGGAGGTACATCAAAATGCTCAAAACAGACTTACCATTTGACCCAGGAATTGCACTCCTAGGAATTTACTCTAAGAATGCAGCAATCAAGTATGAGAAAGATCAGTGCACCCCTATGTTTATCGCAGCACTATTTACAATAGCCAAGAATTGGAAGCAACCTAAATGTCCATCGATAGATGAATGGATAAAGAAGATGTGGTACATATACACAATGGAATACTACTCAGCCATAAGAAAAGGGCAAATCCTACCATTTGCAGCAACATGGATGGAGCTGGAGGGTATTATGCTCAGTGAAACAAGCCAAGCAGAGAAAGAGAAATACCAAATGATTTCACTCATCTGTGGAATATAAGTAGAAAGGAAAAACTGAAGGAACAAAACAGCAGCAGAATCACAGAACTCAAGAATGGACTAACAGGTACCAAAGGGAAGGGACTGGGGAGGATGGGTGGGTAGGGAGGGATAAGGGGTGGAGAAGTAGGCGGGTATTAAGATTAGCATGCATGGAGGGGTAGGAGAAAAGGGAGGGCTGTACAACACAGAGAAGGCAAGTAGTGATTCTACAACATTTTGCTATGCTGATGGACAGTGACTGTAAAGGGGTTTATAGGGGAGACCTGGTATAGGGGAGAGCCTAGTAAACATGATATTCGTCATGTAAGTGTAGATTAGTGATACCAAAAACAAAACAAAAGAAAACAAAACAAAACAATAAAGGGCAGGTCCTGTGGTAACTTCCAATGAGTTCTTCACAAGGGTATAAAGGGCATATAAAAGTGTAGGCAAAGGGTCTGTTTACGTTTATACAGAAGATCAAAGCCTAATTGGGCTACCCTGAAAATGAACTAAGATACGATATGAAAGAGAACTTCCAACATCAGCACTCTCGGGAAGACTCATGCCAGAAGATGATCATCAAAAAACCCCAACAAAGATCCACGCACTGCTACCGCTGTAGATGCACTCATCCCACCAGCTCCTGGACTTGCCATGGGAATGAAGGAGATATCTAAGCTGGCCTGTGCATACAGTAAAACAACAAATTTGACTGGATCTATACTGTTGTGACTCAATCAAGAATTAGGAGAAGTGCAAATTGTAGCACTCCAAAATCTTAGAACTATAGACTATTTACTGTTAAAAGAACATATGGGATGTGAACATTCCCCAGGAATGGGTTGTTTTAATTTGTCTGATTTCTCTCAGACTGTTCAAGTTCAGTTGGACAATATCCACCATATCATAGATAAGTTTTCACAAATGCCTAAGGTGCCTTACTGGTTTTCTTGGTTTCACTGGAGATGGCTGGTAATTGTAGATATGCTTTGGTTATGTAACTATACTCCTATTATGTTAATGTGTGTGTGCAATTTAAGTAGTAGCTTAAAACCTATACATGCTGAAGTTACTCTACAAGAAGATCCGTCAAAGAAATAATCAATCTTCCCATGTTTTCTTCTGCTTGCTACTTCTATAGCTTTTCTTCTTCCTTCCTAATTACAACCCTTAAATAGAATTCGTGCCTCATATCAAATTTACCGAGTATCATAATTCTTCCAAGTGTTAAAGATACCTCAAGACAAATGCTGGGCATAGAAGCTACAGGGCGTAAATATGCGAAGAAATAAAAAGCTAACCATTTCAAACAATAAGGCTTCTCTCTCACTTACCAACTTTACATTTCCCTGTATGGCCCCGGAAGATGACTGGTTAGCCAGAGATGGGTAAGATTCCTCAAGGGAGGAACAACCTAAGACAGGCACAGTCACAGGGGTTCATCAGGTTAGAAATTGGGGATCAACAGAGGTGAGGCTTAGAACCTCACCCCCCCCCCCCCCCGTTCTGAGAGAAATCTTCTGCATACGTGGATGTTTTATTGCCCTTGTCTAGCTTGGATTAACACATAGTCTACAGGCACACACCTGATCATCTACATTTGCTCTCTTACAACACTAAACTATGTTTTCTACCTTTATCTTGTATCTACCTACCACTTCAGCATTTTATTAAAAATAATAATAATAAAGGGAGAAATGTGGTATCCACATATAAATCAAGTATAAAAACCAAATGAGTATTCATATTTGAACTGACTGTTTATAGTTTATAATGCATGAGCAAAACTGAAAGTTTCTGTGATGACTGCCCTTGTACTGTTCACTATGTAACTTATTCATTATGTAAGAATTTGTTCTCCATGTAAGAACTTGTTTGTTATGCCTCAGAAGATTGGAGACTGACGAAAATTAGGCTTGGGGTGGATTAATGATTGTGCATTGAGCATTGACTCCCCTATACAGAATTTTATTGCCGTTAACAACCATTTGATCAATAAATATGAGAGATGCCCTCACCAAAAAAAAAAAAAAAAAAGGACAGACTTCCAATGGTAAAATAAATAAGTAACCGGGATGTAATGTATAGCATAAGGAATATAGTCAAGATATTTTAACAGCTTGGTCGGGTGATAGCTGGAACCTAGAATTATGTATATAAATGTTTTATCACTTGTTGTACACTTGAAACTAATATAACGTAATACTGTGCGTCAACTACCCTTCAATAAAAAATAATTATCTAAAAAAAAAAAAAAAAATCATGCTGAAGCCTGAGATCTACCAGCATAAAGACTGATTTAATTGGTCTAGAGTGAGAGAAGCAATTGGGTTTTGTAAAAGCTCAATAGCAGGTATGAGGATCATTTAAATTTTTGAAATGACTAAATTAAAAAGAAAATTGGCCTATATTAAAAATTCCTCTTCATATTTCCTCTTATGAGTATATTTAAAGACAAAATGATGAAACTACATTTCCCCTGTACCTCTTGAGTTTTAATATGGCAAAACATGTGGGCCTGCCTGAATGACACAATTTTTGAACCCTGTCATAGATATTTTCCATATGCTCCCATTAAATTATAACAACACTACAGAAAGTATAGTTAATACCACCACTTTATAGATGAGAATACTGAGGGATATAGTTAGTGGAGTCAAACACAGATTTCTTCGGCCCCATAGTTCATAACCTTTCTACTCTACTGCACTGCTTTTGAAAAGCTTTTTATTTTTCATCTACTTCCCAACTGTCAGTTCCTTCTCCCTGCTTATACAGGGCAAAGCCAAGACAGTAAATAGGTATTTCTGACTCTCCAGTTTAATGTTGCAGCTCCTAAATCTAAGATTCAATAGTCATGACTCAGCCCTATTGGACTACTTTTGGGAGTCAAGACTGTGTCTATGGGTCCAAGTCCTTAAGCCTTAACCCCTCAGCTCCTAAGGGCATCCCAGTGCCTCCAATCCTAGAAGAACAATAGAGATTCTCATGAGCTTGTTGAAATGCATTTTTAGAAGTTGCTTTTTACTTCTGAAATTAAATTCATCAATATGTTATGTCTCAGTCTAGTCTGGGATGTTAATGGTCAGGATCGTTGTCTACTTTTACCAGTCTGACTGGATAAAAATCAGATTTCAATTTTAAGGAAACATTTCTTATAATGAACTATAATTATTAGAGCATCTTGTAAGAGAGCCCATGTTGTTCCAGGGCAAATTTTGTTCAATGTCTGAATTCCTTCTTTTACCACCAATGGCCAAAAACCCTAAGCCGGTTTTTATTAGTAATTTGCTTAGCTTTCAACAAAATATTCTTTACCCATAATCAATGTATATTTCTTGGGGGAAAAATTCTCAGGCCAATATTTTTTAAATTTAAGTATCATTGATATACAGTCTTATATCAGTTTCAAATATACAACACAGTGGTTCAACAGTCACTCATATTATTAGATCCTTACCCCTGCTAGTGCAATTACTACCTGTCAACATAGGAAGATGTTACAGAATCATTAGCTATGTACTACAGAATGGAGAATATATATTTTTGTACCCCTTTATTCCCCTCCCCATAGTAACCACCAGTCCCTTCTCAGTGTCTATGAGTCTACTACTATTTTGTTCCTTCTGTTTTGCTTTGTATTTGTATTCCACAAATAAGTGAAATCATATGGTATTTTTCTTTCTCTGTGTGGCTTCTTTCTTTCTTTCTTTCTTTTTTTTTTTTGGTAGGAGAGCAAGGCAGAGGCTTTTATTTGGAGATAAAGTGAGAGGACAGAGGTCTCCTGGCTCATGCCAGGAGGGGATGAGGAAGCCCCAGGGTGGCACATTTTCTGGGGGTTTTATAGGTGGTTGAGAGGCAAAGGGCTAGGGATGTACACCTGCTAAGTGGTCCCAAAATGTTCATCTTTGAAGAGACATTAAGTTTCTTATTAGTCCTTCTGGTTATTTATAATAAATTTACTGCTCTGATTTCCTCCCAGG
This sequence comes from Manis pentadactyla, assembly GCF_030020395.1. Classification (NCBI taxonomy): domain Eukaryota; kingdom Metazoa; phylum Chordata; class Mammalia; order Pholidota; family Manidae; genus Manis; species Manis pentadactyla. Next base: position 94,763,157 of record NC_080025.1, read on the forward strand.
ATAGCAACTTCCTGGTCTGGGAGCACTGTCCAGCTTATTTCACTGAGCATAATACCCTCTAGACCCATCCATCCTGTTGCAAATGGCAGGATCCTTTTTTATGGCTGAATAATGTTCTATCTTGTATATGTACCACATCTTTATTCATTCATCTACTGATGGACACTTAGGTTACTTCCATAAGCAGACTGTTGTAAATAATGCAGCAATAAACATAGGAGTTCAAGCCGATATTAACTGATGTGAATTATTTTGTTTCTGATGTTTCTCTTACTTTACTTATGTTCCAGTCCATTGCATCTAAGTGGTTGAATTCTATTAAGGTGGCCTATTTTCCAAATGACCAAAGTAGCTGTGAAAAATATTACTGTTAACTTTCTGAATAATATAGTACCTCAATTTAATTCATGTTGGTTTGTACTCACTGAACATGCTGTTTTTTTATTGTGCAAATATGATGGCAGTATATTGATTTCTTCTCTTAAGTGCTTAATCAAACTCTATTAATACTGCTGGCCATAAACTATCTGAAAGACATGGCTTGGAAATGTTTGCATCTATGAATCAAACTTAAATAATTTTTCACAGACTATTTTTCTAGGCCTAGTGAGTGTTATTCTAGATTTTTTTGTGCTGTGTTATTAACTTGAATGTTGGCTTTGTCTAATTCTATGTAAAGTATGCTGATTTATAAGAATGCTCACTCTACAGTAAACTATAATTGGATGCTCTTGAAAGAATGAGTTTCATTGATTTAGTAAATGACCACAGATATTACTGAAGCAAACCTCTTAACAGTGTTAGGGCGTATTTTGGGCATGATCAATGTTTCTGAATCTTCCCTTGTATTTTTGTTTTTGTTTTTGTTTTATTTAGCGCTATCTGCATTGATTTAAATCTGCAGCAAATGTTAAGTGCTAAATTTATCTTGACACAAAGTTTCATTACTTTTTGGAGATGCAAACTTTTCTTTGTTTTTATATATTAAGTATGTTCTCTGACAGTCTTTGAAAAAAATCTATTTGTACTTATGTCAGTAAACATCAATAGTTGACAATAAGTAAAGTGAAAAATTAAAGACATTGCCCTTCATAATTGAATTAAGTTTCTTCCTTTTCTTTTTAAAAGCATTCTAAGTATTTACCTTGGTGCCTTCTAAAAGGACTCTGAATTTTCTGAAAATAATATGTCAAGTTCAACAGGTTTGAGTGTTTTATGAATGCCTGTGAGTATAAATTGACAAGTGATGTGCTGAAGGGTGGATAATGAACATGGTCTTGACTTAGTCAGAGCCCCTAAGAACCAGCTTTTATCATGGAGTATGCTGGCTTTGCAAGCAACTTTCTACTCAACAACACTGAGCTGAAAGAAAAAAATCAGGGACTGCTCCTAAACTACATGTGGGCTGTTTATCAACCTTCTGAATTATGTATAATGAAAAAATCTAAAATATACAGGCTAGTAAGATTTGATTAGTATTGTAAGACAAAGAGGGTTAAAAAAAAAACCCAGCCTAAATATGTGTGGTACACTTTATTGTTAGAGTAGAAGTTTTTGAGAATGTTTAATTTTAATGTCCCTCATGTTAATGTCTATAATATAGTTAAACTTTGGGTGTGTAATGAAAATAAGCGGCACTATGTTTATTTGTCTTTCTTTAAAATAGTAGTATAAGCAAGCTATATATGCAGATAGTATGAAATTCAAAGGATAGTAAAGGGGTTTGAGGTAAAACATAAGTGTCCTCTCCACTATGTAGTAGCTAGCTACTTAATCCCCTTTCTGCAGGCAACCAGTTACCTGATTTTTATGTTTGTTTTTGTATACACTTCCAGAGACACAGTAAATGCACTTACAACTATATGTGTGTAATGTATGTGTGCATGTATACATAAATGGTAATACATTGTAGTGTTCTCCACCTTGATTTTTTTATTTAAAAATTCTTTTTAAAGAATTTTCCATATCATTATAGAGTTGTCTGATACTTCTAAAAAAATGCATAATAATCCATTTTTATGGATGTACCATAATTTATTTAACCAGACCTCCATTGATGGACATTTTTAGTAATTTTTCATCCCTTGCTATACTAAATAACAATATAATGAATATCTTTTTACATGGATTATTTCTGACATGTGCAAGTATATTTGTATTGCATTTATGAGTGATATTGTTGAGTCAAAGGGCATGTCTAACTAAACTTTTGGCAAGCATTGCCAGGCTGATATTATTTGAATATTTAACAGTGGGTATGACACAGACTCCAATCAGTTAGAATGCATTTTGGCTGTAGACTATTGGGGAAGGCTGGAAATCAGATGAGAACACTGTCAAATTGCCCTTCAAAGATGTAATTGAATGGTCTTTAAATAATTTTTATGAGAATAGTTACCATGGTCGTCCATTATTATTCCCACTTACAGAATTTACTGAATCTCAATGGTTTTGTATAAACCTTATTGCCAATAAAATGTTACCTGGAGACCACTGGTAGATTGCAGTGATAAAGATTCAGATTACATATGAAATGTAGTCTACTATTCATAGCAGAGACAAATTCGGCATTGTCTGTCAACATTAACCCCATGCAGGAGTCCCTGCCTATGAGAGTAGGTGACTAGGGCAAAGGAGTTAATCTGCCTCTCCCTTTAGACGGGGAGCATCATGGAGGCAGGAAGTTTTTATTTCCTACAGTATTTTCATCACCTAGAAATATGCCTGGGGATAGTCAGCTCAAAAATGTGCTTCCCTACTGATTAAATAGATGAAGACTGAACTGAGAATCAGGGAGACAGAATCTTCTCTGCAAGGAGAGTGAAAATGTTGTGAATGTATGTGAATACATCTAACACTTACTTTTATATCTATTTTCTGTTTCCTCCTTTGGAGACTGGTCACGTATTAAAGATGTATCTTGAAGTCAAAATCATTGAAGCAAACCTAGATTTCACCATTAAATCTTTTAATTCAGCTCCTTAAGAAAGAGCATCTATGTTGAATATTCTTAGACCATGATTATTGCTAAAATTTGCACATTTTATAATGTAATTGTATTTAGCTAGCTGATATCTTTTGTTTTGGAGGGCTGGGGTGTAGATACTTTTGAATGTAGAATTTAACACCTGAAGTAGTAATTATGTGTACTTAGAAATTACAGGGTAGGAATTTGAAACTGGAATGGAAAAGGCAGGTTATAGAAAATAATATGCAACATATAGATTTATGTGTTGAACACTGTGGGGACACATAGCAAAAAATGCTTGTGAAACCTTAAAACAAAGTTGCTAAGTTTTTTAATTCCCTCCTGCCTCCCTTCTACCTCCAATTCATGAGAAACGATGAGGCAAAGTAATGTAAAAAGATGATGATTCCAAAACACTATAATATTGGCACAAAACTAAATGCTGTCTCACAAATTTAGATTATGTGGGTAAAGCATGATCTAGAAATATGGTTTCACATCTAATGCAACATCTTCACAACAAACTGAATTATTTGGACTTCTTCAGCCTTTCTCCCCCATAAATATAACACTGAATTATAAACACAGGGATTTGAGATGACTGAAAAAACAGCCCAGAATTTCAGGTGAATGAGAACTGGCAAAATGTACTAGTGAGCCTAGATAGAAACCCTTCCAGCGTATGAATGCTGTCCCGTTTTCTAGAAAGACCCTCACGGTAAGCTCCATGAGCAGTGGTCCTATTTGGTTCACCATCATATTCCCACACTCAGCACCTGGCATATAGTTTGTACTCAACAAATATTTGTTGGATGACAGGAAGAATGTTCTTTGTGAGGCTACAAGAGGGGACTCTCAGCAAAGCAACAAGTGATCAATATGTGTTAAAGTGTCGAACTTCATAAAGCAGAGGTTGCGTGTTGTATTAAATAATGCCTGTGATATCAAGCCTGAATCCCACTAAGCCCCAGGCTAAGGGGTGAACAGTTAATTTCATAGCTGTACTAAATAGTTGTATCACATATCAGTCAAGGTGATATATGCCTCTAAATCCCTTGGAAAGCACCCAAGGGCAGGGGCCAGAAATCATTATGAGCTTGACTTGGAAAACTGCTACTAAAGTGGGTCATGAAACTTTTTCAAAACCAAGAAAATAATGTGGTAATGGGATTATTTTTTTTTTCTCCTTTTCCTTTGAAAATGCTTTTAGTATTAGGATCTACTCAAAGGATATAGGAATATTCTAACAATGAGTGTTTCTATGTTTTACATTCAGTACTTACTAAAATGGATACCTGCTGAGTTTTATTGTCAGATTAAAATATCAGTCAAAAGGAAGAAGAGAGGAGTTTATTGGGCTTTGTAAATATCTTCATATTAGGAAAACTGACAATAACTAAAGTTTTATTTGTGGGTAGTGAATGGGAAGATTTTCTGTGTAAGAACTGAATGTAGATAAATAATGGAAGAATATTTAAAAGATAAGGCTTTAGAATTTTAGAAAGAACTTTCAGTTATAATATGCAATTAAGCTTATAGGAAAAGCTTTTGAAAATAAACCACAGTTCTCCATTATTAAAGAAATGAGGCCTGGAAGCAATATTCACAATTAACATCATGTTAGTTCACCAACCCTTGATTCATAGTGATTTAACAATGTAGCGTGGCACACATTTTTCAAAATCCAATTGCTAATTTATTTCATGTTGAAATGAATTGGAACACTATTAGAACTTCACCTTGATGTTCTGACCTGAAACGGAAATGCACGTACCAGTGCTGTCAAGTGTGCGTTACCTTCGGGACTACATCATGTTTCTAGTGTTGTTTTCATCATCAGTGTGCCTCATTGCGTTCTGCCATTTTATTCCTGGAAAAGGTGGAATTCTCTTTGAAGCAAAAGGTGTTCTGCACGTGAGATGAATGTGAGTTTCATTGTGGAGTTGGTGGAATGAGGAGGGATTGGGAGAACATAGATTACTATTCCAGTCCTTTTTGTGTTCCTGTTCTTCTACCCAGCATACCTGCTGAAGTAATTTTCTTCCCAGCTTCCAAAAAGAAAGTGAAGCTGTGAATCAGATTTTCACCTCCTTAGCAGAAGAGATGTCAATCAAGAGACGACTTAGCATTTCCAAGAATTTTCAGATTTTTGCAGAACATGTTGATAAAAATACTGAATTCCCCACACACAGTTTCCCCTGGGAGCACGTGGTAAAGATGCAGCCTTGTTAACTGGTGAACAAAGCTGATTGACTGAAATCTCCTTGGAATACTGCATCCAAACTTGACTTGATCCCACCAACCTAAGGTTTCTGGCTTATGTGATGCTAAATTATAAAAGGTAAAGAAGTAACAACCAGCCCCCGTATGCCTTCTTAGGTATTTTTTAAAAGCATTCATACATGCTTGTTTCATGAACAGAAATAACTAGATAGATACATCAGATCAGTTTCCTCACAGCTGCTCTGCAAATGTAACCTGCTTTAAGAAAACCCAATTTGTGAAAATCCAAATTTAACCTGATGTTTACAAAAGAATAATTCCTTGAGTCTGTTAGGAATTAATAATCTTAAGAGCCTGTATCCATTTGCTTAGTTCTGAAGGGTTTTCTATATTTTAAAATGTCTAAGACTATTTTGAAGGAGGGGCGGAGGCGTGTTTCAATTTGTTTAAGCCCAGTGCTTGAAGCCACAAGCAGGTGGATGGATTTTCCACCCAGCTGTTAAATCCAGCACTTCTTATAGGACAGTATTGGTGAGTTTGGAGGGATAGCAGTTGTGAGGATTTGAGAATGAGCTAGAAATGGATTCCCTGAGTTGGAAATCCACTGGGCCTTGGGCCCAAGGGAACCCACAGCTCTTCTACTATGAAACACGATGAGTAGTAGTACTTCCTCAATGGAACAAGACAATACTTAAGAATCCTGGGAGCTGGAAAGCAGTCTCTCTGTGGGGTATTTTACTTTTCTTTCCAAGTTAGTCAGAGAAGCAAGTTCACGAAACTCAGAGGCAAGGGCATCAAGCAGGGAAGTGTAGCTTGTGTTTACAGCCCCAGGGCAGATGATCACAGAGCTACAACTCCATGACAGAGAGTGGCCGGAGGCTGGCGCCACCCAAGGCCAAATGTCTTGGAAGTACAGAGAAGGCAGCTGGCCCTGGCTTTTCTGAAAATGTAGCAAGATCAAGAGTTGGAAACTTCAAAGTCTTGTCAGAGGCAGAAGTGGATCATGCTTTTGAGGCCTGAAGTTTATATAATTTTGGAAAGACAAAATGAGGTATAACATAGGGCCTTCAAAGGCCTTACTGAAGAAGACACTGAAATTTATGATAAAATTTGTGACATAGTGTGTGGTTAATCCTCCCTAATATAAAGCAAAATACACATCACTCCTAAGTAATAATTTTTTTAGCTCTTAACTATGTACCAAGCACTATGTTAAAACCCTACTGTATTAGTTTCCTGCAGTTGCTGTAACCAAATACCATAAACTGTCTGGCTTAAAACAACAAAAATGAACTCTTTTATAATTCTAGAGGCTAGAAGTCCAAAGTCAAGATGTTGGCAAGGCCAAATTCCCTCCGGCGCATGGCAGGGAAGATCCTTGCTTCTTCCAGCTTCTGATAGCTCCAGCATTTTAGTCTGTGGCAGCATAATTCCAGTCTCTGTCTGTCTTCACATGTCTTTCTTCTGTGTCTTCCCCTCTTCTTACAAGGACTCCAGTCATATTGGATTAAGACCCACTCTAATCAGTATGACTTCATTTTAATTTGATTGTATTTGCAAAGACCCCATTTTTTCCACATTAGTTCACATTCACAGGTACTAGAAGTTAGGATGTCGACATATTTTTCAGAGGAACAGAGTTGAACCCACAGCACTCACAAATGACTCCTTTAGTCCTCACAGTAATCCTGGGAAGAAATTATTATTACCCCTACTTTACAGTTGAAGAAACTGAGATTCAGAGAAATAGTATAACTTGCCTGAGGTCACTGAGCTAGGTTAGTACTGGGATTCCATACTTCCAGCCGAGGCTTGATGGCTCCTGCAACCACACATTTAATGCTGATGGAAGGGAGTTAATCTAATTTTAATCTGTCCATAGCCATAATTGTAGCTAAAGCTTTTTTTAATAGGAATCAAGACAAAGGACTTCCATCACCCATTTCTTAATTCTCCTTCAAGATGTTCTTGAACTGCTGTAAGGAAATCAACGCTTAAACCGTATTTGGCAGTATATGGCATTAAAGGGGGCATTCTGAAGTGTCTGGGGTCACATTCAGGTGGTTCTCATAGTCTTATTAATTAATCCCCTACTTAAACTACCAAAATTTTCCTGGTTCCAATTTCTTACATACAGAGACTGTGTGTGTGTGTGTGTGTGTGTGTGTGTGTGTAACTGGAATCAGGACAACATAGATAGATTTCTTTTTAGATGTTCAGTGGCCATCTGGTGCACACATGTACTTCTGGAAGTAGAGCAGCAATAATTGCTTTTTCCTCTTTCACGATTTACCCAGGCTCTGAAGAATAGAGATGGTTTGATGAGTTCAGAGAGAACCAAACTATTATTCAGTCAGAAATTTTCCAGCTGTTTGGAGAATCACACACCTTTATATTCTGGGCAATAGGAGAACTCTTGGCCAGAGAAATGATCAAGTATACAGTGAAAGGGTGAAAATTGAGTTCTTAACCTTATCACAAGTTATGTAGCCTTATCACAAGTTATATATTAGACCCCAGTTTCTCATTCTTAAAATGTGGAAATGAGTAAAGATTCTTAAGATACTTTCTGTGTCAAGTTATTGCTCTTAAAAAGCTATTGTACAATGTTGAAATTTTTAAAGATGTTGTCTACAGTTAGCCATAAAAGCAAATAAACAATTTAGAATAAACACCCACCACCATTCTGTTTTACTAATTGTTTGTTGCTTTTTTTGATGATAGAAATTTTTGCTTAATAATACTGTATTTAATGTTGACCAATGATGAAAAGATATGTAGAGTTTCTATGGCTATTATGTCCTTTTTTTCTCTTCAAAACAGCATAGTACAGATTATCTCTTGAAGTATCTTAGAGAAACTCTTAACTCCCCTGATCAGCTAGTCCCCACTTAGTACTTGGGGTGTGGGCTTTCCCCTCCACCCTATCCTGACCCACCGTCTCCTGTTGAGGGCTTACTAGCTGTATTCTGGGCAGTCAGAGTGGGGCTTGGGGAGGGGAGCAAGTCCTTCTGCAGGATGATACAGGTGAGTGCTGGGAAAGCAGGCCCTCACCCCACAGTGGTGAGAACTTCTGATGAGGACAACTGCCACTCTTCAAGGATGGCCTGAAAAACTGCCTCCATGCAGGTATAACACTGAGAGTGCTTATCAGGGCCTCCAGTGACATCACATAGCCCCACTTGGCTCTCCCAGGTAGGCCCTCTCTTAGCAACATCCCTTCTCCACCAATCCTTCAAAACCATGTTCTCCCTTTCAGTTCCTCCCATTCAGCATGGTATTTTAATAACAAATGTATCAACAAAACCATAAACCAAGAAACCATTAAGGTACTGCAAATACTGAATGTTTGGTTCCTCCAAAGGCATGTGCTGAAACTCTAATCCTCAACTTGATGGCATTTGCAGATGGGCCTTTGGGAGGTAATTAGGTCAAGAGATGAGTGCCCTTATAAACAGAGAAGTGAGGAGCTTGCTTCCACTCTGCTATCTGCCATGTGAGGATGCACTGAGAAGATGGCAGTTCAGGAAAAGAGCCCTTACCAGGAACTAATCTGCTAGCACCTTGATCTTGGACTTCCCAGCCTCCAGAACTACAAATAATTAATGATGTTGTTTAAGCCACCTAGGCTGTGGCATTTTGTTATAGAAGCCCTAATTAACCGAAGACAGGTAGGTATTCTTATCTCCCTTGTAAATGTAAATGAATACATGTAGAACTCTTAACCTCTATAGACTGTCATCAGTAAATCATACTTTCATTGAATATTTTTCCTGTTGCATAGGGTCCTAAGAGGCACTGAACTGAAATATGAGGATCTTGTTACTGTATTTTTTCTTTCATAATTGAAATTTTGTTGGTTATTTTGAGGATTAGTATATAAGCATTTCTATTTAGATGTAATTCTTAATATACATGCTGAAAATCTAAAAAGGCCTGTAGTTATGATTCTTTCCTAAAGTTAATTACAGTGACTTCCCAGCTCAAAATTTGGAGACAACTTTTCCTTAAGAGGATATCAAGGACCAATATCTCGAAATATCGATAAACTGTTAACATTACAAGTCCAACTAATTCACAGTATGATTTATAGTACATACCCAAAATTTCAATTTTTCACAGCACATTAACAAAGTTATTAGAAAAACTGCTCTACCATGAACAATAAACACTGAGCAAATAATTTCAGCTCTTAAAAAAAGCATTTGCACTTTAAAAATGGGATAAGGTGGGATGCCCTCTTAATAAAAATATCTCTACTAAAAAAACTCCCATTTATAAAATAACTGGTAAAAATATCTGCTGGATTGTCTAAGAAGGGAGGCAGGAACCACTGCAAAGACATGGTATATGCTATTTGTCAGACTTAGCTTCTTTCTCTTCTGCTTCATCAGAGACTGGATTCTCCTCATTTTTAGTTCCTCCATTTCCTACAGGTTAATCTTTAATTTCTTGGTTAAAACACTTGGGCTGTTTTCCCTTTGCCTTCCTCTTCCCTTTCATTTCACTCTTTTGACTGATGATTTAACCTGTCCTGCTGCAATATTTGGTTTTGCTTCCACTTTTGCAGGAACAGGCTTAGCTGAGAGCCTCACTGACCTCCTTCATTCAGCTACCCTCTGGCTGAGCTGCCCTTCCCCTTGGGCATCTTGGCAGCAGGGAGGGCATATGCTGGGCGCCTGGCCACCGCCCCTCCTCCCACCACCCCTCTTTTCCACCCAACTTATTTAATAATGTTCATTCATTCATTCTTTTGTCCAGCCAACAAATATGTATTGCATGAACATTTGGTGTGAATCACAATTCTAGGTGTACAAGCGTAGGGAGCAAACCAAAAAGTCTTTTGCCCTCACAGAGCTTACAGTTTCTTCTATTAAAAACAAAGAAATTGTCAAAGCATAACTTGAATTTTTAGTTGAATTATTATTTGAAAGTTGAATTAATATTCACATTTTCTGGTGTTTATTTTTTATTTGTACTTTCAGCATTCACTAGACTTTAAAGGTATGTCATATATTTTATGTACCTATTTTATCTTCTGTATTTGTGACTTATTGGTATTTATTTAGATTATTGGATCTTTGAGAATAGGGATTCTTTTTCTCTCTATCTTTGGTAGAGCCTGTTACAGCAAATGTGTCTTGATCAACACTTGTTAATGATTTTGTCATTTAGACATACACAATTTTAGCTTTTGAAGAAGGCTTAGAGATCATCTGATTTGATCCTCCAATTGTTTAAGTGCAACAATGAAGTCTCAAGGTGATAGTGGTTTTTGCTTTTAATGAAATACTAGAAAGAGCTGCGATAATTAATAATGTTGCCAGGTTCACATAGCTAGTTTGGTCAAAACTGGGCTAGCATCTTGTTTTTCTGGAATATTTAATAAACTATTTCACTCAACTATTTATTGAAAAACTCATGTCATTTAAAGAGCTTTGACATCAGACAAATGCCTTGAATTCAAGGTCTGTTATTTTCTAGCAGTACGGTCTTTCTTGTTCCTTAATTTCTCTGAGCCTTGTGTCACAGTTAAACTTAGGATAAAAATACCTTCCTCTGAGGATTTTTATGAGGATTAAATAAAATGTGATATGTAAAATACTTCGCATACAAAAACTCAAACAGCCTCTGATTGTATGGATGGCCTTTTTACAACATGGCTGCCAAATATTGGAAATGGAAGCCATGTAGAGGGGAACAAAAACATTAGGTGGGCTCAGCATATTCTCCAGCTTTCTCTGAAAGACAACTGGAAACAGAACTTCCAACTAAGATCATCAAGCTAAGAAAGTTCATCTGATATTTGTATGTCACAGGGAGGAGGCAGAGTCTAACCTGGATACTACAAGACCTCAAGTGACTAATTTGAGTATTAAAAATAAATATGTGGGGTTTTTTTCCTCCAAGAAGTGAGTTGGATCACACTGGTTACAGGATGATTACTCCTTAAGCCTGCCACCAGTGGTTCATTCAGGCACCTTTCATCATATGCTAAAGTCATATTCCTGTCCTCTAGCGGAGCAAAAAGTAAGTGTAAGAAACATTACATAGAACTATGAAAAGATAACATTATCAATTCTTTTCACTGCAAGCTTTCATTATCATATACCTTTAATTTCTGCAATTTTCTGCTGTCTTTTAAATAAACAGTAAATGGGGAAGAGAAGCATAGAAGCCTTTATGTTTAATAGCACCTGATTACCCAAGCCTTTATAGGCATGCCTAATGTACTGTACTTCACTTTACTGTACTTCAGAGATACTGTTTTTTTTTAATTAAAGTTTTGTGGCAATCCTGCATTAAACAAGTTTGTTGGCACTGTTTTTCTAAAATCATTTGCTCACTTCATGTCTCTGTCACATTTTGATAATTCTTACAATATTCAGGCTTTTTCATTATTATGTTATAGTGATCTGTAATCAGTGATCTTTGATGTTACTGTTGTAACTGTTTTGGGTTACCACAAACCATGCCCATATAAGGTGGTGAATTTAGTTGATAAATGTGTGTGTTCTGACTGTTCCATCAAATGGCCGTTCCCCTGTCTCTCTACTTCTTGGACCACCCTATTCCCGGAGACACAATAGTATTGAACTTAGGCCAATTAATCACCCTACAATGGCCTCTAGGTGTTCAAGTGCAAGGAAGTGTCACACTTCTCTCTCTTTGAATAAAAAGCTAGAAATGATTAAACTTAGGAAGACATGTCCAAAGCTGGAACAGGCCAAAAGCTAGGCCTCTTGTGCCAAACAGCCAAGTTGTGAATACAAAGGAGAAGTTCTTGAACGAAATTAAAAGTGTTACTGCGGTGTACACACAAATGATAAAAAAGTGGAACAGCTTTATTGCTGATAGGGAGAAAGTTTTAATGGTCTGGATAAAAGATCAAACCAGCCAGAGCATTTAAGCAAAACCTAATTCAGAGCAAGTCTCTAAGGACTCTCTTTAATTCTGTAAAGGCTGAGAAAGGTGAAGAAGCTACAAAAGGAAAATTTGAAGCTAGCAGAGGTTGGTTCATGAGGTTTAAAGAAAGAAGCCATCTCCGTTACATAAAAGTACAATGTGAAGCAGCAAGTGCTGAGGCAGAAGCTGCAGTAAGTTATCCAAATGTTCTAGTTAAGTAGTGAAGGTGGCTACACTAAACACCAGATTTTCAATGTAGATGAAAAGCCATCTGTTGGAAGAAGGTGCCATCTAGCACTTTCATAGCCTGAGAGGAGAAGTCAGTGCCTGGCTTCAAAGGACAGGCTGACTCTCTAGTTATGGTGACTTGAAGTTGAAGCCAGTGTTCATTTACTATTCTGAAAATCCTAGGTCCCTTAAGAGTTATGCTAACATCTATTCTGCCTGTGCTCTATAAATGGACACAACAAAGCCTGGTTGACAGCCATATACTGGGGTTCTCTGAAACATGGCTTACAACAAGGTTTACTGACTACTTTAAAATCAGAAAAGAAAGATTTCTTTCAAAATATTACTGCTCATTGTCAGTGTACCTGGGCACCCAGGAACTCTGATGGACAATGAGATTAATGTTTTCATGCCTGTGAACACAACATGCATTCTATAGCCCATGGGTCATTTTTATTTTCAAGTCTTATTATTTAAGAAATACATTTCATAAGGCTACAGCTGCTACCTATAGGGATTCCTCTGATGGATCGGAGCAAAGGAAATCAAAAACCTTCGGGATAGGATTCGCCATTCTGGATGCCATTAAGAACACAGGTGGTTCATAAGAAGTCAAAATATCAACATTAACAGGAGTTTGGGAGAACTTGATTACAACTTTCATTGATAACTTTGGGGGTTCAAGACTTAAGTGGGGGAAGTAACTGTAGATGTCATGGAAATAGCAAGAGAACTAGAATTAGAAGTGGAGCCTGAAGATATGACTGAATTGCTGCAATCTCACAATCAAACTTTAACGCATGAGGAGTTGCTTTCTATGGATGAGCAAAGAAAGTGGTTTTTTGAGATGGAACTTACTCCTGATGAAGATGCTGTACAGATTGTTGAAATGACAACAGAGGATTTAGAATATTACATAAACTTAGTTGATAAAGCAATGGGAGGGTTTGAGAGGACTGACTCCAATTTTGAAAAGTTCTGTGGGAGGTAAAAACAGCATTGCATATTACAGAGATATTGTTTTCAAAGAAAAAGTTGATCGATGCAGTAAATTTAATTTCTGTCTTATGTTAAGAAATTGCCACAGCCACCCCAGCTTTCAGAACCACCATCACCATGGAGCCGAGACCCTCCATTAGCCAAAGATTAGGATTCACTGACAGTTCAGATGATGGTTAGCATTTTTTTAGCAATGAAGTATTTTTTAATCCAACTACATACATTGTTTTTAGACAAAATGCTATTGGACACTTAATAGACTACAGCATAGTGTAAACATAACTTTTAAATGCACTGGGAAGCTAAAAAATTCACTTGATTCACTTTATTGCGATATTTGCTGTATTGCAGTGGTCTGGAACTGAATCTGCAATACTTCTGAGGTCCGTCTGTATTTCGTGGTATGGATTGGCTGTGAGGAATAAGTGAGAAGGATATGCTTGTCACATGAAATGATAATTTTGATTCTGTTATCTTTTTCCATACCAATTACCTAACTACATTCAAGGCTATTTCTGAGAAGAAAATATTTAAAATATACATGTAAGGTCAAATGTGTCTGAATGAATAGGATGCATTTGTGCACTGGAACACAAAATGATCTGAAGCCCACCTGCAACAAAATATTCAACCATCTATGAACATGCATACATTTCTAAATTGAAATAGTGGGTGAAAAATTTTAATCAGATAGTTATTAACATAAAATTTAAAATGTTACTATACTGTAATTTTTAATCGAACTACATACAGTAATCAAATACTGTAATAGGAAAAATATATTTAAAAATGGGTGGGAGAGATACCCGTTAACTTCAGGGTAGTGGCTCCCTTCAGGAATGATGGGAATTATATTGAGAAAAGAGATAAAGGAGTCTCCAATATACTTTTTGAATTAAAAATTATGCAATAAAAAGTACTGTAAAATATGATTGGAATTAATAGTCTTTGCATTAAAAAAAGGATGTATTTAGATTAGACAATTGTTTTCTGTTATGTAGACCAGCATTGTCCCATAGAACTTCCTGCGACAATGGGAATGTTCTATCTCTGTGATGTCCGATCAGTTGCCACGAGCCACATGTGGCAGAGCATTTGAGATGTAGCTAGTGTGACTGAGAAACAGAATTTTAAATTTTTTTTAATTTAAATTAATCTAACTTTTAAACTAAATTTTAATTCAGCCAGTGGCTACCCTATTGGACAGCGCAGATTTAACCACAAAGAACATTCTAAACCTTCCCTTTGATTTCATTTTGGGAAGACCCTACCTCATTGTTTTTCCAATATGAATGCGAGTGTGAATATTTGAAGAAAACTCAGTAATCTTTTGATAATATCAAGCATGGCAAAGGGCAACTGAAAGTTATTGGAATTTTGGGGGAGGGTAGAAAGAGAAGCCTTCCTGACTGTGTTTACATTTGTAAAGTGAAATGAGTAGAAAGGTCACTATATGGCTCCATTGGGTGTCTATAGAAAAGAAAAGAATCAAAAGCCCTCCAAGTACACATGGGGGGTACTTTGGATTTGGTAACAGATTTGATAACTGAAGACTTAATTTCCCCAGTGACTTAAGTGATACAGGAGGTTTTATCTTACTCAGAAAATTACAAGTAAATTGGCTGGCTCAATAGACTTACTCACTCCAGTTAGATAAGTATTTGCTGTGTTAATTAAGCTGTTTATGTAGTGCAATAATACAAGTGATTTAATAAAGATAAGACTTCAGATAAATGTTAACACACTTCCCACTCTGCAGCTGGTCTATTTCAAGCAGTTAAAATAAATTAAAGGTAGAATACTGCTCACAAAAATATTGATCATTATCCAAGGGAAATGTTTAAAATTGAAAGAAAGCTTCCACTTTCAGTGCACAAAGACATATGCATATCAGGAAATGAACCTCTCTGTAAACCAGAGATTCTTTACTTAGAAGGAAAGGGACAGGAAACTATGTTTTGTAGGTGTTTGCCAAAATGAGATATAATTAAAGAGTACAGTGTTAATGATCAGTGTTATTTATAGCACAAATAACGGTGATTTTTAAATTAGATAAAATAAATACTATTAGTTTTGTTATTTATCTGTCTTTACATATATCAAGGCATAGCTAGTGAAAGCTCATTAGGCCTTAAAATGTAGATGTTGTCATTGGAATTTAAATAACTTAAAGTGGATCTCAATTTTCCCCAACCTTCTCTGATTACATTGCTTTGGGGGAGGGAAAAAGTGTGTTTTACCTGTAATTTCTCTAAGACATAATCTTACATTTGAAAAATATAACAAAAAGAGTGACAATAGACAAAGAAGATATATCTTGGTGGTGGACAGATCATTATTTCTGTTGTCCTCCAAAGTAGGGTGAATGAGATTCCTTTCCTTGTTCTCTCAAATCTCTACCAGTCAGTATGTCCTACCTATTTTTTCCATCCAAGGCCTCTGTCAGAGTTCTTAACATATAATACTTGTTCAAAAGGATATTTAAAGCACTGCTCAGTTCTCCCCGTGATCCCCCACACCATGTGCACTAAACATAATACTCCTCAGTCCCCTTCTCCCTCCCTCTCCACCAGCCCTCCCACAGCCCTCCCCTTTGGTAACCACTAGTTCCTTCTTGGAGTCTCTGAGTCTGATGCTATTTTGTTCCTTCAGTTTTGTGCAAATTATTTTTACAACGTGTTTTTCAGTAGTAGAGATTAAAATTATATTCTTAGAGAATTATGAAAATTATATCACTTGATGAATGACTGGATTTCCAGAGATTTTCATAGGAATTGAATTATGAGAATTATATCACTTGATAGTAGTGACTGGATTTCCAGAGATGGTGTTCATAGGAATGACCCATCTCTATTTCCCAACTTAAACGTATATTGTGGACTTGTAACTTTGTTGGCCATGGGAAAGTAAGTGTTCTTGATATGCTGAAAATACATTCGTATCTACCCACACTTCTGGTTGTTTTTCTGTGGTGGTTTTTGTTTTGGTGTTTCAGATTACTTTGGGCCTCTAAATGTAAAGTTAAAAATTTTTTTTTTAAGTGAAAACAATTTAGAAGTGATTTTTTTTTAAAGGTGGCAGAAAGATGAAGTGGTAGAAAAAATCACTCCTTAGTACATTTTGCTATTAGACTGCAATCTAAAGAAAGGTTAGAAGTTAACTGGTGAACCTGAAGCAGTTTTAAAATATGCTCATGTTAATCAATATTTCTCCAAATACTGTAACAGTGCAAAATTTCAACAAGAGTAAGTATCTTTTCACCGAGTTGTAGGCAACAGAAAATGCTTCTCAATAAAACATTTTCCAATCTCAACTCAAGAAATGATGATTGTATAAAAATACAGTATTTAGAAGGTTGGAAGAAAGAGCAGAAGATTGCACAACTAGGCACAAGAAGTCTACCCACTGTTAGAAAGTTCAAAAAGTCAATAAATGAAGCTAAATACTAGTCTTCTAAAATGATTTTTTAGGTAAGATAAATAGAGTCCTTTTCACCTTAAATTCTCATTTGACAGTATCCCAGCACATGTCTTGGCTATTAATACACTTGGGTAGCCTCAGGGAGACTTTCAAAAAGTGGTTCTTAAGATACTGATATTCTTGTCTCCAGACTCATGAGTCATGTGGACACAGGCACTGAATTTAAGAGGTGCTCACTTCCTCACTGTTGAGGAGCTGGTAGGAAAAACATAATTATTATATTGAAGATTCAATAAACATTCTTTCATTTTCAAAGTAGATTCTCCCAACACTATTCTAAAATCTTTTGTGACTAGGTATTCTGTGAGGAAGGAATAACACGTCTTAAATTTGTCCCTGGACCTGTGGCTCTGGTTGTCACTGTGTGCCCCTCCCCAATAAAAAGGCAGTGAAGCAAAATATGGAAGCCGCAGGTGCTCTGCCTTGAAAAAGATAAGAAATTCTATTCAGTAGGACACAGACTCTATTAATCTCTTTTTATACCCAAATTTTCTGTGGCATTGAGTCTATTATAATGGGGATTTGTTGCTAGGAGAATTTTGGACTCATATTTGTAAAATTGGATGTGGAGTGTTTGCACTTTTTAGAAATTTCTAAGATGGTCCTCAGTCTTGGTTTAGTTACAGAAGGTTAGCTGAAGAGGTAGGGAGCATATTTTTAAAACATCTGTACCCAATCTTTTCTCCTCTACAAGAGGGCCATGTGTGCATGAGTGTGCATGCACATGTACATGCACTCGTGAGCATTTGAAAATTGGTTCTTCTGTACTAAACATTATGTAATTCGTTAAACCTGTCTGCATTACATGTCCACTGCATGCAAGACACTGTGCTGAGGGCAGCCAGGGAAGCATAGTCTTAGCCCCAAGGATCTTACAGTGCAGTGGGTTTCTGTTATCTGTTCCTGTCTTTTACGTTTAGCTATTTGTATCCTAATAATAGTGCTTCTTATTTGTAGGTATGTGTTGTTTGGAATAGTCATGTTCCAAAGTACAGAAGTGACTTGGTAACATGGAAAAGCCACATCTCTGATCAGTTCATAGGCTTTGGGGCCACAGCTTCCTTTGGCTCACAAGAGTAAGTATACCACCCAATATTTAATGAATGAATAAAGAGAATAATACCCTATTAAGCTAGTATGTAATTTCAGCATGTTACTTGTAAATGGTTTTTCATTTATGCCAGAGTAGGTAAGAAGGAAATTATTTTTTAAAATCTTTTGAAACAAGTAAGGGAAAATAATGTCAGGTCTCTGATATTGTCATTAGGAAAAAAAAACATTTTGGCATACAACTGTAACATTTTAATGAGTTTTTTATTTCCTATTGTAATGATTCCTGTTTTGTGTCCAGGATTTTGTGCTAGCTGGTTAAGTGACTCAAGAAACAGCTTTGTGGTAGTATAATAGTTTTGTTTAAACTATAATATACATAATATGCCAGGCAATGTCCAATTTAATGAAATATACTTTATGGGTGAAAGAATCTATGGAATATCCTAAGGTGCCTTAGTCAAATTTATAACAGCCAATTTATAGGCAGGCACAATATTACTCAATTAGCAACCTTGGCTTTATGAATCAATTGCATTATGTACTTTTAGATTTCAGCATCTCTTGTGGTCAATCATCTTTCAACATTGAGTACTCAAAGGCAATTTCAAAATGAAGGAGCCAGAATCATTGAACAGCATAGATACTTGGCCAGTTGTTTTATGATGCTTGTTACTGAGAAAGTTAATATGTCTCTGTTGATGGCAATCATGTATTTCTAATAATACTGTCATCAAATTAAACATTATAGAAGTTAGCTGATTTATTTGAACTAGTATGAGGCAATACTTATCAGATATATAAACTAAGGAAAAGTAAAACATTTCCACTGTCTTATAAATGATCTCCTTGTGGGAGTTCCTGAGTATCTATTATGTTTGGTGAAGAAAATGACACATTCTATTCAATAGAAAGGTGAACCAGGCCCAAATGTCATTCAGTTAAGCTTAATTTCACAAATTAACTTAAAAAAATAAAGTAAGATAAAAGTTAGTAAGAAAAAAGATGCAGCAGAGACATCTATATAGAATAGCTCTCTGTCAATTCACCAACAACCATATTATCAAAAACATGTTTATGATCAATTTATCTATTGAACAGTCTGGTTAGAACTCAAACCCTTGCTGAGGGCTTTGTCACTGAGTGTTCTCTCTCTCTCTTTCTCTCTGCATCTTTATAGCTTTTTTAGAATTAAAAACAGACAAACATAAACTAATTTGACTTAGGTAATTCTGCTTTATGATGTTCATTCTTTTGTACAATTGTGGATATTTCATTTTAAAAAATATCTACTGTGATTTTCAATATGTTAGGAACTTTTAAAGTCTAAAGATCCTTTCTTCAGTTTAATTTTAAGGGAATCTATTATGGTGGGCTAAATATTTGGAGAAATTTCTAGAACTTCAAAGAATGCTGGGTAAAATTTTTAAAAAATTCAAATGCATGACTAGATTAAATGGAAAGTAAGGAAAATTCTTGGAGGCCAGGAACAAGGAGGAGGTAAGAATGTTGAGAGTTAAGAAAAACCCTGGAGTGTAGTTACATCTATGGGGACACAGGAAGCAAAGTCTGAGGCCAGAATAGTGCGGAAATGTGTTTGAGATTAATGAAGAAGGGGCAACAAAAGGAAGCTCAGAGAGTGGTCTGAAGTTGCTTCCCCCCAGAGGGAGAGAGAGTGCAGAATTTTGCCTGCATTGACCTTGGTTGAAGAGTTAAAATAGAAAGTCTCCTCTGAGGATTGATCCTCAAAGCCCATTCTAGAGTTTGGGTCCAGAATTCACAGTACCCTACCCATTATGTGGAAAAAGCTAAAACTCAGACTGATAATGTTTAAAGGTATCCAGGCTAAGATGGTCTGTGTTTCCTGGAAAAGGCAAATACAAATACATTTACAAGCAACACAATTTAAATGTAGAGGCTGAAGTGATAAGCTTTGAAGATGGAAGAAGGGGCCGTGAATCAGGGTATGCAGGAAACCTTTAGCTGGAAAAAAACAAGGAACTAAATTCTGCCTTGGAGCCTCCAGAAAGAATGAAACATTACTGCTAACACCCCGAGGTTAGCCCTGGAAGATGCATGTCAGGCTTTTGACTTCCAGAACTGTAAGATAATAAATTTGTATTGTTTGAAGCCACTGATTTTAGTAATATGTTACAGCATCAATAGGAAACTAATATATGGTGATTAGATGAATTAGCGTCAGGAGATAAGGTTTCAAGAAGAGATAAGATACTGGTAGGAACTGCCAGAAGATAGGGAAAAGAAATTGCACTTGGATTGAGAAATTGAAGTAAAGTATCACTGATACCTTAGACTCATTTGGAGGCTGAATTATTTGTTCTGTACAAAAAAGAATACAAAGATTGAATTTTAGGACTATGCCAACGTGACATACACATTTAGGTTGACAAACCCAGAGTTTGACCTAGAATTTGCTGCCTAATGACAATGTGTGATATTTTTTCTGAAAATCAAAATGTACTAAATTATTGACCAGAACTTTGATCTTAGATACTCCAGTGTTTAAAAGAGGTTCCCAAAGCAGGTGTAACAAGGAACTAGTTGAGGAAATGAAACTGAGCTCTGAATTATGGTTTTGTGCCTGATTTTTAAAGTACTTAACAATGAGAGAGAATGAGACAAAAATGCAAAAATAAAAGGGAAAGAGTTGAAATACAAGTACTCACATTTGAGTCTCTGATTCGAGATAGTGTAATTTCTGTTCTTTTCAAATGTCTGTTCCTTAACCAGCCACTTTGCCATGAGATATAAGACCACAGACAATACCAAGACACCTCTGTGGAAATTTTTATACGTCAGTGCAGAAACATACATTAGGCTGTCTCTACCGTCTGTTCAGGTGAAGTCATGATACACAAGCCTGACTGCTGGCTACACATATCCTGAATTAAAATTTTTAATGATGAAGGCTGGTGAGTAAAAGTAAATATCTGCCCCATTTAACAGATCCCCACAATTTGGTCTTGCATAAAAATTATTTCCACCTGTCAGAAAATCATGTAGTATCATTTGCTAATAGTGTTCTCTAAAAACTTATTATTTGTGTAGTTTTGAAGTTGGAACATATGCAAATCTGTGTGTTAAGAGAATCGAAGCTACTTCAAGACTCAAATATTCTGTAGAAAATTTGGTTGAAAGTAAAAGACTATTTTGAAAATCAGTATTTCAAATCCCAGAACTTGGGTGTTCCATGTAGAATCTGTTTTTGACTTATCTCTGTATCCCCGCAGTGGCTCATACTATGTCTAAATCTCAGTAAGCATTCAATATTCACTCTGTGTGGTCCCTGTGCCCACAGTCATGTTTTAATTCCGAGTCCTCTTTAATAGTCTTGAGTTCCTGACTTACGGGAGCTGCCAGGATGTTTCCTTAGGAAGTCCCAGGAAAACTAGAGACGGAATATACATGGGAGAAGGGCAAGACTGTTCTCACTCTGACTCTTCACACTCAAGTCTCTCTTGGTCTGGGGGTGGGCAAGGGAGGGGTTATTGCTTGTTAATGAGTATGCAGGAGACCACAGAAAGAACAGGGCTTAAAAGATAAAATAGCTGAATGTGCATAAGTATTAAAACAACTAAAAATTTAAGAATTATTGACTCTCATTTCATTCCAGACTAGGAACAATTCTCAAACACAAAAGAATTTTTAATGTGTGGTAGTTTGTTCATTTAATGTGAGGTAATTAAGTTAGTCAAATTAATGAGTATAATTTTTCTGTTATCTAATAACAAAAATGTACATGCCACATATCAATATTTATCTCACATGAATTCCTTGATCACAGTAAATCGCAGTGATCTAGAACTATCTAGAATGTAATTAAACTCTAGCTCTCATGCAATTATTAAATGGCTATGTGCCTGCTTCAGAAACACAGATGGAGAACTTCTGTTTATGTAGGTGTCCATGGGAGAGGGGCATGGCCTGCTTTTATATTAGTGATGTAGGTTTTTTGAGAAATAGCTGCTGTAATATAGTATCACTATTCCCAGCTTTTTATAAATATTCATTTAACTTACAGATGTGTGAGTCTTGTAGTCTGGGTATATGATATAGTTGAACATGACTATGAGGTTTTACTTAACCTTGTGAATGTCTGACTCATATAGATTGCTTTTAAAAATTATTAAACAAATTAAGAGAGAAACACCTGGCAGTCTTCATCTTAGAATACCACCTACTCTATTATTTTATTTTCCTGTTGGACCAGTAAGAGTTAACTTATATCTAGCAGAAATGTCTTTAAGGCTCATTTTAGAGTGATTTTTTTTTCCTTATTTGAACTTCCGTCATCAGAATCACTGGCTACAGTTATCCTCAAGAACTGTAGATACTTAGAAACAGCCTTCAAGTCCTCCTGGAGCCGCTTCCCCTGTCAGGCTCCTTTTCCATCCCTTTGCCTAGTCGGCTTTTTCTTCTTTGCATGCAGTTGGATTCCTCAGAGTTTTTTTAGAGTGCTGTCCAAAGCAGGATACTTTCCTCCCCCTGACCGTTGGGGAGGAGAGAAGAAGAATTATGTTTCAGCCTTGCCTTCTCTACTCCTATTGATTTGTGCTGGTATCATATTGACTTTTATCACAATAGCATTGAATTGCTGATTCATATTCAGCTTGTGGCTATCCTTACCTCTCTTGTTTTATTTGTCATACATGCTTTCTTCCATCATGTATTTCTGGTGCCTGATTATTTTTCCATGGTGTATTACTCTGTATTTGACCTACAAAATATATATATATTTAGCTATTCCTAATAATAGAGTGTTAATTTCTTTTTACAGCAAAGTTTAGGCCTATTTGATAAAGCATTATTCTCTCTTTGGGGTGTTAGCATACTGATATGAATACATAGCTGATTTTGCATAGCTTTTTTTCAAAACTACTCAATGTCCAATTACACATGTATAAAAATCACCGTTCATAGCATTCTGTGTGTATGTAGTGATGCGTAGTAGATGCTGAATAAATATTTATCAATAGTTAAGGACCACAGGCTGTTGTACACAGAAACTATTCCAAGAGTTTGTAGGAAACACTTATTTTTTAGAAAAGCATGGTTTGGCCTGTCTTTCTTTCCTGTTTACATTTAAACAATAGAGATGAAAAACTACAAGCCAGAGGCCTTCTGTTGTTCTCAGTGAATAACTGAGATGGTGTTTTGGTAGCATGCTCACAAGGTTTATGGGAATTAACTTCACACCAGGAACTCCATATTGAAATAGATTGCTTAAGAATAATTCTTCTCTTTGAGAAGGGTGAGGGATTAATCTGCAGAACTGTTCATGCTAGAGCTGTGCATGTGTTGAAATTTGTCAGGAGGAAGATAAATGGGCCCTCCTTGAAAAGTAAATCGCACCATGGCCAATCCCTTGGGAAAGCTGGAGAATTGTTATGGTAGCGAAAGTAACCTCCAAAAAGGAGGCACCATTACTGTTTATTTAGGAAGGAGAAAGATGGGAGAAGACGATTGTAAAATCAAAAGGTACTTGACTTTTAAAATATGTTTATTCAAATATATACACAAGATGTAATTACACCTGTATTTGGATTCTTTGGAGAATCATTTGTATGCTTAGGGCTGATATGAAAAATATTGAACAGCATTGTGTACATGCATTGACCAATCCGAACAGATATCAGGGGAGGTACCTGAGACAGGTCTTAGAGACCTCATCCAAATGACAAGTGTTAACTCTTTAGTCACTGACTCAAGAGAAGGTGGGAGGAGGTTGGATGGTCACTTTGGATGCTCAGAGCAGTGCCTATTTTCTGACATGTATGGAAGGTATTAGTATTTTAGAAAATAGCACAAATGAAACAAAAGACTGTTCCAGTGTGTATCATCAAAATATCAGCCCTCATTCTAATAAAAAGTTATCTAGTGATTTTACTGAAAAAGGTTGTTGATTTCCTTCAAGATATGGCATATATGTATATGCTAGAGGAAAAGTCATGAAATACCCATGAAATTTAAAATGTCCATGAAATATGAATATCAGATAAACAATGTTTCAGTAAAAGTATGTCCCAAGGAATATTTAGGACATCACTATACTAAAACATTATTGTTTATCTGATGGTCAAATTTAACTGGGAATCTTGTATTCTGTCTGGCAAACCTAAGTAGAACACATTTAGCAGAAAAAGTATCAGTATGCTATTCACATTGTTAAATGAAAGGGGAGAGGTGTGCAGCAGGGACCCAGCACATTGAGATCATCTGAGCATATGTGACCGAGAGCTGCTCTGAAGTCCAGTGATGTAGCAAAAAATGTTAACTGCAGCTACAGAACCACAGGATCACAAAGGTTGCACATAACAAAATGCTTTTGAAATTATACTAAGAGATCAGGCAGCCCTTATATTTAAAAGAGTTCCATTTCCCGACTAGGAAACACTGATTCAATCATTCATCAAACAGCAGCCATCAGGTGCCTCTCTGTGTGTGAAACTGTGCAAACTGTTTTACAAAGTGAGAAAACAAACTTGGATAGCCTTTGTCAGCCTGTAATGTAGACATCTGGACTGACATGCAATCATAAAAGGGAGAGCTGAAGAAATGTTGACCAAGAATCCATAATCTCCCTCATTCATGCTAAATAGGGAGGAGAAAATTTAGTCTGATTTATAGGCAATTCATACATGTAAAACTTGCTGCATACAACTAGGTAGCAATGTCAGAAATGTGTGCTGTTGACTAGGGTTCTTCAGTCTTGGCACTGTTGATACCATGTATGGGGGAATTCTCCGCTGAGGGCCTTTCCTGTGCACTGTAGGGTACTGGGTGGCATTCCTGGCTCCTTCCCACTAGGTGCCAGTTACATGACTTCTCCTAGTCGTGCCCATCAAAACTGTCTCTAGATATTGTCAGATGTGCCCTGGAGGGCAAAATGGCCCTAGTTGAGAGCTACCATGCTAGGTAACTACAGGAGAGAGATTCCCCAATGATGTGGGGTGGGGAAAGTCTCTTAAACTCACAAATGTGTCTATGAAGAAGTCATTTTTAAACATCTACTATGCCCAGAAAGCTCTAATTTTCAATCGCCATCACAGGTATTAAAAATACTGATGCTTGGCCTCACCCTAGAAATTCTGGTTGTCTGGAGGAAGGCCTGGACAGCCTGACATTAAAAAAAAAATGCCCTGAGTAATTCTACGTTGGGTATTACTCTGTGGAGTAGTAGTCCTCAAACCTTCCTGATCATGAAAATCACCTGGAAAGCCTGTAAACAGATTGCTGGGCTCCAGTATTCCTGATTTGATTGGTCAAGGGTGGGGCCTGAGGATTTGCATTTTTCACAAGTTAGCAGATGCTGCTGGTGGTGCTGGTCCTCGGACCACACACTCCTGGCCTCTCTTTGTCCTATCACTTCTGCTTCCCCAGGGAAGGAAGCATGGCTAACCAGGACAGATAGAATTGGTGAGCTGTAGAGGAAGAGGCCTACTTGATTGCATCCCTGTTAAGCCCTTTTTTGAATTTCCCATTATGGAGGCTGAGTATATAACACTCAGCTCTTCTCTGAGGCGCAGCAAAGTGATCTGTCCCTGTGCCAGGACCTGGTGGTGAGTCTAGCTAAATTCTAGATGGCAGTAAAGGAATCCAGTTGTGCTCACACATCTGAGCACTGTTCTTGAGAGCTTGATCAGTCACGAAGTTTAACAGTTTGCTCTTCATCTGCCAGACTCCCTTGTCTACCTCTTAATCGGTTCTGACCTTGGATGGGAAAGTGGAATGATTCATTAGACCCCTTGCGTTACCAAGCATGCTCTAATTCAGTCACTTGGACTTCTGTCATGTTCTACAGAATTAGAGAGGGAAAGTAGGACCAGAGAGCACACATATAACATGTTCCTGAGGTCCCCACGTAACTCTAGATAAAATATATAGGTGTTGGAAACATAATCAAAGTACATAAAATGTTGGGAAGCATAAATCTTAGGCTTTTGGGGTTGTGGCAAGGTTAAGTTTGTAAATGTACATTAAGATACAAAACAAAAACAAGGAAGTCCTGAGTTTCCTAGAATAACCACTCAGTATTAAAGCTGAGTTCACTGTACCTCTCTCGACTTTTTATTCTTCCTTCCCTGAGCCAGGTCTGCAAACATTGCTCTCTGGGTTAGGCAGTTAGGCAGTTGAACTAATATTTGTATCCCTAACTCACTGTCTTGGTAACTTGCCTTACATTTTGTTTTCCCACTCTTGCTTGCCTGGTGATATTATAATTCTAATTAATCAGGTTAAAAGTTGGCCTAGAAGAGGGTCATGGGAACCCACTTATATTTGTTCACAGAATGCTGCAGTCTTTAAGGGAATTGCCTGCTAAAGTGCTATACATATTACAGTGACATAAATATTCATATATTCATTGATGATGGATTGCATGTATAGAATAATGGACAAAGGTGGTTAGGAGAGCTAGTCTATTAGAAGAATTTAAAATACAACCCTACTGTCCTACAAGTAGAACTTAAAAATTGCTGTGCCAAGGGTATTTCTCATCCTCAGTCTTGTCATTCAATGCAAATTCTAGAAGACCCGAGGGGAATGCTAACCCTGAGTCTCTACAGGAGACACTAATTCAATCTCAGTTCTCTTCCTCCATGAAAGAGCCCTAAAAGTGAAGCACAAGACACAAGGAGCAGATTTTGAAAAATAGTAGAGTATATGGTAAATTATTTTGTAATTGGACCTCAGCGAAAAGGAAATGAACTCTCTGAGCTGTTCTTTTCTATAGTTTGGGCGATGCATAAAATTATTTATAAATACAGAATAATTAGGGGCAGTAATAACAATTTTTCTAAGTCCTAGATTTATATTTATGTGACTATTTCCTTCTTTTTCTTATCTAAATCCCACCTAAGTCTAATTTCTAGAAGTTCCTCTGGACTTCCAAATGGTCAAATAAACCCATCTTGGTATCAGAAGGAAATTCATGCAGTGGTTCAGCCTAAATTCTACCTCTAGGCAAGATATTCTCCCTGTGTTTCAAGAAAAGTGGCTGTTTAGCCTGTTTTCCAAGTGCCACCAGAACTGGGTACTGTAGCCACCCTTGTTATTTGGTTGTAGTACTTAATTACTCTTCTTGTCAAGTTTCCTCTGGCTAGCCTGTGATATTTAAACCCATTTTCTCTGCCACGTGGCATTTAACGGCTTAACATCTCCCTATGCATACCCCTACGCCTTCTATGTCTGACTAGCAAGTCTGCCTGTTGTTTGTTTTCTGGAATATGTAATCTACCATTTTTCATAGATGACTGTATTAGTCTGATTTCTAACCAGTAGGGGGAACAGAGAGAGAGAGAGAGAGAGAGAGAGAGAGAAGGAAACAAGAAGAGAGAGAGAGAGAAAGAGGGAGAGATTTACTATAAGCGATTGATTGACTCACATACTTATGAAGGCTGAGAAATGATAAGATCTGCAGCTGGTATGCTAGAGACCTGGAAGAACTGATGGTGTAATTCTAGTCCAAGTCTGAGTCCAAAGACAGAGGAAGACTAATGTCCTACCTCAAAGACAGTCAAGCAGAGAAAAATAATTTTTCTTATTCACTGTTTTATTTTGTTCAAGTCTCCAATGGATTGGGTGAAGCCCACTCACCATGGGGACGGTGATCTACTTTATCCAGTCTACTATTTCAAGTGTTAGTCTCACCTAGAAATGCCATTACAGACCTATCCAGAAATAATGTTTAACCAAGTATCTGGGCACACTGGCCCAGTCAAGTTGACACGTAACATTAACCACCACAATGACACATTCCAACTGTTGAAACAGCATGCTCTGTTTCTCTGAACTCAAATATCTCCATGGTCCCCTTAACATGTGGACAACACCACTGTCAACAGCATGTAAGCTCAGAGGCAGGAAGTATTGCTTCCCAGCCTGGAAGAGGCAGATCCATGCTAATACAGCCTGCCACCTACACTTGATAGAGTCATGAATACAGAGAGAGGAGCAGTCCTTGCTCCTTGTTCTTGCCAGCCCAGAGGCAGCCCACTAGTCTACTTTCAAATCTCTGCAAGCCTGAGGATTACCCTTTTATTCCAGGTGGCCCCAGTGGGGCTGTATGTCTCAGATCTGGACCTAAGATCTGATTTGGACACTGTTGATAGTAGCAATAATGACCCTTTGTTGAATACCTACTCAGTGCCAGGCATTTCACGTAATTATCTCATTTAATGCCTGTCATCCTGTGATATTTATTACCTCACTTTCATAAATGAGAAAAATGACTCTCAGATGGGTAAATGCCAAGTGAATTTTCTCTAATTCATTCTCAGTTCTAGCTGCAAAGCCTGTGCTGTTTTCATTGCCTGCACAGCCTACTGACTCAGCTAAGCAGAAGGATGCCCACTGGGTGGCCAAGTTTAGCTAGTTCTCTCAAAAGATTCTGGGTTATACGTACTATGACAATAGATCACATTCTATGCTGGGGAGGTGCTCCAAACTCCAGGCCAGGGTTATAATGGAGAGTTGGTTTCAGGGATGAAAATACCAAATTGAGCTTGACATTCTCCACATCTGACAAATTGCCTTACTCATAATAGGCAATTAAAAGATATCGATTGATTGATTCATTCATGATGGGAGGTGGTGCAGGTCTGATGTAACAATGCTAACTCCTCTGAATTTGTGGATAATCCTGACATTTCATCTTTTGTGGTAATTAGCATCGTATTCAGGGTACTTACATTGCAATCCTGGCATTGCCAACCTCAGGCCAGCAACTTAACTCTCTAAATCTTGGTTTCCTTCTTTTTAAGGGAAAAATGTCCCTTTCATCACAAACACTCTGTTTGGATGACATAGTGAGGCTCTAACAGTTGATAATAGAGTTCCCAAGTTACATGGTGATTGTGGGAAAGAAGACAGAAGCTAGTACCTCCAGCCTCTCATTCCTGGCAGGGGCTTATATTATCTATAAAATTGGGTCAACAATGGTCATAGACCATTGACATCCTGATAGCTGAAGAATTAGCAAGTCATGAGCCCTCAGCTGGAGACAGAAATGACAGCAGATCAGCTAAAGTAAGTGCTCCAATGGGATAAGCAAGAGGGGCAGTGTTGCTACTTCAAAGAATGTCCTTGCTGCAGCCCCCTATTCCTGCCCTGGAGTTCCCACAAGGCCTCAATTACCAGCTATGGTGGCGTCTTCGAGAAGGGCCTTGACAGAGTCCTGCAAGTCCAACCTGGGTCTATTTCCAGGCAGTAGGTAATGTGCACACTGGACAGCAGCAGAGGCAAGCACACCTGTGTTTGCATTCTGATTCCACTGCTTACTGACTGTGAAGTGTAGGGCCTTATTGTTTTCATGGGGAGAATGGGACTAATGATAATATTAATAGTAATAATAATAATAATAATAATAATAATACAGTTGGCTCTTGAACAACATGAGTTTGATCTGCATGGGTCTTGTTCAAGAAATATACTGGAACATTTTTTTGAGATTTGAAATAATTCGGAAAAACATTTTATTTTCTCTAGCTTTCTTTATTGTAAGAATATAGTACATAATATATATAATATATAACATATAAAATATGTGTTAATTGACTGTTTATGTGATCACTAAGGCCTCCAGTCAACAGTAAGCTATTAGTAGCTAAGTTTCTCTGGAATCAAAAGTTATATGTAGATTTTCAACTGCATGGGGTGTTTGTGTTCCTAATCCCTGTATTGTTCAAGGGTCAACTGTATTTTCTCCTGCTTAGAGCAATTGTGAGGATAAAATGAGATAATAAATAGTAGTTACCTAGCACAATGCTGGGCTCACAGGAAGCATGTGTTAATGGTTGCCATTATTAAGTGCCATGGTGTAGTCTCTGCTGGTGCCTCTACCAGAACTGGAGGTCACACTGAGTGAGGACTGAGGACACTGAATTTTCCCTGTCCCTCCAGCCCTTTTGTGTATTGACCTGTTTGAAAACTGATACTGAATTCAAGAAGAGGGAGGCATCCTGTGGGGTTTGAGGTTAGGTTCTTAACATTGAAATTATTTCTGCCTTCCTTTGCCCATTCTTAATGTAATCAATACATTTTCTAATACACTAACTTTGCGCTGATCACTATTCTGGGCACAGGGGATCGAAAATGAAAATACTATGTCTTCAGAGAGGTTATCTTTAATTTTTCCAATATCTGGCACAATGGGTTTTTAGTTAGTTCTTAAGTAGAGCATTTGATTCTAGGTATTATGATTTGTATTGTGTCTCCCACAAAAGATATGTTAAAATACTACCTCTTCAGTATCTCAGAATGTGACTTTATTTGGAAATAGAGTCTGCAAATTTAACCAGGTTACTGTGAGGTCATTAGGTAAGTCCTAATCCAGTATGGCTTGTATGCTTCTAAAAAGGAGAGATTTGGACACACTCACACACAGAGGGAGAATGCTGTGTGAAGACAGAGGAATGGAGTGATACATTTAACAAGCCAAAGAATGCCAAAGAGCACCAGCAAGCCACAAGAAGCCAGGAAGAGGCAAGGGAGGTTTCTCCTACAGGGTTTAAAGGTAGCATGGCCCTACCAACACATAATTTCAGATTTCTAGTCTCCAGAACTGTGAAACAATGAATCTGTGTTGTTTTAACCCACCTACTGTGTGGTACTCTGTCATGGCAGCCCTGGAAAACTAATACACTAGGCTAAGAGATAGATATGGCTAAGGATAATATAATGATGTGTGTGCATTGATAAAGATATAATGCAAAGGGAATAGATGGGTGTCCATAAGGGCATCATTGAAAGATCCGTGAATGAGGAGAGAAAAGGACTTAAACATGAGATGATGTGTAAGCTTGGTCTTCTAGTGGGCTTTGTGTTAAACCTGTCAGAATGAATATTGATTTATTATTTCACCTCTGATTTATGGTCCTCAAAGTACTCTGGCCAGGAATAGTGTGGTGACATGCACAATAAAAATGGAGCCATTTAAAAACGAATTCATTTTTTTAAATGTATAAATTACATTTAAAGCGTAAATACATTTCCAGTTGTCTTACACACATTTAAGATGTTTCAGTTATTGGGCATTCTCTGTTTTCTCAAGCCCTGAAGTTGTTCTAAGTTTGGTTGATGTATTTGAATATTCATATTTTCTTGTATTTATACACCAGGTTACAAAATGAGATTCACATAAAATCCCTGGCCTTGTGCCTATCCAGAGATCAATCTAGAAGGGCCAAGGATGACTTCCTTTCTGCAGGCTTTAGTGGCCTTAATTTCCGATTTTTTACAGACAGGGTAAAACCGTATTCTAAACAAATTTCTTATGTGCCTTAAGATTCCACATCTTACTTTTCTGTAAGATGCATGTTCGGTATCCACATCCATACAAATGCAACTACACAATCCGCTTTAGTACTAAGAGTCAGGGACACACAGGGACATAAGATTCAGGACAAATGGGCTTTCTAACAAAAACTATTATATGTACAGAAAGTTGCACATTATGGCAAATATCTTCTCCTTTAGGATTAGCTGGTTTAAAAATCAATTTGATTAACTATAACATGATAAGAATTTTACACTACATTGTAAAAATAGAAAGTCACTTTGGGGTGGAAATATTTATCAGAGCATATGTTCTGATAGAAATGATGGACTTTATTTTTAAACACATTCTGCCATTTTCTCATATTTCTTTGAGTCCACAGAAGAAAGTTACTACACAAATTCATGTTATTTTTATTGACTCTTAAGTTACAGTGGAGCTAGATGAATAGAGTTTATTTTTTTATTTTTTTTATTTTTTTATTATTTTTTATTGAAGGGTAGTTGACACACAGTATTACATTACATGAGTTTCAAGTGTACAACACAGTGGTAGAACATTTATATACATAATTCTAGGTTCCAGCTATCACCCTACCAGGCTGTTACAATATCTTGACTATATTCCTTATGCTATACATTACATCCCGGTTACTAATTTATTTTACCATTGGAAGTCTGTCCTTTTTTTTTTTTTTTTTTTTTTTGTGAGGGCATCTCTCATATTTATTGATCAAATGGTTGTTAACGACAATAAAATTCTGTATAGGGGAGTCAATGCTCAATGCACAATCATTATTCCACCCCAAGCCTAATTTTTGTCAGTCTCCAATCTTCTGAGGCATAACAAACAAGTTTTTACATGTAGAACAAATTCTTACATAATGAATAAGTTACATAGTGAACAGTGCAAGGGCAGTCATCACAGAAACTTTCGGTTTTGCTCATACATTATGAACTATAAACAGTCAGTTCAAATATGAATACTGATTTGGTTTTTATACTTGATTTATATGTGGATACCACATTTCTCTCTTTATTATTATTATTTTTAATAAAATGCTGAAGTGGTAGGTAGATACAAGATAAAGGTAGAAAACATAGTTTAGTGTTGTAAGAGAGCACATGTAGATGATCAGGTGTGTGCCTGTAGACTATGTGTTAATCCAAGCTAGACCAGGGCAATAAAACATCCACGTATGCAGAAGATTTCTCTCAGAACGGGGGGGTGAGGTTCTAAGCCTCACCTCTGTTGATCCCCAATTTCTCACCTGATGGCCCCCCTGCGACTGTGCCTGTCTTAGGTTGTTCCTCCCTTGAGGAATCTTACCCGTCTCTGGCTAACCAGTCATCTTCCGGGCCATACAGGGAAATGTGAAGTTGGTAAGTGAGAGAGAAGCCTTATTGTTTGAAAAAGTTAGCTTTTTACTTCTTTGCATATTTATGCCCTGTGGCTTCTATGCCCAGCATTTGTCTTGAGGTATCTTTACCACTTGGAAGAATTATGATACTCGGTAAATTTGATATGAGGCACGAATTCTATTTAAGGGTTGTAATTAGGAAGGAAGAAGAAAAGCTATAGAAGTAGCAGGCGGAAGAAAACATGGGAAGATTGATTATTTCTTTGATATATCTTCTTGTAGAGTAACTTCAGCATGTATAGGTTTTAAGCTACTACTTAAATTGCACACACACATTAACATAATAGGAGTATAGTTACATAACCAAAGCATATCTGTAATTACCAGCCATCTGCAGTGAAACCAAGAAAACCAGTTAGGCACCTTAGGCATTTGTGAAAACTTATCTATGATATGGTGGATATTGTCCAACTGAACTTGAACAGTCTGAGAGAAATCAGACAAATTAAAACAACCCATTCCTGGGGACTGTTCACATGCCATATGTTCTTTTAACAATAAATAGTTTGTAGTTGTAAGACTTTGGAGCGCTACAATTTGCACTTCTCCAAATTCTTGGTTGAGTTCCAACAGTATAGATCCAGTCCAATTTTGTTGTTTTACTGTATGCACAGGCCAGCTTAGATATCTCCTTCTTCATTCCCATGGCAAGTCCAGGAACTGGTGGGATGAGTGCATCCACACCTGTAGCAGTGCGTGGATCTTTGTTGGGGTTTTTTGATGATCATCTTCTGGCATGAGTCTTCCAGAGGGTGCAGATGTTGGAAGTTCTTTTTCATATCATATCTTAGTTCATTTTCGGGGTAGCCCAATTAGGCTTTGATCCTCTGTATAAACACAAACAGACCCTTTGCCTACACTTTTATATGCCCTTTATAACCTTGTGTAGAACTCGTTGGAGGTTACCACACAGGAACTGCCCTTTTTTTTTTTTTTTTTTTTTTTGCTATCACTAATCTACACTTACATGACGAATATTATGTTTACTAGGCTCTCCCCTATACCAGGTCTCCCCTATAAACCCCTTTACAGTCACTGTCCATCAGCATAGCAAAATGTTGTAGAATCACTACTTGCCTTCTCTGTGTTGTACAGCCCTCCCTTTTCTCCTACCCCCCCATGCATGTTAATCTTAATACCCCCCTACTTCTCCCCCCCTTATCCCTCCCTACCCACCCATCCTCCCCAGTCCCTTTCCCTTTGGTACCTGTTAGTCCATTCTTGAGTTCTGTGATTCTGCTGCTGTTTTGTTCCTTCAGTTTTTCCTTTGTTCTTATATTCCACAGATAAGTGAAATCATTTGGTATTTCTCTTTCTCCGCTTGGCTTGTTTCACTGAGCATAATACCCTCCAGCTCCATCCATGTTGCTGCAAATGATTGGATTTGCCCTTTTCTTATAGCTGAGTAGTATTCCATTGTGTATATGTACCACATCTTCTTTATCCATTCATCTATTGATGGACATTTAGGTTGCTTCCAATTCTTGGCTATTGTAAATAGTGCTGCAATAAACATAGGGGTGCATCTGTCTTTCTCAAACTTGATTGCTGCATTCTTAGGGTAAATTCCT
The DNA here is from genome assembly GCF_030020395.1 of Manis pentadactyla. NCBI lineage: Eukaryota > Metazoa > Chordata > Mammalia > Pholidota > Manidae > Manis > Manis pentadactyla. The sequence goes on from NC_080025.1 coordinate 94,797,296, forward strand.
AGGAGTGCAATTCCTGGGTCAAATGGTAAGTCTGTTTTGAGCATTTTGATGTACCTCCATACTGCTTTCCAGAATGGTTGAACTAACTTACATTCCCACCAGCAGTGTAGGAGGGTTCCCCTTTCTCCACAGCCTCGCCAACATTTGTTGTTGTTTGTCTTTTGGATGGCAGCCATCCTTACTGGTGTGAGGTGATACCTCATTGTAGTTTTAATTTGCATTTCTCTGATAATTAGAGATGTGGAGCATCTTTTCATGTGTCTGTTGGCCATCTGTATTTCTTTTTTGGAGAACTGTCTGTTCAGTTCCTCTGCCCATTTTTTAATTGGGTTATTTGTTTTTTGTTTGTTGAGGCGTGAGAGCTCCTTATATATTCTGGACGTCAAGCCTTTATCGGATGTGTCATTTTCAAATATATTCTCCCATACTGTAGGGATCCTTCTTGTTCTATTGATGGTGTCTTTTGCTGTACAGAAGCTTTTCAGCTTAATATAGTCCCACTTATTCATTTTTGCTGTTGTTTTCCTTGCCCGGGGAGATATGTTCAAGAAGAGGTCACTCATGTTTATGTCTAAGAGGTTTTCGCCTATGTTTTCTTCCAGGAGTTTAATGGTTTCATGGCTTACATTCAGGTCTTTGATCCATTTTGAGTTTACTTTTGTATATGGGGTTAGACAATGGTCCAGTTTCATTCTCCTACATGTAGCTGTCCAGTTTTGCCAGCACCACCTGTTGAAGAGACTGTCATTTCGCCATTGTATGTCCATGGCTCCTTTATCAAATATTAATTGACCATATATGTCTGGGTTAATGTCTGGATTCTCTAGTCTGTTCCATTGGTCTGTAGCTCTGCTCTTGTGCCAGTACCAAATTGTCTTGATTACTATGGCTTTATAGTAGAGCTTGAAGTTGGGGAGTGAGATCCCCCCTACTTTATTCTTCTTTCTCAGGATTGCTTTGGCTATTCGGGGTCTTTCGTGTTTCCATATGAATTTTTGAATTATTTGTTCCAGTTCATTGAAGAATGTTGCTGGTAGTTTCATAGGGATTGCATCAAATCTGTATATTGCTTTGGGCAGGATGGCCATTTTAACGATATTAATTCTTCCTAGCCACGAGCATGGGATGAGTTTCCATCTGTTAGTGTCCCCTTTAATTTCTCTTAAGAGTGACTTGTAGTTTTCAGAGTATAAGTCTTTCACTTCTTTGGTTAGGTTTATTCCTAGGTATTTTATTTTTTTTGATGCAATTGTGAATGGAGTTGTTTTCCTGATTTCTCTCTCTGTTGGTTCATTGTTAGTATATAGGAAAGCCACAGATTTCTGTGTGTTGATTTTGTATCCTGCAACTTTGCTGTATTCCGATATCAGTTCAGGTAGTTTTGGGGTGGAGTCTTTAGGGTTTTTTATGTACAGTATCATGTCATCTGCAAATAGTGACAGTTTAACTTCTTCTTTACCAATCTGGATTCCTTGTATTTCTTTATTTTGTCTGATTGCCGTGGCTAGGACCTCCAGTACTATGTTAAATAACAGTGGAGAGAGTGGGCATCCCTGTCTAGTTCCCGATCTCAGAGGAAATGCTTTGAGCTTCTCGCTGTTCAATATAATGTTGGCTGTGGGTTTATCATAGATGGCCTTTATTATGTTGAGGTACTTGCCCTCTATTCCCATTTTGCTGAGAGTTTTTAACATGAATGGATGTTGAACTTTGTCAAATGCTTTTTCAGCATCTATGGAGATGATCATGTGGTTTTTGTCTTTCTTTTTGTTGATGTGGTGGATGATGTTGATGGACTTTCGAATGTTGTACCATCCTTGCATCCCTGGAATGAATCCCACTTGGTCATGGTGTATGATCCTTTTGATGTATTTTTGAATTCGGTTTGCTAATATTTTGTTGAGTATTTTTGCATCTACGTTCATCAGGGATATTGGTCTGTAGTTTTCTTTTTTGGTGGGCTCTTTGCCTGGTTTTGGTATTAGGGTGATGTTAGCTTCATAGAATGAGTTTGGGAGTATCCCCTCCTCCTCTATTTTTTGGAAAACTTTAAGGAGAATGGGTATTATGTCTTCCCTGTATGTCTGATAAAATTCCGAGGTAAATCCATCTGGCCCGGGGGTTTTGTTCTTTGGTAGTTTTTTGATTACCTCTTCAATTTCGTTGCTGGTAATTGGTCTGTTTAGATTTTCTGTTTCTTCCTGGGTCAATCTTGGAAGGTTATATTTTTCTAGGAAGTTGTCCATTTCTCCTAGGTTTCCCAGCTTGTTAGCATATAGGTTTTCATAGTATTCTCCAATAATTCTTTGCATTTCCGTGGGGTCCGTCGTGATTTTTCCTTTCTCGTTTCTGATACTGTTGATTTGTGTTGACTCTCTTTTCCTCTTAATAAGTCTGGCTAGAGGCTTATCTATTTTGTTTATTTTCTCGAAGATCCAGCTCTTGGTTTCATTGATTTTTGCTATTGTTTTATTCTTCTCAATTTTATTTATTTCTTCTCTGATCTTTATTATGTCCCTCCTTCTGCTGACCTTAGGCCTCATCTGTTCTTCTTTTTCCAATTTCGATAATTGTGACATTAGACCATTCATTTGGGATTGCTCTTCCTTTTTTAAATATGCTTGGATTGCTATATACTTTCCTCTTAAGACTGCTTTTGCTGTGTCCCACAGAAGTTGGGGCTTAGTGTTGTTGTTGTCATTTGTTTCCATATATTGCTGGATCTCCATTTTGATTTGGTCATTGATCCATTGATTATTTAGGAGCGTGTTGTTAAGCCTCCATGTGTTCGTGAGCCTCTTTGCTTTCTTTGTACAGTTTATTTCTAGTTTTATGCCTTTGTGGTCTGAAAAGTTGGTTGGTAGGATTTCAATCTTTTGGAATTTTCTGAGGCTCTTTTTGTGGCCTAGTATGTGGTCTATTCTGGAGAATGTTCCATGTGCACTTGAGAAGAATGTATATCCCGCTGCTTTTGGATGTAGAGTTCTATAGATGTCTATTAGGTCCATCTGCTCTACTGTGTTGTTCAGTGCTTCCGTGTCCTTACTTATTTTCTGCCCAGTGGATCTATCCTTTGGGGTGAGTGGTGTGTTGAAGTCTCCTAGAATGAATGCATTGCAGTCTATATCCCCCTTTAGTTCTGTTAGTATTTGTTTCACATATGCTGGTGCTCCTGTGTTGGGTGCATATATATTTAGAATGGTTATATCCTCTTGTTTGACTGAGCCCTTTATCATTATGTAGTGTCCTTCTTTATCTCTTGTTACTTTCTTTGTTTTGAAGTCTATTTTGTCTGATATTAGTACTGCAACCCCTGCTTTCTTCTCACTGTTGTTTGCTTGAAATATGTTTTTCCATCCCTTGACTTTTAGTCTGTACATGTCTTTGGGTTTGAGGTGAGTTTCTTGTAAGCAGCATATAGATGGGTCTTGCTTTTTTATCCATTCTGTTACTCTGTGTCTTTTGATTGGTGCATTCAACCCATTAACATTTAGGGTGACTATTGAAAGATATGTACTTATTGCCATTGCAGGCTTTAAATTCGTGGTTACCAAAGGTTCAAGGTTAGCCTCTTTAATATCTTACTGCCTAACTTAGCTCGCTTATTGAGCTGTTATATACACTGTCTGGAGATTCTTTTCTTCTCTCCCTTCTTGTTCCTCCTCCTCGATTCTTCATATGTTGGGTGTTTTGTGCTGTGCTCTTTCTAGGAGTGCTCCCATCTAGAGCAGTCCCTGTAAGATGTTCTGTAGAGGTGGTTTGTGGAAAGCAAATTCCCTCAGCTTTTGTTTATCTGGGAATTGTTTAATCCCACCGTCATATTTGAATGATAGTCGTGCTGGATACAGTATCCTTGGTTCAAGGCCCTTCTGTTTCATTGTATTAAATATATCATGCCATTCTCTTCTGGCCTGTAGGGTTTCTGTTGAGAAATCTGACGTTAGCCTGATGGGTTTCCCTTTATAGGTGACCTTTTTCTCTCTAGCTGCCTTTAACACTCTTTCCTTGTCCTTGATCTTTGCCATTTTAATTATTATGTGTCTTGGTGTTGCCCTTCTTGGATCCTTTCTGTTGGGGGTTCTGTGTATTTCCGTGGTCTGTTTGATTACTTCCTCCCCCAGTGTGGGGAAGTTTTCAGCAATTATTTCTTCTAAGATACTTTCCATCTCTTTGCCTCTCTCTTCTTCTTCTGGGACCCCTATAATACGGATATTGCTCCTTTTAGATTGGTCACACAGTTCTCTTAATATTGTTTCATTCCTGGAGATCCTTTTGTCTCTCTCTATGTCAGCTTCCATGCGTTCCTGTTCTCTGATTTCAATTCCATCAATGGCCTCTTGCATTCTATCCATTCTGCTTATAAACCCTTCCAGAGTTTGTTTCATTTCTGCGATCTCCTTTCTGGCATCTGTGATCTCTTTCCGGACTTCATCCCATTTTTCTTGCGTATTTCTCTGCATCTCTGTCAGCATGTTTATGATTCTTATTTTGAATTCTTTGTCAGGAAGACTGGTTAGGTCTGTCTCTTTCTCTGGTGTTGTCTCTGTGATCTTTGTCTGCCTGTAGCTTTGCCTTTTCATGGTGATAGGAATAGTCTGCAGAACTGGGACGAGTGACGGCTGGAAGGACTTCCTTTCTTGTTGGTTTGTGGCCCTCCTCTCCTGGGAGAACAGCGGCCTCTAGTGGCTTGTGCTGCGCAGCTGCGCGCAGACAGGGCTTCTGCTTCCTGCCCGGCTGCTATGGAGTTAATCTCCGCTGTTGCTGTGGGCGTGGCCTGGCTCGGGCAGCTACTCCAAAATGGTGGAGTCGCGTTGGAGCAGGAGCTACTGGGAGGCTATTTATCTCCGTAAGGGGCCTCCCTGCTCCCTGCAGCCCAGGGGTTAGGGTGCCCAGAGATCCCGGATTCCCTACCTCTGGATTAAGTGGCCCGCCCTGCCCCTTTAAGACTTCCAAAAAGCACCCACCAAAACAAAACAACGACCACAAAAAAAAACAAGAAAAAAAATTTTTTTAATTAAAAAAAAAAAAAAAATTTTTTAATTAAAAAAAAAAAAGGTGGTCGTTCGTTTTTCTTTATTCTCCGGTGCCAGCCTCAGGCCTCTGCTCACCGGTCTTTCTGCCCTGTTTCCCTAATATTGGGGTCCCTGTCCCTTTAAGACTTCCAAAAAGCGCTCGCCAAAACAAAGCAGCAAAAAAGCAAAAAAAAAAAAAAAAATGGTCGCGCGCTTTTCTTATGTCCTCTGTCGCCCAGCCTCCAGTGCCTGCTCACTGTTCTTGCTGCCCTGTTTTCCCAGTATCGAGGGCCCTGCACTCTGGCCCGGATGGCTGGGGCTGGGTGTTTGGCAGCCCTGGGCTCCGTCTCCCTCCCTCTCTGCCTGCTCTTCTCCCGCCGGGAGCTGGGGGGAGGGGCGCTCGGCTCCCGCGGGGCCGGGGCTTGTATCTTACCCCCTTCGCGAGGCGCTGGGTTCTCTCAGGTGTGGATGTGGTCTGGATATTGTCCTGTGTCCTCTGGTCTTTATTCTAGGAAGGGTTGTCTTTGTTATATTTTCATAGATATATGTTGTTTTGGGAGGAGATTTCCGCTGCTCTACTCACGCCGCCATCTTCCGCCCCCACTTGGCTATGAATAGAGTTTAAAGTCAAGTGTTGCTGGGTATTTCCAGGCCACTTGGCACCTCAAACAGGTAAGCACTTTTTCTCAAAGAGAAGTGCATTATATTGATCTTACTCTGCTCTAGTGTTTGGCAATTACATGAAATTTTAAGTTTCTCTTTAGAATTCCCAGCTTTTTGAGGGCCAATTTCTTCTCAAGGTTTTTTTATAGCTTATGACATCTATCATTCCAAGCATTTGAGCATCCATATTAATACTCATGTTTCCTTACCATACATTTTTTTCATTTATTTGTCCAAGCTCATTCTTCAGATTCTTAATTTCTAAAGTTCATTGAGTGTGTGTGTGTGTGTGTGTGTGTGTGTGTGTGTGTGTGTGTGTGTGTGTGCAATTTTTTTTTATATCATTGAGCTTTGTCCACAGGGCATGATCAATTCATATCTCTATTGTGAAAATAAGGCCCAGAAATAACCCTGTGTTTCTCTCTGACAAGGAGGGGTCTTTCCTTCTCCCTCTTGCCCCACTCTGATTCAGTGATTCCAATCTCCATTCTCATGCAGTTCTTGAAATGCTTATTTTCTGTTTATACCCTCTCTTCTCTCCTTAAGGAGTTAGTGTTTTTCACCACTTTTATCCCTTGCCTTATCACACAGTAGAGAGGTCCTTGACTCTTTGTGGAGTCTCATTCAGCCCACCACCCCTATTGACTCATTAGCATGGGGCAGGACACTCAGGAGAGGTGGGAAAGAAATGGGGATTAAGGGAAGAAGTTGGAGGGGCATTCCACCCAATATTCTGCATGTTCAAATGTTTCCTAATTAAGCAGACTAAGCAGAACAGATTTCTAATCTGGGTATGTGCCATTTCTTCACTGGTGACCCTGAATTAGTTGCTTAACATCTTGGAGCTTTAGTTTCCTAATCTGTTAAATAGGAATAATAATACATCCTATTTACCTTGTGGGTACACTCATATAAATGCAAAGAAGAATTATTTTGGGACCAGTATAGCTATCATGAACCAGTTTTCAAGATGGTCAGCATATTCCTGTATGTTCAGACTCTTTTCCCTTGTTGGCTCCCTCAAACTTCGGCCCATGATGGGCATCCTTTTGTCCCTCACTGAGGCCTCTGGGACTGTAATGGGGCCAGTTTCTCCCAGGGGAAGAAGGGCTCTGCAGTCTTGAACAGACTCCTGCTGTAACAGCAAAGCACATGCTCTGCAAGTCTGCACTGCATGAAATGACCTGGTAAAATATAGTGAAACCAAATAAATATTGTATTAGGAAGTTTTACCAAATTTAGGAAGTAGTGCCTAGGGGACATCTCTCTAGCATTTTCCTGATATGGTCTATGTTACAGAGCTTCCTCTGAGGAGCAGCCTGTATGCAGCAACTATTAGGTTGAATCACATGCATTTGCAATATTGGACCATTTTTGACCCACAAAGTGACAATTTCATATGGTTCAACCTATGTCTTATACTAGAACATTCTGGATTACAGAGTCATAGCCTGGCCCCAGGGCTCTGTAGTCATGATGAGAATAAAATTCTGCTGAAGAGAACTTGTAGCTGTTACCAAAACATTTTTTCCTACAATTTTGCAAAGCTGCCATATGTCTTCCTTTAATTTAAAAACAAAGACATGAAGTGTAGCTGCCACATGTCTGACAGAAATCTGTTTATGACTGAAATTAGTAAATATCAAGATTCCTCTTTACACTGATTGGCAAAAGCTGCAAAAGTAAAATATGTAAACAAAAAAGAACTCCATGGTTAGGCTGGTGTATACTCCAAAGGGTATTAATTTGTATAATAAATAGTTCATATTCAGGAGATTGTAAAATAGCAATTACAGCTGAGTTGCTATATTAGGGCTTGCTAACAAAAAAGACACTTCAAACACAATATTTTGTTTTTACAAAGAAGTTCTCCTAAAATCTTTATTTTGAAACAAGATTTTATTTATTTTTTAAAGAGGTTTTAAATACTTTACAAATTTCTTTGGAAGAGAAGGAGAAATACCCTGGCCAAAAAAATTTAAGGGACAGTGACAAATGATCTATAGTTAAAAAAAGATAATGAGCCACTATTATTATTATTATTATTTTTATTTTGTTATCATTAATCTACAATTACATGAAGAACATTATGTTTACTAGGCTCTCCCCTACACCAAGTCCTCCCCACAAACCCCATTACAGTCACTGTCCATCAGCATAGTAAGATGTTGTAGAATCACTACTTGTCTTCTCTGTGTTGCACAGCCCTCCCTGTGCCTCCCCCCAGATTATACATGCTAATCGTAATGCCCCCTTTCTTCCCCCCCACCCCATTATCCCTTCCTTCCCACCGATCCTCCCCAGTCCTTTTCCCTCTGGTAACTGTTAGTCCATTCTTGGGTTCTGTGATTCTACTGCTGTTTTGTTCCTTCAGTTTTTTCTTTGTTCTTATACTCCACATATGAGTGAAATCATTTGGTATTTGTCTTTCTCCGCTTTGCTTATTTCACTGAGCATAATACCCTCTGGCTCCATCCATGTTGTTGCAAATGGTAGGATTTGTTTTCTTCTTATGGCTGAATAATATTCTGTTGTGTATATGTACCACATCTTCTTTATCCATTCATCTACTGATGGACACTTAGGTTGCTTCTACTTCTTGGCTATTGTAAATAGTGCTGCGATAAACATAGGGGTGCACCTGTCTTTTTCAAACTGGGCTGCTGCATTCTTGGGGTAAATTCCTAGAAGTGGAATTCCTGGGTCAAATGGTATTTCTATTTTGAGCTTTTAGAGGAACCTCCATGCTGCTTTCCACAATGGTTGAACTAATTTACGTACCCACCAGCAGTGTAGGAGGGTTCCCCTTTCTCCACATCCTTGCCAACATTTGTTGTTGTTTGTCTTTTGGATGGTGGCGATCCTTACTGGTGTGAGGTGATATCTCATTGTGCTTTTAATTTGAATTTCTCTGATAACTAGCGATGTGGAGCATCTTTTCTTGTGCCTGTTGGCCATCTGAATTTCTTCTTTGGAAAACTGTTCAGCTCCTCTGCCCATTTTTTAATTGGATTATTTGCTTTTTGTTTGTTGAGGAGTGTGAGCTCTTTATATATTTTGGATGTCAATCCTTTATCGGATCTGTCATTTATGAATATATTCTCCCATACTGTAGGGTACCTTTTTGTTCTATTGGTGGTGTCTTTTGCTGTACAAAAGCTTTTCACCTTAATATAGTCCCACTTGTTCATTTTTACTTTTGTTTTCCTTGCACGGGGAGATATGTTCATGAAGAAGTCGCTAATGTTTATGTCCAAGAGATTTTTGCCTATGTTTTTTCCTAAGAGTTTTATGGTTTCATGACTTACGTTCAGGTCTTTGATCCATTTTGAATTTACTTTTGTGTATGGGGTTAGACAGTGATCCAGTTTCATTCTCTTACATGTAGCTGTCCAGTTTTGCCAGCACCATCTGTTGAAGAGACTGTCATTTCCCCAGTGTATGTCCATGGCTCCTTTATCGAATATTAATTGACCATATATGTTTGGGTTAATGTCTGGGGTCTCTAATCTGTTCCATTGGTCTGTGGCTCTGTTCTTGTGCCAGTACCATATTGTCTTGATTACTATGGCTTTGTAGTAGAGCTTGAAGTTGGGGAGTGAGATCCCCACCACTTTATTCTTCTTTCTCAGGATTGCTTTGGCTATTTGGGGTCTTTGGTGTTTCCATATGAATTTTTGAACTATTTGTTCCAGTTCATTGAAGAATGTTGTTGGTAATTTGATAGGGATTGCATCAAATCTGTACATTGCTTTGGGCAGGATGGCCATTTTGACAATATTAATTCTTCCTAGCCAAGAGCATGGGATGAGTTTCCATTTGTTAGTGTCCTCTTTAATTTCTCTTAAGAGTATCTTATAGTTTTCAGGGTATAGGTCTTTCACTTCCTTGGTTAGGTTTATTCCTAGGTATTTTATTCTTTTTGATGCAATTGTGAATGGAATTGTTTTCCTGATATCTCTTTCTATTGGTTCATTGGTAGTGTATAGGAAAGCTACAGATTTCTGTGTGTTGATTTTGTATCCTGCAACTTTGCTTTATTCCGATATCAGTTCTAGCAGTTTTGGAGTGGAGTTTTTAGGGTTTTCTATGTACGATATCATGTCATCTGCAAATAGTGACAGTTTAACTTCTTTACCAATCTGGATTCCTTGTATTTCTTTGTTTTGTCTAATTGCCATGGCTACGACCTCCAGTACTATGTTAAATAACAGTGGGGAGAGTGGGCATCCCTGTCTTGTTCCCGAATGCAGAGGAAAAGCTCTCGGCTTCTCGCTGTTCAGTATGATGTTGGCTGTGGGTTTATCATATATGGCCTTTATTATGTTGAGGTACTTGCCCTCTATACCCATTTTGCTGAGAGTTTTTATCATGAATGGGTGTTGAAATTTGTCAAATGGTTTTTCAGCATCTATGGAGATGATCATGTGGTTTTTGTCCTTCTTTTTGTTTATGTGGTGGATGATGTTGAGGATTTTCGAATGTTGTACCATCCTTGCATCCCTGGGATGAATCCCACTTGGTCATGGTGTATGATCCTTTTGATATATTTTTGAATTCGGTTTGCTAATACTTTATTGAGTATTTTTGCATCTACATTCATCAGGGATATTGGTCTGTAATTTTCTTTTTTGGTGGTGTCTTTGCCTGGTTTTGGTATTAGTGTGATGTTGGTTTCATAGAATGAATTTGGGAGTATTCCCTCCTCTTCTATTTTTTGGAAAACTTTATGGAGAATAGGTATTATGTCTTCTCTGTATGTCTGATAAAATTCCGAGGGAAATCCATCTGGCCCAGGGGTTTTGTTCTTGGGTAGTTTTTTGATTACCGCTTCAATTTCTTTGCTCATAACTGGTTTGTTTAACTTTTGTGTTTCTTCCTTGGTCAGTCTGGAAGGTTGTATTTTTCTAGGAAGTTGTCCATTTCTTCTAGGTTTTCCAGCTTGTTAGCATATAGGTTTTCATAGTAGTCTTTAATAATTCTTTGTGTTTTTGTGGAGTCTGTCGTGATTTTTCCATTCTCATTGCTGATTCTGTTGATGTGTATTGATTCTCTTTTTCTCTTAGTAAGTTTGGCTAGAGGCTTATCTATTTTGTTTATTTTCTTAAAGAACCAGCTCTTGGTTTCACTGATTTTTTCTTTTGTTTTATTCTCCTCAATTTTGTTTATTTCTTCTCTGATCTTTATTATGTCCCTCCTTCTGCTGACTTTAGGCCTCATTTGTTCTTCTTTTTCCAGTTCCAATAATTGTGATGTTAGACTATTCATTTGGGATTGTTCTTCCTTCTTTAAGTATGCCTGGATTGCTATATACTTTCCTCTTAAGACTGCTTTCGCTGTGTCCCACAGAAGTTGGGGCTTAGTGTTGTTGTTGTCATTTGTTTCCATATATTGCTTGATCTCTATTTTAATTTGGTTGTTGATCCACTGACTATTTAGAAGCATGTTTTTAAGCCTCTATGTGTTTGTGAGCCTTTTTGTTTTCTTTGTACAATTTATTTCTAGTTTTATACCTTTGTGTTCTGAAAAGTTGGTTGGTAGAATTTCAATCTTTTGGAATTTACTGTGGCTCTTTTTGAGGCCTCTTATGTGGTCTTTTCTGGAGAATGTTCCATGTGCACTTGAGAAGAATGTGTATCCTGCTACTTTTGGGTGTAGAGTTCTGTAGATGTCTATTAGGTCCATCTTTTATAGTGTGTTGTTCAGTGCCTCTGTGTCCTTACTTATTTTCTTTCTGGTGGGTCTGTCCTTTGGAGTGAGTGGCGTGTTGCAGTCTCCTAAAATGAATGCATTGCATTCTATTTCCTCTTTTAGTTCTGTTAGTATTTGTTTCACATATGCTGGTGCTCCTGTGTTGGGTACATATATATTTATAATGGTTATATCCTCTTGTTGGACTGAGCCCTTTATCCTTATGTAATGCCCTTCTTTATCTCTTGTTACTTTCTTTGTTTTGAAGTCTATTTTGTCTGATACTAGTACTGCACACCTGCTTTCTTCTCCCTCTTGTTTGCATGAAATATCTTTTTCCATCCCTTGACTTTTAGTCTGTCCATGTCTTTGAGTTTGAGATGATTTTCTTGTAAGCAGCAGATAGATGGGTCTTTTTTTTTTATCCATTCAGTGACTCTATGTCTTTTGATTGGTGCATTTAGTCCATTTACATTTAGGGTGATTATTGATAGGTATGTACTTATTTCCATTTCAGGTTTTAGATTCCTGGTTACCAACGGTTCAAGGTTAGCTTCTTTAGTATCTTACTGTATAACTTAACTCACTTACTGAGCTGTTATAAACACTGTCTGGTGATTCCTTACTTCTCTCCCTTCTTATTTCTCCTCCTCCAATCTTTATATGTTGGTTGTTTTATTCTGTGCTGTTTTGTGTTTCCTTTAATTGCTTTTATGGGTAGTTGATTTTATTTTTTGCCTTTAGTTAGTGTTTGGTTGGTCTGCTTTCTTTGCTGTGATTTTATTTTCTCTAGTGACATCTATTTAGTCTTAGGAGTGCTCCCATCTAGAACAGTCCCTCTAAAATACCCTGTAGAGGTGGTTTGTGGGAGGCAAATTCCCTCAACTTTTGCTTGTCTGGGAATTGTTTAATCCCTTCTTCATATTTAAATGGTAATCATTCTGGATGCAGTATTCTTGGTTCAAGGCCCTTCTGTTTCATTGCATTAAATATATCATGCCATTGTCTTCTGGCCTGTTATGTTTCTGTTGAGAAGTCTGATGATAGCCTAATGGGTTTTCCTTTGTAGGTAACCTTTTTCCTTTCTCTAGCTGCCTTTAAAACTCTGTCCTTGTCCCAGATCTTTGCCATTTTAATTATTATGTGTCTTGGTCTTGTTCTCCTTGGGTCCCTTCTGTTGGGAGTTCTGTTTACTTCCGTGGTCTGATCTATTATTTCCTCCCCCAGTTTGGGGAAGTTTTCAACAATTATTTCTTCAAAGACACTTTCTTTACCTTTTTCTCTCTCTTCTTCTTCTGGTACCCCTATAATGCTGATAGTGTTCCTTTTGGATTGGTCACACAGTTCTCTTAATATTGTTTCATTCCTGGCGATCCTTTTATCTCTCTCTGCATCAGCTTCTATGCGTTCCTGTTCTCTGGTTTCTATTCCATCAATGGCCTCTTGAATCTTATCCATTCTGCTTATAAAACCTTCCAGAGATTGTTTCATTTCTGTACTCTCTCTCCAGACATCATCCCTTAGCTCTTGTATATTTCTCTGCAGCTCCGTCAGCATGGTTATGACCTTTATTTTGAATTCTTTTTCAGGAGACTGGTTAGGTCTATCTCCTTCTGAGGGGTTGACTCTGTGATTTTGGTCTGTCTCAAATTCTGCCTTTTCATGGCGATAGAGATAGTTTGCAGAGCTGGCGCAAGTGATGGCTGGGAGAACGTCCCTTCTTGTTGGTTTGTGGCCTTCCTCTCCTGGGTGAACAGCGTCCTCTAGTGGCTTGTGCTGGGCAGATTCGTGCAGATGGGGCTTCTGATTCTTGCCTGGCCACTATGGAGTTTAGCTCCGTGTTTGCTGTGGGCGTGGCCTGCCTCGGGCTGCTGCTCCAATATGGCAGAGCCCTGTTGGAGGGGAAACAGCCAGGAGGCTGTTTATCTCCATTAGGGGCCTCTGAGGTGCGCTGCTGCCCAGGGGGTTAGGGCACCCGGAGTTCCCTGGGATTCCCAGATGCTGGGCTAAGTGTCCCGGGACGCTTCCGTCCAGCTGTGGAGTCCCTGTCCATTTAAGACTTTCAAAAAACACTTGCTTTTCTTTGTCCCTGGGGTGCCGGCTGCAGGGACCTGCTCACAGGTCTTAATGTCCTGTTTCCCTAGTTTCCAGCACCCCGCGCACACACTGTGTCTGCGCTCTGGTCCGGATGGCTGGGGCTGGGTGTTCAGCAGTCTTGGGCTCCCTCTCCCTCCCCACTCTGACTCCTCTCCTCCCACTGGGAGCTGGGGTGAAGGGCGCTCGGGTCCCGCCGGGCCGCAGCTGTATCTTACCCCCTTCACAAGGTGCTGGGTTCTCGCAGGTGTGCATGTAGTCTGGCTGTTGTCCTGTGTTTTCTGGTCTCTCTTTTAGGAAGAGTTATATTTGTTGTATTTTCAAAAATATATGTGGTTTTGGGAGGAGATTTCCGCTGCTCTACTCACACCGCCATCTTCTCTGTGCCCCTATTATTATTTTTTTAATCTGGTAAAAAAAAAAAAGTAATTGCTAGGGAGAGTGTTTTTCACCATGTGAGAGGAGTGTAATGGGAGACCAGTGAGCTATGTAGAGTGAGGCAGTTCAGTAGCAAGCAGTGCATCATGGAGGGATAGAAACAGGTCAATACATCTGAAAGAAACAAGATCTACTTATACTAACAGGAAGGTAAACTTTTTCTAAAACATCATCTGTGTTTTTAAAAATGATTCAAGTATTCTAGGTATTGTATATACAAGTACAGTTTCTACTTGCTTGATATACTTTAAGCATTTAAGCATTGGAAAAGAAATACAGCTTTTTAAGTTAGTGTATTTTTCCAATAAATACTGTAGCTTAAATTCTCTTATAGAGAACTTAATTTTTCAATCACATTGGGCCTAGAGCTTTATATGTACATATTATAGTAAACCATTGATTAAATGTGCATATACACATTTAAACTGGCTTTTAAAAATCTTTGTTTCCATTTTGAAGAGAAGGTTGTGACATCAAGGAAAGGTTCTGTTCACTTCTGTTTATCTGAGAAAATCCCTGTTAAAACAAAGCTCTTGGAGCTGGGGTGGTTTCATTTCTTAGACTGGTTGCCCCAACAAGGTTAAGAGAAATGAGATATCAAGCAAACTAACATTCCTTGAGCAGCTGTTAGGTCTGGGAACAGAGCTGAACAGTAGAAGGCTCAGTTATACACTGTTGGGTTTACATTATATCCAGAAGTTAGAGACAGCAACACCATGTCCCCAAGTTCCAGGATCAACAACCTCTCAGGGTGCGGCATTGTGGGACAGTTCATCGGTTGGTTTGAAAAAGAAGCCTCCTCTAATTAAGATACCATAATTATCCCTCCAAATCATTAGGAGATGCATTTCCAATAAAATTTTAGTTTTTATATTTAATAATCTTCATCAAATATTTTTGAAATTTTGTTTTGTTCAATTGTGTACTATTAACACTTAAAAAAAACTCTATCCAGAAAACTCTTTTTTTAATACTTAGGGCATTATGATAATAGGATATTTTTTAAGTTAAAAAATTCAATTTATATGCTTCTTTTGTTGTTACAGAGAAGTATAACATAATGAAGGACTTTCAAATAGTAAACACATAATACGATAAAACTATGAAAAAAGAGGAATGGAAACATAATTTCAGTGGGACAAAAGAATCATGTAAAATTTGTAACTAAGAAGACTTGGTTGAATCTATTTTTCAATGGATGATGGTGGGTGTAAAATCACTATGGCATTTATGTCCCATTGAATTCACTGAAAAGAGTGATTTAAAGTTGTATTTTAAAATGTCAATATTACATCCTTTACAACTATTTTCACTTACGATTAATTTAAGATGTCAACTTGAAATACATGAGGGGTGCATAGTTTTTCAAATTTATGGGCATTTTCTTCCACCTCCTTTTTTGTGTAGCCTCAGAGAAGACACCCCTTGATGATTGAGACAAAACAACTTTAGACTTCAGTTTATCTTCTTTTGGCTATTGAAAAAAAAAACACTCCAATTTTTGGTACGTAGCAAGGTAGAATAAAGATAAACATGATTTCTTCACCTGTTTCCAACACAAATCCCCATCCTTATTCTGTATTTGCTTAGTGCCTTCCCTTAGCACTTGAAGTCAAAGGCAGTATCCAGTTCAATGATGGGATTTTCAGAGTATTTAATAACTATATTTGAAAACTTGACTCAAATATTTATCTCTTTATGACCTGTAAAACTTTTTTTTCTCTGTGATAACCTACCTGTTTCAAAGCTCAGTTCATGCCATTAAATATTTCTTTTAGATGTTTATGAATGACATTCCAGTTTGGTGCATTGTGAAGACTGAATATGCCACATTCTTCTGCCACCACATACCCTGGCTGTCTCTTGGTGACTAGGTGTCTCTTCTTTACTAAGATGGACATTTATTTCCTCCATTGTTATATGTGGGGAAAATAAATTCATAGAAGTTACAACTCCTTTGTCCCCTTAAGGTGCCTCAAGATCTTAGTCACTTTCAGTAGAATCATCTTTGAATGATCATATTTACTCCATATAAAAAGATAACTAACCTTTGGTACTTGTGTTCCTTTGAAGTTGACACTTCTGAATCTTCATTCTATGTCCCACTTGCTAATAGTTCACATTTTGGCCCTTAAAATTGCTGCAGTTACTAAACTAATAAAAAGTAAACATAAATACAAAGTTATCAAATCCATAAGTGTTGCTAGGCCTGGTCTAACCTGGTCAGAATGGCAATTCTGCTTTATTACCAAAAGGGGAGTCTAGAATACCATCATAAAAATCTTTTGAGCTTCTTGAATCATCAGATAATTAACCATCATTATTATCCAATGAAATGAACCTCATTGATTACATTAGTGAGTTTAGCACTTTTCCTATCTTATTCAGAAACTCCTGGGTAATGTGGATGATTTGGTAACATAACGCCAAAGGACATGAATTATAAAAGGACCATCAGATAGCAAGGACAGGTTTTCAATTAGCCCTGCTAACAAGCTGTCCTTGCCTTGCCTTAAACCCTGTGGTGCCCTGTAAATAGGTATGGTGGTGGACTGAAGCAGGGTGAAGAGTTGCAATGATATACACTCATAACCTGTACTAGTTGTTAAAATATTGAAACAATTTTGCAACAGTTAGCAAACAACCACTAGTCCAACCTCAAGTGCTCCCACCCCTCCTCTTTGCCCAGCTGCCTTGGTTTCTCTTTGGACCCCTTGACCCTCCCAGGATCTGGGAATTAACTAGGTAGACCTTGACAGGACAGAAGGCCTCATGGATCCTGCTTTAGCACCTTGACCAGCGTCTGTTCTGATTGGTCAGTACCTAGACCATCTAGTTGCTAAATATTTTAAATATTATCCCTGGGTTAAAACTATCATTTTAGGCCCTTGAACTTAATTTTTGGCCCTTTGCCTTTTCCTCTCTTTGCAGAACTGTTAGGCCCAATTTTTCACAGTTTGAGAATAGGAATAAACCCAGGGTTGATAGCATGTATTTGATTTATGCACATTTTAGTGCATTTGCTACTTGTTCCTTGGTTCTGTGTTTTATGACGGTGGCGTCGCTGTTTCTCTACACCGTAATTTCCCTGTGCACTTCACTGCTCCTTCATCGCACAAGAAACTATAAGGGTCAGTGATCTTCAGTGCCACCACTTCCATTTCCTCATTACAAAAATTGACCTTCTTTCTGTTGTTTGAAAGGGCTCAGGCCACTGTCACTCAGATTTCAGGACTGCTGAACAGTAATAACAGTATAGGAGGAACAGGCAACCACCGCCGCCGCTGGGCATTGTACTCTCTGCCTGGAATCCATTTTGGAGTTTGCAGTGTAGCCAGCAGGCGCTCTGTGCTGCCTTTTGTCAGCATGATGTTTTACAGTAATTCCCTACTTGTCATTAAATCCTTTAGTTGTATTTAAGCATTGTGCTCTGCTCTGTGAGTATTTGCCAAGGTTCTTGTGCTTTTTAGGCAATTTCATGGTCATAACTCACATCACTCAACTCAATATGTACAACTAGCATCACAGAAAAATAAACTAGTTAATAATTCCTGTTAAACTACCAGCTGCCTTTTCATTGTCTGTGGATTTGGTGAGTGCATATGCATGGCAGGGGGACTAACGTGGAACTGTTCAGACATGAAAAAATAAAAGCACTGACAAAAATTAAATTTAGGCCTCTCACCTTTTCCTGTAGAATGCTTCATCTGTTTTTTCCTTCATTTCAGGCCTACTGCAGTCCCAGTGAGTACCACTTCCTGTGTGTCTAGGTGCTCTTTGAAGAGGAATTTTATAAACTGGAGGTAGGATATTATAATTCAGAAATTATCCTTATTAACTTAGGTATAATAGCCTCTAAGTGTTAGGCGTAGAGAAGATTTTTATGACAAAATGCACTATTGTCACTTAGATGTATCATTCCATTCAATCAGAACAAGACAATGCACTCTTTGTACTTTAAAAGGAAGTTGTTTCATTTCTCCCATTCATATGAATGAAAAGTCACAAACATATAATTTAATGCTGTTCTTTAAAAAATATGAATTCTTTAGATTTTTGAATCATGGAATTAGAAGCTATTATGTTCTCTATTTTCATTTTTTTCAAAAAACATTTATTGAGTGTCTGCTGTATGCCAGAAAGTGTGTAGAAGATGACACAGTAGAAGACAAACTCTCTTCCTTTAAAGGATTTATAAGAGATTTTTATGTTTTGCAATCGTCTTTTCCTTTAAGTGTTAACTTTAGAATTTATTTTGAATGAACATAATAGCTTTGGGATTTAATTAAATCACAGATTAATTAAGTCTCCATCATAGAATGTTGTGCTTTAATTTAAAAGTCAGTAGACAGCTTCCACCAGCTGAACAGCAAGACTGTGATACTAAATGAAATGTAATTTAACCAAAAATAAGCATTGAAAGAATTCTAACTTTCTGAGTCTTTAATTGAAGGCTTAGAAAGATGATTTTCCAAGGATCAATTGCAACCTGTATTTGTAGGTAACTAATTCATTTCAGGTTCTTTTCGTAAAAAATCTTATAGTTTTATGGTGAAACAAAAGCAAAACTTTTGATCTATGATGTTATGAAAATGTGTGAGATTTTAAAGCATGATCTTTAAATTTCTAAACATATTGCATTAACGTATTGGTTCCTTTTTATTTTAAAATGTTTAACAATTACTAATGCAGTTTAATAGCACCCACTATAATGATTTGATAATGATTATTCAAATATTACCTCTAGCCAAGAAGCCCCTTATATATATATATTTTTATACTGCTTGCATTAAGGTGCATGAGAGCTCAGCTTAAGGCAATTCTGAGCACCATTAGCATCTCTTATTTGAAATCGAGCTTCAGAATACGAAAATATAATAATTTTCATGAATAAAAAAAAGAATGACTTACGCAAGCTGAGGAGAGAAAGCAGCAGCACGCAAGGATAACACAGGCCCAGGAGGAGATGCGCACATGCGCAAATGCGACACAGGCCTCTACGATGAAGGAAGAAACATGGTCATACGTTTCTTCTTTCTAGGAGAGCAGTTCCTTTAAATGAGTAAAGGGAATCCAGTACCTCTCTGCATACAGATGCAGTGCATGGCCTAACTCTAACCCCAAATGACTTGTAGGAGGGGAAAATGGAATTGCTTGTGCAACAAACAGGACTTTTATGGTTCCAAAAATGGAGGAATTAACTACATTAAAGACACTTCCAAAATGGAAATCGGATTAATTTTTTTCCCTGATATACATGCCCAGAAATTTTGAAGGGGTGGGGAGAAATATTTTAGGTTATAGTATCAATTCTCTTGACATAGCAGCTTTTACCTAGAACTGGAAATAGAGTGTAAAAAATACACTTCTACTTTCCACTTCCACCAGATAGAAAGAGTACTTCCAAAGCTACAGAAGAGAGAATGCTGTCCTATTTTTTATGTCTACTAGAAAGAGAATAGTTTTCCTCCCTTGTTTTAGGACTGTTAATACCTTCTTTCCCAAAGGAGAACATTGTCCAGGGGAAAGAAGTTAGTGAATTTGCTTTCTTATATAATCAGACAAACTCAATGACTTGGCTATTCATTTTTGTTTGCTTTGACCAAGATTGTATATTTATTACTATAAAACAATGATTCCCAAAACCGAAAGTTTCTGTGATGACTGCCCTTGTACTGTTCACCATGTAACTTATTCATTATGTAAGAATTTGTTCTACATGTAAGAACTTGTTTGTTATTATGCCTCAGAAGATTGGAGACTGACGAAAATTAGGCTTGGGGTGGATTAATGATTGTGCATTGAGCATTGACTCCCCTATACAGAATTTTATTGTCGTTAACAACCATTTGATCAATAAATATGAGAGATGCCCTCACAAAAAAAAAAAAAAAAAAAAAGGACAGACTTCCAATGGTAAAATAAATAAGTAACCGGGATGTAATGTATAGCATAAGGAATATAGTCAAGATATTGTAACAGCTTGGTAGGGTGATAGCTGGAACCTAGAATTATGTATATAAATGTTCTACCACTGTGTTGTACACTTGAAACTAATGTAATGTAATACTGTGCGTCAACTACCCTTCAATAAAAAATAATTATTTAAAAAAAAAAAAAAAAAAACAATGATTCCCAAGTCTCTGTTAATCTGTAAATTTAACAGGACAAAAGACTTTACGCCACTATGTCCTTAGTTGCCACCATTAAAATATTTCTCTATGATGGAAAGGAATAGTACTGCCTCTGATAGCTCATGCTCATAAATGAAGTGATTCCTACTTTTTCTCAATAATTGTGGCAAAATTAATGGTACAAAGGCTGTAATAAAAGACTGCCTAGAGTCAAATCATATTTGAAACACCACTGTTCCAAAATAAATATTTCCCATTTATAGGTTTGGCCCCTGAGTCACTGGTACTCTCCATGACTTTTGTAGGAAAGCAATGCCATTTTGAATAAATAAAAACATCCCCTTGCAAAACAAATAAAAGTCATCAATGCTGCCTTCAGGTGGATTCATCCAAGCATAACTACAATTGGAATAAACACTGTATTTTAATAGGAAGGGAACATTCATGAATGGTTTTGGGGGTGCACGTGATTCATATCATGTTATTTAACCACCACAGCAAGCTTAGAACATTTCAGACAAGAAAGCGAATGTTAGAGCTGTTAAGAATGCTGCCCAGTGAAGAGCTAGTTGAATTCAGTTATGTCTAAATATACTTGCCTTCCTCCTTTCATTCTTGTAGATTACATCTGGAATACAGAGCCTGCAAGTAAGCAGAAAATGCAAGGTTGCTATATAAAAGATTTTTTAGAAAAATGAAACCAAAAATAAAAAATAAAAAATGCGTTCCTTACCTACCTTTTTGAAAAAAAAGTAGGCAGGAATCCCAAAAGTTTATCCTCACAGAAATTATGATGAACAGTCTGTCCAAAAATTTGCACATCTGTGAATTTGCTTTCTTCATCTTGCAAAAACAGACAAAACAAACATTTTTAGCTAATCTAATTGGTAGGAAAACAGCTAGTAAAATCAGTCCTTGCTTTTAAGTGCTTGTCGTCAGTCTGGTGAGGGTGGCAAGCCCAGGCAAGAAGAATTCTATTATAAGAACTGAGGAATACAGAAGGCAGAGAGTCACATGCTTTGGGCTCATGCAGGCCACTTGGCCACGGGGGCGCTCAGTGACCTGGCAGCTGTCCCGCCTTGGTGGGGCTTCATTGAAGACCTTGGGCTCCATCAGCTGTCTTCATAACTCATTTTTTTTTTCAATTTTATTCTTCCTCATTCCTTGCTCACAGGAATATTGCACAAATTGATGAGATATCTCTAAGTGCTTAAAGCTTCTTCGGAGAAATAGATAAATACAAACAGTGTCATCTCAGGACAGGAGCCTACTTTGGGAAGGTCTGAGAAAGAAGGGGGGACACTATGAGATCATGATATCCTAAGGAGTCCATGCTTTCCTTTCATATTTGAGTAATAATGAAAAGAGTCTTGTTATTTAAGAGAATACAGCAAAATATATTTATGATCTAGATTCAGATTCTCATGAAAAATGCAAATGAGAAACAGTTACATAAACAGGTCAAAAACAAGCAATTGTTTCTCTCCTTGTAAAGCACAGTTTAACATATACCCCTTTTAATTGTTTTGTCTTGGAAGAATTGTATATTTTGGGGGTAAAACTGTAAGATTCAAAAAGTGGAAAAGATCTTCTAGAAATTATTTTTGTTAGAGAAGAAATGAGTTCAGGGTTGGGCAGCCTCTCAACACAATAGTCAGAACTAAGAATGATAAGAGCTGACATTTACTGTAAGCCTGAGTATGCCAGGCATGAACTTAAACGTTTTAAATACAATGTCAAATTTAATCCTCATAACAGCCCTGCAAGTTAGGTACTATTATTATCTGCATTTTGGAAAGAAGGAATTGAGGTACGGTTAGTTCAGTGACTTGGCAAGGTCACAGGTAGGAAAGTCAGGGAAAGTGTTCAACCCCAGATCTACCTGATTCTGGAACCTGTGCTCTTAAACACTAGAGTTCATTCTCCAGGTAACTAGTAAATGTGAAAGGCTGGGCTATGTATGTCTTTTGTTTCACCTGCCTTTCTTTCTTCCATCTTTCCCTAGAAACATTTCTCTAGTCCTTCTGATAGTTCGTACTCAGAAATGAGGTGATTTCTATTATTTCATCAATCATTAGTCAATAGTACATCACATGTTAATAATATAATGACTTAAATAAAGACTGCAAAACCTATCTGTTCCAAAATAAAATTTTCCCATGAATAGATTCAAGCCCCACTGTACCGACTCGCTCTCATAGTCACTGGGAAAATATCCAGTTGATATATGGAGAAGTCTGAGCTATTAGGCAAATTAATGACATTGCTTTCTGCTCTGAGATTTGAAAGCAGAAATACAGGCATCAGGTAGCTATCTAAGGATCAGCTTTACTGCTGATAAAACTGGATTGGAGAATGTGATTTACACTCAAAGGCAAAAATAGGCCTCTCAGTATGCTTCTTTCATCATAGCCCCATACAAGCCCATCAACAAAGTGTTAAACAAATAAAAACACTGAAGACTATAAGGCTTTGGTCCACAATATTCAAATGTCTATCCTGTCAGTATATATTATCCTCGGATTTATACCCTGCTCTCATTTTCATCCCACCCTGAAGTGGCGGCTTACCTGTCTGGAACATCAGAAGGAGGTTCAGGTGCACACAGCGGCCTGTACTCCCTCTGCCTCCTCTCCTCAGAGCGTGCCCGGCAGCAGGCTACGCCCATTCTCCTCTCCTTTGCTTAGGAAGCCTGCCGGAGTGACTGATCCAACCCAGGCTCTCTAATCTCACATTCATGCTAATAAAGCTGGTATTTTCATCCCTGACTGCTTTGGTCTAGCTTCCAAATGGTTCACAACTTGAAGAAACCGTAAGAGTGAGTAGTTGGCACTCCCTTCAAAAATTCCCAGCAGCATCTGGGATAGACCAAGTATGCTTTCTGCTGGGCTGAAGAGTTGCCAGAGATATCAGAGTTGGCTTCCACCAAATCATAGGCCCTAAGACCAGTCAAAAGTGATATTTGTTCTATGTGTTACTTCTCACTTGAAAATGCTGTCTACTGACCTCCTAAAAGAATTGTAGAGAAGGTCTAGCATCTCAACCCTACAGCTCTTGACCCCAAAAGAAAGATCTATTTTGCTAAGGGTCAAGTTGCAAGTGCCTCACAAAATCTATTTTACTGTATCGTTTACTTCCCTAGCCCTCATCTTTCCTCTCACCAAATACCATTATTTGCTTGTGCATTTTGAATGTGATAACCAGATAGATTTAGAAAAAGTCTCAGTGTGGAAGCAGTGACAAGGACACACTGTAAGTACAGTTGGCAGCTCTGTGTTCCCAACTTGCCATAAAGAACATATGAACCCTTTGTGCCTGACACTTTACACAATATGCTCCCTGGCTTTAAGAAAACATTATTTCATGTTCCTACTCTAATCAGTCTTGTCTGCCAGCCTCGAGAACTGAGAGGTTCATTGTTATATGCAGCTGTCATTTGTTCCATCTCCTGGCTCTCTCTGCCTTCAATATCTTTGTGGTATTTAGTGAAAGTAATTTTCGGTTGGAAATCTTCTGCCCTTTCAGTAAGTGCGAGTATAGCACTTCATCAATGACCAAAGAATTCTGAGCTATCTGGGATGTATCAGGACAGTTGATAAAGCCTCACGGAGCAACCTATGATAGTACATCCCATCATAAATTAAAAAAAAAAAAGGCAGAAAGGGCCTTTGTCAGTGTTTATCTGAAGCGCTTTTATTCTTTGCCCTTGATTTCCTCTTCAGAAAATTGATGCGCCCTTAAATTGAAGCAAGAGGCTTGACAGGCGATGGTTAGTGTGATAACTGCTCAGATTTCATCAGCCAGTGTTTTTCTGGTGGTGCAATTGTCGGAACTTTCAGCTAGATTACCTGTCATCCACTACATCAGATAAAAGAGGCAGAGTTGAAAGATGCAGTTTTGCCACTGCACCTTATAGGAAATGAAAAGTGCAGGTGTGGTAACAGTAGCAAAAAATAAGTACAATTATTTTCTAATCAGGCTATTTCTTTGAGAAAGTTGGTACCAAAATTGGCAACCATTAGGCAAAACCATCGCTAAATTTGCATTGTTAAATTTATGAGGAAGAAATGAAAGGGATAGTCATCACTTTGTAGATAGTGGTCCAAGCTGTCCCTTCCTAATCCATTTCATTTATTCTATAAATTGAAATAGTCACAGTTTATTTTTAGGTCCAAGAGAAATGGTCCTATTTTGGATACATCTCAATATGCTGATGTGGAGCCTGTATTTTGATTTGCTGTTAAGCTGTTTGAAACCATGAAGGGAGACATTATTTTACAGAAAGTTTTAGAGAAAAACTTTTTAGCTAGAGATTAGAAATAGCACATTGTGGAGGAATTATGCTATATAGTCAGAATAATTCTGTGACAAACACTTTTTTCAAATTTTAAAAGTAACAGGGTGATAAAATGGGGAAGACTCTGAATTAATATGTGTTTTTATTTGTGAAATTATTGCTGTGCACTATTTCCTAAATATTAGATTATATAGAATGAGCTAATTCCATCCCTTTCTGTCACTTGTTTAGAAGAGAAACAAGTATTTGAATATAGTTGTCCTGTGACAAATGGAAATTTGTTTTCCCTGAAAAGTAAAAGGAGAACCTAGCTTCTTGGTAGAATAAGAGAGAGCTCTACATTGTGATCTTACCAGATTAGATAAAACCCCTTCAGGTGGAGCCTCATATTGGTGAAGCAGAAAGGCAAAACTGAAACCTTCTCCCCTCCACACAAAGGAAACAACTACAGCAAATACAACTAAACCTATAAACGACCTGAAAACTGCAGAACACACCATCTATACCTGGGAAGAAGAGACGACCACAAAGAAAAGGTTGAAGTGGCAGGGCCATGGCCAGGCAGGACCTCAGCCCTTCCCCCATCCCAGCCAGGAGGAGGAACAGAACAGGGAGGGAATAGGCACCCAGGAACTCTGCACACCTGGCCTTGGAGATCTGCTCCAGGAGCACAAATCCACATTGCACTGAGTTCTGGTATTTAGCAGGACTGGACACCAGGGACAGTTGGAACACTCTGGGAGGCTGAGACTCTAGCCACCTGTCGAGGACAGGCACACTCTAGTGGTCCCACTGAGACCCAACACAGAGGCAGCAGCTTGAAAGATTTGTGAGCAGTGGGATGGGAGCCAGAGGTGGGAGGGTTGGAAAGGGCTGTCTCTGCAGGAAAAAGGGCAGATTGACCATGCCTCCCAAGCCCTACCTGGTCTAGTGGGTCAAGCACTTTCAGGAACCCCAAGTGCTCCATCCCCCTCACCAGTGGCTCAGCCCAGAGGCACCTCTCTGTGCACCACCAGCACACCAGCCACTCCATACAGCAGCGACGGACTTTACTGCCTGGCAGGCACAAAGACACTCTCCTAGATTTCACGGCCCTGTTTCAACCCAACTGGGGAGATACCTGCAGGAGCTGGCTCCAAAAGTTCCTTCCTCCCCATGCGTGGCCAAGCTGGGTGCTGCTTGCCTTGCTGTTGCTAGAGGACCCCTGTGGGACTCACTGCCAGCAGCTGTAGTGCTGCCGCAGCACAACTAGCTGCTTCAGCCCAACTTGCTACCTCTGCTCGCCTGCTCACCCTCCAACCACTGCACATTGCACCACTACCACAAGCATGCTGCATGCCATTCCAGCATGCAAGTAGTGCTGCAACAGAAAGCCCCAGGGCCTTCTACCATGCAACTCACTGCCTAAGCTCACCTGCGCCCTCCCACAACAGGGCTTACTACCACTGCCCAGCACCCATGGGCTCTACAACCAGGTGACTTACCACCTCAAGAAGCCTGTGAACCCTGCCACTGTGCAACTTGCTCTGCAACTGCCCCACACATGCTGTTAACCCTGCAACCCCACCATTGCTGTGGGGCAGGAAGAGGGCAGCCCCACCCACAATGATCCCAGCAGAAACTACTCCTCTGATCTCATAGGCCCAGCTGAGGCAAACCACTGACCCAAGCACACTGAGATAAACTACTGCTGACAGACAGA
The DNA here is from genome assembly GCF_030020395.1 of Manis pentadactyla. Classification (NCBI taxonomy): domain Eukaryota; kingdom Metazoa; phylum Chordata; class Mammalia; order Pholidota; family Manidae; genus Manis; species Manis pentadactyla. Next base: position 94,823,327 of record NC_080025.1, read on the forward strand.
CAGAAAGGCGACTCTGAACATTGCCCATCAACAGCAACTGGAGCTCCACAGCAAAGGAGAAGCAGAGACTAGGGAGGAAAGTCCTAAGCTTCTGGGCAGAAGAGGATGCCTTCTTCATAAAGCCATTAATCTCTAGATCAGGAAGCATAGCAGATCAATCTAATGTGAAGGGAGAAACACAGAAACCCTGACAAAATGAGGAGGCAGAGGAATATGTTCCAAACAAAACTACAGGATAAGACACCAGAAAGAGGGCTAAATGAAACAGAAGTCACCAATCTTCTTGATAAAGATTTCAAAATAAAAATTGTAAATATACTCACTGATCTGCAGAAATGTATTAAAGGTCTCTGGGAGGACTTTAACAAAGAGATACAAGAGCTGAATACAGTAACTGAAATAAAACACAAAATGGAGGGAATGAATAATAGATTGCTGCAAGTAGAGGGGATAATCAATGAGATGGAAATTAGAGAACAGGAACATAATGAAGCTGAGGAACAGGGAGAAAAAGGATCTCTAGGAATGAAAGAATGATAAGAAAGCTGTGTGACCAATCCAAACAAAACAATATTCACATCAAAGGGGTACCAGAAGAAGAAAGAGACAAAGGAATACAAAGTCTCTTTAAGGAAATAATTGTTGTAAACTTTCCCAGTCTGGGGAACGAAATAGACACTGAGGTCATGGAAGTGCAGAGAGGCCCTAACAAAAGGAACCCCAGGAAAACAACACCAAGACTTATAATAATTAAAATGGCAGAGATTAAGGATAAGAAGAGATCATTGAAAGCAGCCAAAGAGAGAAAAAAGATTACTTATAAGGGAAATACCATCAGGTTATCAAACTTCTCAGCAGAAACTTTACAGGCCAGAAGGGAGTAGCATGAAATATTTAATTTACTGAAACAGAAGGACCTTCAACCAAGTATCCACTACCCAGCAAGTTTATCATTTAAATTTGAAGCACGGATTAAATGATTTCCAGATAAGCAAAGGCTCAAATAATTTGTAACAAAACCGGCTTTACAGGCTATGTTAAAGGCACTGCTGTGGATGGAAATGTTCCTCAGGCTAAATAGTTTTGATTATGACATCTAATACATAAAGTTTGGGGGAGGAAGAAAAACAGAATTTTTAGATTGTGTTTAAATAAGAGCAATCAGCATCTTAATATAGATTGTTATATAGTCAGAAAGCTATCCTTGAACCTTTGGTAACCATGAATCTAAAGCCTATAATAGACACACAAAAAGCTAAAAAAATAGAAATCCAATTACAAGATTAAATAAAATGATCAAAAACAAGAGAACAGTATAAGAGAGGAAGAAAGGAACAGAAATGAGCTATAAAAACAAACAGAAAACAGTTAATAAAATGGCAATATGTACATACCTATCAATAATTACCTTAAGTGTAAATAAATGAACTAAATGCACCAAAAGACCAAGAGTGGCAGAATGGGTAAAGCAAAAAGACCTATTAAATGCTGCCTATAGTAGACTTAATTCAGACCCAAAGACATACACAGACTTAAAGTGAAGGGATGGGAGAAGATACCACATGCAAACAATGGGGAGGGGGAAAGCAGGAGTAGCAGTACTTATATCACACAAAATATATTTCAAAACAAAGAAAGTAACAAGAGAAAAAGAAGGAAATTACATAATGATAAAGGGGTCAGTCCAACAAGAGGATATAACCATTATAAATATCTATGCACCCAATATAGGAGCACCTAAATATGTAAACAAATACCTACAGAATTAACGGGGAAAATAGATTACAATACATTCATTTTAGGAGACTTTAACACACCATTCACATCAGTAGACAGATCAACCAGACAGAAAATAAATAAGGAAACAGAAGCACTGAACAATGCATTAGATCAGATGCACTTAACATGCATCTACACCCAAAAGCATCAGGATATACATTTTTTTCAAGTGAAAATGGAACATTCTCTAGATAGATCACATACTAATCCACAAAAGATCCTCAATAATTCAGAAAGATAGGAATTGTATGAATGAAGCTGCTTCTAAGACCACAATGGTATGAAATTATAAATAAATTCCACAAAGAAAATAAAAAAGCCTACAAACACATGGAGGCTAAACAACATGCTTCTAAATAATCAATGGATCAATGACCAAATTAAAACAGAAATAAAGCAATACATGGAGACAAATGAAAAGAAAAATACAACAGTCCATTATTTGTGGGATGCCGTAAAGGCTCTTCTAAGAGGGAAGTACATAGCAATACAGACCTACTTCAAGAAACAAGAACAATCCCAAGTAAATGGTCTAAATTCACAATTATAGAAACTAGAAAAAGAAAAAATGAAACCCAAGGTTAGTAGAAGGAGGGATATAATAAAGATCAGAGTAGAAATAAATAGAGAAACCTAAAACAATAGAAAAAATAAATGAAACTAAGAGCTTGTTCTTTCAGGAAATAAGTAAGATGGATAAACCCCTAGTCAGACTTAACAAGTAAAAAAGAGAGTACACAAATAAAATCAGAAACAAAGAAGGTGTAGTCACAATGGATACAAAGGAATACAAATAATTATTACAGAATACAATTAGAAATTATTTGCCAATAGGTTGGACAACCTAGAAAAGATAGATAATTTTCTAGAAAAATACAACCTTCCAAGATTGACTCAGGAAGAAACTTTGAACAGACCAATTACCAGCAATGAAATTGAATTGGCAATAAGAAAACTCCCAAAAAACAAAAGTCCAGAACCTAATGGCTTCACAGCTGAATTCTACCAAACACTTAAAGAAGAGCTAATACCATCCTTTTTAAAGTATTACAAAAAGTAGAAGAGGATGAAATACTTCCAAACTCATTCTATGAGGCCATCATCACTGTAATACCAGAGCCAGACAAAGACACCAGAAGAAAAGGAAATTATAAAACAATATCCATGATGAACATAGATGTAAAAATCCTCAATAATATATTAGCAAACTGAATTCAAAACTACATCAAAAAGATCATCCATCATGATCAAGTGGGATTTTTTTCAGGGATGCAAGGATGTTACAATATTCATAAATCAATCAATATCATATACCACATTAACAAAAAAAAGGACAAAAGCCATATGATCATCTCAATAGATGCTGAAAAAGCATTTGACAAAATTCAAAATCCATTCATGATAAAAACTCTCAACAAAATGGACATGGAGTATACATACTTCAACATAATAAAGGATATATATGACAAGCCCACAACTAAGATCATACCTAATGGTGAAAAGCTGAAAGCTTTTCCTCTAAGATCAGGAACAAGACAAGGATGTCCACTCTCACTTATTCAACATAGTACTAGAGGTCCTAGCCATGGCAATCAGACAACACAGAGAGATAAAAGGCATCCAGATTGGTAAGGAAGAAGTTAAATTGTCACTGTTTGTAGATGACATGATATTTTACATAGAAAACCCTAATGACTCCACCAAAAAACTATTAGAACTAATAACTGGATTCACCAAAGTTGCAAGATGCAAAATTAATACACAGAAATGTGTTGCATTCCTATATACTAACAACAGACTAGCAGAAAGAGAAATCAGGAAAACAACCCCATTTATAATTGCATAAAAAAGAATAAAATACCTGGGAATAAACCTAACCAAGGAGGTGAAACACCTGTCCTCTGAAAACTGTAAGATACTCATGAGAGAAATTAAAGAAGACACCAATAAATAAAAATCTATCCATGCTAATGGATAGGAAGAATTAATATTGTCAAATGGCCATCCTGCCCAAAGCAATTTAAAGATTCAATGCAATCCCTATCAAAATACCAACAGCATTTTTCAATGAACTGGAACAAGTATTTCTAAAATGCATATGGAACCACAAAAGACCCCGAATAGTCAAAGTAGTCCTGAGAAAGAAGAACAAAACTGGGGGGATTGCACTCCCTGACTTCAAGCTCTACTACAAAGCTACAGACAAAACAGTATGGTACCGGCACAAGAACAGATCCATAAATCAATGGAACAGAATAGAGAGCCTAGATATAAACCACACATATATAGTCAACTAACATACGATAAAGAGGCCATGAATATACATAGGGAAAAGACAGCCTATTCAGTAACTGGTGTTAGGAAAAGTTGGACAGGTACATGAAAGAAAACTGAGCTACTCTCTAATCCATATATAAAAGTAAACTCAAAATGTATCAAAGACTTGAATGTGAGACATGAAACCATTAACTCTTAGAAGAAAACATAGGCAAAAATCTCTTGAACATAAATTTGAGTAATTTTTTCCTGGACACATCTCCTCAGGCAAGGGAAACAAAATAAAAAATGAACAATTGGGACTATATCAAACTAAAAACCTTGTGTACAGCAAAGGACACCATCAGCAGAACAAAAAGGCAACTTGCAGTATGGGAGAACATATTTTTAAACAATCTCTCCAGTAAGAGATTAACATCCAAAATATATAAAGAACTCATATACTTCAACACTGGAAAAAAACCAAGTAATCCAATTAAAAAATGGGTGGAGGGCCTGAAGAGACATTTCTCCAAAGCAGAAATATATATGGCGAACAGGCAAATGAAAATATGCTTCATATAGCTGATCATTAGGGAAATGCAAATCAAAACCACAATGAGATATCACCTCACAGCAGTGAGAATGATCACTATCCAAAAGACAAGAAATAATAATGTTGGCAAGGATGTGTAGGAGGAAATAAGCCTCCTACACTGTTGGTGGGAATGTAAATTGGTACAACCATTGTGGAAAGCAGTTTGTAGTTTCCTCAAAAAACTAAAAATAGAAATACCATTTGATCCAGTAATATCACCTCTTGGAATTTACCCAAAGAAAACAAAATCCCTGATTCAAAAAGATATATGCACTCCTATGTTTATCACAGCACTATTTACAATGAAAGCAACTTATGTGCCCATCCATAGATGAATGGATATAGAAGTGTGGTACATATATACAATGGAATATTATTCTGCCATAGAAAGAAAAGAAATCCTGCCATTTGTAACAATGTGCATGGAGCTAGAGGGTATTATGCTTAGTGAAATAAGCCAGGTGGAGAAAGACAAATACCATATGATTTCACTTATTTCTGGAATATAAAACAAAGCAAAACAAAATGAACAAAATTGTAGTAGACACAAAGACACTGAGAAAGGCCTGGTGGTTACGATGGGGGAGGAGGTTGCTTTGGGTGGGTGGGGAGGGTGAGGGGGATAAAGGGGATTAAAAAAGGGGGATAAATGGGTATAAAATTTCTCAGTTATAATGTAGGTTGTTCATGAAGATAGTAGTACAGCATGGAGAATACAGCCAATGATTTTGCAACATCTTTTTATTCTTGCAGATAGTAGCTGTGCTAGTGGAAGTGAGGATTTAACAGTATGGGTAACTGTAGAACCACTGTTGTATACTTGAAAACTAAGAACTATTTATAAAAAAAAAACAACTTCAAATCTCCCACTTATTTTCAGAGTTTCCTACAATTACCCATGGTCATTCACTTTCCAGAGTGAATTTCAGCTTCCAAATCTGGCTATAAAACAAGGAACAATTGTTTGTTATTGGGGCAAAGTAATGATTATACATAGCACAGTCAAATACACAGTTAGACCTTCTCATTTCAATTTAATTGCACATCTTCATCAGACTAAATCTTACCACAAAGTGTTTATCCTTATGTTTATGGAACCTCCTATTTAGGTGAGTGTAGTATGTTTTGTTAAAGATCAGTCTACTGTGAGCACTTGATATTTATTTACCATACCATTTCTAAAGTTTCCCTTCCTTCTTATTATTTTTTCAAATTTGGAGAAGGTTTGCTATATCAGACAGAAGACTGAACTAGGGAGGCCACAATAAAATAGTGAAGCATTTGGGTATTTTGAAGAGTCTGAGATGGTATGCAACAAACTGGAAACATTGTTTATCCCAAGGAGAATGGTTGCAGAGAGGAGAGGCAGATTATCAATTTTCTTCTTATGAGGTGTGGTGTTGCTGCACTGAATTAACTTTTAAACTAAAATAATAATAAAATAGAAACATTGGAAAAAAACATGCAATCTTAGAAACTGATAGCTTAGCTCCTCCACTTTCTAGCTGTGCAACTGAAGGCTAGTAATTATTCTTCTTTGAGCCTCAGTTTTCTTATCTGAAAAATGGTAGTAATAATAATATCTAGATTATAGGATTACTGTGGTTATTAAATTATATAATCCATGTGAAGTGCTGTGTACATGCAAAGGACCCAATAAATACCAACTTTTTCAAATAAGGAGATCTGAATACCTATCACCAGTTAGATATAAAATGTGTTTCTTGAGTAAAAGATTTGAACTTCTCTGAGCCTGTTTTTTTTTTTCCATTTCTTTTTTATCTTTTAAAGTGAGTAGAAGTGATAGTATCTGAAGCACCTTTTATTTCTAATATTTTATTCTGTTTAAAATGTAGTTAGAAGAGTGCATCCATGTTGATTCCATGGAAAAATACTCAAGTTGAGATTGCACTTTAACATATATGTCCTCAACCATTAGGTTGAGACTTTAATCTAGGAACAGAATTCCTTCAGACAGTCAGAGCCTAGCTGTGACCTAAGAGTTGGTTCAGAGCAGGGAGGCACCTTTAGATGATACTTCCTCACATACAAAAAATGTCTGCTTCAACCAAAATGTACAATTTGCTATTTCTTCCTTGGCCAGATCCCTACTTTCATGTGTTAAAGCACAAGCCTCTAGCCATTTAAGAAACCTAAAATGCACTCTCCACACTGAAATCTTCCCTGAGTTCTCCAGCCTTTAAGAAAATCCTTCTCCAAATTCAAGATTTTTAATCCTGGCCATAGACTTAGGAGGTCTGGATCAACCTCTCATTACAGGTTATGCAGTTAAATTGACAGGAGTTCACTATATTTTGAGCTAGATCATTCTATGTGTATATTTTGAGCTAAATCATTCCTTGTGATTGATTAGCACAAATTATTAGATTTTCTTCACATTGAACTGAAATAAAGTTTCCCATAACTTCCACCCTCTTGTCCTAGCTTGGTCTCCCCGAAGCTATATATAACCCATCCGCTCCTTCCATGAGATAGCCACTGAACATTTCAAATTATTTCATGTCTTCCTTATACTTACTGTATTCCAGGCTCACTATCCATTATCTCACTACTCGCTGAAAATGAAATGAGCAATATACGGACCTTCAGTATTTCTCAAAAGTCATGACAGTAGATCTCTGATCATTTGGCTTTTTTTCACAGACTTTAATGCACTCTTAAAATATATCACCAGAGTCAAAACTCTACTCCGGAAATGCTCTAACAACTATCAGAGTTAGAGGGGCCATTATATCTTTCACCTTGAGCACTATATTTCCTTCTAGGATTATGTGTGTTAAGTTTCTTTGCTAGCATTCTCCAAATTGCCAAACAGAAATCTTACTGTTTAAAAAAGAAAGGAAGTTAGTTTGGCCTAACTTGATTTTTAGTGAATCCATTCTCGTTCTTGTTAATCAACATTTTTTTAAAATTATGAACAACCATCTGTTTAATGATTTCTTTTAAAATATGTTCTTTCTTACTGGAGCAATTGGACATCTGTAGGCCAAGAAAAAAGAACCTTGATCTGATTCTCACAATGTATACAAAAATTAACTCAAAATGGATCATAGATTTAAATGGAAAATGGAAAATTATAAATTGTTTAGAAAAAACAACATAGGAAAGGGTTCTTAGACTTGATACCAGCATGATCCAAAAAAATGAAAATTTAATAAATTGGACCTTATTGAAATTAAAACTGCTCTGTGGAAGTCTTAATGATGAAGATGAAAAGACAAGTTGCAAATTGACATAAAACATTTGCAAACCACACATTTGACAAAGGGTTTTTATCTAAAATATATGTAACTCTCAAAACTCAACTGTAGGACAAGAAGTCAAGACAATTAGAAAATGGGCAAAAGACAGGAAGTGACATTTCACTGAAGATGATCTACAGATGGAAAATAAGCACACGGAAAGTGTTCAACATTATTAGTCAATGGGAAAATGCAAATTAAAACCACAATGGAATGTCACTATGCGTATTGATCAGAACGGCTAAAATGGAGAACACCAACCTCAAAAGCTGGTAAGGATGCAGAGAAACTGAATCACTCATAGGCTGCTGGTGGGAATGTAAAATGGTACAGCTACTCCAGAAAAAAATATGAGTTTCTTATAAAACTAAACAAGTGCTTATCATATGAGCCAGCAATTGTACTTGGGCGTTTACCTCAGAAAAATGGAACCTTATGTTCACACTAAAACCTATACATGAATATTCATAGCAGTTTTATCAGTAATAGTTAAAACCTAGAAAAAACTCAAATATCTTTCAGTGAATGAATGGTTAAACAATCTGTGGTATATCTGTACCATGAAATACTCAACAATAAAAAGTAACTATTGATATAGCTTCCCTTGAAATGTGATATGGCCATGTTACTGAGTTCTGGCCAATGGGATAAAAATACATTGTCTTAAAGGGCAGAAGTATGCCTTTAAGCTTCCTGTGGCTGGAATGTGAGTGTGATAGCTGGACCTCAAGTGAACATCTTGGACCATGTGCTTTAAGCTAGGTAAAGAGGATATTAGAGCTATAAATAGGGAAAGCCTGGGACCCTGATGATTATGGAACCACCTGACCAGACCTGGACTGCTTACCCCTGGACATCTTATTTGATAGTGAAATAAACAAAATGTGTAAATCATCTTTATTTTGAGTTTTCTGTCATTTGCAGATGAATCCCAACTTAGCAGATGCAAGATGTATGTACAAGGAACAGAAAGAAGGGCAGTATGACTGGAGAATAGCAGCAAGATGAAGACAAAAAGGTGGCTGAGCCAGTTAAAGAGTAGAGTTTTATTCGAACGGTGATGGAAAACCATCTTGGGAAGCCATGTTTTGGTAGGAGAGTGCATTATCTGACTTACATTTTAAACATTTACTTTGTTTTCTCCAATGTGGCATGAAACATGGAGTTTAATTATAAGGCTGCTGACATATTCTAGGCAAGAGAGACTGAGAAAAGTTGCTAGATTTGGGATATTCTCTAGAGATATGATTAATAGGACTTGCTACAGGATTAAATTAGTGTTAAAGAACAACAGAAAAATAATAATCCTAGATTTGGGCAAGTGAATAGTGATGGGGAGAGAATTTTGTTTGGCTGTGTTAAGTCTGAGTGAGGCTTATTTGGCTTCCAGGCAGAGATGTCAAGTTGACAGTTGGACGTCTGAAGCTGGAGTTCAGGGAGAAGTCAGATAAGGATCAGAGGCCCTTGACACATGGCTGGACCAGCTCATGGTTGGACCATTATAGAGCAAAGGAAGAAGGAATCCCAGAGCAAAACCTTGAGGCATAGGAGCAAAGTGAGGGTCCCCATAGCTAGATGTGTGGTTCTAAGAGGAGGTGATTAGGGAAGCCTTCCCTTAGAAAGGCCTATAGGTACTTAAGGGTGAGTGGGAATAAGGCAGCTGGGAATAGGGTAGTAATGAAAGTGTTCCAGGCATAGAAAATAATATGTTCAAGAGCCTAAAAGCATTCAAGGAACTAAAGAAGTTCACTAGTGATGGAGCAAAGGATAAGGGTGAGGGATGTAGGGATGGGGCTGAGTTGAGGGTAGCTATTGAGCTTGAAAATAAAGATGAAGAGATTAGCTAGAGTCAGATTTTGGAGGAGATAATAAGGGATTCGAGCATCATCCTAAGAGTAATGGGGAGCCATTGAAATGTTTAAGCAAGGGTGTGATTTAACCCAAAGGAGGCTTAAAAGATAGTGGTAAAGATCGTGCATTCTAGATGATCCAAACCAGCCTGCTTGGGTTTATGTTTCAGACCCACCACTTCCTAATGACAAGATTTTGAGAAGCTACATTAACACTTGGTGCCTCTTTTTCTCTATTTGTAAAATGGGAATAATAATAGAATCTATTGTATTAAGATTATTGTGGGGTTTAAATGACTATAAAGTGCTTAGAACATGCCCAGTAAAGTTAACTACTATTATCAGATTTTAATAACTAGAGAAAAAGTGAGGCAGCTGTTGCAATATTCAAATGGGAGATAGTAGTGGGCTAAATGGGGATGGTGGTGATGGATACTGGCAAAGTGAGTGGTTCAAAAAATATTGAGAAATTAACACTAGTAGCCCTTTGTGGTTGATTGGATAAGTTTGAGTGAGATAGAGAAGTCAAGAGTGGCATGCCATGAAGTCGAGACTGCCCCAGATTTATGCCTGGGGCAACTGACAAGAATATAATTTTCTCTGAGAAAGGAAACTGGCAAAGTAGGCTTAGAATAGAAGAGGATGAAGTCAGTATTAGGCATGTTGAATTTGAAGTGCCTGTGAATCTTCAGAGTGGAAATGCCCAAAGGTATTTGGATATACAGGTCTGGAGTTCAGGAGACAGCTTTGGGCTAGAGTTCCACTTGGGTATTATTCAAATATAGACTTCATATCATGGAAGGAAATTAAATTCATGGCAGTAGGTGCAACCGTCAAGCAAGAATGCAAGGAGAGGACCACAGCCCAAATACACTAGATCTGAGGTCACATTCTTCAGTGGCAGATGTAGGTGGGCCAGCAGTTTGCAAAACATTTGGAAAGTCCAGTGTTACTTGCAGGGTCAGTTTTACTTGATAGAACTTAAGATGCTTTTGTCCCAGCATTCAACAAGTATTTATTGAGTACCTAATTTATGTCAGGCATCCCTTTTCTTCATGAGCTTACATTCTAGTAGGGATAGACAAATTAAAATTTGCATATTATATAGTATACTAAAAGCAGATATGTACCAGGAAGAAAAGTGGATGGAGAATGCCAGATCATGGCTTAAGGGCAGCTTGTAATTTTAAATGAGGGCAGGAAAGTGTTCTGTGTGGCTTGAAGGGAGTAAGAGCATCATGGAGCTATCTGTGCAAAGAATGTTCCAGGCAGAAGAAACAAACGTAAAGGCTCTGCAACAGAAGTGCATCCATAGTGTTGAAGGAACAGCCAGGAGAACAATGTGGATGGGAAAAAATTATTTAGGGGAAGAATAATAAAAGAGCTTAGAGAAGTGACATGAAGTCAGATCATTCAGGGCCACATTGACCATTGTGAGAACGTTGACCTACATACTTAAAATTGGGTGCCATTGGCTGGGGATGGGGGTGAGCCTGGGGCTTTGTCCAGAGAACAGACATTATCTGACATACTTTTAAAACAACATTTCTAGCTGCCACATGCAGACTAGAAAGTTTGGGAGTGGAGTGCAAGAGAGAAAAATCCCTGAATGGTACACTTCCGTTCATGGTACAACTCTCATCTTTGGTCCATGTAAGGCCACTTTTTATTTGCTTTATTTATTTATACTCTTATTCTCTTTCCCCTTCTGCTCTTCCCAGTAGACACCTTTTCTAATGTAATGTCCCTGACTATCTTCCTCCTTCCCTCCCTTCCATTCTACATTTCTTCCTTCCTTAGACATTTATTGTACACTTACTAAGAGGCAGCAATTGATGGTCTGTGTCTGAGTTCCAAAGACAAGCCAGCAGCGCAGTGGAGTGATAGGTAAGTGGTAACACTGTAATGCACAACATACTCCTATTTTGAAGTCTGTGTGATGGGCTATGGGAGCGTAGCTGAAGGAGCCTTGAATTATTGGAGAGAATACAGTAAGAGTGGAGACAGTATGTTCTAAATTTAAAAATTCTCTCATGGTTTTTTACTTATTACATGTTGTATTGTTAATTTCATTGAATTGCAAAGACAAAATGTCTAATTACTATTCCTTGAACATGACACCTTTCTTTAAAGAACACTGTATATTTAAAATTTTAATACAGTCACATGGTCAAAATTCAAACAGTACAGAAGGAACTCAGTGAAAGCCTATCTCCTTTCTATCCTAATCTGACAATTCCTTGTCCCAGAGGCAACTACTCCTATTACTTCTCGTTTACATGTACACATAATATCCTCTCCGCAACCTTTTACTTATAGTGACATTTTCTCCTCCTTGTTTCTTTGGAAGTGTTTTAGTTTATCTGGGTCTTAACAGACAAATTAAGGTTTGCAAGGCAGAGAAGGGCAAGGCAGGCATTCCGTGCAGGGTAAACAGCATGTGTAAAGGCATGGAGGTAACTGGGATGCTCCACTGACGAAGAGCTTGGTATGGGAGAATGTGTGGTTCTGAGTGACCAGAGCATGGGTGACTAGAGAAAAGGCAAGAACGTTCTCTCTAGTTAAATTCAATTGGCTGTATAGAGTAATAAAGCAAAAAATCTAAAGTTCCCCATTGTATGAAGACCTTATCATTTACTAATGGTGGACTCTCAGATCTGTGGGAGAAAAGATGGATTATTCAATAAATAATGCTGGGGTAATGGTAAGGCCATCTGAAAAAACACTGAAGTTCAATTCTTTCTTCATATCATGCTCCAGGATTATCTCCAAAAGCTTCAAAGGCTTAAAAAATTAAGCCAAAATAATAGAGAGGAAACATGAGAGAATACTTTCATAGCTTTGGAGTGAGAAGGACCTTTTTAATTATGACTGAAGAGTAAACATCATAATAAAAAATTAGATAAGTTTATAGAAAAATCATTTTAAACTTCTGAATAGAAAAAAATCAAAGCAATAAGCAAATCCAGAGAAAAACAACAAAAAAGGAAAACGATCACATGCCAGCCAAATAGCTATTTGCCCTAATATATAAAGAGATTCTACAAATGATTTCAACCTCAAAAAAAATAAGCAAAGGTTTTGAACAGCATTTTATAGAAAAGGAATGGCTCTTAACCATATGAAAAAATACACAGTCTTACTAAATATGACAAAAGTAAATTAAAACCACACCAAGATAGCAATAATTTACCAGAGTACGTAATCAAAGTTCCAAATTTTCCAAAATGCAGAAATTTGTTAACATTTCATTTTCAAGGCTATGGGGAAACAGGCAGTTTTGTACATTGTGATAGCAATGTAAACTGATGTACCATCTAGAAAATTTGACATCATCTTTCAAAGTAAAAAATGCATATGTCCTTTGACATAGCAATCCCACTTCTGGAAATTTTTTCTACAGATAAACTTGCACACATGCAAAGTTATATACATTCACGGTTATATGCTGCAGCATTGTTTTTCAGTAAAAACCTGGTATCAACCCAAACACCCACCAATATGAGACTGGTTAAATTAATCATGGTATACCTATGCAATGGAATAAAAAAACTTGAACAACCTCTCTATGTATCAATATGGATAGAATTCTAAGATATATGAAGAAAAAAAAACAGTGTGATATACAGTGTATACAATATGCTACCCTTTGTTCCAGGAGAAGAAATATAAATGTATATTCTATCTTGCATAAAGAGATTATTTATACAAATAATTATACAAAGAAACTAATAAAAATTGTACTCTCTTTGAAGGTTGTGGGAACTGACAAATGGGATGTATTAGGCATCTGAGAATTTTTCTTAAGGATCTGACTCTACCTTATTCAGCATTGCAATACTTCCATTATTAACTATTTATTCATTTTAGGCACTGAGGATTTGCATTTGCTCAAATTTTTTTTACCTTTGCCAGTGGTTTAGTTTGCAAGATTTGGTCCCAGGGTAAAAATCGCTAGGAAAGCCTCTGCCCATGGCATTTCCCATGCATTTCAACAGGGGAGGACTGGAAATTACAGGACTGATAGTATTTTTGATGTGCTCTCTGCTCTATGGTCAGAGCTTTTTGGTAACTTGATACTTGCTGGGGGTGGAGGGAAGTTCCAGAGCATAAAAATGATTTTCTTATTTAAGGTCGACATGCTTTTGCTTTAAAAATGAAGTAAGTTTTCCCAGGAAATGCACAGAGATAGAATACTGGGAGTGGATTTAAAGAGAGAGGTGGTGGGGAGAGAGGGAGGGGAGGCAGAAAGAGAGAGAGAGAGAGAGAGACTGACTGACTGACTGACTTGAAGAAGTGAGATGGGAGAAAGAGAGATCAAAATTGGCACTCATTTGCAAAATCAGCACACACATTCAGATAAACAGGATCTAGGAAAGTCCAAAGAAACTACCCACCCAAAGGGTAATGGGGAAAGGGAAGGGAGGAAATGCCTATCAGGGAAATGCAAATGACAAGAGACTGTTAATGTTGATTAATGTAGAGGTTGTGACTGAGAAATATACCAAAGATTCCCCACAAGGTAGAACTGATGCATCAGAGCTGCAACACTGAGATGCCCTCATTTTACAGTCAAGGAAGACAACGCCTTGTAATCTAGGATTACACAGAAACCATAACCTGAGACCTAGCGTTTTTGCTGTGTTTTGTTTTGTTCTTTACTTGCTTATTTTCTTTTAGTATCTCTTGCTAATTCTCCATTTTAACATGAGAAATCACTGTTGGCTGTTTCCAGAAAACAGAAGGAGGATAGGGAAGAGAGAAGCAGGAGTGAGAGATTCAATCTTATACATGAGAGTGAAGTGACAACAGCAAGTAGAGGACATGCATGAGAAATAAACAAAATATCATTCATGCTGAAAGGGGGCCTAGAAAAGCCTGTTCTGAGAAGGGAGGACAAAGTTGCATGACCATGGCTCTGCACCCTTCTCCTTCCAAGGCGTTTTGAAAAATGTGGCAAAGCATTTTTAAAAAATCATCCTCTCTTATTGTATGTAAACCATAAAAGAAAGAATTTCTCCACCAGGGTCTTTAGCCATATTATATACGCTCTCCTGCAAGTGTCTTACAAAAAATATCCCTCTATATATTCTTTTTAAGGCAGAGTTCTTCCCTCAAATTGTTGGTTCATTAGTTCTTCATATACTTTTTTCTCTATGGTGGACTAGGAAGTGTTTGAAATTTTACTCCAGAAATAGGAGAACACCACATAAGTATGTACTCTTTACACCTGACAGTACAAAAATATGATTTCTGTCCCAGTTCCTGGACCCTCATCACATAAAGATTCACATTAAAAATACTCACAGCTTTCAAATGTGATTTAATAGTAAGCTTGAGTCCCTGATAACATTGAGACCAATTCCAAGTGGTGGCACCATTCTGTTTATTTTTGGCTTTAGGGTCAGAGACAAATGAAAAAACCCCCAAAGGATACTACTCTTTGTAGGAAGAAACAGAATGCTAATTTGTCATTCAAGAAAATATCTAGCATTTGATATTTTTGTTCTAAAACAAATAACTTGCAAATATCCCCAAGAATCAGTGATACTTATGATTGTTCATTTTTAGGGCTTAAATGCAGAATTTACTTTGCTTCTTCCTTGGAAGATGATCAAGCTCTAAGGTAACATAAAAATTATAAACAAACAAGAAAACCTTCCATAAACCCTGTGGGAAACTATAATAAAGGTGGTAGACTTTCATTGTCTCTGATTACATAAAATTAGTGCCCCCACCCCCTTTTTCTTATCAAGAGAAAAATACAACTAGGACTTTCTCCTGTTGACCTGTTAGGATCCATCTTTTCTGCCTTCCTAAGTTTAACAATAGCTCTCTCTAAATTAAGTGATGAAGTGGATATATATGATGTATGTTTGTATATTTATATATATAATATATAATTTATATATATATAATATATATTAATTATGTACTTATAAGCCTTAGAAGTCTTTTATACTTTCAAGGACTTTTTCCAAATTTAAAACGTGAGACAGTCTCCAGTATCTGTCTGGTGAGCAGTTGTCTGTGTTTAGCATGTTCTCCTCTGCCTGCAACCTTCATCCATAGCCCTAACACTTTACACCCCCATCTTGAGCGCTATGACTATGACAAGCCTCTAAGAGTTCATGACAGTATTTATGGATAGGGCTTCAGTTCTAAAATTTCTGAGTCAAACAACAATGCCAGGGAAGGAATGATAGAACGATGGATCAGAATTTCCAAAGATCTAATTGCCATCATGCCATTAATTCAAGAAAATGAATACTGATAGCTGCCATTTAGTGAGCTTACTATAAACCAAACATTCATGAGATGTCTAATCTCAGAATAACTCTGTGTAGTTGTTACTCTTTTACCATTTTACACATGGGGAAATGAGAGTTCAGGGAGACTACAAGGAACCAAACAACTAGTAAATGTCAGAGTTAGGATTTGAACTTGCATTTACCACAGTACAAATTTCCACTTTTTCTACTTTTACTATAGCTGTGATCTAAAGCCTAAGGGGACTTTAGATTCCAAAGGGACCTTTATGGTCTATGGTTCTAGTTCAGGTCAACATGGAAGTTTCTTCCTTGAGTATTTTCAAAAAAGATGAAATCATATTAGATATACTTTAGTGTCGATGTACTTTATCTTGTTAAAATAATATTAGTAATAGATGATTGAATAGAAACCATAGTATTACATTAGCTGGAATAACATACTTCTCAATGATTATTTGTAAATGGGACTTCGTCCACCCATCTGTCTATCTACCCACACATCCTTTTAACTACTTGAGAACCATATGGATTGGTCGCTATTCTAGACACTGGTCAGAGCTTTTGTTTGTTCTCAGGGGCTGTATTGTAGATGAGCGCCATCCCATAGACCTTTCTGCGAGGTGAAAATGCTCTGTATCTGTGCTACTCAGACACTGAGGAATGGAATTTGTAATTTTATTTAATTTTAATTAATTAAGTGTTGATAGCAACATGTGGCTAGTGGTGACTGTATTGGACATCATGGTTCTAGAGTGAGGAAGTAGGGAGAGAGAAAATAAACAGATTAATTTTCTATTTTGGTAAGTGCCATGGAGAAAATTAGCAGTGTGATGTGGTGGGGGTTGAGGGAGTGGCAACATTAATTAATGTTGACAGGGAAGTTTTCCTTAAATAGGTTCCATTTAAACTGATTCCTGAGTGAAGATAAGGAGCCAAAAGCAGAGGGAAGGACACTCTAGGAAGTTTTGTAAATTGTGGGAAAGGGTATGGATTTTATTCTAAGTGAAATCTAAATGTGTAGATAATCTTTAAAAGAAATAAATTATCCTATGAAGTACTTATGTACATAGTTGAATTATTTAAAGATGAAGTGGGTGATAATATGGAAGTCTATTATTTTTAAAAGCTATCTACAACTTAGTTCAAAATGTGCCCCATGTTAAAGAACTGCTGATGGTTATGAAATTGTCTTGAAGATTCAGACATGTCCTTAAGATACTGCAGTTGAAGATGGCAACCTTCCTCCACAGAATATCCAAAGGGAGAGTGATGGAATCAAGGCATTTCATTTTAATATTTTGTGAAGTTAATTTTTCGTGTCTCTTTAGCACTAATTTGCTTTGGAATATGGATATGAAAACTCTTTTCTAGGGTTGGCATGATTTGTCATTATCTGGAAATGTAACTCTTTAAAGAGTTGGTCTATACACAATTTCTAGTGGATAAGATACTGCATTAGAAAAACATAAAAATAGGATGCCCAAGTCATAGCAGAGAATCCTTGACTCCATTATCAGTACTGAAAATAGTTCCTTAATTAAGACTGACTTTTAAAGATATTATCCTTGAACTTGCCAGAAGACCTGAGCTACTGATGCTGTTAATTGAATATAGTACCTTTCAGGAGTCACAAATCCACTTGGGCCAGCACATGAAAAGAAGGGTCAATAGTAACCTAGTCACTATAGAAACTGCACTACCTATTACAGCCCTCTTGCCAGGTAAAGCATAATTCATGCTACTGTTGACATTATTGGTTGAAAGCAATATACACAAATCATATATCATAAAATGATGGGAAAAACTTCTAACATTGTTACTAAAATCAGTAAACTGCTAAATTATGTATGCAATACAGATTACTAAAGCCCTACTCCTGGTCTTTACTGTAGAATTTGAAGTCAACAGCTTATATTAATCATCTACTTCAAATAGAGATTTTTAAGACTTTCAAATCCATATTTTTAAATGATGTGAACTTTTCAATATTCGTAGGTTATTACATGTTGTTTTGCTTTACCATTTAAAAAAATACTAAAAACAAATTGCAAAAGTAAACTGTCAAAAGACAGTTAAAGGAAGTTAAAGTTACAAGTTCATATTTAGGAGTCTTTTCTTATAATGGATCAATTAGTAGATGAGGTGCAAAGATGGAGGGAAGAGAGAGGAGAGAGAGATCCCATTTCATTCTTAATCAGATTAGTTTGTACTTATGAAGATGTCAAACCTTCATTTTGCCCAATAAAATATTTGGTGTGGTAATGATGTTCCCCCTAGTGTATTTGCATAAGACTAGAATGATTAAAAAAAATGCAGCTTTGTAAACAAATGTGTACCTATGATTGTTTTAAACCTTTAAACCAAAAGCAAGGCACAGGCATAATTTATCTTAAATTTAAATAAATGGAAACAATACAGTGATGTTCTTTGTTTCAAATACATTTTGGAACTCAGCAGACCACATTCAACCTAGTTAAATTATCTGAATGGATTTTGGGGGAAGAGAAAGGAGTCTGTTCATTTTAATATACCTTCAGAAATATTTTACTTCTTGATGATGACAGCAGCTCTTGCTGACAACTATTAATACATTATAAACACCCCATCAGAGTTATATAAAAACATGTCAGTTTTAAAGAGAACATCTTTGACAGCAAATTTTCTGATTGTGAAACAGCTGTGCCTTCAGTACAATGCATTAAGTAGTTTATTCCTTTTAGATAGTTAAATTGTGCATGAAATGTTGCTGGCGCAAGGGCTCCAAATCTGGCCTGATTAGCGAACATCTGTTACATTGGAAAAATTCATGTCTACCCTAATTAGCTGTCAGGCTGATGTACATCAGGCCTGATGGTGAGGGATCCTGTGCTGTTTAAGTCAAACCAGGTTCCTCTCCTCTCCCGTCACCTGCCCTTTCAAATCTCTTCCTCTCATGTGTTACTGTAATTAGAGATGGTTGGACATACAATGGAGCAGGCTACGGTCAGTTATAGTCCCATCTGTGCAGTATTTTTATTCCCACCAAACTTGGGAGCTGAGAGGGAAAGTAGTTTAACAGCAGCGATGCTGTTAGACCTGTTAGATCTGTGACATTTGATAATCCTGGGCCCAAGGTCTTCATTTGAAAGACTCTTTGACTCCTGAAGTCCCCATTGGTGGTGACTGAAGGGTACTTTCTAATTTCTGAAGAATTGATCTTTCTCTCGTTTGTTTTAAATAGGGTTAGTTCTTGTCTGATTTTGAAGCATGGCGGTGTACTGTATTATCAGGTACTAAAAAGGAGCAGAGGAAAAAGGAACTGAGTGTTCTGAAAGTGGAATTTTCATAGTTGAATATCCTGTGGTTATAGACAGCTCCAGGAGGCAGTTGAAACCAAAAGATCTGATTGTATTGGGTTTATTAGTCCAGTGTTCACAGGGTTTTCCAGTGTCAATAAAAACTTTCACTGACCTGTGGTTGGGCACAAATCATAACTTCCTGTTCGAACAAGCAGTAACTGGAAAGTGCAGTTTGAAGCGTTCCTGAGCTGGTGAAATCCTCATTTGCTCTGTAACTGCCTTTTATAAAAGAGCTGGATTGCCTGGGGCCAAGTTTAGATTCAATCCAAAAGATTAAGAATATATAAGATCACAATATCAGATTTTTATTTGAGTGTGATTTGCCCTAGGAAAAATGAAAAAACAGCCTTTTTTGACTTTGTATCATCCTTTCAAGGTAATTCAAGTACAGGATTATTATTACCAAGCAAAAGTGAGGAATAATTTCAGTGTATGCTAAAATTCAATAATTGAGGACATGCTTTATGAAATGCTTGATGTGGGAAGTGACAAATTGGGAAACTTATTTATCCACATAATTCAGGTTGTTTTTGTGTGCTCAAAGGATTTTTCAGAACTCAGGATCACATATAAAATTCTGAATGCTCTTTTTATAGTACTCTAGCCAAACTGGACTTGACATTTCTGGTCTAAGTGGGGTTCCTCCCTTCCTCTGTCCCTTCGTCCTTTTCTCCTTCCTTCCCCTTTTCCTTCCCTGTCCTGCCCTTCCTTCCTTCCTCTGCTCTTTCTTTCACCTTGATATACGTTCCCTGTTCATCCTAAGCTTACCTAAGAAAGCATTTAAGTATGGTCTCAAACACCAACTTTTCAAGAACACTGTCAGCCTAGTTTAAAGGAAAGGGCAAAATTTAGAGAAATTACTATATTAGGTGCTATGATTTTACTTGCCTTATCTAGATCTTCTCAACAACTGGCATTTTGCATTTCTTTTATGGTACTTGCCATTTCCTTACTTCAATATTCCTAAACTGTGGAGTACCTCTTCTCTCTTATACTAGACTGTAAGCTCCTTGAAGAAAGATGTAATAAATTATTTATGTATCCCATAAAGTATAGTTTATAACAGAGCTCGATAAATGTTTGTAGAGTGAATATAGTTTGGCTCAGATCAGAGGTATTAAAATTGGTCTCTAGGTGAAAGTATCCACTAGAGCTAAGCTCCACGAACCACAAGGACCCCCTGGTATCTCTAGCTGTCTTGAGACAGCCACCACAGGTCAGTTAGGAGAGAGGCTGGTTTCAGAGATTTAGGTGTCTTGTAGGTATGGGATGGTCTTGGAAACATCTACCAACATTCTGCTCCAGTGAAGAATGGTCAAACTCCTTCTAACAGAGACTACAAGTTCCCAAAGCACTCAGGATTGTCTGGTTGCCCTGGAGCAATGATCCCTGGAGGACACTGCTGGTGTCCTGCTGGTTTAGGCCTGGTGCCAGGTTGTTCTGAATTTGGATTTGCATTGCTGCCCTGCCTGCAGGCTCAGAGGTGTACCGGAGTAGACTGGGTTTTGCATGTGACGTCCTCCTCTTTCCCCAACATGCTTTCCAATGACATTCTCTAGAGTCATCCACACAGGTTTCTAGGTTTATTAAGAGCCAAGAGTATAGGAAATACTGTAAGAACACAAATTTTCTTCTTAATTTTGTGGATTTTAGAGAAATTAACAATTTACATTTTTAAAACATGTACCAAACTTTTGGAATTTTGTCTATTATATCTTGAAATTTACTTTGTTGCATTTCACCAAAAGACAAAGAATTGTAATGCAATCTCACTCTGACTTAAAAAAAATACCTTTTGAGGAATTTCCTTTCTTTTTGAAAAAGAATTAGTAAAAGTTTCTTGTATTTTCCTGCACATTAAAACATTCTAATTCAGGTTACCTCATTTGAATGTAGTAGCTATTGTTCATTTTGATTCATGGATACTGGATACACTGTATGCATATGAAATGAATAGAAGAAAAAACTCTAAAATAGAAACTCTTGAATGCTTACCAGGTTAGATTTCCAAACATCATCGTGATGATCATTCACACCCAAAACAACCCTAATCATAATAGCCAAAGATATTTATTTAAGTGTCTAGTATATGCCACATTTCATTCAATATTATTCCTGGTCACAGACTCTGTAAGGTTTATTATCTACATTTTACAAACGACAAAATTTGAACTCAGAGAGATTATGTGATCTGCCTAATGCTACACAGCTGATAAATAGCAGAGCCAAAATTCTACCCATATCAGACCTCAAAATGATTGCATAACTGCCACTCAAAGAAATCTGTGCTCATATTTTAAGCATTTTATACTTCCACTGTCATCTTAAAATACTTTGAGGACTAAAAATATGTATTCAGATAAGTGTCACTGTTCCCCAAAAGGGGCTGTGGTTTTTATACATTTTGCTTGCTGGATGGTGGTAAGTCCAATGGAGTAGTTTTACAAGAATTTACATGGTATTTTATTCATGTTATTACATTTTATTGGACAAGTCTAACCACTGTATAAATTTAGTTCAACCCAAACTAGTAAAGATTCTGAAACCTCCACTTTGGGATATTTTATCTTTTAGATCCAAGTCTCTAAGGACTGGATTCCACTAAATTCTTATCTTTCTATGAAATAGACCATGAGGACTATAATAGTGACTTTGAAGTAATTTTGGTGATTCTAACACTATCTGCTTTATGGTTATATAGTTGCTGTGTGTGATTTTGACTAACTTGATAAATAAAATTCAAAGACTTTTTCTGCAGTTAATAAAGAATGATAAAACAAAAATATTTACAATGCACTATGCCAGCAACTAAATTAACCAGTAATAATTGTTTTCAGTGGTACCAATCAACAACTGAGAAAAAAACCCCACAGGTCATTATATTTATCAAAATTAACCATAGTTTCCCTCCACCCTCCTGTATACCAACCATTCCCTTGATCTTGCTACACTTCACACACACAAATATTTGCACACACACACACGGAAAAAGAGCTAAATCTTATCAACGTTTGTTTTTCTGAAAGCAATCTAAGAAAATTTTGAGTATTTTTATCAGTGAGGTAACAAGTGTCTGATTGCTGTTCCCAGCCCATAATTTACTCTTGAGACTGCTGATGCCATTCTTCCATAGAATCCTCCCTGTCATGTTGTGGATGGCAACAGAAGGTTACTCCTTCCTGTAGTGACTTCTTCTCCGAGCCTGTCAGAGAATAGAAATCAAATGCACACACACATTCCTTCAAGAAACAGTTGCACATAGGACCCCTAAAATTAGGGAGGGACTTACTACCTCCTTACTACCTTCACTTTGCAGAAAATGTAAACCTTTCTAAGTAGATTGTACAGCTCCCAGGGAGGCTAACCCCTCAACTTTCACCTGAGCAATGAAAGGCTTCCTGAAGAGCGAGCATGGCCGACATTGGGCCCCAGCCCTCTGGACAATGCTCTCAGTGGCTGGGGACGGCCTTAACTGGGTGGCCTGGATGACAGCCCCAAAGACCCTACTGCTTGTTGATGCTCATTAAGATGATCATGGCAAGAGGCAGCTGATAAAGCTTTTTCCTGGAGTTCACACAGTTGCTACAGGATAGTAGAGAGTAAGGTATTTAGGAGAAACTTATCTTGACAGATTAAATGACTCACTAGTGATGACATGAAGGGTCATCTAGAGAAGAATCCAAGTCATGTGTTACCACAATACATGAGATCCCACAGTTTTGGATAACTCTGGGTTCTATAAGCCAATTCTTAATTCTCTTTTAAGAAATGATTTTCTACAGACCTGGAAGGAGTCCAAGATGAGGCCTGTTGTGCAATAAAAGCTGATAGTAGGTAGAGTGGCTGTTGTCACAATGGATCTTTTCACTAAGCTCATAATAAAATTGTTACTCTTAATTTTGAGCGTGTCACATATATTCATGTCTGATTCTCTTCTTTCTTTGCTGGTGTGGAAATCATGGTGTTTAAATGAGCAAGGTAGGGATGTTCATGAGGGAAAAATCCAACTTTGTTTTTAAGGTGAAATGATTGATTCACTCAAAACTGGAAGACAAACCCTCTGTAGACACAGCCCTAAAATAACTCTCACAGTCAGCCAATACAGAGAGGAAAATTAAATTTAGATTTTCTGACACTCCACTCTTGTTCTCTCACCACTAGATCCTCCCAGTTCACTGAGAAATCATTAGGCTTACACTATAAGCCAATTCTCCTCTAAGCTTGACAAATTTATAGCTTCTCAAAACATGGATGCCAAAGCAGAAGTTATCAATTATTTTCAAGGTGTCTAACTTTTAGCTGGGATACATTGATATAGATATGTGATGGCATCTGTAATTCCAGCCAGTCGTCAAGGGAATATCCACAGCCACTTTTTTGGAGCCCTCTCTAAGATAATAAAATAGGCTCTGGTCAGACACACTGTACTTCACACAGTATAACAGCTTGCAACATAAATCTGGAACATGATTTACATTTGAAAGCACCAGATCAATATTTGAGGAGGGATTATTTTTTATCAACTTGGCTCTAATTCTCTGAAATATAAAGTTATTTTTTAAATGTCAAGACCAACTACACCCACACTGGCACAAAATGGCTTAGTCGAAAAAGTTTAAAAAAATTAAACGTAAATTTCGTGTTGACATAATCCAGGTTAAGTCTAAAAAAGAAAAATACTTACTTTTGTAAAATGAGAGGCTATTTTATCACTCAGAGAATGTCACATCAATTGTAAAGCCATCAGCCCCAAGGTTTGGTGGTGATTGCTTCCTATTTACTGTTAGTCCGGCAATGGGGATGGTACTTTTACAGTCTTTGGACAGACTAGTGAGTGTGACATTTAAAGTGTTGATTTTTGCAGCACTTATGTTAATTGTTGTAATTTTCCTGATGAACCACCATTCTGGTTTCCTGATGCAGCCAAGATAGTTTTACATTTTCTATGCAGGGCCTCTTTGCCATTTGGTCTGTGTAGTGTCAGCTTCGAGTGCTACTGAAAGCAGACAAAATTGCAAGCAAATTGCATCAGATTGCCAACATTGTGAAAAGGTAAATTGCTTGCAAATCTATTTAAACCACTGCCCTATTTTCATCAGCTTCAGTACTTGGTATTCATGATTGCTTAATTGGCGACCTTTCCTATTGTGTAGTGCTTTATGGTGTAATGGAAAGCGATCTTTACCAAACCAATTACCCTTTTTTTCTCAGCACTACATTATTGCTGTGATTGCAACTGCCAGTCCTTTGTAAATGAACTTTCTGATTTCAATGATGTTTTTAAAATGTAAGATAGAAAAAAGTGGCATTCATATTGTGCGATGTTCTATTTTGAAGCCTCTTTGTAGCCACTATTGTCTGAGAAAATGGACTGAAGGGTTACACAGTACCTACAAATATCCATGTAACTATTATTAATATTATTATAATCTCCTCCTTTGTACTGTGGCTCAATTAGGAAAGGATAGGAGAAATATTTTGTCACCCTGTCAAGTGCACAGGAAGTGCATTTGAGGCTTCTTTTTTGACACATACATTATCTCTAGTAATAAGACAAGATTCTTTTTAAGGAGTGGTGATGAAGATACAAAATCAATTTAAATAAAATTTGCATTGCCACTTTATGTTCACTCAACATTTAAAAAGGAGCCTTAAATGACTCAAATGTAAAGACTGGGAATAAAAGCTTCATTTGATAAGAGAAAGTTGTGAGCAAGCTCAGAACTAGTAATTTTTAAGATCTCAGGTTCTGAATATAGATGCCCAGACACAACAAAAGAGGACCATTCTATATATTCAAACCTTCAATATGTATAATACAGATATGTAACTGGAATTGTAGCAGAACTAAGGTAGCCTCTTTTTAAAATTCTCCTAAGAAATATTCCACAAAATTGCATCCATGTGAATTCTTACAAAGATGGGGCATAGAACTGTACTGAATCCTGTTTATGTATTTTTATGTGATTTAGAAAATTATATCATTACTCATAAGTGTACGTGCAGAAAGGGAGCTACAAGTAATTTAGTCATTCCCTAATACAGTAAGTGGAAATGGATGCATCATTCTACCCCCTACAGTTAGAAATTCTATTGTATGAGGGACATTTTGCAAAAATTTCTTTTACTCTCTTCTCTCATTTAATTAGGAAAAAAAAATGGAGTTCAGAGAAAGCTTGCCAATGATGATCAGGTGATTGTTGATTTTAGTACTTCTGATGTGATGTAATGATTTATTTACAGCACAGAATCTTAGTCTTTGAAAGCAAAGAAATGTGTTTATCTGCTGCTTATGAAAGTATTCATAACAACCAATTTCACTGTGATATTGAGATCTAATACAGTTATTATTTTGTATCAGCAGCACATATTTTGGAACAATCTTTTAGAACAATTAGATCCATGATTCACTTTCCAAACGTCAAGTGTAGTCATGTATTTATAGATGAGAAGGTGGCATTTGTTTGTCTGTTTAATTTATTAGAATATAGTATTTTAAATATGATTGTCCTATTAGTTGGGGGCAGGAATGAGAAAAACTCCCACTTTGGGGAGGGCCTTGGACTTTTGTGGGAAGACTTTTAAGACAATTTTATTTTTGTTGGGTGGTAAGCCAGGGAGGTTTATGATAGGAGAAAAATTCATGGGTTAGCACAGACTGCAATTACTATTACCGATGTTATTGTCAGAGGTTGGTTGTGAACTATCACTCTCATCATTCATCTTTCCAGGCTAGTACTGAGTCCCCTGATGGTGAAACGGGTACTAATAACAACAGCTAATATAGCCTGGGCTTGTGACATGTCAGGTACTGTGCTAAGCACTTTAAGCTCACTTTAAGCTCCTCTCAACAATTCTTTGGGAAGGCACTGTTATTATTTCCATTTTATAGATAATGTAACTGAGGCTGAGGAGATGTAGAGGCTGACACAGGGCATGCAGCTAATAAGTGAGATGAACCTGGGCTGTCTGGATCTGGAGCCTGTGTTCTAGTGCCTGAAGAGTTTACTTTCCCAGATTCTAATTTGCTTTCTTGAATTAAGAAAGGAAAGCTGATTGGCTAACAAACACTTACATAGAATCTAAATATATGATCATATAGAATAAATATCTTGACTTAGATGGAGCATGCCCAAAAGTTATTTAGTCTTTCACTGTTTTCATGTCTTTATACATGGTATGAATTTGGCATTGATATTAATGTTTTACATGCAAAACTCTAAGACACTCAGATGTTCAGATTCAACTTCTGCATGCACAAGGAAGAATTCTTATGAATGCCAGTGCTCACAAAGTGTCCTCCGACTATTTCTCCTTCACCTCTTCCTTCTTCCTTTGGAAAGAAAGATTCTTGAATATTGTAAGCATAGCAAAAACCCATCCAACTCATCTTATCACCTCTGTTAAATAAAGTACTCTAGAGTTTGCTGGAGTTTGTTGATGGTTGGAGCTATGTCATTTTAGCCCAAAGCCCTTTCAGAGTAATTGCAGGAAGAATCATTAACAGATTTTTCCTGTAATGAGAGAGGTGAGGGGTTAGAATAAGGTTGGGGTAATGGGAGCTGTTGGCTGCATTTTAAGTTGTCTGTAAGTAATGTACAACAGGAATGAAATGTTCTCTGAGGCATTTGTGACACTGATTTAGGCAAAAACCTAGGTGTTTTCTTATTTGATATCTCAGTCCTCACTTTGCCATAGGCAGCCAATGGAGGCTTGTGTATATTCCCTAAATGGCAGTTAACCACACGTTCTCTCCCAGAAGGTCCTATATTAGGCCCAGTAACCAAAATGTTGGGGACACTTAGAAAAAAGCAAGAAGTTGGAGAGCACTCTATATTCCCCTTGACACAGACTCATATCCCAATTTCTTGATTTACCACAGGTATTTATATATAGGGTTGATTGGTTGGTAGGGGGAAATATTAGCTTAGATAAGGATTGTTTAATGTAAGAATACATAACATCCTTCCTTAGTAAATATCCTGGGTGGATTTAGTACATAATTTCATTTATGAGCAACAAGAAGTATGTCTGATGTTTTCAGTCTGCCCAGTTCTAGGACTGAGGCTCTTGTGTGATGTGTCCTTCTGGGCTGCAGTCACACCACTGCGGCACCTTGCTCTCCTGCAGGCCACGACTCTGTAAGGGTCGTTTCTCCTCTCATTAGTCTCTTCATAACCAAGAGCACCTGCCTGCCTGAAACAGGAGTAAGGAATAAACTAGTTTGTGCAGGCACATACTGGCCACTCATGGATAGTAAACTTGTTTTTATTTTTTAAACTTGTATGATGTAATGTGCTTTCACCACTGATGATAATGGCAAGGAAGCAGAGATTCTCTGAGTTTCCTTGGCCTTCATTCCCTGTCTGCAAGAAGATAAACTCTGAAACATCTCTACAAAAAAAATTAGATCTCTATTTCCAACTAATGAATGATTTTTCACTGTGATGCATTCTCAGAAAAGCTGTATAATTTAAGAACAAATGGAAAGAGTATGATGTAAAGACAATAAAATTTGTGGAACAAGATCAACAATTCTGAAATAGTTCATTGGTTCTGTGTATTTAAAGAGAATGTAACTATTTGATATACTAGTAATAATAAAATACAGTGTTTAATATTTACTTAGGGTTCATTATGAGCCAGGCATGTACTAAGTAAGTACTTGATATGCATCAGTCCTTTTAATAGTTCTAGCAACTGTGTGAGGTAGGTACTATTATCACCCTGTTTTATAAATGAGAAATCTTGAGGTCAGTGAGATTAAGCAAAATTTCTAAGATCAGATGATTTGTAGGTGGTGGATCTGGGATTCTAACTCAGCCTTGAAGTCATTACTGGCATCCATTTCAACAAGGAGGAGGAAGAGGAGGAAGGGAAGGGAGGGAAAGGAGAAAATGGAAGGGAAGGGAAGGAAAGAGAAGGGAAGAGAGCGTTTTAGAAATCGAGAAAATCAACAACAGGCTGCACTACGATAACAAGCCCCCAAAGTGCCTGATTACAACACCACAGGATTCAGAATTCTTCATAGGTTTCTGTGAAGTCACTTACTGTAAATCCCTGCTTGGAAATCAGTATAATTCTTGTTTTAACAATTGTTTTTTAGGTGACTCCTGGTGGTCAGTAAAGGATTCCTTACATTTTTGGCTTCTGGGTGGCAAATGTTATTGTTAATTACATAATGGTGTGGGAGATGGCATTAGTATTCCAGGGTAAGCAAGTTCCTGCCCAACAAGAGGCTATTGATCGAGACCAAAACACCTTTCTCTCTCTTAAGCTGGATTTTTCAAAGGCTCATCTTAAGTTAGCTGGGCAGCACAGAGAGAATAGTAAGAACCAGGAAATAGCATTGCATTAAAATCCAGGGGAGATGGACCTCAAGACAAATTTAACCGACTACTTCTGTCTAGGTCCTGAATGATGCAGATACACCCTTTATTTTTTTTATTAATGTTTTTTACATGCTAAAATAAACTTTGATTCCCTGTTGTTTGCAGGATTAAGTCTATTTCTGGCATGGCATTCAAAGTACATGAGAATATGACACAATATAGATTCCCCACTTCATCTCCTATTGGACTCCCCACTCTGACCCCCACAATCCAAACACTATGCTCCAAACACATGGCCCTGGTAATTCCTCTCTCAGGTATTTCACACCTGTGGCTCTCCACTTAGTGTGCCTTCCACCTTCAGTGCCCTGTGTCCTGCTGAACTTCTACTCATCTTTCAAGATCCAGATGAAATATTACTTTCTTCTTCAAACTTCCCTGATACCCCCATGTCAAAGTAAAGACTCTCTCCCCAGGCCTCCCACAGCTTTTTTTTTTAATTTTAGTATTGTTAATATACAATTACATGAGGAACATTGTGGTTACTAGATTCCCCGCATTATCAAGTCCCCACCACATACCCCATTATAGTCACTGTCCATCAGTGTAGTAAGATGCTATAGAATCACTACTTGTCTTTTCTGTGTTATACTGCTTTCCCCATGCACCCCCACTACATTATGTGTGCTAATCGTAATGCCCCTTTTTCTCCTTATCCCTCCCTTCCCACCCATCCTCCCCTGTCCATTTCCTTTGTAACTATTTGTCCATTCTTGGGTTCTGTGAGCCTGCTGCTGTTTTGTTCCTTCAGTTTTTCTTTGTTCTTATGCTCCACAGTTGAGTGAAATCATTTGATACTTGTCTTTCTCCACCTGGCTTATTTCACTGAGCATAATACCCTCTAGATCCATCCATGTTGCTGCAAATGGTAGGATTTGCTTTCTTCTTATGGCTGAATAATATTCCATTGTGTATATGTACCACCTCTTCTTTATCCATTCATCTACTGATGGACACTTAGGTTGCTTCCATTTCTTGGCTATTGTAAATACTGCTACAATAAACATAGGGGTGTATATGTCTTTTTGAAACTGGTCTCCTGCATTCTTAGGGTAAGTTCCAAGGAGTGGAATTCCTGGGTCAAATGGTATTTCTATTTTGAGTTTTTTGAGGAACCTCCATACTGCTTTCCACAAAGGTTAAACTAATTTACATTCCTACCGCAGTGTAGGAGGGTTCCTCTTTCTCCACATCCTTGCTCCAAATCCACATTTGTTGTTGTTTGTCTTTTGGATGGTGGCCATCCTTTCTGGAGTGAGGTGATATCTCATTGTGGTTTTAATTTGCATTTCTCTAATGACTAGCGATGTGGAGTGTCTTTTCATGTGCCTGTTGGCCATCTGAATTTCTTCTTTGGAGAAGTGTCTGTTCAGATCCTGTGCCCATTTTTTAATTGGATTATTTGCTTTTTATTTGTTGAGGTGCATGAGCTCTTTGTATATTTTAGATGTCAACCTCTTATTGGATATGTCATTTGTGAATATATTCTCCCATACTGTAGAATGCCTTTTTGTTCTACTGATGGTGTCCTTTGCTGTACAGAAGCTTTTTAGTTTGATATAGTACCACTTGTTCATTTTTGCTTTTGTTTCCCTTGCCCATGGAGATATGTTCATGAAGTTGTTCATGTTTATATTCAAGAGAGTTTTGCTTATGTTTTTTTCTAAGAGTTTCATGGTTTCATGACTTACATTCAGGTCTTTGATCCATTTTGAGTTTATTTTTGTGTATGGAGTTAGACAGTAATCCAGTTTCATTGTCTTACATGTAGCTGTCCAGTTTTGCCAACACCAGCTGTTTAAGAGGCTGTCATTTCCCCATTGTATATTCATGGCTCCTTCATCATATATTAATTGACCATATATGCTTGGGTTAATATCTGGACTCTCTAATCTGTTCCACTGGCCTATGGGTCTGTTCTTGTGCCAGTACCAAATTGTCTTGATTACTGTGGCTTTGTAGTAGCGCTTGAAGTTGGGAAGTGAGATCCCTGCTTTATTCTTCTTTCTCAGGATTGCTTTGGCTATTCGGGATCTTTTGTGATTCCATATAAATTTTAGAACTATTTGTTACAGTTTGTTGAAGAATGCTATTGGTATTTTGACAGGGATTGCATAGAATCTGTAGATTGCTTTAGGCAGGATGGCCATTTTGACAATATTAATTCTTCCTAGTCAAGAGCATGGGATGAATTTCCATTTATTAGTGTCCTCTTTAATTTCTCTTAAGAGTGTCTTATAGTTTTCAGGGTATAGGTCTTTTACTTCTTTGGTTAGGTTTATTCCTAGGTATTTAATTCTTTTTGATGCAATTGTGAATGGAATTGTTTTCTTGATTTTTCTTTCTGCTAGTACATCATTAGTGTATAGGAAAATAACAGATTTCTGTGTGTTAATTTTGTATCCTGCAACTTTGCTGAATTCAGGTATTAGTTCTAGTAGTTTTGGAGTGGAGTCTTTAGGGTTTTTTATGTACAGTATCATGTGATCTGCAAATAGTGACAGTTTGACTTCTTCCTTACCAGTCTGGATGCTTTGTATTTCTTTGTGTTGTCTGATTTCCATGGCTAGGACAACCAGTACTACATTGAATAAAAGTGGGGAGAGTGGACTTCCTTGTCTTGTTCCCGATCTTAGAGGAAAAACTTTCAACTTCTCACTGTTAAGTATGATGTTGGCTGTGCATTTGTCATATATGGCCTTTATTATGTTGAGGTACTTGCCCTCTGTACCCATTTTGTTGAGAGTTTTTATCATGAATGGATGTTGAATTTTGTTGAATGCTTTTTCAGCATCTATGGAAATGATCATGTGGATTTTGTCCTTCTTTTTGTTGATGTGGTGAATGATGTTGAGGGATTTTCGAATGTTGTACCATCCTTGCATCCTGGGATGAATCCCACTTGATCGTGGTGTATGATCCTCTTGATATATTTTTGAATTTGGTTTGCTAATATTTTGTTGAGTATGTTTGCATCTGTGTTCGTCAGGGATATTGGTCTGTAGTTTTCTTTTTTGGTGAGATCTTTGCCTGGTTTTGGTATTAGAGTGATGCTGGCTTGAAAAATTCCCTCCCCTCAAGTTTTTGGAAAAGTTTAAGAACAGTGGATATTATGTCTTCTCTAAATTTCTTATAAAATTCAGCAGTGAATCCATTTGGTCCAGGGATTTTATTCTTGGGTAGTTTTTTGATTACTGAATGAATTTCATTGCTTTTGATTGGTGTGTTTAGATTTTCTGTTACTTCCTTAGTCAGTCTTGGAAGGTTGTATTTTTCTAGAAAGTTTTCCATTTCTTCTAGGTTATCCAGTTTGTTAGCATATAGATTTTCATAGTATTCTTTAATAATTCTTTGTATTTCTGTGGTGTCTGTTGTCATTTTTCCTTTCTCATTTCTGATTCTATTGATGTGTGTAGATTCTCTTTTTTTCTTAATAAGTCTGGCTAGAGCTTTATCTATTTTATTTATTATCTCAAAGAACCAGCTCTTGGTTTCATTAATTCATTCTATTATTTTATTCTTCTCAATTTTATTTATTTCTTCTCTGATCTTCATTATGTCCCTCTTTCTGCTGACTTTCAGCCTCATTTGTTTTTCTTTTTCCAATTTCAATAATTGTGACTTTAGACTATTCATTTGGGATTGTTCTTCCTTTTTTAAATAGGCCTGGATTGCTATATACCTTCCTCTTAGAACTGCCTTCACTGCATCCCACAGAAGTTGGGGCTTTGTGTTGTTGTTGTCATTTGTCTCCGTATATTGCTTGATCTCTGTTTTAATTTGGTCATTGATCCATTGATTATTTAGGGGCATATTGTTAAGCCTCCATGTGTTTTTGAGCCTTTTTGTTTTATTTGTACAATTTATTTCTAGTTTTATACCTTTGTGATCTGAGATCACAAGTTGGTTGATATAATTTCAATCTTTTTGAATTTACTGAGGCTCTTTCTGTGGCCTAGTATGTAGTCAATTTTGGAAAATGTTCCATGTGCACTTGACAAGAATGTGTATCCTGCTATTTTTGGGTGTAGAGTTCTATAGATGTCTGTTAGGTCCATCTGTTCTAATGTGTTTTTCAGTGCCTCTGTGTCCTTACTTATCTTCTGTCTGGTTGATCTGTCCTTTGGAGTGAGTACTGTGTTGAAGTCTCCTAAAATGAATGCATTGCATTCTATTTCCCCCTTTAATTCTGTTAGTATTTGTTTCACATATGTAGGTGCTCCTGTTTTGGGTGTATAGATATTTATAATGGTTATATCCTCTTGTTGGACTGACCCCTTTATCATTTTGTAATATCCTTCTTTGTCTCTTGTGCCTTTCATTGTTTTGAAGTCTATTTTGTGTGACACAAGTACTGCAACACATGCTTTTTTCTCCCTATTGTTTGCATGAAATATCTTTATCCATCCCTTCACTTTTAGTCTGTTTATGTCTTTGGTTTGAAGTGAGTCTCTTTGTAGGCAGCGTATAGATGGGTCTTGTTTTTTTATCCATTCTGTTACTCTGTGTCTTTTGATTGGTGCATTCAGTCCATTTACATTTAGGGTGATTATTGATAGATATGTACTCATTGCCATTGGAGGCTTTGCATTCATGGCTACCAAAGGTTCCAGGGCAGCTGCTTTACCATCTAACCATTTAACTTACCTCACTTATTATGCTATTATGAACACAGTCTGATGATTCTTTATTTTTCCCCCTTCTTTTTCTTCCTCCTCCACTCTTTATATGTTGGGTGTTTTATTCTGTCCTCTTTGTGTTTCCCTTGACTGATTTTCTGAATAGCTGATTTTATTTTGCCCCTAGTTAGTATTTGCTTGGGTGCTTTCTTTGCTGTGGTTTTATTTTCTCTGGTGACAGCTCTTTAGCCTTAGGCATACTTCTATCTAGAGCAGTCCCTTTAAAATACATTGTAGAGATTGTGGAAGGTAAATTCCCTCCACTTTTGCCTACATGGGAATTGTTTAATACCTCCTTCAAATTTAAGTAATAATCTTGGTGGATACAGTATTCTTGTTTTGAGGCCCTTCTATTTCATTGATTGAAACTATATTGTGCCATTCCCTTCTGGCCTTTAAGGTTTCTGCTGAGAAGTGTGATGATAGCCTGATGGGTTTCCCTTTGTAGGTGATCTTTTCTCTCTCTCTGGCTGCTTTTAATACTCTGTCCTTTTCTTTGATCTTTGTCATTTTAATGATTATATATCTTGCTGTTGTCCTCTTTGGGTCCCTTGTGTTGGGAGATTTGTGGACTTCCATGGTCTGAGAGACTATTTCCTTCCCCACCTTAGCAAAGTTTTCAGCAATTATTTCTTCAAAGACACTTTCCCTTTTTCTCTCTCTTATTCTTCTGGTACCCCTATAATGTGAATATTGTTCCATTTAGATTGGTCACACAGTTCTCTTAATATTCTTTCATTCTGGTCACACAGTTGTCTTAATATTGTTTCATTCCTAGAGATCCTTTTATCTCTCTCTGCCTCAGCTTCTCTGTATTCCTGTTTTCTGATTTGTATTCAATTAACAATCTCTTCCCCCTCATCCTGTCTGCTCTTAAATCCTTCCATTATTTCTTTAATTTCTGTTACCTCCCTCTGAGTTCATCCCTTAGCTCTTGAATATTTCTCTGTAGCTCCATCAGCATACTTATGACTTTTATTTTGAATTATTTTTTTAGGAAGATTGGTTATTTCTGTCTCATAAGCCCTCTTTCTGGTGTTTGAGGCATTTTGGACTGAACAATGTTCTTCTAACTTTTCATGGCGATGGGAGTGGTTGCTGGTGTGTAGCATGTGTGTCAGCTGGGAGAACAAAGTCCCTTCCTGCTTGCCGGTCACCTTGCCTGTCTGTGCCGGTTAAGCACACATGGGGAGCAGCCTCTGGGTTAATCCCCTAGTCTGCCCTGGCTGGGGCAGCCTTAGAGATGGCCTAGGCCACTGGCAGGTGTTGCAGGCCAGCAGCTTGTGTTCTTCCCCAAGAGCAAAGCCACTTTGTGCCTCCTGGTCTCCGCTCCCATCTCTGCTGTCTGTGCCAGTCAACCACTTTCAGGAAGCAGCCTCTGGGTTAATTCCCTGAGCTGCTGTGGGTGGGGAGGCCCTTGGGATGGCCTGGGCACTTGCGGGAGTTGCAGGCCAGCTGCGCATGTTCTGCCATGAGAATGGAGCCCCTTTGTGCTTCCTGGAGTATGTGCATGTCTCCGCTGTGTGTGCTGGTCAACCGTGTGCAGGAAGCAGACTTTGGGTTAATCCCTTCAGCTGCCATGTGCATTGCAGCCGTCAGAACGGTGTAGGGTACTGTCAGGGGTTGCAGTCAAGTGGCATGTGTTCTGCTGTGAGAAAAGAGACCCATTGTGCCTTCCAGACTCTGCACCTGTCTCCACTGTCTGTGCCAGTCAATTGTGCACAGAGAGCAGCCTCTGGGTTAATCCTCTGAGCTGCCATGGGTAGTGTGGCCCTTGGGTTGGCCTAGGGCATTGGTGGGAGTCACCGCGAGCGACCCATATTCTGCCATGAGAGCAAAGCCCCTTTGTGCCTCCTGGAGTCTGCGCTGGTCTCCACTGTCTATGTTGGTCACCTGCGCACAGGGAGCATCCTCTGGGTCTGGTCTGGTTAGCTGTGCATAGGGAGATGCTTCTGTGCTAAGCTGTGTGGTTGGTATAGGCAAGGCTGCTCCCTGGCTGTTCTGCACCCATGGTGGGTCAGCCAGTTTGCTTGCAGTGCCAACTTGTGGGGGAAGGAACAGCAGGCTGTTTATTGCCCCGAGTGGCTTTGGAGCTGCATTGCCACCCAGGGGGTTAGGGCACCTGAAGTTCCTGAAAGTTCCCAGCCTGCTGGGCTGATTGTGCCAGGACGATTTTGTCCATCTATTAAACCCTTGTCCCTTTAAGACTTTTAAAGTCCCGGTTTTCTTTTGTCCCAGGGCAGCCAGCTGTGGGAACCTGTTTGCAGTCTCAATCTCGGACCTTGTTTTTCCACTCCTCCAATATCCAATACACCATGCAATGTGTGTC
Source organism: Manis pentadactyla (assembly GCF_030020395.1). Taxonomy (NCBI): domain Eukaryota; kingdom Metazoa; phylum Chordata; class Mammalia; order Pholidota; family Manidae; genus Manis; species Manis pentadactyla. The sequence goes on from NC_080025.1 coordinate 94,859,083, forward strand.
TGTTCTCCTTGGGTAGACTTCCAGAGCTGGTTATTTAGCAGTCCTGTACTTCCACTCCCTGCCCACTCTGATTTCCTTCCTTCCGTAGGTGAGCTGGGGTGGGGGCGTGCTTGGGTCCCACCGGGTCACGGCTTTGTATCCTACCCTTTTCTGTGAGATGTTGGGCTCTTGAAGATGTAGCCTGACTCATGTACTGTATCTTCTGGTCACTCTTTTAGAAATACCTGTATCTGCTGTATTTTCACTATATATATGGTTTTGGGAAGAGATTTCCACCACCCTACTCACATCGCCATCTTGACAATCTTCAGATACCCCTTTTATTTAATGTGTACCATACATGAGGATTTTTAAGGTGATAAATTTTTGTGATGCCTTCTCTACTTATGTTAAGCTATTTGGGAAGCCATTCCAAAACCAAAATGGATAGTTACTTCTCTCACACCCCAAAAATGTATATGAACCAGAATTTCTCAGTAAGGAGAATCTTCAGTCATGGAGGCCTGGGTGGAAGAATTCATTTGGTCATTTAGTAAACATTTGCTGAGTACTTTTATGATTCCAACACTGTGAAGACATATATTGAAAGTCACAGCTCCTCTCTCAGGGCCTCATAGTCTCGTGGCATATATTGGCTTCAGCTACAACAGAGATTTCTTTTAGAATGCAGTGCCATTTCAAAGAATTTTCTTCTAATCAAAAAGTGAATCTTAGAACCATCTATGTTTAAATGACAGTGGAAAAAAGCAAAAAAATGCATATGCAAGATTAGAATTTTGCATTAAATGGAGACTTGCTTTACCTAGAATAATCCATTATAAAAAGTGTACCGATACACTTAACACATTAAATTTCATAAGCCAATATTTATTTCTATTTTTCATTTTAGTATAAGGGAAATTTCATAACAATGATGTTTAAAGAATATAGTTAACTTGAATTTGTTCCTAAATTGCATTTTGACATTTAATGAATAAGCTAAAATTTCAACTGGCCTGTGTTTTGAATACTTGCAATTTAGATTAATATTTCTAAAATAAAAGATTGAGACTTTCTTACTCAAGATAAAGACGTAAATGCTTTCCTTACTTCAGGA